>NC_057931.1:0-1446250 GCF_017639315.1 Drosophila ananassae
TACAATAGACAGCGACGATCCTGACGACCTGAATCCTGACGAGGGGTCCTTTATGGGCTCGGACTCCCTAATGGATCTCCTGATGGCTGGGGATTTGATCCGAGCATAGTTCCTCCATGAGCTGAAACAAAAACAATGTGATATTAAACCTGTGATAATTTTGACGAACGCACTGCATGATGCAATCTAGACTTACCCGCAATAACGATGATTCCTCTCCTGACCTCCCTCCTTATGGGGCACAACATGACCATGGAGATGACCTGAAAACACAAGCGACACTGTGATACACATTCTGACGACGAGCTTCTAAATTGCTCTTACCCGACGCCACTCCAGCCAAGATGTGCAGCACGCCGTCGCTGGAATTCGTAGTAATCCATGGCGCGCCACTGCCTACGTGCGCCGACAATGCCTGCATATACCTCCAGACGACGCTGCTGCCGACGCCGACGCCGACGTTGCGGCCGATGCCATGCCGAATTTCACCATGAGCTGAAATTAAAAAATGACCATTAATGATGAAATTCGACGAAATTTATTGACCCCTCCTCTTCTTAATAAGCAGCGAGAAGAAGAGCAGCCACTTGACCAAAAAAAAACTCACCTGCAGATCCACGACGCCAAGCTCCAGTTCCAACGATGACGCCGGACTCTTCCTCCAATGACGCCTCCACGAAGGGTGATGACGCCGCCTCCAGATGGCCAGTATGCATGGCTGACGTTCTTTTCCTGCAATGAAATGTTAATTATTAATGTATTTTTCATGTTTTTAAATTGTTAACTTACCATTTTCCTTTGTTAAAAGTCCAATTGTTGCTCCCACGCCGCTTCACGTGCGTTGCTATGTAGTAGAGATGGTAATCGTATCTAGAGATGGGAGACTCGAGTTATCGATCGTGCAATATTGTTTTTAGTATTTTTTTTTCTTTGTTAGTATTTTTTCTGTTAATTGTAATGTGGCCGTGCTGCCAACCAGCTATGAGCGGGAAAAGTGTGGCAAAAAAGTTGCCTTTAGGGTAATACGCCACACCTTTCTCCTCCCCGCACAGAAAACAGCGCGCGCCTCCTCCTCCTTTTTTAAAAAAGACAATACAATGTTAACATAGTTATAAAAAAAAAAAAAAAGCGCGCGCCTCCTCCTCCTTTTTTAAAAAAGACAATACAATGTTAACATAGTTATTTATTAATTTACACAATACAGACAATGTAAAGTCACATAATACAAACATGCAATGTTAAATAAAACACATAAATAAAAAAGGTTAAATAAAAAAAAAAACTGTGCGCATCTTTTACAAATTTTGGCGGCACCCACGCATTATATTGACCTGCCAATAGAGACACCTGTAAGGCAACGTGGAGAGGAGATATGGAGATCGAAAAGCCACTGACGTCTACTGCTGCCCCATCCTGCTTCTTCAAGGGCAATTTCACCACCATGAAAGGTGAGTGCAATGTTCCCAAGACACCCTTCTATGAGAGCCTTGCCGAGCTCAACCAGTCTATCCATCCCCCCTCACCTACGGGACGTAGAATTAATGCGGAGGAGTTTAACTTCTCATGCTACCTGGATGACAGGAACAGGGAGAGAATGAAGGCCAATAAACGTCCCCTTTCGCCGCCTAACGTATCTCATAGTGAGGCTGCTAAACGCACTAATAAAAATAAATCTCCAATACATATACAATCAGTTGAGATTTTGGCGCCAATTGTGGAAAATGGGAGAAAGTCTGTCGCTAGCTCGCTAGATGAAGGCCCTATCACAGTGCAAACAAAGGCACAAATACATAAACCCCCCCTGAATGGCTTAAGAGAGGCTTTTCTAGCGACAGATGTACGGCTGGGAACTATGGGGAGCTATGATGAAAACTTTCCCCCTCTCCCCACCCTTTCACCATCCCTGAAAACTCCTGCTTTCAAAAGCGCAGTCGCAATGAAGTGCCTTGACTCCAGACGCATCTCAATAGAGACAGAGAAGAGCGCTGCTATGCCCCAAGATCCCAAGAAAAAACCTACAGGCAAGGAGGGGGATACAAAAGGGATGGCATTCCCCAACGGACAAAGCTGGACGCGGATGTTGCTCCAGTGCTACAGATGCCAGCAGTTTGGTCACACCAAGGACTGGTGTAGGAGGGGGCCAAACTGCATGAAGTGTGCAGGGAAGCATCCAACTTATTCATGCACGAAGACACGGGACAGCCCTGCTCGTTGTTGCAACTGCAACGGGGGGCACATCAGTGCTTATAAAGGATGCCCCGCCTACCAAGAGGCGAAACGAAGGTGGGCGGCAATGAGAGAAGCGCAGTGCAAGGGGCCGGCGCGGTGGCCAATGAATAAATGGAGGCATCCTAGTCTCAGCCATGGTCAGCGTCGTCCTCCTGCAACTCATCCTCGCCTGGATAGGCATATGTTCCATGAAAGGTCCCATGGTCAGCGTCGTCCTCCTGCATCTCATCCTCGCCTGGATAGGCATATGTTCCATGAAAGGTCCCGCCCCCTGAAAAGGCCCTACTTTCCCCGCGCCCCCCCTGGCCAGCAGCAGCGGCCCGATATTGTATTTCAAATGAATAACAAAAATTCCAAAGAAATTACAAAAACAAAAGAAGCAGCTCCAGAAATTCTCCCTCATGAACCGGGGCGACGGGAGGAGAGGGGAATCCAGACCATGTTGATGGACAAATTGATCCAACTTGAAAAAGAAATTGGACAAATTAAAGAAATGCTCGGAAAACTGACGAAATCCTTAGACTTACCCGGAAATACAATAGACAGCGACGATCCTGACGACCTGAATCCTGACGAGGGGTCCTTTATGGGCTCGGACTCCCTAATGGATCTCCTGATGGCTGGGGATTTGATCCGAGCATAGTTCCTCCATGAGCTGAAACAAAAACAATGTGATATTAAACCTGTGATAATTTTGACGAACGCACTGCATGATGCAATCTAGACTTACCCGCAATAACGATGATTCCTCTCCTGACCTCCCTCCTTATGGGGCACAACATGACCATGGAGATGACCTGAAAACACAAGCGACACTGTGATACACATTCTGACGACGAGCTTCTAAATTGCTCTTACCCGACGCCACTCCAGCCAAGATGTGCAGCACGCCGTCGCTGGAATTCGTAGTAATCCATGGCGCGCCACTGCCTACGTGCGCCGACAATGCCTGCATATACCTCCAGACGACGCTGCTGCCGACGCCGACGCCGACGTTGCGGCCGATGCCATGCCGAATTTCACCATGAGCTGAAATTAAAAAATGACCATTAATGATGAAATTCGACGAAATTTATTGACCCCTCCTCTTCTTAATAAGCAGCGAGAAGAAGAGCAGCCACTTGACCAAAAAAAAACTCACCTGCAGATCCACGACGCCAAGCTCCAGTTCCAACGATGACGCCGGACTCTTCCTCCAATGACGCCTCCACGAAGGGTGATGACGCCGCCTCCAGATGGCCAGTATGCATGGCTGACGTTCTTTTCCTGCAATGAAATGTTAATTATTAATGTATTTTTCATGTTTTTAAATTGTTAACTTACCATTTTCCTTTGTTAAAAGTCCAATTGTTGCTCCCACGCCGCTTCACGTGCGTTGCTATGTAGTAGAGATGGTAATCGTATCTAGAGATGGGAGACTCGAGTTATCGATCGTGCAATATTGTTTTTAGTATTTTTTTTTCTTTGTTAGTATTTTTTCTGTTAATTGTAATGTGGCCGTGCTGCCAACCAGCTATGAGCGGGAAAAGTGTGGCAAAAAAGTTGCCTTTAGGGTAATACGCCACACCTTTCTCCTCCCCGCACAGAAAACAGCGCGCGCCTCCTCCTCCTTTTTTAAAAAAGACAATACAATGTTAACATAGTTATAAAAAAAAAAAAAAAGCGCGCGCCTCCTCCTCCTTTTTTAAAAAAGACAATACAATGTTAACATAGTTATTTATTAATTTACACAATACAGACAATGTAAAGTCACATAATACAAACATGCAATGTTAAATAAAACACATAAATAAAAAAGGTTAAATAAAAAAAAAAACTGTGCGCATCTTTTACAAATTTTGGCGGCACCCACGCATTATATTGACCTGCCAATAGAGACACCTGTAAGGCAACGTGGAGAGGAGATATGGAGATCGAAAAGCCACTGACGTCTACTGCTGCCCCATCCTGCTTCTTCAAGGGCAATTTCACCACCATGAAAGGTGAGTGCAATGTTCCCAAGACACCCTTCTATGAGAGCCTTGCCGAGCTCAACCAGTCTATCCATCCCCCCTCACCTACGGGACGTAGAATTAATGCGGAGGAGTTTAACTTCTCATGCTACCTGGATGACAGGAACAGGGAGAGAATGAAGGCCAATAAACGTCCCCTTTCGCCGCCTAACGTATCTCATAGTGAGGCTGCTAAACGCACTAATAAAAATAAATCTCCAATACATATACAATCAGTTGAGATTTTGGCGCCAATTGTGGAAAATGGGAGAAAGTCTGTCGCTAGCTCGCTAGATGAAGGCCCTATCACAGTGCAAACAAAGGCACAAATACATAAACCCCCCCTGAATGGCTTAAGAGAGGCTTTTCTAGCGACAGATGTACGGCTGGGAACTATGGGGAGCTATGATGAAAACTTTCCCCCTCTCCCCACCCTTTCACCATCCCTGAAAACTCCTGCTTTCAAAAGCGCAGTCGCAATGAAGTGCCTTGACTCCAGACGCATCTCAATAGAGACAGAGAAGAGCGCTGCTATGCCCCAAGATCCCAAGAAAAAACCTACAGGCAAGGAGGGGGATACAAAAGGGATGGCATTCCCCAACGGACAAAGCTGGACGCGGATGTTGCTCCAGTGCTACAGATGCCAGCAGTTTGGTCACACCAAGGACTGGTGTAGGAGGGGGCCAAACTGCATGAAGTGTGCAGGGAAGCATCCAACTTATTCATGCACGAAGACACGGGACAGCCCTGCTCGTTGTTGCAACTGCAACGGGGGGCACATCAGTGCTTATAAAGGATGCCCCGCCTACCAAGAGGCGAAACGAAGGTGGGCGGCAATGAGAGAAGCGCAGTGCAAGGGGCCGGCGCGGTGGCCAATGAATAAATGGAGGCATCCTAGTCTCAGCCATGGTCAGCGTCGTCCTCCTGCAACTCATCCTCGCCTGGATAGGCATATGTTCCATGAAAGGTCCCATGGTCAGCGTCGTCCTCCTGCATCTCATCCTCGCCTGGATAGGCATATGTTCCATGAAAGGTCCCGCCCCCTGAAAAGGCCCTACTTTCCCCGCGCCCCCCCTGGCCAGCAGCAGCGGCCCGATATTGTATTTCAAATGAATAACAAAAATTCCAAAGAAATTACAAAAACAAAAGAAGCAGCTCCAGAAATTCTCCCTCATGAACCGGGGCGACGGGAGGAGAGGGGAATCCAGACCATGTTGATGGACAAATTGATCCAACTTGAAAAAGAAATTGGACAAATTAAAGAAATGCTCGGAAAACTGACGAAATCCTTAGACTTACCCGGAAATACAATAGACAGCGACGATCCTGACGACCTGAATCCTGACGAGGGGTCCTTTATGGGCTCGGACTCCCTAATGGATCTCCTGATGGCTGGGGATTTGATCCGAGCATAGTTCCTCCATGAGCTGAAACAAAAACAATGTGATATTAAACCTGTGATAATTTTGACGAACGCACTGCATGATGCAATCTAGACTTACCCGCAATAACGATGATTCCTCTCCTGACCTCCCTCCTTATGGGGCACAACATGACCATGGAGATGACCTGAAAACACAAGCGACACTGTGATACACATTCTGACGACGAGCTTCTAAATTGCTCTTACCCGACGCCACTCCAGCCAAGATGTGCAGCACGCCGTCGCTGGAATTCGTAGTAATCCATGGCGCGCCACTGCCTACGTGCGCCGACAATGCCTGCATATACCTCCAGACGACGCTGCTGCCGACGCCGACGCCGACGTTGCGGCCGATGCCATGCCGAATTTCACCATGAGCTGAAATTAAAAAATGACCATTAATGATGAAATTCGACGAAATTTATTGACCCCTCCTCTTCTTAATAAGCAGCGAGAAGAAGAGCAGCCACTTGACCAAAAAAAAACTCACCTGCAGATCCACGACGCCAAGCTCCAGTTCCAACGATGACGCCGGACTCTTCCTCCAATGACGCCTCCACGAAGGGTGATGACGCCGCCTCCAGATGGCCAGTATGCATGGCTGACGTTCTTTTCCTGCAATGAAATGTTAATTATTAATGTATTTTTCATGTTTTTAAATTGTTAACTTACCATTTTCCTTTGTTAAAAGTCCAATTGTTGCTCCCACGCCGCTTCACGTGCGTTGCTATGTAGTAGAGATGGTAATCGTATCTAGAGATGGGAGACTCGAGTTATCGATCGTGCAATATTGTTTTTAGTATTTTTTTTTCTTTGTTAGTATTTTTTCTGTTAATTGTAATGTGGCCGTGCTGCCAACCAGCTATGAGCGGGAAAAGTGTGGCAAAAAAGTTGCCTTTAGGGTAATACGCCACACCTTTCTCCTCCCCGCACAGAAAACAGCGCGCGCCTCCTCCTCCTTTTTTAAAAAAGACAATACAATGTTAACATAGTTATAAAAAAAAAAAAAAAGCGCGCGCCTCCTCCTCCTTTTTTAAAAAAGACAATACAATGTTAACATAGTTATTTATTAATTTACACAATACAGACAATGTAAAGTCACATAATACAAACATGCAATGTTAAATAAAACACATAAATAAAAAAGGTTAAATAAAAAAAAAAACTGTGCGCATCTTTTACAAATTTTGGCGGCACCCACGCATTATATTGACCTGCCAATAGAGACACCTGTAAGGCAACGTGGAGAGGAGATATGGAGATCGAAAAGCCACTGACGTCTACTGCTGCCCCATCCTGCTTCTTCAAGGGCAATTTCACCACCATGAAAGGTGAGTGCAATGTTCCCAAGACACCCTTCTATGAGAGCCTTGCCGAGCTCAACCAGTCTATCCATCCCCCCTCACCTACGGGACGTAGAATTAATGCGGAGGAGTTTAACTTCTCATGCTACCTGGATGACAGGAACAGGGAGAGAATGAAGGCCAATAAACGTCCCCTTTCGCCGCCTAACGTATCTCATAGTGAGGCTGCTAAACGCACTAATAAAAATAAATCTCCAATACATATACAATCAGTTGAGATTTTGGCGCCAATTGTGGAAAATGGGAGAAAGTCTGTCGCTAGCTCGCTAGATGAAGGCCCTATCACAGTGCAAACAAAGGCACAAATACATAAACCCCCCCTGAATGGCTTAAGAGAGGCTTTTCTAGCGACAGATGTACGGCTGGGAACTATGGGGAGCTATGATGAAAACTTTCCCCCTCTCCCCACCCTTTCACCATCCCTGAAAACTCCTGCTTTCAAAAGCGCAGTCGCAATGAAGTGCCTTGACTCCAGACGCATCTCAATAGAGACAGAGAAGAGCGCTGCTATGCCCCAAGATCCCAAGAAAAAACCTACAGGCAAGGAGGGGGATACAAAAGGGATGGCATTCCCCAACGGACAAAGCTGGACGCGGATGTTGCTCCAGTGCTACAGATGCCAGCAGTTTGGTCACACCAAGGACTGGTGTAGGAGGGGGCCAAACTGCATGAAGTGTGCAGGGAAGCATCCAACTTATTCATGCACGAAGACACGGGACAGCCCTGCTCGTTGTTGCAACTGCAACGGGGGGCACATCAGTGCTTATAAAGGATGCCCCGCCTACCAAGAGGCGAAACGAAGGTGGGCGGCAATGAGAGAAGCGCAGTGCAAGGGGCCGGCGCGGTGGCCAATGAATAAATGGAGGCATCCTAGTCTCAGCCATGGTCAGCGTCGTCCTCCTGCAACTCATCCTCGCCTGGATAGGCATATGTTCCATGAAAGGTCCCATGGTCAGCGTCGTCCTCCTGCATCTCATCCTCGCCTGGATAGGCATATGTTCCATGAAAGGTCCCGCCCCCTGAAAAGGCCCTACTTTCCCCGCGCCCCCCCTGGCCAGCAGCAGCGGCCCGATATTGTATTTCAAATGAATAACAAAAATTCCAAAGAAATTACAAAAACAAAAGAAGCAGCTCCAGAAATTCTCCCTCATGAACCGGGGCGACGGGAGGAGAGGGGAATCCAGACCATGTTGATGGACAAATTGATCCAACTTGAAAAAGAAATTGGACAAATTAAAGAAATGCTCGGAAAACTGACGAAATCCTTAGACTTACCCGGAAATACAATAGACAGCGACGATCCTGACGACCTGAATCCTGACGAGGGGTCCTTTATGGGCTCGGACTCCCTAATGGATCTCCTGATGGCTGGGGATTTGATCCGAGCATAGTTCCTCCATGAGCTGAAACAAAAACAATGTGATATTAAACCTGTGATAATTTTGACGAACGCACTGCATGATGCAATCTAGACTTACCCGCAATAACGATGATTCCTCTCCTGACCTCCCTCCTTATGGGGCACAACATGACCATGGAGATGACCTGAAAACACAAGCGACACTGTGATACACATTCTGACGACGAGCTTCTAAATTGCTCTTACCCGACGCCACTCCAGCCAAGATGTGCAGCACGCCGTCGCTGGAATTCGTAGTAATCCATGGCGCGCCACTGCCTACGTGCGCCGACAATGCCTGCATATACCTCCAGACGACGCTGCTGCCGACGCCGACGCCGACGTTGCGGCCGATGCCATGCCGAATTTCACCATGAGCTGAAATTAAAAAATGACCATTAATGATGAAATTCGACGAAATTTATTGACCCCTCCTCTTCTTAATAAGCAGCGAGAAGAAGAGCAGCCACTTGACCAAAAAAAAACTCACCTGCAGATCCACGACGCCAAGCTCCAGTTCCAACGATGACGCCGGACTCTTCCTCCAATGACGCCTCCACGAAGGGTGATGACGCCGCCTCCAGATGGCCAGTATGCATGGCTGACGTTCTTTTCCTGCAATGAAATGTTAATTATTAATGTATTTTTCATGTTTTTAAATTGTTAACTTACCATTTTCCTTTGTTAAAAGTCCAATTGTTGCTCCCACGCCGCTTCACGTGCGTTGCTATGTAGTAGAGATGGTAATCGTATCTAGAGATGGGAGACTCGAGTTATCGATCGTGCAATATTGTTTTTAGTATTTTTTTTTCTTTGTTAGTATTTTTTCTGTTAATTGTAATGTGGCCGTGCTGCCAACCAGCTATGAGCGGGAAAAGTGTGGCAAAAAAGTTGCCTTTAGGGTAATACGCCACACCTTTCTCCTCCCCGCACAGAAAACAGCGCGCGCCTCCTCCTCCTTTTTTAAAAAAGACAATACAATGTTAACATAGTTATAAAAAAAAAAAAAAAGCGCGCGCCTCCTCCTCCTTTTTTAAAAAAGACAATACAATGTTAACATAGTTATTTATTAATTTACACAATACAGACAATGTAAAGTCACATAATACAAACATGCAATGTTAAATAAAACACATAAATAAAAAAGGTTAAATAAAAAAAAAAACTGTGCGCATCTTTTACAAATTTTGGCGGCACCCACGCATTATATTGACCTGCCAATAGAGACACCTGTAAGGCAACGTGGAGAGGAGATATGGAGATCGAAAAGCCACTGACGTCTACTGCTGCCCCATCCTGCTTCTTCAAGGGCAATTTCACCACCATGAAAGGTGAGTGCAATGTTCCCAAGACACCCTTCTATGAGAGCCTTGCCGAGCTCAACCAGTCTATCCATCCCCCCTCACCTACGGGACGTAGAATTAATGCGGAGGAGTTTAACTTCTCATGCTACCTGGATGACAGGAACAGGGAGAGAATGAAGGCCAATAAACGTCCCCTTTCGCCGCCTAACGTATCTCATAGTGAGGCTGCTAAACGCACTAATAAAAATAAATCTCCAATACATATACAATCAGTTGAGATTTTGGCGCCAATTGTGGAAAATGGGAGAAAGTCTGTCGCTAGCTCGCTAGATGAAGGCCCTATCACAGTGCAAACAAAGGCACAAATACATAAACCCCCCCTGAATGGCTTAAGAGAGGCTTTTCTAGCGACAGATGTACGGCTGGGAACTATGGGGAGCTATGATGAAAACTTTCCCCCTCTCCCCACCCTTTCACCATCCCTGAAAACTCCTGCTTTCAAAAGCGCAGTCGCAATGAAGTGCCTTGACTCCAGACGCATCTCAATAGAGACAGAGAAGAGCGCTGCTATGCCCCAAGATCCCAAGAAAAAACCTACAGGCAAGGAGGGGGATACAAAAGGGATGGCATTCCCCAACGGACAAAGCTGGACGCGGATGTTGCTCCAGTGCTACAGATGCCAGCAGTTTGGTCACACCAAGGACTGGTGTAGGAGGGGGCCAAACTGCATGAAGTGTGCAGGGAAGCATCCAACTTATTCATGCACGAAGACACGGGACAGCCCTGCTCGTTGTTGCAACTGCAACGGGGGGCACATCAGTGCTTATAAAGGATGCCCCGCCTACCAAGAGGCGAAACGAAGGTGGGCGGCAATGAGAGAAGCGCAGTGCAAGGGGCCGGCGCGGTGGCCAATGAATAAATGGAGGCATCCTAGTCTCAGCCATGGTCAGCGTCGTCCTCCTGCAACTCATCCTCGCCTGGATAGGCATATGTTCCATGAAAGGTCCCATGGTCAGCGTCGTCCTCCTGCATCTCATCCTCGCCTGGATAGGCATATGTTCCATGAAAGGTCCCGCCCCCTGAAAAGGCCCTACTTTCCCCGCGCCCCCCCTGGCCAGCAGCAGCGGCCCGATATTGTATTTCAAATGAATAACAAAAATTCCAAAGAAATTACAAAAACAAAAGAAGCAGCTCCAGAAATTCTCCCTCATGAACCGGGGCGACGGGAGGAGAGGGGAATCCAGACCATGTTGATGGACAAATTGATCCAACTTGAAAAAGAAATTGGACAAATTAAAGAAATGCTCGGAAAACTGACGAAATCCTTAGACTTACCCGGAAATACAATAGACAGCGACGATCCTGACGACCTGAATCCTGACGAGGGGTCCTTTATGGGCTCGGACTCCCTAATGGATCTCCTGATGGCTGGGGATTTGATCCGAGCATAGTTCCTCCATGAGCTGAAACAAAAACAATGTGATATTAAACCTGTGATAATTTTGACGAACGCACTGCATGATGCAATCTAGACTTACCCGCAATAACGATGATTCCTCTCCTGACCTCCCTCCTTATGGGGCACAACATGACCATGGAGATGACCTGAAAACACAAGCGACACTGTGATACACATTCTGACGACGAGCTTCTAAATTGCTCTTACCCGACGCCACTCCAGCCAAGATGTGCAGCACGCCGTCGCTGGAATTCGTAGTAATCCATGGCGCGCCACTGCCTACGTGCGCCGACAATGCCTGCATATACCTCCAGACGACGCTGCTGCCGACGCCGACGCCGACGTTGCGGCCGATGCCATGCCGAATTTCACCATGAGCTGAAATTAAAAAATGACCATTAATGATGAAATTCGACGAAATTTATTGACCCCTCCTCTTCTTAATAAGCAGCGAGAAGAAGAGCAGCCACTTGACCAAAAAAAAACTCACCTGCAGATCCACGACGCCAAGCTCCAGTTCCAACGATGACGCCGGACTCTTCCTCCAATGACGCCTCCACGAAGGGTGATGACGCCGCCTCCAGATGGCCAGTATGCATGGCTGACGTTCTTTTCCTGCAATGAAATGTTAATTATTAATGTATTTTTCATGTTTTTAAATTGTTAACTTACCATTTTCCTTTGTTAAAAGTCCAATTGTTGCTCCCACGCCGCTTCACGTGCGTTGCTATGTAGTAGAGATGGTAATCGTATCTAGAGATGGGAGACTCGAGTTATCGATCGTGCAATATTGTTTTTAGTATTTTTTTTTCTTTGTTAGTATTTTTTCTGTTAATTGTAATGTGGCCGTGCTGCCAACCAGCTATGAGCGGGAAAAGTGTGGCAAAAAAGTTGCCTTTAGGGTAATACGCCACACCTTTCTCCTCCCCGCACAGAAAACAGCGCGCGCCTCCTCCTCCTTTTTTAAAAAAGACAATACAATGTTAACATAGTTATAAAAAAAAAAAAAAAGCGCGCGCCTCCTCCTCCTTTTTTAAAAAAGACAATACAATGTTAACATAGTTATTTATTAATTTACACAATACAGACAATGTAAAGTCACATAATACAAACATGCAATGTTAAATAAAACACATAAATAAAAAAGGTTAAATAAAAAAAAAAACTGTGCGCATCTTTTACAAATTTTGGCGGCACCCACGCATTATATTGACCTGCCAATAGAGACACCTGTAAGGCAACGTGGAGAGGAGATATGGAGATCGAAAAGCCACTGACGTCTACTGCTGCCCCATCCTGCTTCTTCAAGGGCAATTTCACCACCATGAAAGGTGAGTGCAATGTTCCCAAGACACCCTTCTATGAGAGCCTTGCCGAGCTCAACCAGTCTATCCATCCCCCCTCACCTACGGGACGTAGAATTAATGCGGAGGAGTTTAACTTCTCATGCTACCTGGATGACAGGAACAGGGAGAGAATGAAGGCCAATAAACGTCCCCTTTCGCCGCCTAACGTATCTCATAGTGAGGCTGCTAAACGCACTAATAAAAATAAATCTCCAATACATATACAATCAGTTGAGATTTTGGCGCCAATTGTGGAAAATGGGAGAAAGTCTGTCGCTAGCTCGCTAGATGAAGGCCCTATCACAGTGCAAACAAAGGCACAAATACATAAACCCCCCCTGAATGGCTTAAGAGAGGCTTTTCTAGCGACAGATGTACGGCTGGGAACTATGGGGAGCTATGATGAAAACTTTCCCCCTCTCCCCACCCTTTCACCATCCCTGAAAACTCCTGCTTTCAAAAGCGCAGTCGCAATGAAGTGCCTTGACTCCAGACGCATCTCAATAGAGACAGAGAAGAGCGCTGCTATGCCCCAAGATCCCAAGAAAAAACCTACAGGCAAGGAGGGGGATACAAAAGGGATGGCATTCCCCAACGGACAAAGCTGGACGCGGATGTTGCTCCAGTGCTACAGATGCCAGCAGTTTGGTCACACCAAGGACTGGTGTAGGAGGGGGCCAAACTGCATGAAGTGTGCAGGGAAGCATCCAACTTATTCATGCACGAAGACACGGGACAGCCCTGCTCGTTGTTGCAACTGCAACGGGGGGCACATCAGTGCTTATAAAGGATGCCCCGCCTACCAAGAGGCGAAACGAAGGTGGGCGGCAATGAGAGAAGCGCAGTGCAAGGGGCCGGCGCGGTGGCCAATGAATAAATGGAGGCATCCTAGTCTCAGCCATGGTCAGCGTCGTCCTCCTGCAACTCATCCTCGCCTGGATAGGCATATGTTCCATGAAAGGTCCCATGGTCAGCGTCGTCCTCCTGCATCTCATCCTCGCCTGGATAGGCATATGTTCCATGAAAGGTCCCGCCCCCTGAAAAGGCCCTACTTTCCCCGCGCCCCCCCTGGCCAGCAGCAGCGGCCCGATATTGTATTTCAAATGAATAACAAAAATTCCAAAGAAATTACAAAAACAAAAGAAGCAGCTCCAGAAATTCTCCCTCATGAACCGGGGCGACGGGAGGAGAGGGGAATCCAGACCATGTTGATGGACAAATTGATCCAACTTGAAAAAGAAATTGGACAAATTAAAGAAATGCTCGGAAAACTGACGAAATCCTTAGACTTACCCGGAAATACAATAGACAGCGACGATCCTGACGACCTGAATCCTGACGAGGGGTCCTTTATGGGCTCGGACTCCCTAATGGATCTCCTGATGGCTGGGGATTTGATCCGAGCATAGTTCCTCCATGAGCTGAAACAAAAACAATGTGATATTAAACCTGTGATAATTTTGACGAACGCACTGCATGATGCAATCTAGACTTACCCGCAATAACGATGATTCCTCTCCTGACCTCCCTCCTTATGGGGCACAACATGACCATGGAGATGACCTGAAAACACAAGCGACACTGTGATACACATTCTGACGACGAGCTTCTAAATTGCTCTTACCCGACGCCACTCCAGCCAAGATGTGCAGCACGCCGTCGCTGGAATTCGTAGTAATCCATGGCGCGCCACTGCCTACGTGCGCCGACAATGCCTGCATATACCTCCAGACGACGCTGCTGCCGACGCCGACGCCGACGTTGCGGCCGATGCCATGCCGAATTTCACCATGAGCTGAAATTAAAAAATGACCATTAATGATGAAATTCGACGAAATTTATTGACCCCTCCTCTTCTTAATAAGCAGCGAGAAGAAGAGCAGCCACTTGACCAAAAAAAAACTCACCTGCAGATCCACGACGCCAAGCTCCAGTTCCAACGATGACGCCGGACTCTTCCTCCAATGACGCCTCCACGAAGGGTGATGACGCCGCCTCCAGATGGCCAGTATGCATGGCTGACGTTCTTTTCCTGCAATGAAATGTTAATTATTAATGTATTTTTCATGCTTTTAAATTGTTAACTTACCATTTTCCTTTGTTAAAAGTCCAATTGTTGCTCCCACGCCGCTTCACGTGCGTTGCTATGTAGTAGAGATGGTAATCGTATCTAGAGATGGGAGACTCGAGTTATCGATCGTGCAATATTGTTTTTAGTATTTTTTTTTCTTTGTTAGTATTTTTTCTGTTAATTGTAATGTGGCCGTGCTGCCAACCAGCTATGAGCGGGAAAAGTGTGGCAAAAAAGTTGCCTTTAGGGTAATACGCCACACCTTTCTCCTCCCCGCACAGAAAACAGCGCGCGCCTCCTCCTCCTTTTTTAAAAAAGACAATACAATGTTAACATAGTTATTTATTAATTTACACAATACAGACAATGTAAAGTCACATAATACAAACATGCAATGTTAAATAAAACACATAAATAAAAAAGGTTAAATAAAAATAAAAAAAAAAAAAAAAAGTCCTTGTCGGCCTGCTACAGCGGCAGCCACGGTGCAAAAATGTTGCTCAACAGAGTAATGGGACACCGTGGACTGCCGCGCCAGCTGGCCGCCTTGGACCCAATTTGGAGGAGGTAGGGCAATAGGGACAACTAAATGTTAGGCTAATGAAGGGCATTTCTCTGCTGTCCTGTCATTGCGGAACGTACGCTAAGGAGTGTGCAGCTAATTGTGTTGTGACGTTCCGCAATGACAGGACCACTAGTCTAAAGAATTTACTAGAAATGTTTTACCCCGCTTTTTAACGTCTTCTTAGTGTTGTGACTCTATTTTTTTTTGCCCATGTTAAATTTTTTTTTATAGAGCACAAAATGGACGAGCGGTGGTGCCAAATTACGAAGCGGAGAAGTGTCCTGTCTAGTTGCATTAGTTAAGTTATCATAAGTATGCACTTGACAAATCCATGTTTCCATGTTTCCGTACCCTCAGGCCCGGTTGCTGCGTAGATATATACGGGCTGGTTAACCCATCTGTGAGTGAGTGTTCCTGGTAGCTGCTTAAAAAAGACGACCTTAGGGATAATATTTTATATTCTAACTGTTGAGTTTTGATTTTCCACTTTTTATTTTGTCCAAATTGTCTGTTTACATTCTTGACAAGGAAAATCCATTCACATTTATCCCTCTGACCAACCCCAATTTTGCTCAGTGTAGCGTTATCTGACCAATCTTGATCCTCTTTACTCTCTCTCTTCAAGAGAGAGTCTCAGTCAGATCGTCGTGTTGTGTAGTTGGTCGAGTGTGGACGTGCTTTGCGCCCCACTCCTAGTCTCAGTCAGGCAGTCAGATCGTCGTGTTGATCAGTTGGTCGAGTGCGGACGTGCCTGCGCCCACTCTCAGTGTCAGCCCCAGTGTCAGTGTCAGTTTCAGTCCCAGTGTCAGTTGGCCGGTCGAGGGCCAGTGCCCACGCCCCTTGCCCATTCCCGGCCGGAGCAGCCGCCAGGAGCGCAAGATCACTAGCCTCCAGAGCCTGATTTTCCGCCCGTGCTAGAGCCGCACACGCGCGCAGCAGCCGCGCCGAGGAGCCAGCCAGCAGGCCAGCAGGCCAGCGAGCCGTAAGCTAGCAAGTACCGCCACAGCCAATTGTACAAGCAGCCGTAAGAACAATGGGAAAGAGAAGAAACCACAAACATCGGCTGTGCAATTTTATTATTTTATTTTATTTTATTTTATTCTGTGTCAAAGTGCAATTTTGGGATTTAATTTTGCCAATTAAATCCCACAATATATGTATGTCATACATACATACACATGCTGCTATTTATTTCCCCAATTAAAAACGTGATGGCCGGCTTAAGAGAGGATTTAAAGATCGGTGAGTTTAAGAACAAAACCTTTTTTACTCACACATATTGATTTAACGCATTGCATCAATGGGTTTTAAGGGAGAGAAGTTGAAACACTGGGAAATACATACACACAGATTTACCCAAGTCACAAACCATAAAGTATTCACATACTTGGGACTTTTGTTGCTAGCATTCACATGTTGCTGCCAAAGTTATGCACACATATGTTGCTGCAACAAAATTATTTCCCCTTCCCCCCCTGCCCTCAATTGCACACTCTAAATATTATAAATTGCACATTATCCTACTAACTGCACGCCATTACCTAATATTGCACAATTATTAACACGCACTAAACGAATCATTTGAGTCTAATATTTTACGATAACAAATGGGAAATTAATTCAACATTAAAACACCTATTAATTATTAACATGCCCCGAAGCGATTTTTTATTCATTATTTTCCTCATTTTGTTATCATTCACTAATTAATAAAACATCTGACACATTTTTATGAATTTATGACCCGACTCTTTTTATTTTATGAACCGATGAACGAACTCTTGAAACAACTTTTCCCAGCTCTCGTCTTGACAAACCCAAGCTGGTGAACTTGACCAATATTATCCCGCCTTGGCCTGGCAAGCCTTGGCAATTGAATTTTGATCCTGCAGTTTTTGAATATTATTGAAGAATACTAAATATTTTCTTGAATTCCAGATGTCCCTGCTTTCGGCCTGGCAAGCCGAAGCAAACAATTTATTTTGATCCTTTGGTGATGGTTTTCTAGATTTATCCTGTTTAATAGTCTCTCTGCCTCTTGGTCTGGCAAACCAATGCAGATGAGCTGATCTTGTGAATGATAATGGATGAATTTGGCCAACGCTTGTGCTTGGCCAAAGTCTGAATCTCAATATTTCTTGCTTATAAGGTCTGGCAAACCATAGCAAATATATTTCTTTATCCTTAAGATTTTTCTAGAATAACCCAGTGCAATAATTTTCTGTTTACGGCCTGGCAAACCTAAACAGTTGATAGGATCCTGCAAAGTACAACTGTTGAATCTGGCCAATATTTATTGGTCAAATTTGGAATTCTGAATTTATTTTTGTTTTTCTCCGGTCTGGCAAACCGAAATAATTTATTTTATTCTGTGATGATTTTCCTGCTTTTTGGTCTGGCAAACCAAAAGCAGCTGTGCGAATTCTGCAGTAGCGTTATTTACACTAATTCCGATCAATGAAATGTCAAGTTTGAGTTCCAAGAAAATCTGCCAACCCCTTTATTCAGACTGCAGTATGAAACGAATCCTGCATATCCTTGCCTATGGACTGGCACTCCTAGGCAACAAGCCAGATGCTGCACTCTGTTATTTCACGCTTTTGGCCAACTAGTTTGGCCAAATCAGAATTCTTGCCGCCGCCTGTTCCTGCCCGAGATGGCCCTTTTTGGGCAAAACAAGATGAAAGAAGGAAGTCCTGTTGACAGTCAATCCTGCTGTCGCCCGCCAACGAGCCAGTCCCAGCCGCAAGTAGCGGCCAAGTCTGGCCAAAAAATCACGGCCCAATGCAAATGAAGGACGTCCTATTGGCAGCCAATCCTGGCTGTCACCCGCAAGTAGCCGCCAATTCTGGGCTATAATCTGGGCCCAATGCGAATGAAGGATGTCCTGTGGGCGACCAATCCTGGCCGCCCATTACCAATGAGCCCGACTCAGCCCCCAATTGTGGCCATGTCGGGCCATCCAGGCGTCCTCCATCCTTCGATGTCTTGGCCTGGAGGGCATCCACCGATCAGGATGCTGAAGATGTTTTGCACTCGCCCTGGATTGGAGATGACCCCCCCCCTGCCTGGATGAGGATGGCCCATTTGAAGGGCCCAACGCTGGACATCCTTCTCCATGGACTTTAGATAATTATTTTTCATCTTGTTTGTCTCGCTAAAAGTCCTCCTCCAAATTCTTATCTTGACCAATCTTTGTTTTTTTTTTTTTATTTGTGTTCTCATCTCGTAAGAATCACACTGTTTTGTGATTCTTTTAATGTTAGACTTGACTCAAATCTTTTTGTTTTTTATTATTTTTGTTAATTTATGTTGTTTTTAGTTTCTTGTTTTTCATTATAAGATTCATGTAAATCAACTTGACAATAATAATTAACGTAGTTCTTGTTAGGCTAATTGTCCTTGTCGGCCTGCTACAGCGGCAGCCACGGTGCAAAAATGTTGCTCAACAGAGTAATGGGACACCGTGGACTGCCGCGCCAGCTGGCCGCCTTGGACCCAATTTGGAGGAGGTAGGGCAATAGGGACAACTAAATGTTAGGCTAATGAAGGGCATTTCTCTGCTGTCCTGTCATTGCGGAACGTACGCTAAGGAGTGTGCAGCTAATTGTGTTGTGACGTTCCGCAATGACAGGACCACTAGTCTAAAGAATTTACTAGAAATGTTTTACCCCGCTTTTTAACGTCTTCTTAGTGTTGTGACTCTATTTTTTTTTGCCCATGTTAAATTTTTTTTTATAGAGCACAAAATGGACGAGCGGTGGTGCCAAATTAAGAAGCGGAGAAGTGTCCTGTCTAGATGCATTAGTTAAGTTATGATAAGTATGCACTTGACAAATCCATGTTTCCATGTTTCCGTATCCTCAGGCCCGGTTGCTGCGTAGATATATACGGGCTGGTTAACCCATCTGTGAGTGAGTGTTCCTGGCTGTTGCTTAAAAAAGACGACCTTAGGGATAATATTTATATCTAAATTGTTGAGCTTCTTGATTTTCCACTTTTCTATTTTGTCCAAATCGTCTGTTTCACATTCTTGACAAGGAAAATCCATTCACATTTATAACTATTCATCCCTCTGACCAACCCCAATTTTGCTCAGTGTAGCGTTTTCTGACCAATCTTGATCCTCTTTACTCTCTCTCTTCAAGAGAGAGTCTCAGTCAGATCGTCGTGTTGTGTAGTTGGTCGAGTGCGGACGTGCTTTGCGCCCCACTCCTAGTCTCAGTCAGGCAGTCAGATCGTCGTGTTGTGTAGTTGGTCGAGTGCGGACGTGCCTTGCGCCCCACTCTCAGTCTCAGTCAGGCAGTCAGATCGTCGTGTTGTGTAGTTGGTCGAGTGCGGACGTGCCTTGCGCCCCACTCTCAGTCTCAGTCAGGCAGTCAGATCGTCGTGTTGATCAGTTGGTCGAGTGCGGACGTGCCTGCGCCCGCTCTCAGTGTCAGTGTCAGTTTCAGTCCCAGTGTCAGTTGGCCGGTCGAGGGCTAACGTGCCCACGCCCCTTGCCCATTCCCGGCCGGAGCAGCCGCCAGGAGCGCAAGATCACTAGCCTCCAGAGCCTGATTTTCCGCCCGTGCTAGAGCCGCACACGCGCGCAGCAGCCGCGCCGAGGAGCCAGCCAGTAGGCCAGCAGGCCAGCGAGCCGTAAGCTAGCAAGTACCGCCACAGTCAATTGTACACAGCAGCCGTAAGAACAGAACAATGTACGAAACAACCAATTACGTAAAGGAAACAAATAATAATTAGAACAAACAACAACAAAATACAAGAAAAAAAAAAAAAAAGGTGTTTCTATTGACCTGAAATTGACCAAAAAATTGACCAAAATTGACCAAATTGACCAAATATATATATGTAAAATCTACGAAACACGACTTGAAAAAGCGAGACTTCTGACGACATATATATACACATAAAACGACACATATAAAGGCACATAAAACGACATTAAAAAAGGCATATTCCACGACATATAAAAAAGGCAGATTAAATTACATATTAAAAGACATATAAAAGGACATATAAAACGACATATAAAACGACACATATATATTTATATATATACACATATAATCTAATTCCCGCCCAGCACATACACATACATATACATTTGGCGCCAATTATTGCGCACCTGTGCGTGTGCCTCATAACCGTTTATTCTGCAGCAACGGCATCATCACCAATTTTGGCGGCCAAGTACAGCCACGGCAAAGCATATTGCACAAAATTAGTCAATTTTTTGGCAATTTTGGCGCAATTGGAAGCGTCGCACAAAAGGAGAAGCAGGAGAACCGCTATTCTATTGGCAGCTTATCTGGAGAGAGGTCCATTCCTGAGCTAAGAAAGGCGGAGCGAAGAAAACGAAAGATGGCAAAGAGAGGCTTAAATAAGGGTGAGTCTGACATTGCTACTCCCTTCAGCACTCTTTCTCCCTTTAGCACTCTCTTACTTAATATGCACAACGAAGACTCTCTCACTAAAGAGTCCTATCCTAAAGAGAATCCCATTAAAGAGAAAATTGCCAAAGAGAACGATATGCCTCTCTTAGACTCCCTTTCCTCTTGCTCTCCTCATCCCCACACACCAGCCAAAGATCCCGGTGCTCTCACTAATACTAAGAGCCAGAGCGCCAAGCGACAGCTCTCCACATCAACTTCGATCACTACCAGCGCATCCAAGCGGGCTCATGCTGATAACTCCTCCATTAAAATGCAAACAGTTATGGTGCTGCGCGATTTTTATACCAAATTAAAAGCTGCCTCTAATTCTAATGCTAATTTAAATAAAAATGCCTATTCTGCGAAACGATCCCTACTTAATGACTTGTCTGCTAATGAAACTAATTGTGCTAGTTTGAACTCCAACAACTACAACAACAACAGCATCAACCTAGATGACATTTCTCCAACGGTTAGTGCTAGTTTGGATAGCCAGGATGCTCCTCATTTGGAGCCAGCCAGTATTGAGTGGGCGCGTATTCAGGCTCTGGTCCATTCTCCACCTTGGGTCACCATCAACAACAACAGCAACAGGAAGCCGAGCGCGATGAAGAAGAAGAAGGACTCACTTGGCAATCCTAAGCCATTTGTCCTTCTTAAGGATGGCGACTTTCCTCCGCTTCCCCCCCCAATGAAGACTCCGCTATTTAAAAGTAATTTTGCGCAGCAACTTTGTAGGGAAAAGGTGATGAACAGCAATAGCAGCAAAAACAATAATAGTATTGGCAACAGTAACGGCAACAACAACAACCACGCCAATGGTAGCAGCGCTACGAGGAATAATAATAATTCAGCAAAGTTAGGTGCCGGTACTCCTAGGGTTAGATGGAAAGAGGCTCCGTCTAACAGTAACTCCAAATCGACGCCATCTTTTAGAGCCAAAACTACGCCCATGCCAATTCCTAGGAGAACTTTCTCTAGGTCCTCTTCCACCTCTGCCAGTGTCTCTAGCCAGTTGACTCAGTGTCATCGGTGTCAAGCTTTCGGCCACTTCAAGAATGACTGCAGACGCAAATTCGTCTGCATGAAGTGTGCTGGCCTCCATCCTACAGTTGCCTGTCGAAAGCACAGGAATACGCCCCCTAAATGCTGTAACTGTGGCGGTCAGCATATCAGTGCGTATAAAGGTTGCCCCTTTTATTCTAATTTGAAACGCAAAGCGCTAGGGTATTCCAACGATAGGCAGTTGAAGGCCAGTCACCAACAATCTAGAAGACACTCTGACAGAAACAATCTTGCTAATTTGCAGCTGAAAAGTCGCAAATACCCAGTTCATCAGCAGAGTCACAAGCATCAACAGAGACAGAATGCCAATTATTGGCAGCTATTGCAAGACAACACCCCATCAATTAGCAATAGAAGATCGTGGAATACTGAATCTAGGCCAAGGAAGAATCTTAACTACCGACAGAATTACAGGCAGGATTGGAGAAACACCAATAGGAGAACCACTAGGAAACAGTCCGCCCCTAGTTATCCCATTTCCAGGCCAGCCAATAAGAATCCTGCTGAGGCTCACTTGGCTCGATTCCAGGCAAAACTCCTTGCAGAGCGCGCTAGGGAATCAGGTGAACCTAATGCTAGTGATAAACCTCTACACCTAGCTCTACAACCTGTTAATGAGACCAATGCAACAAGTGCTATGAACATCAATACTAGGGGGCCTCAACACAAAGCTTCTCCTACCGCCAACAATAATTGCTGCCACTTACAGCACCTAACGCAGTCCCTTGACGAGCTTAAGGCGCAACAGGACAAGACTCATGAAAGGCTGGACAAATTTGAGCGTCTTTTTAACAAACTCTTTAAATCACTTAATAAAATTATTGCCACGCTAGATTTAACAGGGTTGTCCCTCAATTTGCACCTGGAAAGCGACCAAAGCGATCAATCCCTGCCTGGCGATCTCTTCGATACCACCGTTGGAGAATCTTACATGGAGATCAGCCTGGCCAATGACTCCAGGAGCGCCTGAGCCAGGATAATATTCGCCAGCCCCATCCGACTAGGCAGCAGACCATCATGGGTCTTTGGATTGGGCTCGGATTGCCGGTGGTGTTTTTGCTTTGCAGCTGATTGTTACTATAGTCCCAGGAAACACCGATTTTAAATTAACTTCTGCCTTGCCATTCAGCTGCCGTCATGATTCTGTCCTTCAGTGGGGCTACTTTTCCTTCACCTGCAGGAAGTTGCTTAGTAGTAGGAAATGCCAATTGCAGAATTTTAGCTACGCCCTCCTAGCGCCACCTATGGGCGTACGTTTCGACCTCTTGTGAAAAAAAAAAACCTCACCTGAGGGTCGAAATTTTGAAGGATTGCTGCCATTCACTCTGGATGTCATCCAACTCCAGCAGGATGATGCTGTGGGCCAGAAAATGCCAATTGTTGAATTCTTGCCACGCCCCCTTAGCGCCACCATGGGCGTTTGTATTGGTCACATATGAAAAATCTCATGTGTTGACCACTACTTCTTGGGTATGGCAAAAATTTTATGGAGCGCTGTTTTCCACCTCGGATGCTATTCAACACCTTCAGGAGGACCCTAAGGACTAGCCAACACCAATTACTGAATTTTTGCCACGCCCCCTTAGCGCCACCATGGGCGTATGTATTGGGCACATATGAAAAATCTCATGTGTTGCCCACTACTTCTTGGTTATGGCAAAAACTTTATGGAGCGCTGTTTTCCACCTCGGATGCTATTCAACACCTTCAGGAGGACCTTAAGGACTAGCCAACACCAATTATGGAATTTTTGCCACGCCCCCTTAGCGCCACCATGGGCGTATGTATTGGGCACATATGAAAAATCTCATGTGTTGACCACTACTTCTTGGGTATGGCAAAAATTTTATGGAGCGCTGTTTTCCACCTCGGATGCTATTCAACACCTTCAGGAGGACCCTAAGGACTAGCCAACACCAATTATTGAATTTTTGCCACGCCCCCTTAGCGCCACCATGGGCGTATGTATTGGTCACATATGAAAAATCTCATGTGTTGACCACTACTTCTTGGGTATGGCAAAAATTTTATGGAGCGCTGTTTTTCCACCTCGGATGCCATTCAACACCTTCAGGAGGACCTTAAGGACTAGCCAACACCAATTATTGAATATTTGCCACGCCCCCTTAGCGCCACCATGGGCGTATGTATTGGGCACATATGAAAAATCTCATGTGTTGACCACTACTTCTTGGGTATGGCAAAAAATTTTATTGAGCGCTGTTTTCCACCTCGGATGCTATTCAACACCTTCAGGAGGTCCCTAAGGACCAGGATACACCAACTCCTGAATTTTTGCCACGCCCCCTGAACGCCACCATGGGCGCACGTTTTGACCTCTTGTGAAAAATTTCACCCGTTGGTCGAAATTTTGAAGGATTGCTGCCATTCACTCTGGATGTCATCCAACACCAGCAGGATGATGCTTAGGACTGGATTGGACCATTTACAGAATTTTAGCCACGCCCTCCTAGCGCCACCATGGGCGTATGTAATGGCCACACGTGAAAATTCACACTTGATGGTCATTTCCACTGGGTATGGCTGGAATGTTACGGGGCTCTATCATGCGTCCAGGATGACTACCATCGCCTGCAGGATGAACCTAAGGACCAGGATTCATCAACTCCTGAATTTTAGCCACGCCCCCTGAGCGCCACCATGGGCGTATGTTTCGACCTCTTGTGAAAAATTTCACCTGTTGGTCGAAATTCTTAAGGAGCACTGCCATTCAATCTGGATGTCATCTAACACCACCAGGATGATGCTTAGGACTGGATTGGACCTATTGCAGAATTTTGCCACGCCCCCTGACTGCCACTATGGGCGGCTACACTTGGCCATTTATGGAATTTCTCCATTTTATAGCCACTTCTGTGGGGCTCATCTGAAATTCTTTCCAGTCTCCCTCTGCTGACCTAATGCCACCCAACTCTCCTGTGATGATGCCATGATCCTTTTTAAGGACTCACAAAAATTCTTTTGCCTGCCACTATACAGCCCATTTAGGGCTGCTCATTGAACAAACTGTGATATTGTGTATACGTACATCCTTGACGACACCTAACATGGACGACAAGGCTAACTAATTCTAAGGATCTAAGGACTGACGAAGGTATTTACACTCTGGATGCCCCCTATTGGGGCAATTTTATATGATAATTTATTTCCTGACGACATCTCCAGCCATGGTGGATGCCCCCTAGTGGGTCATTATAATTATAATATTAATTTAGGGAAAATTATTCCCCCACCAAATGTTACATTTGTCGCCAGATCCTGGCGGCATTATCGTCTCGATTTTTGTCAACCTTGTCAGTTCTAGCCAATGTCTTTCCGTTAACTCAAAGGACTCATAATCACACACAAATGCAATTTCACACAATGAGCCTGAAATTATCCATGTCCAAGGAACCCGCAAATCCCAAGTCAGTGAGATTTCTCAAATATTCTCTTTATTTAAATAATTGCCAATTGCCTAATAAATATCATCACATTCAAAATGCAAATATTCACAAATATATTGAGCCATAAAAATTCTCCAAATCTAATAAGTATGATAATAAAACCCTCTGAGTCAGTGAAATATTCCATTCACGTTAACAATTTGCCAATTGCCAAGTGAACAAATTCTCATTTGAATTTATTCTAAATAATTGAAAAAGTTGCTATATATTTACATATGCACGTTCCGATTCCATTGTTCCCATAGCAAGGAAATGCTCGTACTTTATTTTGCCCTGCCAGTCTCCGTGCATTAATGCGAGCGAACGCAACTATTTCTCCACGTGCTTTATATGTGCTATAAGTAATACCGATTCCATTGGCCAAAATCGTTAAAATTTAATATGAAATACTGGCCAACAGCCAAGGGCTGAAAACTAAAGAAAATTTATTACATTTGTGCAATTTCCCCATTTACAAATATATATTTAAAGTGCAATATTTCCGTTTTCTTTTCTAGGGGAAAGAGAAGAAACCATAAACATCGGCTGTGCAATTTTATTATTTTATTTTATTTTATTTTATTCTGTGTCAAAGTGCAATTTTGGGATTTAATTTTGCCAATTAAATCCCACAATATATGTATGTCATACATACATACACATGCTGCTATTTATTTCCCCAATTAAAAACGTGATGACCGGCTTAAGAGAGGATTTAAAGATCGGTGAGTTTAAGAACAAAACCTTTTTTACTCACACATATTGATTTAACGCATCGCATCAATGGGTTTTAAGGGAGGGAATTTGAAACACTGGGAAATACATACACATAGATCTACCCAAGTCACAAACCATAAAGTATTCACATACTTGGGACTTTGTTGCTAGCATACTCATGTTGCTGCCAAAGTTATGCACATATATGTTGCTGCAACAAAACTATTTCCCCTTCCCCCCCTGCCCTCAATTGCACACACTAAATATTATAAATTGCACATTATCCTACTAATTGCACGCCATTACCTAATATTGCACAATTATTAACACGCACTAAACGAATCATTTGAGTCTAATATTTTACGATAACAAATGGGAAATTAATTCAACATTAAAACACCTATTAATTATTAACATGCCCCGAAGCGATTTTTTTATTCACTATTTTCCTCATTTTGTTATCATTTACTAATTAATAAAACATCTGACACTTTTTTATGAATTTATGACCCGACTCTTTTTTATTTTATGAACCGATGAACGAACTCTTGAAACAACTTTTCCCAGCTCTCGTCTTGACAAACCCAAGCTGGTGAACTTGACCAATATTATCCCGCCTTGGCCTGGCAAGCCTTGGCAATTGAATTTTGATCCTGCAGTTTTTGAATATTATTGAAGAATACTAAATATTTTCTTGAATTCCAGATGTCCCTGCTTTCGGCCTGGCAAGCCGAAGCAAACAATTTATTTTGATCCTTTGGTGGTGGTTTTCTAGATTTATCCTGTTTAATAGTCTCTCTGCCTCTTGGTCTGGCAAACCAAAGCAGATGAGCTGATCTTGTGAATGATAATGGATGAATTTGGCCAAGCACAAGCGTTGGCCAAGCTCTGAATCTCAATATTTTTGCCTTGGTCTGGCAAACCATAGCAAATTTATTCCTTTATCCTTAAGATTTTTCTAGAATAACCCAGTGCAATAATTTTCTGTTTACGGCCTGGCAAACCTAAACAGTTGATAGGATCCTGCAAAGTACAACTTTTGAATCTGGCCAATATTTATTGGTCAAATTTGGAATTCTGAATTTATTTTTGTTTTTTTTCTCCGGTCTGGCAAACCGAAACAATTTATTTTATTCTGTGATGATTTTCCTGCTTTTTGGTCTGGCAAACCAAAAGCAGCTGAGCTAATTCTGCAGTAGCGATATTTACACTAATTCCGATCAATGAAATGTCAAGTTTGAGTTCCAAGAAAATCTGCCAACCCCATTATTCAGATTGCAGTATGAAACGAATCCTGGATATCCTTGCCTATGGACTGGCACTCCTAGGCAACAAGCCAGATGCTGCATTCTGTTATTTCACGCTTTTGGCCAACTAGTCTGGCCAAATCAGAATTCTTGCCGCCGCCTGTTCCTGCCCGAGATGGCCCTTTTTGGGCAAAACAAGATGAAAGAAGGAAGTCCTGTTGACAGTCAATCCTGCTATCGCCCGTCAACGAGCCAGTCCCAGCCGCAAGTAGCGGCCAAGTCTGGCCAAAAATCATGGCCCAATGCAAATGAAGGATGTCCTCCTGGCAGTCAATCTGGCTGTCATCCGTCAATGAGCCAGTCCCAGCCGCAAGTAGCGGCCAAGTCTGGCCAAAAATCATGGCCCAATGCAAATGAAGGATGTCCTCCTGGCAGTCAATCTGGCTGTCACCCGTCAATGAGCCAGTCTTAGCCGCAAGCAGCGGCTATTTCTGGCCATAAATCATGGCCCAATGCAAATGAAGGATGTCCTCTTGGCAGTCAATCCTGGCTGTCAGCTGCAAGCAGCGGCCAAGTCTGGGCTATAATCTGGGCCCAATGCAAATGAAGGATGTCCTGTGGGCGACCAATCCTGGCCGCCCACCACCAATGAGCCCGACTCAGCCCCCAATTATGGCCATGTCGGGCCATCCAGGCGTCCTCCATCCTCTGATGTCTTGGCCTGGAGGGCATCCACCGATCAGGATGCTGAAGATGTCTTGCACTCGCCCTGGATTGGAGATGACCCCCCCCCTGCCTGGATGAGGATGGCCTATTTGAAGGGCCCAACGCTGGACATCCTTCTCAATTGACTTTAGATAATTGTTTTCATCTTGTTTGTCTCGCTAAAAGTCCTCCTCCAAATTCTTATCTTGACCAATCTTTGTTTTTATTTGTGTTCTCATCTCGTAAGAATCACACTGTTTTGTGATTCTTTTAATGTTAGACTTGACTCAAATCTTTTTGTTTTTTATTATTTTTGTTAATTTATGTTGTTTTTAGTTTCTTGTTTTTCATTATAAGATTCATGTAAATCAACTTGACAATAATAATTAACGTAGTTCTTCTTAGGCTAATTGTCCTTGTCGGCCTGCTACAGCGGCAGCCACGGTGCAAAAATGTTGCTCAACAGAGTAATGGGACACCGTGGACTGCCGCGCCAGCTGGCCGCCTTGGACCCAATTTGGAGGAGGTAGGGCAATAGGGACAACTAATTATTAGGCTAATGTAAAAAAAAAATTTTTAAAAAAAAAAAAAAAAAAAAAAACTTAATTGCACTCTCTTAAATATTATAAATTGCACGCTATTTACTAATTGCACGTGATTATCTAAAATTGCACAATTACTACCATATACTAAACGAGTCGATTAAGTCTATTTACTTATGATAACATAAGGGAAATTAATTTAATATTGAAACACCTATTATTTATTGATATTGAGAACTGCCATGCTGCCATGCTGCATGCCCTGTGTCATTATACCCGTCCTGTTCACTCCTACTGCTACTATATGTTTAAAAATAATTTCCCTTGCTGCACTATGCTGTCTCTGCTCCGCCAAAGTCTATAAAAGGACTCCACCCACATGACGGTGCTCTCACTCTGTTTTTGACACCGAACTACACAGATCGCCTAAATAACGCCTTTGTTTTTTTTTTTACTTTGGAGTGGTTTTTTTTTTTTACTAAATCTATTGTTGTCATGACTCCTACCAAATCTCACGATGGGGAAAACACTGATTATAAACCCCACAGGCCTAAGCAGTGCCATAACTGCCTGCAATTTGGGCACACGTCCAGGGGTTGCAGGGCATTGACCATATGTGGCAAATGCTCAGGCCAACATAAAACCAACGTCTGCCATGAATCCCGGGCCCGCCCAAATGTGCCAACTGCGATGGCCCACATGTTGTGGGTTATAAAGGCTGCCCATTCTTTTTGATACAGAAAGGCCTGCCTAGACGCGCCTCTGGGAAAACTAAGGAAAGATTCTGACGATATTAATTTCTATTTGAAATGGCGAAATTATGTATTTGTTCCTTAATGCCCTGAGGTGGCTTTTGTTTTTTTTTTCCTTTGTTATCATTAATCAATAAAATATTTGACATAATATTAAAAAAATAATTTTAAATAACAGCCTTGACGCCAATGACATTATTTATGCTTAAAACCCCAAAAAGTTAAATTGGGCGGATCGGCTGCCCCTTTTTTTGTTATATATTAATTGTTAAAGTAGCCCTTTTTAATTTATTTTTGTTTCGTTTTTATTTGTTTAGAATTTGTATTTAATATTTCTTTTCTTATTAAATTAGATAAAGTAGGCCAAATAACAAAATTAAAATTTAGAGGGCTTTTAAGAGCGTTGTGCACCATGCTTCAGGGCTAGAGTTATGTGGAGAGTTTGGAAAGTCCCACAGATAATTACCCAAAGGGCAACTTTTGTTCTGGGAGATTTACCAGTAAAATGGCGGCTCCTGGTCACGTCCCCTATTTTTTTTTTTTTATATATTAATTGTTAAAGTATCCTAACTTAATATAACTTTACTTAAAATTAAACTAAAGCTAAAAAAAAAAAAGTCGGATCGCGGCAGTTTAGAACGCGTCCGATCGGCTTGAGGAGCAGCAGCCGAATGGATGGAATGCTTGAGATGGCTATCGGTCATCGAGTTCGATTTTAACGTGAGTCACCCTGTCCGATTTTTACATGAACCACCCTTATCGATTTCCACATGATTCACCCTGTCCGATAACACCATGAGTCGCCCTGTCCGATAACAACATGAGTCACCCTGCCCGATAACAGCATGAGTCACCCTTACCGTTTTCGATAACAAGCAACAGCTTTTTTTTGAAGATTTCAGTGTTGTACAACGGGTTTTTTTATTTTGGCGCCCTTGGTGAGATTTTTTTAATAAAGTTAACATGTCTGAAACATTAAAATTACTTTACTTTAAGTATATTTAAGATAAATCTAACTTACTGAATAAGTAACACGATTAAATCCATAAAAATTACTGCAATTACAAAATAAAAGATAATATGCGCCTTTTAATATTTTAGCGCAACAAGATTCGTATCCATAAAATGATCCAAGTTACAGTATAAAAATATGGCATTACAATTTTGAAACGGCGCTTTAAAACTTTTGATGTTTATGCAGTTGCAGCGCAGAAGGCTTAATAAATAAATTATACTTAATTTAATTGAAATATTTTTAAAATCTTATAGGTGGACAATTGGGCTAGTCGTTGGAAGATATTTATCAACCCGGTCAACAGCGCCGGGTTAACACACAACATTAAAAAGGACTACTGGTTGTTAGAGGTAATAAAAATAGCCTTGCGATCCAGTTGTGGGAAACATCCTAAACAAGGTTGCAGGCTCCCACAAAAGAAGACTCTCCTGACATCCGAATCCCCTGTCTAAAAAACTAGGCACAACTTTTATAGGCGTAGAGTAAAACATTAAGACATGTTTTCAGCAGCAGCGCAGGATAATTTAATAATATTTACATTTAAATTTAAACAGTAATTATTGGTATAGTAAAAGAAAGCTTAGAAAAATTGTTACTGCAGTATAATGACTTAAAAGAATAAAAAAAAATAAAAAATGTTTGCCATTTTCAATTTTTAATTGTTTTTACACTTTTCAAACCCATAACTCCTAAATTTTTAAATCCGATCGGAAAAAAATTATACTCTTTGGAATCATAGCTTTAAGTATCTTCATATCTTGTTTAAAACTTTCTATATATAATCTTAAACTTTTTTTTTTTTAAATTTTCCAATGGGTCCTAAAAATGTTTAATTATTTCCCGGAACGATGTTCAATCTTCGCCAATCAGAATAATATAAGCGGTTCCTATTTTGTGCCCCCCATTCGACTAAAAACAATTGGAAGAGATTTATCGGATGGACTCCCTCGAATGTATGTGTAGTCTATATCTATATCTGAGCCAAGCCCGGGAAAAATTGGTTTTATTTGAAAAAGTTGTTGCATTGCCAGTAGCAGTAGTCGGCATATCATTTAAAGCTACAAGTTGTACATCAATACTTTCCTTTTTATTGGCCAATTTCCATCCGATTTTTGCCCGAAAAACTTTAAACAATTCTTAGATTGATTTTTCAATTTTCTGCAATAAAATCTATCAACAAAATATATTTGAGATTTTTTTTGTTAATTGCCAGTTGATTTCCAACAAAAATAGTGAAAAATGCATGGAAGGATATATTGGGCTTCTGCGATGGCTATATCTTGGCCAATTTTTGAACGATTCTTGAGCGGAATAACTTAAGGGGTTAAGTGAGTTTACTCGTCCAAAAAAAAGGTTATTTTTAATAATTTTTTTTTATATAAAGAATGCAAGTTTTTTTAACAACTTTTAAGTTTCTGAAAAATACATATTTGAAGAAGAATTTCTGAAATTTCAGAAAGAAATATTAAACAGTCAGCCATTAAGACGTCATTCCTGGTGAACCCTCAAAAAAAAAATGGTTTTGCGTTGACAACACAATTCCTGGCAGAATCATCCGAAATGAAAAGACGAAATACTTTCTTTTGCACAGTACTGGCCCAAAACAAGAAACTGAACGAAGGAAAAAACCAGAAGTGAAAATTGGATTTGGGGGCCACCTTTTTGCAAAACAAAAATTCAAATTGTGGAAAAATTTGTTTAACATTTTTTTTTAAATAGCTTTTATCAACAAAAAAATCCTTCGTTCAAACTCTCGAGAATCGTATCTCGAAGGCTTGTGCAAAATTTGGTCAAGATCGGTTGAGTAGTTTTTGAGAAATTTTGTCAACTGACATTAAATCCATAGTTTTAAGAAGACTGCGTTCAAAGGTTTGCGTTCTGCCTATACCTGACCTCGAGTGTCCACCTTTTCAAGGCTGTATCTCCCAAACATTTATTCGTATCGACTTAAAATATTAGAAGAATATTCTCGAGATTCTGTAGAAATGAATCAAAATAAAAAACCAAAATATTTTCTAGATTATTTGTGAATGTTTCCGGGGGATCCCCTACAGAATTATTGAAAGATGCATGGAAGGACATTTTGGGACCTTGCGAAAGCCATATCTTGGGAAATATTTACCCAATCCCTAAAAGGGATGCAGTTATGGAATCGTGGAACAATTCTCTTTAAATCTGCATCAAAATCTGGAGGTTGAATTTTTTTGGATTTATTTGAAACATTTCTGATAGACCTCCTTGAAAAGCGAGACAAGCCCCGCAATGCAAATATGGCCCATTGCGAAGGCCATATCTTTGGAAATATTTATCCGATTCCTAAAAGAGATGAAGTTATGGAATTGTGGATCAATTATCTTTAAATCTGCATCAAAATCTGGAGGTTGAATTTTTTTGGATTTATTTGAAACATTTCTGATAGACCCCCTTGAAAAGCAAGACAAGCCCCCGCAATGCATATATGGCCCCTTGCGAAGGCCATATCTTGGGAAATATCTATCCGATTCCTAAAAGGGATGCAGTTATGGAATTGTGAATCAATTCTCTCTAAATCTGCATCAAAATCTGGAGGTCGAATTTTTTTGCATTTATTTCAAAAATTTCTGATAGACCCCCTTGAAAAGCGAGACAAGCCCCCGCAATGTAAATATGGCCCCTTTCGAAGGCCATATCTTGGGAAATATCTATCCGATTCCTAAAAGAGATGCAGTTAAGGAATTGTGGAACCATTCTCCTTAAATCTGCATCAAAATCTGGAGGTCGATTTTTTTTGTTTTATTTTAAAAATTTCTGATAGGCCCCCTTGAAAAGCGAGACAAGCCCCCGCAATGCACATATGGCCCCTTGCGAAGGCCATATCTTGGGAAATATTTATCCGATTCCTAAAAGAGATGCAGTTATGAAATCGTGGAACAATTCTCCATAAATCTGCATCAAAATCTGGAGGTCGAATTTTTTTGCATTTATTTCAAAAATTTCTGATAGACCCCCTTGAAAAGCGAGACAAGCCCCCGCAATGCAAATATGGCCCCTTGCGAAGGCCATATCTTTGGAAATATCTATCCGATTCCTAAAAGAGATGCAGTTATGGAATTGTGAATCAATTCTCTCTTAATCTGCATCAAAATCTGGAGGTCGATTTTTTTTGTTTTATTTTTTTTTAAATTTCTGATAGACCCCCTTGAAAAGCCAGACAAGCCCCCGCAATGCACATATGGCCCCTTGCAAAGGCCATATCTTGGGAAATATTTATCCGATTCCTAAAAGGGATGCAGTTATGAAATTGTGGAACTTTTCTCCATAAATCTGCATCAAAATCTGGAGGTCGATTGTTTTTGTTTTATTTTAAAAATTTCTAATAGACCCCCTTGAAAAGCGAGACAAGCCCCCTCAATGCACATATGGCCCCTTGCGAAGGCCATATCTTTGGAAATATTTATCCGATTCCTAAAAGAGATGCAGTTATGAAATTGTGGAACTTTTCTCCATAAATCTGCATCAAAATCTGGAGGTCGAATTTTTTTGCATTTATTTCAAAAATTTCTGATAGACCCCCTTGAAAAGCGAGACAAGCCCCCGCAATGCAAATATGGCCCCTTGCGAAGGCCATATCTTGGGAAATATCTATCCGATTCCTAAAAGAGATGCAGTTATGGAATTGTGGATCAATTATCTTTAAATCTGCATCAAAATCTGGAGGTTGAATTTTTTTGGATTTATTTGAAACATTTCTGATAGACCCCCTTGAAAAGCAAGACAAGCCCCCGCAATGCACATATGGCCCCTTGCAAAGGCCATATCTTGGGAAATATCTATCCGATTCCTAAAAGAGATGCAGTTAAGGAATTGTGGAACCATTCTCCTTAAATCTGCATCAAAATCTGGAGGTCGATTTTTTTTGTTTTATTTTAAAAATTTTTAATAGACCCCCTTGAAAAGCGAGACAAGCCCCCTCAATGCACATATGGCCCCTTGCGAAGGCCATATCTTTGGAAATATTTATCTGATTCCTAAAAGAGATGCAGTTATGAAATCGTGGAACTATTCTCCATAAATCTGCATCAAAATCTGGAGGTCGAATTTTTTTGCATTTATTTCAAAAATTTCTGATAGACCCCCTTGAAAAGCGAGACAAGCCCCCGCAATGCAAATATGGCCCCTTTCGAAGGCCATATCTTTGGAAATATTTATCCGATTCCTAAAAGGGATGCAGTTATGAAATTGTGGAACTTTTCTCCATAAATCTGCATCAAAATCTGGAGGTCGAATTTTTTTGCATTTATTTCAAAAATTTCTGATAGACCCCCTTGAAAAGCGAGACAAGCCCCCGCAATGCAAATATGGCCCCTTTCGAAGGCCATATCTTGGGAAATATCTATACGATTCCTAAAAGGGATGCAGTTATGGAATTGTGGATAAATTCTCTCTAAATCTGCATCAAAATCTGGAGGTCGATTTTTTTTGCATTTATTTCAAAAATTTCTGATAGACCCCCTTGAAAAGCGAGACAAGCTTCCACAATGCAAATATGGCCCCTTGCGAAGGCCATATCTTGGGAAATATCTATCCGATTCCTAAAAGGGATGCATAAGGAATTGTGGAACCATTCTCTCTAAATCTGCATCAAAATCTGGAGGTCGATTTTTTTGTTTTATTTTTTTTTAAATTTCTGATAGACCCCCTTGAAAAGCGAGACAAGCCCCCGCAATGCACATATGGCCCCTTGCGAAGGCCATATCTTGGGAAATATTTATCCGATTCCTAAAAGGGATGCAGTTATTGAATTGTGGAACCATTCTCTTCAAATCTGCATCAAAATCTGGAAGTCGAATTTTTTTTGCATTTATTTCAAAAATTTCTGATAGACCCCCTTGAAAAGCGAGACAAGCCCCCGCAATGCAAATATGGCCCCTTTCGAAGGCCATATCTTGGGAAATATCTATACGATTCCTAAAAGGGATGCAGTTATGGAATTGTGGATAAATTCTCTCTAAATCTGCATCAAAATCTGGAGGTCGATTTTTTTTTGCATTTATATCAAAAATTTCTGATAGACCCCCTTGAAAAGCGAGACAAGCCCCCGCAATGCAAATATGGCCCCTTGCGAAGGCCATATCTTGGGAAATATTTATCCGATTCCTAAAAGGAATGCAGTTATTTAATTGTGGAACCATTCTCTTCAAATCTGCATCAAAATCTGGAAGTCGAATTTTTTTTGCATTTATTTCAAAAATTTCTGATAGACCCCCTTGAAAAGCGAGACAAGCCCCCGCAATGCACATATGGCCCCTTGCGAAGGCCATATCTTGGGAAATATTTATCCGATTCCTAAAAGAGATGCAGTTAAGGAATTGTGGAACCATTTTCTCTAAATCTGCATCAAAATCTGGAGGTCGATTTTTTTGTTTTATTTTTTTTTAAATTTCTGATAGACCACTTGAAAAGCGAGACAAGCCCCCGCAATGCAAATATGGCCCTTTGCGAAGGCCATATCTTGGGAAATATCTATCCGATTCCTAAAAGAGATGCAGTTAAGGAATTGTGGAACCATTCTCCTTAAATCTGCATCAATATCTGGAGGTCGATTTTTTTTGTTTTATTTTAAAAATTTCTGATAGACCCCCTTGAAAAGCGAGACAAGCCCCCGCAATGCACATATGGCCCCTTGCGAAGGCCATATCTTTGGAAATATCTATCCGATTCCTAAAAGAGATGCAGTTATGAAATCGTGGAACTATTCTCCATAAATCTGCATCAAAATCTGGAGGTCGAATTTTTTTGCATTTATTTCAAAAATTTCTGATAGACCCCCTTGAAAAGCGAGACAAGCCCCCGCAATGCAAATATAGCCCCTTGCGAAGGCCATATCTTGGGAAATATCTATCCGATTCCTAAAAGAGATGCAGTTAAGGAATTGTGGAACCATTCTCTCTAAATCTGCATCAAAATCTGGAGGTCGATTTTTTTGTTTTATTTTTTTTTAAATTTCTGATAGACCCCCTTGAAAAGCGAGACAAGCCCCCGCAATGCACATATGGCCCCTTGCAAAGGCCATATCTTGGGAAATATTTATCCGATTCCTAAAAGGGATGCAGTTATGAAATTGTGGATTTTTTCTCCATAAATCTGCATCAAAATCTGGAGGTCGAATTTTTTTGCATTTATTTCAAAAATTTCTGATAGACCCCCTTGAAAAGCGAGACAAGCCCCCGCAATGCAAATATGGCCCCTTGCGAAGGCCATATCTTGGGAAATATCTATCCGATTCCTAAAAGGGATGCAGTTATGGAATTGTGGATAAATTCTCTCTAAATCTGCATCAAAATCTGGAGGTCGATTTTTTTTTGCATTTATCAAAAATTTCTGATAGACCCCCTTGAAAAGCGAGACAAGCCCCCGCAATGCACATATGGCCCCTTGCGAAGGCCATATCTTGGGAAATATTTATCCGATTCCTAAAAGGGATGCAGTTATTGAATTGTGGAACCATTCTCTTCAAATCTGCATCAAAATCTGGAAGTCGAATTTTTTTTGCATTTATTTCAAAAATTTCTGATAGACCCCCTTGAATAGCGAGACAAGCCCCCGCAATGCAAATATGGCCCCTTGCGAAGGCCATATCTTTTGAAATATCTATCCGATTCCTAAAAGGGATGCAGTTATGGAATTGTGGAACCTTTCTCTTTAAATCTGCATCAAAGTTTGGAGGTCGAATTTTTTTTGCATTTATTTCAAAAATTTCTGATAGACCCCCTTGAAAAGCGAGACAAGCTTCCACAATGCAAATATGGCCCCTTGCGAAGGCCATATCTTGGGAAATATCTATCCGATTCCTAAAAGGGATGCAGTTATGGAATTGTGCATCAATACTCTCTTAATCTGCATCAAAATCTGGAGGTCGATTTTTTGTGCATTTATTTCAAAAATTTCTGATAGACCCCCTTGAAAAGCGAGACAAGCCCCCGCAATGCACATATGGCCCCTTGCGAAGGCCATATCTTTGGAAATATTTATCCGATTCCTAAAAGAGATGCAGTAATGAAATCGTGGAACTATTCTCCATAAATCTGCATCAAAATCTGGAGGTCGAATTTTTTTGCATTTATTTCAAAAATTTCTGATAGACCCCCTTGAAAAGCGAAACAAGCCCCCGCAATGCAAATGTGGCCCCTTTCGAAGGCCATATCTTGGGAAATATCCGATTCCTAAAAGGGATGCAGTTATGGAAGTGTGAATCAATTCTCTCTTAATCTGCATCAAAGTTTGGAGGTCGAATTTTTTTTGCATTTATTTCAAAAATTTCTGATAGACCCCCTTGAAAAGCGAGACAAGCTTCCGCAATGCAAATATGGCCCCTTGCGAAGGCCATATCTTGGGAAATATTTATCCGATTCCTAAAAGGGATACAGTTATTGAATTGTGGAACCATTCTCTTCAAATCTGCATCAAAATCTGGAAGTCGAATTTTTTTACATTTATTTCAAAAATTTCTGATAGACCCCCTTGAAAAGCGAGACAAGCCCCCGCAATGCACATATGGCCCCTTGCGAAGGCCATATCTTTGGAAATATTTATCCGATTCCTAAAAGGGATGCAGTTATTTAATTGTGGAACCATTCTCTTCAAATCTGCATCAAAATCTGGAAGTCGAATTTTTTTTACATTTATTTCAAAAATTTCTGATAGACCCCCTTGAAAAGCGAGACAAGCCCCCGCAATGCACATATGGCCCCTTGCGAAGGCCATATCTTGGGAAATATCTATCCGATTCCTAAAAGAGATGCAGTTATGAAATTGTGGAACTATTCTCCATAAATCTGCATCAAAATCTGGAGGTCGACTTTTTTTGCACATATGGCCCCTTGCGAAGGCCATATCTTTGGAAATATTTATCCGATTCCTAAAAGGGATGCAGTTATTTAATTGTGGAACCATTCTCTTCAAATCTGCATCAAAATCTGGAGGTCGATTTTTTGTGCATTTATTTCAAAAATTTCTGATAGACCCCCTTGAAAAGCGAGACAAGCCCCCGCAATGCAAATATGGCCCCTTGCGAAGGCCATATCTTGGAAAATATCCATCCGATTCCTAAAAGAGACGCAGTTATGAAATCGTGGAACTATTCTCCATAAATCTGCATCAAAATCTGGAGGTCGAATTTTTTTGCATTTATTTCAAAAATTTCTGATAGACCCCCTTGAAAAGCGAGACAAGCCCCCGCAATGCAAATGTGGCCCCTTTCGAAGGCCATATCTTGGGAAATATCTATCCGATTCCTAAAAGAGATGCAGTTAAGGAATTGTGGAACCATTCTCCTTAAATCTGCATCAAAATCTGGAGGTCGATTTTTTTTGTTTTATTTTAAAAATTTCTGATAGACCCCCTTGAAAAGCGAGACAAGCCCCCGCAATGCACATATGGCCCCTTGCGAAGGCCATATCTTTGGAAATATTTATCCGATTCCTAAAAGGGATGCAGTTATGAAATTGTGGAACTATTCTCCATAAATCTGCATCAAAATCTGGAGGTCGAATTTTTTTGCATTTATTTCAAAAATTTCTGATAGACCCCCTTGAAAAGCGAGACAAGCCCCCGCAATGCACATATGGCCCCTTGCGAAGGCCATATCTTTGGAAATATTTATCCGATTCCTAAAAGAGATGCAGTTATGAAATCGTGGAACTCTTCTCCATAAATCTGCATCAAAATCTGGAGGTCGAATTTTTTTGCATTTATTTCAAAAATTTCTGATAGACCCCCTTGAAAAGCGAAACAAGCCCCCGCAATGCAAATGTGGCCCCTTTCGAAGGCCATATCTTGGGAAATATCTATCCGATTCCTAAAAGAGATGCAGTTATGAAATCGTGGAACTTTTCTCCATAAATCTGCATCAAAATCTGGAGGTCGAATTTTTTTGCATTTATTTCAAAAATTTCTGATAGACCCCCTTGAAAAGCGAGACAAGCCCCCGCAATGCAAATATGGCCCCTTGCGAAGGCCATATCTTGGGAAATATCTATCCGATTCCTAAAAGGGATGCAGTTATGGATTTGTGGATAAATTCTCTCTAAATCTGCATCAAAATCTGGAGGTCGATTTTTTTTTGCATTTATTTCAAAAATTTCTGATAGACCCTCTTGAAAAGCGAGACAAGCTTCCACAATGCAAATATGGCCCCTTGCGAAGGCCATATCTTGGGAAATATTTATCCGATTCCTAAAAGGGATGCAGTTATGGAATTGTGGATCAATTATTCTCTCTAAATCTGCATCAAAATCTGGAGGTCGATTTTTTTTTGCATTTATTTCAAAAATTTCTAATAGACCCCCTTGAAAAGTAAGACAAGCCCCCGCAATGCACATATGGCCCCTTGCGAAGGCCATATCTTTGGAAATATCTATCCGATTCCTAAAAGGGATGCAGTTATGGAATTGTGCATCAATACTCTCTTAATCTGCATCAAAATCTGGAGGTCGATTTTTTGTGCATTTATTTCAACAATTTCTGATAGACCCCCTTGAAAAGCGAGACAAGCCCCCGCAATGCACATATGGCCCCTTGCGAAGGCCATATCTTTGGAAATATTTATCCGATTCCTAAAAGAGATGCAGTAATGAAATCGTGGAACTATTCTCCATAAATCTGCATCAAAATCTGGAGGTCGAATTTTTTTGCATTTATTTCAAAAATTTCTGATAGACCCCCTTGAAAAGCGAAACAAGCTCCCGCAATGCACATATGGCCCCTTTCGAAGGCCATATCTTGGGAAATATCCGATTCCTAAAAGGGATGCAGTTATGGAATTGTGAATCAATTCTCTCTTAATCTGCATCAAAGTTTGGAGGTCGAATTTTTTTTGCATTTATTTCAAAAATTTCTGATAGACCCCCTTGAAAAGCGAGACAAGCTTCCGCAATGCACATATGGCCCCTTGCGAAGGCCATATCTTGGGAAATATTTATCCGATTCCTAAAAGGGATGCAGTTATTGAATTGTGGAACCATTCTCTTCAAATCTGCATCAAAATCTGGAAGTCGAATTTTTTTACATTTATTTCAAAAATTTCTGATAGACCCCCTTGAAAAGCGAGACAAGCTTCCGCAATGCACATATGGCCCCTTGCGAAGGCCATATCTTGGGAAATATCTATCCGATTCCTAAAAGGGATGCAGTTATGGAATTGTGGAACCATTCTCTTTAAATCTGCATCAAAGTTTGGAGGTCGAATTTTTTTTTACATTTATTTCAAAAATTTCTGATAGACCCCCTTGAAAAGCGAAACAAGCTCCCGCAATGCACATATGGCCCCTTGCGAAGGCCATATTTTTGAAAATATTTATCTGATTTCTAAAAGAGATGCAGTTATGGAATTGTGGAACCATTCTCTTTAAATCTGCATTAAAATCTGGAGGTCACATTTTTTTTGCATTTATTTCAAAAATTTCTGATAGACCCCCTTGAAAAGCGAGACAAGCCCCCGCAATGCACATATGGCCCCTTGCGAAGGCCATATCTTGGGAAATATCTATCCGATTCCTAAAAGAGATGCAGTTATGAAATTGTGGAACTATTCTCCATAAATCTGCATCAAAATCTGGAGGTCGACTTTTTTTGCACATATGGCCCCTTGCGAAGGCCATATCTTTGGAAATATTTATCCGATTCCTAAAAGGGATGCAGTTATTGAATTGTGGAACCATTCTCTTCAAATCTGCATCAAAATCTGGAAGTCGAATTTTTTTACATTTATTTCAAAAATTTCTGATAGACCCCCTTGAAAAGCGAGACAAGCCCCCGCAATGCACATATGGCCCCTTGCGAAGGCCATATCTTTGGAAATATTTATCCGATTCCTAAAAGGGATGCAGTTATTTAATTGTGGAACCATTCTCTTCAAATCTGCATCAAAATCTGGAAGTCGAATTTTTTTTACATTTATTTCAAAAATTTCTGATAGACCCCCTTGAAAAGCGAGACAAGCCCCCGCAATGCACATATGGCCCCTTGCGAAGGCCATATCTTTGGAAATATTTATCCGATCCCTAAAAGGGATGCAGTTATGGAATTCTTGAACGATTCTCTTTCTGCGTACTGGCCAATTTCTGAACGATTCTTCAGCGGAATACCTTTAAAGATTTATACATCGATTCTTTAGTATTCTGCATAAAAATCTAGAAAAAACTAGAATTTTTTAAAATTTTTTGAATTTTTCTGGGGACCCACTTCAAAAATGGTAAAGAAAACATAATAATCTCAAAAAAAAACTTAATTTCAATAAAAACTCGAAGTCTAGAATTTTGCAACCACTGTTAAGATGATATTTTTTTTATCCTGTATACAAAAAAGTACAATGTTGTGTTATTGTTTTTGTTTTTATTTTGTGTATGTGAACATACATAGTATAGTATATATATTCATATAAGAATGTGTTCAGGTGAGTGTGTAGGGCGTAGATTATTTAACTTACGAATAAATAACAATAAATACAAATGTTAAAATTAGGGAAAATTACATTGCACTTAAAATTATACAGTCAAAGTTTAAATAATTTATAATGAACACAGTTTCGCGTGCTTAGTGTGGGTCTTTTTTACGGCTTTATCAGCATTTCCAAATACACCACACAAAGATGGCTAATAAATGTCTTGTGCTAAGGCTAAAAGAAATGGCTGTGACACCGTTCTCCATTGTGTGTTATGATGTAGTGTCACTGTGCATTCGAGTGTGGGATAAGTCATTCATTACGTCTTCGATAGTTTTTTTTATTAAGTTTTATCAATTAGTTTTCTCTACTTCGCTGGCCATCAATAGATTACATAGGTTGTAGGTATTGAGTCCTGCTCTTCCTCGTTCGTTTTCTTCAGTTTTCTAGACCTTTACTTGGGGTCTTCGAAGTCTACACTACAATTCCTCCATCGTAGGCGTAGTCGGCTTTGTTATGCATAACTAGTCTGTTTTCCACAAAGTAAAAGCTGTCCGAGCGCGTCTCAAAGGGGCTTGATATCATTTCAGACACTGAAAATGAGATATGCATGAATATTAAAGTTATATTGGATAGTTATTCACGCAATAATAAATCAAGGCTATCACAAACTTTCAATAAACTCTTTGAATTTTTACATGTTTTTTTTCTTATAAATATTTGACAATTGTAGTATTTCTGTTTCAAAGAGTAACATGATATGTGTATTTTAATTGTGGTAATGTATAGAAGTATACTTAATTTGTTTTGTAAAAAAAAACAAAAACAAGAGAAATCAGTCAAAAAATTTAAATTTTAATAATACATATTTAACTCCAGTTACCGGGCCGATTTCTGTAAAATAATTGCTTACCTAAGTCCGGTGGTAGATTGGGAAACTCGTAGATGTGCTCACAGGTGTTTTTTGAATACGGAATACAGTAGCCAAACTCAAAGTCGAAAGTCTTAAGCAATCGATCTCGGAAAAAGTGTCTTTCAATCATTCGGAAATTGTTGACAGGTTGGCTTCCAACGGTGAACTCCACACTAGAAAATAATAATAAAGTTATTTTAAGTGCACTTTATCAGAACAAATACTTTTTTAGTTATTTGCAGTTTGTAGTCTTTTCCCAAAAAATTTGTGTTTTTTAACACTTTATTTGAACTAATATTAATAGTTCAAATAATGTGATGTTTTTGATGTGCAATCAAGTATCCGTAAAAACTCATTAAATAAATCTTCATTTAAGATACAAAAAGTAGGAACTAGTTGAAAATCAGTTTAGGGGAAAAAGTTAGAAACTAAACTGAATAACAAAACAAATTTTTCTTATATTAAAAATTTAGGCGTATCCTTACGTTGCACCAACTGTTTTGAGGTTTAGAAAAGCTGGCGTAAACTGGTAGCGCACATAGCGGCCAGCATTGGGATCGGCAGTGTCCTCCAGCGTCAGTTCCTCGGCCGCCGCTAGCATCGTCTCCTCGACGGACAAACCGTCGGGGAATTGTTCGCTTGGTGGCTTGGCGATCTCGAACAGTACGGCGCCGCTTTCTAAATCGCGGATTTTGAAGCGTGTGAAATCAATCTCGAACACATTTGCATTGGCGGAGCAAAGATAGTCGTCCGTGATAGTGGTAAGGTGAAGCACATCCTCGGGACTAACATTACAACCTTCCGCGCCCAACGGACCTCCTAAGCGCTTCGAATCAACAGAAGGTACTCCTCCAGGAGCGCCAGCGTTTCCCGATGTTACGGCCCCACTTCCGTTAGCATCACTGCTATCACCAGAAGAGCCGGACGCGATGGTGGTGGACGAGGCGGCGGTTGCAACACTGGTAGATTGAACGGGATTTAGTTGCTTACCCACAATGCTCATCTTGACTTAGAATGCACGTTCTATACTGAATTAGATTTTATTGTGAGAAGAATAACTCCGAACTGAGCGACAATAGTGGTATCCTTCGAGGGTTTTTACAGGGGTACTCTATAAATAAAAGAATAGGCATTTTTAATAAAATATGTACCAAATGCAGGCTACATATATATATGTATATGCATTTAGTAAAATCAAAATATTTCATATGCTATTAAGCATCTTTCTTTGTGCCGTTACAAATTTTTTTAAATTAAATGTAAAATAATGCCAAGTAACGGGAGGATGGCATTTCTTTGATCCAAGCCTACTTCATATTAGAAATGTTATAAAATGCGAAATAGACTGGCTTTTATACATATTTATGTATTTGGAATTGGAGGCTGAGGAATTTTGTTATGTTAAGTCACATCGTCTATTTTCAATATAGTAAACGTTTTTATAAAAGAGAAAATAATACTTACAACGGTCAAGTTGCCATAACATTTTAGCAGTCTGCCAAGGCAACAACAGCAAAACCAAGTAAAACAGCAATAACAATATTCAGACAGCTCTCCAAAGGCGCGACCCAATTTAGGAAAAGGTGCGCTCTATGTGTTTGTTTTTTTTCTGGCGTCCTTTGTGCTGTGTGTGTGTGTGTGTATGCTGTTATCCTTGCGTGCGTTAGCAGGTGTTTTGTAGTTGCTGCTTATTTGCCAAAAAGTGGCTGCTGCTTTAACAGTTTCAGGCACAGCCAGGCATGGCACTTTGAACCTATACACTTCGTACAACTCTAACGCCAAACATAGCGTTTATTTTGCTTAATTTTAACAGGCTCTAGCCTGCTAGAGCTGGTAATATAGGCAGAGACTCTACAATCGATATATCGATATGCATTGGGTTGCCAGAAGGTTTTTTTTTGCATTGAGATGACACTTTCGAAGTCTTACCACCAAGTATTTTAAGTAAAAACAGCTATCGACACAGCAAGTATTAAAATAAGAATCAAAATAAAAAAAATTCAAAAATGTTGCTGACATTTTTTCAAAAATCTTAAAAGGTATTACAGATATCACATCGAAAGATATTAGATCGCTTAAATGAAGTTAATTTATGCATATATATTATGAATCTGAAGTAATTTTAACTTATATTTAATAAAGTTTGTTATAATGTTTACATTTATAACAATGTAATAATACAACAACGAAATGTTTAATATAGTCTATGGTTTTGAATAGTAAGCTTATTCTATATTAAAAATATTATAGTCTTTAATAACTCGGAATTCTATTTTTATTACCATCTACTTAAGTAAAACTCTTCCGAAGTAAAAATTGCGGGTCTCCATCTTTCTGGAGATGTTATTGGTCGCCTTAAGTGGAAATTTTAAAATTCGCAGCCAAAGCCAAGGAAGTGTTAAGTTTCAAGTCGCATATGCTTTGCCCATATCTTCTGCGCCTCCATCCGCCACCTCTTCTTTTTACCATCTCCTGCTTCTACTGCTACTTCTATCTCCGTCCGTTTGGCGTCCGCGTTTCCTGTATAGTTGGCTTTCTTTTCCCTGTATGGGTGAGTATCTATATGTGCAGTACGAACGTGTTCGGTTGTGTCTTTAGTACAGTTTTTTTTTTTAGTTTCAAGCTTGCGCTCCTCCTGCCTGATACCTCTTCTCATATATATCCAAATATCTTCTGATATACATATATCCAAAAAACGCAATAAAAGAAGAGAGTTTTAGGATCTAAGGATTCTAAAATCCAAGCGATTCAAGAAAGCAGGGTAATCCATCCTCATCACATTAAAAATTTCAAACTTTCAGCATACATCCTTTTTGAAGTGATTCATATAAAAGCCTTTTTCCTTACAATACTACAAATTTCATTAAATTTTTTTTGTTCATATTCTAATATATGTATATGAAATTACAGTTTAAAGTTTTGTTATTAAAATCATCGATTCACAAGACCTATGTCAAAAACAGTTTAAAGTTTAAATCGTTATATAATTGTTTTTGAACCTTTTTTGTAGCAATGGTAATCGGATAAGCTTTTCGAAAAAGATCGATGGGTTAGGATCGAGGATAGAGACGTTCTCATATATACCCTACAAGTTCTTGACCATATTATATACATTACATATATCTTTTTCATACAAATTTTCATATTTACAGATGTGCATGCACTTACCTACATAACATAATGTTCATAACGCATGTATGTAAGTATTAATAAATATATTTTGCATACATTTTTTTTTTATTGCGACGCAAATCTAAGAAAAATAATAATCAGAAAATAACGTAAGTCAAATTTTTCTTTCCTTTACTCTTAGCTTTTCGGGAAGATTTCTCAACCAAGATACAAAAACAGTGAGCAGCGAGTCCGGCTGTGGCTCTACCCACACCAATTTTGCACCCCTTCACACCTTCTTTTCTCACTTCACCTGTGCATGTGTGAGTGCGGATTTTTCTGGCGACAGACTGTCTGGCCTGACTTAGTCGCCGCTGTAGCTGGCAGCGACTTTCTGCCGCTCTGCCATCGACTTTTTTTTTTTGTATTTTTCCTTTATAAGGTAACTGGCGGCTGGGCTAATATAATCGCGGTCACATTTATAGTATTTAAAAAGTTTAATGCGAAGTTTGACTTTATAAATGTCTAAGGTCAATAATATTAAAACAATACACTCGGACACTTATTCAAAATTTTTACAAATATCCTTTCTTGAAGGGTAAAGTCTGTATATATATACAATATAATAATAAATATTCAAAAAAATATAAACTATTGCTTAGATACATTAATCCGGTGTTTGTAAGTCTAATAATATATTTAATCTTAAAATATATTTTATTAAATTGAAATCGAAATTCACATAATTGATCAAATATTTGGTAAGATTTGACAATCCAAATAATATATGCACTTCACCTTTGCTGTATCTATGGTCCCTTTTAGTACATATTTAGGTACACTCCCGTATATCACTGTTAGAGTGTGTGTGCGAATGTGTACACTTCGGTCCGTTCCGTTTATCTTGTCTGTGACACGAACGTATTGTTGTTGCTGTGCCGAGCAGTGTTTTTTATTGTTCCTCCGTGCTGACATGGAGTCCCGATTCCACTATATGTACATACATACATAAGACTTTTTATACATACATATATCTGTAAGATTTTGTGAGAGAGTGAATTGTAAGTATCCCAGATCGACGCTACATGCAATCAACCAAACACACTGAGAATCTTTCAAAGAGAACCTTTTTTATAGTGTTATTCTATGAGGACTTGAACTTTTTGTTTTTGAAGAGTTACTTTCCTTTTAACCTTCGACATCAAAAAAGTTTTAGGGGCAATTGACAAGATTTTACGCTTACAAATGTATCCTTCGGCTAAATTTATGGGGGCAGACATACATACATACATACAGCATATTTATTAAAAAAAATTTGTTTCCAAAACTTCCCATAAATAATCTTATAATGCATCTCAAACTTGAGATCGAATGTGCTCGTCTATAAAATGCAAACAAAAAAGAATAAACAAAATCCAAAATTATCGCTCTGGAGCATTTTAAAATGCCTCTATGGCTGACCGTAAAGTTTATTTTCCTGCTCTCTGGAAAAAACACTATATTCACACATCAAGACGCATATGTATAACTTGGTACCCCCAAGCTATTCAGCCGTTTCCCGGAGTTTCTGAACTTATGTACATTTCTCAATGATACGGGTTGTGTTTTTGTATCCGATTTCAAATATTGATTTTTAAAGGCAGTTTACTAACGCGCTTTATAATAATTTGTTAAAATTCACAAATATGCACACATATTTATGTATGTACAGAAGGTTTGAAGAAATTCAGATCAAATTCTCAGGCAGATGCAAAGATGCATAATTCGAGTTGGTTCGCAAAAATGCAATGATCTGACAATGTTTTTACCCTTACGGAGGGTATTTGACAGCGTGAAATGCAGTGAAGGAGCCACTTCTGGACCCTATGAAGTATTTAAATGCTTTATCAGTATCCTTTTCTCCCATTATAAATACAATCCGCCTGTAATTTTTCTTATCAAACTAATCCAATTTTTGAGCAACAGGTGCGCGAGTCTAAAAATTTTAGCGGGATCGGGCGAATATATGTATATGATAGCTACTATATAACTGAACAATTGAAAAATTTGTGAGCACATGCATATTGTTTTTCTAATATCGGAAAAACACTCTATCATTGCGACGATAGAATGACTTTTGGGCGACAAAACCCAAATTATAATTTTTTCCATATCCGGTAGCTAGTTGCTGTCTAGGTTATCGGAAATAGGACATTCATAAACTAACAGCATATCTAGTACTATGTTTGGTGATTCTGCTGGAGTCCATCGCAGGCTAAAAATTGAATGCGCCCATGGAGGCCTCATTAGTCACGCACCCTCAGTTCGTCTACTATCTTTCTAACTATCGGCTTATCTATGAATTTATATGGATATCTCTATATCTACGTTTTTGGGCAGAGTACGCGCAAGGCATAAGCAATCAAACACCGGCGCATAGTAGCCACCTTTCCATAAATCGATCAAACTTATAGGCCCGTCATTGCATACCCAATAAACCAGCGTGTTGATGGAGACAACGGATCAGAAATACAAATTATGCGAATGAATTGTTTAGGGAAAATAAATCAAACATCGTTGCTTACGCAGGTGTTAAGCGATATGTGTCTTCTCCTTATAAGAGGAAACCCATTTCGGATCGACCGGGAAAAGGGAAGAGATTAGAGATAAGCTGACTGGGAGGTATCAACAAAATTCATAATTTATTTGGGTTTCGAAATATGTAGTCGAATGGTTGAAAAATGAAGGACAGGACTTCTTTTGGTTACCTCCAATGGTTATATAACTTATACGTTTGTATAATCGTTGTACGATTGTAATTTTGTTCAATAGTGTCTACACCGAAAGTTGAAGTTTCTTGGGTGTATCGTAAACTATTATTTAAAAAAAAATTGTATAGCTCATGTAAAAAACAACAAATATTTGATTAATTAAAAAACTAATTAGTTGTGTTAATTGTGCAATGCGAACCGAATGAAGATTGAGCAGGTAGATCTTCTTTACGACTCTTTCTTGTGCACAACAAATATATAGATTACGCTATTATTTTCCCCCTAATAAAACAGCCTGTGCTATGTCCAAGGGTCGAGGTTTGCGGTCTGACAGCGGGAAATGGACGAGAGGACAAGAAAAGTGGCCTGAACTGCCGTGACCTCAGTCGGAACTGAAGTGAAGCTGGAGGTAGTGAAACGTATACAGATTGTGCACTAAGTTGCTTAATCCGTCGGGAAATCCAAAACACAGAAAATACAATCCGCTCCTCCGATTTGGTAAGCCAAAGTTGAAGGCAGAAGAGGCACAGTGCAGCCCACGTCGCATCATAGGAGAGGACACTGTAGCACACATGTGTTTTTGGTTTGTCCTGGAAAGCCCCATTTTAAAGCCTGGCCCTTAGGCAACACATGTTGGGAAAGGTCTCGACCGGCACAGGTTCGCATATTCCTTGGAAGGATGAGGCTAGTGGGAGATTCCCAATTTCCCTTTTCTTGGGAAGGTCTTGTGTAACATGGCCAGGCCAAAAAAAGTCCCAGATAGCCAACAAGTGGGCTTTAGTTGGCTAACTCTTCGTTTGGAATGCATAATGGCAAATTCTTATTAGTTTTCTGTTTTCTACTAGTTTTTTTTAATAACTAGATTTTGTGTTAGCGCATTTTATACAATTGTATAATGCCCATAAATGAATAAGGATTAAACTGTCCAAATTGCTCATTTATTTGATTTGCAAGTAATCACAACTTTAAATCCCACACCAAGGGGGTATCCTTTGAATACTCTTGTATAGTTATATAGTATGAAAAGCATACTTTAATAAGCTAAGCTTTTGAGTAATATGCCCGAGAAACCTCCCACAACCACACGAGCTGCTGATATTAACAAAATATAATGCTGATCAATGGGGAAAGCAATCAAAAAGGGGACGCAGCAAAAAATATAGTGAGTTGCAAGAGAAAGTGAAAAATCTTCTTGTCGAATAAATATAGCCATATCTGTCTTCATTTACCACACATATGTATGAAAATATTTAGCTAAAGTATTGTTGGGGTATCCTTTGTTGGGGTATCCTTTGAATACTCTTGTATAGTTATATAGTATGAAAAGCATACTTTAATAAGCTAAGCTTTTGAGTAATATGCCCGAGAAACCTCCCACAACCACACGAGCTGCTGATATTAACAAAATATAATGCTGATCAATGGGGAAAGCAATCAAAAAGGGGACGCAGCAAAAAATATAGTGAGTTGCAAGAGAAAGTGAAAAATCTTCTTGTCGAATAAATATAGCCATATCTGTCTTCATTTACCACACATATGTATGAAAATATTTAGCTAAAGTATTGTTGACTGGACAGATCCACGATTATATACGATTATAGGTACATAAAACGCTCTTCAAAATACTTTTTGGGATTTGGGATTTGGGAAGGTAATGTAAGCTTAATGTAAGCTGGTTAATTTATGCAAGCACGCATAAGTTTGTGCATTAAAGTGTGAAAAAAGCTTCTGCTAACAACTTTTAACTTCGCTACCGATCGATTTCAATCGAAACTAAATAGACGTATGCATGTACTATTGTTAATACCTGTACTAATGTATGTGTGCATGAATTTGTCGTCGTGGTCAGCGGAATAGGCATTGCTTAGTTGGGGGCAGTAAATGGGGCCTACGTGGTTTGCCGGTGATGCAACTCTGGACAAAGAACATGACTGATCAGTTTTGCCAAAGTTAAGGTCGCAACCACGTACGCACAGTAAAAAATTATACATATTAATTACATACGCTAATTTATGTAGGTATGTACATATGTATATGGTAATAGGATTTTTTTTTGCAAAAAAAAAACAATTTTTATAATTATGAATAAACAAATTTTATTTAATCATTTTTACTGATTAATTCACTATGAAAAAAAAACGTAATCAGATACATGAATTCTGTCTTTTTTAATCAGTTGTTTTTCATCTAATATGTCATGATTTGAGTCTTGATTTAATTTCAATTATTGCCAATTTTGTATTATATTATATACTTCTCATATTTATTAAATATAATTACATTATTATGTACATATTAGTATTATTTATTATATTTTTTCCGTAAATATTTCTACCGCAGTTCGGTGTATAGCCTAGATTGATCCTTAAATATGTATAAAAGATTAGAAAATAGTTGTTTTTTAATTTTATAATTAAGTTACTGCAACAGAAAATAAAAAATTAAATACACTTTAATATAGTTTTTATTATGAAAACAAAAGCCTACGTGCTTAAATGTGGGGGCCAAGGAGCGGGGGGTGAAAAGTGGGGCGCCGAGGCGTCAAGGGGGTGTGGGCAGCGATCTGCAGGCGTCGACGGCGGCGTAGGAACGACGACAGTATGTCTGGCGGCGTAGTATGAACTGGCGACATTCTGTCTGGTGGCGATCGCATGCGTCGTTGCCGCTTTTCATTTTCAGCCAGCTCGACAATCTCTCTGCTCCCTCTGTCAACAAGTAATCCGACGTTCTCTCTCAAGCCCCATCCGCTCTTTTTTTGTCGTTTTCTCTCCCTGGCAGCGCCAGCGAGTGTTCCACGCGTTTATTCACACACACACACCTACACGCAGCTCTCCATCTCGCTCAGTTTTCGAACGTGTGAATACAAAAATAAATTCAATACATAACATTAGCTGGAGGTACACCTTGCCGATTGCCACCGACCTGCCGCTGTTGCTGCTGGCGCCGTTGGGGCGCCGTTTTTTGAGCAGGGAGATGAGAGATAGAGAGAGATTAACTGGCATTCTACTGGCAAATGAGGAAAGCAGTGGATCCCAAAAGTACTCTTGCTCAGTTCCCGCTTGGCCTAAGAGAGCTTTGCTTTTCCAGGGTTACAGATCCAACCGTCAAAATCAAAACTGGCGCTAGCGCTAGGGCTGGCAACGTTAAATTAGGTAAACTCTCGTTGGTCTTACGACCCCTTAGCATTCAGCTGCTGCCGTTTTGTCTGCTAAATTTCCAATAGAAAATCGACAACGGCGCACAAAGGCTGCAAGTGGAGGCGTTGGCGGTGCCGGCATACAATGTGTAGCACTGAAAATAAAAAAGGGTTGCAAGGCGGGAGACTAGGAGGGAGAGATCTTAGCAACAGAAACGGGAGCGGGAGCGGGAGTGGGAGCGGGAGACGGCGAGCTCGACTGACGAGTTATGTGGCTGCGGTGTAAAAAACAAAACCTGTTTGTTTAAACAACAATTTTATACCAAAAATACAAATGCCGCACAGATACACACACACAGAACCAGAAGCAGCACCAAACGAAGAGGGACAACGGTAGAGTGGGGGCCGGGGATGGCGAGCACGAGTGTGAGATGGAACTCGTAATCGCACACACACACGTACATGCAAGTGTGGCGCTTTATGCTGCGCTGCTTGGGGCGCAGCCGAGGAAGAAGATAGACGGTGGAAAGGTAGAGGAGGAGCCGCCTGCCAGTTTGTCTGCCAGAGTACGGCGCACAGTCTTCGTCGCTTTATCTCGCTCTCTCGTTCCATCTCTCTCCAAAGCAACGTGCGCCCACTTCCCAGTCCCCCGTTTCCTGCAGCAGGTCCCTCTCGCCCCCGCCTCGACGCCTTCTATTCCACTTTAAGATTTATTGTTTATAAGTTTATTGCTATCGGTTGATTCGGGTATTTTTATGCTTATTTCATCATTTTCCATGACAAGTACGTTTTTAGTGACGATTAGATAATTGTAAAGAATCATTTTAGGAGCAAGTAATTAGCTACTTCATCTACCCGCTCTAACTTTAATTTTAGTTTATTATTTACCCCATATTTATCTGCAGCTACACTGCGCTACGCGGTTGCGCCGGTGATGTGCTTGTGTACGCCAGTGTTGGCGTTGGAGGCCCCAACAAAACGTCGAGGCACAGGCCTCAGGCCCCAAGCAGCGCCTTCTGCTACTTCTTTGCTTCGCCCAGTCTTCTCCTGCCCCTTCTACCAGTCTCTGCGTTCTGCATTCTTCTTTCCTCTCTCATATTATTTGTTGCATTTTGACGTATACATAGGTATTTTATGTGAGTAAATATGTACATGCTTATGTACATACATATATAGTTATGCTCTTCATTCATTTTGCTTTATGTGCGACTGCAAAACATAATTTGCTCACATCGACGAGGAAAGAACTATTTGCCAGTAGAAATTAAATGAAAAAAAATAACTAATTTTAAATTGTATTTTTAGTACAAAAAGTTGCCTCTTCAGCACTCCGACGGCGACGTTCTGATAACCAAAACCCCGCAAGGGGCCTCGCAAGGGAGAAAGCGCAGAAGAAAGAAAAGGCCCATCAGAGAACACCTGAAGCTCAATGCCTAAGCTTTAGAGCCGAGCCAGAGCAAGAGGTAAAGAGATTGTGAAACAAGAGGGTGACGAGGACAGCAGGCAGCGGCAGGGCATTAAAAGTCAGGCCAAGCAAGGCGAGTAGGCAACAACAGAAGGATCCAAGAAATTTCAATTCTCGGAAAAGTTAATAAAAGTTTTGCCCTTGCGCAATGCGTTTCTCGTGTGTACACTGCGAAAAATTAAAAATCTGCTAATTTTGCGTTGACCCGAAGTTGGTATACCCTTTCAGACATGTAAATGTGTTTTACGAAAATCGAATCAAACGTAAAGCTTTGCTCTTGGGCAATAGACGTTCAGAAACTGTTAAACATACATGATTTCGTCAACATCGCCACCTTGATCAGGACTATATTAGGGTAAAGGGTTTCGGAGGCCTCCTTCAACAGGCAAATAATAATACTGCCTCCGCGGGTATACGGCGCTTTTTTTTGTGTAGCCCCACCCACCGCCCTCTTAGATCTTGCAATGCATTGGTTCACACATACATGTACATATGTACAAAGTACAAACATAATACATATGTATATAAGCATGTGCATATTTATGTGGTGCGATTTTTACTCTTTCAGAGGGTATGGCAGGTTAGTCTAAACATGAGTAGCGCACTTAGGGCTACCAGCTTCGTGGAGGCTTGCGACTCCTTTCGTGTTCTTTGGGAGAGAAACTGTTTCAATCTTTATTGAGAGACTGACCCCCTTAGAAGGTATATTGTACATGAACACAATTTTAGGTTTTTATAAGAAAAGCTGGCGGACCTCTGGTAAGTGAACATACTTCGAGTTTAAATATATATTAAGGGTATATACATGCGGTCCTACCCAAAGCTAGACTCCCTTTCTTGTTCTCCTTTGTATATGGTCAGCAAGCCTTTTTATGCGTCGTCCAATCGACAAGACGGCCCAATGTCTGGCAGATAGGGGCATCAGGGGCTGCCAACAGAGTGAACAAGAAGGGACTACACGAAAGAAAAGGGGAAGTAGGATGGGGATCAGACGACAACAACATTACTTTACCATGACGTTAGCTTTTCGGTTCGTAGCTTTGGCAGGCCGCTTTCTTTTCCGAGAAGAGCTATCCATTAGGCGCCTGAGTTCGCTTCGTTTCATAGTTACCTGGAACCGACGACTTGGAAGCATCGAGAATCGAAAGGAGACGAATTAGAAGTGGGGGCAAAGGATCGTGCAGTGACGATCCTTAAGTCGTTAAGATTGCCGAAGGCAGAACTTAAAGTGGATATTTTACCGATTTTGTCTACGCCATAGTCAGATATGTATTTACATATACCCTTGCAGAGGATACACTAATTTTGGTCAATAGTGGGCAACGCAGTGAAGGGGATATAGCAAAGCCCCTAAGATATATACATATATTCTTGATGAGGATCACCTCCTGAGTATTTGCCTCCGGCACCTTGGTATTTTTGAAGAATTTTGGGGCTGGATGTTGAAACATTTTCGCTTAGAAAATTAATTTAATAGTGAAATTCTCATAAGAATCTTTAAACAACTATATACGATCCGGTGTTTCCGAAATAAGCCTTTCTTGTTTTAAGTAAAACCATAGTTTCCAAGTAACAGAAGGAGGTTATGTTTGGATAGTGGAGGCAGGCCTTCGGACTATATGTATTTTGTTTTTACGTAGGTCTTTACTAATTATTATATGTTATTTATCAAGTAATATCCAGGCATATCCCCTAGGGTCTACACTGATATTGTAAACAGGTTTTCTAAATCGAATTTGATTTTGTTTCCGTCCAAAACGTGATCAGGCCACGTGGATGGGTCTGTTCCGTCCCCTTAACCGAACATAGAAAATACAGATACAGATACGGGGTAGTCATTAGCGTATTGAGGCTGATAATACTGATAACGGGCTCACAAGGTGCGACGAGAAGACGTCGTTTTGCCTTTAAAAAAGTATCGAAATCGTATCGAAAGTGTCGCCCACCGATTTCGTTTGGATGACACTACAGTCCACTTTATACATATTTGTTTTGGAGGTGAATGTTGTTTGCAGAAACGGCAGTTGCTTGCTGACAAATACTACTTGGCACTTGGATTGCCTTTGTTTGATCTTATCGCCTGATAAGGATTGTTTTAGATTTAGTCATGGACTTAGTCATATCTGTAAACAGTGTGGACTATACAGGCACGAAATAAGCTTTTATCCCTAATTTGTGTTGTCAATTATATCAGAGAATTACCCAGTTATGACGTTACTGTTATTCTAATCTTTATAATATTTAAAAATAATAAAATTTAATGAAAAACTAATTCTGTGTTCAATTTATTTTTAAATGCAGCCTTTTTGCTTTATTTAAGATTTTTGAGAATCTATCCTGAAGTCGAAACCGCACTCAATATCCACTCTTCCAGGGACTGTATACTGTATGCTCGCTTTCCTGTTCCTGGCTCTTCCCTATGCATGTGTGCGCCTGTGTGGGATTATTCAAACGCAGACAGCACGGCGGCAGCAAGGCAACCCCCTGCTCCACTCGTACGATCGAACAGATCATACATACCTACATATGTGCACACACGTATACATATATAGTACATAAGTGCCCAGCACGTCGTTCTTCTCCACCTCGTTTTCTGTGCCGCGCCCTTTCCCTGTCCCTTCATACTTTTTAATCAATTCATGCGACTGAAAACCAACCCATGGGTTTCTTCGATTTTTTACGTTACCTTTTTATATTCAATTTTTATCTTTTTGCCTTAGTCTTTTCCGGCTCTTTTTTTTTGTTTTTTTTTTTTTGATAAATCGATTTAGAAGCCGACAGGGTTAAAAAAAACATTGGAATTCGTTTGATTTTATGTGTGGATATGTACATATATACATACATACATATATGTTTTGCTTTGAACTTTTTTCAGTTGATTTTACGTGTGATAGTGTGTGTTTTTGTCGGCATATTTTTGGGTTGTTTGTGGCCGCTTTACTTGGAAATGCAATTCAAAAACGTATTCCTCTTGCCTGTGGGCTTCAAGAGTTTTTTCGGCAGTCGCTTTGCAGTCTATCTCTCTTTCAGTCTTTCCCTTTCGTTCTGGCTGGGGCTGGATCTTTCCAGACAGCCCGTCGTCGCTGGCTGTTTCTTTTGGTTGAAAAGGGTTAAGGTGGCGGCCAATTGGACGGGGACGTGGGAATCCAAGATCTATCATCGGCTAGATGACTCAAATACTTCTTGCTCTCCATCTCGGCCCATCCCTCTCTCGACCCAGCCCCCACATCGTAGGCGCGAATTGATGCTCGAAACACCGAATGCACACTATTTGCTTTTTAATTTATGAATTTGCATACACACGCAGGCCAAAGCCCACTGTCACAGATATAAAGCGAAAACGAAAGATCCGTTTCGTGCATATGTGTTTCATTCATGAATTCCAACGCTGGAGAAGAAGAAGCAGAGATAAGAAGCGGCAGCAGCAGCAGCAGCTGAGAATTTTCGTTGTCATTTTCCACAAGTGTGGAGTGCTGCTGTGCGCACTCACATCTGGTTTTGTTGCCCTTTTTGTCTTTTAGATTTTGGCTTAGACAGAACGGCGGCAACGTCGACAGAAATAAGCTAGCTATCTGTATCTGTATGTATAGCTATCTATAGGATGCAACAGCAATAACACAGAATAAAAACCGATAACTGCGCACATACGGACAGTTGGAAGTGTGTGTTTGATGGTGTGTGTGCGTAAAAAATGCAGCGTAGCGCTCGCTGCCTTACACATTCAACAGTTGATTCGAGGTAGTGAGAAAGAGAGAACTTGGCGAGGGAACAAGTGTGAAAGAGCGCTCGTTCAACAAGTTCGGCCAACGATCTGTTGCGTCCTCTCTGAGAGAGGGATAGGGAGATAATGTGAGAGAAGAACGGCGCTCGAAGTGGGGACAGGGGTTTTGGGGTTCGGGTTGCAGTGGGGCAGCGAGTGCCAGTGCCAGTGCCAGAATGTCTGGCAGCCACGACTCTGGCGCACTCACACACGTATGAAAACTGGCAGAGCCAGCAAAATTGTAGCGCAAAACAACACCAAGCAATGGCCACCACAGCCGCAAACGTCGTCGCAGCACAGTGGGCATTAACTAACAAAATGTTGTACTCTTATGTTTAAGTATAATATTTTCATAAGGGGGTGTATTTCGCAAGCCTTTTGTTTGTGTAGAGTAAGGAGTACCTTCAAGATTAAATCTGACAAACTCTTAATTTTTTGAGTTATTTCATTCACTTTCCGAAATCCTTGATGAATTTTACTTCTTTCGATACTATAATTTGGCTTTAAATCTAATTGAAATTAACCGATTGCTACCTGGCCGTAGTCGGTGGGTCCCACTGTGCGCCCTGTTTGTCAGTTATTCATTCGACGGATGGCTGTGGCAGCAGAATATCAGAAGCATTGGGAGGAGGGGGCCCGGGAAGGTGTTAGCGACGGACGGGTTCCGTCCCCGGCTGTCCATTCGGTCCCACCGTGCACGGCGCACAAAAGCGCCACAGCGAAAAAAAAATAATACAAGAACGGGTATGAGCAGCTCCGCTCCCACTTGCACTGACTCGTTGTGCCCGCCGTGTACGCCTTTCTCGCTCGCACTCGCTAGCAGACACCTAGTCTGCGAGTGAGCACGAGCGGCGTCGGCGTCGGTGTCGGCAGCGACTGAGGCAGCGCCAGCGACTGAGAGCCAGTCTAGAACGTATCTTTGAAGTAGAACGCCGAGGGCAGAACAATTGTGTTTTGGATTTCTTGCCGTGCGGATCGCAGCGCAACGTGTGTGTGTGTGTAACAGTGCTGCCAGTGTTGATACAAAAAAACACTGAACGGAAAAGTTTAAAGAAATATGGATAGCTCCGCTGGTTTGAACTTCAAGCGGCCACAGCCACAGTCACAGTCACAAGAAGGGAATAACAACTCGTCAGGCGGCAGCCCCAAGATGGGCAGTCGTCGGATTTTCACGCCGCACTTCAAGCTGCAAGTGCTGGAGTCCTACCGGAACGACAACGACTGCAAGGGCAATCAGCGGGCCACCGCCCGAAAGTACAACATCCACCGTCGCCAGATCCAGAAATGGCTACAGTGCGAGCCAAATCTAAGGTCCTCGGTGGCCAACAACCAAGCACAGCAGCAGCAACATTCCGCCCAGCAGCAGCCACCTGCAGCTCCCCAGCGTCTGGCGGCAGCAACGGCAGCAGTGGCGGCAACACAGTCTCCAGTATCACCCACGCCCGGACAGGTTGTAAAGTTCCACCACCAATTGACCCATCCCCTGGTTCACCACCACCAGTTGCACCATCATCACCATCATGCTGCAGCGGCGGCGGCAGCGGCAGCGGCGGCAGCTGCAGCAGCAGCCGCTCATCACGCCCACCATCTACTGGCAGCCCATCATCCCCTGGCGGCCTCCCACCCGCACCTGCACGTTCCGGTAGCAGTGCATCCGCACTCGCACCTCCAACAGCAGCAGCAACACGAGCAGGAGCAACTGCAGCTAGAGCATCTGCAGCAGGAGCAGCAGAAGCTGAACGGCAGCAGCAACGCCACATCCAACGGATCCCTTTCAGCGGTCAAAATCGCCGCTGCTGTGGCAGCCGCCATGGCCACTAGTAGCAGCTCCAGCAGCCACCAACCAACGACCAGCAGCAACTCGGTTACCACCATTAATGGGAGCGAAACCAGTGCCAACGCTTTGCCATATAGCAGCCAAAACGAAGTGCCAATTCAAGTGCCAATTTTAAGTACGTCCCCGGTGCTGCATTATTCATACGATGCGGCCTCTGTCGCTTCGAGCTACCCCCAACGCACGGAGAATCGCCTGGAGGCGGTAGCCACCCCGGCGCCCATGGATCTATCTCTGGGAAGCTCGGCACGTCGACAGATGCAACAGCTGGAGCGGGACCAGGATCCCACTGGAGTAGACTTAACCTTTAGGAAGCGTAAGGTCCACTCTCAACCCTTCCAGCCGGATAAGATCAGCAAGTTGGAGGCAATCAAGGCCGAGCCCGAGACTGAGAGCGAGGATGTAGAGGTGGACGTTGATGTTGAGGCGGAAACCGAAACTGAGCCAGTGCCGGAGCAGGAGCACAAGCTGCCCTCAAAGCAGGTGAAGTTGTTCAAGCCATACCTTCTGGACGAAAACGAGGCGGGGGAAAACGAGGACGACGCTGATTTGAAGGCGGAGGAGGACAGGAATGCCGACGAGGATGCCGATGCGGATGACGATGAAGTGGACTCAAAGGAGCACTCTGCCGAGGCCAAAAAACGCCGCCTAAAGAAAAACAAAGCCTCCAAGGTGGGCGAGCAGAGGGAACCCATAATTTGGAGCAACCATCCCTATCCTGGTGCCTGCATCTCGCCATTAACTGCCGCTTCTGCCTCTCCGATCTTTCACTGCCCAACTTCCCTGGTTGTACATGGAGGTGGTATCTCCTCGGCGGCTTCTTCGCCATTGTCCACGATCTCCGCCGGATCGGGCAGCATCCCCTGCCCCCACCTTCAGATGCAGACATTTCCCGTGGTCGGGGGGAGTCCTCAGTTTCAGGAAAAGGCCTCCGCCACAACGCCCCTCAGACCCTTCTCGCCGCCAGGATTTTGCTGCCCCAAGGGATCCCCAGTGTCCGGATACGAGAGCAGCTCCTCCACCTACAGCGACACCAGCAGCAACTGTGGCAGTGGCAACTACAGCCTTAATCTCCAGCTGCGCGCCGCCATCTACAACGACAACCTAATGTACATTCAGCACCAGCACCAGGCGCAGCAGCAACACCAGCAGGCGCAGCAGCAGCAGCATCAACAGGCTCATCTGCAGCGCTGGCTGGATCAGGATCAGGCAGTAGCAGCTTCCAGGACCCTGAGAACCTAAGCAGCCGGAAAAGCAACCACCGCTCTCGGAGAAAACTTTCTCACAGCAAATAAAGTGGAAAACAACAAACACAAGTTATGGCAGTCACTGGGCCTGGCCTTTTAGTTTTCTAATACATATGCCTATATATTTTTTTAAATCAACTACCAACTAATCCATAGATTTGTAAGCGATTGAAACCCATATCTTCCACGCATATCAACATACAGAAAACCTAAAAAAAACCCAATTGTATTTAGGTTATTATACTTAAGCAAGCACATTTTTTTTGTTACCAACTAAGAACAAATTATGTTTAAGTTCCCTTTTTTTTCAACATTTTTTTTTTTAAACCCAAAAAAAATCTTAGTATAAATAATTAGTGTACAGAGCGGAACATAATAACTTGTTTAAGAAATTCAACGATAAATCGTGAGGCGAGAAAAATGTGAAAACTGCAACTAAGAAACTGAGAAAATTGTTAATAGTAAAGCTTTAAAAAACACACACACCTTTACATATACACTTGTAGACTTTTTTTTGGAAATTTAAAATTGAAAATTTTTGTGATATGAAAAAAAAAACAAAATTTAAAAAAAAATTGTTGAAATTTTATGCTTAATAATTGAATATATATATTTACAAAGAAAGCGAGAGAGAGCAAGCAATTAGAATTAAATTTACGCCAAGTTAAATGTAAAAGTTTATATTAATTATATACAATATACATATACAACATATTTATATACAAAGCAAAGATCATTTTTTTTTCAAAGGGATAATCATATGAATGCCTCAGACTAGAAAGAATATACAAATATATATATTTATATACATCAGTATTTTTATATATAATATTTGGAAGTAAAAAATTAAGAATTTTGTCACTATAAACAAGAAACAGAAATCAACAAGCGAATTGATTAAATTAACAACTGAAAACTAAAATATTCTCTTGGAGTTGTATTTTTGGGCAGGGCTTAGGAACATTTTGGGCTTGTCGAACCGGGATACTTGAACATCTCAGAGATGAATGAAATTAACTTATTTAATTTGCATGTAACCACGCAAACTCTGGGGCACCCTTCAAGTCTCTTTGTGCGATTCAGCCCGGACAGTGGCACGCCCCCAAGAGAAGCACCAACCCAACTTGGTTCTGGTGCTGGTCAATTCGCTTAGCACATGTCGCCCCAGCGGGGTATGACTAAGCCGCAAATTCTATAATGATCGTATTTTTAAAACGTTTAAAAATAAAGTGCTCTCGTTTGGCAATGTGTGTGCCAATCACGAGTCCCAAGCGGAAAGCAGAAAGGCAAAGCAGCACTACCACCGACTTATGAGCACCACCGAGATCGGTCGGTTTCGTAAATCATAGAACGCTGATCGCAGATCGGATCTCGGATCATACTTATTGTTTTTCACTTTTTTCCCTTCTTTAGATCACAAAAAATACATAACAAAAAATAGCAAGTGCTGCCAAGAAATTTTTGTAACATTCGCAGCGGTCATATAGCGTATATACACAGAAAGAATATTTTGTGTGTTCGATTAATTTCTATTTATTTTCAAGATTTATTTATTAAGGGAATGTTTTATGTTAGTTATTTAACAACATAGAATCAGAGTAGTATAAGATTCCTATAAGGATCCTACTGGAAAATAAATGAAAGAGGGCTAAACGGGATAAATCATCTTCGACCAAGTTGAAAAGGAATAAAAGGATTAACTATATATGTATGTATGTATCTGTGCATTGTCACCCATATGTATGTAGGTTATAGAAATATTTTAATCCAACTCAAAAAAGGCGAGGCAAAAGGTAAGGTGAAAAGAATAATGAAATGAGGGAGCGAAAACTGTGTGTCAGAGGAACACATACAGGTGGAAATACAAAAAACTGTGGGAGGCGATTGTCGATGATTGCAAAATTTAGATTTATTTTCGCGATGCCGTGTAAGCTTTTATTTTTCTTTCGGTTTTCCTAATTTATTTATGGGGTTTTTTCAGCCACGTGACAAATTTCCGACGTAGGATTCTTTGTGCAACAGAAAAAGGCAGATAGCCAAAGACTACAAAGTAAATTCAGCTAGGAAAGAATTTGCTTGCAGATGTTAAAACCAACCCAACCAAAAATGGACCAGCGATGTAAACATCACGAAATCTTTGGAAAATCAAGCTACAGCAGGGGAAGTATCCGAGAGATAGAGTAAGCATAAGCTGGTAAAGACACAGCCTGCGTGGGTGGCCTTTCAATTTTAAACGGCAGGTTTCAGTATACGTACATATAGAACTGGGTGTCACATAAGCACTATACATATTAAATTCGTTAAGAAAGGACGAATAATTAAAATGAAGTATTTATATTGGACATTTTTGAAGGAACAGAGAAAAGCTGCACATATGCGCTGCTTCAAAAAATTCAAGCGAAAAAAAAAACAATTTGATTTCTTGGGATGTGATCGTCAAAAGCCGCCTCCCACTGATCCCTCCCAACCATTTCATTTTTATCAAAATAAATGGAGATCTAAATCAAATATCAGTTAATAATAAAGGAATGGATGCCTTACGTTCCGAACAACTTTATTAACATCCTTAAATTTGTTTGAAAAAAACAAGACGCATGTACTTCCAATAACCTCTGAAAAATGGATCTTAAACTTTTATGAACAACTTTTATGTATTTTTATTAAGCAATTTATTTATTTTCCAATAAATACACTAAACCGTCATTAAATCACATTAACAAATATATTCACCAAATATTAAAACAAAGTTTGATCGGTGGCGATAGTAGAAAGATAAATAGTGGTGAGAGCGCGCCATAGTTTTATATAAAAATATCGATGGCAGAGCTGAGAACTTTCGATAGCTGTTAAATCGCGTGTTAGAAATATTTAAATATTAGAATTTGAAAAGGCTTTAAAGACAACTTTTGAATCCATATTACTTTAAAACCGTCGTCTATTATTTGTATGACAATAGATACATACATCAATGTCCTTGTTCCCGGGGAATGGATCCATCAAACTGTTGATAACTTTGAAGTCCCTCTTTAGCCAAAAATTCTTACGAAAACGAAGTTTAATTTGTCGTGGCTTCTGCTCTATCATATTTGCAGTTTATTTTTGGATTTCGACGCCCAAGTAAATATGCCAAGCCAAATTCAAATAATAATCGAATACATCATTTTCGAGTGGCTAAAAAAGTTAACTAATTATAGATCGGACGTGGACTGGCCTAGTGCTATCGACACTCTTCAAATAATTCATTGAAAAAAGAGATCAACGATTTAGCGGGCCTGGCCGAAAACATATTGTGTAAGGTCCGCCTAGAGGACGGATACATATATGGACCTATACATAACCATAATGTATTAAGCTATTATCTTGACAGGTGGTTAAATTGCGATCGAAAGTGATAACGAACACTCGCCCGAATGAGTTTTCTCTTTTAGGTATAGTTAGGGCTTGTCCAATTTCCGGTGGCTTAAAAGTATCTAATGAAAGTTGATTGATCGGCGACGTCTTTCGCGACGAGAGGTTCCATAATTTTGTTAATTTTTTAATTCATTTTTATAGTTACTGAACAATTCCTAATGCCGCAATATTTTAAAATTTTACGTTAGTATATAAAAATTTCTGAGATTTCAAACTTTTATTTACATTACCAGCAGAATACAATACATATATAAAAAATGATTTATCCTTTATTTTTTTCTTATGTCATAAAATAGTCGTGAAGAAAACGAAAAGGAGATTGTGTTTTGAATGATAAACAATGTAAAATAATATTTTTGGCGTTGAATCAAACCCAATTATTTAAGGACAATTGTAGTACTATTGAATTCAAAATACTATAATTATAAAATACAGACAATCATTATAATTATTTTAACTTAACTACATGTGTATCATAGCGTACATGTACGTATATAAATATATAAACCTGGGATTGGCTGGAATCAAATTCATTGAAGACACATTCGCACATAAATCGGCACACACACACTCAAGCACACAATGTCTGGGAAATAGAATATACTTATGTTTATATGTACAACTTTTTGGGAAAATGGCTACAAAGTTTTGTAGTCAACCGATAAATGCAGAAAGTTGTCCGGATAACTTAAATGTTCGGACAGCCATTGAAGCTGGGTTTCCTCGTGAAGATCGATCCCATGAGTTCGGCATCCAACTGGAAATAGAAATGCAGTTGAAAGTATAAATATCTGAACTTTAAAGGGATAAAGATATACATATGAAAATGCTATTTTTAAATGATTTGATGGCCCTAAATGATGGAATAAAAACATTATGTAATAACTCAATACATTTAAATAATAATACAACAACGCCTTCTTATAATGAATGAGATCAGCCTAGGAGATTACTCTGACCTGATAAGATTTTTCTATCCACCTAGTATAGACTCACATCAAATCTAATCATGATCAGTTTCCGAGCTATGAAGATAGATTATAAATTCGCTTCCCTACAAAATTGGACTTTTTTAGAAATCAGTTTACCAGCTTATTAAAAAATTTGTTGCCACAACTTTTTCCTGTGCTATAAACGACAAATAGCGTCATTTTTAATTTTAAATGTCATTATAGATTGTCGATCGCCAATTGCCGATGCCAGGTGATTGCCAATGCTCTCGATAGGAGGGTTTTACTGGCACTTCGGCAGCTACAGCTGTATATGCGTAGATTGTTGAATAGAAAACATGGAAGATATACATATGCTGTGTGTATGACAGTTCGCTTGATAATGGCTGATTACATGCGGAGGAACTGAGATAAGGTTTTTGCAACGAGCGAGGTCGAATAGGGCGCATACGCACACTCCCCGCACCGATTCATGCCAACCACTGCGGATTCTGAGATTCCCAAGCATATATACATACATATGAGTTCATACTTGCATAAAGCTCATACATACATAGTATTACATACATATGATCTTTGAAAAGCGCGAGTAAGAAAAAGGGGGGCTACAGAAAGAGAGGAAGCGAGCTTGGCGCCAAACAGTCTGAAAATATATTGATCCCATTATTATTATCGTGAGCGCCAACTTGAAGAAAATAAATAAGCGACAATTGGAGAAGGGCGGGAAATGATAAGGGGCGTGACTGGGAAAAGTGAAGGTGGAAACGAAGCATAGTTCATTGCTAAAAATAAAATCGTTCTCGCGATCTGATAAGGCGGCCCAATTATCATTATCACTTAATAGATTGCATTCCATAAATCGATTAAAAAACGAATATGCGACGAAAAACTAAAAATATACCTACATATATGTATGTACGTATAGAGGCAACCGACCAGATCCACACGGAACCCATTTTATTATAGAGATACGGTTTCGAGCCACGTACCAAATGCCTTCTAAGTCATAAGGTTCGAGCTTCTTTTCTTGACACCACCAAGACACCAATGTCGAAGGAATGTCTTTGGGTTATTTATTAAAATAATACTAAGCCCTAGATTGCTGTACTTAATCTTTGGGGAGCAAAAGCACTTATATTCTGGTTAAATCAGTGTATCACCTCCATTAAGGTGATCATGATCACCTAGTGCCGAACAAGGCAGTACAAACACAGCTGCTGCTGCAGCCCACCCAAAGAAAAGAAGGCGTGGCACCGCCAATTGTCACGCAGACACACACACGGAGGCTCACCATTAGCTGTGTGTTCTGATACGATCGCAGATACAGGTAGAACAGAAAGTCCAGGTTGCAGTTCGCAGGTTGCCATTGTTTGTCTGATTGACGAAATGCAAACGAAAATGTGTCGGAATGGGACTAAGTAAACGAGATAAAGAGCGGAGGATGAGAGGGCCAGAGAGAAGGACGCGGGGAGGGGTTCAGAAATAGATGCGATGGGGAGAGGCATCCACCCAAAGATAATTTTGGTTTTTTCCTATTTCAAGTTTAAAGTTCTAAAGTCTGTGCCAGTTATTTGCGAGATCATGGATATGTGTTTTTAATCAGCGCCAACGCCACCTCTGCGTGGTGGTGGGTGACCAATTTTTGAAGATACAACCGCCAAATCCTGGGAGAACACACATTTATCTCTCAGTGCAGTGATAAACATTGAGGTGCGATTCAGGTTCGTCGCTGTGCTTCTCCGGAGTTGGGAGTGCAACAAAACAGTACAGCTAAAGGAGGGGAGGGACAGAGCTGGTGCGAAGGTGGAGGAGGATGTGGCAGGGGAAGGGGAACGAGGTGCCGACGAAGGTGTAAATACAAATAAGCGGAGGTGATATCTCAGAACTTCCTTTTCACACATCCGAGAGCACCCTACACAAACGCAAGCGCAAATATAATTCCAATTACTGGCAGCAGAGAGCCCGCCGTAAACTCCAGCACAAAGATGTTTGACCAACAGTTCAGATAAAAATAGTTAGCTATGGGTGTTCAAAAAGTTAGCAACTTTAGAAGTTCGAAAAATCTGTCTGGAATAAAAACATTTCGCGGCATAATATTGCATAAGCAGCAGTTTCTGTCGCATTCTTGCGAGGCCAGCATAGTTGGAGGCGCTGCCTGCGGCAATCATAAAAGCAGATACAGCAACAGAAACACAAACAAATTAAGGTAACGCCAATGCTGCAGGAGCACCAGAAAGAGCTAACGCTGTGAAGACGGCGGGAGATGGAGCACGACCCAGGAAAATGCGTTTTTTATTTTTGACGCCTCTTTGATTCTTCCTTTTTCGTTTTTTTGTGCGTCTCTTATTTCTTGGAAATGCATCTACTTTGAACCTTCCACGTGTCGGCTCCATTGTACATTTTAATTTTGTTTCAATTTAAATACAATTTTCTATGAAATCGCACGCACAGCACAGATCGTGTGATCAACATCCCATCCCTCTTTGGAGTTTGCCTAATCTTTATTCCTCTGAAAGGCACCCTATTGGACTATCCTACTATGTATGCATGTTCTTATAAACATAAGTGTTGCAGCCTGGAAGGAGAAGACTACAAAAAATTATCAATTTTATATTGGGATTTAAATTACAATTAATTTTTCTAAAAAAAAACTAAGCGAGGAATGACTTTAATTGCAGCTTAAATATACAAATAGGCCCAGATGGAAACTGTGTTTTATGGAAAAAATGTTTATTGAAAATCCTATAAACCGGATATAAAACTGCCATCGGACTTAACTCGCTAACCAAAACCTGTGCTATGTACGCAACATCTCACTGATCCCGTGCCATCGAAGGGATGTAGATTGGCTTGGATTTTAGCCCACTTAAGCGAGGCGTGGAAGGAGTATGGAACACAGGCCAAAGAAAACATGTGACCTTTGGGAAAATACGTGTCGATGGGATAATATCCTTAAATCATCCTCAGCTCTGGTCCATCTACCGCCGAACCCTCTTTCTGTCAATTGTTTTCCAAAGCGAACTCATCTCTCACCTTTGGGATGGGAAATTCCTTGGATCATCGGGTGTGCGGCGAAGGCCGTGCAAGCATGCAAATAAAAATTTCACACCTTGACGGGTGCGCACTGCGCACTGCGCCGATAGGTCCTGTCGGCGGTCCGAACAAAACAGGACAGAACAACAAAAAGTATTACAATGTGAAACACCTGGGAAATACCCATCCTGCCCGAACCATATGCGCAAAACTTCCCTAGCACTGTCTCTCTCTGAAAGGCGATTGTCTCAATGGGAAGAAATGCAGGGAATTAAGAATCGAGGACCGACCGATAACACTAAAACGTTCCCGAAAACCCTCACAATATAATTTGTAAATCCCAGCCGCAGGTATTTAGTTCCGCCTTTTGAATTCCCAATGCTATTATTGCACCTAAGCCACCGCCAGCGCCTCCGCTAGGAGTGGCACTGGCAGTTGCTAGTTGCAAGACGCTTGCTGCTGGTTGTGAGTTTCCCATCAGCCCGTCCCTTTCTCTCTCGCTCGCTCGGTGTTGTTTTTAAGCCACTGTCTCGCTCTGAATCACGCTGGCACCTTTCCTCGACGCCGGTATCGCAGGTCAGCAACACCAAGCTGTTTTTCCGTGTTTCAAGTTGCAGGGAGCTGCGGTTGTTAAAACTTTTATGACGAGAAAAGTTCCGGACTTTGACTTTCCTGTTTCTGTCCTCCTAAATATTAAATTCGTTTCCCTATAACTTTACATCCCACAGCAAAATGCTTACTGCTAAGTATCTACTACTTACTAGTACTTACTACTATTTTTAATATAATAAGGTAACCTAGACTTTAATGTATTGCTTTTCGTTGGTGTAAAGCTGCTGCTGTGATGTTTTTTGTGCTGCTGATGCTGCTGTTCCTGCGCCTGCCGCTTTCATTGTAGACTTTCTGGCTAGCAAACACACAAAGACTTTTTCTTTTGTTTTTTTACACTTTGAATGGATTCCCTTGTTCGTGGCACGAAGGAGGAGGAAAAGGGAACCTGCCTGCGGCGTTCCAAGCGATCCGATCCTATTCGATTCGATCAGGGTCGTTTTTCCACCACCCCGTGGACAGCATTGTTTTCCAATTTCTCTTGATTCTAAATTTTCCACTTTACAGTGTTGTGTTGTTTTATCCTCCTCTTCGGGATTTTGTTCACTTGTGGCATTGATGAATTGAAGTATGATAGCCGAGTGCCGCAGGGCGCATAGCTGGCTGTTTGGACGGATGGATAGATGGATGGATGGACGTTTCTTTTGTGTTATTCAATAGAAAAATAAGTAAGTCGGACGGGTCGTGGGGTTTTCGAGACGGTGCCGGTATAGATACAAATGCATCTACAGATGAATAGGCATGCACTTGGCCCTGCCAGACTGACTGGCACCTTTCCCTAATTTCAAAGAGACGCTTCGTCTGCCCTGTAGGCAGTGGTTGTCTGGTTTTTTTTATATTCTTCTTGTGCCGTTTATTTATGTGTCTTCAGGGTAATTGATAGCTAGTAAAAATTTAAACTCACCCGCTTTCAGCACAGGTGTCGATAATTCGGCCATCAGGTCGGCCAAGCTCTTCTTTTGTCCGCTTTCCGTGATCGGAGAAATCAATTTCTGCGTGTAGGTGAAGTCCTGTATGAAAGACATAAAAGCGATTACAATCCATTCATTTGAACTGAACTAATCTGAACTGATCCGAATCAAACCGATGCCATTTGATTCGCCACTCACATCGTCCGCATATAAGCGCAGGGGAATATGCTTGAATGACTCTTGATCGCCGTATGGCTCCATTAGCCTCCTATTGACCGCCCAGAATTGGTCAAATTTGTCATTGACGAGGCCCAGCCAAAGCTGATTGTGATCCTTTTTTTGCATTGCTGAAATTACTAGGCCACGATGCTTAAGTACGTCTGCCTCCTTAAGACATGACATGTAGTGTGATTCCAGCAGCTCTCTGCAAGAGATAACCCAAATTTAAAATTTGACGATGCAGAAAGGACAGTATTGCAGTAGGTGGCTTATACAGGCTTGTTCCAACTAATGCTAAATGTGTTATCCTGATATATGTGATATGAAAAAACTGCTTAGTAACCAAAGCTAAATATTTATCGCAACTTAAAGCTTAGCGGAAATACTATTCGCTATGTAACAAACTGGGAAAAACAGGCCGAAATTCCTGCTCAAAAGAATAAATACTTTGAATTGAGCTTGACAAGCGTTTCCTCGGGAAATTTGGAAAAGTGTATGGTCAGGCACCAGGGCGTGCTGTCTTCGTCCGGATGTAGCAGGTCATAGAGCACACCTGTAAGAACAAAGATAAGGTAAAGAAAGGGTGCTTCCAATTTTAATACATGTTCATAGAGTATGTATCTATATGGTGTTCCAAGTCTTCAAAAACGGAATGCTTTGCTTCTGCATGAACACATAAATTGAGGGCTTTTTAAAGAACACATCATATAAAATTTTGAAAAGTGGGTACCCAATACGCACCAATTGGGTAGTGTAGACGCAGTGGCGTGCCATTAAAATCGAACCATACAGCTCCATCCTGATGCTCGGCGGATATGTAGCGTGAAAAGTACTTTCGCACCTGCCCATGCAAATTAGCAAATTAATAATATAACCCGCGTTTATTTGTTTTCCTTACCTTATCGGTCACTAGGGGCAAATAACTCAATCGAGATATCATTAAGTAGAATGGCTCCGGCTTGATGCCCACGATTTCATCTCGATCTGCCTGAAAGCATATCCCAATCTGACCCTCCCAGATCATGCGCAACACCTCGCGGTCGTGGGCCATGCTGTCTTTTGTTTTATTTTAAATTGTTAAATTGTTTTTCAATTTATCAAATTCTTATTTGCACAATATGACCAAAGAACAGTGTGGCAACTCCACGATAGCGATGGAAATTCTGGTATTAAAAGATATTTTTTCATCGGACTTGAAGTTAGTATTTTTTTCTGGCAAGGCCGAGCCAGAGCGCTCTAGGACGGTGTTGCCAGAAACTATATCGATATTTTCATTGAAATGAGGAAAAAAAATTTAAAAAACACATTTAAATTTTAAATACGTTACATTTAAATATAAAATAACACTTTATAACACTGATCTCGCTACAATAACATAAGGTATTAAACGTTATAATATTTAGAGCAGAACTTAAATTGTAGTAGAAACATAGATGATAATGATTGTTAATAAATTATAAAAGAGTATAATTTAGATTACAAAATATTAATATATTGTAAGTTAAGCACAAAAATACACAATAAACTTAAACATATCTCAGCCAAATCTCCGGAAGTTTGCGGAATACCGCAAACGTTTTCTTTTTAGATTCCCCGCAGTTCTGCATCAAAAAATGAACCATCGAATTTTTGAACATTTTTTCTAAAATTTTTCCATGGGCCCCCTTGGAAATCGTTGAAATCCCATATATGGCCCCAAACGAAAGCAGTATCTCAGTCAATTCTCATCCGATTCTTGTGCGGAATACCGCAAAAGCTTTCTATTTAGATTCCCCGCAGTTCTGCATCAAAAAATGAACCAACAAATTTTTGAACATTTTTTCTAAAATTTTTCCATGGGCCCCCTTGGAAATCCTTGAAACCCATATATGGCCCCAAACGAAAGCAGTATCTCAGCCAATTCTCATCCGATTCTTGAGCGGAATACGGCAAACGTTTTCTATTTAGATTCCCCGCAGTTCTGCATCAAAAAATGAACCATCAATTTTTTGAAAATTTTTTCTATAGTTTTTCCATGGACTCCCTTGGAAATCCTTGAAACCCATATATGGCCCCAAACGATAGCTGTATCTCAGCCAATTCTCATCCGATTCTAGAGCGGAATACCGCAAAAGCTTTCTATTTAGATTCCCCGCAGTTCTGCATCAAAAAATGAACCAACAAATTTTTGAACATTTTTTCTAAAATTTTTCCATGGGCCCCCTTGGAAATCCTTGAAACCCATATATGGCCCCAAACGAAAGCAGTATCTCAGCCAATTCTCATCCGATTCTTGAGCGGAATACGGCAAACGTTTTCTATTTAGATTCCCCGCAGTTCTGCATCAAAAAATGAACCATCAATTTTTTGAAAATTTTTTCTATAGTTTTTCCATGGACTCCCTTGGAAATCCTTGAAACCCATATATGGCCCCAAACGATAGCTGTATCTCAGTCAATTCTCATCCGATTCTTGAGCGGAATACCGCAAAAGCTTTCTATTTAGATTCCCCGCAGTTCTGCATCAAAAAATGAACCAACAAATTTTTGAACATTTTTTCTAAAATTTTTCCATGGGCCCCCTTGGAAATCCTTGAAACCCATATATGGCCCCAAACGAAAGCAGTATCTCAGCCAATTCTCATCCGATTCTTGAGCGGAATACGGCAAACGTTTTCTATTTAGATTCCCCGCAGTTCTGCATCAAAAAATGAACCATCAATTTTTTGAAAATTTTTTCTATAGTTTTTCCATGGACTCCCTTGGAAATCCTTGAAACCCATATATGGCCCCAAACGATAGCTGTATCTCAGCCAATTCTCATCCGATTCTTGAGCGGAATACCGCAAAAGCTTTCTATTTAGATTCCCCGCAGTTCTGCATCAAAAAATGAACCAACAAATTTTTGAACATTTTTTCTAAAATTTTTCCATGGGCCCCCTTGGAAATCCTTGAAACCCATATATGGCCCCAAACGAAAGCAGTATCTCAGCCAATTCTCATCCGATTCTTGAGCGGAATACGGCAAACGTTTTCTATTTAGATTCCCCGCAGTTCTGCATCAAAAAATGAACCATCAATTTTTTGAAAATTTTTTCTATAGTTTTTCCATGGACTCCCTTGGAAATCCTTGAAACCCATATATGGCCCCAAACGATAGCTGTATCTCAGCCAATTCTCATCCGATTCTAGAGCGGAATACCGCAAAAGCTTTCTATTTAGATTCCCCGCAGTTCTGCATCAAAAAATGAACCAACAAATTTTTGAACATTTTTTCTAAAATTTTTCCATGGGCCCCCTTGGAAATCCTTGAAACCCATATATGGCCCCAAACGAAAGCAGTATCTCAGCCAATTCTCATCCGATTCTTGAGCGGAATACGGCAAACGTTTTCTATTTAGATTCCCCGCAGTTCTGCATCAAAAAATGAACCATCAATTTTTTGAAAATTTTTTCTATAGTTTTTCCATGGACTCCCTTGGAAATCCTTGAAACCCATATATGGCCCCAAACGATAGCTGTATCTCAGTCAATTCTCATCCGATTCTTGAGCGGAATACCGCAAAAGCTTTCTATTTAGATTCCCCGCAGTTCTGCATCAAAAAATGAACCAACAAATTTTTGAACATTTTTTCTAAAATTTTTCCATGGGCCCCCTTGGAAATCCTTGAAACCCATATATGGCCCCAAACGAAAGCAGTATCTCAGCCAATTCTCATCCGATTCTTGAGCGGAATACGGCAAACGTTTTCTATTTAGATTCCCCGCAGTTCTGCATCAAAAAATGAACCATCCATTTTTTGAAAATTTTTTCTATAGTTTTTCCATGGACTCCCTTGGAAATCCTTGAAACCCATATATGGCCCCAAACGATAGCTGTATCTCAGCCAATTCTCATCCGATTCTTGAGCGGAATACCGCAAAAGCTTTCTATTTAGATTCCCCGCAGTTCTGCATCAAAAAATGAACCAACAAATTTTTGAACATTTTTTCTAAAATTTTTCCATGGGCCCCCTTGGAAATCCTTGAAACCCATATATGGCCCCAAACGAAAGCAGTATCTCAGCCAATTCTCATCCGATTCTTGAGCGGAATACGGCAAACGTTTTCTATTTAGATTCCCCGCAGTTCTGCATCAAAAAATGAACCATCAATTTTTTGAAAATTTTTTCTATAGTTTTTCCATGGACTCCCTTGGAAATCCTTGAAACCCATATATGGCCCCAAACGATAGCTGTATCTCAGCCAATTCTCATCCGATTCTAGAGCGGAATACCGCAAAAGCTTTCTATTTAGATTCCCCGCAGTTCTGCATCAAAAAATGAACCAACAAATTTTTGAACATTTTTTCTAAAATTTTTCCATGGGCCCCCTTGGAAATCCTTGAAACCCATATATGGCCCCAAACGAAAGCAGTATCTCAGCCAATTCTCATCCGATTCTTGAGCGGAATACGGCAAACGTTTTCTATTTAGATTCCCCGCAGTTCTGCATCAAAAAATGAACCATCAATTTTTTGAAAATTTTTTCTATAGTTTTTCCATGGACTCCCTTGGAAATCCTTGAAACCCATATATGGCCCCAAACGATAGCTGTATCTCAGTCAATTCTCATCCGATTCTTGAGCGGAATACCGCAAAAGCTTTCTATTTAGATTCCCCGCAGTTCTGCATCAAAAAATGAACCAACAAATTTTTGAACATTTTTTCTAAAATTTTTCCATGGGCCCCCTTGGAAATCCTTGAAACCCATATATGGCCCCAAACGAAAGCAGTATCTCAGCCAATTCTCATCCGATTCTTGAGCGGAATACGGCAAACGTTTTCTATTTAGATTCCCCGCAGTTCTGCATCAAAAAATGAACCATCCATTTTTTGAAAATTTTTTCTATAGTTTTTCCATGGACTCCCTTGGAAATCCTTGAAACCCATATATGGCCCCAAACGATAGCTGTATCTCAGCCAATTCTCATCCGATTCTTGAGCGGAATACCGCAAAAGCTTTCTATTTAGATTCCCCGCAGTTCTGCATCAAAAAATGAACCAACAAATTTTTGAACATTTTTTCTAAAATTTTTCCATGGGCCCCCTTGGAAATCCTTGAAACCCATATATGGCCCCAAACGAAAGCAGTATCTCAGCCAATTCTCATCCGATTCTTGAGCGGAATACGGCAAACGTTTTCTATTTAGATTCCCCGCAGTTCTGCATCAAAAAATGAACCATCAATTTTTTGAAAATTTTTTCTATAGTTTTTCCATGGACTCCCTTGGAAATCCTTGAAACCCATATATGGCCCCAAACGATAGCTGTATCTCAGCCAATTCTCATCCGATTCTTGAGCGGAATACCGCAAACGTTTTCTATTTAGATTCCCCGCAGTTCTGCATCAAAAAATGAACCAAAAATTTTTTGAAAATTTTTTCTAAAATTTTTCCATGGACTCCCTTGGAAATCCTTGAAATCCCATATATGGCCCCAAACGAAAGCAGTATCTGAGCCAATTCTCATCCGATTCTTGAGCGGAATACGGCAAACGTTTTCTATTTAGATTCCCCGCAGTTCTGCATCAAAAAATGAACCATCAATTTTTTGAAAATTTTTTCTATAGTTTTTCCATGGACTCCCTTGGAAATCCTTGAAACCCATATATGGCCCCAAACGATAGCTGTACCTCAGCCAATTCTCATCCGATTCTTGAGCGGAATACCGCAAACGTTTTCTATTTAGATTCCCCGCAGTTCTGAAACCCATATATGGCCCCAAACGATAGCTGTATCTCAGCCAATTCTCATCCGATTCTAGAGCGGAATACCGCACCCATACCCATATATGGCCCCAAACGAAAGCAGTATCTCAGCCAATTCTCATCCGATTCTTGAGCGGAATACGGCAAACGTTTTCTATTTAGATTCCCCGCAGTTCTGCATCAAAAAATGAACCATCAATTTTTTGAAAATTTTTTCTATAGTTTTTCCATGGACTCCCTTGGAAATCCTTGAAACCCATATATGGCCCCAAACGATAGCTGTATCTCAGCCAATTCTCATCCGATTCTTGAGCGGAATACCGCAAAAGCTTTCTATTTAGATTCCCCGCAGTTCTGCATCAAAAAATGAACCAACAAATTTTTGAACATTTTTTCTAAAATTTTTCCATGGGCCCCCTTGGAAATCCTTGAAACCCATATATGGCCCCAAACGAAAGCAGTATCTCAGCCAATTCTCATCCGATTCTTGAGCGGAATACGGCAAACGTTTTCTATTTAGATTCCCCGCAGTTCTGCATCAAAAAATGAACCATCAATTTTTTGAAAATTTTTTCTATAGTTTTTCCATGGACTCCCTTGGAAATCCTTGAAACCCATATATGGCCCCAAACGATAGCTGTATCTCAGCCAATTCTCATCCGATTCTTGAGCGGAATACCGCAAACGTTTTCTATTTAGATTCCCCGCAGTTCTGCATCAAAAAATGAACCAAAAATTTTTTGAAAATTTTTTCTAAAATTTTTCCATGGACTCCCTTGGAAATCCTTGAAATCCCATATATGGCCCCAAACGAAAGCAGTATCTGAGCCAATTCTCATCCGATTCTTGAGCGGAATACGGCAAACGTTTTCTATTTAGATTCCCCGCAGTTCTGCATCAAAAAATGAACCATCAATTTTTTGAAAATTTTTTCTATAGTTTTTCCATGGACTCCCTTGGAAATCCTTGAAACCCATATATGGCCCCAAACGATAGCTGTACCTCAGCCAATTCTCATCCGATTCTTGAGCGGAATACCGCAAACGTTTTCTATTTAGATTCCCCGCAGTTCTGCATCAAAAAATGAACCATCAATTTTTTGAAAATTTTTTCTAAAATTTTTCCATGGACTCCCTTGGAAATCCTTGAAATCCCATATATGGCCCCAAACGAAAGCAGTATCTCAGCCAATTCTCATCTGATTCTTGAGCGGAATACGGCAAACGTTTTCTATTTAGATTCCCCGCAGTTCTGCATCAAAAACTGAACCATCAAATTTTTGAAATTTTTTTCTAAAATTTTTCCATGGACTCCCTTGGAAATCCTTGAAATCCCATATATGGCCCCAAACGATTGCCGTATTTCAGCCAATTCTCATCCGATTCTTGAGCGGAATACCGCAAAAGCTTTCTATTTAGATTCCCCGCAGTTCTGCATCAAAAAATGAACCAACAAATTTTTGAACATTTTTTCTAAAATTTTTCCATGGGCCCCCTTGGAAATCCTTGAAATCCCATATATGGCCCCAAACGAAAGCAGTATCTCAGCCAATTCTCATCCGATTCTTGAGCGGAATACCGCAAACGTTTTCTATTTAGATTCCCCGCAGTTCTGCATCAAAAAATGAACCATCAATTTTTTGAAAATTTTTTCGAAAATTTTTCCATGGATTCCCTTGGAAATCCTTAAAACCCATATATGGCCCCAAACGATAGCTGTATCTCAGCCAATTCTCATCCGATTCTTGAGCGGAATACCGCAAACGTTTTCTATTTAGATTCCCTGCAGTTCTGCATCAAAAAATGAACCATCAATTTTTTGAAAATTTTTTCTAAAATTTTTCCATGGACTCCCTTGGAAATCCTTGAAATCCCATATATGGCCCCAAACGAAAGCAGTATCTCAGCCAATTCTCATCCGATTCTTGAGCGGAATACCGCAAACGTTTTCTATTTAGATTCCCCGCAGTTCTGCATCAAAAAATGAACCATCCATTTTTTGAAAATTTTTTCTAAACTTTTTCCATGGACCCCCTTGGAAATCCTTAAAACCCATATATGGCCCCAAACGATAGCTGTATCTCAGCCAATTCTCATCCGATTCTTGAGCGGAATACCGCAAACGTTTTCTATTTAGATTCCCCGCAGTTCTGCATCAATAAATGAACCATCGAATTTTTGAAAATTTTTTCTAAAATTTTTCCATGGGCCCCCTTGGAAATCCTTGAAATCCCATATATGGCCCCAAACGAAAGCAGTATCTCAGCCAATTCTCATCTGATTCTTGAGCGGAATACCGCAAACGTTTTCTATTTAGATTCCCAGCAGTTCTGCATCAAAAAATGAACCATCGAATTTTTAAAAATTTTTTCTAAAATTTTTCCATGGACTCCCTTGGAAATCCTTAAAACCCATATATGGCCCCAAACGATAGCTGTATCTCAGACAATTATCATCCGATTCTTGAGCGGAATACCGCAAACGCTTTTTAATTAGATTTCCCGCAATTCTGCATCAAAAAATGAACCATCAATTTTTTGAAAATTTTTTTCTAAAATTTTTCCATGGACTCCCTTGGAAATCCTTGAAATCCCTTATATGGCCCCAAACGATAGCTATATCTCAGCCAATTCTCATCTGATTCTTGAGCGGAATACCGCAAACGTTTTCTATTTAGATTCCCCGCAGTTCTGCATCAAAAAATGAACCATCGAATTTTTGAAAATTTTTTCTAAAATTTTTCCATGGACTCCCTTGGAAATCCTTGAAATCTCATATATGGCCCCAAACGATTGCCGTATTTCAGACAATTATCATCCGATTCTTGAGCGGAATACCGCAAACGCTTTTTAATTAGATTTCCCGCAATTCTGCATCAAAAAATTAACCATCAATTTTTTGAAAATTTTTTTCTAAAATTTTTCCATGGACTCCCTTGGAAATCCTTGAAATCCCATATATGGCCCCAAACGATTGCCGTATTTCAGCCAATTCTCATCTGATTCTTGAGCGGAATACCGCAAACGCTTTCTATTTAGATTCCCCGCAGTTCTGCATCAAAAAATTAACCATACATTTTTTTTTAAATTTTTTCTTACTTTTTTCCATGGACTCCCTTGGAAATCCTTGAAATCCCATATATGACCCCAAACGATAGCTGTATCTCAGTCAATTCTCATCCGATCCTTGCGAGGGATACCTTAAACGCTTTCTTTTTTGATTCCCCGTCTGCATCAAAATATGGATACCCAATATTTTTTGAATTTTTTCAGCCTATTCTCATCCGCTTTCTTTTTCGATTACCCATCAAGCTAGAAACATAGGTGGAACACGAACATGATGACTACGGAAAACTGAGCATGCCATGGAAAAATTATAAACGATTTGACTTTTAAACGATAGCCACTGGAAAAGCATAGCTAAATTTTGCTCTCCGCCCGTCCCACTCCTCTCACTCACCCAACGGTCCGCTGTTAATAATTTTTTTTGCAGATAAATTCAATAAAAAAATGCTGCTTTTACGTCGCTGTCAAAGAATGAACCTCCGGCCGTTAGTGCGCCTCTGCTCCGCTGAACTTATCCACAAGGTGAGTTTCTATCAATAATTTCATTTTCTAAGAAGGAAAACATTAAAGTAAGCTTTTTTTTATTTTACTAGGATGGTTTCATCGAAAAGCTGCGACACAGCTTCGACGAGGACGAGCGTAGCAATCTGGTGGTGCCAACGTTCAAAAAAGCCATGCTCTATCCGGACGAAATAGCCGTGAAGGATATCAACGGGGAGTACACATATTTCCAGCTTTATCTGGCCGCCAAGCGACTGGCCATACAGATATCTAATATATGCGGTGATGAATCTTATATTTGCCTATATATGCAAAAATGTATAGTAACTAATTTTACTTTCTGTTTTTGCAGGAAGTGCCTCTTTGTCGAATGTGACATACCTTTGCTCCAATAACGCCCTCTGGGTCGCCATCCAGTGGAGCTGTTGGATTTCGGGTCAGGTGGCGGTGCCTCTGGAATCCGGTCAGTCGATGGACCAGCTCCGTCGCCAGGCATCCGGCTGCAAGACCAAGCTGTTGATTGCCACACCGGAGTTTGAGCCAATTGCCCAGGAACTGTCCCAGGGACTCCAATCGGCCACAATCGTCCTGGATCACACATTTGTTCCGGCGGCGGAGAGCGTGTCTTCCACGTCCATGTACGCCAAGCAGCTGGTGGGTACCCAGGGAGTCGTCCTAACAGAGAGCACCCTGCCGAGCGACTTCTACGCTGGAGCTCCGGCAATGCTGCTGTATACGCCCAACGCTGTTAACAATCTGAAGCCGGTGCTGCTCACCCACCGGAATATCGATGCACAGGTAGGCAATTTTAGTAATAATATTTATAAAATTTCCACAGCTTACAAAAATCTTCTAAAAACGAATATTTAATTTAAGAAATATTATGGTTTCATAGACATCTAAATTGAGTTAAAAACATACATTTCAGATGCGATGTTTGATTGGAAGTTGGCGCCTGGGACCTTCGGACTGTATGCTTCCCATTCTTTCGATGAACCGGATGCACGCCGCTGTGGGGGCGGTGTTGAATGTCGGCGGAAACATTGTGTTGCAGCAGAAGTTCGACGGACACAACGCCTGGAGCGCCCTGCTTGGAATCAACAGTCCCTCGAAGCAACGAGTCACCCTCTTCTTGGCCATGCCCATTGTCTACAAACGGTTGATAGCAGAGTACGACAAGATGTTCGCCAAGGACTCCCGTATGGTTGAGTACATTATCAATCACTGTCGCCAGAAGATCCGACTGATGGCCACCGCATTTGCCCTGCTCCCGGACTCTGTGTTCTATCGGTGGCGCGAGATTACGGGTCAGAATATTTACGAGTACTACGGGATGCTGGAAACGGGCCTGGTTCTGGGTCATCCGCTGGATGATCCATCGACTGAAAGTGGGAGCAGCGCTAATACCGCTACTACAAGTGCATCCAGTGCGACCCTGCCAATGAATCCTCTGGCTGTGCCCTCGGTGACTTCCACCTCAGTACCGACAGGGGCATCTACTGCTGTCGCAAGCGGAGCTGCCAGCTCTAGTCCCAGCAGTAGTGTCACTAGTATACCTCAAACGTCGGCCGGGATTGGAAACGAGTATCGCCCTGGGACACTGGGTGCCCCGTTAAAAGGAGTCACCGCCCGTTTGATCAGCAACAAGGGAGCCGAGCTGATAACATGCAAAAACGAGCTGGGCGGAACAGTGGACCATGGGCTCATCCAGATGGAGGACTTGGGCGGGGACTCATCCCTCTCACAGGCGGCTATTGGAGAGCTGCAGATTGCCGGCGCCCATCTGGTGGCCAAGTCCTGCCTCACTCCCTCCACCAACCAGCAAATGGAGCCGGGCACCACCGACCAGGAGTGCACTCAGGACGGCTTTTTCAAGACGGGCGACATTTGTGCTTACCAGAACGGCAACTTCTATTTCCTGAGCAAAAGCAGTGACGTCTTTACCGTCGGTGGATATAAAGTCTACGGCTCCGAGATCAAAAAGGTACTCATTTCCCACCCAAACATCAACGATGTGGCCGTTCTGGGCATACCCAATAAGCTGTGGGGTCACCGACTGGGGGTTATATGCATTGTGTCCCCTGATGCAGACATCGACCTAGACGCTATTAAAACCTACTGCTACCGCCATTTGCCGGCCCACAAGTGCCCCACTGTTTTCAAGACACTGGTGTCCAAGTAGGGCAAAATTTTGCTGAGAGTAAACTGGAGCTGTCTTCTGACAGTTTCAAGGCCTTGTCCCCGTTCGATTTTGAGTCCTGGTCTGCACAAACAGTCTGAATTCAATGACAAATTCAAGTGATTTTACGAAATGTTCTCTTAGCGCCCTTTGTTGGCTCGCTGTAAAATAAAGACTATGCATAAACATTATCCGATTTTCAGGTACAGATTGGTTGAACTTTGAGGTCAGAGATTTAACTTAACAGAAGGATGATTGCGCTTTTTTTTTAATATTTTTAATTTTTCACAGGACAGGCGGCATGCGTCATAACTTAGTTAAGAGTGCATCGTCCAATACACTTTAGACACATAAAGACGTAAACTTGTCATCCAAGCCATTGGGACACTGAATACCAGCCACTGGACAGCTGCTGTAGACCCGGCGTCCAAGGGTATTGGTCACAGCATAATTGCAGGCCACCAAGAAGTACTCGATGTCGTCCAAATAAAAGGTAACCATGGCACAGCCTACAGCTACGTTATTCTCGTTAACCAAAACTGTAAAGTGACCGATTTCTCTAAAAAGGAATATGTTTTTGGAAGTTAATACAAAAAAATTTGGCATGCGCTGACTCAACATACTGCCCCTCCACCGGCTCTGGAAATTTTTGTAAATCCTCTTCTGTAACAGCTGCATCCTCGTCTATCCACTCATTGATTCCTTCGCTGAATACGTCTTCTGTAGTCGCCGGATCCCCGCTTCCAAAATATCCCACCATGAATAAGTTTTGACCAGATTGTACGAACTCCTCGGTATTGTGACAGGAGTCGTGCTTCATTTGACAGCTTTTCACATTCAGTTCCGCCAACCCGGCAAGTTCCTCGTCCCATTCCATGGAGGCCATTTTGCATGCGGTTCTCTGGATTCTTCCCTGCCCGCTAGCCCACTTGCTTCGCAGCGAATTGTGTGCCTGGATAACGAAATCTTTGTCCTTTTGGGCCAAAGGGATTATAGTGGCGTTCGCGGGGCAGGAACTGCCGAAAGTCTGGAAATCGGGATTGCAATTTTTGAAACTTAGTTATTGCTTACTGCCTTGTTAGAGTATCTATCGAACCAGCTTAAAAGAGCTTATAAATGTGCATTGCAATAGTATAACTCCAAAGTTTAAACTCAACTTTTCTCCCTACACTTACTCCTTTATTGTTACAGGCAATGTGGCTAGTGCCTTTGGGACACAAGCCTCTTACACAGTAGTTTTCTGCCTCGGCGCAGGACACAAAAGCTACAAGCAGTAGCAGCATCTCCTTTGTAGGACACATTGTGACAGACTTTTTAGGCGGCCGATAGGGGGTCGGCTTTTAAGCCGGTTCAAGTGCAATCGTGGGTTCTTTATCACTGAACCTTTTTCACGACTAAAGTCGTGATGAAATTGAAAACCACCTGTGGTAATTATTTTTTTTAATTTTGTTTCGGTCTAACTATATTTGCAGTGTGGCAAAAATGCATAATCCCAAGTTCAAAAGCAAGCTGAACCTTTTTTTTTATGAATCACAAACATTGTAATCACAAAAATTCCATGTAGCACAGAATAGTCTTGATGGCAAGGGTTTCTGGGGAGCTTTCGATAAGTCTTGTTGATGTTGATGGCTTGTTGTTGTTTACTATTTACAATTTTGTTTACGCAAAACTTTTTGTTAACGTGCCGGCAGCAACGTTACCCCTTTTTCCTCTTCTTTTTGGCAGCCAGATAAAGCAAAAAAACTATATTTGTCTAAAAATAGGTGGTGGCTGCCGAACGCATACACTTTTTTACAATTGCGCGATCCGCCGGATCTCCACTTGGCCCTTGAAAAGCTCCATTGATGATCAGGGTTACAAGAAAAGCGATAATGTGGATAACAAAGATCGTTCCTTGCTGGATATTAAAATAATCTAAAGAAATTATTGTACCCTGGCGTAAGATTATTTTATATTTTAGTTTTAGTTTTAGACGTAGTTTTTTTAAATGAAACCCCAAATGATTTTCTTTCAGTGTTTGCTTTAGTTTTTGAAATGTTTTTTCTTTTTTTAATGGTGTCGAGGTCAATTGCCAAGCACTAAAAAGTATGTGATTGGCCATAAATAAAAGATTAATTTGATTCATTTATCATTAGCACTTCAGCTCTCTTAGGAGCTTGAGGTGGGAATTACTTTTATTAGTTTTTAATAAAAAGGATTTTCGAAGCAAAAGGTATTACAGTTTGCAATAGAAATTCGATTGCCTCTACCCTATCTTAAGTACTAATTATTTGTTTAAACGCCCTTATTTGCATCTTATTTGAATAAATTTCGAACCTATTCGAACTAAAAATCCTAATTTCTGTCCAAATCTGTGTTTGTGTTACTTATTTTCATTTCTATTTCATTTCCATTCCTTTTGGCCTAATCTTTACAATAAAGTCGGGGCTCGCGTTTATCTGCTGGGTCTTGGGTTTTGTAACCCGCAGCGATGACGACGGTCATGTGTTGATATTTTCACTTTTGTTTGTTGCTGAGTTTTATCAAGTCTAATAAGCAGGTCGCTGATAAGCATATAATTCAATTTAGTACACTTAGAGAAGAGTTTTCATCAACGGTTGATTCCACAAGGATACTATGAGATTCATACTTTTAAATCCATATTTTCGTGAGTCACAAATGCTATTTACGTTGTACCTATGGATGTACATACATACATAAGTAGGATTCCATCTTAAGGCCTCACTGGTATTTTAGAACCTACCACAACAGCCCAGCGGGGGAAAGGTAGCGTTGCGAGCGGCACGTAGTCCCTTTTTTGTTTTCCTTGTGCTGGCAAATGGAAAACTCAGCAGCACACACACAGGGACACGACGCAATTAAATTTTGACGACACTTTATGTAAACTGGTGGATGGGCAGGAAAACGAGCTCATGCAACCACTGACGCCGCAGTCGAGGCCTGTGTCGCCGGCGTGGCAACGTGCCGAAATCCGCATCCGGAAAATAAATAAGGCCCAGCAAGATCGAACCTCCTCTGGGTAAACGATATAGAAAGATATGATTTTTATTTTTTCAAATTTGTTTTATTCATTGAACATGATTATGGTACTTACAATTTTGGATTTGAAAGAACGCAATTGGTTTCGAACCCCTTTGGGTTTCAATGGGAGCACCCAATATCATCAGAGAATACAGCTCGCACGCCCCACACGCTTCTGCTGCGTTTCTGTTTTTGTTTTTAATTTTTTTCCTGAGCCGGCTGAGCCGGCGATGGAGCAGAACACGTACGCCATTCAGATCCATTCGAATGGCGATGCGGATGTATCTCGAATGGCATTAAAACTGCGTGGAACAGGGGCCTTGAAAAGTGTGACAAGAGCAGTTGAAGCAGAAAACTAGACACGCAGATCCGAAATCAAAATCCGAAAGGTAATCGGCGGGGCAAGGCTTTCCCGCCTAGGGTCCAAGCTTTGTAAACATACCTCCATATATTCGATCTTATTTATAGCACCTTGCCCACGTGGGTGTGTAAACAAAGGGCTTCGCATTCTGATTAGAGTCCAGCACAAACATCACAAAAAAACAGAAGCTGGACTGGAATTCTGGAGGGCGCTTAGAACTGAGACAGTAGATAGTCGCTAAGGTGGACTGTTTTCCTAAGACTACCGCAGAAATTCATTTTATTAGGGCATTTTATTAATATTATCTACGAAGTAATGTTGGCTTCATTTAACTCTGGCTTAGCTTTGTACCATTTTACCTTTTTTTGGCAACCAACCACTGTCGTGCGCCCAAATTCATGTAATGCGTGGACTGTGTCTGAAATTTAAATGACCTGTGACGTCACGAATTTGTCGTACGACACTTTCCTGTAAGCTCGTAAAGGGCCAGTTCTTCGACCCCAAGTTGTGTTTAAGATGTGTGTCTTGAGATACACAGGGCTGCTGTATTTTTAGCAGCCATATGTTAAATGCACCACCCCAGAAATCCATACAGACTTGCATGGGGCCAAGACCCCGATGATCTGGTTCATATGTATAGAGGTGGATGCATATGAACATAGGAGTGCATTATATTTGCAGTTGTTTTGTTAAGAGAGCATACTGGTAGTTACGTGACTGCTTAGCAGTCAGCCTGTGCGATGCAACCGAACGTTCTGGAACACTTCCACCCCAAGGCGAGTGTCGTTCATGCAGCTATTCTAGTTCCTGATTCACGATCTGAATAAGCCAGACCCTGGTGCCTGACCCCCCACCAAGGCAAAGGGGTTCGGTTCTATCTATGAGCGAAAAAGTATCTGTGTATTCGCAAGGTTCGAGTATTTCACTGGCGCATAAACAGCCCTCGGAAGGTGGCGGCCTCCATAGATGTTTGTTTTCTTTTGGTTTGAAAAGTTTTCCTCCCCAGAGTGCAGTGCTCCCAGTTACAACTGTAGTGGCGCGAGAGAGCTTGAGCTCCACGCTGCACGTATGCACGGTCCAGTGCTCCTCAAACTGCGCACGGAGGCATTGATCTTGGATAAATACGAAATCCAATTAAAATGAAAGAAATCGGGGAAGATAGGACGCACCGATCGAGATAATCCGCATTTTAATTTGGCCCGATTGAGGCCTTTGTTGTTGTAACAGCTCTGGGTCCAAGTCCAACGGCGCTTCATTTGATCAACAGTATTATACAATAGACCGACTGGGGCACATTTTTTACACCGACGTAACGTTATTTTTGGGTGTGTGGAAATACAGCAGCGGTGGGGAGCTCTTGGCAGCGGCTTCTTGGGGTTCGAATGGAGCGGGAGTCGTCTGACTTCTCCACTGTCTAGTTCCAGACCAGAAAAATAATTACTGTCTTCGAAAAGTATCTACATATTCGATTTAGGAGGTATTTGGCTTCAAGTGTACCAAGTGGTACTAATGACTTGGCGCCAATCGTTTGTAATACCTACACATGCGTGTAGCGTGTGTGTGTGCAGTTGATTAGTGGGTAAACATGCGTTCTGAGGGGCAGTGGCAGTGAAGTAGAACAAAAACAGAACCCGAAACCCGATCACTATTTTTGTGAGTGTTTGCTCGTCGGGTGCGTGTAGTTGTGACTGGGTGGAGGGTGGAGAGCGGCTCGAGCTTATTGGAATATTGGACTGACAGTTTGTCACACGCGGCGACCCAAATACGCACTTTTCACAACATTTTGTTTAGAATATTTTTTCGTTTGGGCTCATCGGTGTTATCAATACGTCCATAACACATGTTTGGAGGTGCATGTTCTTGGGCTTCGTGATCGCCTCGAAAACAGCATGTAATGGGGGTTTGGCAGCGACTGGTCCACGTTGTTTGTTTTCTCACAAAATTACTTATGTTTTCTTCAACCGGCTTACCCTGAAGAGGTCCGTCTGCCAGCGAGCGTGTAGCTTCGAACGGACTCATTACAGCAGCGGTAAGGAGAATAGTGACCAGTAGGGCGGGAAGTGTTGGACGTTGCCACAAAAATACGACTTCGGGGATTAGTTAAGAGGCAGGCAAGATGGGATACCAAGCTTATGTATTTTCATAGCGATCGCTCCCGACTGCTCAGATACATGTGTATATCAACTGCAGAGATATTGTATCTTTCGAAAAATTACAAGAGAGGAATTAGTTTCGAGGTGGCAGCTGTTGCCCCGCACACCACCATGCTGCTCTCTCCCTCGTGCTCACACACTCCCCAGACAACACACACAAGCTGGCAGACTGCTGCTGTTACAGGCGTCGCTGCCGGCGTCGATGTTGACTTGTTCGCGCAGACCAACCTCGAGTTTCAAAACGAATTCGAACGTTGAAACGAACGGTTCTGTCCAATCCTCGCCACCCGACGAAGAAGAGCGAAGCAGTGTAATGCGCAAAAACCTTTTTTTTAGTGAGACCCCAAAAACCGGTTACTAACTGCAGTGGAACAACAGCCACAAGAACTGAAGCAGCCACTAAAGGGACGCAGCAACCACAAAAACAATAAAACGCAAGAAACTTTGCAATTTTCTTGGCAATAACCAAGCAATACAGTGTTTAGTGAAAGCAAACTGTGAAAAGCGGTAGAGAAAAGCCGACCCGACTATAAAGAACGCTGAAAACTGAACCCTGAAAGGAGGAATCTTTTAAAATGGCCTTCTCCATTGTGAGCCGAAACATTTTGCGCACTTCGAGAGAAATTCTGGAACGCAACATGGCCGCAACTGTTGGCGCTCTCCACCAGTCCGCCTCCCCGCCCTCCCATCAGCACGACTGTCATGTAAGTGTACCAGAGTGTGTGGTGTGAGTTTTAAGTGAGTTTAATTAAATTACTGCAACGAGAGCCACAAACTAAGATCTCCAAAGAAGCTCCCGAAAGTAAAAATCGACAAATGAACTCACAGAACAACAACAAGCCAAGCGGGGGAGGAGGAATTGAGCGATGCAGCAGGGGGAAAATGGAGAAGGAGTGGAAAACGGGAAAAGGAGGGGAGACGTTCTAGAAACGAGGCCAGTGATTTCAAAACCCTAAGCAGAGTGTTTGGGCCGCCAGTGTAGTGCTGCTGAAACTGTGATGGTGAAGGAATCGTAAAAGTGTTCAAGAAAGAGACTCCAATTATTCATACTCATATGTTCCTTAAAACAATCGATAATACATAAAGAGGAGAAGGGGTCTTACCAAGGAATCATCTTCTAAATACTATTATTGTGTAGCTTATCTGGCAGAAATTTCAGTTCGTGGTAGTGGCTAATTCGACAATATACATATGTAAGTTTCAGCATCTTAGCCAACTGGTTATGTAAATATCAACAAAGGTGTGGGCATTTTCCCCCTGTGTATTCAGGTGAAAGCCATTCGGGCTTTCCACCAACCACCCCCCAGCAGTGCGGGGAAACTGCGCAAATTCAGTGGCGCAGGAGCTGAAATAGCAACCGCAACAGGAAGTCGAATTAGCAAAGAACTCCGCATCCGCTATTTTCGCGATTTTTCAAAGTTAGCATTGACCTGTTGCTCGATTTCGGCTTTAAATTTGCCTCTGCATCTTTTCCATAAATCATTTGTTGTTTTGTTTCTGCTTTTAGCTTGTTGTTATGGCGAAAACGTGTTTTTATTTCTTCTTTTGTTTTCGAGACATGGCGGGCATTTAATTGAAAGGAGGCCTGTTTGTTTTTTTTTTTGAATTCAGAATGAGCCACGAGCTTTGTATGTATTTTGGAGAAACTTGTTTACCGAAAAGTAAAAAAAATCAATCCAAAGTTCGTTTAACCAGCTCCGGAAAGGTTCCAAGCCAAACACACTGCGGGTATTGAAGCGTTGATAATGATATCATCGTTTTCGGTGGCTGTTTTCGGATTGCTTGGGGAAGCAGCTCTTTTCCATTCCAATTTTGCTTATCAAGTCTTCGAATTCAAAGTACTGCTGCTTACATCTAGTCCCATGTAATTAAAAAAGACCTTTCCCGTTATCAAATAGCAACAAGCAGAAGCTGTCGACAACGTGATGAAAGAGTACTCGGTCCTTTATCTCAGTATGTGTGCTGTTTAGGATGCTGATTTTATCAAGAATTAGTTATAATGCCTATTTTGTTAAATTGTTTCCATGTGACTTTTATGTAGGAAGCCCTTGTCGCTTGCGACGTATTTAGTTGCCACGTGTTTGTTTCTTAGGTTTCAAGGGTGGAGATAAAGAGTATCTTACGGATGGCTCTTAGTGAGTAAATGTTACTTAACAAGATAGTCTTAGCAAAAGACTGAACAGTGGGGGACTGGCACAGATCGATGTAGATTTAATGGAAAACATACTGCCTGTTTTTGTTTATATGTTGAAGGGCAGCCTCAATAAACAAAAGTACAACATTTGGGTAACAGAGCGCTGTGGGATTAACAGAAACTGAGAGATATACAGTTGCTGTCAAACTGTAATCATGAACTGGAGGTAGCATAGGGATCCAAAACAATAAATAATAATCATTATCTTTGGTTTCTTTTCAGCGGCTCCAGGTCACAGGTCTAGGAGTCATCTGTGTAAATGGGGCTCACAAGCTGCTGTGGCATCAAATGCCTACGGCCGCCGTCCAGGCCGTCCGCCACTATTCGAAGAAAGCCGGAGCAGCCAAGTTGCGACGTGAGGTGGAAAGCGATTCCGATTCCGATTCGGACGACGAATTTGAGCGGCGCCGTCAAAAGCTTAGCTCCAAGCGCAGTGAACGGGTAAGCCCACTCATCGAGCTAAAGCACTACACTGCTTCCAATACTCACTGATCGAAATTGCAGAAAAAGGCTTCGTAGTTGGCTTTATTTGGGCTAGAAAAAGCTGTTCATACACTTATCGCTGTTTTTAGTCCTTAAAAGCTCCAAAAAGCAGTCCTCAGATGCTTTTAAGCAGTTTGAGAAACTGCTTTCAAGCAGGAGGTCCTGCCTGGAGCTTTTGTGATTCTGACGAAGCTCTCAAGTTGTAGTATGAAAGCAGTCTTTGAGGTCCTCTTAAAGCAGTCATTGAAAGCTTTAAAGCAGTCTCATCGGTTTATTTTCTCATTTTCCCCACTAACCAAAATGTTTATTCGCAAATATTAAAATCCTAATAAACCTATAACTTATTTGTATATCAGGGCGATTCAGCTTTCTGGCGGCGTAAGATGCGCACTCTGCACCGCATCTTGGATGTCAATCACGACGGAGTGGTCTCTTACGATGACTTCAATTTGCTGGCCAAACGCTTCAATGATCTGGGTCACCTGACCCCGGAGGTCGCCGCCGAGTTTAACGATGTAATCAAGCAGACGTGGGAGGAGCAGTTTGGAGAGATCACTCCCTACAATCTGGTAACTGCCGAGCAGTTCCTAACCGATCTTCACCATCGTCTCAACGATAAGAAAATGGCCAAGCGCATCGGTCGCTTCCTGCCCTACTTGTTTAAGGTTAGTCTCTTTCTCTCTTTCCTGATACAAGTACTAGTAGAATAACTGATTCTTGCCCATTTGCAGGCTGTGGACTTTGACCACACCGGCCACCTGGATCTCGAACAATACAAGCTCTTCTTCCGCTGTCTGGGACTGACTGAAGACGATGCTGCCGTTTCCTTCGCTGTGATAGACAAGAACGGCGATGGCCAATTGTCGCTCAAGGAGTTTGTGCATTTGGGCCGTCAGTTCTTTTTGACCGAGGACGATACAAAGATATCGAAAATGTTCTGGGGTCCGCTGGTTAATGATCATTGACGGGATGAAGTCACTGCTGTAGATCACAAGTATAATAATAATCAAACCACTATCCACAATCATTTGTATCCGTATCCGTATCCGTATCCGTATCAATATAATCAAGTCCAAAAACGATTACCAGACCGATGCAACACCAATAATAACATCATAAACAAGCCAATGCTAAAAACAACATCGAGAAACTTAAAGCAGATAACGACTACCAGCAAATCGTGGCCAATTCGTGTGCTGGCGGCATGCGATAGTTGGCCCAATCTACAGCATGTGGCGACGCATATATCGGGACCAAAACCCAACAGCATCAGCACTACCACCACGATCGTTGTCAGGAACATGAGCATTTACGACTATTTACGTCAACACTTGTCGGCCAAGCGCCAACGTTGCACCTATGAACCCCACGAAACGCCCCGGAACTTCCCCGCGCCAAAGTTGCGGAAACACAATTTTAGCAGCTACCAAAAGGAAAGGGAGCGGGAGAAGCAGAGGGAGAAAGAACATGAGCGGAAATCCAAGGGGACAGGATCCAATTCATCCATGGAAGATTACGACATTAGATTCTTTTTCTACCTTAACTCGCTAATATTGTTCACGATGTCCTGCAGACAGTACGAGGGCGATGACCTTAAGCACTTTATCTGCGATCGGATCCGCAAGTTCGATCGCTTGCGCAGGAAGGCGCGAAAGCGCCGAAAGCGGAGGCATAAGCAAGCAGAGCTGAGCGTTTCCTAGGTTCCTAAGCTGTCAACTAATTTTTTATATTTAAGCATACACATATATATTAGTATTTTTTTTTGGCTATTTAAGAGTTACATTTAACTGATATACACATAACAGAAAGCATTGTAAAACAGCTAAAACTGATTTAAAAATGTAGCACATGATAATTAATCGACGTTGTTTTGGATTAATCCTATTGCTATCATTGAGCTCCAATGAGTTCATGAAGTCGTTAAGTTTGTATATATCTCTTGGATAGCTTTCGGGTGTATTCGTGGAGACCAGCCTTTCCTTTTAAAGTTTTTTTAAATGTATTTTTTTTTACATTTTGGTAGTGGGTTTCATTATCAGGGGTTTTAAACGGAGGAGATCAGGAAGGAGAAATCTTCTGATCTCATGCTGTGTATGGATGTTTCCCTCAACTGGAATTTGAATTTTTCTCGCCCGCAAAGATCTAGCTGACCGCATTTCACAACACTGCAGTGCTTTAAATCGATATATCGATATATTGACGCAAAATGGCTGATGACAACGAACGGGAAGTTGTTTTAAATTTGACACTGGCGCGATCAAGCCTTTTAATCCTTATTTAATGGCTTACTTACTGATTTTAATAAAATTCAGTGATTTCATACTGGATTGCAGATAAATTGCTTCGCCATTTTTGACAAACTGTTTTTTATTTTAAATATTTATTTAAAACTATCCTTTTATTAGAATTGAAGGACAGGACTCAACTGATATATTTTTTTTTTGACGATTGAATTTATGAGTTAAAATGGCGTTAAAAATGTAACGCATTCCTAAATTGTTAGATGGTGTCAACTTTTTTTGATAATCATTTGGCTGTGACTGGATCTTAAGAATACGACGTGTATGATGCCATGAAACCGGTAACATTTGCCGTAGTCGGTACCCGTTGAGGAAATGTAAAGCCCTGTGGCGTATGCGTAATTTTTTGGGGTGCTGCTCTCAGCAAGACCCTAAAGTGATATTTTTATGTTTATATGTACAGATACTTCTTTTCTACTTTCCTTTTTCCCATTCCATTTGGACATTTCGTATTTTCTTCAATATTTTATAATTTAATTTTTTTGTCTACCCATTTACATTTTTTTGTATTTTACGCATATTACGACCAGTGCTAATCCCTTTTCCTTACATATACATGCATATGCACAGAAAATAAAAAAAATATAATAAAATCACACACTGCTCTATCTTTCATTATGTAAATGCACGCTTTACACATTTTTTCAGATGCTCTGGCTTCTCCTTCGGGCTTTCTCTCCTCCCACGCCCCTTCAGTTTTTTTGCTGCCCCGTGCCATATTTTTATTTTCAAAGTTGGGATTGGTTTGAGTGTGTGCTGGCACCTCCATTTGAATAAAATATATCATCCATACACACATGCAACATGTAAAATGTATGTACTTGATTTTTTCTACTTCTACCCTTTTTTGTTTTAAGCATATCCTTTCCTTGTTTTCTTTTTTCGCTCTTTTGCTCACCCATTCCTTCGTCCGTTCTATTTTCATTTTAACGTGTTTTATCGCGTTTTAAGAGCAGTTTTTAAAAATTAAAAGCACGTCCTAAGTCCCCATTTGGTCAACATCTGTTGACCAAGATGGGACAGCCACTCGTGCAGGATGTAGCTGCCTTACGGGCTTATCTGTTGTTCTTTTGGACCTTTTCCACTTTCGACTCAATTCAATAGGAGTCCAAAATCCTTAAAATATAGAAAATGAGGTTTATAATCATTTCAGAGAAACCGTGGCCCAAAAAGAAGAGGCCTGGACATCCTGGGCTTCGAGCGGATAGCCAAAATGGTCTGCTAAAAAATGCATTGCAGTATTTTTTGGAACTGCCACCAAATGCCTTTGCGGCGGGCATAAATTTTTCCAGCTAATCATAGAAAAACGAGACAGTTCGAGGGAGATACATACATATGTACATGCACACAAAAAAGCGGGGAAGTGGCAGTAGAAGTGGAGGGCACATACTTATCCGGGAAAGCCCATAAAAGTGCGCTAATGTTAGCCCGTTGCGTTGGTTCCTGCTTGAATTATGACACCACCGCCTACATATGTATGTACATAATATGCGAGTATGCAAAAGAAGGGGTTACGCCGTTGGCATGATAATTTAATTACAGCACTGGGATTGGGTTTGGCCTGGGCTCGGCGGCAGAAGAGGCATCAATCCAAAGCTTAGACAAGAAGACGATAATCTTCGCCAGACACGGTGGTTTCTTGGAGTTAACACCTTGTGGCCAATCTTCGGAGTCAGATAAAAATTACGCAAGAGTAGCAGAAACCACCAACCGCTGGTGGGGTTAAGGGTCTTACAACTTAGCACTACAAATCAGAAATACTCTTGCTTTTTAATTATTTTAAAGACAAGAGGAAGACAGTGCTTCTTATCCTTTAACTAGTCCCTAAAAAAAAAAACCATAAATAAACAGTTTTATTTTTCAACATGTAAATGTATAGAAATCTCTAAGCTAATATACCCTTTCAATGGAGCCTACTCTTTTTCGTTTGAAGATTATAATTGTACATAAAATAAGGCCATTTGCATGCGCGTATTTTCAGCTACCCTCGGAGCTCTTCTCTTCCGTATTCTGGCTGTATTGTAGATTATTAAAAATTATGTCTCACAGTAGGACATGCAATCCAAGCAACCCAACCCTTCCTCCTGTTTTATTTATTTATTTTTTGGCCACATAGGCCACATTAACGTGCCTGAGATAAGAAGCAGGCGGCAGTTGCAAATATTATTTAATTTTTTTGTGGGCTTGAACTCCTTTCCCCCAACCCCCCTCTCTTTCTGACTCTCTGCCTCCTGTACCACCCTACCGACCCCGTCCATGTCCCTTGACATTTATTTCTGTTCCTACTACTGTTGTTGTTTTCGTGCTAGCGAAAATCCACGCAAAAATTCTATTTTGACATTTGTCAGCGGAAAAGCTGGGAAAATGCTAACCAGAGCAGCCTACACATGGCAAAAAGATAAAGAAGCAGAACAAGAAGCGCCAGAAGACTGAAAAGAGTGATGTCGGAGGACAGCAGAGGGTTAACCCTAACCCTAAAACCCTAACGCGAACGAAATGCACTTTGGGGGTCTGGAGTCACTGCGTTGTTGTGTCCTCTACCGTCTGGTTTTTGAGAAGTTTTGATTTTGTCTTCCCGGAAAATACATTACAGTTTCTTTTTTCGAAAAAATTAAGTCTGTTATCACGAAGGTATAATGTAATATTAAAATGTCCTTTGCTGACCACTGCAGCTTTTTCTCAGTCCATGTAAAAGGGGCTGCGCAGACTCGCGCGGTTCTAGTATAAATTTTCCGTACCTTTGGGAAAGCCTCGGCCGAGATTTGTATAACAAAATTTATATCCTAATGCCGTCTGTCCCTGGGTTCTGCTGGTATTTTTCGCCGCTTTGTTTGCTTTTAGTGTCTGTTTTGCCCTTTTGTGACACTAAGCCGCTTTGCTTAGTGTTAAAAACTATTTTTATGTTTGAATGGCACTTTTTCCATTGCCCCAGGTTGTTGCGGCGGCCCTTTACGAATTGGGCCTGGCCAGATGTCCAAGCCACCCTCCTCATATGTTTAGACTCGGCGCAGCGAATCCCAATTTATGTACCAGAGATGCTAAACAATAAGGCTGAAGCAAGGCTTAAATCGAGTACGCCCATCGAGCCAGACCTAGTTTTTGAAGGCACAATCATATATTTCACTCAACTATAAGTTTTCCATTGTAGATTCATTTCAATAAACGACACGTATATGTAGTAGAATTTCAGGAAGTAAAATCCAAAGGTGGATCCTAAAATCTCTCACTTGACAAGTATCGAAAATTTTCAGATGTTAGCAAAAAATATGGGGCCAGTCGAAACGGAAAAGATCCACAACTCCGATCTCCATTATGTGTATAAGGTACTCGGGTCCTCGGCCTTGTACGTATAGCCGAAAGGATAGAAACTGGACCCGGAACCTGGACGCGGAACCTGGAATCCGGCTCACTACAGTCTCTGCTTGATAAATCGTAGAGCGCGGTGCCACATGTTGGTGCTGCTGAGCAGCTTTTGCTGCAGCTTCTGCATTATCTCCGCTATATTTTGGACCTTGTTGTGCGGCGGCATAGGTAGCAGTGCTTCATCTGGGGACACTTGGGGACCCACGTAATACTCGACTACGGCACGACGGGCTCTAAAGTTCGGCCCAGAAAGCTGGGTCAATGGGGAAACTGGCTCAACTAGTGGCGGCGTCAACTTCCGGCCTAGGGCTACCTTCTGATCGGGGGACTGATTCATCTTCAACTTATCCACTTTACTTCTACGGGGATGGAGGTTTTTTTGTTGAAATTTAATAAATCAAATAGAATTAAATATTATTTACAAATTTTTTTTTTAGTTTTTCTATGGTTGTTAGTCGTTTGCTGGGCCGGATGTGAATGAGATTTTCAGTTTTCAGTCGATGAAGGGAAGCGTCTGGTTTGAAGTTAAATTTGAACGATTTCAAGGGCTCCTGTTTCTTTTCTGACGATTCTTACTGAAAACAAGTCTCTACAACAATAAATTATTCTAAACGCTTATCCCAAATCATTTCTGTTTTTAATCTTTTGTGGGTTTCCGAAAACCCACGTCCATTTTTGTTTGGTTTTATTGGCAGTTTGTGGCTTTTCCCCAAAATTATGCATGGGAGTATTATGGCTTCTGCGTTATTTTGAGTTCATTACGGTATAGCTTTTATAGTTTTGACCTAAACAAATAGGCTAAAATCGCGACACCATTCGCATATATTTAGGCCCAGCCGGGAGGGACAGCCTTTGGTCCAATTGAGGGGTTATCGTGGTATTCGGGCTCATAAATTTGCGGAGAAGGACGCAGTTTAGTCGCTGTTTACTTGTTCGCTGTGGGAGCAGTTGTAAAATCGGCGGCACCGTTGTTGTTGGGTTATTTGCTAATCTTGGGGGGACTTTTTGGGCTTTGTGCACTTTGCGATTTAAGAAAAATGGCATCCACTTCGTAGGTGGAGAGTGTTATGGTAGATGGCGGACAAAGTTAATTTATGAACTACATATTATATTAAAACAGAGAAAAATTACGCATGACAGAGATAAAACTATATCGTATTTATCCTGGCAATTATTTAGCTTTTTCCTAATACCTTACTGGTGTTCAGCTCGATTTCATCGTGCAGCTAAGCCCAAAGTACATATACATAGCTGTGTCCGCGGTTCCGGATGTCCGCCCTGCTGTTTTCTTCTGCTTTCGCGGGGTTACTGGGTATGGCAGCGGGTGGCGGATGGTGGGTGGTGCGTGTGTTTTAGATTTTTGCAGGTGGACGGCTCGCTGTGCCAACAGGAGGGCGGTGGCAGCGCAAGCAACAACGACACCTTTGAGTGAAATAAATGATAATGGCCTCAATGATTATGCATCGGCACGTTTCTCATCGCGACTACACACACATAGCCACGCACACACACAGGATTCAGGAAAAGGATTCAGGTGGTCGCTGGTTTACCGTTGGCCCGTTAGGTTTTTTGGCTTTGGCCATTTTTTTTTGTATTGGTACAGGGTAAAAAATATGTATTTTGAATAATCAAATTTAGGATTTTTTGAATTTTGGGCACCCACGAAGAATATTTACATAGTTTTTCTGTGTAAAACTAACGTATTTTTATATTGAAAAATAATCTGATAAATGCAAATATACAAAATATATATTATCGGAGGCTACCTTTTGATTGTCAGTGTAAATATTGCTCTTATCTCTACTATTGCTCCTGCAGCTTTTGTTGTCGTTTTTTGCCGCCGTTCGCCAGATTTGTCAACCAAATTACAAATTCGGCTTAACTAGTATTTTTTTCTTGTTTTTGTTTGTTTATATAAATTTATGTATGTGTATGCGTGTTATTTTTTTCCTGCTGTCATCGCAGTTAACTTGGTCCAGAGCTGCTGTTTTTATTGTTTTTGATGCAACCTTTTTGCGGTTGCCTTATTTTTTTAAATTATTTTTGACTGCTGTTTGATTTTCGTGATCTCGGGTTTGGCTTTTCATTTCATTTAAGCAGACTGGGTGCAGGGTAAACAGGCTGCTCCCTCAAGTGCCGCAGCTACTTATTTGGTACCAAGCTTCCCACTTGAGAAATGCACAAAATACAAGTTTTTTATCATTCCACATTAAAATTTGGAAAAAGATTAGTTTCAAACGATGGCTATATCTCACCAAATTCGTAACAGAATTCTTTTTTGGTGGAATAACTGCATAACAGTCCATTAAACAAATATAACTGCACTTGCCCTCTCACAAATTCTCCTAGGCACTCTTATCCTCTCATATACGGATCCTCATGTTTGACCACGACGCCATGAAGTTCCTTATATTCGGCTCCTCTCGCCCATTGCTGCGCTGTTTTGGGATTCTTAAATTTGCTCATTAGTTCCTCAAACCCGGTCACGCAAGTACTAGTGTACAGACGGTAGTTAATAAATCCACTATTCCATTTTAATAGAAATTATTCCTTGTGAAGGAATAATTTCATGATTTGGGTCCTCTTTTTAGAAAAAAGTGTGTCTAATTTTGAGAGTTGAAGCATTCAGCATCTCGAACAGTTAAACGATTTCAGTCTATGCAAGTAAACTTACAGATAAGCTAAATGATTAAAAATTATAGAAATGATGGGAAGTTGTTATCAGAAAATTTAAGTAATTTATATAAGTTTTATTATTTAAAAAAATTTTCTAAAATATGAATAATTTTAAAAGAATTGGAGTTTTCCATTGAAACCCATCAATGGCTGCTCTTGCGCTCTCTCACATCCTCCGGCACACTCTCACACGACGACGTACGTAACCTGCATTCGCTCTCTTCAGGATCGTGAGTTTCTTTTTGTGCCTATTTTTCGGCGCATGAAATCCGGACTTTGCTCATTCGCTCTTTGAAAGCAAAGTATAGGTAAGTTAAAAAAATAAAACATTTCCCATTCTCCCCATGCGCATGGCCCCTCTGCTCCTTCCACACACACTCTCATGTCTTTCCACTCTCTTTCTCATGCAGGAATATACAGTATCCGACTCCTTAGTCAGCGTCACCAAAGTGCAGTACCATAATTCAGTAATAACATGGACATATTGAAATTGATGGAGGACAAGGATATTCTAAAAAAACAACTTCTGGTATGTAAGTTCAATGATTTTGATTTTATAAGATTGTTTAGTTGTTTGAACATAATATGGATTTCATTATAAAATATTGATAGAAGTTAGACTGGAAGAAGAAGACCGAGAAGCCTAAAAATTTAATTTCAACGTATTTTTAAAGACTCTTAAAATAATTTTATTATTCTTACTTTTAGCTTGAGTTTTTTTGAGAATATAATATTTTTTTGATGAAGAATTATCATTCATTTAGTCAAAGAAAAACGGAATAATGGAAAATCCATTAAAAAGTGGGGAGAAAATTTTTTTTGCATTTTTTTCTTTTTTCTGATGGAGCCTTGAAAATTAAGGGGATCGATGTAAACGACAGTGTGGTCCCTTGCGAAGGCTGTATCTTGGTCAATATCCATCCGATCCCTAAACGAGATACCTTTTTAGAATCGTGGATCCATTCTCTATTAATCTGCATTAAAAAGTGGGGAGCAAATTTTTGTTGCATTTTTTCCTTTTTTTTCTGATGGAGTCCTTGAAAATTGACGGGATCGATGTAAACGACAGTGTGGTCCCTTGCGAAGGCTGTATCTTGGTCAATATCCATCCGATCCTTAAACGGGATACCTTTTTAGAATCGTGGATCCATTCTCTATTAATCTGCATTAAAAAGTGGGGAGCAAATTTTTTTTGCATTTTTTCATTTTTTTTCTGATGGAGTCCTTGAAAATTGACGGGATCGATGTAAACGACAGTGTGGTCCCTTGCGAAGGCTGTATCTTGGTCAATATCCATCCGATCCTTAAACGGGATACCTTTTTAGAATCGTGGATCCATTCTCTATTAATCTACATTAAAAAGTGGGGAGCAAATTTTTTTTGCATTTTTTCTTCCTTTTTGCTGGAGTCCTTGAAAATTGAGGGGATCGATGTAAACGACAGTGTGGTCCCTTGCGAAGGCTGTATCTTGGTCAATATCCATCCGATCCCTAAACGGGATACCTTTTTAGAATCGTAGATCCATTCTCTATTAATCTGCATTAAAAAGTGGGGAGCAAATTTTTGTTGCATTTTTTCCTTTTTTTTCTGATGGAGTCCTTGAAAATTGACGGGATCGATGTAAACGACAGTGTGGTCCCTTGCGAAGGCTGTATCATGGTCAATATCCATCCGATCCTTAAACGGGATACCTTTTTAGAATCGTGGATCCATTCTCTATTAATCTGCATTAAAAAGTGGGGAGCAAATTTTTTTTGCATTTTTTCCTTTTTTTTCTGATGGAGTCCTTGAAAATTGACGGGATCGATGTAAACGACAGTGTGGTCCCTTGCGAAGGCTGTATCTTGGTCAATATCCATCCGATCCTTAAACGGGATACCTTTTTAGAATCGTGGATCCATTCTCTATTAATCTGCATTAAAAAGGGGGGAGCAAATTTTTGTTGCATTTTTTCCTTTTTTTTCTGATGGAGTCCTTGAAAATTGAGGGGATCGATGTAAACGACAGTGTGGTCCCTTGCGAAGGCTGTATCTTGGTCAATATCCATCCGATCCCTAAACGGGATACCTTTTTTGACTCGTGGATCCATTCTCTTTTAATCTGCATTAAAAAGTGGGGAGCAAATTTTTTTTGCATTTTTTCCTTTTTTTTCTGATGGAGTCCTTGAAAATTGAGGGGATCGATGTAAACGACAGTATGGTCCCTTGCGAAGCCTGTATCTTGGTCAATATCCATCCGATCCTTAAACGGGATACCTTTTTAGAATCGTGGATCCATTCTCTATTAATCTGCATTAAAAAGTGGGAAGCAAATTTTTTTTGCATTTTTTCCTTTTTTTTCTGATGGAGTCCTTGAAAATTGACGGGATCGATGTAAACGACAGTGTGGTCCCTTGCGAAGGCTGTATCATGGTCAATATCCATCCGATCCTTAAACGGGATACCTTTTTAGAATCGTGGATCCATTCTCTATTAATCTGCATTAAAAAGTGGGGAGCAAATTTTTTTTGCATTTTTTCTTCCTTTTTGATGGAGTCCTTGAAAATTGAGGGGATCGATGTAAACGACAGTGTGGTCCCTTGCGAAGGCTGTATCTTGGTCAATATCCATCCGATCCCTAAACGGGATACCTTTTTAGAATCGTGGATCCATTCTCTATTAATCTGCATTAAAAAGTGGGGAGCAAATTTTTGTTGCATTTTTTCCTTTTTTTTCTGATGGAGTCCTTGAAAATTGACGGGATCGATGTAAACGACAGTGTGGTCCCTTGCGAAGGCTGTATCATGGTCAATATCCATCCGATCCTTAAACGGGATACCTTTTTAGAATCGTGGATCCATTCTCTATTAATCTGCATTAAAAAGTGGGGAGCAAATTTTTTTTGAATTTTTTCCTTTTTTTTCTGATGGAGTCCTTGAAAATTGAGGGGATCGATGTAAACGACAGTGTGGTCCCTTGCGAAGGCTGTATCTTGGTCAATATCCATCCGATCCTTAAACGGGATACCTTTTTAGAATCGTGGATCCATTCTCTATTAATCTGCATTAAAAAGGGGGGAGCAAATTTTTGTTGCATTTTTTCCTTTTTTTTCTGATGGAGTCCTTGAAAATTGAGGGGATCGATGTAAACGACAGTGTGGTCCCTTGCGAAGGCTGTATCTTGGTCAATATCCATCCGATCCCTAAACGGGATACCTTTTTAGAATCGTGGATCTATTCTCTATTAATCTGCATTAAAAAGTGGGGAGCAAATTTTTGTTGCATTTTTTCCTTTTTTTTCTGATGGAGTCCTTGAAAATTGACGGGATCGATGTAAACGACAGTATGGTCCCTTGCGAAGGCTGTATCTTGGTCAATATCCATCCGATCCCTAAACGGGATACCTTTTTAGAATCGTGGATCCATTCTCTATTAATCTACATTAAAAAGTGGGGAGCAAATTTTTTTTGCATTTTTTCTTCCTTTTTGCTGGAGTCCTTGAAAATTGAGGGGATCGATGTAAACGACAGTGTGGTCCCTTGCGAAGGCTGTATCTTGGTCAATATCCATCCGATCCCTAAACGGGATACCTTTTTAGAATCGTAGATCCATTCTCTATTAATCTGCATTAAAAAGTGGGGAGCAAATTTTTGTTGCATTTTTTCCTTTTTTTTCTGATGGAGTCCTTGAAAATTGACGGGATCGATGTAAACGACAGTGTGGTCCCTTGCGAAGGCTGTATCTTGGTCAATATCCATCCGATCCTTAAACGGGATACCTTTTTAGAATCGTGGATCCATTCTCTATTAATCTGCATTAAAAAGGGGGGAGCAAATTTTTGTTGCATTTTTTCCTTTTTTTTCTGATGGAGTCCTTGAAAATTGAGGGGATCGATGTAAACGACAGTGTGGTCCCTTGCGAAGGCTGTATCTTGGTCAATATCCATCCGATCCCTAAACGGGATACCTTTTTTGACTCGTGGATCCATTCTCTTTTAATCTGCATTAAAAAGTGGGGAGCAAATTTTTTTTGCATTTTTTCCTTTTTTTTCTGATGGAGTCCTTGAAAATTGAGGGGATCGATGTAAACGACAGTATGGTCCCTTGCGAAGCCTGTATCTTGGTCAATATCCATCCGATCCTTAAACGGGATACCTTTTTAGAATCGTGGATCCATTCTCTATTAATCTGCATTAAAAAGTGGGGAGCAAATTTTTTTTGCATTTTTTCTTCCTTTTTGATGGAGTCCTTGAAAATTGAGGGGATCGATGTAAACGACAGTGTGGTCCCTTGCGAAGTCTGTATCTTGGTCAATATCCATCCGATCCCTAAACGGGATACCTTTTTAGAATCGTGGATCCATTCTCTATTAATCTGCATTAAAAAGTGGGGAGCAAATTTTTGTTGCATTTTTTCCTTTTTTTTCTGATGGAGTCCTTGAAAATTGACGGGATCGATGTAAACGACAGTGTGGTCCCTTGCGAAGGCTGTATCATGGTCAATATCCATCCGATCCTTAAACGGGATACCTTTTTAGAATCGTGGATCCATTCTCTATTAATCTGCATTAAAAAGTGGGGAGCAAATTTTTTTTGCATTTTTTCCTTTTTTTTCTGATGGAGTCCTTGAAAATTGAGGGGATCGATGTAAACGACAGTATGGTCCCTTGCGAAGGCTGTATCTTGGTCAATATCCATCCGATCCTTAAACGGGATACCTTTTTAGAATCGTGGATCCATTCTCTATTAATCTGCATTAAAATGTGGGGAGCAAATTTTTGTTGCATTTTTCCCTTTTTTTTCTGATGGAGTCCTTGAAAATTGAGGGGATCGATGTAAACGACAGTGTGGTCCCTTGCGAAGGCTGTATCTTGGTCAATATCCATCCGATCCCTAAACGGGATACTTTTTTAGAATCGTGGATCCATTCTCTATTAATCTGCATTAAAAAGTGGGGAGCAAATTTTTTTTGCATTTTTTCCTTTTTTTTCTGATGGAGTCCTTGAAAATTGAGGGGATCGATGTAAACGACAGTATGGTCCCTTGCGAAGGCTGTATCTTGGTCAATATCCATCCGATCCTTAAACGGGATACCTTTTTAGAATCATGGATCCATTCTCTATTAATCTGCATTAAAAAGTGGGGAGCAAATTTTTTTTGCATTTTTTCCTTTTTTTTTCTGATGGAGTCCTTGAAAATTGACAGGATCGATGTAAACGACAGTATGGTCCCTTGCGAAGGCTGTATCTTGGTCAATATCCATCCGATCTTTAAACGGGATGCCTGGTTAGGAAATTGTTTACATTTCTTTTTTAAATTTTTTTGTGATAGACCCAAGACCTAGCTCTTTGCGAGTTGTTGTGGTTATGGGCCCAAATAAAAGGCATTTTTGAAAACTATTTTTTCGTATTAGTGTAATGTTTGAACGAAATCTAGAAATTGGTAGAGGTTTGTAAGAAATTGCATATGCATAATAACATATACAAATTTTATAGTAATATTTCGCATTTAATTTAAATTATGATAAAAGCATGCAAAATATTTCGCAAGCTGGCGGCAGGATTGTGGGACCAAGTGCACTCACACATTTGTCAGAGGGAACATTTGGGAATAAAAAATGAAATGCTAGGAAAAAAAGGGATAACTGGGTGTGAGCGGGGTGATGGAAAAGGGAGGGAGAGAAGAAATTAAAATAAAAATTGCTCATAGCAAAAATCTTGCGCTGTTATTACATCATTTATGCAGGACGAATATGTCGTTTTGTTCCATGCTACCCCACAAAGTCCCACGCGCGCATATGCCAAGGATATGTGTGCTTGTGTCCTGTATGCCAGCCGGCAAATTCCTTTCAAATAAATACGAAACGGTCAGCGGAATAATAATCAGCAGCGCCCACGACGACGAGTCTCAGTGTCTCAGTATTTTAGTATTTCAGTATCTCAGTGACAAGAGGACACGTTCCTCTAGAAAAAGTATAAAAAATAAAAAAGAGGCGTACATAGATGCGGGGTTTCGCGAGAGAGATCAGCATTACGTCGACATGCGGAAACGGATATTTGCAGGCGGAGAATGGAATTCAGATGCCTTTCTCAGGGCAACGCCTTGCAGGGAAATATTTATGTTAAAGAATTGGGGAGTTTTAGGAACTACTCAAATGGTACTCAGAATAAACGATTCTTTGCTTGCTACATTATACATTAATATTACCTATATCATACATTTTTTTTGATTAACTATTACATTATTTAAATGAATTCAAATTATTGTCCTTGCTCGCCCGTCTTTTGCCTGGAAGAAAAGAATGGGACTCCTGACAGGATTTCAGGGCATCCCTCCCGCGCACTCATTATTAACTGCTGGGGCTGGACCTGCCCCGCCCCCTGCTCTTTTCGCCGGCACACATTTAATATGGGAAAATGGTTTCATTTTTTTAGACGCTCACTTTGCTATGCTTTGCTAAACACACAAAAAACTGGGAAAAAAACGCCCGAACTGGGAACCAAGGGGTTAAGGATGGGGTTATTCGTTCTGATGTCGCTACTATGCTTCCGCCAAAGTGGCGCAAACAGTTGCACAAAAAATTATATATATAATATTATATATCAGCGTTGCGATTGCTCTCCCCCGGCCGGTTTCTTTTTTTTAATTTTTACTTCACCTACACCACCCCATTATTTAGACTCCCCCATGCTCCACACCCTTTTCCTGCCTGCATGATAAGTACACCACCGGAAAATAATGTATTGTGAAAAAATGGTATATGTGTATATCTGGGATAGATGCATGTGTATATAGCTTTTCGCATATGAATGTAAAGGAGCACTAATTTTGTAAGGACACGCGCTGTCCAGGACGGACAGAGGAAAGGACACGTAGAGGGAAGAGTGCACAGAAAGAAATGGATGCTGAGGTTGGGCTGCTGAATGATCTAGATTAAAAACAAATGATACCTCTAACCGAGTGGACTCAGACTCTGTTTTGTCCAGTGCTCGCATGTGGCACATAAGTAGACGGCAACTATGACGATGGCATAAAAAGTCTAGTTGAAAAATATGGAGAAGGAGGAGCCGGGACATAGGACACAGGACACTCACAGTTGCGTATACTAAATGGCCAGCGGCCCTGGGCTTGGTCATCGTCATCTCTCGGTGGCGTACAAATGACGGCTTCCGCTTGTGCATATTAAGCGTGAAGTATAATAATTTTACACATACTCCCGAGCCATCCTGGGCATCCCGACCAGCACCCACCCATCCACAGCAACGCCAGTGGCCTCGCAACTTTTTTTCGGTTAACGAAAATGGGTATTAATATTACTTATGGTTAAATATATGCGATAGCAGACGACGTCTGTCTGCGGTCTGTGCGGAAGAGCGGAAGTGCAAGAAAGAGGAAGAGGATTATGGGTGGGACGAGCGGAGCAGAGGAAGCGAGCTAGTGCTTCAAAAACTCAAGAAATGTACTTTTTTGGCCAGAAATTGTGCTCCGGTGCAAGATCGTGCACCAGCTTCCTAAACGCACCCAATTATCACTCTGAAATCCATTTTCAAACAATTAGGCTTCGTAACTACCGTTCAACCCGTGGATTTCAATTAACCACCAAGAACACGAACTGTTCCTTTAACTGCAGTCCTGCGCTGTGTGTGTCAGTGTACAGGTGCCTTGGTGCAGTTGGTCCTGCACCTTGCAGGGAACCATGCCTCTGCCCCTTACCAGGCTCTGCCTCTGCTGTTTAACCAATTCGAAAATGCTGCAGCTAATCACATACAATTCAATTCGTTTTACAATTTCAACTAATTTCCATTTCAATTAACTTGCTAAAATGTAATTTAGCAGGGCCCAGGCCGGCCACGCCAGAACAAGCCCATCCGGCAGAAGCTGGCTCCCAAAAACCGCGCTCCCAAGGAGTCAGACCGGAGAGCTGGACCAAGGACCCAAGCGCTGGGCGAAAAGGACTTTGACAGACAGCTAAACGCACACTCGAACAGTAGAGTTAACAACAGGGGGTGATCGAAAAGTCCATAGTCTTTATTTCCGGGAAATGCACACTCAAATTCTGGACCCAGCATCACTCACCAGAAGGAAAAATCAGCAGACTGGTCATATTTTCTGTTACAATATTCTAAACTGTACCACGCATCGCTATAATTTTGGTCACAACTGTAGAAGGATACTCCTGTAGCTGAAGGCAGAAATCTGTGCGGTTGGTATGCGCTCAAAATCGTAATTGGACTACAACTGTAAAATCAAAGAACCGACTCAACACAGAGCTCGGCCCGAGTGGGCGAGATGGGCGAGTGGGAGACTCACCGGGCAGGTGCAGCAGACTACCTACCAGGTGGCAGTCTCCAGCCGCCTTCTCCGACTGATTCCACTCACTGACGAACCCGACAAAGGCATAAACGAATCATGTACATGGCTGACTCTTCGCCACATTAAGAACAATAATTGGATGACTAGGGGATACGCTATAATTACAAAAAAAGCAATGGCGAGGACTCAGGTTTCAGCACACAAAAATATAAAAAATATAAGTTTTTAAGTGTTATTCTCGATAGACGATAGGTTGGTTTGAAACTGCCCCTTTTTGCCAAATGATCCCTCGGAGATAAATTTAAAACAAATCAATTTCTAAGTCTCTTGCTTTTTTCTAGTTTCTTCAGAAATGCTTTGCTTAGAAATGCTTTGGTTTAGTTTAACAGTTTAATAATAATGGTGTAACTTGGAGCTCCTACTCCACCTCAATCAACAATAATTTACCATTTTTTTAAGTCCTTAAGTAAGCAGCGAGCTCAGAGGACGGCAAAGCCGGGCAATTTCAATAAATCAACAACATTTTGCAAATAATTCAAAAATTTGTCTTCAACTCATTTGCGAGCACATTAAAATGCACATTTCACAATTACGAAATTTATGAATCCTTTGTGCGTCTGTACTGCTCCCTGTAGCCCCTCTAACTCCTGTAGTCCCTATACCCCCTAAGCCCCGTGCAGCCCCTTCTCCACTCTGGCCACTAGGTATTTCATCCGCGCGTATGTATGCCAAAAATAAAATTATAAAAAATATAAGTAGGACCGGGTGGAAAAATGGGCAAAGCGAAGTCTTGCGCAGGTGAAACTTTATGTGTAATAAATTGTTTGGGTTTGTCAGAACCTGCAAGGATGGAGTTGGGGGGCATCTGCAGACTAGGGAGATAGGGAGAATTGGGACTGGGAGATGCATAGTCCTGGATTCAGTAGCGGATGCGACCGTCCGCCAAAGTTATGAACGACAAATTTTAATGCCAGCGAGTCAACGGCGAAAATCTCCGAGCGCCAAGTGGTGACCTCATTGTTCCACATAGATGCCTACTCTACTATTTCAGGAATCATATTTGGAGGTTATTTGGAAGCAACTCCTTCTGATCCTTCGTAAACGGTGCAATATATTGTATGCGATATAAGTATCCTAAGCGTGGAGGTTTTTTTCATGGTTTGTTCGCACCGTTCGTTGTAATTTCGGTTCGGTGGGATCGCCCCCTCTCTAGTCCAGGTTCAGAGCTCCCTTGGAGCCAAGAAAGGGGCGACTTGGCATTGGCAAGAAGTATGAAAAGTCAAAGTTTCCACGGCGCTGGTAACGACATTGCCAGCCAGCAATGACAATGTTTCCGCTGCGAATAACTTTTGCCCGAGGATTTATCGTTAACCGAGTCCTCGCGGAGTGCCAGCGGATTCTGGCTGGGGGGCTGGACGGAGGGCTGTGAGGCTAAACCGAGTTGTCATCCATGGGAGCTGCAGGCAGCACATCCATAGGCCCGCCAAAAAAAATAGTAGGATCTGGAGGAGGGGCAGGACTTGGAGCAGGGCTACGTGAGCCCGCCTTGAAAGCCATTTGTGCTTAATTACGAGTAGGCAAACTAATGAGCGGAGTTATGTAGCCAGGACCCACCAGGACTCGTCTGCAACCTGTTTATAATTTTTCCTGGCGGCAATTTATTTGTAGCGCAGCGAAAATATTTATATTTTCTTCTTTCGAATAAAACGTAACATTAATTTGAGCGAAAAACGCGGAGGAAAACAGGGGTACTCCGCAAAACTTTGCCCCGTTCGCATTGTGCGTGCCAAGAGGTTTATGCCTTGTGTCCTGGAGTTCGGGGACCATTACGCACAAATTATATTGGCCGAAAAATGTCTGCAAAGTGCTAAAAAAATGCCATGCCGAAGGTGCTAATATTGGGCAAGAATTTGCGGGACAGGATGGGATGAGCTTTAAAAGCTTCATAGTTAGGACTAAGGATACAACTCTTGTTCAGTATCTTCGTATTAAATCATGACTCTTGATCAATTCAAAATATGTCCTTCAAAAGTACAGTCGTCCCGCAATTAGCGATGTGGCTGTGCAAATGTCGTCGACGGGGTCCAGCGGATGCTGCCCAAATGCTGCGGTCACTGATTTATGTGGACTATGGGAAAAAAGCGAAAAAATATACCGGGGGTGTCCGAATCCCGAATTCGAATCCGGGATCTCTGCGGGCGGACGGAGTGCTGGGCAGCAGCATCTGGTCCGGTCTAAAACCTTCTTATGAATGTAATTTTTATTTACACAATTTTAAGCTAATACCACGTTCGAGCCACGCCCCGCAGAGCACAGAGTACAAGAAGAAAAAGATGGTAGGACGCAGAAATAGAAGCGGCAGTGGGAAGGAACACACGAACAACAAAGGCAGCAAATGAGAAAAAAACCAAGAAATAAAGGAAAAAACGACCGAGAATTTGTCCCAAAAAAAAGGATTAATGGAATAAAATTATCTCTTTTTCGGAGTAACGCGAGACCCTGGACTTAGGGGAGGCTGGGGGCCGTGTGTCCTCAACCCCTCGCTATGTGTACTTCATTTCTTTTTTATTATAATGCCTATTTGTACACTGAAAACACTTTCTGGCACATGGGCTATTCTGTGGAAGCATTTACTACCACAAATAATAGAAGCCATTGTCTTCCAAGGACCTTGTTGTGTTTAAATCGATCACCATGTCTAAGTAGCCTCTTATGATTAGAAAAACGTACGATTTTTCTCGAAGTTTCCTTCTCTTTGCCCTTTTCATTGCCCAACTCTTTATCCTTAGCCTTTGTTTTTTTTTTTTTTTGAAATTTTTGCTCGTAGGATTTGTCAGGGGGGAGAATAAATGGTGGCACGAATGGGACTGGGGCAGGGGCAGTGGCAGGCGCAGGAGTGGGGGGACCTCATCAGCCCAGCCCCGTCAAGTGGGAACACGTACATTTTTTTTGGGCCAGGCCTCCCGAACTATTGCCATTTCTCGCCCGAAGTGCGTGTCTCTGCTGATAAATTCGGCCCGCCTTTTTTCCAGGACATTCCTGTTCTGGTAATTTTCATATTTTAACATTTTTAAATGCAGTCGAGCTGAGCAGGGGCCCGGGTCGGCTCAAAGGGTTGGACAAACAGAAGCCGGGATATGGATAAATTGCATATAAATAACAGAGGCGGGCAAACAATTTTTTAACCTCTGGCAGTTCACTCAAAAGGACACACTTTGGCGGGTTGAACAGTACTTGTTATGTTCTAGAAATAATGCAGCTGATACTTACAGTCCTACAAGGCGAATTGGAGGAGGGCTCAAGTGGATTATAAAAGTCCCTGAATAAACCACTTAGTACACTTTTTATTAGTACAGAAAAACCGGAGGGAGTACGATTATTTAAGAACCAGTCCTGAAATAAAATCTAAACTAGTTTCTCTGGTGAGATTTCTCTAAATGGGTTCCTGCCCTTCTCGTCCCTTTGTAATCCCCTGTAGCTTGCCTAATTCTTTTCCTACTTAAAATTTATCCAAAATGCTTATCCAAAATCTAGGAAATGCCCTCCAGCCAACCTCCCCAGATTGCTTGAATTCCATTTTTGAATTAATTCAATTATGCATAAATTTCAAGACGAGAATTGTGGCTGGGTTCGAAAATTTTCGCTGACACATAAAGGGTTAATGGCACGACGAGTTCACCTGCCCCCGGCCTCCATTATCTGCCCTCTGCCCTCTGGCGAGAGTTGATCAAACAAAGGACATAAAGATTTGAGTCCTGGCTCCTTGGCGAAATGAAATACATAAATGTCATTCATTCATTTATGCAAAACTTGTAATAATGACAATCGTCTCAAGGAAGCAGCAGGGGAAGTTCGGGCTGAAGCTGCGGCAGCTGCCTCCGCTCGTCCGTCTTTTCGCACAGCCTTTGCTGACAAGGACCAAAATCCTGTGGCAACAAAAATATACGAAAAAAGTACGAAAACGAAAATGAAAATGAAAATTTTCTGTTGACACCGAAAGATTTTCCATGGCAAATGCTTGTCAAAAATTTGTGTGTACGCGCGCGAAAAATTTTTCAGCCAAGGTGCGACTGAAGCCCTTCCCTTCTCATGGCTCCTTCTGCTCCTCCTTCTGCTGCTGCTGTTGTTGTTGTTGCTGTTGATGTTGTGCGGTAATAAAATTCTTAATGTGCCATTAAATCCTTCCACTGGCAACGTCATCAGAACATCACCCGGCTGAAGTTGTCTTGGAATTCCGCCAGACGAGTGGGGAAAACCTAACGAAAATGTTCGCTACGAAATGGCACGTAAATAAATTGCAAAGATTTGTCGTTCCCTCTTTTTTGTGAGAAATGGGTAGTGGTGGGGGCGAGGGGATTGGTCTGCCCATTTTGGCCATGCCCCGCTTCTTTCCACCTGCCTGCTGTGTGGTTTGCTTGCCTGTCAGGATCACACAGCCAAAAGGACAATAAATGAGTTTACATTTTTGGTGGATAACACTTTTCATCCCCCATCCTCATCCCCATCTCCATCCCCAGCCACTAGGCCCCTGTCATTATGATTATTGTCATTTGGCTGAGGTGATTCAATGCATTTAGATTGCATAATTAAGTTATATATTCCGGACAAATTATTTTTCATACCTGGGAGGAGCGTTGACGGCGCAGATTGTTATTCTATAAGAACTATTTTGGGGGTTATCTGAGAAGGGAAGCATCAATATCTCGCCGCTAATTCAGGGGGTATTCTTGGGAGATCCTCACAAGGGCCTAGATTGAAAGGCTCTACTCTCTACCAAAAATGGTGTTCCAATGGTGGTCCAATTGCAAGTGCGTCTTTAATACACAAAATTTCTTGGCATGGGTGCCGCAGAAATTGCATGAACAGCATACACACATAATACATGTGTGTGAAATATATACAGGATGTGTGCGGGTAATAATGGGGTCTCCGTCTTGAAGCCATTGCATTTTTTACCAGCACATCCGGTTGGGAAAGTCGCAGAGAAATGCAGGACCATTAACTGCCTGAGCGGCACTTCGGAGCCTTTGCCGGAGACGAGTACGAGGACGAAAGCAACGAGCTAAACGTTGACACTTGAACTCCTTTTGATTTCGCATATGTGTGAGGCCGTACTGTGGCCAGCACAATGGCACAATTATGTTAAATATCGACAAGTGGTTGCCCAAGCACCATTTTTGTTCTAAGCGAAAATATTAAACACTCGAGCCCGGTCCACAATCGAAATTGTCTAGGCCGTAGGATAATGCCACAAACACGACGAAATACATGGTAAAGGAGGTTGAGCGCCCTGCCATTCCAGCCCGAGGAGTTATAGGGCAGCCCTTTCGCCCCTTATTGTGGACTATATAGTGATCCGATCCGTGCTTCGGTATTATTTTTTTGGAGAACACAAGGAAGCCATGAGCTGGGAGAAGGGATTGCCCGAAAAGCAAGCAACCCTTGACATAATTTTCAGTTCGCCCGTCGGGCCGAGCGATGAAGCCTTTCCCAAACCTCATTCAGTATTCCAAATTTGTACAGTTCACATTTCCAAATCCTATACTCTTAAGTAAATACTCTTGTAAAAATTCTAAATTTTAGATACTACACTTAACAAGATAAGAGATATCACAATACTTGACAAATGTTTTAGCTATTTTTTGGACAACAGATTTGTTATATATATATATTTCTTTTCGGTGATTTCACGCAATTGTAAACGTTTTCCGAGGTGAGTAATGGCGATCCGCTTAGACATCCGCTAGGACATGCACTCCTAACCCCCCTCCACCATTACCCCTTTGCTGCAGCCATGCAACGCCCACCCAAATCCCTGATCGTCGACTGCTTAAGGCGGCCGCACCTGAGCCTGCAGAGCGTCATCCGTGGCTGGCGCAGTCTTCGCAGGACCTTTGCCTCTGACTCCTTCAGCGACCGAGGCGGCCAGGGCGGTGGTAGTGGCAGGGGCTACGACCGCGGTGCGGGCGGCAGCGGTGGCGCGCCACGAGCCAGTGCCACGTCGATAGTGTCTGGCGATCCGAGCACACGTTACTACACCCGGGGCAACGTGGGCGCGCTGGAGCGCAGGATCAACCGCGAGGACAACATGTGGCGGGAACGCGGCTACGTGGACACTAAGTGGCTCAATCCCCGCGATCCTGCCGCCTACCGCCCCAACTTCCGGCCCACAGAGCCCGTATCTCTGCGGAAGCAGTTCATGCGCAGTCCGGACGAGATCTCCCGCGAGGTCATGGGCCGCGACTGGGAGCGGGCAGTCAAGGACTACCGCCGCTCGGTTCTAACCAGCGGCAACGCCGCCCTGCGCACCCCCTTGGGCGAAGGCGGCGTCTACAGCGGGAGCGACAGCGACAGGGACAGCGACAGAGACGGAGGCAGAGCCGGCGCTAGCGGCAGGGGCGTCCGAGAGCGGCCGCGCAAGACCTGGATGCTAGCGGACCATACACTGCAGCACATGCAGCAGCGGATGACGAAGCAAATTAAGCGGGAGCAGGACCGCCAGCTGACAGTGTGGCAGCAGAGGCAGATGATGCTCCAGCAGGAGGAAAAGGAGCAGATGGAGAACCCGCAGCGGCTACAGTGGGCCAGGACTCCGGACACCTCTCATGATCAGTAGTCGGGATGCGGCGTGGTCGATTACCCTTCCAGGCGTACCCTTCCTTCCTTGAACATGCCCGGCCGAACCAATCGCATCTAGCGTCTAAATAGAGTTCAAGCACGGGCGTAGTTAGTTTTGTTGAGTTTTGGGTGACTTTACTCGAGACGAATCTGTCGTCAAAACACCTCCATCGCAAACACAACTTGAATGTAAACAAAAAAATTTATGAGTCTACTTCTATTTGGTCTTAATGATAAACTCACTCATCGCTAGAGCTGCGGCATTTTGATTTCTGGTGGGGCGCGAGTTGCACTAGTCCTGCAGGGCTTCGGTGGATCCCTTCCTGTGGGGATGTCGGACGCCTTCGCTACGCCCATTAATTTTTACTGCCCCTGGGTTTTCAATTTTCCAGAGTCTGCCACGGGCGGTCGTCGCGAGGGCCACGTGGACCAAGAAGAACGGGTGCCATTTAACGCTGCATAAAAACTCGAACGCAAAGGTCTCGGCCGGAGCTCAACTCTCGTGGGAGGGCGACGATAGCACCTTCTACTATATGTGCCGGAAGCGGACAATGGACGGAGCTCCTCCACACACCAAACATACCTATTCGAGGCGCTAAAAACTAAGTTCCAAGTTCGCAAATTCTCAATATTGTCGGGCCCTATTGGGTTCGGCCAGGAAACTCGAAGAGGCGTGGGGTGGAGCTGGGCTGGAGGGGGAGCAGCGAAGCTGGGGTCGCTGCGGGAGTGTTGATTTAGGGTTGCAAACAGAAATTATGATAATGCCTGTGAAAACAACAGGAACGAGAGATAGAGCCCGAGTGGAGTCGGAGTGGGGTGGGCGGGTGGCGAAGTGAAAACACCGAAAGCAAAGGAAAATATATTAAATGTTATTGAGAGGAACTAATTTTCATTAAAAGGATTAAAAAGCATTTGGCGAAAGGCAAGAGTCCTGGAGAAAGGACCTGCAGAGAAAGGGCTGGGGCTGGGGATGGAGCTGGGGTTGGGACTGGCAACCGCGACGTGGCGGTGGCTATGAATTAACATAAAAATCATAAAAATATGACACTTTGCGAGGGCAGGACCACCACCACCGACCGAAAACGACAGCATCATGGCCATCACCATTATCCCTTCGAGCGGGCGGAGTATGGGGGGCTCAACACTAAAACAAGAACAGTCAGCTTTGTAATTTGGCTCAACTCCAAAAAATATATAGCAAATAACAGCCCATATAGCACTTTAGGCATTGAGAATCGGGGATAGCTGTTATTCGTTGAAAATAAGGAGATTGTATGAATTCGTAGGAATATATTGTTACATAGCACAGTAAAGTTGGGAATCCTTTCACGGGGATTCCGTAGTCAAGCTGGGGAGAAGCCAGAAGCGTCGCGTTAAAGGGGGGACATTGGTGGTAGAGCGCGACAATCACCACGAGACCTTGGGTGCCTGGGCGGCTGGGCTTCGTTGGGTTCGGGATTAGTGGTGGCCTTGGCTGGGGGCAAAGGTGGACCAGCTCCTGCTCGGGCTCATTTTGATGATGCCGAACGCTGATGACGAAGCCCGGCTGCGGCTGCCCCTTTCACCCACCAGGCGCGGTCGCACCTTCCGAGTAGCTTTCGCTGTTTGCTTTCTGCGGCCCTCGCTGCTGCCACTTAGTAACTCACCCGCAGTTTATTATTTTCAAAATATTTAAATTTTTTGGTAATAAGCGAAAAATGGTTTTAATATAACCAAATGGGCGGACCGGAGCGGGCGTGTCTCTCTGGCAGAGCGCGGTAGCCCACCTGGCGGATTTCGGGAGGCGATGGGGGTGACATTAGGCAGTAGACACTTGATATTAGACACTAGATCTTGGGGGGATGATTGGCTTAGGTGTGGGCTTCCTGTAATGGAACTTTCCGGAGAGCCAATGGGTTCAATGCAATGTGTTTTTCAATTTTCTTTTATATTTTATTTGATTCGAAAGAATACTCTAAGATAAAAACTATCATGGCCAATTTTTGGGAAGGCCTCAGCAGCCATTTGCTTTTTCGCCAGACTGGCTGGACTTTTAAATTCAAAATTCAAATATCCAACCTCTGAGAGGTGTGGGGCCTCTCGAAATTAGCTATGCGAATGATGCAGCCATAAAGAAGTTCATTACATGCCAAACAAGAGGAGAAAAGGATGTGGATGGGGGCTGGGGGCTGGGGGCTGGGCTTGGGGACCAGAGTCCGGGAGCCTGGAGCCCAGAGCCCTGAGCTCCGGAGCACCACAGCCGGCGTAGTCCTGTGCCTGGTTCAATAGACAAAGGACGATGGCATCTCCGGGAGTGTTTTGTTCATGCATTATAATCATTACCATTATTAGCATTATTGTCAGCCGGAACGGAGCTCAGACTGCGCTGAATTATGCAATGCAGTCCGCTTTTTGGAAATAGTGAATGGTGACCCAACAACTCGTTCATTTCATTTTCGTTTTCGTTGTCCTTGTTGTCAAATGCAAAAATCGCGGGCCGAAAGGCAGCTTCCTTTTCCTTTTTCCTCTTTTCGCTGGAATTTTCCAAAAATTCTATTATTATTAATAGAGGCGAGAGACAGAGCGGAAAGTCGAAAGACCATGACGACTGAATCCTTAATTCTGAATTTGGTCCACCATCCTCCATCCTGTAGCCTTCGTCCTTCTTCCTTCGGCGACTGGTATGCGTTGTCTTTGCGCCCGAAAGCCGACTACAATAACCCCGAAAAATGCACACAGTTTGCATTATAATGCGAAATTTTCGATTGCTCATTTGTGGCATTTACTTTTTACTATAAAAGTTTTATAGCCAGCCAGAGAAGAGGCACAGCGAAGACGTCTGCACTTGAAGAAAGTCCTGCAATAAGTTGGCTATTAATGCCCTTAGATGTCCGACGCTTAGCTTGAAGATTCTCCTTCAATTGATACTCGGAAAAGTACGGGAACCAAAGGGAGCAGTTCCCTGTAGGGTTATTTAAAAAACATTGAATCCATCTTCCTCGCTTCCTGAAGGATTATTTCTCAGTGTAATCGGCAACGACATTGCTAGGACTGGGTTCTGGGATCTGGGAGGACGGCAGCAACAAAATTGTATACAATGTCATCAACGGTGGCTGACAATGTTCGTGGCGAGGAACGGGCCGGGCCGAGGAAGGGCTCCGGCCTGTGACAATTGTGTGCAATTTTTGGACACTAAACTTAAAGGATTACTTTTGGCTAATTTCGCACTGCCTTTCCAATGGCAGGGCACAAAGACCCTCTTGTTGTCTAGGCCGCACGACAAAATCTTTGAGGTAGTCGCCACCCTTTGTCTTTGGCAGGGCAGGTGTAATGGCGGGGAGGCGCTGGCTGGCCCTTTAAGGCGGGGGAGTTGCTTAAATTTGCTCCTTAAAGGATCAAGGGGGCAGTCCCTGCGCAGAGTCTCAGCGATCGATCACCGGTACTGGCTTTAAGAATCCTTTCCGCGTCTTCAGTGTCGACTATCCTGCTGCCACAGATGCGAGGCACTCTCGTGTCTGTTAGTAAGCCATAAAAGTGCCAAGAACTCATTGACTTATGAGGAATTAGCTCCGCCAACTCCCCAGAAAATCGGCCGAGTGAGGGGAGAATCCAAATTGGATTCCCCCAGATACACATCCGCATTTCCACGGAAGTACATACAGCGGCGAATAGCTATCCCTATACAGATATATAAATTAGCATTTCGGACGACCGTCGGTCGCCTCGGAATGGCTTATTAATGGCAAATTAAAAGCAATAAAAAACAGATGTGCTTAACTTGGCGCATTCCCGGGGCGTGGGGGCAGTGGGGGCAGAGGGCGGGGCACTCTGGGGGCTACATTTTTTCGCTCATCAGGAGCTTCGGGTGCGCACCTTTTGCCAAGTTCGGCGACTTTGTTGTTGTCGTTATGAAAATTACTTTGCTCTTTGCTGGGAAAAGTGGCAGCGGCGGGGTCTGGGCTGGGGGCGACCTGGGGGGGGAACCCCAGTCCCTCCCCGGCGCGTTCTGCGGAGGAATAAAGTTTTGCATTCGAAATTTCTCTGTTGCGTTGCCGCTTTGCCGTTGCCTTATGCAGTTTATCATTTTTGCAAGCTTTCTCGCTCTTCCAGCCCCATTATCCTGGCGCCACGCCGCCCGCCATCAGTCCTCCCCCTGCCCATCACTACCCGCTATCCATTCAGGTGGGTAATTTTAATTTTAAGCTTGAGTAATGACAATATTTACTTCCACTTTCGCGTTATAGTCAAGCGGTACATGCTTTAATGGCGTTTTGATTTGAGATTTTCCACTTTGGCCGCACCCGGCGCTGCCTCCTGCTCCTCCTGCTTTCCTGGCCCACGGTTCTCTCCAGCTGTCGTCCTCCGAATTATCCTTACGCCGACGCTCCGCATGTGCAAATTGCGAGGATCGTGCAAATTGCCAAGGCCCTGGGAGGAGGCAAGCAGTTGAGCGGAGTGCGGGAGTGCTGTGGAGTTGCAGCTACTTCATTTTTGAATGGGACCTAATCATGGGTCGTAATGGCTGGATTTTTCAGAAAGTTTCGGTCCCGCAGCCCTCGTCACACACATTCGCGATTGCAGTTAAACTCACAATGAGAGGCACACACTTTATGACCCGGCCCCCTACCCGGGACATGTGTATCCTTGCGATAGCTCAGAAGTTGTACGGGGAACTTTGCAACGTCTTAAACAATTAGATGCATCCGTTTTGAAGGATTCTGATAGGGAATTGTGGAACATAAACAAGTGTCTCCCCCCCTCCGTTCAGGCGGGTCCTTCTTCGCTGCCAAGATCAACAAAAGTCGTAAAAATATAAATATGAGCCTGTGCACAGGACACACGGCTGCTGATATACTGGGGCGGGCGGGCCACTCGAAATCGTCGACATTGTCTATAGGAATTGTTGTGCCTGGCAGACAGATGAGAAAAATTTCAGCGCTTGTTAACAATGCAAACACCCACACACATGGCGTGTAGTCTTGCCCCTCCCACCGGCCACTGCCACCCCTGCCACAACAATTACACATCCCGCTGATAGGACGAAAGTGGGTGTGGCAAAAGTTCAAGGAAAGTAAAAAACAAAAGCAATTGCCGCCCTCCATCCGCAGACTCAACTCCTTCGTTCGCGCCCTGCTCCTGAGTCGTATCTTAGAGGTCTTCTCCGGTACACTGGGAGAATATAGTGATGCTTGTGTGGCTTGCTCCTCTGCGGGCTCACTCGCACAGTATTCCAAGGCCCTCCCGGTCTGGAGCAGTGTGCCGAAATAGCGAATATTTCGTCTAAACTGTGAGCGGGGCACTAATCTCGTTTATGTTGCGTAAAATGCATGTAATTCGTATAAACAAAGCACAAGACATAGGCTGCTCCTTTTCGTAGCTCTTTCTTTTTATTTTATATTTTGTGGGCGGCAGGGCGTGGCTTTCGCTGATGCCTAGATAGAGCTCTGATAATTGTGTGACATATATGTGAAATGAATGGAAAGAACAGTGGAACCATGGAGTTTCGCCCCACTCTGCTTTCATTTAGACTTTCGTACACCCTTCCGATGTATTCTAAAAAGACATGGGGATCTGTTTGATGTCCTTAAGAGAAGGATAATACTTTCGATTTAACGGCTCCGGGAAGTCAAGACTTTGGATTTGTGGGTCTAGGTTCTCTTTATCCAAAACATCACCGCACTACGTAGTTTGAGGCTATTCTAATATGATTACTGTAATCGCATATGAACTATGATACCCCAGTGGCAGAACTCATTGTTCCGTTCAATGCGGGACGAGCGAGAACATCAATGAGCAGAAAAAATTATAAAGCTCATCAAAATGTGCACTGAATTGTAAAATTGCCGCATGGTTGGGGGACTGGCGGGCAGGAGGTGGTCCGTGGGGTGGCTCCACGTTATGTGTGTACTTCTTATCTGAGGCAATTAAAAAATGTCTCTTACTTCTTGCGTTTTTTGTTTCTGACTTCCTGGAAACGACATCGTCGTCAGTTGCGAAACAACAAAGACGCCTGAAAATCTCGCATATGAATTTTCTTGAAGGGGCAAAGGGTTAAGGGCGCTACTAGGGGGAGTGGTGGATAATGATGCCAAGCAGCAAGGGGGCTGGGGCGGAATTTTCCGCAGGACATCCTCCAGGCAGGCCGTAAAAGTTTTCCCTTTGTGTTGATGTGTTTATTTATGCCGACTCTCTCCGCTATGATTTTACTGATTTGCTGAAGAATTTCACACGGCCTCGAATCCTTCGGCCTCCTTCTTCTATTTGCCCTCCAAAACTAGTTATTGCTGGAAGCAGTTGGCAAAAATATCTTGTCTTGAACTATGACTACCTAGTGGCAGTGATTTCACTGCCATGGCTTGGTTTTCCGACCCTGTGTTCCGACCCATTTGCCATTGCATTAGCGTTTCACAGTCCTGACACGCTCATAAATCTGGCGTTTAATCAAATAGCCTGACCGAAGCCAGCTGATTGATTGAAATGTCACACTAAATGCGCTGCCGCTTAGGCAAATAAAAGAATAAACAAATAAATGGAGAAAGCATCTAAAAATGCCAAATGAAACATAAATGTCACAGGAATCAGGAGCGTGGCCACACATAGAGGGAGGGCCTGGCGAAGGATTTCCACCAACCGCAACCCGAAACACAAAAAAGCCAAAAAGTGGAAGTAAATCCCCAACCCCCTTGTGTGCGTTCGTTTTGTATTTGATAAGCATGAAAAAATGCACAAAAAACACAAAATTGTTTTAAAAAAGGGAATCCTGACGGCGGCGGGGTGGAGTTGGGTCTGGGTCTGGGTCTGGTGGAGTGGAGTGTGTGGGTGACTGACAAAAAGGACCGACTGATGGACCTTCGCCCAAAAACGGAATCCTTAAAAAATAGTGCTACTTAAAAGTGAAAAGTGAAACAGAAACAGAAACAACCAACGAAGAAATGAAAAGTGGCTGGGAGTGCTGCGGGTGGAACTCCACTGGCCGGCAAAATGCTTTATCGTTTATACTTTTTATTTCTGCGTTTGTTAAGTTGGAAAAATGAGCCTCGATTAATTTAATAGAGACAAAAAGCCTTCGCAAACAAACGAGCCTCGAGTTGGCAGCGAGATGGGGCCGAGGGTGGGACGAAAAAATAAATAACAATACACATGAAAAGGATGTGGAATCTCTAAAAAATACTAAGCACCGCTGCCCCAAATTCGAAAAGGAAGTGATTAGATGCCGAGATACGGCATCTCTGGAAGCCAGTGATCTTCCCATCCGCCCAAAAGTACTTGGCTTTCCCGCCTTCGATCCGATATCTGATGCGGGATGCGAGAGTACCCAACTGACCGCTTGAGTGGCGAAAGCTCCCCTCGGGCTTCGTTCCCCGGACAACTTTTCATATCAAACAAGAACGATAATATAAAATACGGACATTTGTCTAAACGTTTAGCCATTTATTAGGGCAAGTGTCCGAGTATATCCCCCAAAGCTTAGTGGTGAATAAAATCGGAAAAAGTGGAAATGTGGAATGTGGAGCGGAGCATGTAAAACTAATGAAATCCTCGGTAATATGCCCTGGACCTTTGCTATCTGCTGGGGACTGACGAGAGCTTGGAGCTGGAGACGCCTCGGTCTCGACCGAACCTAACCAAATTGAATATGCAATGAATTGTAAAACGCAAAAGTTTTGCATAAAACAAGAAATATGTACTAAATATACATTTTTTATAGTGGAGGGGAGATAGCGTGGTCAGCTTTTCGGATAGAAAAAATGTACGCACATTTTTCAGCGCATATTATGTAATTTTTCACATTTCTCCACGCTCCAAAATGACCAAACTGACCATTTTTTCCGTTTCGTTCTGTTTTCCTTGGGATTTCCATACCAATTTTTTCGTGTGTGTGTGTAGAGTGTGTGTGGCTTTTCCTCAGAATGAATGAAAGTACTTTCCTCCTCTGAAAATGGGGAATGTGTCCAATCAGCTGGCTGCAGTCGCACGATTGGTTGTCCCGGCACTCGTGGCTCCGAAATCGAAGGACCTCGTCGCCCCGTCTCTTTCCGGCGCCCCTGCGCTTCGGCCTCTGTCTCCTTCTCTCGGGGCATGTGTGTGCGTCCCCGGGCGTGTGTGTGTGGGCAGCTATTGATATCTGATGCGTATTCAATAGGCTTCGATGCGGAGGGTACTCGCGCACGCGTCTCCCGTGTCGGGGGGTGGAAAGCCCGGACACGGCTGCAACCCTTTCGCGCCACAAGGGGTGGCCCAGGAAGGATACAAGTGCATAGTGCGTGGAGGCGACACCTTCACACTTACGGGGCCCGACAGGAAGGAGTTCCTTGGGGACAAATCTTCCAAAACTACTGCTATTCGCATCCAGTCCAGGATAAGTATTTAGAACGCGCGGATGTATCTCATTTGCGTTTCCAGGGTCTACGCAAATGTGCCAATAAAAATACTTAAACTTCATTAATAAACAATTATGTGCCCGTTACTACGAGCTCGGCGCAACGAATTAATGGCTTTGTCGGCTTCAATAATTTTAATGTCTTTTTGCAGACTCCCCTAGTCCGTCCTACCCCATCAAGGCCGTGTCCGACTACCCACCTCCGCCGCCCATAAAGGTCCATTAAAATGCCAATGTGTTCGCTACACTGTAGCAGGCCATAAATTAAGGGTCCCCAGTCAAAATAAACGGGGAGGGCACTACCAACAGAAGCAAAAAATGGAATAAATATTAAAACAGAGTGTGTGTGATATTTATAAATGAGAGCCGCTAGGATGCTTAGGGCCGGTTTAATCGAGACGGGTATTACTGTGGAAGCCATAGTCAAACCTATGCGGGAAAGCCTGGCAGATCGAAATAGGTATCGCCTAAATAGAAAGCCATAAGGAAGTTAGAAAGGAATCTATTATAAGATGGGACTACTCATAACCGGGAGGGTGTGCTGCTGAAGGACTAATAACGAAAGTGCTACCCTGGACCACTGAGAACTCACCCATGCCCCGACACAAATGATAATACATTATCAAGCCCGGGCATTAATGAGCTGGAGCTCAAACACAAATAGAATCTCTCCGGAAGGGTTCCTCGTGGGTGGGTGGGTAGGTGAGTGTGGGTGTGGGTGGACGGGCGTTTGTGGGAGAGCTATTAAGTTTATGGGCCGCAAAAAAAGGACGAAGAGTCCATGGCAGCAGGCGCGGGGCGGCAAGGAACGATAGAGATAGAAGGTATCAATGAAATGAAGTTTCTCCGGGCTGCCAAATAATTTTATAGCATATTTTTCGGCTGTTTTTATATTTATTACATTGGGGACTTTTCATTGTTACGCATCGGTCGTTTGCCAGCCGAATACCTCCCAGAAGCCCCGCCCGAGCCGCCCCGCCTCGCCGCGGAGTGGAAGTGTCTTGGAAGATGTACGGCCCAATCCTCCCCGCCGCCCCTCCTCTCCCGGCGTCTCGTCCTGGCTCCTTGCGACGGCCGCCGTGTCTCCCCTTTCGGCACTGTTTGTTTTGGCTTAAATTAACAAATGTGCTTTTGTGTGATAATTATAATTTTACATTACCTTTTGTTAATTGTTTGGCGCTGTACGCCGCTGCCCGCAGTGGGTGGTTCTGGAGGTGTTAAAAGGACGCAAGATGATAATGTGGCCCGTTATTAGTTCCAGCATCGCAAGATGGCTAACCAACACAGGCACATGCCCGAGCCCCGCCTGGGTGTGACATATTGGCAATTTGATCAGGCTCGGTGAGCGGGTACAGTGGCGGGTGACTCGAGTGGTCCCAGAAGCATCTCAGGTCCTTGACACAATATTTCGAATAGTGGGCGAATGGTGGAGGTGCCTGCAGGTCCTGGCCGAGCGGAGATTCGGGAGGTCTGACTCTAGAAACTTTACCGCCACTGTACATTCCCACATGCGTGTGTGGCCCACACCCCTTCCCCGAATGTGTGTGTCTGTTACGCATTAATGGCACAAAATTTTTAATGATGTGCTACGTGTTAAGTCATCTCCAGAGTGCCGCAAAAGCAGAAGCAGAAGGAGCAGCGGCTGGCGCCGGGCCAGCAGGCTAACGTGGAGGTAGGACGTGCAACATCCACGTTGCGCAACAGCAACATCACCGAACCATTGCCAAGGTAATAATCGTAAGCAACAAAATTGGTAATTTTTGGGAATATGTTCTGCTGCGGGACAGGACGGGCAGCGAGGCAGGGCCCCACCCCATCCGTCCTATAGGATATGTATATACCATACATATACATATATAAAATTGTAATAAGTAAAATTATGTTTCCCGCTTAGGATGTGCTTCCAGAGAGGCTTCATTAGACCTTTCGCTCCGCCCGCCTTAAAAGGTGTTGAATGTTCCTGATATTTTTTGCCGGCTGTGGCTGTTGCTCTTGCTCTGCTCTGCTCTGCTCCGCTTGGCTTTGCTTTGCTGCATCTGCTTTTGGCTAATAATAAAATAGTGTTCGTTGTGTCGCAGCTAATAGGCTTTTTGGTTAATTAGAAATTTTATGTGCCACCTGCTAATGGCTGTGGGCCGCATTCGGTGGTTTGGTGTCATTGCGGCAGGTGTCAGCGGCAGCGGCAGCCCCGATTGGCGGTCATTGTGGCGCTATTGCTTTTTGAAGGAGAGACAGGATTCGCTGAGACACTTAACAGGCCATTGATGGGGCCTCCTTCCTAAATAGTTTGTCGAATTAACCAGAACCGGGGTTTCCCAATAAGTACTGCCCCGCTCGCCCCAACTTTTCAGCCAAGAGGGCCTCCTGTGTTTGCTTAACTTCGAACTCAACTGCCCAGCGTCTAATTGGAACACCATCCCGCATTCGACTGGCGCAGCACAAGGAATACTCATCAAAAGAGATACAAGTAGGACCCAGAAATGGGGGACCGCTCGGCAAAACTGTTTGAATTATTTGCAACATTTGTACAAATTAACTTTATGACCGCTGGCTAAATACAGTCAAACATGGCTCAGCCAGGAGCAGGCGCGGGGGGCCAGTACAGGTGGGCTGGGGGAGGCCCAGGTGGGGAGGTGCAGGTGTACAATGTGTATACAACACACAAAGCATAACAAGGCAAACACAAAATATGAAACGAGCAGAGAGGCAGAAAAACGAAAAAATATTCCGTATATTCTGTCTGTTTTGGAACCAGACGATGGAGGGGTAAAAAAATTGTAAACATTGTTCCCGCTTCATTGTTCGTGCCCGGGTCCGGTCCATTCTGCCTCTCTTCCCCCCATCTTTCCTCCTCGGCTCCTCTGCGCCTCTGTCCAGGATTTGTCACTAGTGACTGGGCTTCTCCTCGGCAGGAAAGGAGCTGAGGTTCAGTACCAGCCGTTCCAACCAATCAGCCACCCAATCAGACTAACAAGCCCAAGTCCCAGATTGCATTTGATGTCAGATGTCCTTTGCCTGCGCCTCGGATGCACTGGCAAAAACGAGGTGTAGATGAGGGCTGAGGGAAGACCATATCTCGGTCAATATCTATCCGATCCTTAAACGGGATGCCTTTTCGGAATCGTGGATCGATTCTCTACAAATCTGCATTAAAACATGGGAGGTCAATTTTTTTGTGATTTTTTTCAAATTTTTCTGAGGGACCCCCTTGAAAGTTGGTAAAATGGAACATCTCGAAAATATGGCCCATCCTGAAGGCCATATCTTGGTCAATATCTATCCGATCTTTAAGCGGGATACCTTTTCGGAATCGTGTATCGATTCTCTACAAATCTGCATTAAAACATGGGAGGTCAATTTTTTTGTGATTTTTTTCAAATTTTTCTGAGGGACCCCCTTGAAAGTTGGTAAAATGGAACATCTCGAAAATATGGCCTATCACCAAGGCCATATCTTGGTCAATATCTATCCGATCCTTAAACGGGATACCTTTTCGGAATCGTGAATCGATTCTCTACAAATCTGCATTAAAACATGGGAGGTCAATTTTTTTGAGATTTTTTTCAAATTTTTCTGATGGACCCCCTATAAAAGTTGGGGGAGTCGAACACATCGAAAATATGGCCCATCCCGAAAGCCATATCTTGGTCAATATCTATCCGATCTCTAAGCGGGATACCTTTTCGGAATCGTGGATCGATTCTCTACAAATCTGCATTAAAACATGGGAGGTCAATTTTTTTGAGATGTTTTTCCAATTTTTCTGATGGACCCCCTTCAAAATTGGGGAAATGGAACATCTCGAAAATATGGCCCATCCCGAAGGCCATATCTTCGTCAATATCTATCCGATCTTTAAGCTGGATACCTTTTCGGAATCGTGAATCGATTCTCTACAAATCTGCATTAAAACATGGGAGGTCAATTTTTTTGAGATTTTTTTCAAATTTTTCTGATGGCCCCCTATAAAGGTTGGGGGAGTCGAACACATCGAAAATATGGCCCATCCCGAAGCCCATATCTGGGTCAATATCTATCCGATCTTTAAGCGGGATACCTTTTCGGAATCGTGGATCGATTCTCTACAAATCTGCATTAAAACATGGGAGGTCAATTTTTTTGAGATTTTTTTCCAATTTTTCTGATGGACCCCCTTCAAAATTGGGGAAATGGAACATCTCGAAAATATGGCCCATCCCGAAGGCCATATCTTGGTCAATATCTATGCCATCTTTAAACGGGATACCTTTTCGGAATCGTAGGACAATGGACCCTCGGAAAGGCATGGATATATCTTTATGTGATACATAGCATTGATTTCCCATCGATTGTGTGCTAATACTTTACCGGAATGTCGATTCCTCGTTATTCTGCTTCAAAATATGGAACCAAAGCTTTATTTTCTCAGTGCAGCTTGTTCAGGTGCAATCCCTGTCACAGTCCACATTTTGTTTCCTTACCGCGCTGACTTTATTTACATGGACAGTCAAGAGGCAGAAGATGAACCAGAAACCAGAGCTGAAAACCCTTGGAGCGGGAAAAGAAGGGCAGACGGAAAATTGAGGTTGATGTGAGGTTGGCAGCTTCGAATGCCGTTTGCCAAACTGCAGTAAAAACTCAATGATTTAACAATGAATGCAGCCAGCCCCTCGCGGAGACGCAACCGGAGAAACTCGGCTGGTGCACTGAAAAAAAGCAGAATGGCTCGAGCCTGATGAAGGAATACAAATTGGCGTGGAACTATCTGATTGGACTCTCAGAATTGGGATGCTCAGTGTTTATTTTTCGCCTGTAGCAAGAAAGTCAGCAAGCTATACAAATATATCCAACTCAAAGAATACAAAAAAAATTAAAGCAAAACATTGACAGACAACATGAAGGACCGAAAGGATCACGGGGCTGCCCCTTGCAGGCCGCCGCCTATGGAGGCAGTGTGCGTGTCGAAGGACGAAGGACGACCCACTGCTACTGCAGAAATATGAATGCCTCACTGGTTCAAAATGAATTAATAATCAGTAATTCTTGAACAAAAAAATGAGGCAAAAAACCGAGCCAGGCTGATGGGGCAAAGGTCGCTCGCTGTCTGCCTTTGGGGCCGACCCCCTTTATTTTTTCTCCCCACCCCTGCAGGCTGCAGTGACAAGCTCGACCGGACGCGGACCTGGGAGCTTCGGTGGTTGACTGGTCTGTGACTGATTGGCGCAGCTGAGCACCTGACTGAACCACCACCCCACGGCCCCCTGCCCACGCCCCTGCCTAAGTGGGCTGGGGACAGGAAAGGCCATGGATTTTAATTACAAGAAATTGTTTGCGTTTTTTTTGCTCTGCTTTGCGAAAGATTTCGCGGGCAGAGCTCGGTAGAAACAATGGACCACGTAGTGATGTCTAAGTGACACGCTTGTACACATATTTGCAAGAAGCAAAGCACGAAGAGGTCGTGCATTAAGACACAATAAGTAGGAAACCGAAAGCGTAGGGACAGTGCTCGCAAACCAGGCCCTTATGTTTCAAATACCTCCTGTAGGAAAGACCTTTCCGATAGATCTACTTGGCTTGTATTAGTGACGAATATCGTTACAAATTTATCAGACTGTCGTGTAATCAGTGGCTTCTATAAATCAACTCCTTTTTTCCCGCGAAAGGTGAAAAAATGAATTTTATTACCTTAAATGTGAAATATGGTGGGAAAAGCAGAATGCCGTAAAAAGGAACTATTGTCATATGATTCGACTCGAGTTTTTTTCGTTTCTAAAGCCACACGCCCATCGTTATGTAATGAAAAGGGTTCGACACCGAGGCGGGATGCTGGGAGGACAAGGGACCACAATGACGTTGGACAAACAAGGAGAAAATGTGGAAAAAAACGGGAAAGTACACCAAGTCCGAGACCGTAAAGGTGGCTCGAAGGAGAAAAATACCAAAATTTATTGGACATTTGCACGACACCCATTTAATACGGAATATTATGTTATGTAGGCATTGGGGAAAGCTTCTGTTGAGTTAGAGGTCTTTAAGAGTAAATGCCCTATCTCTGATCAAAAGCGGCTTTGACCACAGCAGTTCTGGAACACATTTATCTATACAAATACTTCTAAGCCGTATTCTGATTCATTTTCGGCAACGAATTAACCTTTACTCCCCGGGAACTTCATTTTATTATGTGTATTGCCAGTATCCCCATAAAAGCGCAACAAATTACGTGTCAAACGGGGAAAAAATAAGAAGAATACCCACTTTTCTTGTCGCCTTCCTTGCGTATTAAAAAACAATTTTCAGGAAACACACAAGGGACACGCGTCACAGAAGGACGCCGGGAAAAAGGACACAAGAATTGGCCACAAAAGATGCTAATGATTTATTTAATCGATTTGACCATGAACATATGTTCGGGCTAAAGACAGCAGCGTGTGAAAAATGGCCAAAAATTCCGGGCCACACTCGGGACATCCTCTTGAATTTTATTTCCTTTCGCCCCTTTTTTGCGTCCATTTTTATGTCCTCCTCGGCCTCTTCCGTGGAGAGTCAAGTGTCCGGCTGATCTTTTTAATAGTTTCGGTTACGCAATGTTGACAAGGGTTCTCGGACAGGAAAGGGTCAGGTCAATATGCGACGAAAGGGGTCGTTCGGCTTTGCGTGTGAATAATGTTAAACGTTTGTCAATCTGCGTGATTTGGAAGGTGCGAACGGGGTTGACCGCCGCCCCTGGTCACGAATCATTAACTCCAATAAATGTCAGCCGGCGAAGGGGACGTTGAGTGTCCAAGGTGGGGCTTTGCGCCGATTATTCCCGAATCCTTCTGGGAATTTTAAGTGGCTATTTAGCTGATTGTGGGTTCCCAGGATAGTTCCTACCGGATCGAACATTTTCATAAAATCATGTGTAATATTTTCCATTCTTGGCCCATCTCGGCCCAGGACAATGATTGGGGGCTGGGAGAAAGCCGGAGCTGAGGAAGGGAAGGTTTCTTTAGAGACGTATCTTTCCAGGGGTGTGGCCCTCAAAAGAGCTAAGAAAAGGGGGCGTCTAATAAATCGGCGCCAATATATCAAAGACTTAAATTTCAATTTTTTAAAATTCCCTGCCATTTAAATGCACTCCTTCGTCCGAGGGATTATATGGAAATAGGACTGGGGTGGGGGCGCCAATTGTTATGGTTGGCTGCTAAATGATGCGCGTGGGGCAGTGGGCGGGGCTGGCCACCAGCCCGGTGGCGGGACGGGGTGGGGCGTGGCATTTTTCTGTGCAGAATTGTGCCTTTTTGAGTGAGCCAGGAATTGAATATTTTTCTTTTTGCTCTTCCAGAATTTTTTCTTTCCTAATTGGTTGTTGTATTTGTTTGTTTCGCCCCGTTGTTGTTGCTTTTTTCCTCATTTCGCTTCGGCGACAGACAACGACGCAATTCTTTAGCATTTTATTTCAATTTTCTTCCTTTTTGTGGGTGGCTGTGGGTGGCGGGCACTGCACAGCACATTTACTGCCTCATCTATTTAATACCATAAATAATTGCATCTAATTAAATATGCTTAAATGAAAATGTCCGCTTTTCTTTACCATTTTTTCCTTGCCATTTTCCTTCGTTTCGTTTCGTTTTTTATATTTTTTTAACCATCCCGGTTACGTGCCACGAGCTGGCTGCAGTTGACGCGTGATGGAGCGAATGTCATTCGAAATGAAATTCAAGTTCCAATTTGGACGGAGCGGAGGACCATGGCGGCGGGATGGGGATGGGATGGGTGGCTTGGGGAAGGCCAGCGGGAGTGGGTGGTGGCCTGGGTGGCAGGAAGAAAACACAAGTATCAGCGGGCAGGAGGACAAGGCAGAACAAAAAAGGAAGAGAATTTAATAGTTTTCAATTAGGAATCGTTTGCAGCCTTTCTTTTGGCACCCGCTCTTTTTTCGCCCGACTTCTTTATGGCACACACTTGATGCCACAACCAATCCACCCACTCGCCGGCCGCCCGCCCGCGTCACTTTCCCTTAGCCGAGTGTCAAGCAAATGAAGTCACGACTCGCCCGCCCACTCCGTCTCCCTGCCCACTCCTGTCAGTTTCGTTATTTCGCTTTTCTGCGCCCTCTCGCCCCCCAGCGCTACCCTGTAAGCTTCTAATTAGAGTACAGTCGTACTAGTCAGGCTGTGATTAGGCCCCACACATACCTGTTTCCAGTTTATGAAAATACTCCCCTCCATCGAGTACCTAAGATTCAGAAGGAGGTGGTGGTGGTGGGAGTATGTCGTGTCCTTCAGAGGTAGCAGCTCTTCGCCCCTTTTCCGCAAATATCATTGCATTCTTCAGCTCGCACCCCTTCAGTGCTGTTGTCGCTCTTTCTGCTTCCTTTTAATTCAGCGTAAATTTTATTTTATTTTAATTTCGCTGCATTTCTTTAAGCTCGCTCTTCAGCCGCCCCCGGCAGCCCCCATCTCCACCTTTGACTTTGTCTCTTCACGGGCCAGGACCCCCGGCTCTCATTTTGTTGGTGTTTCTGGAATAAGTATATAGCATTTTTTGTTTGTGTTTTATTGAAATGATGTTTCGTTTATTTTGTCACGTGACTGGCGATGCGACGCAGTGAGTGTGTACTTATCGCCGACATTGCTTTAATTAAATAGTATATTTTACTCGGCCCGAGGCAACAGTATAGGCTGGGAGGGCCTTCAGTGGAACTACTGCCTTTCTTGTATTTCACGGGCGGCTCTGAACAGCTCCCATTATTATTCCGAGTGTCGCCATCGATTATCCCTGTTGGCAGCTGAACTTTTTCCGCGCTGCAATTCTGGGAATATTTTGTGCGAGCTAAGCTCTTAACACTCTATTGAGACATGTAAAGTTTTAATAGCATTTGCGGCCCTCGACCCCTCCCCCAGCCCCCGAAGATGACAGGCCCGCGGACCGACGGAGGAACGAGGCGGTCTAGGACCTTGTTTTATGGCCTGCAGCAGTTTCGTGTTTGAACATCAAAAGTAATAAATTCATCGAACTATCGCCGGGCCAGAAATGCTCCCATCGGATTCCCCACGACCAGGTTCCAGGTTCCAGGTCGGATTTCGTTGTTGTTTTAGGTCGCGTCTCGTCCTGGCGGCAGTCCTCCCTCTGCCTTGGGAAGTCCTTCCTCCCACGTCCCTGGCTTTCTTGCCGTGAACTTTTGCCCGCGCAGTGTGCTGTTTTGTGCCTTCTCCGGTTTGTTGCCAGTGCTGCTGCAAAGTTATTCGGGTTGCTGTCTTGACTTAAGTGGCGGAGCGAGGGGGACCCGCCCAACCATAAATATTCAAGGAAACAGACGTTGAGTGTCGCCGGAAGTTCACATGTATCGGCTTATGTATTGGCCTTCGATGTCTAGGTGGAGGCGATGGATTGAAGCGGCTGAGGCACTAAAGGGTATAAACGTTTTAAAGTTGCAACCGAAGTTAACTCACCGCTCCGGAGTGGGAGAAAATTGGGTTACCTCACAACTGAGCAATTGCCAGTTTCCGAAACACGAAAATCCGACCTCCGGCCGCAGATCGGAGCCAACACGCAGCCTGCAGCTCATAATGTCCGGAGATAAGCCCTAATCGCGGCGCTACACCGATCTGGCGTGCGGGATTAGACCAAATCCAGGCCAAGCGCGCCGGTATATAGGGGGAACTGGGGCGATCGGCTCCCAGTTCGGTTCGCAATGACAACGCGTCATTTTGCCCTCGGGCTGTTGGCCCTCTTCTCCGTTCTTCTCTGGGCGAGAGCCGAGAAGCCCTACAGTGTGGAGCTAAACTCCTTCGACAAGGACCCGATGATCGACAACCAGGAGAAGTGGGTGGACTGGGGGACTCTGCGGATGAAGAAGGTGGGACGCAACGAGTTCGTGGTGGCCGGAGACTTTGAGTTCAAGCTGAACATGGGCGATGAGCAGAAAGTAAGTGGGAGACGACTTGGAAGTTATATCCTTATAGTCTTTTGTTGATTTAACCCCAGATAGCCTTGCGGGTTTTCGTCTACGATTCGGCGGCTAAGCAGAAGGGTCCTCTGGTAATGAATGTGAACAAGCCCTTCTGCCAGTTCATAAATGAGGACAAGGACACCTATCCCGAGATTCAGAAGTCCTCGAACTTGCCCGAGCAGGGCAGTTGTCCTTTTCCGAAGGGGCAGTACAAGATCGAAAATTACGAAATGGAGACCAACTTCCTGCCCGACGACGCCCCCAAAGGCGACTACATTATCGAGCTGAGTCTGCAGGATCGGGAGATCCCTGTGGCAGGACTCGTGGCAATAGTAACCCTCACCTAGTGTAGAACGCCCTTTGTTTTTTTTTTTAGTTTAAGATCTTGGATCCCCATTGACACCACAAGCGTTCCGGCTTCTTGCCCGTATATATATTGAAATGTTCAAGTTTTATATCCGTTCTGATTTCAAAACAACGATTTCGCTTTCAAAGACACAGAGTGGAGGGTCTTTTAGTGAAGTTGCACCGCAGAATTTCTGCTTCAACACCTTGCCTAATTGAAGCGTCCTGCCGTGGCGTGGGGAGTCCTTAGCAACGAAATTTAATGACGAATGTGTGCCATTTTTTCGCACTTGTTCGCCTGGAGATGATTATCTCTGCATTACAATCCATTGATTCCACTTAGGCAGCGCTACAATTGCACCACCTGCTGGGGCAGGGGCATGGGAAGGGGCATGCAGGGGGCATACAGGGGCTTACAAGGGGCAAGGACGGCGTGTGCCGGAGGGGGCGGCTTTTCACACATATGCGACACTTAATTAACAAATATGCATTACAAACACCCGCAACGAGCGGCAATTGGTTGCTGCTGTCAGGCCGAAATCCCTCGGCATCAGCACCACAGTCCTTTGCCCCGCCCCCACTCCCGCCCCCGGCTGCCAGACCCTTTATTTGCAGGGCCCTGGAGTGCCGGAACGACCCCCTTCGGCTCCGTGGCAACGGGTTGCATGGTTTAATTGAAAAATCATATGCAGCGCGCATAATTATGTTTATTGCAATAATCCGATGCAAATTCGCAAAAACTCAAACTGACACAATCAACAAATGCTTTAGACGGCCTCGTGGGCGGCCCTGAAGGGGGTTGCATCAGCTCGTTCAGAATCCAGTAGGTGACTTGCAGATACCTTAGGAAGTGTACTAGTAGATTGACTCAATATGGGCACAAATGAGAGATTATTTATCCCCCAGATAGGCTGGCAATAGATACTACAATTTGAATGCCAAGCCTCCCCCATGATATTTGCCACAGCCCTGGTCCAAAAGGCTCTGGCCTCACACCCCTACCAGCCACCCACCACCCGGATTTCGCTTTTGTGCATCTGCATCTGCAACTGCAACGGCATGGGTTTCTGTATCTGCAACCAAACCCCAACTGTATCTGTTGCTGTAATGCCGCGCCGTATCTGTGTATCTGCGTATCTGTGGAGTTGTTGTTTTCGGCTGCTGGCGCGCATTAAATTGCACTTTAAATTGCACATTTCAACGCCTACTGATTATGACAGATAATTATGTTATCGAGTGCCGCCACACGCCTGCCACCCTCCGAATATTTCGAGGGGCGAAATGTTCATTTTGATTTCCTGCCACACGTGAGCCACATACGAGAAAGAGTATGTTTTTCAAGGGAATTATCGGGTGGAAGCCTTTTCTGATATGATTCGTCTGAAGTTTAGGCCTAAGCCTTATGTATTTTGCTCATATTTAGTGCGACTGGAGTGCTTGTTTCTTGGCCCGCGGAAAAGTCACAGGCTCAGTCACTCAAATCAGGATACGTCGCTTTGGGGACATGCCTCCCCGCGCCAGGAGCCGCTGCCACACCCTTGAAAAGCCACCTTTTACTTCCGCCGTCGCACCTGGCCCTGGCAGGTACACATATTTTTAATCATCATTAACAATAATTCGAGAAATACTTTTAATTTTCTGTTCTCAAGACGCCACATGTGTGAGGGGGCATGGGCCGTCTGAGCCCCGGGCCTGTTGGGTTTTGTTTCGTATTCCCCTTTCTACTTTCGCCTCAATGACATTGCACTTACTGGCCCCCTGTCCCCACCGCCACCCCGTTTTTTGTCGCCTCTCAAGATTTATGAAAAAATTGTATTTCACCGCCCGGGCACCCGGGCGCCCGAACGCCCTTCGCCTACCGACTACCGCCCACCGCCTCCTGCCTCCCGCCCCCAGGGGATTGTTTTCGACGCCTTTGCTCTCGAGCTGTTTCCTTCACTCGGCTCCGGGTTCTTTCCGGGTTTTGGTTCTTCTCCGCTATTTCCTTGTGTGCAATATTAATTATTATGGGCGCCGCCACCCACACAAATAAATCATAAATTAAAATCCAGGGCGGGGGCTGGGCAAGTGGCCACACCCCCGCTCGCAATTTTTATCATTAAACGCATTTGATAATTAAAAATTGTCATTTTTTAGCAGCTCCTCCGCCCTTCGTCCTCCTGCGGTGAAATGTCATTCCGCGGAACAGAAAAAAAAAAAATACAGAAACTTTGGAAAAAAACGAAAAATATTAAATTACCAGCGGGGAGGGGTGGGCGAGCCGAGGGGCATTTATCATTTTGCCAACTGTTTGTTTGATAAGGGAAAAGAGCAAAAAAATATTACCGAAGGCGACAGGGGCATAAATAAAAATTAATTGGTTCAAGAAAGAATGCAGAGCAGAGGCACATAAATATTACTTAAAATAGATTTCGAAAAGCCGACAAACGCCATGCGAACCTGAGCCGCGTCGACTTTTCCTCACTTTTGCGACTGCATCTCCTAGGGTTTCATTTCATTAAGTTCCAGTTCCGCCGGCTCCGGCTCTGGCTCCGTCTTCGATTGCGACTGCGAGGAAACCGAGCTAGACAGCCGAGCCATTAAAAGTAATGCCAAAAACAGTGGAAACCATTATAATTGTTGTTAAATGAACCAGATGTAGCCGAAGGTGGGGGAGTCAGTGGGCCGCGGGTCGGAAAAGCGCAGCAAGCGCCGGAAAATCCAGGCAGAAAGCTCTCGGCAAATGTGTTTCCAATTGATGGAAACCTGTTTGTGCTTCGTCTCAATTGCCCGGGTTTCTCGGGAGAAGTAAACAGAACAGGTGGAAACTGTATCGAGGAGTCGGAGAGTGAGGCCCGGCTGTGTGTATTTGTTTTGTCTTCGCCTTCTGCCAAGTTCTAATTTCAGGCACGACACGCTTAGAGACCCAGGGTCGTCAGTGCCCTTTAAACGTAATCTCTTTAAATATCAGATTCAAACATGATAAGTGTCGGGCCCAACCCATTCCCCGAGTTGATGGACTCTCAGAAGCACTCCTCAAGCCGTGTCTGCCTGCAATTCACGCGCTATTACCACTTTTCGAAGTAATAAAATATTATTAAAATATACATCCCGCTCAGCGGCTCACACACACAGCCAGCGGCTGTAAATCAACGTCTCGATGACATTAAAATAAAATTTTAATGCCGCCACAAAGGATAGAAAGCGATGGGGGGTGGTGGGGCAAGCAGACAGGATACAGGAGACAGGAGAGGCATCCGTGCTACTTTCTTGGCGCTTTTTGATCGAGAAACTTTCCACGTCTGTAGTTTTTCAGTGGGTGGTTTTGCGCCAAGCAGTCTCGTCATTTTCACCTTGGTTACACTGCAGTGTTGTAATTTATTTGAATTTATCAGCATTGCATGCCCCAGCCCCAGCCCCAGCCCTAGCCCCACTTTCCACCCCCGACTCCCACCCCGTCGATAAATTGCCGACGTCTGGGCCTCCTGCTCATTTCCCCGGCTCATGGCTCACGGCTCACGGCAAATAATTGTAAATATTTGATACACAATAAGGCAATAAAAATAAAATTGAAAATTTTTCGCTTTGTGCTACATTGCGTTTGTTATTATCATCCTGCGTCCTTCGTGCCTCGTCCTTGTCCTGCGCCCCTTGGCCTTCGCCAGCTTCCTGTCTGTCGTAAAGGAAATTGATACATAAGTCATTTTTATTGGCATATTCTTTTGTGTAATTACATCGCAGGTAATTTAAATTTCCTCCGCCAGAGTAATTTATGCCAGGAAGGCGAATGAAGCCCCATTAAAAATTATATTTCGTTTGCGTAAATCGCATCGATTTACGATTCCCAAAAATATAAAAAGGTGATCCAGTGGGCCGTTTGTTTATTTTATAATTCTTTCTGCTTTCGGGTTTCGCCACGCCTTCTGGCCTGCGGTATCCGTCGCCTTCCCTCTATCAGCTATCCTGCACCCTCTGCACGAGATGCTCCAGGACATTCACGCAGATGCAGTAGATGAAGATGATCTTGAAGCAGTGCATGCTGAACTGCAGCAGGATCATGTGGTCAGCGGTCATGGCTGACTGCCTGCGGGTCAGTTGATCGCAGGACCCGGGAGGGAGAAAGGATCCGCCACACCAAGACGACCTGGAACAAATCAACAACGGCCAGCTACCTTCACATTTTTAGAAACAGACTTGATTTGACGGAAGCTGCCAGGCAAACGTTAGAATTGAATCAGAATATTTGGTAGGGGTTATCTATTTCAGATGCGAAGGCTACGTCCTGTCCAGAAGCCAATCCATTTATAAGAGGAACTTCTTAAACGCTTCCCAGATCTATTCTTCGCCGAGGGAGTCTGTAAATATCGCCCACTGCGAAGGCTGTATCTTGGTACCCGATTCTTACTTAGGCGCCCCCCTAAATATGTCTCTCCAGCATCCTGGAGTGCAATCTCTAAGCGCAACCCGTTAAAGGATGTGTGTGCCTTCCGTGTAAGGACAATTAATTCGAGTATTCCCCTTCGCAAGTTGTTTATAGCGCGTTTGTTGGGTGAAAGAGTCAAGTTTGGAAAGTTGTTCCGGCTCCACCACTTAAATGTTCAATTTGGGGTTCCGACATTCCGCCGCAATATCCCCGGAACCCCCACCCCGCCCGGCTCCCCCTATCCGAGCCGCTTTTTTGGCTGCTTACTCTATTACCTATGTGTATTTTCTGAGCTCTTTTTTGGCGCAAAGTTTTTGCGGCTTTTTCAATATTTTATGAGTCAAGCTTTTGCGTTAACACCTTAAGTACGGAGGGCATTGCGGTTGGTTTGGAAAGCGGCGGCAGCCCCCGAGAAGCCCCAGCCCGCTACTCGGAGGGCGAGTGTTTGGCTTTGGCAGGAAATAACGCGCAAGTTATAAGTTTTAACTAGCAAGCAGCTTGGCTCGGTCCACAAGGCTCCCGGACTCCGGCCCTGCTCTACGCCACGCCCCTGGAAGCCACAGGATCGGGCCAGGGAACTCTGAGAAGGGTGTCTGCTGAAGGACGACTGTTGCGCCTGTTGAGCAAGGATGTGTTCTTGTTGTTCCTGGAGCTGCAATGAGGCATCAAATATTGCACACAAGCCGACTAAGTCCCTCCCCGAATTCTCGCCATCAGCCCCCTAGATTCCTGCAGGCACAGAAAAGGCGTGTACCTTTGCAATCAATAATTTATTGTGATTATTGTAGTGTAGTGTAGTGTTGTGGCTCCACTTTTCCCACTGAGAGTTCAAGGATCTCTTCCTTAGACTTCCTGTTGCCCAAGTATTCCTTTCTCTCAGTGCACTTCATTGTACACGTCGACAACGATTTATTTCCCAGGCAACTTAAGGGCCCACGCCCCGCCTCCCTCCCACAGAACAATGCCAATTCATACCGCCACGCCCACTCGCCCACTGGCCCACACGCCTCCCTCCGAAAAGAGTGGGCTGAATGGAAAGTTGGACGGGGGACTTTGGCGCCCAACTCAATGAGTCGAAATTAAACAATGCTAAAGATTAAGTGCAGATTTTGGACTTTATCTGCTTGTGCCATAAATTGGTATTTAAGGATACCCCAGAACTGTCTATAGCACGCACACACGCGCAGAGACACACACGCTAAACGTATTGTGTGTGTGGGTAGTCGAGGCACAAACACATAGGCGCTGTGGGTGGCGCCCCGAGGTATGCAGCAAAGTAGCTCTGCCAACAATAGATCAGCCTCCGCACAAATAGCCTGATTCCTGTTTGCGGGCTAGGAAGTCCCGAATGCGGCGTAAGTTTTCCTCCGGTGTTTTGTTTACCAATTCCGCAGGGGCCAGGGGGCTAGGACTTGCACAAGATTAATTGCAATCGGTGTTTTAGCATATGTTTTATACTTTGTCGTCCCGAAACTTGCTCCTCTCGCCGTCGGGGTGTGTCTTGCGGTTGCTTCGGAGTATTTCTTTTCGCCAAGGAGCAAGAATCGCAAGGGCGCCAGGTGGATGCACCTGGCACTTGAGAAGGCAATTAAGCTCTTATTTATGCGACTGACTGGTTGGTGCGACGCCAAACACATGTCGAAGAAAGTTTTGAGGCCACTATTGCTTAATTATCAGAGACGGTGCCAGGATGTGGGCTCCTTCCGCCACAACAACGCAGATAATCATCCTGGCCCGCTTTAAATTGATCCCTAAATGCCGCGTCCTGCCGCGTCCTGCTTCGTCCTGCCTTTTGTTTGGCTGGATAGCCTCAGGAACTCCCCAGCTGCGAAAAGTTATGGGCCGCCGCTGCCATACCTTATTCAATTTCATTTGCAGACCAGGACCATAATTCGATTGCCCCATGTCTTAATGGCATAATCTCGGTAAAAGTACACGTATAAGCAGGCCGGCTGTGGAGGCGGGTGTCCTGGCAACAACAATAACAACATATTGTGCCAGGCTTTCTTTTATCCTGGCTTCCGACATATCCCGTGCCAACACATCCCCCTCCAGCGGCATCAACACCATATCACTTTGATTACTTTATTATTGGTGGGTGTGCACACGCACACACACTCACTCCCACCCACACACACACATGCCACACACCTTTGTCCCGCCCCGCTTCCCGCCTCTCGCCTCCCCCTCTTTTCCCTGCTTTTTCCCGCCTTTCCCCAGAAATTCCCGGCATTATCCCACTTTACTTATTAGAAGCAATCATACAACACTCCGCCCCATCCAGGCGAAAAAATTATTAGGGGCTGGGGGTGGTTTGGCCAACAAAGGGCGGCTGCGAGGGGGCCGCCAGAAGAAAGAGAGACGCTGAAGAAGCAGCCAACAAAAATAAATCATTTTTTCTGCTTTTGTTGTTGATTTATGCGTTTCTTCGATGTCTCTCACCCCAGCGCTGGGGCTCTTTCTTTCCGTGTCCTTCCTTTCTTTATATCTCTTTTTGTCTATAAATGTAACTCTGGATTTTTCTACACTCAGAAAAATAGGGTAAGAGTTGGGGGGTGTATTTCTGAGAAGGATAATAGTTTGATTTGATTAGGTTTGTTGAGGAAATGCCTGAAGCTTTAGGCCAATCTTGGTTGGATCATACGCGAGGGTTGATGCACAGGGTCAGGACCTTTTCGCCCAGTGCTCGAAGGCTGCACTTTGGCTCCTGTTGATAATGAGCCAAATCATTTTTCGTAAGATAAATTCCCCCCCGGCTGCAGCCCCGTATAAGTAGCTGGAAAACTTATGTTCCGACCTGGCCTCAAACTTCCCCGGTTCTGGGCTCCTAAGCTAGTTACTACGCTTTGTCTGCCAAGTCATTCCGCCACCCCACCCCCACTCGTGGGGCCCGTGCGCCCATTCCTTCCGGAAGAACCCCTCTCACCTTGAGGAGAATCGGAGAGTTGGCGTCGACAAGTTCGAGTTTGGTGCGCTCCTTGAAAGCGTTATAAATCATTGCCATGATTAAGCGACGCGGCACGACACGACATCCTTTTGTTGCAGCAGTTGTAGTAGTGGTAGTGGCAGTGGCAGAGGTAGTGGTGGCAGCAGTGGTGGTGTGCCAGGCAGGGTGTGTGTGGTGGGGATAGTGGAGCAGTGAAAGTTCTCCGGCCAAGTAAAATGATAATTTAATATCGAAAATTGTTTTTATTGAGTTGATTTGTAGGTCCAATTGAGTGCGCGGGGAGGTGGTAGTGCCTTGGGCCCCAATCACTCCTGCGTTGAATTGGCTTGGCGTGGGCTTGCTGCGGAAGCTGACAAAGGGTGGTCGAGGAGAGGCAACTATTCTCCTCGCAACCCCCATCCACGAGCACTCGAGAGCGATGAAAACTCAGCCGCCACTCTGGTCCTGGCATCTTACATAATATTCCGTTTACCTTTGCTCTTCGCGAGCACTTTTTGCCCCTTTTTCTGGGGCCAAAGGGGAGGCGCCACCCCTACAAGCCTACCAGCCTACCAGCCCTCCCGCACCCACTCACATCAAACATATTTACATATGTGTACTTTAAGAAACTTTGCTAATATGTTAAAACTGTTCATTGACACCGAAAAATGAGCAAAAGCGCATCTGCCGGCGGAGAAGAGGCCATGGAGGGCGTGGCAGGGGCTCAAGTATCTCGCCAACGCCCCACCCCCACCCCCACCAGCCGTGTGTTTGAGTTTGAGCTGCGATTTCCCTTACATGCGATGTGTGTGTTTGCAGTGTTGAAAAACACAAACAGCAACTGGGAGCTTATTAAATGGTAGATAGCCCCCACTTCAGCAGCCTCCCCTGCGCAGCTGGGGGGAGGCAGAGTTCTAGTCAAATAGCAGGAATAGAAATACAGCCGAAACAAACTTTGTTTGCCGCTTCTGCAATATTAACTGTTAATTATGCCGCCCCCATCCCGGCACGCCCTTTTTCCGGTCTGTCAATATTTGTTGAAACACTTCCTGATAGGCGAAAATGGCTTTTGAATACGCCCCGGAATGCAGTGCGAAAGTTGTGCCATTGCAATTGCATCTCACTATTTTATTAGAAAAGTTTCGCCCGATGTTTGACTTTATGCGCTATTTTTTAATATTTATTATGGCTGATTGCGATTCCTCGAAACCCACAGACACACAGACGCTCAGACAGAGGCGGCTTCGAGAGGGGGCCCCTTTTGTTTGCCTTGCGGCGAGTGGGAAGGACGCAATGGCAACAATGGCAAAGGGGAAAGCACAGGGCCCAGAACCCAGCACACAGCTCTCCCCTGAATCGCAAAATGTAAAAGTTTAGACGAGGGCTGGCTGCATTCACGCATTATAATTTAAGTGAAACATAAATATTGATGTAATAAATTAATTTCGTTCTATAGGAAAAGAGAGTCGGGCCAGACGAGACCCAATTCAATCTGGGGAGTACGATTGGAAATTTGAATATTAAATATTTGCTCTGAGGACGGCCTTTAAAAATATTGTGCTTTCAAGGACCTCTCAGACGCGCAAGTTAACAAAGACCGGCCCTCTCCAATGCTGTCACGATGGAGGAGGCTGCGGGAGCTGCATATCGCTTTCAATAAGTCGTTGGGTCATCAGGGGGCGTGGCGGATGTCCTTCCCGAAACCTCCAGTCCCTCACCGCCGGGGTTAGTTAATTGGTGGGAATGCAATAAACTCTTTACAAGGAACTGGCCACATCCTTACCGAAATCTGAGTCCCACATTCTTTCTCCGTTTCTTGCCAGTGTCCCAGCATTGTTTATGAACTATTTATGGCTCGGGGGCAAAAAAGGTCAATGTTGTCAACTATGCAAAGTTTCCGGTAAGCTGCAACCTTTTTTCGGGCGAGATACATAACTTTGATGAAGTCTTCGACGTTTGGTCCGTGAGACGACAAAGAGCTTGGCTCCTGGAATCTTTGTTGGCCTGTAAAGTTTGCAATTCTTGTGGGAACACTTGATCATAAGTTGCGCATTTTTCACTTATTTATTCCGTCTGAGCAGCCTGGCAGCTGAGCAGCAGTCTTGCAAAAATGTATGGAGCCGCCGAAGCCTCTGCTCCTTGTCTTCCCGCTTCAGCTACCTGTTTTTCCCACCTCGCCTGCTGATGTGCTGACCCGGTCACTTGACTTTTTGCCCCCGATGCAGGCCACTAAACTTTGCCGCTCACCCAGGCTGTGGTCTCCATAAAGCTGAGGAATTCATGGCATGGCTGCCCAGCAAGGGACAGCTCATACGTTATCCTTGGCGCCTCGCAGGACTTATCCATCGATTGCAGCGGGGTCCGGAGCCTGTTCCTCTGCCTGGGCTTGTGGCCTGAGAAGTAGTTCCCGAAGAAGCTTGCGAAAACTTAACAACTACTTACTTTACCCTGCTTACATGCTTCATGTCAATTTATAATAACCCCAGAAATACCCTTCAAATCCTCGGCAACTTATTATGCAATCTGTAGTCGAGTCCTGGGCAAATCAATTCCCTTTAGTGGCATGCACTTGCAAGCTTGCTCCGCGCCCACTCCTGCAGGAAACTTAAGCCCCAGCCCTCCGCTTGTCAGCTTCTCCAGAGTGCGGACACACAGCCCACACGACACACCGCTGATATGCCACAAATTTGTCGTAGACGGCTGTTGTTGTTTTCCTGCTAAGACAAACACACCTTCGGGTGTCCTTTTTTTGGGGGTCGGAGCGATACAAAGTTGAGACTATGAGCTACGGTAGATAAAAGTTAGTTTTTTGTTGACTTCAAATGCACTCCCTGTCTCGCTTCCTCTCCTCTGCTTCTTGCCCGCCCACGTGTGTGCACAGAGCCACCCCCGCTCCCGCTCCCGCTCCCACTTCCACCCACACTCTCAAGCACACTAACAGGAATCGTGTGAATTATTAAAATCTAATAAACCACAAGATTTTATGTTACACGGAACTCGTTCATCGTCGTCGCCGAGAATCTTGGCAGCCAAAGTTTCGTGTGGTTTTCTTTGGTTACGCTATTGAACCTTAAATTAAGTTTGAACATAACTTCCGGTCCGCCCTCCCGCACACACGGGACATGCACACACTCACACATTTGTACGCGCGGAGGATACCTTTTCCTCGCCCTGTTTACATAGGTAAGTTTAATTTTCCTGTAGCACAATTTTCGGCGCAAGTCAAAGGTCCAGGGCAGGGCGAGCAGGGCTCGAATCCCATGTGCGTGTGTGCTAGGGCGGCGAGCGGTTGTTCATAAATTTCCTTAATGTCTAAGTGTGAAAATCTTTGCCGTTCGATGGTGCTTTTCACACTTTCCACACCGAAAGACCAACCGAAGGACCGGCTCTCCCAGGCCCCATCGGCCCGGTGAAATCAAGCAGCAATGTGTAAACTTTCAATAGGTTCGTTAAAATTTTATGATTTTCCTGCCTGAATGCCTGAATGCCGGAACTGGAGGGAAACGTGTTGAAAATTGTTGAGCCACTTATCCCCTCTGTCCTGTCTCCCCGCCTCTGCCATCGCCTCTGTCGAATGGGATTTTTAAGTTTTCTCGGTTTTCGTGTTTATTGTTTTTGTTTTCTTTGAATACAAACCGTTTTTTATGTTTGGCAAAGTATTTCATTCGCTTTTATCGGTATTTGTAGAATATTTATAAGCGTGGTTTCAAAAGTTTGCAAACTCGAGCTGGGGCGGATTAGGCATTCCTGATTGGGCCTCGTGTTGGCGGTTATTTTTTATGGCTTATACTTTTGTGTGTCAAACAGAATTTTGATGCATTTTTAATGTTCTTCTCATGTTCGGTCTCATTTAAGCGAATAAGCAAGGGGCCATTTCGCACCTTGGAATTCCATTCAGCTAATTTGCCATTCCTCTCCCATTTATCTTTTTATTCCGCAAGTTTTTGGATTTTGACAAAGTTTGCGAACTGCAACTTGGTGGCTTTGACAGCTGCAAGTGCATGAGAATACATAGTATATCTATCTTTTTTTGGCTTGCCAGCTTAATGCCCTGGGGCCTTCCTATGTACACATAGGTATGCCTCTTCTCCAGCATGTCTGGTAGTCACTCAAAAAAGTTGAGCCAAGGAACTTGCTCTGCTTGGAGGCGAACAGGCAAAGGTAACAAGTAGCAGGCAACAGAAGCTGTAGCACCTGTCAAAATGACAGTTGAAAAAACAAGCGAGGTGTTGCGGAAATATATTCATGTATATATACATACGTATGGCCAGCTCAAAGAGCAGCGGCTGGAACATTAAGCAACATTTGGTCGGTTCAAGTTTTCGCCAGAACCAAACTTTTCCCGGCACCACACTTCTGGACAAGTGGTGGGGGCAGCTCCGGAGAAACACATCTCGACTTCTGACTAAACTAATTATATTCGAAAAGAAATCAGCGCCCGAAACCCTCAAGCACTTCTGCCTGTACACGTCCACAAGTGGACTGCGAACTCGGAAGCCTTTGTACACGCCGCCCAACACTCTTTTGTTGTTTTTTTCATCTTTTTATACAAACATATTGCTGAAACACCCATTTCCTTTTGAAGTGCAGCCTTTAAAATGGCGATCGCCGGTCGCAGAACAACAATCGAAACTCGTCGGTTTCGAAATCTCTCCACTTGACTTTTCCCAGCAATAAAAATAAGAGCTAAAAGGAAAAAAAATCAAAGTTATGGGTGCTTTTCTCGAGAGGTATATAAATTGTTCTTTTTATAATTTCAAAGAAACGTCTTTCATCAGGACTTCGCCAATACAATTTTCTGATGCAGTTTAGCTGCGCAATTATTAATATGGGGTAATTGTTAAAGGTTATAGGATTTCCTTTTAGATTTATTTTCTCAAACCCAAATTTACCCATGGACCACGGGAAAATATTCGGAAACTCATATATGTATAACCCCAAACGATAGCTGTATCTCAGCCAATTCTCATCCGATTCATGCAGGGGATACCTTAAACGCTTTCTTTTCCAATTCCCCGTCATTCTGCATCAAAATATGGATACCAAATTTTTTTTCAATTTTTTTTTCAAATTTTCCCATGGACCCCCTTGGAAATCCAGAAAAACCCATTTGTGGCCCCAACGATAGCTGTATCTCAGCCAATTCTCATCCGATTCTTGCAAGGGATACCTTAAACGCTTTCTTTTCCAATTCCCCGTCATTCTGCATCAAAATATGGATACCAAATTTTTTTTCAATTTTTTTTCAAATTTTCCCATGGACCCCCTTGAAAATCCATAAAAACCCATTTGTGGTCCCAACGATAGCTGTATCTCAGCCAATTCTCATCCGATTCTTGCAGGGGATACCTTAAACGCTTTCTTTTCCAATTCCCCGTCATTCTGCATCAAAATATGGATACCAAATTTTTTTCAATTTTTTTTCAAATTTTCCCATGGACCCCCTTGGAAATCCATAAAAACCCATTTGTGGCCCCAACGATAGCTGTATCTCAGCCAATTCTCATCCGATTGTTGCGAGGGATACCTTTAACGCTTTCTTTTCCAATTCCCCGTCATTCTGCATCAAAATATGGATACCAAAATTTTTTTCAATTTTTTTTCAAATTTTCCCATGGACCCCCTTGGAAATCCAGAAAAACCCATTTGTGGCCCCAGCGATAGCTGTATCTCAGCCAATTCTCATTCGATTCTTGCGAGGGATACCTTAAACGCTTTCTTTTCCAATTCCCCGTCATCCTGCATCAAAATATGGATACCAAATTTTTTTTCAAATTTTCCCATGGACCCCCTTGGAAATCCATAAAAACCCATTTGTGGCCCCAACGATAGCTGTATCTCAGCCAATTCTCATCCGATTCTTGCAAGGGATACCTTAAACGCTTTCTTTTCCAATTCCCCGTCATTCTGCATCAAAATATGGATACCAAATTTTTTTTCAATTTTTTTTCAAATTTTCCCATGGACCCCCTTGGAAATCCATAAAAACCCATTTGTGGCCCCAACGATAGCTGTATCTCAGCCAATTCTCATCCGATTCTTGCGAGGGATACCTTTAACGCTTTCTTTTCCAATTCCCCGTCATTCTGCATCAAAATATGGATACCAAAATTTTTTTCAATTTTTTTTCAAATTTTCCCATGGACCCCCTTGGAAATCCATAAAAACCCATTTGTGGCCCCAACGATAGCTGTATCTCAGCCAATTCTCATCCGATTCTTCCGAGGGATACCTTAAACGCTTTCTTTTTCGATTCCCTGTCATTCTACATCAAAATATGGATACCCAATATTTTTGCAATTTTTTTTTAAATTTTCGCTAGACCCTAGACCCTTTGGAAATCCATATGTGGCCCCAAACCATGTCCGTATCTTTTTCTCATTCGGACGCGATTTTTAAGCTGCACATTTTGTGATAGTGCTTGTGTATAATTATTGTATATTAGAGGTGCAAAATGCAATGGACATATCCATATAGATTATTTTATAGGAACATGTTCAGTATTTGTAGTCTTTAAATGTCAATTCCCAAATTTTCTGTGTATTGGCAAGTTTTGTGAAAGTGGATTCCTGGATTTGCGAGCATAACGTCAAACTTCATTCAATTCAATTAAGCGGGAAACTTTCTGCTAATTGCTGGAAATTATCAATTCAAATCACGTTAAGACTTTTCTCTCCGGCCCGAAAAAAAGAACTGGAGGAGGCAGGAAGGACGGAAAAAATTATCATGCAGCACGCTTAAATGGCTTTTCAATTAGATTATGTCATTCAAGTGCCTGGCAGCCATGGCTCTCGGCGCCCCACCCCGCTCGTCAACCCTCCTTATGGCCACATTAAACGTATCAATTTCCGTTAAAGAATTTTCCCCCGAAAAAAAACAGCAAAACAACAAAAAGAACGAACAAGGAAAGCCCTCCCGAAAACAACGGAAAACAACTTGAGTTCATTAATTTTGTGCGAGGCGCAACAATTAGCACGAAAACCCGAATTTGGGAGGGGTGGGTGGAGCTTGTGGGGAGTGGAATTCGATGGTATCTGCCAGTGGAAAAAATACAATATTAAACAATATGCTGGTGCTGGGGACCGAAAAGCTGCCCTCCCCATTGCCGCAGAACGTGACGCTGCTAATTAAGTTGACGCATTTGCCGCCTTGCTGGCTCAGCTCCCGCCACGCCCGCCCCCTCCGCCCCGGCTGCCGCCAAAGGCCGTCGCCCACTGCCCCTCCTCGTTGTTATTATTTTTGTGTGCCTCGCGGTCCTTTTTGTCTAGCGGGTGGGTCTAGTGCCGTCTTGCGGTGAGCTTAGGAAATTTGCATGCTTGATTTGCTGTTCTCCGTAGAAAATGAGGGGCTTGGACGGGGGCTGGGTGGGGAAATTCGCGGGCAAAGTGGGTGTTAAGCAGGCCCCGAGGGCGCCCCAGTGCGGGGCGTGGGCCGGCAAGCGTAACAGGTTGAAGCTTCCAAGTGATCCGAGTGTCGGGAATCGCAATACTTTTTAATGAAATTTCAGAGTCAAGAATCCAATATTAATTGCTTTTATTTGTGTATTTAGTTGAGGCGCATAAAGTGTGTAGTTTCAAAAACAATTATCCTGCCAAAAGCCTCACTTAGTGCTTAGTGCTCCGTATTAGAAAGCCAGAAACTGTCTAGTCCGCCCCCGAGTCCTTGTTGCAGCCCACATCCCCCATCCCCAGTGCATCTGCATCCATTATCTTCTGCCCGCTGTGGGCGTTTTTGTTGTCATCCGCTTAATTGAAAAATGTCCCTGCTGCTTGTCAACATTTCGATTTCCAATATGTCGTCCTGGTCGTCCTGCGTCGGCCTGTTTCGTCCAGGCGGCGCCCTTGTTGTTGTTGCTCTTGTTGTTATAAATGGCCAGTGTCGAGTGCAAAATTTTCTAAAAATTTCACACGTCGCCCGCGACAGATGTCGCCACCCAAAGTGCGCCTCCCCCTTCCCGGCTCCACCCCCTTTGTAACCACTTCCGCTCAGCCGTCAAATGCAGAGGTTGATCTGCCCTGCAGTCCCTTAGCCCGCCTGCCACTCCCCCTTTTTTGTGGCACCGCATTTACCGTTAGCATATCAATAACACACACTGCGCCGCGGATGTTCTCGGGGTAGGGTGAACCTGGGGCCATCCTGGCACCCGGAGCCGGGATCCAGGCGGTATCTGGACTGAGGGGACTGGACTCATAAAATATGGCAACGGGCGTCCATCAACCTGCACGTGAATGAGAACGTGACACCAGCGACGCCTGCTACTGAGTCCGGAGCCCCGATCCAGCCACGCCCCATCCCTGCCGAGTCACTGGAAGAAAAGCGTTTCGACTGCAGACCAATAATAGAACTGAAAAACAATGCCATTCAAAGAAAAATAGCTTCTTCAGTTTATGTCGAATTTTGTTATTCAGCCTTCACATTTTCCACCAAGAACATTTTCTCTCAGTGCAGCAGACCGCGAGCCGTTTGATTTCACATTTCATGCAAAATTTTCGGTGGGCAGACTTCAGCCAGGGACGCCGTGGGTGGGGTGAGGGGTGCTCTGAAAGGCCTGGCAAGGACGCAGGACGCAGGTCGATGTCGCATCATCGGAAATGAATCATTTGCTTCGTTTGTTGGCATCCGCTCGGCGTTTATTTCCGCTGCCTCGCGCTCTGTCCGCTCCTTCCCACCTCGCAGTCCCCGAACCAGGTGCCAGGATTCGTTGGCTCGGCTTCACAGGACATGTGTGCACGGCACGCTTCCGTGACAAAACATGGACACCGGGATCCGAACAAAATCCAAAATCCAGTACCAGGTAGTGGCTTTTTATTTTTGGCTGGTTGTGCAGAGTGCTGGGAAGTCTTTGCGGCCTTTTTCTATTTTTTGTTTCTCGTTTTTAGTTTTATTTTGTCACCTGTGCGTGGGTGCGGGCCAGGACATTGGGCGCAAAGGGAGGCTATCGGATGTGCCGGATAGTGTCGATCTGAGAGCCCGCATGTGGCCATCACACAGAGGAAAATGCTATAGAGATGATTTGTTTTGACGAATTCACATTGAACATTAAACTGAAACTGAACTGAGAACTTCAGGGATCTGGCCCTGTTTCCTTTGATCTGAGGATACATTTTTGGTGTATATCTCTGTGGACCTCCGTTCTAGCCCCTTTGCTCCATTGACACTTTTATGTAACCCGTCCACCCGTCCACGCGCCTGTCCTGCCAACCGGCCACCCATCCGTCCAACCAACCATCCATTCTTTCATTCATCCATCCATTTGTGTCCGCTCTCATTTGAGTCCCGCATAAATCAATTGCACTTGTCATCAACTCAATTAATTTTTGGCAAACAAAGTGCAGTAAATCAATTGCTTTGGCAGCTGGGCCAACGGGTCATGTCCATGGCTGTGACCCCCTGCTCCCCTGTTCCCCGTCTCCCCTGCCGCCACTGCTGCCCCTGCTGACCTCTTCCCCCTTTTATTTTTCCCGCTGTGTCCAGTTTGCCTTTGTGGGTTTTGCTTTCTTTCTGCGTTTGTCATTGGAATTTTTTCCTGCCTGCTCTTTTTTCTCCGTCGCGAAAATGGGTAAATGGCTGGGGCGTCGGACGTCGGACGCCGGACGTCGGGCGGGACGGGGGTGGTTGGCAGGGGGAGGGGGACTACTGTACTGTCCATTTTATGAGTCGCCCCATGCATGTTGACACTGTATCAAATGGGGTTAAAAAGTGATTAAAGTAGGTTTGGCAAATGTCAACAATGTTTAAACCCCATTCGGCAGGATCCCCGGCTTGTGGTCCCTGGCCCTTGGTCCTTGGTTCTCGGTCCTCGGTCCTCGGTCCTGTCGAGGGCTTAGGCGTGTAACTGTCGTCGGAGTGCTCTTGACGTTTCGGTATGTACCCCCAACCACTCCATGCATCCACTCCATCCCGCATGCCACGGCAGGAAAACCGATGAATGTTGTCCGCTCGTTTGGCGACGGATTCGATTTGCAATTTTTTACCACGATATCCTCCCTCCCGGGACCTGCGCCATCACCCGTGTGTGCATATCTGTGGCATTGTCCCTTGGGGAATTTCCAGGGAGTGTCAGCGGTAAATTATGCATTTTTTTACTTTGGTGCTTTCGGTAAATTGAATTTATGCATTTGCTTTGATGGTCGAAAGAGAGCTCCTGAAAAAGGACATTTTCAGCTCCCAATACCAGATTTTCACGCCTCTCCTCAATGGTTTTCAGCTTTTATTTTATACTTAATTGCCACTGCTATCAATATGGACTATATGTACTTTTTCATCTTTTCCTTTCACAGGACCTAATTGTATCCGAAAATACGCAAAAATGGGAAGGAATCCCCGACACCCCAATATCATTTAGGCTGAAGTCTAATTTTAGTAAAATATAGATAAAAAAAAAACGGAAAAGCGTATTGACACTCATTACGGAAAAGGAAAGAAAACATAAAATGGGGTATGTTTTTAAAGATTTTATTCTAAAGACTTAATATTTATATAAACTCATTAATCAGATCCCAAAATATTTGTACCAAAACAAGGGACTGCAAAAAGGAGTTGCACCCTGTTCGGAGAAATAAGAGGTATTTTTTAAATCGTATTTGAAAGTGTTTGAAAGGTGAGACAATGTATGCGAAGAGTGTGTGAGTTATCTGTTCTTACAAAATTGGCCCCTTTTCATTGTTTTATGTGTTGTCCGTATAAATTTGTGTATTTCTGTGTATTTTTAGTTTGTGTATTTTAACTGAGCATGCCAACTAATACGCATTCTTTATTTTTAATAAGGAGTGTTAACCACATATATGAGTAAGTTCTGTAAACGCAATTTATGCTTATTTTAAGGGGGAAACATGATGTAAAAGATATAAAAAACCTTAGTTTTAAGACTTTTTTGTGTAAAAAGTTCAGCTTAAACTGCTTGCAAAAGTCAGACAAAACAACTACGACAATCTAAGGATCAAAAGTAAGGAGAAAAGCAACGAAATTTAAACAAATTAACGATAATATAACGATCAAATATAAGGAGAAAAGCAATATAAGGAGAAAGCCTTGAACAATGAAATGGAAATCAAGGAAAGTTATCAAGGAAACCAGGGATAAAAACAATCGAACTTCATAAAAAAGTTACAAATTCAATCGAAAACCTAAAACTAAAACTGTGGATCCTGATCGTTTTGGAATGGAAGAGCTGGCTGTCCCACTGCCTCGTTTAAAGAGAAAGTAAGTGTGATCTACTTCTTCCTATCTTTGTTTTTCCTTTGTAAGTAATGGTTATTCCTGCCTCTGTTTTCCTAGTGAGCATAAAACAACAGCACTTTTGAAGTAAAATCTGCTCTTCTTTGGATCATGAAACATACAAAACAGTGGTGAGTTTTCTGTCCAATGACTAATTGATCTGACTAACGAACATCCCACGTTTTATTATTCTAGTTTGAAAAATGATTACTAAATCAGAAGCCTAAACACATAAGTGAATGAATAAAGTGGTGAGTTTTTGAATCATTTTACTATTCATAAGCTATATGTTAGGAAATTAAAGCGGTAGGATTAACCATAATCACTTAGGGGAGTGCCCTCAGGGCAGGATATAATCCCAAAGATAGTCGTCCCTTATCGTATAAGTATTTAGGAGACAAGGAAATTCGGTCATACAATATGTCATGCTTGGGCAGGCGATTTATTCTCAACGAAATACTCTTAAAAATGTTGCGCACATAAAATGCAAAATTCCAAAATGCAACTCCAGGCCCGCAAAGAGATGAGAGCGGAGGAGCCCAGAAAGCCAAACAGACAGCAGAGCAAACAGCTTTGAAGATTCCGGAGCGGGATTTGGGGGCTGACTAGTGGCAAGTTGCAAGTTGCATATATAAATTACACACCCACATATATAAATTACCTTTTGATAAATCTCAGTCGTCAGGCAAAGCTGGAAAACCGAAAAACAGCAAACAGAAATGAAACATATAGAAAAATGTATACTTCGGTGCGGGAGGTAAGGGGGGCGTAGTGATTGGGGGTGAGTGGCGCAGTGGCAGAGGTTCAGTGGTGCAAGTCCGAGTTGCACAGTTGAGAAATCTTTTCGAACGTAAATCAATCCGTGCAGCTACATCATCGTCCGACTGACGACGCTTTTCCGGCTCGGTTCAGGTCCAAAACCCCATCATAGCTCCTTGCCATCCTAGTCGTCCTAGCCATCCTCGCCATCCTTGCTCCCTGCCATCCTAGCCATCCTTGGCCCATCTCCTTCTTCCCTTGCACATTTGAGTGCACCAATTGCTTTTCTTGATTGTTTTGTGGGCTGCTGGAGCAGTGCCACATATCGAAATGCAAATTCAACTTGCAGTTAGAATATCCTAGAAATGGTGATGGCCGGGGAGGAAGGGGCAAGGGGCTAGGGGCAAGGGGGGCAGGGCTTGTGTGCGTCAGGACGAAGGATGTGTGGTGGTGCCTGCTGAAGGGTCTAACAAAACAAAACTCCGCAAAACGATAACGACACTCATCATCAAACAAAGTCGGATTTTCGGACTTGGTTTCTGGACTTGTCCGCCACCTTGCCCATTCCCAGCTTGGTCGAAGCTCCCTGCAGGACCTCCTCCCTCATCCTTGCCTCGCATGCATTTCAGAAACGCAACAGCAAACGCAATTTTTGGCCATGGCCACAATTCGTTTACTTTCTACCAGCTACGGCTACTGCTGCTGCTGCAATGGATGTCCTGGACTTCTCGCAGGAGTCTCCGACCAGGACACCCTCCGATCCGGGTCTCTGCCACCACCCGGGCTTTCCAAGGGACAATCGTCCTCCTCAGATGCTGGGCTGCGTTTTCCGTTTTCGTTTACGCATCGTTTGAAATTTCTATGAATTGTAGATGCAATCGTCCAGGCCATGGGTCCTGGCTAAGACTCATGTGTTACACAAGAGTTACCGAATGACCCCCCGAACTCTAGGCTTCTGAAAACCAGTCCCTGCCTCCTGCCCGCCCCTGGTCATGGTTCACGAACCCAACCGACCCCAAAAGTCAGTGGAGTGCATTTCACTTGCAGTGCATTTGGTAAGCTCACGACGAAGGCAAAGTTGACGATTCTCCAGCAGGAGCAGCAACAGCAGCTTTTGTGGCCCAGTCCGGGCAATGCAAATTGAAAACATCGCCCATGGTAGCACCTCCTCCCCGGGTCGTCTCTCCCCAGTGGGGCAGTGGAGAAGTGGAGAAATGGAGAAACGGAGAGAAAGAAATGTGCAGCCGGCAAAGGATTAGAGGGAGCGGGGACATGGGGAAATGGGAAAATGGGCACCGGTAGCGGGGCCAATCTTTCATGACGAAACAAATATCCTCATAATTCAACAGGAAAATTGCCCCGCAGTTGGCAGGCCCTGAAGGATCCACTCACAAAAAGTTAAATGTACATATGGGGAAAATAAGGAATAAGTAGAAGTTTCACTTGAGAATTGTGGGGCCTGAACAGGTCGATAGTTTGAGGTAAAAAGTAAAAGAACCTCTTCATTTTCATTTGTATCGGGCTTATAAGAAGGCTCTCTGGCTATTGGACGATTAGAGCTTAGGGGCATAGAACGTTTGCAGAACCCATCTTTTTCTTCATTGAACTTTCTTCTGGGCTATTGATTTAAAAATATTGAATATATAGTCCAACATAAAGGTTTTTCTCCAAGTGCACGAAGGGGGTCTAGGGAGCTCTGAGGGCCGGAAACTGAGCCCGGGCCTACGAGGTTTTCTGCGGCATCGTTCGTCCGCCTCCCGGCTCACAGATCCAGAAGGAGACGAAGTCGGAGACCCTTTGTGGGTCTGCCGTTTCTGCTGATTTGCTTTCTCGGTGACAAAAATAATAACAGCCAGCCACAGTCCCAGGCAAAGCTCCTCGCCGAGCCACGTCACCGGGCTTTGGTCATAGTTCTGGTTCTGAGTCTGGTCCTGGGCCTGAACCTGTTTCTGTTCCTGATTCATATGTGAGATCCTTCCACCCTTCCACCCTGTCAGCTTTCGCCCTCTCCCATATGTCAAGTGGTCCGTGTGTGTGGCCATTTTTAATTGCCACAATTTGAATTTCTTACACAACTATTTGGATAGCAATCAGGATTCTGCACTCTTATGCAACAGCATACACAGCCATCAAAGGACTGCCCCTGCGCCTGTTTCCTTATTTTCCGGCCTAAGCAAACTATTCTTCTCCGCTCCGAGTCTGGCCGAGCCGCGTCTCATAAATAATCAAGCAATTATTTTGCTGTCAATTTCAACACGGCCGCCAAAAACGCAATGCCAACGCCTGAACGGGGCTGGGACCCGGGACTCAGGATTTAGTGAGGCCGAAGCACAAAAGGCGCAGGACCAGGAACATGCAACCCGCTGAGTCCTTCGCAACGGACACGCTACACGGCCTCAAGGGGCAATAAATTCTTTCTGCCTGCGCCGGCTAAGAAGTGTATGCACTGCCGAAAAGGTCTAGCAAGTCCAAAGGATACACTTGTGGTACTACTAGGTTAGTCCTGCTACAGCAAAGTCGCTTTTCTCAGTACATGACAGTTCACAATGGCGACGCCAACTAGGAAGCCCCGAGTCTGGTGGGCATAGTCTGTTGATTTTGTCGAGCAGCCAAAGGAGTTGGATCGAAAGTTCTTGGACTACGCGTTGTCCTGGAACTGGGACTGGAGTCGTCGAGTCCTGGGGTTGGGCGCACTTAAAGCCTTTTGAGCACTGGCCCTTCGTCCGGCTGCGATTCGATTTCACGGCCGTATATCATTGCGATTTCAGCTCCAGTGCTCGGATTCCCTCCTCCTGCCGAGGGTTAGCGTCCTTGTTATTCCCGGTAAGACACTCGAGGCAATCCAGCCATTTCGGGAGACCTTGCAGAACCTAGCAAAAATTGTACAGAGAAGCATTTTTATATTGAATTAGTTTTTCAGAACTGATTCCATTTGAATTTTCCCGGATGTTTCCGATGGTAGTTTCACGGATGTATTCCTATTTCTCGGCACACAATCGTATCTGCCCGCTTCTTTGCTTTTCCACGCACCGGGCGGAAGTCCTTTTGGCAGATTATCTGCGCTGGCGAGTTCTGCGAATATCCCGTCCCGTGACTAGCCCGTGAATCCTGCCAGTCGGCTCGCATAGATTTTTAATTGAAGGGCGTGTTCGCCGGTTATCCGAAATAAAAGGCAAGAAGAGCTCTCGTCTGTATCCACGCGGTACCGTGGAGTGGCTGGGATGGTGGACTGGCTGGGATGTGGGCAATCAAGTTGTTTAGCTGATTGCATTCTCTGCAAAAGCGAAAAGGAAAAGCGACTGGCGGCGGAAGGCGGAAGGCGGAAGGGGCCATTAAGTGATGGCAATGATTAACAACGGAAGTATAGATTTGCCGAGAATCGGCTAGGAGGCATCCCTGCCCTAAGAATGGTCCGGAGTGGAAACGGAATCGATAGCTCTAAATGGCATTTGCCTATAAATCAAACGGCTGCTTAATTGCTCTGACTTCTTAAAGCTACTACTAAGAATGCCTTCTCACATTTTTGGGAGTTGTCCGACCCGATTCAGATCTGACCACGCTCCTGATCAAGTGGCTATTGGGAAGTGGCAGTGGAAAAGAGCAAGCTCCATGGAGCTATCCCTGGGATAGCCCTTCCAAGCGCTCTGCCCGCAAACAAACGAAATGCCGTCCCCAAAACTTGCCATTCAAATGTATCCAAATGGAAATGACATGGGGATGGAGCGAAATAGTTTTATTTCAATTAACAAGAGAAATTCGATGGGTTTATTTGTGGCGCGTGTGAGTGTGAGCCCGAGTGTGAGTCGGTTTTATGCGACACAAGATAAGAGCGATGGCGACGGGCAAGAATTTAATGCTCCTATTCCTATTCCTGTGTTGTCCTCGCTCTGTTCAGCCCTCCATGGGCCCCAAGCCCAGCCGAGTGGTGTGTGTGTGCGATAATGTTGACAGATAATAAACTGGGAAAATTACAAAATTGCAATCAACTGTGGGAGGGGCAGGGGCACCCGTTCGGGAGGGACTTTGGCCGAGTTGCGGCACTGGGGAAGGGTTGGGTCCCGAAAAATAATGCTGCTAATGGCGGACCATTGTCGAGCGGAACTGCCAGGCCCGGTTGTGGGTCCCGGCTATCCCCCTCCGGTTTTACGGCCCCATTCCGGGGAGCGAACGTAAATTTGCCAGCGAACTATTCAATTGAGAGTTATTCCCGTTTTGAGCTTTTATTGCACATCTTCTGTGCGGGGTAGAATTAGGACTTAATTGATAAATATTCTCAGTCGATTGGGGAGCTCGTACTGGATGAGGCTCACCCCGATAGTGTTGTCCTTGGGACCGTTTTGAAATCCAAATCAAACGCGGAAAATCAGCAATTCTGGCTCCCTGCTCTGGGAATCCTCCCCACGGAGCACCTCTTTTTGCTTCCTCTTGTTTTGGCCAAAGTTAGTGCCAAGTTTTGGCTCGACTAAGTAAAAGCCACTTAAAATAAAAAAGTGCACGAGACACTGAGTGCTGGGAAGGAGGGGCGGAGGCGGGAGCTGGCTAAAGGACTCAACACACACGAAACTCATAAAAATGCTTTGCGGTTGGGATTTCCTTGCTCTTTTATTTTGTTCTTGTTATTTTTTATCGTGCGATGGCCGGGCGCTCGTCCCATCCGCCCATTCGCCCATCTCTGAGCTCCCGCCTCGGAATGCTCCAACTTTGGCTCCCACTTTCCTTTATTTTTTCCTTTTCGGAAACTTTACAAAGCATTAACACCTCATAGATGGAAGACACAAAAAGCGACGAAAAATCAAGTTAAGAGCCACGAAACTCTGAACTCGAATATCGTTCGTCACGTCCCGCATTGGCAGGACGATAGGAGGAGCAGGAAAGGGCAGTAGTGCAACTCACGTAGATTGTAAAAAATTTGATTACGTTCATTGGGGGTTACGGAACTCTCTTGACATTTCGCCGAGACTTCCCTTGGCGAAGTCCAGCCGATTTATTTGGATCAGCCTGATAGTTTCCGCGCCCACCTGGACATCCCAGTCCCTAGGAGGACACTCAAGTGGCGAAGCGTTGTTGGGAACACTTAAAACAATTTTGTAATATTTTTGGATGCGTGTGTGTTCTTACATCGCAGTGCGTTTACGTGAAAGTTAAAAACGGGGATCGATAAAAAACGGGTTCGCTGGGAAGGGCTCCGCAGAGAGAGGGAAGGAGAACGGGAGGGGAATGCCTATTTTTTTTTTTAGATTTTTCATGTTTGTCATGTTGGTCATGATTGAAATTTTTTTAGTAATTTTCTGGTAGCCCACTCCGCCGGACAGCTATTACCAGCAACTGTCCCAGGACGGGGCGAGCGGTCGGTCGTCAGTAAATGCTGCTAGGCAAAAGTATCCGAAGCATTCTCGATCCACTTCCCGTTCTCTCTGTGCTCCCACTTCCCCAGACTCTACCAAACGCCTTCCACGGATGCCTAGCAAACCGTGGCCAGTATCACGGTTATGTCGTCTGGCTTGCCGCCCGGCGCGTCGATGTTGCTCCTCCGCGCGTTCTGGCTGAAGGGCGAGTCGTGGTCCGGATTGAAACTCAGAGTGCGGGCCATCAGGGCCACCGCGTTGGCGGCCATCTGGAGGCGCACTGCGTCCGCTACCCCAGCCATCTCGCTCAGCACCTCGAGCAGCAGGTGCTCCGGCACGTTGTCGTACACCCCGTCGGTGGCCAGCAGCAGGACGTCGCCAGGCTCCGTCCGAAACTCCAGGGTGTCCGCTGACTCCGGTCCGTCGGAGAGGACGTTCAGCGCGTGCCCGGGCGGGGGGGCCGACAGCTGGTACGGGGTGTTGAAATGATGCTGCTGCTCCACGGAGCGGCAGACCACCGTTCCGCCGCGCACCACCATGAAGCCGCTGTCCCCGATGTTGGCCGCGTACAGGATGCCGGTGGCGCGGTCCAGGCTCACGATGCAGGCCGTGCAGCTGCCCACCACCGGGCTCTTCTGCTCCAGAAGGTTGCAGTAGGCGCGGGCCAGGAGCAGGTCCGGCCGCTGGGGGTCGTGGTCCTTGGAGCAGGCCAGGCGTTCGCAGGACCTCATCAGGAACATGCTGAACTCCCCGGGATCGACGCCGTAGCTCCGCCAGCCGCCCACTCCATCCGCCACGCCCAAAGTGTCCGCCTGTGGGTGAGCGGAGTATAGATTGAAAGATGATTGTGGACAGGATAACAACGTAGCTTAGAATAGATGGAATTGCTTATCTTTATCCTTAACATACTTAAGTCCTAATGCTCCTCAAATAGATGCCGTCTCTTAAAAGTATCTCTTTCTTTTTCAGATTTTATTAAAATTTAAAAGAAATGAGATGTTAGAGGAATAGAAAATTAACGATCATAGAATGCTGCTGCGATTCGGTAAGTGAACTATTTTCACATATATTTTTTATATACTTCGGAAATATTCGCATATTTTTAAAAGCTTAAGGCCCTTTTTAGAATATAAGCTTTTTTTTAAAACATAGCTTGGGAGGAAAAAGATTAAGAAACCTGCCCTAAAAATCGATCGTCTCCTATTTTTTCACTATCGAAAAGACATAATAGTTTTCTTACGTGTGGAGTCACCGTCTTGAACCAGGCATCCTCGCCGAACTTGCCGCGATTGTATTGCGGGTACATAGAGAGGTCCTTGGCGAAGCCGCAGACGACGCTGACCAGCCGCAGCACCCGGGTCTGGACCTTCTGATTTCCCCCGCGGTACCAGTCACCTCCCTCCCCGGCCGCCCGTCGCCTCCTGGTCCGTTTGTCCTCCTCGTCAGAACTTCGGATATCGCCGAGGACGTGCGACTCCGTGTCCTGCACCTGATTGCAATCTCGATTATGATGTCGATGATTCCGGCATTTGGTTCCGGCTCCAATTCCGCTTTCGCTTCGGCTGCCTCCTCCGCTTCCGCATCCGCATCCGGGTCCGGTTCCGTTTGCGCTCCCGGTTCCCTTTCCCCCGTCACCGGTCTCTCTCCCATTACCGTTAGCATTTCCTCTTCGATTTCCACTGCCATAACCATTCCCATTCCCGATACCAGAGGGGCGGGCCGGATCTCCTTCATCGTCTCTTCGGGCGGAGCCCCACTCGGCCAGCAGCCTCAGCAGGTGGCCCCCGCCGGTGGTAGCCATCACAGCGACCTCGGCCAGGTGCTCGAAGCAGCTGAGCAGGGAGCTCTGGATCGAGGTCGAGCGACGTGGCCCCCTTCCCAGATTCACGTTCATGTTCAGATCCAGGTCCACATCCATGGCGCTCATGGCAGACACAGATAGCCGATGCAGTCGCAGGCGCGGTCCTTGTTCGCTTCTATTTCTCTCAGTGCAGTGTTGCCCGCGGAAAGGGGAACTCATGTATTTCTAAAAAGCCGAGTCAAATCGGGATAGATATAGTGTAGTACTCTAACGAATGCCGAACGAAAACTAACCTGTGTTGGGGGGCTCCTTCCCCTGAAAGGACTGAAGCTAAAAGCAGGGTCTCCTGCTTACTTGTTTTGGAGAAGTCTATCCGATCTGTTCGTATCGCATCTCGAAATGCACACAGAATCACATCACACTTCTTAAAGCGCCATTTAATTTGTGTGCTATTAGTTGCGGCAATCCGATACGAGGTACCAGATACGGACACACACCCTCACCGTCCAGCTCCCCCTCCTGGGGAATGCAAATGGAGGCCTCAACTCAATTATGCGCAATTACGGACACAAACAGATGCCGAGTGGAGGCGCCGCCTCCTGCCGCCAGCCGCCCTTTGATTTGGGCTGCAGTTTTTTCGGCTGCCGGTCGGAGCAGTCACTTCTGCAGTGGCAGTCGCCGGCCGGTTGCAGTTGCATTTCCAATTGCTGTTGCAGCTGCAGATGTGGCACTCGAATTGCATGCATAGCTCATTGCCTGCCACTCGAGTGGGATGAAGTGGCGCAGGAGTGGGGGCTCTGGGGCTGAGGTCCTGGGCCCCGGGCCCTGGGTGCTCCGACTGGTTCAGGGCACTGTCAAAATGCCATTGAATTGCTTAAATACTTTCATCGTCGTCATCGCTTAATGGCTTGCCTTTTTCGAGCCAGGCCCCCCGAAATGATGCAACATATGTGAGTGGCATGAATAAACGAGCTGCTTGAATGCCTGAATGAACGGTTGGCTTGATGGATGGATAGATGGCTGGATGGATGGATGGATGGATGGATGGATGGACGGCAGATATGAAGTGCAATCAATGCAAAAACGCTTTCAAGTTCCCGGCCATTTAGTCAGCCAGCCGAAACCAGACTAGACTGAAGCCTGGTAACCTGCCATCCTTCCATTTTATCATCCTGCCATCCTGCTGTCCTGCTGCACATGCAACTCCCTCAGGAGAGTGTCTGTGTATGCGTCGGTGTGAAAGGATTATTCACACACTATTGATTTCAAATTGAGTTGACTCCAAATCCGTCCAAATTGACAGCACATGGCAACCCTCTTCTGCCAACCGGAAGCTGACTAATGAATTTAATTTGCACTGGGTGTTGAAGCCAATAGAGCGGCTCACAGGATCACAGATTCGTCGGATTTCGAGAGGCAGTCGACGGCAGTCAGCAGTCGGCAGGCAGCCAACCAGCAACTGACTGATTGACTCCCAGGCTCGACTGTCTTCCGCCGGTTGTGTGGGCCGCCTGTAAGTAGGCAACTATTTTTGTTTACTCACTTTAAAGTGCCCCTTCCTCCGGCCCTCAATCCACATTGATTGGCACCTCCTCCGCCCGTGGCTGTTGCATTTGCATTTTCGAGTGCATCTGGAATTCCTGATACTCACAATTGACGTTCCATTTGAATGCCGAAAGGACCCTGCCGGGCAGCCACAACTGCTAACTGACCAATGATCAATTTAATAGGAAAACAATATTGATAGCCCAGGACTACTGGACGTCCGTCCGACTTCCGTCCGAGCAGGACACTGGCAAGGACTCTCCAGCGGCGGAGGATAAGAAACGGAGGGGGCAGGAGCCGGATGTAAAAGTGCTGCGGTTTCTCGCAAAGGACTGCGGGGGACCCAGCTCCTGAGTTTTGTTTGTTTCCCCAGAAAACTTGGCAAACTTTCGATGGCCGATGGTGTTGGTTTCTGTAACTAAATTTTCAGGCGCACGCACAAAGGACAAAGGACACACAACACTTTCACTTCGGCCAGGACTCTCTCCGGCACGGCTCCGTGTGCTCTGTTTGGTTTCTTGTGGTTTATTATTCACGCCTGAATTGATTGTAAATTAAAGTTTGGCCGAGGCAGTGTGTGCATTTTGAGGTCAGCCTATGGGAAAGTTTCTTTTGTGTGTGCACTGGAGATCTTAGGTCCATGGGTGTGTGGGAGTGTGGGTGCGGGTGTGCGGGTGTCTTAGTCCATGGGTCCATGGGTCTCCGGGGTGGCTCAGGCCTTTGTCCTCTTTGTTTTGGGTCCCCTGTGTCCTGCTCGGGCCCGGGTCCTTGCTGTCCGGGCATATTAGAAGCCAAAAGGCATTCGAGTGCACATAAGACGATTACACATCATTTAACCGACGCACTGCAAAACTATAAGGGGTGCCGGGCTCCAGCTCCCCGCGCCCCGGATTCGCAACACCCGTAATTGTTGCTCCTTGGCTCCTTTATTGACTGCCGCATATTGATTATGGCTACAGTCTCCTCCGCACTCTACACTCCGCCGTCCACCCTCGGCAGCTCTCTGCGCAAGGAGTTCATTTCGTTCTTGACTTGATTGCACGGCATTTGTCGTCCTCGTGTTTAAAATTCAATCGCTGCACTCAAGTGTGCTCGGGACGAATTCATGTGTACAACTCTTTGAATTGGGCCGGGTTGGGGGCCCACAGGACTCCCACACGGCCGTAAGGACGTGGCTATCTGAAAGTTTCGAGACGAAATTAATTTGGTGTTAATAAAGTGAAAGTGTGGACTGGCTTTCCGTTCTGGAGGAACTTTAAGCGGCTTAAATTGATTAGTGGGGAGAGTGCTCATAGTTTCTTATTCCGTTGATGCCTTTGACGGAAGGACCTGGGAGCTGAGGAGTCCTCAGAACATACACACACCTCAGAGCCCTTTGGAAAGTATTTTAGACAATTGCCAAAAGCCGAACCTGACCACACTTGTATCTATTTTTCGACTCGAACGACACTCGAATAGTTCCGAAATGCAATCCAGTAAATTCTCGCAAGCTGTCAGCAACTCGCTGATCCTGGTTGGGATCGGGATGAGTGCCTGTGGCCTGGCCGCCCAGCTCATCCTGCGGCGCTCGCCCGCTGCCGCCTCCACGACCTCCGCGCGCATAAGTCAGCTGTGGTCGCGCCTGGAAAGCCTCGGAATGCTGGGGAACCTAAAGGACCTCGCCTTCCAGAGCCTCAAGTCCAGGCACTACTACCGTGGCGGCTTTCAGGTTAGCTTTTTTAGTTTTTCACACAGTTATTCATAGAACCCTCATTAAGTGGCATCCTTCGGCGTCCTGCAGGAGCGGATGACACCCAGGGAGGCGGCCCAGATTCTGGGCACCAGTCTCAGCGCCCCCCAGGCAAGGCTGCGGGAGGCCCACAGGCAGGTCATGCTGGCCAACCATCCGGACCGCTGTGGCTCTCCCTATTTGGCGTCCAAAATCAACGAGGCCAAGGAGCTGCTAATGTCGCGGAGGCAGCGGTCCCGGTAGGGAAGGACGGCAAGGGTACGGCTCAGAGAGGTGTGCCTGCGGAGAGTATGGCATCGTTGTCCAAATTTCAGATAATGATTTAGCTTTTTAATGGAGGGAGGTGTGTTTCGCAATAAAATCAATGTAGCGGCAGACCTTTTCTAAGCACAGGCGTTTGTTGAAGCTGTTCTTTTCCAAATTACTAGATTATTATTCTTTTAGTCTTGTCTTAATAAATATTGTAATCGGTTGCTGAATCATTCCGAGACACGTTATTCACATCCTTGTTCGCAAGCTCAGCTCCTGGCAAAGGCCATTTACTTTCTGCTAATGTCCTGTCTTTGGGGGCTTGTCTTTACCCGGAACCCTTTCCCAGGTCTGTCCGGAGGCTATAAAATACCTGTTCCGGCAGGTGGGCGTTGTCCCCACCTTCTGCAGGACCTCATCTTGTCCTGCGTAGTCCTGCAGCGGCCACTTGGCCGCCTCTTCCACTGGGAGACGAAAACTTTGGCCACTTGGCCACATGGCTCCTTGAGTAAGGACGAACTGCGAACTGGCCGCTGTCCAGGCATGCACTTGACGCTTGCCCCGCCTCCTCCATCCCTCGCAGCCCTCCCAGCAGCCCCAGCCTTCCCCAAAAAAGTGCATCTCCTTTTCCAGTTCTTGGACATCAAAGTTGGCAACTTTCGAGTTGAGGAATTTTCGACAAGGCTCGGGCTTGGAACTTTTGTTACTTTGCTGCCGCCGCTGCCGTGGAAGAGAAGAGGATACCTGAGAACGGAGGAGCGCAGGAAAAGGACTCCGAAAATGGAGGTGGAATTAGAGGCGGCAAGTTTAATTGTTGTGTGTTGTCCTGTTCGTTGTTGTCCTGCCACTGCCTCTGCCCCGAGCCAGGGTATAAATTCAGCCCGGCGCTCAGGTGTCCTTAGTGGTGTTCTAATTACTAACAAACTTAATTTGCTACAAGTTATTTTCTTGCGGACACCGCTTACTTGTGCTTGCCCCTGCAACTCCTTGTGACCACGGGCGCTTGACTCGCCCCCCTGCCAGGACACTTGAGCCCACGCGAAAAAAGCAAGGCTCAAATCTGAGTTGGCTGAAAGGCAGGCTCAAAAGCTACTTCTAATAGTACGCGCAGTCTAATAGCATGTATTCTTATTCTCGGAAGACTTGGGGAGAGTGGAAAGGGGACTCTGGGAGCTGCGTTTTTGGTGAAGGGTTCAGGAATTCACGGCACTTGCGTTTGTTTGTTTTAAGTTATTAATCAACATAAGCACTGGCTGGCATGAGGGCAGCCACAATCGGTGTTGCTTGCCTTGGGGCATCTTCGAATGATTCGAAGACTGACGCAGGAAGAACCACGGAGAGGGCAGTTTGTCCGCAACCGACACTTCTTCGGACGGCACTGGGAGTGGGACGAGGGCTTGGGAAGGTCCTCGGGCTCCGGGTCCGATACCCCAAATTCCTGTTCTCAAGGCCCAAAGTCGGCCGTTGTAAATTATGCGCTTTGGCTTACAAATTGCAAGTGCCCGGTAGCATGAAGCATGTGGCTGCTGGGGCGGGCTGGCAGGACGACTGGTTGGACGCTCTCGTTCTGCCTCCCAAGATCCAGAATCCCTGGGATGCAGCTTCGGTCCCTGACTTGGCATCGTCACCTATCTCCGACTTGCAATGCCCTGACTCGGCGCTGATTCCTCCGCTCTCGGCAGCCAGTTTGTCTCGTCAGTTCTTAAAAACACATGATAGATATTGAACAACTCTACTTCGATCTATAATAAGGACATAGGGTTTATCTCTCCCCTGTATTGGGAGCTTCCAAGTGGGAGAACCTGCAAAAAGGGCATCTGGAGTTCCGCCCCGAGGCGCGGCCTGCACTCTCGCATCCACAGCCTCCGACAAATGCGTGGTCAAAGTTGTTTGCATGTCCTGTGAGATGGTAGCGGTTATTCAAATGAGCGGCCTGCAACTTGTTTTTGCAGGACTTCTTGCGGACTCCTTGGACATACTTTGGTGGCCCGGCTGAAGGCGAATATTTTATGCTTTACGTGGTTAGGTTACTTGAGAAATTACGTGGCTTTCCCTTTCCTGGCACTCCCGTGGCCCGTGTCCTGCAGCCTGGACGTTTTCATTGTCTTTTGATGGTGGTGCTTTGCATTAGTATTTAACATGAGCCGCCCGAAAGTATGCAAACTTATTTCTTGCCTCGTTTGTTACCCAGAAGTGTGTGCTGGGAAGTGTTTGTTTCTGTGTGTGTTGTGGGTTAACTAAATGCTACATTCTAACTCTAAACGCATTCAACTTGACTTTTTATCGCAAGCCGCCCCTCGCCAGCCCGCCAGCCACCCCTCGTCCAGGCGGGAAAATGCTTTTGTGTACTTAGCGCAACCGAGAAAAAAGTTGTAAAAATCCTGTAAAAAATTCTCGCAACCGAAACGTGCAAAATGCGTTTTAGTTGTGGCCGAAAACACTGGACTCTGGACTCTAATAATTTATTTTAATGATAATGCACGCCTGCCATTGTGGAATCTGGATTATCCATCCCCAGATGATTCTCGGGGTTAGGAATCAGGCGAGGAGTGTCACTTTTCTCTGCCCTTCAAGATTTTCCGGCTCCCTGCTCCCAGCTCCTAGCTCCCTGTTTTGAAAATCAGTTTCGGGCCTGTTTCGTTCGCCTAATGATATGCCAGAAATATTAAGTGCTCGACACGCCCACTTGGGCAGTTAGGGGCGGAATATATAGCCAGAGGCGCGGAAAGGGGCGGCGGCAGGCTACAAGGAGCCAGGGGGTCGCATATTGCGCATCGCATCATTGTAAACCCCTTTCGGCGAGCTACGTTCTACAAGACAAGTGCAAAGTTTTGGCCACAAAAACTTTCCTACCATAAAACTTGTGCATTTTTCTAAAAAACAAGAAGAAACAACTACACCAAAAACGAAAAACGAAAAACACAAAACGAGAAACAAAACCAAAAAGTGTGTAGAAGAAATGGAAACCCAAAACAGAAACAGTCCTGGTCTCACTTCTTTGTCTCTTACCATTTTTGGAGCAAAATGCAAATAAAAAAGTTTTCCCTAGGACGGCCGCTTTTTTCCACGGTTTTGCTTTTTTCCCCATCCTTTTTTTTTATTACTTTTCTAAGAACTACTTGGGCTGAAGGTTGCCTGTGCTGGCTCGCCCAGGCCTTTTAGGAAGGGGCTTTCAAGGGATAGGATAGCCCTCGGGTAGACCCAAAAGGGCTAAAAGGTTTACAGCCGCCAGGAAGAACTGCGAGTGGGTTTTTCATTTATTAGTCATTTTGAGACTCTAATGCTCTTTATTGTTCCCAGTGCTTGATAATTTCCTAATCCATCATGCAGTCAACGCAAAAACTATTAGTTAGTGACTCAGCTTCACACTTGTAGCTCCTTATAATATAGTCACGGTGTCCGTAAGATAATCGCCAATTTCGTCATGAGTTCCCCGTTCAGTTCCGTCATCGCTTGATCACATCGACCTTCTGCAGGGGAACCCGTTCCCAGAGCTGGCGGAATCCTGTGTCCGACTTCCGAGGGTTGAAGTGGGCTATCGTGTCCCTGGTATAGCCCGTCAGGACAGCTGGCACCTCCGCGGAGCTTTCCTCGTCCAAGTGGTGATTCTGTTCATTGCTGAAGGGGCCTTCGTCCATAAACTCCAGGGATAAGGCCTGATCGAGAAAATCTACGTGTTATAGCTTCTCCCTCCTCCGGTTATCGATTTTCTTCTGACTCACCACGTGGACTGAAATGGCGGCCAATGCCAACAGGGTCAATAGTTTGCTTGGCGGGGCCATGACCTAATCGGCTCAGGAATCGGCAGCTATACGTCGGCTACGGGTCTCGAGGGAGCCACAAGCTACAACATTTTGCGCCGAGCGGCGAAACTGAACTGGACCCGAGTCCGCGACCGAGTCAGAGACCCAAACAGAAAGCGAACTGAATCGAATACGAACCGGGCTTTGAATCGAGTTCCACCAAATCGGCCCCACGTGCATCGCATACCGAAAAGCTCTATTGACCCTGGAGGGGCCGTACGCCCGGTAAACACTACATATAGTACGGCAATTGCTTTATTTTTAGCCAACGGCGTCATGGCGCTCCTCTCCCGCCCACTTCGCGCCTTTCTGCCACGTTGACTCATTCAATTGCCCGCTCTAATGATGGAAACAGTTTTTGCCGCCCGGCAGTTGCTTTTTCATTCGCTGATTTGTGTTTTAATTTTCCTCAATAGCTGTGCGAATTATTGACCAGAACGCTGACAGCCGAACAATCAAATTAGGCCCCGGAACGGGTCCCAGGCGGGAGATGGGTATACAGTGATGGCCCAGCCAAAGATAGTCTGAATCGTGGTTGGAAGACCACATGCCGTATACTTGATTTTTTTTAAGCTGATAACACACTCTGTGCTCAGAGCGATAGTCTTTTATGACAAAGACACGATCGTTTTTTGTGTTGTGCCCATTATGAAGAGCCTTTCTTATAAAAACCCGCAGCCCTGGACAGCAACATCACTCCCACACACTGAGGCCCAAAATGAAGACTTCTGTAGCTGTTCTTGCTCTATTGGCGATCGTATTGGCAGCTCCTACTTCGGCAGTCAGTAGATCCAAAGTATTGTCAAGAAAACATGAAAAGCTTTAAGTTATTCTTCTCCATTAGTGCAATAGACCAGAGCCTCAAGGTGTGTGAATTGTGGCAGTCGAGCTTCTCGTTACCACTTCCTTCCTTTTCCTTGTGGAGTATAAAGAGCTACTGCGAATCGGTCAATAAAGTAAGTCTGTGCGACCCATTCCTTTGAACTAACAACCCAACTATCTCCCCTCATCACAGGGCTTCGAATTTTTCCTGAACACGTTTGATCCTCTCACCGATCTGACCTGCAAGTACTTCAAAGATATTTGCGTTAACTGTTCGGATTCAGTCGTTATTTCCTCAAATGCCACAGCCATCACGGGTGTAAACGGAACAGCGACTTCGGGCTGAGGGAATCGAATGGATCTCCTTCTTACTTCTATCCTATGTACTTACTTTTCTATCTAATCAATATCCGACGGCATGCCAAAAAATAAACCAACCTTATAGAATCAATAGAAAACTGGAAAATTCGATTATGGCGGATCTATGGCCCACTTCAGAAGCTGTATCTTGGTCAAAACTGATCCGATTCCCAAGCGAAGTACCTTAAACGATTCCTAGAAGGATTCTCCATGAAACTGCATCAAAACCTGGAAACCAAATTTTGGTTCCCATTTTTTCAAATTTTTCTGGGGGATCCCCTTCTGTGATCGGGGGTCCACTGAAAGTGGGAGTAGGGCCCACTCCGGAAGCTCTATCTTGGCCAAAACTGATCCGATTCCCAAGCGAAGTACCTTAAACGATTCCTAGGAGGATTCTCCATGAAACTGCATCAAAACCTGGAAACCAAATTTTGGATCCCATTTTGTCAAATTTTTCTGGGGGGGGGGATCCCCTTCTGAGATCGTGGGTCCACTGAAAGTGGGATTAGGGCCCACTTCGGAAGCTGTATCTTGGCCAAAACTTATCCGATTCCGAAGCGAAGTACCTTAAACGATTCCTAGAAGGATTCTCCATGAAACTGCATCAAAACCTGGAAACCAAATTTTGGATCCCATTTTGTCAAATTTTTCTGGGGGGGGGGATCCCCTTCTGAGATCGTGGGTCCACTGAAAGTGGGAGTAGGGCCCACTCCGGAAGCTCTATCTTGGCCAAAACTTATCCGATTCCGAAGCGAAGTACCTTAAACGATTCCTTGAAGGATTCTCCATGAAACTGCATCAAAACCTGGAAACCAAATTTTGGATCCCATTTTTTCAAATTTTTCTGGGGGATCCCCTTCTGAGATCGGAGGTCCACTGAAAGTGGGAGTAGGGCCCACTCCGGAAGCTCTATCTTGGCCAAAACGGATCCGATTCCCAAGCGAAGTACCTTAAACGATTCCTTGAAGGATTCTCCTTGAAACTGCGTCAAAACCTGGAAACCAAATTTTGGATCCCATTTTTTCAAATTCTTCTGGGGGATCCCCTTCTGAGATCGGGGGTCCACTGAAAGTGGGAGTAGGGCCCACTCCGGAAGCTCTATCTTGGCCAAAACGGATCCGATTCCCAAGCGAAGTACCTTAAACGATTCCTTGAAGGATTCTCCTTGAAACTGCGTCAAAACCTGGAAACCAAATTTTGGATCCCATTTTTTCAAATTTTTCTGGGTGATCCCCTTCTGAGATCGGGGGTCCACTGAAAGTGGGAGTAGGGCCCACTCCGGAAGCTCTATCTTGGCCAAAACTGATCCGATTCCCAAGCGAAGTACCTTAAACGATTCCTAGAAGGATTCTCCATGAAACTGCATCAAAACCTGGAAACCAAATTTTGGATCCCATTTTTTCAAATTTTTCTGGGTGATCCCCTTCTGAGATCGGGGGTCCACTGAAAGTGGGAGTAGGGCCCACTCCGGAAGCTCTATCTTGGCCAAAACTGATCCGATTCCCAAGCAAAGTACCTTAAACGATTCCTTGAAGGATTCTCCATGAAACTCCATCAAAACCTGGAAACCAAATTTTGGATCCCATTTTTTCAAATTTTTCTGGGGGATCCCCTTCTGAGATCGGAGGTCCACTGAAAGTGGGAGTAGGGCCCACTCCGGAAGCTCTATCTTGGCCAAAACGGATCCGATTCCCAAGCGAAGTACCTTAAACGATTCCTTGAAGGATTCTCCATGAAACTGCATCAAAACAGGAAACCAAATTTTGGATCCCATTTTTTCAAATTTTTCTGGGGGATCCCCTTCTGAGATCGGGGGTCCACTGAAAGTGGGAGTAGGGCCCACTCCGGAAGCTTTATCTTGGCCAAAACTTATCCGATTCCGAAGCTAAGTATCTTAAACGATTCCTTGAAGGATTCTCCTTGAAACTGCATGAAAACCTGGAAACCAAATTTTGGATCCCATTTTTTCAAATTTTTCTGGGTGATCCCCTGCTGAGATCGGGGGTTCAGTGAAAGTGGGAGTAGGGCCCACCTTGGAAGCTGTATCTTGGCCCATTTTTTCAAATTTTTCTGGGTGATCCCCTTCGAAGATCGGGGGTCCTCTGAAAGTATGACGTTTACTATATCCGTTTGTATTTTTGATATCCGTATTGTCTTTTTCGATGTTCTGATAAAAATAATCCACTCTATAGTGTGACTGGCAATGTCACGTTTTCGTACAACTTTATCCCTTATGCGGTGATAAGCTCGCACGACTCATTTTATGAAAAAATAAATTTAAAATCGGAAATACCTGGGTAGTGGGCTTCACGACTGGCTAAGTGCTTTCTGCAATATTCACGATAATTCTTTAATTTCCCCCATAAATACCACCGCCAGTGGGCTCCCAAAACCAATCCGAACTACTTCCGAGCAAGATGAAGACTTCACTGGCTTGTCTGGGAATTTTCGTGGTAGTCCTCTGCAGTCTGAAGACCACTTTGGCTGTGAGTCCCCGCGGCCGTGTCCTGGCGCTTTTCGACACTAAATTCTAACCTCTGCTTGCAGTCGCCTATAGATGATCTCTGCTCATCTGGTATCTTTCGAAACACCCCCGGGTGCATAGCTTACTCCTATTGGCAGAAAATCACTGGGGCGAACAGCGGATCGGGCTCCGGGAATGGAACAGAAGCTGTGCCCGCAGGATCCGCTCCAGGAGGAGCTTCCCAAGCTGGCACAAATGCAGCTGCTGCGGCTGCTGCTGCCTTGCCTGCTGCAGCTGCCGCCCCCGCTGCCACCCGCACGCTAAGGCCCCTTCCCCTTGACATCCCCGTGCCTCTTGAAAGACCCATTCTTTAGCTTGAGGCTCTCCAGTGACGTTTAGCCCTGCACTTTGGTATGCCAGTCGACTAAATATATTATCCTGATCATTGCAAAAAGGCTGCGAGTCTCTTTATTCCCTCATTCCCCCAATCAGTTCTTCAATTAGAAAGGAATTCCTTCAGTGCCCCCAGAAATGCTCCGCTCCGAAACCCGTGGTCGATTAGAATTTAATCACTCATCTCCACACACCTTGGCTCCTAAAGGTCGCTAAAAACGCGATTAATTCCGTATTTATCAGCGAATGCAATCGGTTATGAACTCATAAGTGCGGCAGAGGGCGACCTTTGGAGTCCTCCTCCGGGTCGCCCGGCGTATTTAGTGAACATAGTTACAGATCGTTATCCAATTAGTCAGAAGCCCGTGTAATAAATTGCCCGAATTAAGGTGCGGAATTTTAATTACATAATTTACGCGTGTGCGTTGCGTGGCCATCGAAGATCCGAGGGATGGTTCCAAAGTGTGGCCACCTAATCGGGATTATAGCCCGGCCATATAGGCCTAGGCCATGTAGTGTAAGGCGGGAAGCCAAACCAAAAACAAACAAAGCGCAGTCGAAAGTGCGTTTGATAGCTCATCTTAATAGAAAAGTACACGCAATTTGGTGCGGCGGGCGGGTCATTAGAAAAATGACAGTAATAACAATAATTATGAATTTTATCCGATTAACGAGAAGAGTCGGGTTCGGTCCTCCCGTCCGAGTGGGGCATGGTCCCCATATTCAAATATCTAGTGCAATGCGTGCCATTGAACAATTAATTCTTATCTAGTTGGGCTGATGCAACAGTCCCTCCGACTTCTGACTTCTGACCGGAGACCTCAGCGGCATTTCTCACATGTCATCGTGGCCAGACTGGGAGAAACGTTGGAGCCACTTCCGATGGCTCCGGGCCATGTCAGAGCGCGGGGTGGTCCGTGTTTCAGGAGGCGTTTCTCTCAGTGCACCGCCGGCGGAGGGACAATTGCGTGTCAAATGCGCTCAATTTTGTTATGACAATGCGATGTAATTAGAGGCCACGCATAGGCCGATGACGATGCCGGAGAACATAATATATGGGTCCTGCTCCCAGCACTGCCCCGTGGCAGCGTTTTCATTTACATTTCCAGTTCGAGTTCCTAATCGCCGCACAGCTCTGGCTTTTCTCATTTTGGGTGTGTCGCGCACTTGATAAATATTGTAAATGGCCTGGCCCTGGAACTGGAACTGGCGCTGGCACTGGCACCATCACAGGACTTGGCCCTCCGATGATGACCGAAGTGTGAATGACAGTGGCTCGAAAATGGGAAGGGGGGAGCGGGAGTTGGAGTTGGAGTTGGAGTTGAGGGAGTGGGGAGCCATTTGCATGAGCCGGGCTGGGAGTGTTCCAAAGTAATTCCTGCACTTTCGGGCGAGTGGGTATTAGCGGAAGTGTCCTGGGTTGGTTGGCAATTAATGAGCAAGTCTGTTACAATTTTTCAGTTCCTTAGCTCAAAAATTGGCCGGCTAGCGAGGGATTTCATTTTTGAAATACTTTGGAAATTCGGCACCCAGGCGCCCCTTCACAGCCGCCTAGGTGCCTGAGTGGGTGGGGCGTAGGTGGGGGCTACTAATTAAAACCACTTTACAAATGCTTTCTCAACTGTAAAGTTGGCTATAAACAACGGCACGCAGACAGAGACACATGCAGCTTGAAACAAAATTAAAAGGCAAATAATTTGCATGGCTTTTGCCGAGCAGCCGTGGCTGTTAAAAAATAGATATACGAACGAGTGCCTGTACGGTTGTACGTACGGGCCTCTGCATACATCACACATGCATATGGAACGCGGTGCATATAGAAAACACACTTAGCCCGACAAACGGGCAAACGGGCAAAAGAAAACAGAAATTCCAACATAATTCCAAATAATATTACAACACCTGCGAACCGTTTCGAGTGGCCAAAGCCGAGGGGGGCTCCTTCACATATTACACATTACATATCACACATTACACACTACGTATTCCAGAGTACATATGTGCGCGGAGAAGGGCTTTTCTTGAAAAATCGCTCCACTGGAATTAATTAATTTGCCGTTGACGCTGCAGGGAGAAATATAAAAAGGCGTCCCATACACATAAAAATAACTCAGTTAATTACAAACAAAATATAAATTTAAACAGGGTCCTGGCTAATTCGCTTTTAAATGCTTCGAAAGCCCAATGATTCCCTTCCCATTGGCAAGTAGTTTCCATCCGTTGCAAGATGGTGATATTATTTTACAACATTTTCGAAAACGTTTTCGTCGAAAGTTTTCATCAAAGTCCCAAGCACCGAGTTCTGAGTATCCGTTCGGAGCTCAAAATGCACCGGAACATGTGCAGAAATTCATAGTTAAGGCGCAAACGCATATAATTTTTGATTCTGATTCGCCCCGCCGGGTGTGTGCGGGGGCGTGTGTCTCCAGGTGTGTAGTGGCACTTGCTGCTCATTTCATGCTTCGATTGCCGCTGGAGTGCCGAGGTTTTTCCACAGCCGAGGCTCAGATCTGCAGCTCCAGCATTGGATTTCCCAGCCGCGGCTGGTCGTGAGCTAGTCGCGTTTTCCTCACAACCAAAGCGAGAATTTCGCAATTTAAAACATCCATTGGGAAGGCTAGTTTTCGATTTCAGCAAAATCAAAGCCATTAAGTGCCAAAGGTAGGCAGACCCCTCGGTTTTAGGTCATTTGCCAGCCATTCAAGCATCAAGACCGCCTCGTTAGAGCCAGTAATCGACCGTAACCCGATCTTGATCGGACCTGGTCTATAAAAGCCTTTCGCCCCCGGGTGGGCCGTCATTCAGTTTCAATCTAAAGTCAAAATGGAGTATTCGGTGGCTGCGTTCCTGGTTTTCGTATTGGCCCTGTGCCTGGGCCACAGTGTGTGGGCAGCTCCCTCGGCGGAGGACCTGGCCCAGTTCGGGGAGCTGGAGAAAACCATCAAGGAGCTAACCAACTCGATCTTGGCCATGAGCGGAGGGGCTTCAGGTACTTTTCATATTCAATCCGACATTGTGAGAATACAGGGACTTAAGTCGAATAATCTATTGATTTAGGGGACGTCATGGGAAACAGGAACTCCAACAGCGTGTGGACCGAAGATCTTCAGGCCTAGAAACTGGAAGCAATATTCCAAGCGGGCTCGGGCTACTAAGTTTCCCTTAGAAGTTCTGCAGTTTCTCTGAAATATTTCGTATAATGTTTTTTTTTCGTCTAATAAAGTGTCAATCATAATTTCTGTATCTGAAGTACTGGAATTCTGCCCAATTTAGACTCAGATGGACGACTATCAACTGCTCAACTGTGTGCACAGATCTCACCCTTGAGAGTCCCCCGATCTCCGGTATCCGATTGTCTTTGGTGGGGGCTCTGGTTTTGACACCCGCAACCTACATAGCAGCCGAAAAGACCTCGTCAGGGAAGGGGGAGCAATTTTCGACTAAATCTAATAAAGTTAATTTACGCAATCGCACCCTATTTCCCCTCTTGAGCCAAAGCCCCGCACTTCCCTGCTTTCCTGATCCACACTTCTCTCGCTGCTCCTTAAGTCTTTGTTTAAAGAACAGAGTGCCAGAGCATCCGTTCTTCTATTTCGCAGTCAGATAAATAATAATTTAGGAATACTGTAATGCGTCTTTGTAGACACATTTGCTGTCAGTGCATCGTCTGTCCCCCATTCCGAGTGCCACAAGGCAAAGACAAGGCGTCGGCTTGAGTGCGACTCGGTGGCGACTCAATTTGCCTTTCGCGAGTCAATTAGCTGGGCGGCTGTTGGACGGAAGGTGCCTGTGCATGGGCCTGGGCCTGTAGGTGGTTGCTCACAAATCAGCTGGCCGGCCAGCTGGAGCTCCAAATCGCAGCAGCCCAGCATCATCCCAGCCGCCGCCGTAGTCGCAGCTTGTCGAGTACCGAGTGGATGTGTGTGTCATAATATCATTAATAAAAATAAAAATAATAACAATAAGAGAAACATCAGTGTGGCAACAACAACAGCGGTATCCGTGAAACAAATCCGAACCAGAATCCAAATCGGAATCTGGAAACCAGGCCGGCAGTCACCTCTGATGCGTGCCGCCGAGTGGTGCGATCGGTCTCGGTTTTTCGTCACTCCGTTCCATTCTTTTTTTTTCGATTCTTTTTTTCTGTGTATGGAAGTGTGGCTGAAATCCCACTGAGAATGCACGTGGAGGAGCTGAGAGCCAGCCTGCAGAGCTTCGGCTGGCCGGACTACCTGGTCTTCTGCCTGATGCTGGCAATTTGCGCCGTGATCGGAATCCACTTCTGTCTCCAGCTGCGCCGCGAGTCCCGGAGCCAGAAGGCTCAGGGAAAGGACGCGGAGGAGCTGGCCAGCAGTGCCGCCAGCTATCTGGTGGGGGGCAGGCAGATGAAGGTGTTTCCCATCACCATGTCCCTCATATCCAGGTGAGTCTGTCCGAACGAGGAAGGGTTGGGCTGACTAGGTTAATTTAAAGTCTGAGGCAATTCAGACACAAATCCGAATTAAAGCCATTGTCCGAGAAGACTGTCTGCCTAAATTAGCGCGACACTCAGGGTATCTTTCCAGAGACTTGCTTATCGCCAGTAATTCCCGGCTTCCGAGGGAACCCAGTCCATTAGCACTACTGGAGCGTTTGCTCCAGTTCCGAGCCGCGAAAGTCGGTCGCTTATTTTTAGCACACGTCCGCGTCGGTGCGGCTCCTATCGACGCACTGAATCAGAATGTTTCATAATTAATAATTGGCCTCTGGAACTCGGGCCCGGGCCGGGCACTCGAGCGGTGGGGCTCAGTTGCCCGCAAAACGACTGAGAGCCGACATGGGCTGTCCAAGTGTAGTAGGGGCTTTGTGGGGCGCGACATCGGGCTGATTGAATTGTATAAACGCACTTAGATCGCCGAGATCGGTAAAAGGCAAAGGTCAAGACCCAAGGGGACTTTATTCGGCCTCCTGAAGGCCCGATGAGGAAGGGGAGACAGGCATGGTTGGCAGAAACATAAAAGAAAGGCCTTTAATTCAAGCTTCATCTCGGGAATCACTCTGCTGGGGACACCCACGGAGGTGTACCTCTACGGCGCCCAGTACTTGTACATCATGGGGTCGCTGGTCCTGATGGGCTTCTGCATGTACTACTTCTTCCTGCCGGTCTTCCACGAGCTGAACCTGATATCCACCTACAAGGTAACCACACTGGCTCTGACAATTTGAATTTGTGCTTCTTCTCAACGTGTCACTTGCAGTACCTCGAGCAGCGCTATAACCGCAGTTTGAGGCTTTTCGGCTCGGTTATGTTTATTGTGGCTTCGGTGAGTATTCGGAGTCATTAGAGGCGTATGACCTCCCACCCCCACCCCGCGCACATGTTCTTGGCCGAAAGCCACTCATCCCCCACCATTTTCGCATGTTTTTTGTTTGAAACGGAATGCCACATCCTAGATATAGTTTATTTCGTTGACTTCTTCGTGGAGTTACCGCTAAGTGTCTGCCGAATTCCAGCTCCTGTGGCTTCCGATTGTGATTTATGTGCCGGCCATAGCCTTCAACCAGGCCACGGGCGTGAACATCCACGTAGTGACCCCCATCGTGTGCCTGGTCTGCATCTTCTACACCTGCATCGGCGGCCTGAAGGCGGTCGTTTGGACGGACGTCGTCCAGACGCTGATCATGTTCGGGGCGATGGCCCTGGTCCTGATCAAGGGCACCCTGGACATCGGAGGGCCCGGAGTGGTGTGGCAGAGGGCCCGCGAAACGGCCCGCCTGGAGAGGCCCAACTTCAGCACGGACCTGACCGAGAGGTACACCTTCTTCTCGCTCGTCCTGGGCGGAGTGGCCCACTGGCTGAAGTCGAACGCCATCAGCCAGAACATGATTCAGCGGTACCTGTCGCTCCCCACCCTCAGGCACGCCCGGATTGCGATCTGGACGTTCATCGCCGGGGTCCTCGCCTTCATCCTGATCTGCGGCTACACGGGCCTCCTGATATACGCCACCTACGCCCAGTGCGACCCCTTGGAAACGAAGCTGGCCCAGCGGAACGACCAACTGCTGCCCCTCCTGGTGATGGAAACCCTCGGCAAGTACCCGGGCCTGCCAGGAGTGTTCGTGGCCGGCGTCTTCAGCGCTGCCCTGTCATCCCTGTCCACCGGCCTAAACTCCCTATCAGCCGTCGTCCTGGAGGACTTTGTGAAGACGTTCCGCAAGGCGCCGCTCACCGAGAGACAGACTGCCTTCGTGATGCGCAGCGTGGTGGTGGTGTTCGGCGTTCTGTTCGTGGCCCTGGTCTTCGCGGTGGAGAAGCTGGGCGCCGTGCTGCAGCTGACGATCACCCTCTCCTCCGTGGCCAACGGTCCGCTCCTGGGCATCTTCACCGCCGGCGTCATGCTGCCCTGGGTGAGCTCCAGGGGAGCGCTTCTCGGCGGCTTCAGCTCCCTGCTGGTGATGGCCTGGATGTGTGTGAGCGCCCAGCGGGACCTCGTCACCGGGGACTTGGTCTACCGGCGGAAGCCCTACTCCACCATGGGCTGCAACTACACCTTCGCTGGGGAGCCCGCGGACTTTTCTCCCCTCCCACTCGACGGGTCCTTCGGGTGAGCAAGCAATTCCACCGCATCAGCCTCATCACCCAGTCATCTGCATGGGCATCCTCTATTTCGCTTTCATGTCCGTTCTTTGTCCTTTAAAAGCCACTTTTCTTATCCCTCGATCGCTTCCAGCTTCTCCACCAGCTCCACGAACGGGCCCTTCCAGCTTTACCGCATCTCGTACCTCTACTTCACTCTGTTCGGCGCCCTGGTCACCATCGTGGTTGCCCTGGTGGTGAGCCTGCTCCTGCGGGAGTCCGACCTGGACACGGTGGACACCCGTCTGCTCACGCCCTTCGTGCGCCGTTGGGTGGAGCGCCGCCGCCACCGGAGATCACAGACGCCCCTGTCCACCCACAAGAGCAAGGACCTCAAGGAGACGCTCACGTGAAGGGCGGGTGGGGAAGGAGAAGGTCAGCCACCCGGGCCATCCTGGCAATGTTCCTTTCGGTAGCTTAGCAAATATTTGAAAATAAAACACAATTCATAATTATTTGGGGCGCTGTGTGTGTCCCGTGCGGGGAAATTAGTTCAAAGCACTGCAGCTCTCTCTGTAATTAGAAAAATGCCCGCAGTTAAGGTCCGGGCCCGAAAAGAAGAGGCGGTGGGGCGGGGAAAGGTGCTCTGGGCCCGGCCGAGAAATCAAAGCCTGTTGCCCAAATAAAAATAAAACGCATCCGAGCCCCGTCTTTTGTGAGAAGTTTTCAATACTCTTCTGTTTCAACACTCCATTATTTGTAAAAGTTTTGTAAATTCTATAAACTCCCCATACAGCAATGAGAAACACATCTTATCTATAAGTTAAAGTTGTACAAAAATATTAGTATAAGTATTTGGATGAGTGAGTCGCGGACAAAAGCCTCTCGACTCCCACAAAAGGGTATCGAAAAGGGCTCACAACTACGAGGACGAGGAGGCCCCTTTCCGGAGCCAGAAAGAGGAAGGTCGCCCAGGTCGACCGCTTTCAAGTGCCAGGCACAAGTGATTGGGTGGGACGCCGTCTGGGCCAGGCCGGTGGGACGGAGAAGGGACAGTCGGCGGAAGGGGCGGGGACGGCCCAAAGGGTTTACGCTAGTTTTGGCCTGGTCTGTTAATTGAATATTTACTGCTTTTCATGTGTGCGGTCAGTCTGCATCCGCACGAGTCCAACTATTTTTGTGACCCCACGGGGGTCCTCCTCCTGCTCCTCCTCTTGCTACTCCCCCCACTCATTAGGTATTTGTGTGTTTAGGTCGTTTATGGAGCAAATTGAATTGTTAATGAGCTGGCAACTGTTTCAACTTATAGTTTCTGATCGGGCCCCTCGCCCCTGCTCCCGAAAATAATTAAGACATGCAACGTATGCCGGCGACCAAAAAATCCTGTTAATTAGCCGGCTGCAGAGCGAGTCCTGGCCGAGTGCGACGCGAGAGGGCTAAGGGGGTCGCAGCGGCGAAATTTCATCAGAATGCATAATGACAGTTTCCGGGACTGTTTTGTTTCTCAAAAGCGAAAAATCTGTGTGGCACAGGTGCGCCGCCCCGCGGATTATTCACTAACTAAAAACATGGCCAGTGACAGGGGCCGAAGGGGGGCTGGGGATAGGCAGGGAGCCGGGGGCCGGGGGCCGGGGCAGGTCAAAGGACAGCGACAGTTGTCATATGGGTGGATTGTTTTTTGGAAACGCCAGGAAGCGGAAGCTGCAGTGCAACGTGCCAAACTGCCAACCTGTCACTACCAACTCCAGCTCCTGCTCCTGCTCCTGCTCCTGCTCCAACAACAATAACAATTAAAGCCTAACAACTACAACAACTCGAATACACAGCAAGGACGAAAAACTAAAACAACTACAAAGGCGCCACTCCCCGTCCTGTTAACTTGTTTATGTTGCCGTGTTGCTTTTGTGTTATTTTTTATGCTGGAATATAATTTGCTCACCCCACCTGATACCCTTATCTCTGAGGGGCATATTGGCTCTAAGGATAGCTGATGGATCGTCCTTTTCAAGCACCTGACAGATAGGAATTATTGTGTATCGTGAGGACCTCAAAGAACTGAACTGAAACCCATTAAGAACTATTGACAATTATGGTATTATAGAGTATCTTGAAAGCGGAGTCCTTCGGAGAGCCCCTCTGGAACAAAGCCTCCTTTCATGCAGTGAGTGGGGTGCCCCCCTAGTGCTCCTCCTCCCCCTCCTTCCCGGCCCCAATTTTCGTATGCCTGGCGGCCTTATAAATGCCAGTGACAATTTGCAACGGGCTAACCTCAAGTCCTCAGCCATAGTTTTTTGTTTCGTGCCCCTTTCAGAGCTAGGGGCAGAGGCAAGAGGCAGAGGGCAGAGGGCAGGGAACTGGTGCAAAATTCATTTTTGATTGTTTTCATGAAAATGAGCATAGAAAAATTATAATTAAAATTCATATGGAAATTGTCGAAAAACGGCAACTGCAAATGGAGGCGAGAACAATGGCCGCGTGTTGTTGTTGACCAGAAGATTTCATCTAAAAAGGGATCCAAGAAATGCAGTGGCTGCAGGGTGGGGGTGGCATGGCGGTGTAAAGGGGGGCGGCTAAGCCGAGCTGCGGGTTTATTGTTTGAGAGGAACATGTGTTTCTCCCCCAACCCCCACCAACCCTCCCCCGTGTTCGCCGCTTTTCCTGCCAAAACAATGACAGCTTACAGAATTAGAAGAGAGCTCCAGGGGCGTTGGGGGGAGGATTTGCGGGAGGGTGGTACCTGTTCAGAGTACACCACATGCCCACACACACAGCACACACACCACTTGGACACAAACAATGGCCAGGAGCCAGCAAGGAGCGAGGAAAACGCATGCCGTCTGCTCACTTTCTTGTTGTCGTTTCATTTTTGGCACTTTTATGCGATAAAATATTTAATTATATTCGGCAGCTCCGTTTGTGCATTGTGCGGTTGCCCTTTTCAGCCCATTTTACATCACCTTGGGGAGGGGGAGTGCGACGAGGAGTGGGCGAGGGCGAGGGCGAGGTCGGGGCCAGTAATTGCATTTCGAGTGTCTGCCGGAGAGTAGTGGTTATCCTGAGCGGTGTGGGCTAGCGAGGAGCCAGCTGGGCGGCAGGAACCAGAAGCAGAAGCAGAAAAATCTAATCACTTGCTTTCCAGCCACAGGACATGCCAGGAACACCTTGGATGGTTTATGTGGTGCTCACGTTCGTTTAATTCACATTAGAATGAAACTTGTGTACTTGCGGTCGAAGAGAGTATAAATATTGAACATATTCTTGGCTTGAAAGGCACTTAGGCTTAGGTATTCCAAACATTTCAAAAATAAAACGGATATCCTCCAGTTCTGGCGGTACGGCTGTCCCAGGACTCCTTCTCATCCGGTGGCCGCTGTGGTGGCCACTGTAGTGGTGGTCGTCGTGGTCGTGGTGGTGGTGGTAGTGGAGGTGGTGGAGGTGCCAAGGGGCCTCTTGATAATCGTAATCCTTATGCAGCCGGCGTGGTCCGGATGGTCGCCCAGTGGAGCCTGTTCCGAGGGGACCAGACAGAGCACCACCAGCAGTACTACCAGCATAGAACGGGCTTCGGGCAGCTCCATTGTTGGCAACTAGTAGTCCTCCGACTGACTAACCGCGGTCCACTCCGCAGCCATATGCTTTATAGTGGGCGGGGGCGCTTGCAGTTCCGTTCAGCTACCAGCCATAACAATGGGCTGAGTATGCTACAAATCGCAGTCTCACCTCCGTCACGGCTGTGGGTCTCGTGATCTGGGCAATCTGGCCGATCTGGCCGGTCTGCCCATCCGGCTGCATTATTCGAACGGCCTTAATTTGGATTTGGCGAGCCGAGAGGCTTCAATACTGTCTCTGGTGTGCCAATTGCATAAAATTACTTTTCGCAAATTAGAGTTTCGGCCCAGTTTCGATCTCCGATAGGTTTCAGAAGCCGTAATAGCTTGGCTAAGGCCCCACCCGCCAAATGCCACCTAATGTCAGTACATTAGTGGCAATTTCAATCAAATTGCTGAGAAACTGTGCTTTATTAAACTACTCTGGGGTTAATATGAAAAAAGAACGGTTTCGGGAATCAGATTCAGGTTCGTCAGCGGGTCGGCTCCGGGACATAGCCGGAAAGAGCCACCTAGCCGGTGGAGCTGGCGGCGGTGGTGCTTGGACGTGGCGGAGGAGCCCCCCGGGGCGGTGGTGGTCCAGTGGAGTTGCGCTGGTGCCCCACGGAGTCCGGCTCCAGACGCACTCCAGCCCTGGCCAGGCTCTGGGAAACATAAGATATTAGTTTTGAGCCGACCCGGATCGGGCATTATTCCAACTCACCAGCAGGCAGCAGCTCAGGGCCAGAAAGAAGAGCAGATAGAAACGCATCTTGATGTCGAATGTGTGACAATGGCCCCGAAATGCCCGCTTTTATGGCCGCTCATTGTTGTCCGGAATTGTTGTCCGCGAATATGTAGGAATGTTCGTATGTAAGTGCCGGAGTTGCGACAGCCATCGAAATCGCTCGCTTAATTGTCGTGTGGCATTAAACATCTAATTGAGGTGTTGGCTCCGTAATAATATTATTCCAGCCCATCCGCAATTACCTCGGGCAGCGAAGCTCTCTGCCGTTTTTTCCGAGTTGTGCAGGTCTGGGTCGAGGCTGTAATTTATTTATTGTGTGAAGAATAAACGATGCTCCATGTGGAGAGGCAAACTTTGCGGAGGGCGGTTGGAGGGGATTTGGAGTAGTCTTCCTAATAAATTGCTCTATATACTTTGCCATACCGTGGCAGCCCCTCGTAAAACCACTAAGTCCACAAATCCTGTACCGGGGAATATTCTATCAATATTCCGAGCAATGCCCATCCGATGAAATGTATCCTGCCGAATTTATGCGTCCTTAAGAGCTCGCACGACCCCCGGAGCCACGTCCCACCCCCGTTAATGCCCCGCGCTAAGCCACTCCAACTGACTTGTCGGGGAGAGCACTTGATGAACTGTCACAGCACGTCACAGGATGTGGACAGGGATGTGTATTGGCAATGGCAGCGGCATTGGCATTGGCGATGCGAGATTCGAGATTACGGATCCAGATTGGCATAAACGCGTCGACCCGGCTTTTACGACCTGTTCCTATTACCTGTCAGTACATACACACTGCGAAAAATGGATGCGTTGCAAGGCTATGTTCCCCCTCCCCGCCACAAATACTTCCCCATTGCCGAGATGAGTCCCCCATTGAACTCTGACGAGCAAAAAGCAGTCATAAACTAGCCGAAATCGTAAAAATCCCCAATACAGCTCACAACGTGGCCCAGTTTTATTGGCTTTTTACGATAAGCTGTGCTTCCTTTTCGGCGCCCCCCGACCTCTGCCGCAGGACGATGATTTGAAAGGCACTTTCGGCACAAATTGCAGCTGTTATCGCTGATCAAATGGCCAGGACACATTCGTGTTTGGCTGCGTGTGCGTATGTATCATATACATATTAATCTGGGCAGTGTCTCCGAGCACAATGCAAATCAAACAAACAATAAATTGAATCAGGACATTGTTGAATGTAACAGATAGCCCAAAAAGGGGCGGAAGAGCGGGTGTGGCAGTGCGCTGGGGCGGGGCGCTGCGGGGCGGAAAGACAATGGAAACTGGACAAGGCAACGCAAGCTGAACGCCTGCACATCCTACAGACATTAAGGATATCCTTGAGTAGATGCAATTTTCTAACCAATATAATTCATAAATTTATTTTCAATCCTTTCCGCACATAAATTTTCATATTATGCACACACGCATATACGCACCTACCCCGGCTCCCTCTCCCCATTTCCCACTCCCCGCATTTTTCTCTAGGCTCATTGTCCTGGCATGTCCTGAGCGAGTGTATGAGTGTGCGTGTGTGCTCGGGTCGGTGTGCATTATTATTTGTCGTCGTGCTTGTCATTATTTATATGGGCAGGCGAAAGATAAGTGGCTGCAGTTGTGGTGGAGGCTCACCCGTTTTTAACTCACTCACCTCCCCGACAGGATGCAGCCGAGGTCCTGGCAATTACACAAGCACAAGCCCAGCACAGCCACAGATTCGGCACCAGAGATACAGAGAGCACGGCCCAGCAGAGCGATGTCCTTCGGTGTGTCGTGCAGGTTGTTGGCCCAAAATTTTGATTTATAAATGCCAACACCGAGCAGGTCCTCCTCCGCCCCTTCCCCTTCCCCCTCCAGGAAGTTGCAGTTACTTTTGCTGACAAACGTCCCCAGGTCCTGGCAGCCAGGATGCTGAAGAATTTCAAGGAGGCGAGTGTGCAACTCAAGTGGCCATTAATATATCAGTTCAATTCATATTTGAAATTTTGCATTTCCTAACAGGACGAGGACGAGGAAAAGCCACCGAGCCTTGTCCAGCTGGCACCCGGGACATCCCCAGTCCCCTCCTCCCAACGATTATGATTTGTGTCTTACTTAATGCACAGCCTACAACTTTGGTGCACTGCGCCGACAATTTACAAATAGTCTGAGAATTGGGATGTCCTTGATAAGGCATCTTCGGAAAATAGAAATCTCTCAGAACTCCTAATTCTTCTAAGACTTGTCACGTTGTGTCCTCTGCAAAGAGGTCTATGTTTGGTTTTTTTAGAGCGACTGTTCAGTTGGGAGTGGAAACTTTTTCCAGTGCAGGACACTGCGGAGGGAAACTCAGGACCTGGCCGAGAACTGCTGGCCGAGTGGAGGAGCCGGCGTCGTCGTCTCAATCTGATTGATTTAGAATTCCAATTGAGACTGCATGAAATATGTTTGCTTCGTGTCTGGCTTCTGGCTCCTGTCGCTGCTGGGAGTCCTTCGTCCTTCCTTCCGGCTCCGCCACCTTCGCCCACCGAGCCCCAGCTCGACTGCCTTCCTCCTCCAGCGAGCTGCATTTATGCATGGGCATATCCTTCTGCGAAATTTGCATTTTCGAATAATTGCAAACGGCAGCAGCAGCAGCAGCAGAAGGATAAGCAGCAGCAGGAAGAGCAGCAGGACAACGGCAACGACAACGACAACGGCGACGACTTATTGGTATTTCATTGATTTATGACACTTGTGAAACAATTTGGGAAATCATAGATTAGCAGCCAAGAGCAGCTTTAATTACACCCTACGGCTCATCGGGCCGGCACTTCGATTCCTCCAGTCCCTCAGGACTCCTGGACCTCCTGTCCCTTTGACAGGACAATATGCAAATGCAACCTCAAACGAAATCGGACTTAATTGCTCCATTTTCCTAAGTAAAGGGCTAGTGCCACATTTTATAAAAGCCTTGCTGGATTGCAGCACTTGCTTTTTGCACATATTTTTGTGCCGAGTTATTCACTCTACCGATATACTCGAACGTTAACTTAACTAATAATTACAAGGCTCTTCAGCAACATACTGGCCCACTGCGGAAGCTGTATCTTGGCCAAAACTGATCCGATTCCCAAGCGAAGTACCTTAAACGATTCCTAGAAGGATTCTCCATGAAACTGCATCAAAACCTGGAAACCAAATTTTGGATCCCATTTTTTCAAATTTTTCTGGGTGATCCCCTTCTGAGATCGGGGGTCCACTGAAAGTGGGAGTAGGGCCCACTCCGGAAGCTCTATCTTGGCCAAAACTGATCCGATTCCCAAGCGAAGTACCTTAAACGATTCCTAGAAGGATTCTCCATGAAACTGCATCAAAACCTGGAAACCAAATTTTGGATCCCATTTTTTCAAATTTTTCTGGGTGATCCCCTTCTGAGATCGGGAGTCCACTGAAAGTGGGAGTAGGGCCCACTCCGGAAGCTCTATCTTGGCCAAAACTGATCCGATTCCCAAGCGAAGTACCTTAAACGATTCCTTGAAGGATTCTCCATGAAACTGCATCAAAACCTGGAAACCAAAGTTTGGATCCCATATTTTTCAAATTTTTCTGGGATATCCCCTTCTGAGATCGGGGGTCCACTGAAAGAGGGAGTAGGGTCCATTCCGGAAGCTCTATCTTGGCCAAAACTGATCCGATTCCCAAGCGAAGTACCTTAAAATGGCGAAGTACCTCCATGAAACTGCATCAAAACCTGGAAACCAAATTTTGGATCCCATTTTTTCAAATTTTTCTGGGTGATCCCCTTCTGAGATCGGGGGTCCACTGAAAGTGGGAGTAGGGCCCACTCCGAAAGCTCTATCTTGGCCAAAACTGATCCGATTCCCAAGCGAAGTACCTTAAACGATTCCTAGAAGGATTCTCCATGAAACTGCATCAAAACCTGGAAACCAAATTTTGGATCCCATTTTTTCAAATTTTTCTGGGTGATCCCCTTCTGAGATCGGGAGTCCACTGAAAGTGGGAGTAGGGCCCACTCCGGAAGCTCTATCTTGGCCAAAACTGATCCGATTCCCAAGCGAAAAACCTTAAACGATTCCTTGAAGGATTCTCCATGAAACTGCATCAAAACCTGGAAACCAAAGTTTGGATCCCATATTTTTCAAATTTTTCTGGGATATCCCCTTCTGAGATCGGGGGTCCACTGAAAGAGGGAGTAGGGTCCATTCCGGAAGCGCTATCTTGGCCAAAACTGATCCGATTCCCAAGCGAAGTACCTTAAACGATTCCTAGAAGGATTCTCCATGAAACTGCAGCAAAACCTGGAAACCAAATTTTGGATCCCATTTTTTCAAATTTTTCTGGGTGATCCCCTTCTGAGATCGGGGGTCCACTGAAAGTGGGAGTAGGGCCCACTCCGGAAGCTGTATCTTGGCCAAAACTGATCCGATTCCCACGCGGAGTACCCTAAACGATTCCTCGATGGATTCTCCATGAAACTGCATCAAAATCTGGAAATCAAATTTTTGATCCCATTTTTTCAAATTTTTCTGGGTGATCCCCTTCTGAGATCGGGGGTCCACTGAAAGTGGGAGTAGGGCCCACTCCGGAAGCTCTATCTTGGCCAAAACTGATCCGATTCCCAAGCGAAGTACCTTAAACGATTCCTTGAAGGATTCTCCATGAAACTGCATCAAAACCTGGAAACCAAATTTTGGATCCCATTTTTTTCAAATTTTTCTGGGTGATCCCCTTCTGAGATCGGGGGTCCACTGAAAGTGGGAGTAGGGCCCACTCCGGAAGCTCTATCTTGGCCAAAACTGATCCGATTCCCAAGCGAAGTACCTTAAACGATTCCTAGAAGGATTCTCCATGAAACTGCATCAAAACCTGGAAACCAAATTTTGGATCCCATTTTTTCAAATTTTTCTGGGTGATCCCCTTCTGAGATCGGGGGTCCACTGAAAGTGGGAGTAGGGCCCACTCCGAAAGCTCTATCTTGGCCAAAACTGATCCGATTCCCAAGCGAAGTACCTTAAACGATTCCTAGAAGGATTCTCCATGAAACTGCATCAAAACCTGGAAACCAAATTTTGGATCCCATTTTTTCAAATTTTTCTGGGTGATCCCCTTCTGAGATCGGGGGTCCACTGAAAGTGGGAGTAGGGCCCACTCCGGAAGCTCTATCTTAGCCAAAACTGATCCGATTCCCAAGCGAAGTACCTTAAACGATTCCTTGAAGGATTCTCCATGAAACTGCATCAAAACCTGGAAACCAAATTTTGGATCCCATTTTTTTCAAATTTTTCTGGGTGATCCCCTTCTGAGATCGGGGGTCCACTGAAAGTGGGAGTTGGGCCCACTCCGAAAGCTCTATCTTGGCCAAAACTGATCCGATTCCCAAGCGAAGTACCTTAAACCATTCCTAGAAGGATTCTCCATGAAACTGCATCATAACCTGGAAACCAAATTTTGGATCCCATTTTTTCAAATTTTTCTGGGTGATCCCCTTCTGAGATCGGGGGTCCACTTAAAGTGGGATTAGGGTCCACTCCGGAAGCTCTATCTTGGCCAAAACTGATCCGATTCCCAAGCGAAGTACCTTAAACGATTCCTAGAAGGATTCTCCATGAAACTGCATCATAACCTGGAAACCAAATTTTGGATCCCATTTTTTCAAATTTTTCTGGGTGATCCCCTTCTGAGATCGGGGGTCCACTTAAAGTGGGATTAGGGTCCACTCCGGAAGCTCTATCTTGGCCAAAACTGATCCGATTCCCAAGCGAAGTACCTTAAACGATTCCTAGAAGGATTCTCCATGAAACTGCATCAAAACCTGGAAACCAAATTTTGGATCCCATTTTTTCAAATTTTTCTGGGTGATCCCCTTCTGAGATCGGGGGTCCACTGAAAGAGGGAATAGGGCCCACTCCGGAAGCTCTATCTTGGCCAAAACTGATCCGATTCCCAAGCGAAGTACCTTAAACCATTCCTAGAAGGATTCTCCATGAAACTGCATCATAACCTGGAAACCAAATTTTGGATCCCATTTTTTCAAATTTTTCTGGGTGATCCCCTTCTGAGATCGGGGGTCCACTTAAAGTGGGATTAGGGTCCACTCCGGAAGCTCTATCTTGGCCAAAACTGATCCGATTCCCAAGCGAAGTACCTTAAACGATTCCTAGAAGGATTCTCCATGAAACTGCATCAAAACCTGGAAACCAAATTTTGGATCCCATTTTTTCAAATTTTTCTGGGTGATCCCCTTCTGAGATCGGGGGTCCACTGAAAGAGGGAATAGGGCCCACTCCGGAAGCTCTATCTTGGCCAAAACTGATCCGATTCCCAAGCGAAGTACCTTAAACGATTCCTTGAAGGATTCTTCATGAAACTGCATCAAAACCTGGAAACCAAATTTTGGATCCCATTTTTTTCAAATTTTCTGGGATATCCCCTTTTGAGATCGGGGGTCCACTGAAAGTGGGAGTAGGGCCCACTCCGGAAGCTCTATCTTGGCCAAAACTGATCCGATTCCCAAGCGAAGTACCTTAAACGATTCCTAGAAGGATTCTCCATGAAACTGCATCAAAACCTGGAAACCAAATTTTGGATCCCATATTTTTCAAATTTTTCTGGGATATCCCCTTCTGAGATCGGGGGTCCACTGAAAGTGGGAGTAGGGCCCACTCCGGAAGCTCTATCTTGGCCAAAACTGATCCGATTCCCAAGCGAAGTACCTTAAACGATTCCTAGAAGGATTCTCCATGAAACTGCATCAAAACCTGGAAACCAAATTTTGGATCCCATTTTTTCAAATTTTTCTGGGTGATCCCCTTCTGAGATCGGGGGTCCACTTAAAGTGGGATTAGGGTCCACTCCGGAAGCTCTATCTTGGCCAAAACTGATCCGATTCCCAAGCGAAGTACCTTAAACGATTCCTAGAAGGATTCTCCATGAAACTGCATCAAAACCTGGAAACCAAATTTTGGATCCCATTTTTTCAAATTTTTCTGGGTGATCCCCTTCTGAGATCGGGGGTCCACTGAAAGAGGGAATAGGGCCCACTCCGGAAGCTCTATCTTGGCCAAAACTGATCCGATTCCCAAGCGAAGTACCTTAAACGATTCCTTGAAGGATTCTTCATGAAACTGCATCAAAACCTGGAAACCAAATTTTGGATCCCATTTTTTTCAAATTTTCTGGGATATCCCCTTTTGAGATCGGGGGTCCACTGAAAGTGGGAGTAGGGCCCACTCCGGAAGCTCTATCTTGGCCAAAACTGATCCGATTCCCAAGCGAAGTACCTTAAACGATTCCTAGAAGGATTCTCCATGAAACTGCATCAAAACCTGGAAACCAAATTTTGGATCCCATATTTTTCAAATTTTTCTGGGATATCCCCTTCTGAGATCGGGGGTCCACTGAAAGTGGGAGTAGGGCCCACTCCGGAAGCTCTATCTTGGCCAAAACTGATCCGATTCCCAAGCGAAGTACCTTAAACGATTCCTTGAAGGATTCTCCATGAAACTGCATCAAAACCTGGAAACCAAATTTTGGATCCCATTTTTTTCAAATTTTTCTGGGTGATCCCCTTCTGAGATCGGGGGTCCACTTAAAGTGGGAGTAGGGTCCACTCCGGAAGCTCTATCTTGGCCAAAACTGATCCGATTCCCAAGCGAAGTACCTTAAACGATTCCTTGAAGGATTCTTCATGAAACTGCATCAAAACCTGGAAACCAAATTTTGGATCCCATTTTTTTCAAATTTTCTGGGATATCCCCTTTTGAGATCGGGGGTCCACTGAAAGTGGGAGTAGGGCCCACTCCGGAAGCTCTATCTTGGCCAAAACTGATCCGATTCCCAAGCGAAGTACCTTAAACGATTCCTAGAAGGATTCTCCATGAAACTGCATCAAAACCTGGAAACCAAATTTTGGATCCCATATTTTTCAAATTTTTCTGGGATATCCCCTTCTGAGATCGGGGGTCCACTGAAAGTGGGAGTAGGGCCCACTCCGGAAGCTCTATCTTGGCCAAAACTGATCCGATTCCCAAGCGAAGTACCTTAAACGATTCCTTGAAGGATTCTCCATGAAACTGCATCAAACCCTGGAAACCCAATTTTTTATCCCATTTTTTCAAAATTTTCTGGGTGATCCCCTTCGAAGATCGGGGGTCTACTGAAAGTGGGAGTAGGGCCCACTTCGGAAGCTGTATCTTGGCCAAAACTGATCCGATTCCCAAGCGAAGTACCTTTAACGATTCCTCGATGGATTCTCCATGAAACTGCATCAAAATCTGGAAATCAAATTTTTGATCCCATTTTTTTTATAATTTTCATGGTGACTCATGTGTTCATACAGTACAACTGACGCTAGCTGAGTGTAGGGTGTTTGACGTGCTTATCTGACCTAATTGAACTGTGACCAGCAGCCGCTTTAGTCCCTCGATTGCCTCAAAACCCATCTCCCCACAACTGCCTCACACGGTCGCTGCGATTTCCAGACATCGTCTTTGCCGCCAGCTCTAACTCGTACCGTGAGGATGGGCCTGTGGGTGGGGCGCCTTGCCCCCAAAAGCCTCCTTCTTGCCTGGGACTTACGCCCCTGTTCGTGCAGTGATTAGGACGCCAGGCTACAAGCGATTTGTTGTGTGTTGTTGCAATTGATTGTTGCAATTTCAATTTTGAATTATGAGGCTGCCTTGCCTTTTGCATCCTGGCATCCGTTTCCGTAGCTGCCATGCTCCTTCTCCCTTCTCCCTTACTCCCTCCTCCTCCTCCTTCTCTTTCTGATTCTGTTTCTGTTTCTGTTAGGCCTTTCCCCCGGCCGATGTGGTGTGTGTTGCTGCAGCTTCTGCCGGCTCTGTGCAATGTGTTGCAAGTAGCATTGGCAGCGTCATTCAAGTGTTTAGTGATTTATTGAATGCCGTTAGAGTTGTCGTTTCTCCTGCTATTGTTATTGTTGTTGTTGCTGTTGCTGTTGCCGTTGCTATTGCCGTTTCTGTTGCTGTTGCAATTGCAATTGCATTGTTGCAGTTGCCTTTGGTCATATCCTCTGTCTCTGAGATTAGCACAATGGCTTTGAGCACTTTTGACAGCTAAGATTTGTTTATGCCCCAGCAGGATGTCCAGCCCGCCCTCTCCCCACCGCCGGCGCAGTCCTCCGTCTGGCAGATATCCTTATCGTGCAGCTTCCCCTCCGACGGGCTAGGTGATTCATGTCCTTGCATATTGGTAACAAATTTGTGGTAATTGATTTGAAATTGATTAATTAAGTCCCCCACTCTCGCAATTCGCATGCTGTCGTTGGCCTTTGAACTTTTGGTTGAATACAAAAGTGTCCTGGAATACTTTTGAAAAGGTAGTGCTTCGTCTACCCTTTAATTTGGATTTTAGGTCCAGTTTGCGAACAGGACTCCTTCCCGCCGGCTTTAATTCCGAACGAGCAACGGCCAAATATTTAAGCTAATAATATTTAAATTTCTCTGGAAGTTTGCTCACAACCGGAGTGCTGTGTGTGCGTGTGTTGGCGAACATCCTGGCTTCCTTTTTGGCAGGCGTCAACCGCATTTTGCAGCCACAAATGGCGGCCTCGCCAGCCTGCCACATTCCGGCGCCCCTCGCCGCCCGTGCGGTCCCCTCGGCCCGTTCCAGCCCCAATCCTGTCAACCCTATCCTTGAACTTTGGCTCGAAGTTTGGCTTGTTTGAACGTTATCGACACGATTTTGACATATTGAATAGCAGTGAAATGTGGCAGGCCAGACGACATGACAGACGTCTGGCAGAAATCAGGGGCCAGGCCTCAGGACGCAGGACTCAGGCGCAGGCAGCAGGCAGCAGGATCCAGGAATCCAGGGCCCACCTCTCCCCCTAACCCGCTTTGTGGCGCCACCAGCGCACATGTTTGTGGCTGGCATTTTGGCATTCAGCTGCCAAATGGTGCACATGCAAAAATATGCCAAAATTCATCCATCCATCCATCCATCCATCCAGCCATCCAACCATCCAGGCTCTGTTGACACATGGCCTCTCCTGTTCGTCCTTGCGCTGCTGTTTCTGTTCCTGGGTGTTAACATACATCAAATATTGACAGTTTGCTTAGTTCACTCCGGCAATCGAAGCCACTTCTCTTCCGCCCGGCCCCCGGCCCTCGCCCCCCGTGCGCCACTTGCCACTTCCCAGCTCTGCGCCACAGGATTGTGTGGTCGCCCGCTGGCAGTTGGGCGGCTCCAAATAGCCGAGAACTGTTGCATCCGATCGGCGTTGAACAGGGAGGGCCCGGGCGAGTGTGGCAGGGCGCTATTAAAGCCCACTCCCCCGGAAAATGTGTCTTTTAAGCCGTGAATTAATCTGCCAACAGACTGATATTAGGTACAATGGAGCATGCCTCTTCAAAAACCTGTGCGGATTATCAAATTAGACCTTAAGCGGCAGAGTTTGTTTACAAAATTCGGTGTTTCTTTCAATTAGAACTTTTGTTTGAAATTTTTGTCGCCTGCCCCACATCTTCAATATGAATTAGGTTCTGGAAGCAGAAAAAGTTTGGAAGTAGACATTTTGTATTGAGAAAGGGATTCCGCCATTTTAGTCGCCTGCCATTGGGCCCTTCCATGGAGCTTCACTGGAAGCAGCGCTGCCGAGAGCCATTGATCTTGTTCTCTCTCTCCCATTCTTCCTTCTTGTGCAGCCGCCGCTCCGAGCGGACGAAAAATTTTAAGTCGTCCGAATAATTGCAATTATAAAAGTTATTTAATACGGAATATTCAGTTAAAAGCCAGTTGTGAAAGTTGAATTCTGTTTTTAAGCTGAATTGGGCCGATTTCCGGCCGAAAATCAATCGGAATGTAATTCAGGCATTTGGTAGGTGTTGCGTAATGGCGTCGCAGTTTCTATGTGTGTGTGAGTGCGAAAAATAGTTTGCAAACTCTCTTTTGCGGCCAGAAAATGGCGAAAACCATGAAAAACCAATAAATTGACTTTGTAGTGGATCTATTCTAGTGTTTAAAGTTAAAAAATATAACTAAATTTTCGATCGATTTAAAAATCATTTCAGGGCTCCACTCCATGTGTGTGTGTGACATACTGCGAAGATGCGGGGGGCGAGGGCCGCAGCGCACTAGCGAGAGCGAAAGTTTCAAGAACATTCGTGCAGGAGTCTTGAGTAACGGTGAGTCGCCTTATTCGTTTTAAAATTTATTTTATTTTAATTTATTCCTTCGCTTAAAACCACCATATTTTATTACAATTATTATTATTATTATTGACTTCCTATTGATTTGAAAATCATTTCAGGGCCCCCGCTCTGCGGAGTTGTGTAATGGCTGCTCGGGAAGAGCGGGTGGCGGTCGGAAATGGCCAATGAAAGAGAAAGCTGCACACATGAGTTGAAAGCATGGAGGGAGACTGCACAAAGGAGGAAGGGAGACTAATGATAAGCATCTAATAACGGTAAGTCCTCACTCGTTTTATTTGCAATTTAAGTAATGCGCTCTATTCTTTTGCCAAAAACTTAAATATTTTCTACAAAATGTAATAATTTGTTGATTTAATTCAATTGATTTGAAAATCATTTCAGGGCCCCCGCTCTGCGGATTTGTGTGATGGCTGCTTGTGATGAGCGGGGGGCGGAAGGACAGTGAAAGAGAAAGCATGGAAGGAGACTGAATGGAGAATGGATAGAGACTGATAAAAAGCATATAATAACGGTAAGTCCCCACTCGTTATTAATTTATTTGAAGTTTAAGGTTTGCACTCTATTCTTTCGCCAAAAACTTAAATATTTTCTTCAAACTTTAACAATTAATAATTCGTAGTAGTTTTAATAATATTTAATAGTTAATGTTAAATAATTATATATTTTTAAGGAACTTTAATTACTTATTGCTGATTTATCTTCCAATTATTTTAGGGCCCACCCACTCCACCAGTGCATGGAACAGTTAATGTTGAGAGGGTGGGCGGACAAGGTTCACCTTAAAGAAAGGAAAGAGAAGCTGCAAAGGAAGCGCACACATGAATGGAATGCAGGAATGGAAAGCACGAATGGAAAGATTTAACTGCGTATGAGTTCCAGTTGGGGTGAGTCTGATTCGTTATTTTACTTTCCATTTTGGCATGCACATTCCTTCTTTTTCCTAAAACTGCAACAGTGCCTTGACGTCATCGAACCTAATCCCCATTTAATTCTCCTTATTTGCCATAAAATATCCCTTTTTGAGTCCCCAAATCAGCAACCAACTAAAGAACAATCAAGGCCCACTATAGCACTCTGTTATCTCTGAATAATAATTGTGTTCCGATGACGTCAGGCACCTGCCCTTCGGGCGTACAGTAATCCCTCCATTAGTAGCTCTAAGCGCGAACACTTTCTGGCCATGTGGGAGGCAGATCCGTGAGTTATGATTTATCAATGCCCTTAAGTGCAGCCTCCCATTTGCATACGAGGCCTCCTCGGCACTTACGGCAAATGGAAATGTCAATTGAGGAGCGGGTCTATTAGGCGAGGCAGTCGCTGGTCGTGATTAATGGTAGCTATTTTTTCGCATTATCTGCGGGAGCTGGAATCGCAATTTAATTTAGGGGCTGCCCTCGGCGGCATCTACTCGGAACTTGCTCGGAACTCAGAATACTTCTGCGCCGAGGGCTCTATGCAAATTGAGTGGCTTTGGGCTTGGGCTTAAGCCCGGACTAAGTGGCGAGGTCCTGGGGGAGGACTCCGGGGAAGACAAAGAGGCAGACAATTGTCAATTGCATATCCTTTTCGCATTAATATTTCATTAACAACATTTGGCGGAAGTTTGATCTTCTGCATCAATGGTTTGTAAAATTGACTTGGCCCACCCGGCCAAAAAAAACAGCAACAACAAGCAGGCTCTACTCCCTCCCCCTCACCCCGTCGGCCTTATTAGATTAATTTAATTCGAGTTTTTGTTTGGCCGAGAGTTCGCTCGCTTCGACTTCAACTTCGACTCGCTCGGCGTAATCGTCCTGTTGATTCTGTTCCGCGGAAAACAACACCCCTGTCCCCTGTCCCCTGCACCGTGGCACTGTTGTCTGCTACCCTCTGCCTGCCTCCTCCCCTCTCGCTTTTTTGGGTTATGCAAATTTCGCCTCCCCCTCCCGACAGATTTTCGATTTTGGTTTTTTTTTTTGACAACCCTCAGAGCTCTACTTTCAATTTCACTCTGGCGTAATTTTCATTATTTATATTTTTTCCATTTTACTGATTATGATTTAAGGCCGCGGAGCCACACCGCCCCCTCCCCAGCCCGCTGAAGGCTGTGTATCAATTTCGCCAGCGGTTTGCCAATTTTTCAGAAACTGCGCCGAGTTGTGCAATTTTAAATAAGCCATTAACCGCAGTCAGGCCGAGGGGCGCCAGTCCGCCCCTGCCTCCTGTCTCCAGTCCCGTTCCTGGGTCCTTGTAGTCCTTGTGGCGGGGTCGCCAATGTTCAATATATCACAAGAATTTTAAAAAGAGCCACGACTCTCGCTGGGGTGGTCGCTAAAGTTCTCCAAGCTATTTACTTAGCTATTTTCATTTTAGTATGATAGACAATATAATAGTAGTAATAGTTAGATACTTCCCCACTTCCCCTTAAAATCTCAAAAATAATTGCAAATCCCATACCCAGCTCCACGCCGCACTCGCAACTCTCATAGCCACCCTCGGCAGCGCTGGCAACATGACTGATATTTGCATGATGCCGCTAACTACGCCTGTCAAGTGGGATTTTGTGCGATTTTTCTTGTAAGCGAGCGCGACCCCCGTATCGAACAGGGCCTCCCCCACCCGCTGGGGGTGGCCTGGATGAGGTGGGGGTGGGGGTGCTGGGCTTCGGGCCCTGCATGCCGAAAGTTGCGTTGTTTTGCGTGTTACCGCGCGTGGTAATCAAACACGCGGTCCGCCCGCTGGCCGAAAGGGGGTGGCTGGGCCGACAGGGCGGGGGTAAGCCTCATCCTCATCCCCAGCCTTGACTGGCTGTAGCCTTGGCTTTGGCGTGCCGTCGTTAACGTGGATGCTTCGCTCGGGCCTCCTGTTTCGACGGAGAACTACTCCTTAGAGTGGAGAGTGTCCTTCTGGGCGAGAAAGGAGTAGGGATGCCACCTGAAAGGACACTTTAAGCAGTGGGTGTGGCGGGATAAGGGATAATCCTTCCCAATAACACCCTCCTTCCGCAATCCTTAAGGAGTACGTAGCGACATGTCGAACGACTGTCCTACAGGGTATCTCTGGAGTCGACTCCCTGTCGCCTCCGCTGTTTTTTTCGCATATGCCGCGGGCTGTTCGCAAATATGTTGCCAATTCTGCGGCGCATTGACGTTTGCCTTTTGTTGCCCCGTCGAGGGCTTCGGCTTCAGTTCCGGGCTCTGGCTTTGGCTCTGGCTCTGGCGCTGGCTCTGATTCCGATGCGGTCTCGGCTTCGTCCTCGGATCAAGATGCAGATCCCGGCGCGTCGTCAACTGCGCGACTTAAGTTGCTAACGAGCTGTTGGGGCTCTTCCGCCACCGCCACCACCGCCGCCGCCATCGCCATCGCCATCGGCGGCTGCCGCAACATTAATAAAAATAAAAGGAAGCGGGCCAAAAAAGCGCTGCTCTTGGCTTCGCACTCCGCACTCCGCAACCCGCCCTCCTCACCGCCGCGCCAATTTTTTCGCGTAATTTTTCAAATATTGTTCAATTTTCAAACGCGCGCCTAACGATGTGTGCGTAATTTAAGTGCCGCTGCAGGCTGGCTGCGTCCTGCCGCGGGGTGGCTGCAGGGGGAGGAGGGCTCCAGCGAGAAATCAAAAATCAGGGGGCGCGGGCGGCGGCTCCCGCTCCCGCTCCCTTCGAGGCTTCCTTTGAAGCTGCTCACATAGGCGGCAGTCGACAATCGCAGTCGGCGTTTCCACATTCGACTTCTCGCATTCGACTTGCTGTGCAATCGTTTGTGGCATCAATCGGAAATACGATTAAATTAATTTGATTAAAGCGTTTTAATTGCAAGGACGCAGGGCTGGAAAGGGGGACTGCCGCCTTCCGCAGAAATCTCCACGAGGCAGATGCCCCGTTCCTCTCGGAAAGTGTCATGCGGATATTTTTCGGAGAATAAAATACTGTTGGATGTGGGACCATCTCCGACCTTCTCCTACCCCTGATCTCGTCCTCCGTCCACTTAAATAGTTTTTATCTTGTAATTACCGCCATCGTCGTCCAGCAGACGCATCCTGTTATGTCCTTTTTGGGTTCTCCATCTATACCCTTCCAGGGTATTCCAGCTATGCCAGGCTTTCCGGCCCTCTTCCAAGTAGGTCCTGCCCAGACCCAGCCTATGGCCCAAAAACGAGCCAGGACATCTTCCGCTAATGTCCTATCGAGGAAGGGTACCGGGGCTCCGGCCTAGTCCTAGTCCGAGTGGGCCCTGATTTGTTCAGCCGCCATGACAGGCCGCGGCGGGTGGGGGGCGTGGCTGGGGGCGTGGCCGGAGCGGAGTGTCCACAAACTGCTGGGCATTGCGTGTGTATTACAATAATTTTTAATTACCGGCGTAAACGTAATTATGAATTTTTATTTCGCTGCTGCCCTGCTCCTCCCTCCTCCGTCCTCTTGGTCCTTTTTTCATCTCTCCTATTTCGTTGTTTTCCTTTTCTCCTTTTCACTGGCTCTTATACATTTTCGTCCTCCATGTGGCGGCGCTGACTTTTCCACTGCCTGATCCGGTTGCCTGATATTCACAAAGGACTCAGATGTGTGGGTGTCGAGTGGGGGCTTCGAGTTATTGTTGTGTAGGGTTGCCAGATTTTCCATGTTTTTCTTAGAAATGGGGGGCTGGTGGGGCTGCCACCGCGCGGCGATGTCACAATCACAAGGCGCGACCGGTTGCACGCAATTATCACAAGTGACGTGGAGCGGATATGCTGGGCCAGCAGTCTCCACTCAGGCTCCGCCCCCGCCCCCGCCCAGCCCCTGCCACTTTGCCTCGGCGAATAAAACAATAAGTGCTGCATGCTTTCAGGGGCCACTGCGCCAAATGCTCCTCGGCAGGCAAATGGCCACCAAAACGGATTCAGGATTCAGGATTCTGGCAGGGCAGGGGCAGGGGGCAGGGGCGGTTTCGGGTCCTGAGATTTTTATGGTTGCCCGCAGCGTTGGCCGCCTCATTACTGGCTGCTGCTGCCGCTGCCACTGAAGAAATGTGGGTGCACTGGGAGAAAAGGTCTGTGTCTTACTCTAGAAGTCGAAGTGTCCTGGCTTGTGAACTATTTTTCAGCTGGTCCCACTAATTTGTCCCCAAGGACTCTCAAGATCTGTGATATCTTTCACTATGGACCTATGGAGCTACTTTATAGAGGACAAGTACATTGCTTTTCCCCAAGTGGAGGTGGGCAGAGCCAGTCAGACTCATCAGCCCCCTCCCTTTTCCGCCCAGAACTCCCACCCTCCGCCCCTCACCCCCTCCTCGTCCTTTGACTTATCCCTCATAGTTTTTTGTTGTAGCTTAAGCTGCCGCTGCCGCTGCCGCGTTGCATTTTTAGCTTCTTCATTGCGCTTAAGGACTTTTGACTTTTGTTTTATTAGTTGTGACCTGCTGGCCCGCGCCCCCGACCCCCAACCCTCGGTTCAGGACCAGGCCCACCCACTGCCCCAACAATGTCGCCTAACGAGGCGCCGGCCCCCACCCTCCTCCTCCTCGCGGGGCTTCTTACTTAACCAACTCATTTTTTGTTGGGCCCAGAGCCAGTGTGTGAGTCCTCTGGCCCATCAGAAGCCCCTGCACCTCTGCGTCCCTGCCCCAGCTGGCCATCTCTCTCGCTCCTGCTCCTGCTCCTGCTCCCGCTCCAGTATTTCTCATATTTTTAATTTCTGCACTTTGTCCCTATTTATCCTGGCGTTGGCAGTTTTTAATTTCTCTGCTTTTCCGGTGCAAAGTTAATGAATAATTGTGCGCACTTTTGCGGCAAACGGCGACAACTCTGCAGCTCGCGTGTGTGTGTGCGTCTGAGAGACAGAGACAGAGACAGCGACAGTGACAGAGGGGAAGGAGTACTGCTACGGGCACTGCCGTAGAAGGAGAGGGGTAATCTCCCGGAGGGTGGGTCGGCGGGATAGTAGAGATAGAGTGGCGCGCTGAATGGCGCAAAGTGTGATTGCATCCGGCGCCTTAATGAGTTCTTGATTTAATTCTTTTTTAGCTGCCTTTCGTTTGGCTTCTGCCTGCCACCACCCCCCGCCCCCCTTGGTGGGGCACCTCCCCCGCCCGGCCACCCACTCTGACGTTGATTTCTTGCCACTTGCAGCGTCCAGCGCCGATGTCGCACTTCCAGTGACATTCCGACTGCAAATCGGATGTCGCGCGGAAGCTGCCCGGGCAGGCGAGTCCTGCGCGGTGTCCTTGTCTTCCAGAAACCCTTCCCTTCCATAGCCCCCTTTAGCGGCCCACGGTCCAGATCTAACCCTTGAACCGTCTTCCACTTCATCGACACTAATTTGTCCTCAATAAAGTGCCAAGTGAGCCGCTCAAGTGGGCGGCTTTCCTCGGGACGCCCCGCAGAACGGGCAGGAGGGGCGGGAGCGCGTGACCAGAGCAGGACACGAAAAGGCAAACCAAATCCGGTCTCCAGAAGCTCAAAGGAAGGCGGCAGCTCACCGGAGTCGGTTGAAGTGCCAAGCGGCAAACGGCAAACGGAGTGGAGTGACAGGACGGGAGACAGGATGGGTAGGCAAAGGAAAGGACACTGTCTCCGGGAAAGTCTGAGCCGGGACAAAGCCGATGCGTAATCAAAGTGGTCGAATGGCCAGGACGAGGGCCGGGACAAGGACCGGGAGCAGCCTCCACCCCGAGCCCCGAAAACGCGCCAATATTACACTCGAAATTATTGATGGGCCGTTTTTCCTTCCAGGACATGGAAGCGCCAGGATCTATCTAGTTTCGTTCTTCCACCGGAGTGGCACTGAGAGGAAGTCCGTTCCTCGCCCACACAGACCCTATGCTGGCCATTAACTCCTGACTGCGTCGGTGGAGGAGTCTAGTTTTTCTTCGACTGCAGGACCAGGGGCAGGACGAGAGGCCGAAGGGACGAACCAGACGACGCCACATCGTCGTAGTCGTCTTCTGAGGTGGATCAGCATCTGCATCCCGGGCCACAGGATGGGTCTGGTCGTCTGCCTGTCAGACACAATGAGCATCATTGTGTTTTAAGTGCGTTTGTTGTCCTGCCGAGTCCTTCGTCCTCCGCCATCCGCCCCGTCCCCAGTTAGCTGGTTCGTTCGGTTGTTTATTTATTCTTTTTCTTGCCCATCCACATTTTTGGCATCGGCTTGCCATGTCCTTCCGTCCTTTGTGTCCTTTCCCGAGAAGAAGTGGCCAGCCACCAGGCAGACACTTTGCTCTGCCATTGTCTCCGTGTTTTCCCATCCTGCCCGTGTCCTGCCCGCCCGATTGCCAAATGAAAAGCGTTTTCAAATTAATTGATTAAAGTCCATTACAAGTTGCTGCGAAATGACAGTGGCAATTGTATGAGAAATGACTGCCAAGGACTCTCGGCTGGCACAAATGGGATTGGCAAAAAGGGAAGCTGGCTGGAGTCCCGGCCCAGGTGATGGGGCGGGGAGGGCGAAGGACACTCCACATCCGTATGTGCCCACACCTTACCCCTGGTCATCTGGCTTGTTGTGACAATTTATTATTTGACAAAGAAACTATTCCATCTCGATCCCGATGTGCTGGCATCTGGTCCTCAGGATCGACTCCTCGGCCCAGCTACTGAGCCACTGAGCCACTAAATCACTCAATCACTGGCGGAATCCATTCGGAATTTCCTTATTCGGCCGCCAACTGGCTCTGAGCCGCTCTCCGGACACCTTGGCCCCTTGCCGGGGGCAGGGCACTCTTATTTATGTTCGGCTGGCCAAAAGAATGCTCCGGCCATTTCTCAAAGCCCAAGGAAGAGTCGGCGGCGGTCCTGCGGAAGAGGAAGTGGTCGGGTCTGAGGCGGGCGGCGGGCGGCGCGCGGCGGGAGGCGGCTTCAGTCGTGCACGCCGAAGAAATCAAACTTGTAAATTAGCAATACTCATTGACAAATATTTCATTCACAAACAGACAGGCCGAGGACTACACCGGGAGAAATTCCGACCAGATTATCGCTAGGTTGGGGAGCTCAAGAGCTCGTCCTTAGAATCACAGTTGGTGGGTGGATGGGGGTATCCTGTAGACACTTTTGGGAGGGCCGAGTGGGAAGCATTTCTCAGAGTGCACTTTCAAAACTCTCCTCTGGGGCGGCGATGTCCTTTGGCTCTGATTATCATCCTTTTCGGGCCAGTCTTTGTTCCGGCAGCTCTGCAGCCACTGTGCAATATTTCAAACACGAACTCTGCGCGCCAAAGATTAATTAACTTATGTCAAAGTAATTTTCAACGTTCGTTAAGGCGACACGAGTCCTGTCGCCTCCCCCCCGGCCACCAGCCTCTCCCCCTCTCCTTGGTTTCGGGGAAAGCCAGGCGAAATTGATTGTCAGTCATTCAAAGACATTTTTTCTTATTTGGCCGGGCCGGGGCTCCGGGCCAGGGCTCAAAGATATTGGCTTTTAATGGGGGTGGCTCGCCAGTATCCTTGTGGCTAACCGAAGGTCGGGGGCGGGGGAGCAGGCCGGAGGCAGGAGGGATACCCTTGAATATTGTTAGTTATTTGGGGAGTCCAATAAGTAAATAAATGAATGTAATTACAAGCTAAATAAACACCAATGCGATTAATGGCTCAGGCACGGGGATTTCCCTCCACATGTAGGAGGGAAGACTGGCCGCAATAAAATCTGTCACTGCCGCCAACTGACAGGCTGGCGGGCAGGCCGGCTGGCTTTAACGGCTGGCGCTTCAAAGGCATTTTTGCAGCGAACGGTTTCTTTTCGGGACTCGCAGAAAAATGCCAAGAAGTCGCGGCCACAGCCTCCTGCATAAAGTAGAAATTTACACATTCTTAGCGAAATAAATACGCGGCACAAAGCCCGCACAAAAAAGGATATGCAAAGTAACGAAAGTAAAAAGGAGCACCAGGAGGAGGACCTCGCGGCGAATGTGGAAAAAATCCGGCCCGCAACTAGGAGCTGGAGCTGGAGGTGGAGGTTTAGCAGGGACTTGAGTGAGAATTCTTATAATTTCTACTGCACCCCGCCGTGTTTTTTTTCAGCACACACAAAGTAACTCGGTTTATTCGGGGAAAGGCTTAGCAAAAAATGCTTTTTAACATTTCTCGAGGGGAGGGAAGGAGGGGTGGGGGGCGACCCGGCGGGTTAAAGAAATGCCTTTGGTGGCCAACAAAAAAGGAGCAGCGCCGCCACACACAACATAAAGAAGATTTCAGCTCGTCATTTATGCGTTTATCTGCGGCCGCCACCAAACGTGCAACGTGTGGCAAGTTGCCTCCCTCCGCCACTCGAGCGCCTGGGGCGGGGGGCGAGGGGCGAGCAGGTGCAGGGTATGCCAGACCATGGAGGTGTCCTGTCGTCCAGAACTACACACTATCCAGCAGGGAATATGCCACTTGTCTCTGGTCAGTGTGGGACTTGCAGCCTCCTTCCCGAGTAGAAGGGCAGTTTGTCCATTGCCCAGAGGGTGCTCTGCTAGTCGATACACTACCCCAAGAAGCCCTCAGGCAGCCAGGGCAGGCCCAGTGACAACTTCCGACAGATGCAGCCTGCCCGAAATTATACAACTGCAGCCGCCAGGACACGCGGCGGGGAAAAAGCAATCCGGCCAGGAGGCATTCACATGTGCGGCCGCTCGCAAATCTTTTCTTTCTGCCAGCACGTCGGCCAAAGGAAAATACGCGAAAATTATATTTAAGATGACATTTATGCGCCGGCCGGGGTGGGGCGGGCAGGGGAGGCAGCTAGGCAGCTGCGGTTCCGTGCGTGAGCCGCTTTGGCCGTTAACTGCTTTTTGTGGCCCGCTGCCGGGCTCCTTTGTTTGCCCGCTCGTCTGGCCAAAAAGAAAGGCGGCCAATTAGCCCGCGACTCGGCCACTCGCAGCCGCAGCCAGAGCGCCAGGACTCGGGCGCAGGCCTGTCTCTTAATTAGGAGTGTTTATGTTTATTTGCCGGAGGACCTCCGGACGGGCGGAAAAGGATGCACTTGTGCTAAGCTGCCGTGTCTTGGCCAAATCTTCTAAGCCACACGGCTCCCGTTCTTGGCTCGCATTTGTGTCTCGTTTTCAGTTTTTGTCCTCCGCTGAGGGCTGCCGCTGCCACTGCCGCTGCCACTGCTGCTTTTTAATTAACATTTAACACGTTCCTGCCCCGACATCCCAAAAAAAAAGCACAGTACATCAAAAGCGAACGGCGCCCGACAGACAGATTAGGACAGTGGACGGTGGTGGTGGGGTTGAGGGGCGTGGCTGCCATTACACGCGTTAATTTCATTAAAATTAAACACATGCATGGCCAAAAACAAAGGCTGTGCTCGGGCTAAGTAGCCCGGCCCTGCTAATATAAAAATAACATTAGCCCTATGTCCTTGTGCAGGACACCTTTTTGCAACCTGCTCTGTTCTCTGTGCCCTGTTCTCCATTCCCCTCCGGCAGCAGCCTTTTTTGTTTTCCGGTCAGGAACGACAATGAGCTGCGTCCTACGTGTGCATCCTTGTGACGGTGCCAGGACCTCTGCCCCCTGCCATGTCCCGGCGCTCTCCGCTGCGCTTTTTTGTCAAACACTCGCCTCTCTCTCGGAATTCCGTCCGTCCGTCCGCCTGTCTGTCTGTCAAACGTGTGCTGCATACTTTTAGGCGCGGAGCACCTGCCGCTGCCCTCCAGCTCTTCCGCGGGAGGACCCAACCACAGATGTAATGCGGAATGGGATTACACGGCCTTACGGCCAGGCCAGGCCAGGCCGGGCCGGGCCGTGCCAGCTGCTGTCTATAAGTGAGTGCCACTTGACGAAAGCCCGGGCCAAGTGCCCTCCGCTCCGTGCGTGATTCCGGACCCGGTTCGGTGAGCCCTCAAAGGGCGCGGGAGCTGTTTGTGCGAGCGGGGCAGGTGGCAGTTCCTCAATTAAGTGAAGAGCCGAGGAGCTAGTGGCGGTCGGGACACAGCCATAGGAATAGTCACTGTTCTCAGATGTCTGCTGGAATTCCCGATTCCCTTCGATTTTAAACCCAAACTGGAAACAAACACTCTCCACACACGACGTCTTTAATTATTTCCATTGTTCGGTTGCCCCACAAACAGACGCCCACTGCGGAGGCCCGGGCCCACGTCCACCCACCACTCAAATGTCCTCAATCCAATCCGCAATCCGCACAGAAGCCCATTCAAATCCACACACAACAAACGCAGAAGCGGCAGAGGCGGCACGAGACGGCGACACAGGCTTGCTGCTGGCAAAAATTAGAAGCAGCTGTCAAATGCATTTGATAGTTTCCAACCCTTTCGCCCCCAGTCCCCAGTCTCCCCAGCCACCAGTCTCCCTGCTCTGTGGCTCCAACCCCCCACTCCAGCCCACGACTGGGGCCCGCCCGCAAAACAACAAATAGAAAATTATGCTTCAATAAATAAATTTGGCTGCGAAATCAGCCGAGGACATCCTGGGGATTTTTCGAGTCGTTCTCTGCCAGTTTTGATTCAGGAGTGGCTGCGGGGAAGGGTTAGTTTGCGGAAAAGGTGCGATTAATTGGATAGGAGCAAGGGGGAGCAGGGCGTTGGCGAGGGAAGAGGGATGTGTGAGGACTTCAGACCTTTTAAGGACTTTCGGCATACTCTGTTGTCTGAAAATTATGGAAAGTGAATTATTTATATTAGTTTCCTTTCCTAAAATGTAGATTTCAAGGCTCTATCATCAGCACTTATCGATAACAATCGATTATTGAATGATATTAAAGAAAGGGTATCTGGAAATCGATCTCCTCTGACTCTGACAGCGGGAAGTATTTATTTGGAGCTTGGCTGCTCCGCTTTGTTGATATTAAAAGGATAATAATAGAGTGCGAGTCGCGGCAAATGTTCGAATGCCCACCCCACAGGATCCGCATCCGCATCCGGATCAGAGCCAGAATCAAAATCAGACAGGCGGCCATTTCGTGTGAGTGCGCCCAGAAGTATGCAGGGACGTGTGTGTTTGTCTAAGATCCTTTGCGATTTATTGTTTTCGGCGTAGTTGCGGCTGTTTACTCGGCTCCTGCCGCCCACCTCCTGCCGGAGACTGGCTCCCAGCGATGGCATTGCTTAATTAACGTGAACACGATTGCATCTGGTTCCCTTTCAATTGGCGTGGGATGTCTGCGCCAGGACTTCGATCCGGATTCGGATCCGGGACATATGGCCCCGGGCCGCCAACAACAGTAGCTTCGCCAGAGAGCCGAGTATTGTAGTTCTGTTGGGGATTCGGTGACTACTTCCCGGGAGTCTCGGGAGCTGTCCCCTATCTCTTCCGATGTATCGATGCGTCCACCTGTCTCCCGTTTGGGAAAGCCAGCTGTCCCCTCGGACAGGTCTCCCAGCGAACTGACCTCTGCTCACCCCGGGGAGTGGGGGCCGCGGCCTTATAGGGCATATCGGGGGAACCACAATGCGGGCGCGATGGCGGAGCGACAGGAAGTGAGTGCAGCGCTGACAGTGGACAACATAAATTAGCCAAAGCAGTATTTAAATCAGACGCGATTGCCATCTACAAGCGATGATTACCCCGCGTCCCGGCCCAGCAGCCAGCCGCCAGCAGCCACCGCGCGGTGACCCATTTTTGGGCTTCCACTCTCAACCTTTGGTGTGTTATTGTTGGCCGGCCTCCAGTTTGGCTATCGCGGTTCCGCGATGGGTCTGGTCCGAGTTTGGTCAGGTCTCTCCAGGTCTCTAGACCGGGAGAAAACTGGTGGTACTTGGGTCTACAGAGTGGTTCTGTGCGGTAGAGGCTTCTCTGCATCCTGGACCATCTTCTCTGGTAATGGATCCTTCTGGGATCCCTCAAGAGACTCCCCTCTTTGAGGTAGACTATTTCTCCCACTGCACTCCGAGGCAACATCTATCAGCGGCCACAGGCATAATTTGCCATTTATGACAAATTGATAATCGCTTACAACTTTTGTTCGGGGCACGCACCAAGTGCAGCAGCTCCCCGCTCCCCGCTCCTCCCGCCCCCCACTGCCGGCAGGGATCTCGCGGAGCCTCATTTGCATACAATGGCCGGCCACGAGCCCCTGGCCCGGCTTCGGAGCTGCGGATTGGACGCAATTTTGGCAACATCGATAAGGCGCCACTTGTCGTGGGCCAAAGTTCGCGCTCCGGGGGAGGGGAGAGGGCTGCAGTTAGGGAGGCAGCCACGGGACGAAGGGCAGGAGGGGTATCGGAAGCCACTACATTCCTCCAGAGGCACAGCCGTATATGAATGGCTTTGGAACCAAAATTGACTTGTTCGGAAGCCAGTTGAGAAAGCCAGAGTGTGGCACTCACTCGGGCAGCAACAAGGCCACTCTCCCGGCCAAAAGCGCTCAGCGCTCTCGCAGGTTCCCCTCTTTGAGCCACAATTGAGAGGAACGGCGCTGAGCGGCTGAGAGCTGAGAACTGAGAGCTTTCGAACTAGCGGCCTTCCCCTTTTCGAAAACGGCTTTCACTCATAGAAAGAGAGGGCGGGCATGGGCTGTGCAGCTGGAGCGAGAGAGAGAGTCAGAGAGGGGAAGTGGGCCGAGTGGGCTGAGTGGGTTGAGTGGGTTGAGTGGCTCCAAGGTGGTTGAGTGGGCCGGCACGGGTGGTCCGAACTGAGCCAAGATCCCCGCTAATCAATGTCTTGAGAGGACCTGGGAGTAGCACTTCGTTTGGTGTCAATTCCAGCAGTGGGGGTGGGAGAGCCGATTAAGGACCAGACCACAAGGACACACGGGGAGGATAATCAGTGGAGCATAGTTAACTGTTAGGACATTCATCCAGACCACAATTCCAGGACTGTAGATTACTTTTCGATGAGTGGGAAACTATATTTCTTACGCTAGTGTCCTTTAAAAACTTACAATGTCCTTCGATACTAATAGAGAGCTAGGAGACTTCAAGGATAGATTCCCTCTCAGCCTTTAGGGTGTTGTTGGTGACCCCTTGGATGCTACTTCGTCTTTAGAAGCCTCCTGGTTCTGTCTTCCGCTCCTCCAAGTCCTCGCAGTGCAGAGAACTCATTCCTGAGTAGTTGTTGGAGTCCTGGAGCTGCCCCCTGCCACGCGTCCTGTGGCACTCTGTCCATCTAACTTGCAACACTTTGCAACACAGTATTCTTTGTCTTTCCTAAAAAACGAAAAGTAGTTCTGATTCATCCCGTTTTATTTTCCAAGGCGATTGACGTTTATCTCATGGATAGCTCGAACTAATGTATCTGCCGAGCAGAGCCATTAAAAGTGGGTATATAATATTTCATTATATTTCAATCCCATGCCTTGGACTACGAGGCAGGAGTAAGATAGTGGACCCAGACCCCGCACCACTCGAAAGTGCAATGCGCCGCAAATTGAGAGAAATAATTTGGGAAACGCCGACCAGCTTCGGCTGCGGCTGGAGAGGAAGGCATTCCGTCTGAGGAGCTGGCCACAGCCCAGTTATGGACACGTCCGTGACGCGTCGGGCGCCGGCCATGGGTGCCCTGGGTGTCCTGGGGGGCGGAGGGCTCTTGGGCCACCTTGGGGTGGGGTGTTGACTGTCCACTCGTGCAAATTATTGTGAAGTGTGCGGGGAGTGGGGGCCAGAGAAGCCATTGTGTACTTTGCCGAAAAATGAAGTCATCAGGCCGGGGGGCGAGGGGTGTATTGGCCGAGAAGGGCCCGGGGTGGAGTGGACAGTGGGCAGTGGGCAGAGGGCAGTGGGGAGGTGTGTGTGTGCTGCATGGAACCCTTAATTAAATAAATTCAATATGCGCAACGGGCAGCCAAAAGCCACCCAGAAGGAGTCCCCCCTCCGAGGACGAGAGCGTCCTGGGCCCACTACGGAACTATATGGCGAGAATGCTCGTTGGAAATCGTCATGGATTTTAATATTTAAAAGCGTTTTCAAAAATGTGTCCCCACCAGCAGTTGGGGGGGGGAGCGAGGGAGATGGCCAGTGCCAGCCAAGGGGTTGCCCGAACGGGTGGACGTTTTCTGGCCAACAGGACCCCAGGTCGGAGGGCAAACGCATCGACTCTGCTCTCCACTCCTCCCATTCGCCGCCCTGCTCTGGCCGTGTCCCAAAAGCCGACCCAGACCCAGACCCAGACCTAGAGACCCAACCCGTTCGACAGGCAGCGGCAACATTTTGATAAGCGTCGCCCGGACAGTCGCCCGGGCAGCCCACCGTCCACTCGATGCCAGCACCCGCCGCCCACTGGCCACCCGAACTAGGGGGAAATAAAAAAGTAACTGCCTCGGCAGGACGCAGGAGTAGGTTCGTCCTGGTCCGTTCGTTGCCAAAAAGGATATTATTTAATGAGCTACACTCTGAGAATTGGACATGGTCCGGAGATAAGGGGGTGGGCCCTGCCCTCCCTGGATCGGATGGGCAGTGAGAGAAACTAGTGGGAGGTCCTGTGTTGGGTTGGCTGGCTCCTCCCAGGAGCTTCCTCCACCAGTCCTGGAAATTCATTCAAACGCCCCCGAAACTAGCCAGCGTTTCTCGCAGTGCTGCTGTGGCCTCTGTAGTGGCCAGTTCTGCTGCATAGTTTCGTTCGGTCCAGCCGCTTGGCGTGCATATTGAAGCGGAGGCCGCCCGCTCCTCGAGCGTCCTGCCCGGGAGTGTCCTGCCCACGAGCTGGGGGTCAAGCGTGTGCGTGATTAAAAATTCAATACCGAAACGAATGTAGAATTGAACGGCAAATTAAGAGGGCCCCAGTTGGAGAGCTGGAGTGGAGTGGAGTGGGATGGGGCACTGGAGATGTCCGAAGGAGGAAGGCCTGGCAGCCCGAAGAGCCCGCCCGAGGATGTGTTCCAGACTCAATCACCGGGAAGGGCGCTTAATTAACGGCTTACCTGGGGAGGTAGCTCGGATTTTTGGTGAGCTTAGCCCCGGATCGGAGCACAAGAAGCAAGTGTTGAGCCCGGCAGGACTAGAGTCCTCGAGAGTCTTGAAGGAAGAAGGAGTGCCAAGAGGGCGAGCGAGAGCGAGAGGGTTGAGCTGGGAGGGCTCTTATCGTAATGCCCACCTTGGCAGGGCCATCATTCGGCGGGCTGCCGGGGACTGTTTACATAAATTCATAAAATTATTGCCATAATCAACATTATGCATTTGGAACAAACAGAACCAGGAGCAGGGGCAGGGCAGGGGCAGGGGCAGGAACAGAAAATAAAAAACAAACCAGAACCAGAACGAGAACGAGAACGAGAACCAGAAACCGCAAAAGAGTTGCCGGCCCAGGGGTTGCGATAACGTGCATACGTACGCCCGTATTATATATATTCTATATGCGGAGCTACGTAATTATGCTCGCTTGATTTGCCAGCAACATTTTCTTTTTAATTATTTATGTTTGGGGATTTTTAGGCAGTCGGGCGGGCGATTCAAAGGCTTTCCTTGGCAGCTCTTCTTGGCCTGCCGAGTGGAGTTCCGAGTCCTGGCCTGAGTCCTGCGTCCTGCGAGTGTGTTAGGGATGGTATTTACATACACGAGAGTGCCTGAATGAGTGACTGACTCCCTCACTGACTGACTGACTGAGTGACTGACTGACAATATCTTTTTATGCTTTCGCAGCAGCAGCCACCCTGCGCCGCCTCCCCCCGGCATCGGTTCGTTTTTTGGGCATGTGTTTTATTAGGCATGTTAATTAAAAGACATGAAATGAAAATAATTAAAAATATTTACAAAACCGTGCCTGTGTGTGCTGCGAGATCTGCATATGTGCGCTACAGGGCGGCTTAATATGCAGATTTTATAGAGCAAGTTTCTATTTACGGCCCGGAGATAATGCCCTCGAACAGGTTTCATGGCTCTTCCGGGGGTTGGCTCCCAGCTACCCTGCTACCCTAACGATGGGGGCTGGGGTGTTTGTCTTCTTGAAAGCGAAGCCCATTGATTTTCCACATTGGAAGCCCTCCGCGTGCTGGCTCCTGGATGGTGCTGGCGCATGTGAGCCTCTCCGGAGCGGAGAGGTGGCTGTGGCCACCCCGCCGATCGCCTGATTAACTTGCTGCGGTGTCAATTTGCGAACAAACAATGGCTGAGATATTGCTCAGCTATTGGCTGACAGCCGACAGCCTCCCATTGCCCCATTGCCTTTGTCCTGGAGCCCTAAGTGCTGCTAATAACGCCTACGACTGCAGGGCGGGGAGGGCCATGCTCGAGCGACACTTTGGAGAAAATTCAAAGTTTTCGTAACAAAAGCCAGCCGGGGAGGGGGCCAACTTGAACAATACTTTGATGCGATTTTGCGGATATTAGGTGTTAATTTTTCAAAGAGCCAGCGACATTGTACGCCCGTCCCCGTCCCCGTCCCCGTGCCCGACCCCTTCCCCGTCTCCGCTGACGCCACCACCTCCGCCCACTCACCTCGTCCTGGGCACCCCTTCGCTTTCTGGCATTGCCATGGCGCTCTGCCTTTTGTAATTTTAACTACTTTCGGTTAACACTTTTACGCATTGCCAACTGTGGTGGCCCCCAGCGCCTGGATGTCACATGGCAGCCGTGCCCCACCCCGCCCCCTACCGGCACCGGCACTGGCACCCCTTTGTCTTGGCCGCGCCGGCAAGTCATCGATGGGAAAACTTTCGGCAACTTTTTCTTGGCTCGCTTTTTTGTGTATTTTAATTGCCCCCAGAGGGGGGATTTGCGCCGAGTGGAGCTGGAGTGGGGGCACTTTCAGGAACAAGCCCTGAAATACGGCTCTGTCAACAAAGGGTGGGGGCGCCGAGCCATTTATTGAGCATTTTAGCCTTTCATCGATGCTTTCAGCCGAAATTATTTTGCTCATTTTAATTATTACAACCGCCAGCAACAGCAACAAGGCGGCCGCACAACAAAGGCACAGTGCCACCCGGGTGGGGGGGAGGCCATTTGCAAGTGCCGCAAACACAAATTTTAACGGTTATGCCACGGCGGAAAAGGGGCCCAGCCGGCGTGGGCTCCTTGTGGCTGCATCCTCGGGGCGGGCGGGCCTCGGTGGGCGAAACTATTTGCGGTAATTCCCAACAAGATGGCTCTCCGCAGGAATGCCAGGGTCGAACCAGGGAACGGCAGGGAGTAGGCAGTAGTCTGAGGTGCCTTGCCTTGAAAGTCAGACTGGCAGCCACTAGTTCCCTTTTCGAACGAGATCCCGTCTGGAAGCCGAGCAGTGCCTGAACCCGATTAGAGCATCGAACCAGATCGCCGCAAGGAGATCCGCGCAAGGAGCCATGTGCGTGTGCTTCTACATCCTCATCGCCCTGCTCATCCTGCTGGTCATCGTGGTGGGCGCCATCCACCTGACGCGCAAGTGATGGAGGTCAAGTTCGACCAGACCCGCCGCCGTTGTATTTTTAAGGAGTGAACAATGGGAGCAGCGACGCCCCCATTAGTCTCTCGACGGGCTTTGTCCTACATCCCGCATATCCTGAATATCCTGTATATCCTGTATATCCTGTATCCCTTGTATCCCCTGTATCCCCGTTCCGGCATTAGATAGCCAGCCAAGCAGGTTTTCGGTGTTTTATTACACATTTTAGTAAACATTTGCATACAAGACCGCCGCCCCGCGCCTCCGCCGGCCACTATAATTAACTGAATATTTATTACTGCGGTAGATAGAGTGTTATGCGGCTGTTATTTTAGTTTTACGGCCGGCAGCGGCGAGGCTGGCTTAATCCTCAGACGCAGCACGGAGCTCGGAGCTCGGAGCAGCAACATGAATGTGCAATCCGAGCCAAAATGCACTTCCCCGACCCACCCCGACCTCACCGGGCCACCTGGCAGCGCTCCTGGAGAGTTGTAAGCCATTGAACAGGCGCCAATTAGGGCCACGCATGCATCGGTTGGGTTACATTGGCTCCAACTGGGGGCTGCGCCATTAGCGACTGGGATGACGGATCGGGCTGGGAGGAGCTCTAGCAGGGCGTGGCTCTCAAGGAGAGAAGGCGAAACAATCGCTAATTGTTGCAAGACCGCCCGGAGGCCGGGGCAACAAGGTGTGAAATTCCAGACGAACTCGCCTGAAAAAGTTTTGGGCCGCCGAGCCAAATTGCGCATACGCCGCGTGGTCCCACACCAACCAACTCTGCCGCGGCAGCTGCCATTAATAGCCACTCGATTGACAAGCGGGCTCTCACTTAGCCGGGTTATGGGAGCTTCACTAATACGCCAATCTGGCGGCCATTCGGAAACTGATCTGTAATGATTTAATATCGGGCGCTGATTGTTTTCGCCGCCGGCTGCCCTAATTGCCGCCGGCAGTCGCGGCTCGGAAACAATTTCCCAATTCGCACCATGACTAAAAACTCAATTCGCGATTAATTGCGCCTCCGTTATGTCAGCCCGACACGCTCCGACGGAGCCCTGATTGGCGGCCGGCCGCGGTATAAAAGCCGCGCTGCGGCCCAGACCGCCACACACCGACCAGAACCCGGAACCTGGCCAAGATGCAACTGAAGCTCCACTACCTCGTCGGACTGATCGTCCTACTCTGCAGCGCCCTGGTGGTGGGTATTCCGAGCTCCTAGCTCCCAGACTTTCTAGTTAACGTTCCTCGCTCTTTCCGCCGTGTAGGGCGCCTTCCCGCAGGGACCCTGCGGCCCTCCGCCCAGCGGCACTCCGCCCAGCGGCACTCCGCCCTCAGGACCCCCGCCCTCGGGCCGTCCACCGGGCGGCCCCTGCGGCCCTCCGCCCTCGACCACCGCCAAGTCCACCGGCTAGGACGCTGACCGGCCCCCAGGAAGCCCACTCCCCCGTCCCAGATTCCGCAGGCCCGACACGCTGGAACTCCTTTGGCTAAGCTCACCTTTTTTTTTTGTCTCTAGAGGAAATAAACATATGTGTGTATAATTGCAAGAAGGGCCTCTGCTCCGGGGGTGGAGGTCAGAATATCTGGCTGACCGTGTAGCGGGAGAAGCGCGTCTCGTTCTCGAAGAAGATGTCCTGCTTGCACTGGCGGTAGAAGGAGAGGGCCACGATCCAGATGTAGATGCCGTAAACTGGAAGAGAGGACTCTGTGAGAAGGACTCAGGCTCCGGACTCGGCCGAGACCCACCAGCTGCCAGTACGCTCAGGACGACGTCCTCCCAGATGATGGCCGGGACATCGATCTTAGCCACGAGGTGGACCGGATGCATGACGAAGTGCACGATGCTTGTGCCGAGGAAGACCTTCACCAGGACAGACTGACCCTGCGGGGGATGGATGAGCGGGCTGCGGGCTTCTGGCACTCGGACTCACCACGAAGGAGGCGACGAACAGAGAGCAGCAGCCCATGATGTGCACTATGTTGCAGACCCTGTCTAGCACGAAGAGGATCGCCTTGAGGGAGTCGCAGCAGTGGACGTCGTAGGGCAGGGGGTTCTCCAGCAGGTCCACCGCGAACAGGACCAGCGCGTTGATGAGGCAGCCCAGCCACAGGGGGATGCAGGGGCAGCACTTTGGCAGCTGGATCATGGCGGACGGGGCTCTACTCTCTGAGAAGGCGACAGGTCCGGCAAGGCACTCTGCTCGAAGTCTGGGCCTCCAGCTCCAGTCCTGCGGAGGCCCGGGCTCTTCGATGCTGTCCGGGAGGAATGGCCCCTTAGAGGCCCGGGGGCTGGGCCGCCGTATTCCCCAGCCAATGTGCACCCGCCCCGCCCTCGGCAGCTCATCTGCTTTGCATATTTCCGAACTTTGCTAGTTGCTTGTTACATTCTGCGAGTGCGGGTCTCTGAAATATTACCACCTAAGCACCCACCAGTCGATTTTAAAAAAGATAAACTTTTATTAGTTCTGCGGTGGGGATAGGGGGTGGGAGATGGCGAATGGCAAATGGCGAATGGGGGATGGTAAGAGGCAGTGGCAGGGGCAGCATCCAAGAATATAATAAAAGTCATAAAAGAAAACATGCAACAAACAAGCACACCCAGCCAGCGCGGATGCAGATGAAGTTGAAATGTAAATTTCGTCCGAATGGAAAGTTCCGTTCCGATGATTGCGAACGGAAATGGGCGAAGTGCTCCTCCCAGCTCCCACCTCTCACCTCCCACCTCCCAGCTCCCGGCGATGGCTCCCTCTGACCGCTGGGAGACCGAGTGGCAAATGAAACGCACGCAAATACTATAAATAAATGTTTAAATAAATAAGTAAATAAACATGTGGACCGGGGAGGCGCCAAAAAGTCCAAATGTAATAATTAAATTGCATTTTGCGTCTGCGGGCAACAAAATGGCGGCCGGCGAGGAATGGCTCGTAAACGGGTGGTATGGAATGGCAGAGTATCCTGGAAAAGTGGCGCCTACTAGTGTCCTGCAATACTTCAGTAGAGGATAGCTGGGCCTCTGTGCTCACTATCTGTTATGGATCCTTGAGATGTAAGACTCTCTACAAGGCCAGATCCCCATAGACCCCCACAGTGCCCTGCAAAAATATTCACACGCTGGCTCGCAATCATTGGTTCGCATTAACAGAGTCGGAAACAAAACCAAGACCGCTCGCGTACATTGTGTTTTTTCCGATCCAGACTCAGATTGCTCGTCCGGCCAGGTCCTTGCAGGACCTCCCCGGCTCGTAACTCACAACACTCGGCCTGTGCCGCCCCCCGCGTCCTGCGTCCTGGGTCCTGCGCCCGATGACGGTGTGCATCAATTGTCGGCGGAGCGCGGGGAAGGGCTTAAATTTATTTATCATTCAATTAAATATTTAAACCGCCAAAAAATGCTTTCGCCGCCAGCCAACTTGTTTAAGGCCCGCCCGTCCGCCCGCCCGCGGCCGCCTCTCCCGCTCACCTTTAATATTGAAATCATAAATAAATGAGAAAATTTGCGCTGCTCGCTGGGGGGAGTGGGCGGTCTGCTTATTTTCGGTGGCGTATGCGTAATAAGTGTGTGTGCGAGTGTGTGGCGAGATGGCGAGTGGGTGGCCAGAGGGTGGCCAGTGGGAGGGCGTGTTTGCGATTTGCATTCGCTGTAAATTTTATTGTTATGTGTATATATTTATTCGCGCTTTTTTCGCCTTTTTCGCCGCTGCAGTGTTTGTGAAATTAATTGACATTTTATTTGTTAATTAATTGTTATGGCCGTGTGTTGTTGCCCGGTTGGTTGGCCAGGAGAGTGGAGAGCGGCGAGAGGAGAGAGCGGCCAAATGGCCACATGGCCGAGAGACCAAAGGGCCAAATGGCCAAATGGCTTTTCATTATTGTTATTACAAATGCCGCGGTCATTATTATTTGCTTGTTAGCCGCCCTCGCACGCCATGCATTTGTAATTTAGTTTTGTAGTTTTAATTGCAAATACGGTTAATTTCTAATAATTTATTTATGCATTTATCCGTGCGGGGTGGAGGGGTGATCCTGCGAGCAGGACTCTGCTCTTGGGCGAGCCTCTGCCACCAGCGGCAGTTCTTTAATGGATGTGTGTGTGTCTTGAAGCGAAATGCCACTCCCCGGCGTTCCTAGGAACCATCAATTTTTACAACTTTGAATGGGAAGTGGCGCAAGGACCTGGCTCCTGGCGGCGAAATCAGAATCAGAGCAGTATCCGGCTCCCCCAGAGCCACATTCCGAATACGCGCCCCGAACCGCCGGCTCTGGCAATAAGAAAAAAGTCATAACAAAATTTTACGACAACTTTGGCGGCGTGTTCATCTCCTAGGTGGGCGGTGGGCGTTGGGCGTCTAGGGAAGGGGGCTGCAGGGGAGGCGGGGCACTGGACTGATGCAAAATGCAAAACAAAAGGAAAATTACAGCACGCCGGGACGAGGGGGCGGGAAGACGTATTCAAATGGCCGCCATCCCGCTGCTTCCTTCGGAGGATGCGATTTCCGAGGGGGAGTCGGATAATGGGGGGTGTGGGGCATATAATAATCATCTATATTCATGGATTAGGATTCAATTTTTATGCCACACGCGAGGCCCGGGCGCGAGGCGGCCGCGGAAAGGTGAGCTCGCGAACCAGGCTCGCAACAATGAGGGTTAAATTGAAAATAAAGCGTTAAAGATACCGGCGGAGTGGCAAGAAGGCAGTGACAGGGGCAGGGGCAGGGGCAGAACGGGACGGAGACAGAGACTCAAAGGAAAAAAATTATTCAAAAATTTATGCAAGAAAATATTACCAAAGAGCTAATAATTTTCTCCATCCAGCCCCGGCTCGACTTCCTATACTCTCCGCAGTCCCCGTGCCATCCCAGGAAGGTGGCAAGAGCGCCGCGTGGGGGCGCCGAGGGTGGTGGGTGGGTGGGTTGAAGGTTCAATGGCGCGGCCCACCTCCCCTCCCAGTCGCCCTCTCTCCCTCTCTCCCGCGCTAGCCCGGCTTGTATTAATGAATAATATCGCGGCTAAGGCAGAGCGCTGCGCGGAGTTTTGTGGCACGCCACAGGGGTTAATAAGTAATCTGCATTTTTTGACATTTATTTATGTCTTCAAATATGTGCGAGGGGGCAGCCCCCTTCCCCTCCCCCATCCCGAGCTGATTTTTCTCGTTTTCATTTTTTTTTCTCGTTTATAGCCCCGCCGAAGCGCAGAGAAATCTAGCAGCTGTTCAAAGTGTCATTAGAGCGAAATATGCCCGCAATGAAAAATACTGAGCTGGGCCTGGGCCCCACCCTGCCACCCTGCCCCTCGCACTGTGCCCTCCCAGTCGCCATGGCGGCGCGAGAATTAAGTTCTCGGATATACTTCGCCTTATGCCATTTCATTGGCAACGGGCAGCAGAGAGGACAATCCGAGGACTTGGATCCTTTGGCCCATCTAGCAAGGACAGGTTAGTGCCTCTCTCCAATCAGCCACCTCTGAAATCCATATCCGAGGCGGCGGAGGCTTCTCTGCGGCAGAAGCCCTTCTTAGGGCCGTCCTGGGCTGGACCGTAAGTGTCCTTCGCAAGCAGGAGGTCGGGGGTCATCCCACACCCCTGCTACGGCCTAATGACAAATGCCTCTGAAATGGCCCCGACCCCCTCCAACCCCGCCGCAGTGAAAGTGAAATTGTCATAAAAAGTGAAAGGTGGCCGGAGGGAGCGGAGGGGGGCTACCGGTTCACATGACAAGGTAATTTGGGCGCACTTTTTGCACTCGCCCCGTTTTATGGCCGAATTCAAATAGTGGCCACGCCCACTCGCCCACACGCACACCAGCACACGTATAATTACTTTGTTTATTATATTGCGAGTGTCCGAGTGGAGCACCCCCTCCACCCCTGCCCCTGCCCATCGTGCGCCCACGCAGTGCCCCTCCCCCTTTTATAGTTTGGCAAATCGTAAAAACTTTTACAACATTTACATGCAAGCCGGGTCGTCCAAGAGGAGGGGGTGGAATGGGGAGTGGGATGGGGAGGGGTAGGGGGTGGTGCCACAACCCAGTCCAGGGTTGTCGCCGCAAAAGTTTGCACTGCTGTTGCGCTCTCTATTTGTCTTTGGCCTCCTCCGGCAGCGCCTCCCCGCCGGAGCTCCGCCCACATTCCGCAGACGATGCTTTTTCAATTACTCAGGTCTGCAGCTCGCCACCCGCCCTCCACCCGCTATCCACCAGCTATCCACCCACTCCCCCGACTACCCCCACCCCCCGCAGGCCAATTGAGTCGCCACTTAAGTCGCCTGACCAAAAAATCATTAACTATTTTAATTTCAGTTTGCAAATTCCATGCAATTTAAATGCGAGTCCTGCCAATGGCAAGGGCGTGGCCCGCCCTTCTACCCACCCCCTCTGGGCGAGAGTGTGTGTCTGCTCTTGGCCAAAATGCTGAGCAAATACAATTAAAGCGTCTAAGAAAAAAGCCAATAATTAAAAATGCACAAAACCAAAGTGAGCACCGCCCTTCGACAAGTCTCTCCGGGAGAAGACTCGGCCAGAGGAGGTCCTGGAAGCCAGTGCACTGGATGCCCGAAACTCCAGACTCCAGCGTCTATTTGCGGGCATGGCTGCAAACTTTATAGCAACTTTCGATTGACTTTCCATCCAGTCCTTTGATTCTCTGGCTTTCCTTCCATCGATCTCCGATTTCTGGCCAGAAATCAATGGGCCTTCTCGAGGCTTTCCTTCGCGGCGCTTAGCCTTAATTATTTTCCCAAAAAGGCCCTCTTCCAAGGCGCTGCCACGGCCATCCGGCTAATCTAATCGAACTCGGGCATCGACGACTCTCCGCCAAGGCAGGAGGGCAGAAAGGCAAAGGACACGGCGTATTTTCCAGCCAGTTACTTGCGTTAATTTCCCGGCCGAGAGCGGCGGGCCAGCAGCAGAAATAGACAAGGATCCGGGCGGAAAAGCCACGCTGTGAGGGGGGAGGCGGGGAAAAGGTCGCCAGTCGCTTCCGTTTTGTCTCACGCGTTTTTATTTACTTGGCGCGTTTTTCTCATTATTTTGGTCAGGTGGTCGGTGGTCGGCGACGGGCGGAAGGAGGCAGGCGGCAGGCGGGAGGCGGGAGGCGGGCGAGGTTGCAGCCTTTCCTTTGTTTTTGTTGATACCGCTATTTTATGTTGCATATTTTCCGGTGCGGTTAGCTGGCCAGCAAGGACGGCCCGACCCTGCCCGACCCGGCCCCTGAAGGAGAAGCCCAGTGGTAATAATTTAAAATTAAAATTTTCTTTTCTGTCTCTGGTTCTGTCCCGCCGCTTAATCGGATAATGTGATTTTTTACAATCGAAGTTTGTCGAGTCCTTGTAGCTTGTAGCTTGTAGCTTGTAGTCCCAGGCCCCCGCAGGACACCCTTTGCGCCCTGGTGTCCATGACTTGAGTCAATATATGCAGTATCTCATGGCAGCTAACCCTTTTCCCGATTTGCATGTCCTGGCACAGACGGCCCGGGACCACCGCCGCCCATCCTCCCCCACCCTCGCCCACCGCGACCTTTGTTTTCTGGCGTTCTGGCGACGGCGCTGGCCAATTGTCCCACATTATCTGATTTGGCGCTTAATGCCTAACCCGGCACATGCAGCCCTGATCCAGGCGCTGTCTTGGGAAGCGCGGGCGATATGCGAGAGGCGAGAGGCAGAGGCCACCCTTTCGCGCAGTGCACCATGGGCGCAAGGACAACGAATTAAAAAATTAAAAATCAAAAGGCAGCGACAAGGAGAGGACAACAAAAGGTGGAAAAAAACACAACACACACACACACCCCAAAGGGGTGGAACTCGATTAGGTCGCGGGGGAGGTGGGTCTTCGGGGGGTGGGTGCTTCTTCCTGATGCGCCGCCGCTGATTAGGCAGCGCTGCGGGGAAAGAAGGAAAAAATAACGGCGGCGGCGGTGTAATTAAAACTCGCAGCGCCGTGTAATAAATGCCAAGGCAGGCACGGCCAATAAATAGCATTAGGCCTGCCGGGATGACCCGGTGAACAGGATACGGGCCGCAGCAACCCTTTTCCTCGCAGCCTCAGCCAAAAGGCATCAGGCATCAGCCATCAACCTTCCTTCCAACACGCAACACCCATCAACCCCTTCGGAATAAAAGAAACAATCGAATTTTAATCAATTCGCACACCGTCCTCGTCATTTGCATTTCAGGGCTTTGTCTCTAGGCAGCGAAGCATCCTCCGGAGCGTCCTTCGAGGAGCAGGCACCAAGGAGCAGAGTTCGTGGACCAGAAACCACCCAGCCTAATCCACTGCCGTTCTGTGGGTCTGATTCCGGGCTCGGCAGGGCTGCTGATGGCAATCATATGCGACTCGCGCGGGCTCTCGAAGGGCTTCAGCAGTCGATTGACGACCTGGAAGTAGCTTTAATTGCCCCGGGTTGCCGGAGCTGCCTGCTTTCCAGAGCTTCTCACTGCTAGCAGCCGATTCTGTTGGGTCTTCGCCCAGAAACCTTTGAGGAAGTGGTCTTCCAGGCCCCGTTGTTGTCGACCATTTGGCTGGCAATTTCTATTCATTGCAACTCATCAGGTGCTCCTCTACACACTGCACTGCTTCTTCCACTGCCTTGCTCGCTCCTCTCCTCGCAGCCCCTACATAGGCGTCGGGTCTCGTAGGTACAGCCAGATGGGAATATTGTATATAAAGTCATCATCCCCGGAGTCATTCGGGTTCTGTTTCTGATTCTGGCCTGGCTCTGGCTGGGGCTGGGGGCTGGGGCTGGGTCTGGGGTGAGTCTGGGCCCCCAAGTTCCAGCCCAACTTGCAGTTCGTTGTTTGTTACTGCGGCTCATCATCTTTCGGCCGCCCTTCCTCCAGCTGGCAGCCCGTCGTCGTAGTTTTCATTTTCCATTGCCGGTTGGTCGTTGCTGCTGTTATTTATAATTTTCGTTTATTTGCATTCGCATCCAATTTGTTTGTTCGTACCTGGTCTTCTGGCTTTTTATTTCGTTTCGCTCCTGCTCTAGCTCCTGTTCCTGCTGCTGACTTCCTAACACACACACACACAGTCGTTGTGCCTTCGACTCGTATTTTTCTGGCGTTGTTCTACGTGTCCGGGCTGCTCTGTCTGCCTTCAACCATTTTACGCCATTATCAACGTCATCCTGCCCTTGTTCCCGCTCGCATCTTCTGTTTGCGTTTGCAGATCGGGTACACTGAGCGAGCGGGGGGCTAGTGCCGAGGATGTGCCGGGATGGTGGCCCGCCACAGGATCACCTGCGAGGCATGCCTTGCTGGCCATGTTTCTATGCTAATTCGAAGGTCCTTTCTGCGAGTGCAGTGGTCCTGGCACTGTCGGACTTGGCTCACCTCTGCCCCCTTGTTGTCCCATTGTTGTCGCAGTCCTTGCCGCCACCAGCCGCCTCCCTGGCCACCCAATTTCTCACATCAGGTATCCCCTGGCCCGCCTGTCCAGCTGTCAGGGCATATTATTGGTGTGCGGAAAATGTTCGCGTAATTGGAATGTTGACATTCGCATTTCCCGGGGAGGGGCTCCCATCCATTTGACTGACACCGTGACTCCTATCAAAGTGCATCCAGTGACGCCCGGCAACACGAGTCCCGCCTCGGGGCCAGCCGGAAAATCTTGGCGTTGCCCAAGTGAGACATCAGCCCCCCCTCCCCCCGTTTAGACCCCATTCTGTCGAGCATCCCAGCAGACGAGAGATGTGTTCTGCCAGCTTGCACCCCGAGCCCTGAACCCTGAACCCAGAATCCTGAATCCTGATGCCTGGCATCGTGACACTGCTAGAGCTTCGACAACTTGTCAAATTACCTTGAGCAGGCGCCCCACCCCACCGACCTCCGCCCCCGGCCGCTTGTCAATATTTAAAATTGAAAAATACGCCTCCTGTCACCCCCGTCAGGTATATCATTTCAATATTATTGATGCGAAGCGCTGCTAATGTCGAGCCAGAAACAAAGAGCGAGTCAATGAAGGCGGGGAGGGGGCTGTACGCCTCGGAGGACACCCTGCCGTGGTGGACGCCAGGAAAAGGGGCGAGTTGGGCTTAGTCCACCATGTCTTTTACCCGAGCAGGCTCCCTTAAATGAGTAGGTGGCCTTATGAATTGGTTCTCCACCCAGGCCAGGAGGGGTTCTTCCAAAGAAGCCCAGGCAGCGCTCTGACGACAATCGGAAGACACCCTCAGACAGGGAGTCACCAAAGTCACGGGGGTAACCTTTATCCACCCAGCCATCAAGTCATCCAGCCATCCATCCATCCATCCATCCAGCCATTCATCCTCCATTCATTATATCTGTAGCATGTATATTTCATATGGAAATGGAAAGGACGGAACGGGGGTGGGCAGGCGTCTTAGCATTTCTCGATGTACTCGAAAGCGATTTATTAAAAATATCTTTGGCACGGCGGCAGCGACAGCGACAGCGACTGCGACAGCGACTGCGACAGCAACAGCGCAGCGGCAAAACAACAAGCAAGCTTATTAAAAATTTATTACCGAGCTTAAAAAATGTTACCCCAGTCGCCCCGTGCATGCGGCTGTTGGCTCGGAGTGCGCAGCGCACTGTACATTTGTTTCTTGGTACCCGCAGGGCATTACCTTCAATGGGAAGTTTTATGGGCTGGCGAGGTCTAAGGTCTGAGATCTGAGGACTGAGGGCTGAGGGCTGAGGACTGAGCTGAGCTGAGCACCTTCGAGTTTGACGACAGGCCAGGAACAGGGACAACAACCCCGGGCGGAGATATTGAAAGGTATTTTGGCTGATTTGTTTGAGTTGGAAATTTAATTTTCGACTGTAAATGGTTTTAAGCGCTTCATGGGCCGGTGGAAGGTGGAAGCGCGACAGTTCCGGGCGGAAGAGTGTGTCTGGAGGCACAAGTTTCGAAAACAACATAGGACTTCCAATAGTACAGGGCAAGTGATAGATGGCTCTCCCCGATAGAGCCTGGGCCGGGAAAGGGTGGCTATTGAGCGGCGTATCAGTGGCTGGCAGGAGAGAAGCCTCTCGGCCAGTGGTCACTGACATCATCATCATTAGTAATGAGCGAGACACCGCAGAGGCACACACTCGGCTGGGTCTGATTGCGATTCCGATTCGGCTGTCTCAGGGCCAGAAAGTCTAATGACAAATGATCAACCGTCACACATGGAATTTAAAGTAGCTGCTGCAGCTGGGCTGTAGCTACTCCGGCTTCGGCGGCTGCTCCGGGATTCCAGGGGCGTGCGGGCGCCCTAGGTAGCGGGTGGGCTGTGGGTGGCCCGCTCCTGCTCCCAGGCAGGGCTGGGCAGGGCTTGATAACTGGAACTCATCAGCGCGGTCGTGTCATCATTTTTATGATTTAGCCAAAATGATGAAACGAAGACCCATGAAGGCTTAAGTGCCACGTAGCGGCGGGAAAGGGTGGAAGGGGCGGTCTCCGGCTCGCACATGTGGCGGGCACTAAGCTCCTAGGCATTTTTCAATATTTGGCAGGCCTACGGCGGCTCAGCCTTATACAGTGGCAGAAATAAGTGTGCCTTCCGCCCTCATTGTCCTGCGGACTGCAATGTCCTTCGAAGTTAGCCCACTTCCTTCCCACTAGTTTCTCGCAGTGCTGGCGGCAGTTTAAGCTTCTGGGCCATGAAAAATGGCAACTTTGACAGCTTGACACTTGAGTCACCGAATCCCGAGTCCTGTTGTCCTGTGGGGTAGCCCCTCCCCTCACACACACTCCAGCACACATGGACACTGGAAAATAATATTTTAATTCGAACGCTCCTGCCGCCTCGCCATTCCCCGAGTCCTTCCTCTGAGCTTGCCCCTTCCGCCGAGGAGCACCCCTCCCCCGGTGATTGGCTGATATTTTGACAGCCAAACGTCACGGCTGACAGCTGAACCATTTGTCAAGCCCGGGCCCTGCTCCCAGGACCTTAATTAGTGAAGTCCTGCCGGGGAGGGGGCGGGGTGGTCGATGAAGACATCGTTTGGATGACTCGGAGGTCAGTCAATTGGCAAGCGAACGCTTTTCGAGGGCCAAGTCCTGGCCACTTCTTCGCAGGATCAATGCTGGGCTGTTCTAGAGTGTCCTTCCAGAAAATACCTGCCTCCTCCTTGAACGCCCCACTCGCCTTCTTCGCCCTCTACAGTCTCTCCAGCAGCGCCTTGTATCAACTCATTAATTTCTATTTCTGTGTGTCCTGGCCCCGAGAGTGCAACGAGCCCGGCCCCGCACCCGCCCCTCCCCTGGGTGGCCCTCCAACCTCCTTTTTAAGGGCCGACCTCCTCCCCCGGACGCTCGGGAGGCGCTACTACACATATCTGAAATTATACTTTGTCCTTTCTATAACAATAATTATTATTTTGCTTCAAGCATCAGCCCGGCAGAGGTGCTGGCACTGGGGGCAGGGAGGAAAAGGGGCAGAGGGTGGCCAGGGTGGCCGAGGTGGCAGGCAGCCCGACAATCAGAACACCCTCAGCCGGGGCGGGGCTTAGGGGAGAGCGCTTACTAAGCAGAGCCAGCAAACACTTAAAAATGCTAAATAAAACATATTCCACTTGCACACACACACGCGCAGGTGGGAGCGTGGGTTGGTAGGGCGGTGGGGCGGTGGGGGACTAGGTGCCAGCTCACAGGTGCCGCTTGTTAAGAAGCACTCGGCAGGCACTGCGAGAAAATCCAGAGCCCTGCAGGCAATACTTGTTAGAAGGATCACCCTTCCACTGAAAATCGCCTTGGAGAATCCGATCCAAACACTTACTATTCCCATTTAGGGGAACTTCTATTAATCATATTATTTTATTTATTTCTCCGCCTGCACTCAGACCCTAAAAGCCTAAAAAGGATGGGGGCTGGCTGCGCCTTTTGCGGGAGCGGGCGGCGGAGGTGAGGGGGCCATGGTTATTTGCAATTCATATACAGGAGACAGCGCACACACTCGCAGTGAAAAAAATAATTTTCAAAAGTAGCGTCGTGTGACAATTGCCGAGCCTCAGACTTCAGACTGCAGTCGCCTTGCCTGGCCCCCCTCCGAGGGGTCTTCGGGCCGGGCCAGGCAGGACCTGTGGTGGGGTGGTCCTTCGTGCCCAACTACAGTTGCTGTTGTTGCTATTTGAATTTTGAGGACATTGTGATGAGGCTTTAGTTTGCAAATCTCTTGCACACACAGAGCTCGCAACAAGAACGGCTTCATGGCCAGGATGGCAGGCCCGGCCCCTGTCTTTGGATGGAAGCATTTTCCCCATCCATCCTCCCATCCGCCCAGGTGTGCTGGTCTGCTTTTGGCGTTGCATACTTTTGAGGGCATCGCCAGTGCCAGTCGGCCGTTGGAAATCCAAGATACAAATGAGAGTCTTTCAGGAGAACGCTTTCTTTCGGTTCACGCTTGTTCTTCCCCCACATCCCGCCCGAACAGTGTGGCCAGAGCTCGGGGAAATATCAATGAGGCTTCAGTCCCCCGAAACTGATGCCCAGCCCGGCCCGCAAAGCCACAATCATCTCCCGGCCCCGACCGATCCAGGGGAGCTGCAGCCTGCCACCTCCCCGTTGAGATTCTTGAATATTTTTGCTTCCACGAGTGTGTGAGGTGGGCCGACAGGGTGGCAGGGATGGCGGGGAGGCGGAGAGGCGGGGAGGCGCTGCTACTTGCATCGTCAGCGAACGTGGTGCCGTGGTGCAGGTGTCACGCCCAGTTCGGACTGTCGAGTGCGCTTATGGCTGTCATGACGCCCATAACATTGTCATCAACATTAGTGTGCCTCCGTGTGGGCGAACGTATATATTTCTTGACTGCATATGTATGTGGGTGGGGGTGTGGTGAGTGGTTTAGTTGTGCCCTGCCCTGCTCTGCTTCACTCGCTTCTGCTTGCTTTGGATGTTGCTGTTGACATCCTCGCAAGAATTGGTGCAAAGCGCTTCAGTTTTGTTCAGTTGCCTGTGCGTGCCGTTGCCTCTAATGCGAAAAAGGAGCTCCCATCTGTAAATAAAAGAAATACACGAATACAGCTTGCATTAATTTGCCATTTCGGCTCCTGGCTCTGCTCTCAATTGAGACTATTGTATAAGGAGCAGTCCTTGCCCTTCATATCGGTCCTAGACTCTAGCAAGGACTCATCCCTATCTTATCAGCCTCCTCTCCAGCTCGCCTTTCCCACGGCATTAGTCCACGGAACATTAGTTAATTTGCAACTCTTCCCCGTCCCACTCCCCCCCGCAGCCTCGGCGCAAGCGACGACTATTTGTAATTTTTAATAAGACAGCCAGGTCCTGGTAGCCCCCACGCCCCCCGCCCACTCCACCGCCAGCCGACAAAGCAGCGCCCATACACAATACAAAATAAGCATGAATAATTAGAATATGTTAAGTGTTGGTGGGCGGCAGGCCGAGGGGCCGGCAGAGCGGTAGGGCGGTAGGGTGGTTGGGCAGGCCCCCACTGCACCGCATATTTATATACAGTCAGTCAGTCAAGCCACGCCCACCGCCCACCGCCCACACCCACACACACAGCCATACACGTATGCTGGAAAAGGGGGCGCTCAAGTGGTGGCCCACCTGACTTTTTGTCATTCAAATGAAAACTGTACATACGTTGTCGTCATCGTTCTCAGATTCTTTGTCGTCAGAGTCATCATCAACAGCTCAACACACACACACACTCGCAGGGACTCACGTATCTCACGGATACACCGCTGCACACAGATACACTTGCTCTGATTGCTTTGTTCAGCATTTTTTCGCTCACAATTCCTTTCCTCTGTTCTTCTGTTGCAGCTTCTGTTTCTGTTTCTGCTCCTGCTCCTGCTTCTGCCTCTGTTTCTGTTTCTTTCGCCTTTCTTCCTCCTGCCATTGCTATTCTCCCCATTTTTATATCCTGCATCTGTTTGCGTTGCATACACTTAGGCGCGACTTTCTGAGACTGTGGGCGTGTCTGTGCCGCTGTCGCTGCCACTGCGCCTCTGCGCTTGTCAGTGTGAGTGTGAGTGTGAGTGTGCATAGAAAAATTTACAATGCAATTGAGTATGCAAATATTGCCTACTTGTCATGTAGACAAATACACACACACACACACACACATACACACGCACACCACCACCCACCACCCACCTCTCTGTTGTCATGCATATGCATGTGGGTGGGTATTGTCAGCGCCGCTGCATTGTGATTGTTGCAATTTTCGAAATTGAAGCAACAATATGGCAGACCCCGACTCGCCCGACTGCGCCAAGGCGGAAGCGGAGGTGCCCTGAGAGGCCTCCACTTACTGCGATGAGGAATACTTTCGATTCCCCATCCGCTTGGCTTGGAGTGGCTGGCCACTGGGAGAGTCACTAGCCCCGACTCCCAAATCCCTGGCAGTTCAGCCTCGAAGACTCCCATTAGAGCTTCCATTTCGTCGTGGCTGGCATTTGCGCCTCCGCCATTTATTTATTACAAATGGTTTGATATTAAAAATGTATGCCAGCGCACTTGCCGCGCGAGTTCGAGAATCATTGCCGTTCGAGGGGTGGCCAGTGGCGCCTGGCAAGCGGCAGAGTCGCGGACGGGGGTGCATATGCATACAGAATGTCAAGAAATTAATGGCACTTGGCGGAATTTATGAGTGCTTTGATATTTATGCGTCTTCTCCGTGAGCGGTCCTCGGAGACCGACCGGCTCGATACATCCTATCTGTTACAATCAAAGAGCCAGTCGTCAAAGGCGCCATTTGCTCGCAGGTCTGCAGTAATGGCCTTGTTAGTGCCAGAATTATTTTTCGGCCGGAAGGGGGGAAAAGGGGTCTCTTGTTTCTTTTTGGTGGCGTGTTAATAAATTCAATTTACTAAATGCGGGAGCCGGGCGCGGGCTGGGGGAGTGTGTGGATACAACAAGGTGAGCGCAGTTTGCTCGGACTCGTAATAAAAATTAATAACAGAAACGTGTCGGGCCAGAGGCTGTTGCGAGCCACGAGGATCCGCCTGCAAAAGTGCCACTAATATGACTCTGCAAAAAGGGAAAAAATAATAATAGAAAAAGGGTTGGCGGGCAGTGGGTGGGTGGCTGGCGAAGTCCGGTCGCCATGCTCACACATTGTCTATCTAATAAAAATCAAACAAATTATGCCAACAAACTAGATTTCATTGCTCGCTTTCGGGCCCATGCCCCCGGTGATTTGCTCAATAACCCTTGTAATACAAACAGAGTGCCCGCACGCACCCACAAAAATACAAATTCGCACACCCGACATGACACGGCTTTCTTGTGGCAGCAGTCCATCAGGACGCCGAGAAAGGACATGACTTGAAAATCACTTAATCTACTTGGTCGGCCAAGAACGCAGAGCCAGAGTCCTTTCGGGGGAGTCGGAAGGTAAGGGCCGTGCCAATAAAGACGAAAGCGAAACTGAAACCGAACCCTTTGGGCTCAAGGGCCCCCGTACCAGAAAGCTAGAAAGCGGGGGAAAAAAAGCACACACGAGCCGAGGCGGACGAGAGGGCGGCCAAGGGTTAAGGGGCCTGCGAAGGACATCCGCACTAAATAAACAAACCATGACAACAGCATTTTTCGCATATGATCCGAGCCAGAACAGAGCAGAGCAGGCAACTTATTGCAAATCACTAAAGCCAACAAACGAAAGCCTAAAAAATCAGCACCCTCCCCCCAAATTAGGGTGGTGGCGGAAAAAAGCAGGGAACCCCTAAAGGGTTGGCCAATAATTGAATTCAATCAAAATTGTATGGGCCATCAAACAGACAATTACTGAACCTGAAACGCATTCCAGCAGCCTGCCAGGGAATTCGCAACAAAAGAGCGATGCGGGATGTGGCTCGGCGGCATGGCAGATCGGGTTGTGGTGGCGGGTTCTACCCCCTTTCGAGTTCGAGTCCTGCGAGTGAGCTGTCTGTCCAGGCCATCCCCCTCCCCGGACATAAGCCGGGAGCCGGGACACACACGTAGACAAGCGATTTGTCAACCGCGCCAGTCGATGAGCCGAGCATCGGTTCTACGTGGGGGATGGGGAGGCACTTCGAATCAGGTCGCGCCGGGATCACCGGAAATCGATGGCCGAATCGGTGGATAGTCCAACTCAGAAAAGATATTCAAATCTATGCTCATTTGGCCTCCCGGGGAGCCCCATTCTTTATTGCTTGACCTGATAGCGTCCTCCCAATTTCATCCACTGGCCGCACCCTCGTCCCGAGTCCTGCGTCCTGAGTCCGTTTTTTGCGAAATCACTTGACCAATTTGTCAAGTGGCACTAAAGCGTGTGCGTCTCATTTTTTCGTTGGGGCTGCCAGGCGCGTGCTACTTTGTCGTCATAGTCCTTCCGTCCTATTTGCGGTGGTCTTTCGAGAGTTTGCCATTATCCTTGTTACAATTTGCATGGATTGTGATGCCATTCGGGCGAGTCAGCCCCTCCTCCGCCAGGCACACTGCGAGCATTTGTCCTCCTCGGGCCAAGTCCATTGAAATAAAGGGAGAGAAAGGACACACGCTTTTTTCCAGTGCGTATCGAGTCGCAAACTCCGTCTTCGGACTCGGTTGCGGAGAAGATAGCCCATTCATCCATACATCCATTTCTTTGGGCCATAGAGCCCGGCGCCTTTCGCCTTTCGCCGAGGCCAGTGATAAAAAATTGTCATTGCCAACCAACCCGGCCACGGCCCACCTCCCGGCCACTTATTTTTTATGATTTTATTAGCTGCAAAGACAAGCAATCCGGCAACAATGTTTATTGGTTATAGTGTTCTTTGGGGATCCGCACGGAGAAAGGGTCTTGATGTGCCCTTAAAAGTCATAAGCGTGAGTTATGCCTGCGCCCGGCTTGTCAGATTTCCATGGGGTTGTTGTTTGATGTTTATGTCGTGGCATATATTACGGCCTCTGCTGTCGGTTGCCACAGGCGAGCTGCCACAGCGATTTGGCCCGATTTGTGTGATTTGATTTGGCTCGATTGTGGCGGAGTGGGGCGGGCGAAGGAGTTGATTTTGTCCGGCGGGGGAGTCCGCCTCTGAGCCATTCAGAAAATTAGAAAAAAATCAAACGGAGCAACTGCAATGGCTTTTATGGCCCTCTGCCACTTAATGCAGAGAGTCTCCTTTCGTTCCATTAATTGGGCAGTTGTTTAAACCGAAATCGAAATCGAACAGCGCTGTAGCCAGCACGTCTCTGGAGGAAATCTTCATTTGCGGCGACTGCTGACCTTTAATTGCCCAGCCACCCCGACCAGGTCACTCTCCACGGCCATTTCATTAACTGGCCCAAGGCGCTCCGAAAAAGCTGCGGCGATTAGTTCTCAGCCATAACACAGCCCCCCCCGTTCGAACTATTACATTTTATGACTTTCTACGAGCCGGCCCGCACACATATTGGCGCACTCACGCTCAATTGGTTTCTGGTTTTTTCCATGTTTACAGGTAGTTTCGGCCCCCCTTTTCGCAAATTGCACAAAATGTTAACAAGCAATTGAGCAGACAAACAAACAACTGTTGCCCGTGGGCGGGGGCGGAGGCGGGCAGTCTTAGTGGTTGCACCCCCGACTGGATGGCTGGCTGGCTGGCTGGCCGGCTTTTTCTACGTTGATTAGTTTAACGCGTCCAACGTAGCGGAAAGTTGTGACGTCTGCTCATTAAATTGAACCGCTCTCTCCAGCCGCTAGTTGGCTGTCCCCACCAGGCCACTGTCCTTGGAATAGCCCCAATAGCACTCCCCGAGTGCTATAAAATGTAATTTTATATCGAGCTCAGCCACTCTATCTGCAGTTTGCCGTCTGCGATTCCCACATCCTGAAAGCGATCTAGTTCAGTTCAGGGGAAAGGGGAATGGGTGAGCTTCTACAGGCAGAAAAGTAATGGAATCCCCAATTCTGATTACAAATATTAGAGAGACTCCATCGTAACTCTTCCATGGCGCCTAGTTCCAATATTGACACTTCTGACAAAAGTTGTGAGCTTCTCCTCAGTTTATCCAGCCGCTGGCGCATAATAACTGTCAAAAATCTTTCAAATTTTAATCAACTTTATTTTGGCCCGAACGACACACACGCACCAGCCACCACCCACCACCCTGCTCCCTGAAAAGTTTGTTGGCATATTTTTTCTTGGCCAAACAAACACATATGAACGTTAATGCGAATGCGTTGCCTCATTCCTTGCTCTCGCCAGCCACCTTCCTCTGTTTGCCAGCCAAAAGTATTAAAGAAGCATTTAATTAAGTTGAAATTGTTGGCTGAGGTTTTTGGCGGTTAGGGCGCTGGTTAAACAATCAGCCAACTTATTCGCAGGTAATCTTTGTGCAAGCTGCCTTGCTTGTTGGATCGACTTGGAAAGCATCCCCGCAATGACGCCTTAATGGTTTGCCTATGGCTTTCCCTCTTCAGAGCTATTCATTTTCCGTTTTCGGCTTTCCATTCGATTATTTCCCAATTTTAGTCATCAATCGCAACTTTCTATCTTACTATGGCCGACCTCAGCTCTCAGTTCGACCAATTCCGATCAGTCCGTTCCTTGAGCGGGATACCTCAATGGCTTTCTTTTTCAATTCCCCATCGTTCTGCATCATAATGTGGAACCCGAATATTTTTACAATTTTTTCTCAAAATTTTCCCAAGGACGCCCTTGGAAATCCTCGAAAACCCCTATATGGGCCCAAACGATAGCTGTATCTCAGCCAATTCTCATCCGATCCTTGCGAGGTATACCTCAAAAGCTTTCTTTTTCGATTCCCCATCATTCTGCATCAAAATATGGAAACCGAATATTTTTACAATTTGTTCTCAAAATTTTCCCATGGACCTCCTTGGAAATCCTCGAAAACCCCTATATGGGCCCAAACGATAGCTGTATCTCAGCCAATTCTCATCCGATCCTTGCGAGGGATACCTCAAAAGCTTTCTTTTTCGATTCCCCATCATTCTGCATCAAAATATGGAAACCGAATATTTTTACAATTTTTTCTCAAAATTTTCCCATGGACCTCCTTGGAAATCCTCGAAAACCCCTATATGGGCCCAAACGATAGCTGTATCTCAGCCAATTCTCATCCGATCCTTGCGAGGGATACCTTAAACGCTTTCTTTTTCGATTCCCCAACATTCTGCATCAAAATATGGAAACCGAATATTTTTACAATTTTTTCTCAAAATTTTCCCATGGACCTCCTTGGAAATCCTCGAAAACCCCTATATGGGCCCAAACGATAGCTGTATCTCAGCCAATTCTCATCCGATCCTTGCGGGGGTACCTCAAAAGCTTTCTTTTTCGATTCCCCATCATTCTGCATCAAAATATGGAAACCGAATATTTTTACAATTTTTTCTCAAAATTTTCCTATGGACCTCCTTGGAAATCCTCGAAAACCTCTATATGGGCCCAAACGATAGCTGTATCTCAGCCAATTCTCATCCGATCCTTGCGGGGGATACCTCAAAAGCTTTCTTTTTCGATTCCCCATCATTCTGCATCAAAATATGGAAACCGAATATTTTTACAATTTTTTCTCAAAATTTTCCTATGGACCTCCTTGGAAATCCTCGAAAACCTCTATATGGGCCCAAACGATAGCTGTATCTCAGCCAATTCTCATCCGATCCTTGCGAGGGATACCTCAAAAGCTTTCTTTTTCGATTCCCCATCATTCTGCATCAAAATATGGAAACCGAATATTTTTACAATTTTTTCTCAAAATTTTCCCATGGACCTCCTTGGAAATCCTCGAAAACCCCTATATGGGCCCAAACGATAGCTGTATCTCAGCCAATTCTCATCCGATCCTTGCGAGGGATACCTTAAACGCTTTCTTTTTCGATTCCCCAACATTCTGAATCAAAATATGGAAACCGAATATTTTTACAATTTTTTCTCAAAATTTTCCTATGGACCTCCTTGGAAATCCTCGAAAACCCCTATATGGGCCCAAACGATAGCTGTATCTCAGCCAATTCTCATCCGATCCTTGCGAGGGATACCTTAAACGCTTTCTTTTTCGATTCCCCAACATTCTGCATCAAAATATGGAAACCGAATATTTTTACAATTTTTTCTCAAAATTTTCCTATGGACCTCCTTGGAAATCCTCGAAAACCCCTATATGGGCCCAAACGATAGCTGTATCTCAGCCAATTCTCATCCGATCCTTGCGAGGGATACCTCAAAAGCTTTCTTTTTCGATTCCCCATCATTCTGCATCAAAATATGGAAACCGAATATTTTTTCAATTTTTTCTCAAAATTTTCCCATGGACCTCCTTGGAAATCCTCGAAAACCCCTATATGGGCCCAAACGATAGCTGTATCTCAGCCAATTCTCATCCGATCCTTGCGAGGGATACCTCAAAAGCTTTCTTTTTCGATTCCCCATCATTCTGCATCAAAATATGGAAACCGAATATTTTTTCAATTTTTTCTCAAAATTTTCCCATGGACCTCCTTGGAAATCCTCGAAAACCCCTATATGGGCCCAAACGATAGCTGTATCTCAGCCAATTCTCATCCGATCCTTGCGAGGGATACCTCAAAAGCTTTCTTTTTCGATTCCCCATCATTCTGCATCAAAATATGGAAACCGAATATTTTTACAATTTTTTCTCAAAATTTTCCCATGGACCTCCTTGGAAATCCTCGAAAACCCCTATATGGGCCCAAACGATAGCTGTATCTCAGCCAATTCTCATCCGATCCTTGCGAGGGATACCTCAAAAGCTTTCTTTTTCTATTCCCCATCATTCTGCATCAAAATATGGAAACCGAATATTTTTACAATTTTTTCTCAAAATTTTCCCATGGGGAAAATTTTCCTCCTTGGAAATCCTCGAAAACCCCTATATGGGCCCAAACGATAGCTGTATCTCAGCCAATTCTCATCCGATCCTTGCGAGGGATACCTTAAACGCTTTCTTTTTCGATTCCCCAACATTCTGCATCAAAATATGGAAACCGAATATTTTTACAATTTTTTCTCAAAATTTTCCTATGGACCTCCTTGGAAATCCTCGAAAACCCCTATATGGGCCCAAACGATAGCTGTATCTCAGCCAATTCTCATCCGATCCTTGCGAGGGATACCTCAAAAGCTTTCTTTTTCGATTCCCCATCATTCTGCATCAAAATATGGAAACCGAATATTTTTTCAATTTTTTCTCAAAATTTTCCCATGGACCTCCTTGGAAATCCTCGAAAACCCCTATATGGGCCCAAACGATAGCTGTATCTCAGCCAATTCTCATCCGATCCTTGCGAGGGATACCTTAAACGCTTTCTTTTTCGATTCCCCAACATTCTGCATCAAAATATGGAAACCGAATATTTTTACAATTTTTTCTCAAAATTTTCCTATGGACCTCCTTGGAAATCCTCGAAAACCCCTATATGGGCCCAAACGATAGCTGTATCTCAGCCAATTCTCATCCGATCCTTGCGAGGGATACCTCAAAAGCTTTCTTTTTCGATTCCCCATCATTCTGCATCAAAATATGGAAACCGAATATTTTTACAATTTTTTCTCAAAATTTTCCCATGGACCTCCTTGGAAATCCTCGAAAACCCCTATATGGGCCCAAACGATAGCTGTATCTCAGCCAATTCTCATCCGATCCTTGCGAGGGATACCTTAAACGCTTTCTTTTTCGATTCCCCAACATTCTGCATCAAAATATGGAAACCGAATATTTTTACAATTTTTTCTCAAAATTTTCCTATGGACCTCCTTGGAAATCCTCGAAAACCCCTATATGGGCCCAAACGATAGCTGTATCTCAGCCAATTTTCATCCGATCCTTGCGGGGGATACCTCAAAAGCTTTCTTTTTCGATTCCCCATCATTCTGCATCAAAATATGGAAACCGAATATTTTTACAATTTTTTCTCAAAATTTTCCTATGGACCTCCTTGGAAATCCTCGAAAACCCCTATATGGGCCCAAACGATAGCTGTATCTCAGCCAATTCTCATCCGATCCTTGCGAGGGATACCTTAAACGCTTTCTTTTTCGATTCCCCAACATTCTGCATCAAAATATGTAAACCGAATATTTTTACAATTTTTTCTCAAAATTTTCCCATGGACCTCCTTGGAAATCCTCGAAAACCCCTATATGGGCCCAAACGATAGCTGTATCTCAGCCAATTCTCATCCGATCCTTGCGAGGGATACCTCAAAAGCTTTCTTTTTCGATTTCCCATCATTCTGCATCAAAATATGGAAACCGAATATTTTTACAATTTTTTCTCAAAATTTTCCCATGGACCTCCTTGGAAATCCTCGAAAACCCCTATATGGGCCCAAACGATAGCTGTATCTCAGCCAATTCTCATCCGATCCTTGCGAGGGATACCTTAAACGCTTTCTTTTTCGATTCCCCATCATTCTGCATCAAAATATGGAAACCGAATATTTTTACAATTTTTTCTCAAAATTTTCCTATGGACCTCCTTGGAAATCCTCGAAAACCCCTATATGGGCCCAAACGATAGCTGTATCTCAGCCAATTCTCATCCGATCCTTGCGAGGGATACCTCAAAAGCTTTCTTTTTCGATTCCCCATCATTCTGCATCAAAATATGGAAACCGAATATTTTTACAATTTTTTCTCAAAATTTTCCCAAGGACCCCCTTGGAAATCCTCGAAACCCCTATATGGGCCCAAACGATAGCTGTATCTCAGCCAATTCTCATCTGATCCTTGCGAGGGATACCTAACCGGGCATGAAGTCCTGTAAATAAAAGTCACACAATTTTTGGCTTGTAAAATTTCTTATCGTTATTTTTTATTAATTTTTAAAACGGTACAAAATAACAACGTGACTTGTTCAATACAACGTTATTCCATTTTCAGGCAGGATCCTCGTAATTCCTTCTGAAATAAAAAATGATTATATTTTTTTAATTGTAATAATAATTATTTATTTAAGTTCATTTATATTTAGAAAATTTCTTTCGAAATCGAACTCCCCAAAGTCCCTACTTGACCCCGATGCATCCCAAAATCCCTGCAATACAAAGCCGCTTAAAACCCCAGAAACCACAGCCCAAAAAAAACCCTGCACACCAGAGCCCCTGCACTACGAAACCCCCAAAAAGCGCTGCGCCAAAAAGCGCCTGAAACCCCTGCAGTAAACGAAGGTTGGAACCCATGCAAGCCCTAGTATCCTAAAGCCCCTGCAAAGCCATAAATCGCAAAACCCCCAAAAGCCTCGCATTCTGAAACGCCTGCATACGAAAATTGCACAACCGATAACCCCTAACCCTATATAACCCTTTTGAACCGTACCGTGACCTTTGCCCTCTCTCCTTTGAACATTCACCTTTGACCTTGACGTTAACCTTTGACTTCTGACCTTCACCTTGACGCTGACCTCTGACATCTCAGTCACAGATGAGAGGTCAAAGGTCAACGATCAACGTCAAGATCAAATGTGAGGTAACAGTCAAGGTCACAGGTGAGCAGAGACCTTCGACTTCTGACCTTTGACCCCTGACCTTTGACCTCTGACCATTGACCTTCACCTTGACGCTGACCTCTGACCTCCCAGTCACAGATGAGAGGTTAAATGTCAACGATCAACGTCAAGATCAAGTGAGCAGAGACCTTCGACTTCTGACCTTTGACCCCTGACCTTTGACCTCTGACCATTGACCTTCACCTTGACGCTGACCTCTGACCTCCCAGTCACAGATGAGAGGTTAAAGGTCAACGATCAACGTCAAGATCAAGTGAGCAGAGACCTTCGACTTCTGACCTTTGACCCCTGACCTTCACCTTGACGCTGACCTCTGACCTCCCAGTCACAGATGAGAGGTCAAAGGTCAACGTCAAGGTTAAAGGTGAGGTTAAAAGTCAAGGTCACAGGTCAGGTTAAAAGTCAAGCTCGCAGGTCAACGACCTCTACCCTTTGGCTTGAGCTTCACGTTGACCTCCGCCGTCTTGGTCACCGATGAGACGTCAAAGGTCAAAGATGAGGTTAAAAGTCAAGGTCACAGGTGAGAAGAGACCTTCGACTTCTGACCATCGACCTTCACCTTGACGCTGACCTCTGACCTCTCAGTCACAGATGAGAGGTCGAAGGTCAACGGTCAACGTCAAGGTTAAAGGTGAGGTTAAAAGTCAAGGTCACAGGTCAGGTTAAAAGTCAAGGTCGCAGGTGAGAAGAGACCTTCGACTTCTGACCATCGACCTTCACCTTGACGCTGACCTCTGACCTCTCAGTCACAGATGAGAGGTCGAAGGTCAACGGTCAACGTCAAGGTTAAAGGTGAGGTTAAAAGTCAAGGTCACAGGTCAGGTTAAAAGTCAAGGTCGCAGGTGAGAAGAGACCTTCGACTTCTGACCATCGACCTTCACCTTGACGCTGACCTCTGACCTCTCAGTCACAGATGAGAGGTCGAAGGTCAACGGTCAACGTCAAGGTTAAAGGTGAGGTTAAAAGTCAAGGTCACAGGTCAGGTTAAAAGTCAAGGTCGCAGGTGAGAAGAGACCTTCGACTTCCGACCATCGACCTTCACCTTGACGCTGACCTCTGACCTCTCAGTCACAGATGAGAGGTCGAAGGTCAACGGTCAACGTCAAGGTTAAAGGTGAGGTTAAAAGTCAAGGTCACAGGTGAGAGGTGACCTTTGACCTCTAACCTTTGGCTTGAGCTTCACGTTGCCCTCCGTCCTCTTGGTCACAGATGAGACGTCAAAGGTCAACGTCAAAGTCAAAGGTCAACGTCAAGGTCAAAGGTCAACGTCAAGGTCAAAGGTGAGGTTAAAAGTCAAGGTCACAAGTGAGATTTTTGACCTGTACCTTGTTTTGACCATTGGTCTCTGGTTCTCAGATGGGAGGTCAAAGGCCAACGACAAGGTCAGAGGTCAAGGGTCAGATCGGTTTTTAGGGGTTTGGGGTTTTCGTATGCAGGCGTTTCAGTATGCAAGGGGTATTTTGGGGTTTTGGGGATGTATGGCTTTCCAGGATACTAGGGCTTGCAGGGGTTCCAACTTTCGTTTATTGCAGGGGTTTCAGGGCGCAGCACTTTTTGGGGGTTTCGTAATGCAGGGGTTCTGGGGCGCGGAGTTCAGGCGTTTTGTGGAACAGGGGTTGGTCTTTAGAGCAGGGGTTCTACATATATGAAGGGGTTTTTAGGGGGCTTGGGCGTGTAGTGGGGGTTTTCTATGCTGTGGTTTTCAAGGAAGCTAAGGGGCCTTCTATCGTTGAGGAGTGGGGGTGCAGTGTCAAGTGCCAGCGGGTACCAATATGCCATTCTACAGCTCTCCCAACGCTCCCAACCAAACTTCTCTAGTTACGCCCTCTGGTACTTTACTTCACCTAGACATGGCAACAATAATTTCTGATTAAAGATGAATTTTTAATTTAATGTGCTTCGCAGATAGAGACGCAGCCGCGGCCAAAGCCATATCCGCATCCGTGGTCGCTGGTCCGCGAAACGTAAAAGATACGGACGCAGAAGCCGGCGATGGAAAGCATCGGGAAATAAGGGAAAAACGCACGAAAATGTTTTAATCTCAACGGCAAACGGAAGCGGAAATCAAACGACCAGAACAGCGGCCGAAGCGGAGCTTGAATTTGAAGTGATGTATAAGCAGCGGCAATCGCGATGCAGCGGCGGGCAGGAGGGGCGCTACAGACGCAGAAAATGTAACTCGGCACTGACTTTTAAATAAAATGCTTTTTGCCCAAAAAAAACCTCCCAACTTTCTACTTTTTTCAGTGCACGGTGGGCAGAGGGGGAGGGCGCGACCAAGTATCAAACAAAATTTTTAATGTCTTCGTCCGAGTCTCGTTTGGTGTCTTCTGCCCGGGCGCCTTGTTAAAAAAGCACCCGAGTCCTGCAGCCAACTGGCCGGGCCAGCCAGCCACCCCCTTTCCATCATCGCCACGCCTCCGCGGCACCCCCTCCCCTGGCTGGGAAGCGTCCTTTGATTTTTTCCGAAGTTTTTTAGCTTTTATGCTGGAAATTTTGATGTTATTTTTTGTGCCCTTGGCTCATTAGGATTTTTTCAGCGGCAGTTTGTTGGAAAAGCGATAAAAATTTTAGGGCAGACTACAACAGCCCCCGCCAGCCCACGAATGCCAAATGGTGTTTAATGATTTATGAATAATCGCCATTTTGCATATCGGGGGGCGGGGGTGGTAAGGTGAGTGCTACTTGGCCAAGTAGTGGCTGGCAGGACCATCAGGACGGAGGAAGGATGCAAGGAAGAGGGTGAGTATCAATAGTGGGTGGTTTGTATCTCTTCGAGTATCTCTTACAGGGCGGAGAGACACCCATTTGACTCTTGACAGCCGTGGGACTTGCCGCGGTAAAGAGCAACTTACAACAAACAACAAACAAATAAAAAAACACAACCAAGCCACACACATGCCATTGCCTATCAAGGAGCTGGGATCTTTGATTGCCTGACTCGGCTTCTTAAGTAATTTGCAGCACCAGCCCTCCCCGGCAGCCACCCGCTCGGAAAACGCGCCCAAACCGCATGCAAAACGCGTCACATGCAGTCGCTGGGGAATTCACACCCCCCACCCCCGGCACTCTCTGCGAACACTCCTTGAAGCCACCCCGGGGCTTGCTGGAGCAATATTTTTCTGATAATAACAAATTCGCGAATATGTTTATCTGAGTTTTAAGTGACGTCTGTCTCTGTCTCTGTTGCTGTGTCTGTGTCTGTGTCTCCCCCTCGTTGGCCTGCTCCTGCCTCCTCCCCCCGCCAGGACTTGCCAGGATTTGTCCTTTCTGCATGTCGCGCTGCCTCGTTTATTTTTTAGGATGCCACTAATTCCATTTGAGACGTAACGAAAACGAAAATGACATCAATTTATTTGTGTATTGTTGTTTGCTCCTGCCTCCCGTCCTCCCGTCCTTCCGCCCTCCTGTCCTCCTGCCTGGGACCAGGACCGCCCTCTGGCTTTTCATTTCTTGGCGACAGTGGCCTGGGGGCGGAGGAGGAGCATGTGGTGTCTTGCCGATTGCCGACAAAGCCAGTTAATTGTGTTCTGCCTCCTTCCGAACGTGCAACATCAGCCCGGGAAGGGCGGCGGGTGAGATGGAATCAGTTTCCGCGCAAATAGGACGATCATGGAAGCCACTGACTACTGGGATCTGGTTCGGGGATCAACTGTCCGCATGGACGCAAACAAGGGCAGCAATTACACCCAAAGGATCAGTTGGAGAGTCAATAGACTCCGAGGAGCGAGACCGCAAAACAACCGCAAAAGTAAACAAGCGCCGCGACGGAGGGCTTCTCTGTTCGACTTCACCCTTTGGCTGCCCTTTCTGCGCCTTCCCCCGCCCGGCGCCTTCCTCCCACCACGCAACCTTTGCCAGTTTTTTGTTGTTTACGAAAACCATAAATCAATTGGACACACCGCGCCACACACACACACCCAGAGCCAGAACCCAGAACCGAGAGCCAAACGCAAACACACAAATGCAAATCTATTTTTAAATACGAAATAATACGGCGCCCGGAGGGGCGGGGGAGAAGGAAAAGAACCCCTGCGGGCCATGCGTTGAAAATCGCTGCAAAATCGGCCGAAAAGCGAGCGAAAAAAAGGGAAAGCACAAAGGACGATGGGCAGAGCAAGGATGGGCAGAGTCCTCGCTGATACGACATGTGGGAAAAGGCGGAAAGTCAGATCGAGAATCAAGCGGGAGGCACAGAGAGAGAAACGGCCGCTTCCCAAGGGGGTTCATGTTTCTGCTCGAGGACTAAGGAAGGCTTGTAAGACCACCCCGTTTGGTGCAGTGTAGAAGGGAGAAGGGAGGGGCGGGGGAGATCTACGGCGGAAGATGCGCGGCGCCTGCTGGCAATAAAAGCAAAACACGAACAATAAAAATTTTACATTTTTGCGAAAAAAAAATTGAGGAGCTAACGGGTTCGGATATCCCAGTGGGTGGTGGGTGGTTGATAGAGGGTAGAGGGGTGGTGGGTGATGGGAGCAGGGGCGGGGGCTGTCCTTAAAATGACACACTTTAAGGCCGGGCTGCGGTCTACCGGAGGAAAGTAGCACCCGCACCGCCCCTCGGGGCAAGGAAGTTCCCTTTTTGGGATTTTTCTGCCCACTTGATGGACTTGCACGCATGTCCTTCGGAATTCCTCGGGCCGCCCTCGGAGTTATGCAAACAAATCAGACTCGGGACACGATATGAGCAAATCCGATTTCCGGCCGACGGCCTTCAGCGGTGGCCCCTGACCTTATCTGCCCGCCGCTCTTCTTGTGCCAATGGTTGGCTCAGATCTGCTGCAGATACGGTCTGGAAGTTCTTGGTTAAGAAGAGGGTAAGGAGAGGACGGGCAGAGGAGGAGCCTGGCTCCAAAAAGGACAAAGGCTATCTGAGTCCTTTCATTAAACAAGTGAAAAATATTAAAGAATCCTAAAGCCACTCATCTGCAACCTATTTTCGGCCAGATTCTTGTTCTTGCAACTTCGGAATGGAATATCTCAAGCCCTCTCCCGCATTTTTGCAGTTTTTTGTGATCTGCACACCCTTTCCGAGAGTACACCCCTTTTTTGAGGCGTCAGGAGCTGGGGCCTGTTTGCAGGGGCTCTGGAGCTGCGGAGTGGCCCGAAGAAGGCTTCCTTCCTCGTCCATCTTCATCTGCCTGCATTATTTTCGCTCCTGCCCCTCCTGCCGCACTCTTTTCGCACCTTTGCGGCTTTGCTTCATTCGCTGGCGCTGTCGCTGTCGCCATTTCCATTTCCATTGCCACTTCCGCTTCCGTTGATTTGTGGCTGCCGTGGCGGGGCGGGGCGGGTAGGGGCGTGGCAGGAAGTGGCCGCTTAAAACGCCGTACGCAGCAAAAGAGTGCCCCGCCGGCGAAAGGTGGGGGGGGGGGGGGAGCAGCGCCAGCTTATACTGCACATAATTTGTAACCATTTCGCACCCTCCGAAGTAGGTGGATTTTTTTGTGCAGCGGAGCAGGGGGAAGGGGGCTATGAAGCTGGGGGAGTGCCGTTCTGGGGACTCTTTCAAATTGCTTCAAATTTAAAATAAACCAAAGGGTAGCCCCGCCCCCCAGCTTTATGGCGCTTCCCGCCCACCCCTCGCATGCGAATATAAATGAAATTTTTGTTGTTTGGACGTGACACATTTAGTTTGGATATATGGCAGCCCAGTCGTCAGTCAGTCAGTCAGTCGGTCGGTCGGAGGGGCGCCCAGGCCCAGGGCAGGAGAGGGAGGGGGAGGGGGCTGACGACTGCTGGTGACGCAACGCAATCCGGGTTTTAAAAACAGAAAACGAGAAAGCGAGAAAGAAAGAAGCGCTGGCAGCCGAAGACGTCAGAGGCCATTACTCAGCAGCCAGGTAGCGCTCCGTTCGAAGGAATTGCCGAAAAAAAACGCAGCCCTTCTAGTCCTGCAGCTCCTGCACCTCGGCAGGATGGCAGGACGGCTGGCCCCTCCCCCCGGCAGCCGCTTGGCGGAAAGTGGCAAAAATCCAACATAAATCACAAGCACTCAATGTCAACTCAATGAACTGCTCATGCATGCAGGCCCCCGTTTCGTTTCAACCCTTGGAGGCCGGGCCACCCCGGAAGGCAGGAGGTGGAAGATGGTGGGGCTGGCATCGCGGCATTTGCGGAATTTCCTCGAGTACATTTCAATGATAGGCGCGGGGGAGGTTGAGGGGCCGGAGCAGAGCACATGTGCCGGATCGAGCGAGAGGGCGGGGGGCGGGGGAAGTGCGCTTTCTTAACAATTTGTCATGCATGGAGTCCCAAATATGCCGAAAGGAGAAAAATGTATTAAAAGCAGCTGCGAGTCCTTCGCAGAAGTCCTGGAATGCCACAAATAAATCATTTCCTTTTGCCATCTTCAGATGCGCGAGGGTGCTGCCAGGGGGAGGGGGGGTGGTGGTACACACCCGTGGCCAGGACACTAGCAGCCAAGGGTTGGCATCAGACTTCCCAGGGATCGCTGCAGCAGGGCCCTAGTGAGATGCTCTCGTCGGCAGTAGTTTCTCCGGCAGACTCTCGAGCTTTTCCACGTGTCCCCAGCAAGTGTCACACACACACGCCCTAACACACACACACACACACACATACAAGAAGACACTCGCATAAATCAAAAATGGCAAAATCGGCCGGGGAGCGGTAGAGGGAGAGCCGGGGCGAAAGTATTGAAATGTAACGCATTTATTTTCATTACAGGCCGGCCCGCAAAAGTATGCTATGCAAAAGGCTGCGACGCTAATGCGACAGGCGGGGAGCGGGGGCGGAGAGCGGGAGAGCGGGGGAGGACCCTTAAGCCACCGTTGCGGCATAAGCACTTTATTGGATCATCAGACTTATTTTGATATGTGACCAAGCGAGCGAGCGAGCGAGGGGCGGGGCGGGGCGGGGCGGGGCGGGGCGGGGCGGGGCGAAGCAGGCACTGGGAGAAATCGGGGGAAGGGCGGCCCAAGGACCAAGGACCCAGGACTAAGGCACAGGAGCGGCCTACGAGCCGGCCATCGACATCTCGCAGGCGACGAAAGCCATCAGGCCCATAAATTCTCGTCAGGACGAGCACATCAACTCTGCAAAGTATTTTCATTTGTGTAGCATTTTTGCATACTTTGCGGCGCATCTCGAGCACGTCTGCCCGAGTGCGTGTGTGCATGTGTGCGTGAGTGCCTGCCGCCGCCTTGGAAGATGGCGAAGACGACTACTTTTTGACAAATCTCTCCTCAGGCTCGGTTCTGGTTTGTTTATTTATGTTTATTTGTGATTTATTTCGATAACACAATAAATATCCACACTGCATGCCTGCCCCGGCCCTGGCCCTGGCCCTGGCCCTGGCTCCGTGCGATAATGGTATGTGTATTATTTGCGAAAGACATGTCCTCGCCTGTCACTGCCCTGGCGTAGCGGGGCGGGGGGTGCGTATGTGATTTCATCTGCTTGAACATTCACGTCGCTTGCGCAGGGATCAGTGAAAAGGTTCAAACCCTTCTCTATTTTCGCAAATTCCTTCCCACTTCCCACTAGAGTCCTGACTTTTCCATAAATTTTGACTATTTCTTTTCTGTCAATTTAAAAACTATTAATTTACTATTATTAAATAAATTTTTCCCTCTTCTTCCTAGCTTCCTAGCGAGTCTCCTATTTCTATTAATTTCAATCAGTCATGCTACTTTTCAATCATGAATCTTCTCGTTTAAATCATGGAGTTTCCTCCGAGCTGAACTGATTCAATGGAAGTCTAAATTATGACTGGCGAAGCCAGTCCCCACGGCGATCCGCACATTGGCATTTTGAACAATGGAAGGACCCCAAAAGAAAAGAAAAGAAAAGAGAGGAGCAGCGCGAGAGGAACAGTGCGAGAGGGCCAATGCTAGAGAGTGCTCCCAACCACTTAGGGTGGACAACCGTTCAAAAAGACGGCCGGAAAAAACTATATTTCCATTATTTTTATGAAATTTTCTGTAAAAATCTATTTCTAAGAGCCTTTATAGCAGATTCATTGAGTAACTTGTATAATTTTGAATACTATTTGTAGAATATTTAATTTCACTTTTTCTATCCTATTGCAAAAAAATTCAATAAAAAAATTTAAAATAATAAATATTAAATTTGTTACGTCCTTTGTAATAATAAAAGCGATTTTTAATGCATTTCATCATGTCAATATTCAAATTCTCGTTTGAGCCACGGAGTTTCCTCCGAGCTGAACTGATTCAATGGAAGTCTAAATTATGACTGGCGAAGCCAGTCCCCGCGGCGATCCGCACATTAACATTTTTGAAAATGGCGAACCCCAAAAGAAAATGAAAGAGAGGAGCAGTGTTGGGAAAGAACTTCAGAGGGGCAGCGGGAGAGAACCAACACTACAGGGTGCTCCCAACTATTTGGGTGGACAATCTCCAAAAGAGTGGCCCATTTTTCAGATGTCAAATTATATTTTAATTTAAAGTATAAACTAAGTAAAGTTGACTTGCTTATATGCAAATTCAAATACATTCTTTCATGCTATTTGATTTCTAGGGGCCCTTAAAAGTAGGCAAGAAATATGCGGGAGTAGGGAATATTAATGCTTTAAATTCGTTAACTAAAGCGTTTTCAAAAAAATATGTGAGAAAAAAATATTAGAACAAAAATCATGAATTATAATTAAAGACAAGTTTTAAAAAGTCTATTATTAAATTTTTTCCTCTTTTAATATTTTAATTGATTATATTTATTTAAATTTTAATTGATAATGTCAATATTCAACAATTAATTATCAAAAAGTCCCGGAGTTTCTTCCGAGTTGAACTGATTCAATGGAAGTCTAAATTATGACTGGCGAAGCCAGTCCACGCGGCGATCCGCACATTGACTTTTTGCAAACGGAGAGCCCCAAAAGAAAATGAAGGAGAGGAGCAGCGCTGCGGGAGACAGTGCGAGTGGAGCAGAGGAAGAGGAGATGATAGAAGCGAGGGGGAGCTGGAATGGCATAGTGTTCCCAACTAATTAAGGTGGACTTACTCCAAAAAGGTGGACCGTATTTTAAAATTAAATTGGATTACTTGAATTGAACTTGTTTTTAAAATTGAATAAATAAAAAGCTATTCAAAAGATTAATTATCGATTTGTGTTTTGATATTCTGTTGATCCTATAATTATTCTTCATGAACTTTTCTATTTTATTAATTTTTGTATGGTTCTATTTCTGCATTAATTAAAAAAAAAAACTGATAAATTTAAATATTAATTTTTTACGTTACTTGAATCTTGTTATAGTTTTTTTCTAATTTAAATTCATAAATTTCTTTTTATTATAATTGTTTGAATAATAGAGAGTACTCACATATGAATATCCATACTGATGTCCAGAATATCCCGATTGATCTTTTTCAGTCCAATTTATGTTGAATAAAATTAACGATTTTGAAATCAATATTCCTTGTTCTCCATACATTTTTAGCGGCGTTATCGGGACTAAAAAAAAGAACAACAGTAATTTTATTATAAAAACTAGGACTGTAGGTGAAAGTAGTATTATTAATATAAAAATATGTTATAATATGCTTACATTTTATACGTAAACTACATACACATTTTTACGAAAAAAATGTTAATTTTCTTTTATAAATTATACAAAAAATTGATGAATTATAATTGAAAAAAAAAAATTTTTTTATCGTTTATTAAATATTTTCCTCCTCTTGTAATATTATCCTGATTGATCATGTCAATATTCAACAATTAAATTTCAAAAAGTCCCGCAGTTTCCTCCGAGTTGAACTGATTCAATGGAAGTCTAAATTATGACTGGCGCAGCCAGTCCACGCGGCGATCCGCACATTGACTTTTTGCAAATGGAGAGCCCCAAAAGAAAATGAAGGAGAGGAGCAGTGTTGGGAAAGAACTGCAGAGGGTCAGCGGGAGAGAACAAGCACTACGTAGTGCTCCCAACTATTTGGGGTGGACAATCTCCAAACGGGTGGGCCATGTTTCGGATGAAAAATTATATTTCAACTATAATTATGAAATATGCATTAAGAGTATTATATGCAAACAAAAAAAGCATTCTTTCATGCTATTTGAGTTTTAGGGGCCCTTAAAAGTAGGCAAGAAAAATGGGAAAGTAGAAAATATTTATGCTAAAAATTTGTTAATTACCTTGCTTTTAAAAAAATTTGTAAAAAAAAAATATATGTACAGTTATTCTCTTTGTTAAATTAAACAAAAAATCATAAATTTTAATTCTACACAGTCTAATATTAAATATTTGCCTCCTCTTGTAATATTTTAAGCGAGTATCATGATTGAGCATGTCCAAATTCAACAATTAAATTTTAAGAAGTCCCGGAGTGTTCTCCGAGCTGAACTGATGCAATGGAAGTCTAAATTATGACTGGCGCAGCCAGTCCACGCGGCGATCCGCACATTGACTTTTTGCAAATGGAGAGCCCCAAAAGAAAATGAAGGATAGGAGCAGAGTTGGGGGAGACAGTGAGAGAGGAGCAGTGTGGGAGGAGTAGCGCTAGAGTTGCAGCGGTAGAGGTGCAGTGCGGGTGGAGCAGAGTGAGAGGTGATGATAGCAGCGAAGGGGGAGCTGGGCATAGTGCTCCCAACTAATTAAGGTGGATATACTCCAAAAAGGTTGACCATATTTTATGGTTGGATTGCTTAATTTAATTGGATTTCATTAATTTTTTTATTGTACTATTGTATTAATTTAAAAAAAACTGGTCAATTTTTTTTACGTTCCGTTACTTGTAGTATTTTAAACGAATCTTGTTAAAGTTTTTTTTCAGTTATTGCATTTTTAGTATAATTTTTTAAATAAAAGAACACTCACATATAAATATCCATACAGATTGATGTTTTCCAGTCCAATTTACGTATAATGAAATAAATATTCCTTATTCTCCATAAATTTTAAACGGCTTAATTGGGGCTAAAAAAGATAAATGATAATATCATTATAAAAACTTGTTATTTTGCTAAAAGCATTATTATTAATATTAAAAAATATCTAAGTATATGGCATTTCATGTTATATTTTTTAGTTTTAAAAGCTTCGAAAATAAATATCAAAATATATTGCGCATTTAAATAGTTTCTCGTTTCAAAGGCAAAAGGTAATGTGATAAAGTACCGTTTTTTTTTTAATTCTAACCGTACCGAGTGTAACGTAGTTAGTGAGAGGGGTGGGGGGAAGCACGAGAAGGGGAGCTTTAGTGGGTGCGACCAACATATCGGGGTGGACCAGCTCCAAAAGGGTGAACCATTTTCTTGATTTAAAATTTTGTAATTGAATTAAATTCGATTTAAAAATTAAAAATATATGCAAACAGAAAACAAAAATTTATGGTTTCAATATTTATAAAGAACTCACATATGAATATATACATATATACTGCCGTTTTCCGTTTCGATTTACTTGCACGTGATTCCCGTTAGATTAAGTAATCATACATTTTAAGTTTGGCTTCTCCTCCATACATACATATGTATGTATGTATGCGTAAAATATTGCGTCTTAAATTCATGGCGACTTTTACACACACACACACATACTAATACGAGTGAAAATATGCAACACTTCGGCCCATAATTGCCTATTTAAATTGAAAATCGGAATCATTACTTCATATTTAATCAAATGAATCGATTTGCTTGTCCTTTTCCGCACTTTCTTGAGTTAAATAAGCAATTAAATGGCCACTAACACTTTTCCTAAACTTGAACTGATTGAATCGAAGGCTAAATACTGACTGGCAATGCCAGTCCCTGCTCCGATCTGCACCTTGACAATTTCTCAATTGGAAGGAGCCCAAAAGAAAATGAAAGAATGGAAGGAATAGCGAGAGGTGATGCTGGAAGGAGCACGCGAAATGGGGAGAGCGAGCGAGTGCTCCCAACTATTTAGGGTGGACACTCTCCAAAAGGGTGGCCATTAGACGGATTTAATATTTTATTTCCCATAATAATAAATTCATTTTAATATTAGATTTTAGGGCCCTTAAAAGTAGGCAAGAAAAATATGGATATCTCAAATTTACTATTGTTTTTTTAAATTTACGTATATTAAATTTCTTATTTAAATAACTGAAAGTACTTACATGTAAATATACACATAAAATGTTGTCTTCTGTTCCAATATTGCGTTCAAATTGACACGACTACCGTTAGGTTCAGTAGTCATACATACATAGGTATGCACGCATGTTCATGCAAAACAGTAATGGCGTCTTAAATTCCAGTCTAGTTCCAGAAAAAACCAGTCCAACACTTTTTCGCCACATAATTGCCTATTTAAATTTAAAATCTGAATATTTACGTCATTTTCAATTAAATTAATCTAGATACTTGCCCTTTTCAGCACTTTCTGGAGTTAAATAAGCAATTAAATGACCCCTAACACTTTTCGTAAACTTGAAATGCCTGGATCGATGGCGAAATAATGACTGGCAATGCCACCTTGATAATTTCTCAATTGGAAGAAGCCCAAAAGAAAAGTGAAAGGACGGTAAAAGAAACGAGAGAGGTGATGCTGCCGTGTGGAGTGGAGCACCAGGGGAAGGGAGCGCCAGAGAGCGCTCCCGACTACATAGAGTGGCCAAACTTAACACCTTTTTCTTTTCTTTTTTAATTTGACAAATAAATTCTATTTAAAATAAATTCTATTCTAGAAAACTATTTTAAAAACGTCTCTTACATTTAATTGCGCATTTCAATCATTTCTTCCTTGAAATGTGAAATAACTAGGTGATAATTTACTGTTGTTATATTCCAATGCGTACTGAAAATAGCTACAATATGAGAGGGGGTGGGGTAGCGAAAGAGAAAGGGCGTGGAAGCAAGTGCTCCCAACCGATTAGAGTGGACACACTCCAAACAAGTGAACCAATTTTAGGAACTAAATTCCACGTCATATATCGCCAAACTATGGCAGCATCTCAGCCAATTCTCATCCGATCCTTGCGAAGGACACCTCAAAAGCTTTCTTTTTCGATTCCCCATCATTCTGCATCAAAATATGGATACCCAATATTTTTTCGATTTTTTTTCAAATTTTCCCATGGACCCCCCTGGAAATCCTTGAAAACCCACATATGGCCCCAAAGGATAGCTGTATCTCAGCCAATTCTCATCCGATCCTTGCAAGGGATACCTCAAAAGCTTTCTGTTTCGATTCCCCATCATTCTGCGTCAAAATATGGATACCCAATATTTTTTCGATTTTTTTTCAAATTTTCCCATGGACCCCCCTGGAAATCCTTGAAAACCCACATATGGCCCCAATGGATAGCTGTATCTCAGCCAATTGTCATCCGATCCTTGCGAGGGATACCTCAAAAGCTTTCTTTTTCGATTCCCCATCATTCTGCATCAAAATATGGATACCCAATATTTTTTCGATTTTTTTTCAAATTTTCCCATGGACCCCCCTGGAAATCCTTGAAAACCCACATATGGCCCCAAAGGATAGCTGTATCTCAGCCAATTGTCATCCGATCCTTGCGAGGGATACCTCAAAAGCTTTCTTTTTCGATTCCCCATCATTCTGCATCAAAATATGGATACCCAATATTTTTTCGATTTTTTTTCAAATTTTCCCATGGACCCCCCTGGAAATCCTTGAAAACCCACATATGGCCCCAAAGGATAGCTGTATCTCAGCCAATTCTCATCCGATCCTTGCAAGGGATACCTCAAAAGCTTTCTGTTTCGATTCCCCATCATTCTGCGTCAAAATATGGATACCCAATATTTTTTCGATTTTTTTTCAAATTTTCCCATGGACCCCCCTGGAAATCCTTGAAAACCCACATATGGCCCCAAAGGATAGCTGCATCTCAGCCAATTCTCATCCGATCCTTGCGAGGGATACCTTAAATGCCTTCTATTTTAAGTGGAAATCATTCTGCATTCGATTGGTGATGGTCTCCAAGTAATAAAAGCCAGCAAGGCACCCAAAGGTGACGTTATCAAAAATCAAGAATTTTAGAAACAAACCCCCGATTTGCATATCAATTGCTGCTGGAGAAAATACATTAAAAATTAGACTCTAATAGACCAAATCGAGTTAGGGACGGCATCGCAACTTATCTGGCCCTCGTCCTCGATTCTGGCCATTTGCATGCTTCATTAGGGCGGTAACGCGACGCTCGGCGAATTAAAAGTAATGTTAATTGCGCGCAGTCCGTGGCGCGGCGCGGCGACTGTGTTCATCCATAATCAATTTCAGCCGCGGGCCCTCGACTCAAAAACTCAAAAAATGTAAAGAAACTCTCAAAATATGACATAAAAATTTTGCGTTTCCCTGCGCAGCCGGGACGGAAAAAACGGCCGGAAAAAAAGTAGAAAGCCAGTAAAAATCGACAAGCGGAGCGGCGCCCGGCGCCCGGCGCAATTCCCGAAGGACGAGTCCCAAGGCGTCGAACTTTGGCAATGAAGTAGAAAATGAAGTAAGGCCACGCCCAGTGCTCGGCCGCCGCCCACCCGGGGCCGCCGGGCCAGCGCTGAATGTATTCATCAATGCAATACATTTGCATATTCCGGGCGTAAAAATTAATCACTAATTCTAATACGCAGCGTGGAGGAAAGTACAGAGTTCGGAGGAATAAAGGAGGGAAATCCGAGGGAAAACCGAAGGAAAAGCGCGGCGGCGGCGCCCCTTAAACTTGTTAAGTGGGCAACACTAATGTAGCAATTTTGAAATTAATGAAAAAAGTGAGGGTGTCCTGCCGGCACCCAGCACCCAGCACCCAGCACCCAGGACCCAAGCACCAGCCACCAGCCCAACAAATGTAAGGTAAACAAATTGCGCGATGAGGCGTTGTCATTTATAAGGAAAGGAAAACACGAGGAATGAACGGCCAGAGATATTTCCTGTTTGCCTTATAATAATAAAAAATAAATAAATGGAAAATGAGAAAAAAGCAGCTCGAACATAAAAATGACCAGCGGAGAAGACATCTTCTTTGGAAAGGAAAGGAAGGGGGCGGGATTTGCCGGAAGGGGCGATGGCGGTGGCGGTGGCTATGGCGAGTGGTGGGTGGATGGGTGGTGGCTCGACTGGGATAATGGAAACGCGGAAAATTGTCTATCGAAGCGCCTGGCACATTTCACCTGCAGCGCTTTGATAGCCGGCCGGGCGGCCCTCCATTAAAACTAATGGGAAATTTGCCATTATTTGATTTCGGCCGGCGGAGCAGCGCTGCCGACTCCAGATGCCAAATTACTCGAGATTTGATTAATTGCAAATTGGGAAATGGAATTGGAAATTGGAAATTGGAAATTGGAACTGGGCATGCAAATCGTTGGGGTTGAGGTGGCTCCTGGCCTGGATCGATCAAAGGCCAGCTCCTTCCCGGAGATTCCGAGGTGAAAATGGAGGCTGCTATAGAGAGGGCCATCCCCGGGGCTGGGGCTGGGCCTGGGTCTGGTGCTGGGGATGGGGATGGGGATGGGGATGGGGATGAGGGTACAAGTGCCGGCACATGCGAAATGAGAAAACTTTTCGACCACAACATCGACGCGGTGGCAAGCGTTAACAGCCGGCGGCCCACACACCGCCACGACTACTGCAGCGCCCTGCTCCTGCAACCTGCGTCCTGCACCCTGCCCTACTCCCTGCCCTTGGCGCCCCTGCTCCCTCTACTCCACGCCGCATCCTTGTTGTCTGCCCGCAAAAGATTGCTTTTAGAAATTTATAGTTTCAATAATGTGGCGACCGCGTTCCTCGAACCTCTGCCTGGTGTTTTTGTTGTTTCTGGTGTTGTCGAGGGGAGAGGGGAGTGGGGAGTGGGGAGTGGGGAGGACGGACCAGGGGGCGGGGGCGGGCCGAGCAGAGTTTTCGTTCTCATGTGTATTTTCAATTTACGCGTCCATAACTTCGAGTTTCGCAAGTTTACCTACCGAGCCGCGACGCCCCAAGGAACAAGTTGTCGGCGGCCGTATATCGAACACTTGAGCAGGATAGGCACACACACGGATGAGGACGAGGGCGGGGAGGAGGAGGAGGAGGAGGACTCTGCACCCACACATGGGCGCCACAGCCTGGCAGCTGAAATCGGAGCGGAGGACTCGCGGGAAGTGCCGACGCAGATTCCAGTCCTTCTTCGGGGAAGTGCCGGCAGAACCCACTCGCAGCGCCTGTTCAAGAGTCTGGATGCTGCATCCAAAGATGGGACTCGCGCCCAGAGCTGGGGCTGGGGCTGGGGCTGGGGCGGTTGCCGTTTCCGCAATTACAAAACTTCCGCAAAAATAACAAAACACTCGCTCGGCAAACACCGCCGAACACATTAGGAGGAGTCGGGGAAGGACTCGCGGAGTACAGAAGCACATGTGGACTGCTGGCACTTGTACGTGCATTTTTCTGGGGCAGATTTTAATTTCTTAATGCAGAAAGGGCATGCAAATGCAAGGGGCACAGGACGAAGGGGCAAGGGGCGTGCCCCATGGTAATAAGCAGCGGCAGGATGGGGATGGGGATGGGGGGAAAGGGTTCAGCAGTTTGCCGGACAAGTTGTCTTTGTGCATTCGGAATGAGACTCCACGGTCACATCTGCCGGCCGATGCCCACTCCCGCCCCGGACTAGAAGCCCTTGATGGATGCTCAGAGCTTTCCCCGATTTCTCCCAGTTCCCCCAGCCCTCCTCCTAGTTCCTCCCAGCTGCCAGACAGCCCCGCCATTAGCCTCGTTATCCCGGCTCAATTTTCTCGCATTATATCTATTTTTGTATCTGCCATCAAAGAAATTGATAATCTCCTAATAAGCCGAGAGGCAAACAGGCCGCAGTTCCTCAGAAGGCGGAGGAAGGCCGAAGACGCCGGGAAACCAACAGACAGGACTTCAAAGAAGTCGTCGGACACGTGTGGGGGTCGGGACGCCAGCAGCTCCCAAATATTGACATTTATATGCACGTATGTGGGGTATGCCCGATCCTTCCTGCAAGGACCTCCCCCTCCCGCCTCTGACACGCACACAAATCACTTGATTCAATCATCTCGAAAATTGATAACATGCCATTTACAAATGACACCGCCGCAAAAAGCAAACTCATTGAGCATTGAGCGGCTGCCACAAATTATTTATAGGCCGGGAAAAAAAGCAGATACCCGAACAAAAAATCAGGACACGTGCCGCCGGTTGACCAGCCCTTGCCACGCCCCACGCCCCTCGTCCTTCGCCCTCGTCGGGTGAAAGTTGCACGGAGGAAAGTGAAAGCGAAAGTGAAGCCGCACGGCACGCACCCGAAAAAAAAGAAGCTGCCTCATTTGGGATGCGCTGCACGCTGGGCTTTTCATTTCAATTTGAACGCATTTTTTGCGGCCGATCCGAGGAGGGCCGGGGGCGGAGTGGGGCGGAGCGGGCGGGGGTGGACAACGGACAACTGGCAATCCGAACAATCGGCTCTATCGGACAATTGATTCGAACGCATTTGCGTGCTTGGCCCAAATAACTGAGAATTATTTCCAGCCGCTCGCCGGTCCATTGTTCTGGGCGAGTTGTTTTTTTGCGGCAGGACCTCCCCGGCCAGATATCCCGGATCCCGGGAGTCCCCATTGTGCCATCAGTGCTGAGGGGGTGCGGGGGGATGGAAAATTCCAAATGGGACTGGGCGGGGCAGGGAATCAAGTTAAGTGATTCGCTACGTGATGCTCTTTTGGGGCGAGCGTCGTAAAAAGATCGTACTTAAAAAGGGAACGGAGTGGGATGGTGGGATGGTGGGATGACGGGATGAGCCCGGAACTATGCGATGGAATTAGTTCCACAATCACTATGAATTTCAATAAACAACCTCTGGCTCTGGCTCCGGCCCCTGCCCGGACTGACCAATTCATTGAGCATTAAACAGTTGACCAGACTTTAATTAAGAGCCCAACAAAAACAGGCAACAAAGCCGCAGAAAGGGCCAAGGAGGAAGGAGCTGGCCGAAAAGTCGGCAACACTTGAGCCAAATGTCAAATACACAAAAAGCTGGCCAGGAGCTGGCAACAGAAACAAAACAAACATTAAAACGAAATGGAAATGCCCTCCGGGGTGCATTTGCCAGCCAAACAAACTAACCGACCCGATTGAATAGAAACTATAACGAGGCTGGGCCGGAGTGGGCTGGGCTGGGTTAGGCTGGGCTGGGCCAGAATTCTTCGGAGACCGGAAAGGTTGACTCTGGCCCCCTCCCCGGGTATCGATGCTGCCCCCGACACAGCGCCCGGCTCACAAAAGGCGGCAAAAGTGACAATAACAAGCACAAAATGGTCACGACCGATGATGACAATGAACCGAAGGCCGGGCTGGTCTGGGCTGTTCTGGTCTGGTCCTGCCACTGATCCCGGGACTCCTTGACATCCGGCATAAATGTCAAACGCCAACTTTGACCGCAAACTAGATGCCGGGCCAGTGGAGCGGGCTGCGGCAGTGTTTGCGGATGACCAGCAGGGCAAATATATTCATGGACCGGAGACGAGCTCCAATATATCTGCCCTCATACGGACATATATATGTATCCCTGGCCAGTCCCCACTCCAGAGCTCCAGGCCCGAGTCCAGCCAAGTGCGTCGCTTAATTACAAAACGAACAACGCATAAAAACCATCAGATCCAGCAGGGTTCGACAAGGACACTATTGTCGGGCGGCCACCGCCCACCCACCAGCCTTCCGAATCTATAGCCCCGGCCGAAGTACAAAACAAAACTTTAACATGGCAGAAAACGGTTTAATGATGCTCTCAGAACCGTTTCCCGCAGTCCAGTTCCTGGCCAGCCTTGCTAGCACCGAGAGTGGCGGCTTCCCTCCTAGTCGTTCCTCTGCTCCTTGACGTCTGAGCGATGAGCTCCAGGTCGGCCAGGCCGGGCCAGGCATCCGCTCGCATCTGTTTCTCCCAGGACCGGCGAGGAACCTCCTTGGCACGCCAACTCATCGGAACGGGAGCGGGGATCCGGACGGGGGACACGAGAGCACATCGAACACTTAACAGAACAAAAAACGTGAACAAACAGCAGCAACTTTAGAGCTGGAGGAGAATGTTTTAGGAATTTTGAGCAACCGATTGTGGATTAGAACCTTCAACGCTCCCCCCACTGAGACTAGAAATTTAGAGCCAAAACATTTTAATCCTGCCGCCTTCTCCAAGCGCGCAATCCTCCGAATCCTGATGATCCCCGATGCATCCTCATGATCCAGCCTGGACAATCTGTGAAAATACCTGATGACAACAACTACCCGTCGGAACTGAACCTCCTGTAGTGACCAACTGTAACCAATTAACAAAACGAAACAAAATTAACTAACCCGCCCAGCAGCCACCCATCCACCACCCAACCAAGACCCACCACCTCTCTTCGTAATCAGTACGAAGTAATGTAACTACACCTCTCTGTATGCCTGTGTGTTGCGTCCCTTCCGAGTAAGTGAACTACCTAACACTGACCTGGAACTGGCCTACTGCTGGCCCTCAACCGGACGGACTTGCTCGATGTACAGCCCTGTGACTGGCCGAGTCTGGGTGGTCTGGTTTGCTCGGAAAACGGACTCTAGGATCAGCGGAGGAAGCATCCCCTCAATCTTCAAGCGGCCCAGGCGGTAGAGCCGGCTCAGAGTGCTGGAGGTCTCCTTGTCGGCAGCGCCCACCAGCGCGGCGGTCATCTCCTCGTCGTCGTCATCGTTCTCCGGCAGCAAAAGATCGGCGAGCACTTTGGCCTTCTCTTCTCTGTCCAGCCGTTGACGACTTTTGAAAGGACGAGGAGGAGGAGTGGGGGGTCGGCGAGGGCTCGCCGAGGGCTCCTAAGGATAATGCTAATTCTAAGCCAAATCTACGACTAGTCTTGAGGCTACTCACATTCGCATCCTCGTGCTCCGACGCGGCCTTGCGCTCCTCGTTCAATCCGACCTCCTCTGGCTCCTCGGCCTCCATCGGGGGGTCCACCTTCGGGGCGTCCTCCTTCGGGGCGTCCTCCTGCGGGGCGTCCTCCTGCGGGGCGTCCTCCTTCGGGGCGTCCACCTTCGGGGCGTCCTCCTGCGGGGCGTCCTCCTTCGGGGCGTCCTCCTTCGGGGCGTCCTCCTGCGGGGCGTCCTCCTTCGGCGCGTCCTCCTTCGGCGCGTCCTTGGAGTCCTTCGACTCTGTGTAGGTGCGAGTGTAGGTGTGTGTGTGTTTGTCTGTTTGTGATTTCTTGACTCTCGTGTTCCCAGTGTTCATGTGTGTGTGTGTGAGGAACACGAAGAGCAAAGCAATCGCAGTAGAAAGTGCACTGACTGCGAATACAGCTGCTCTCTCATTCACTGTGGCTTCCTTCTGGATGGAAAAGAAGTCGCGGACGATGTGGGCCTTCAGGGCGATCCAGTTGAAGAATCCGACGAATCCATCTGGGGAAAGAAAGGACTATTGAGAGCCGATCTATTGAGGACTAAGCCTTCTGGCGCGGATTCGCAATTAAAAACTTGAGCAGATCCGCACGCGAGGGCAAATAAAATGCAATTAGCTGGATTTGAATTAATTAAGTAGCGGGTACAGTCGTCACTGGCTACGGCAAACAAGTTGATATGGAAACTCGCTTATTAATAGCCGGGTAAGTAGTGGGAGCCCCAAGGACGATTCAGGACGGAGATGGGAGGTGCGAGGTCGGAGGTGGGAGGTCGGAGGATGAGCCAGAAAGCAAAGACATGTGCCAGACAACTCCCACACACTGCAGACTACACGCCGCACGCCACACTCTCGAGTAGTGTCTTTTGTTTATCTTGGGCGCAGACACACGGAAGCCGGTAGCCGGCAGCCGGCAGCCGGAGGAGGGTGGGACTGCCGTGGCCGGAAAAAGTTTGCTGGCAACTCTTTTCGGCAAGGACGAAGTGGAAGCAGGAGCAAAGCAAAGTGCAATTATCGCAAAATACCTTAAGGTTTACATCGTCAAGAGCAGGATAAGGTGAGGAGGTGAGGACCACCCCACAGGTCCTCCCTCCACCTGGAATCCGGTCCTGCTGTTTACCCAGGAGCTCTGTATTGGAGTGAATTTCGGCGTGCGACTTGTAGTTCTTTGCTATTTGATTTCACAGAATGGGCTTAGCCGGAACCCATTTGTCTTGTCGAGTGGGCTCCCAAATCCATACATCCCATCCAGCTAAGTGGTTAATTATCCCGCACTGCACTGCCCTGTCCTGGCCCCCTCGCCGGCCGACCCGAGCAGATGCCTCGTCCCTTTGATGTCCGATAATTGCGAATTCCTGGTGCATGTTTCAGTTCGCATCAAATCGCGGCGCAGTGATCGGATTTAAATCAGCGGCGGCTGGGGCGCAACTAAATTGATCTTTTATCGCTTCACCGGCCATCCGACCATCCGGGCCCAGGGACGGGGCAGAGCCGACGAGGATCGGATCGGATCGGTTAGCCTGCTGCGGCCTGGTAGGAGCTGGAGCTGGTAGCCGGCGCGTAAAAGCTTACAAAATACGACAACGCACAGATGCGCATAACTCAGCAGCTGGGGCAGGAGGTGGGGCACTGGGAGAAACTAGTAGCTAGTAGCTAGTAGCTATACTAAATAAATAATAAGAGTATATTGTTTTAGTAGCTATAGAACTATTAAGAAAGGTACCATCTCTCATGGTACTGTCCCATTCATAGATCCATATATATACTATATATACTATATCTCTCAGTGCCCTTCTGGAGCTGGATAGGGATCGACGACAACGACGTTCACGCGCTGGGATTAAATCGGAAGTTATGCGACTGTCAGGAGCTCATCTCCGCCCCGCGAGCCACTTGATTGGCGCGGATTCGAGGAGCAGCCAGAAGTCCAGTCCGATGGCACTGGACGGCTGGGAGAGTGATGAGGCAGGAATGGTTACCGTATCGAATGCGGATTAAAATCAGCGAACAAGTTGATCCAGCCGGCTGTCGATCCGCGTTCTGTGCGAGAGGGCAGGCACCTCGGCTGTATTGATGGGCGCTGAAGAGGGTCGATAACGAATCAATTAGGCCATGGGAGAGGGAAGACTCTCGGAGGAAAGCCCGCTTGGGGCCGGATTTGGGACTGGCAGCGTCTTCTCTGCTAATCAGCAACATTTCAAGTGGCCAGTGGCAGGGGCAGGGAAAATAAATAAAAAGAAATCGGTTGAAAGCGAAAAGGATTAAACAAATAAATCACTTGGCTCAGTTTTCAGGACAGGATTTTTTTCAGGACATCCCGCCCGCCGCCGAGCTGGGAAAAGGGCCCTGCAGAAAAGGGTTGCCCACACCAATTAATGAGTTAAAAATTGTGCAGCATTGGGCGCTGGGCGCTGGGCGTTGGGCGTTGGGAGGGGCTTCTATGAGCCACCAGACCACCAGACCCATGGCCCTCAGCAAAAGAGCAAAATTAATGAAGATATTCGCTGTCGTCGGGCGGAGGGATTGGCGTTTTGAAAGGACAGCCGGAGGACCGAGGAAAAAATCATTTGATTTTTAATTACGCTGATTTTTTATATCAGAACGGAAACAGCTTGGAATAGCAAACACCTTGGAAATTAACACGCCCCGAGTACTCGACTGGGCCACTTGCCTTTCGACTCGGATCGAGGGCCGGGACTGGGGAGATGGGACCGGGTGGCAGGACGCTGGCCAGGATCTGCCGCCAACTGGTGGTCCTGGCACGCACGAAAGGGTTTCGACTTAATTAAACCGTTTCTTCCACTTCGCTTTCGTCTCAGCTCAGCTCTTATTTTTAATTTTTGCCCGTCTTTCTTTCGGCGCGAGTGGCTGTGGGAGGAGGGGGCTGTCAGCGTATTGGGCCGCTGCGAGAAGTGGGCTCAAATTGACATCTAAAGTGCTCGAAATGTTCTTTAATTAAGTGTGACAAGCTGTGGGCAGCCCGGCCAGGAGCCAGGATCCAGGGCTCTGGAAAAGGGTCGATCAATGGCCCGGGAATTAAATGCCGTTTGCTAATAATTTCTGAAGAATGGAGGTGGGAGCTGGGAGCTGCTGGCCCTGCTTCTCACCAAGGCAAGCCAAGAAGCAGGACCCTCCCACACCCAGTCCTCTATGGAGGATGTGTCACTAGTGTCTCAGTGTCTAAAACTAAGCAGGTTGCACCGGGGAACTTACGGAATTCGCCTTCCGGTTCGCCAGTATGAACGGTCTGTCCGAACACGAAGTCCAAAGCCCTGGTTGCAATCGAAGACATCCTGCTCCTAGTCACTGGCAGCAATGGAAGGGCAAAGCAGGTATGCAGCAGGGCACTATCTAGACCGCAATTGAATTGATTGAAGAAATGTTGATTGAAGAAATGTTGATTGAAGAAATCTTGATTGAAGAAATGTTGATTGAAGAACGAAACTAAACCGCACTGATTTTATATTTTATGGCTTAGCCGCTCACTCGAATAATTACAAAATATATTATTTTCAGAAAACTGGTTTCAGAAAACTTCCGCTTTTTTTTTTAGCAAATATATAGAGGTCTTACTTCCAGAAGATGAGAAAGTGAAGTGAAGCTACTCGGCAGATGCCTGCCCCAAGTGCGGAGGGATTTGACAGGAAAAAGGCAAGGCTAACTCGATCCCCACTTCCAGCTCAAGGCTAACTTGTTCTGTAGTTCGGACTTCTCGGGAGCTCCATCGACTACGCCCCGTAGTGCCGAAAGGACCTCCGGCAATTAGCCGGGGTGGGTCTGGGGAGGCGAGCCATCAGCCCCCGACATAAATAATAATCAATTTGAAATCAAACCGGGCCACCAGACGACAATGTCCTTGCCGAAATACAGCGAGGAATCAGAATTGATGATTATTGCTTTTTGACAGAGATTCGCCAAGGCGACAATGAAAAGAAGTCCGCAAAACCAACACACCAAGTAGGACACACAGACCCGTACACGTGCTGTATCCTTTATGGCGACTCGCCCGTATGTGTGCTAGTATCAATAAAATAGCCGCACACACTCGCACGCATGGGGCATGGGGCATGGGGCATGAGGCATGAGGCATAAGGCATAAGGCGTGGGGCGTGGGTCGGCAACAATATTTATGTGCATGTTATAGTAAGTGCAAAATAATAGCCAGCGGCCGAGGGGTGGCCGCCAGGCGGGGGCAGAAGCCAATGGCCGGGGAGGGGCTGCCGGCAGACACGTAGCACGCAGACTAGTACTAAAAATGTTTCAACAATTACCAGGGAAAATGATATGTTCTCGTGTGGGTGTGTGGGTTGTGGGTGTGTGGGAGTGTGGGAGTGTGGGTGTGAGCATATGTGTGTATCTTTTTGCACGCCTCCTGGCGGGGAGCGGTGGGCGGGGGGTTCGGCAACTGGCAATAATGCACTCGACACTTTTATTTCTTTTTCATTAGCCAAAAAGCGACAACGACGCGGCTACTTCCCTTGGCCGCAGCCTCAACTTCAGCCTCAGCCTCAGCCTCAGCCCTTGCCCTTTGCCCTCCAGTGCTCCCCGCCCCTTCAGCCTATAAAGCCTGTCGTGACCTCAGAATGTGTCCTTAGAACGCTCCCAATATTGGGGAATATTCTGCCAAGTTCGAGAGTTGTAACTTAAAGAAGGCATCAAGAAATATGAAAGGAAGTGTAAGAATCAGACTATCTCTCAGTAACTCTATCATAAGTTTGTGGATCGCAGTAGAATAGAACTTAAGATTTGATTGCCGGGGAAGGGCGAGAGGTTCAGAACCTCAGTTTCAGAACTTCAGTCCTTTCTTCAAGGAACTTCAAGTAGAGAATTGGAGATAGCGTAGAATAGGACTTAAGGAGCACTTCAGAAACAGTCTGACCAGAAAGATCCTCCAGAAACTAGATCACGACTTTCGAGATCCAACGTATAGTTATCTCCAAGTATCTGTGGTATAACCTTGGAGATCAATGTGGAACTAAAAGCTAGAACTCAGGAAGAATTGGAGAATCAGTCTGTCTATCTGCAAGTATCTGTAATATACTTGTATTAACTGAAGACTAAAAGAACTCTCATGTGTCTCTCTCTCATGTATCTCTATATATCTCTACCATATTTCCACTATATCTCTTCTATATCTCTACTATATTACTATCTCTAATATTACAAGTCTGTAAATCCATTTTTCCTAGATCGCAGTAGCCCCTGGCTGGGAACCAAGTAGTCCATGACTCGCCCAAACGTCAGATTCGGAGTCCACCTAAGCTCCACAGGCCCCATACATCTTCAGTATTAGTTTACATTCCGAGCAGACAGTTGTGTTCTATTCTTTTGTATAAAATTTTGGTAAAAATCAAAAAAAAACGTTAATAATATCCGACTTTTCGGCAAGTAGAGTCAAAATTATCGGTCTCCAGCTTGCAGTTTCGTTCTTTTGTACTTAGGATTAAGCGTAAAGTGAAAATCAGTCACAGACAGTTCAGACTAGGCTTCTATACGTGCTTCAGATTAGATTTCCTTTCGCGTTTTACGTACGAACAAAAAGATATATATATTCCTATATACTAACTAACTAACTAACTAACCGTCACACGGCAACGGAACGAACACCTTCATGGGCTTTGAAGATTTGCAAGATTTGCAGAGTTGAGATTTTCTGATTTACCGAAGATTTGAAACATATGTCCATATACCATGACAACATATGTATGACAATCATACCTAGACCTTCCGATATTCTGAGCTTGAGCTGTAAGCGACACGAAGAAACGCTGTTAAGGGACGACATCCACAACAGCGCCGATTACAAGTCCCACCACCAGATGAACTGACCCAGCAGACTCCACAGATAATGAAGACGACCAAACACCAAGTGTGTAGTAACGACACAAAAAAAGTAACAGCGACTCCATAAGCGAAGCAAATTCCAGTGCACCTTTGGCGAATCAAAATCGTATCCAGTGCCCAAATCCGCAGTACAGCCACGAATTCCAGGGGGCGAACTTCCGACTGCGGGGAAAGGCTATCGCCGGATGGTAAGAACGGGGCGATTCTTATACCTCCATAACTCCCTGGTCTGACTCCCACTTCCACTCCAGCCACGACGAGCCGAGGGATCAGGAGCAGATCTTCCCGCCGCCCGATTCCCGGCGAAGCCCATCCAGCCCGGAGCCCTCCCGGCGCGTCCTCCGGAGCCTCGGTGCCCTGGTCGGATCGCGCGGCGCCCCTTGTGCGTGGATCTCTGATTTGTACCCAGTAGCCTTTAACGTTTTGAAAAATCATCCTCGGAAATACACGACACACACACACACACCCGCCCGTCTATAAATTCTGGGATTTGTGGGGAGTACGGGGCGAGTGGCGAGTGGCGAGTGCCAAGTGGCGATGGCGATGGCAGCACTGTCATAATTTCTAATGCCCGAGCCCAAGACGGCGGACGGGGCTCCACAACCCTACTTTATTGTATCATAACGTGGCCCATTTACGGCCCGCGTGTGTGTGCGATCCAATAGTTCGCAATTAGCCGGCCGGCAATAAAAACGGCAATCAACATAAAAATAATCGGGAGGAATCGGACGGGCTTTGATGGGCTTCCTTGAGACTTCTGCCTGCCTTCGGCCGCCTTCCCGCCCTCCGCCCTCCGCCGAGTGTAAACTTTAATTGGACGTGTTCTGGCTCTCATCCTGGGCAAGCGGTCGGCCGGTCGGCCGGTCGGCCGGCAACTTCCACCGCAGAGGCCCGAAAATGCGAAGCGTGAATCTATTGCCAAAAAAATCGGACAAAAGTGGCCCAAAAAAGTCGTGTGCGCGTTGTAACGTACAAATTATGTAAACAACGGCGGGGGCGGGGGCGAAATTATGAGCCCCGGGGCGGGGCAATTTTCCGGGGGGCGGGGCAGGACAACTGCGAGCCCAGATGAAAAACTCAACCGTAGGCAATATTTACAATTAAAAAGTAACGCAGAACAGACAAAGGAGGGCGGCGGTGGGCCGAGGGTTGGGCTTGGGCTTGGGCTCAAAAACAAATGGAAATTGGTGGAAAAAACTGTGAAAAAGCCCTAAAATCAATAGGAAAACCTCAAGTGGAGTGGGCGGGCTGATGTCGGCCCTTTGAGCACAGCGAGAAAAGCCTTGTAATTCTGTCCAAGGAGAGTTACAAGGTAGCTGATATGGTGGGATATGGTACTATAGTAGCACACTATGATATAGAGTATCTATATTGAAGTACCTTACAGTATGAACTGTAGTATAGTATCTTCTATTGTGTAGTATCAGCTGGATAGAGTAACTACAAGATGGATAGATATAATGGGGTCTGAACTATAATATGTGTAAGTATGAAATGGAAGCTATGATGATATGGGCACTGTGGCACAGTAAGGGCTATGTGATGTGGCATAAACTAAAATAAATTAGTAGTATACTGTTTAGTAGCAGTAACAGTATTTAAGAGTAGTATAGGAACTATAATATAGTAAGAACTATAGTGTAGTGAGAAGTATGAGATCATACTATAGATTTAGTATATGAGAGTTCCCAAGCATTTTTTTGTATTTTTGTAAAAGAAACCCCTCTGCACTTCTCCCAGTGTGGATCTATATATGAATAAGAAGCAGCTTAAAAGTATGAATGTGGTTCGAGGGATTTTCCGCGAGGCCTAATGGAAATTGTATTTATCTCGTTTGAAGTTCTCCCCGTTCCACCACCGAGCAAGAGCAAGTCTCGCACCTTCGCCCCCCACCGCCCACTTTTCATTTTTCCACCCACCAGGCGACACTTGGCCTCACCTCGCACCACCGCTCCCCACTCCACCGCCATTCCACCCCTCCTACCCACGAAGCCTCAAGCGTTTTTTATAAATTAACAAACGAAGAAGAGGAAACCCGGAGAAAAAAGCGAAAAAATTATCAGAAAAGCAGCGCGAAAAAAAAAGCAAAATGAATATTTTTTCCGGTAGATTCTGTACCATTTCCATCCAAAGTTTGCGGCTGTCAAGAGCCGAAAAATGTTTAAAATATTTTCATAGGTAATTCTCGGGGTGGCCGGCCAATTTCCGGGGGTGGGTCGTCCTCTGATCCGGCCGAGGCCGAGGCCGAGGCTTGGCTATTTTTTCGGCTATTTAAGCGTTAAACCGACTCTGAGGCCGCGAGGGAGGCTGCAAAGTGAACAGTTGGCTGAGTGATTGGCCAGGATTGGCAGGTGAGCCAGAGACAGGGGAAGGGGGCTCTCCAGCCTCTGACCTCCAACCTCCCTGCTTAAAAGTCTTCAGAACAAGACACTAAACACTATCCCGGCAATAGAAGCCCTCTAATTAATAACTATCCCCGCCAGCTCACGTCGGGGCGCTCCCCAAACACTTTCCAGCATGACCGAAAATTGGCAATAAACATTTTGGCAGAAGCATCCTGGCCATGTGTGTGTGGCCATGCTGGCCCGGCCGGCAATCGGACACGTAGCTGGCTGCAAAATATAAACGCAGACGTGCGCTGTTTGGCCAATTGCTGCTGCGCTTCGATGATGGGAAAACTTTTTCGATAATACTCAAAAATAAGTGCGAAAATTGTGGAGTGCACATGCAGAGCTTTGGATACTATTGCAGGATATTATTGCAGGATATTTGGAAGGGCTATGGGGGAGGGGCCTGCCCTGATCTGGCGGCAGTTGTGGGGAGTCTGGGGGAGACAACAAGCGAGGTCTTTAATGTTCAATAAAGAAGCTATCCCAGACCCAGCCAGATGCCACGTGAGTGGGAGCCGCAATCCTTTCGAAGGACCTTCTTAAATGTGCGCTTCCGCTTCCGCCGCTCCCCAGCCTCCGAGTTCCATTCGATCCGTCCCGGCTTCCAGCTGGCAGCATTTGCATACGGAGCATACCCCGAAGAGCGTTCGATGAGCCTGGGAGTGGGCTGCTTGGGCTGCTTGGGAGGCCTGTCAAATTTTATGATAGCGCCAAACATAACTCATTGACAGCTTTGCGTTTTCGCAGCGGGGGGTGGCCTGTCCCAGGGGGTGGGTTTCCCCCCGCCCTCCTCCCCTGCCCGCTGCCTTCTGGCGGCTTCTGCATATTGCACAAAGTTATGAGCCGCAAATGATAAACGGCCTTGAGTCTTCCTGCCGGCGCCCTGGAGGGGCGGGCTATTGATTTTTGCGCCTTTCAGAGTCTTCGGTATCGGCCGCGGAGCTCTATGGAATTTAATTAGAATTTATGGCCAGCCGCCGTGTCGATTCGCAGCTGAATTTGCATTTTCAATTTCCAGAATGCTTTCTGCTTTTTTCAAGCTCATCAGCGGCGAGTTTGTTTTGTCATCAAGCTAATTAATTAATTAGTAGCAGCCAGGCAGCAGTAGCAGCTAACGCCAGTGGTGTGAAAAATCGCCGAGACACACCTCGAAAGTGGCTCTGCCAGCGAGAGAGGGGGGAACTGGAAGCCCCCTCCCTCCGGCCAAATGAGTGTGCAATAAAAAGTGTGTCCCCAGTCTAATTAGATGTGTAGTTGATGATTTCGTACGAGAGTGTGCGTGTAATTCATCAAATGTCAAAGCCGAAGCCAAAGCAGCTGACATCGACTGCACCTTATGGGCGTGTTGGTTTATTATACGCGATTACCCCCTGGCTGGTGGCTGGTAGTGTCGTGCTACGGTGTCTCCATTGGGTCGGAAATCGGAGGGTCTTCCCTAGCTGTGGTTAGTACTTGGCCCAGACGAGTAACCCTTCCGTTCAGTATTGACTGGGCAAGTCCCCGCTCCACCTCCAGAGATGACTTCATCCTACCCCCGGCTGAGATCGATCTGGAATGTGGATGCGGGAACCCTTTCCGATGCCACGGCCCACTCCACTCCCACTCCCAAAGAGCCAGATCCGGACAAGCCGCAAAACGCTGTTAAATCTCTCACTCTTTTGGCGATTTCCGGCGGGGACCCCGGCTCTAGCCAGATATAGATAAATATGGATAGCATATTCTCATATATCCGGAGTTGCCGCCAATTCACTTTTATTGCCCGGCTGCTGTCGCTGCTGCTGGCATTTTTGTGTATTTTTTATAGACGTTTATAGTTTTTTATGTGGCATGTCGCCGAGGGGGCAGAGCTGGGCCGAGGGCCACAATGAAAAGGGTAGTTCAATTGAAGCTGATAACTTAACTGCGGCTGCTGGGGCGCTCCCCGGTTCGATATTAGCGTTTGCGCCGAAACACAGAATATATGTGCAATAACAATTGTCATGCATGCAAATGACTTCATTTCGGGCAGTACTTTGTCACGCTTCCCCCGCTTCCTCCACCGATTTTTCCGATTGTCCTCCGCCCCCAGGGCGCGCCACTTTGCATGATTGAACTCCGCTGCCGGATGCCGAATGCCGAATGCCGGAGACTGGCTGGATTTCTTTTCAGTCGCCAGCCTGAGAATTTCTGCATACTTTCAGGCGTTTGGCGTTTCAGGCGAGGGGCTGCCCGGTCCGAGCCATGCCGATGCGTGGCGCATGTAAACTCGTTTAATTGCAGTTCTTCCGAGGACTTGGCCTCCGAGGAGTGAAGCACCAGCTTAATCTTAGCTTCTGGTGTACTTATAAAGCGAATTTATTGCCGGCGAATTTCTGTTTCTGTTGAATTATTTATGTATGTTTTCAATAACAATTTGTTTGATTTGTGGGCAAAGTTTTCCGCTCTCCCCGAGCTCCGAGTCGCGTTAACCCTTATTCTGACGGGGTCCTGACGGAAAGTTCTGACGGGCCCCGATATCTGGCCCGTTTGATCGGAGCTCATTCATCATCCGAATCGACTTCCGTTTTCGGTTATTTAGCTTAGTTATTCTTTTTGTTTTTGGCGACCCGGGCGATGCAAACTATCGATAAGGCTCGCCGGCGGTGCTTTAATGGCAATTTTATCGATAATGTTCGTGCTGAATTTTCGATTTTGTTTGCTTGCATGTCGGGCCCAGGGCCCAGGGCACAGGGCACAACCGTCACAGCCACAGCCACGGTTGGAGCTACAACAGCCACAGCCAAAAACGAATTATGAGCGATCGACACGCCACCACAAGTACCAAGAAATTGCGCAAATCCCCCCAGCAGGCCCAGCAGCAGCAACTAAGCCCGGACTGACCCGCCGCTTCGACTCGAACCACAAATACGAATTCCCAGGTCGAACCACCCTTTGATTTAGTAATTTAGCACACAATGTGTTTGTGGATTTTCCATGGCTCCGTTTTCGTTTTCGAGCTCAAATTATGAGCACGCGAGTATCGAACGCTCGGAAGGAGGGCCGCTCGGCAGTGCGATGGGGCGATGGGGCGGCGGGGGCGTGCCCGCCCTATCAATTAGAACTGGCGACCGAACATCTTGATAAGGCCATCAGAGCCCCCAACCCCACAGACCCAACAGCACTCCAGCACTCCAGCACACAGTCCTCGATTCGCATTCGTACGTAAATAAATAAAAATAAAGTGCCAACAACGAAATGCGCTTCAAATGGTCATTAAAATCGCTCGCCTCCGCCTAAAAGCATGCACCACCGCTAATTGCCACATAAATAATAAGCCCAAAGCAGGATCTGGGCAGGGGATCACCACCAGCACCAGCACCAGCACCAGTGCCAGAAGTCTACGGGGAGCGGAGTTCAAACGGTCAGCCGGCCATTATAATTTATCGGGCCAAGATTATCGATGTGTCTGGGGCAGAATCAGTCGGAGGAAGGCTAATTATTGGCCGAAAAATCAAAGATTTTCTCGAAAGGGTCCTGCCTGGCAGGCAGTCCTCTAATCTTCCTCCACTTATTCCCCAGAGCTCTCCCAGCACTACATCTCTAATAATGCGAGTGTCTTTCGCTCGAATTCTTTAATTACTCCCGGAGAGAAGCCTTAATATTGAAGTCTATATGCCTTCCGCCCCTAGGCGCCTCTGTTTATTTGCGGTTATCATAAAAAATCGGAATTTATCTGCACCTTCCAGCAGCAGTTCGGGCCCCAATCTTCCGCCCCAGTCTGCTGCTGTGCCTGCGTCGCATTAAGTTCAATTTGAGCTACTAGATCAGAATTTATGACATTGACGAAACGATAAAACTGTTAGCCACTGGCCGGCGACATAACATAAATGTGCATTACACACAGGGGCGGCCAAAAAGGTACAGGACGAGGCTATCCAGCAGCAGGAGCGGGAGCAGGAGCAGGAACAGAGCAATATAACTGACCAGGAAAACGGGAAAATGAAATGCGATGCGACGCTCCGGCGAAAGCCTAAAACTATTAATTTCAAGCAACGAGGGCGGTGGCAAATGGAGAAATCTATATTTACGATTATTGAAGTTTATGACGAAACGTTTTCGTATCATTCTGCGTCGTCACATAAAGACGGAGTGCCGAGGACGGGCGACCGACGCGTCCGAAGATGTCCTGTCGCAGGACACACGGCGGGGTTGGGGATTCATAAATGTTTTTGCACGCAAGCTGCTAATAACATTCCTGGGACTGGGAGTGCACTGCGAGAAATCGGGTGGTCTTGCCGGCAGTTCCCTGCTCCAGGCCTCTGTATTAATTACTGGCCTTCTCCCCATTCGATTGCCGATTTCTCGCCGTGTCCGCCCACACAGTACAGGTGGCACAGCCTCCAGGAGCGACTCAGTTACTGCCCCGAGCACAGATACAGATACAGATACAGATACAAATAGAGATGGAGATAGAGCTACTGTTACGGTTACCGCTTCGGTTATTGCGGGATAGTTTTTCGGATAGGGGTTGCTGAAGGCAACCTTCCGAACCTTCCGATGATGGCCGCAAAAGTGCAGCACGCTCGTAAAACCAATGGGCAAATAGCCAGAGGCCAAATGCCGGGTAAGAATGTTGTGTAATTACGTTGCGTTACGCACAGATAGATGGACGGACAGGCGGACAGACGGACAGCGGACAGACAAGACAAGATGGAAAAGGCAGGACGGGCCACCCCTCGATAATGGCCTCCCAAAGCTGTTTGGACCGCTGTCAGTTGGAGAAATCATAATTAGGCCTTCGGATCTGTATATCTTTATCTTTGTATCTGCACCCGTATCCGAGTATCTGTGGCTGTAGCTGTGCGTGTGCCCCCGCAACAGAGTCCTTTTTATTGTTTTAATGAACACACGAGTGCAATTTCGGCGTCCAGTTGGAGGCAGGAGCTGTGGCTCGGCCATTATTGAGGTCCTGCCGATATGAAACAATTCCAGCTCCCAAATTGGTTTTTTTCCAATAAGGGCTGGCCAACTGCCCGCAATGGGTTGTAAGACACACTCGGGCCCCCCTTCTGATCCAGACCCCGCCCGTGATTGCCTCGGCGGGGCTTGATGTGCAAATGTAATCAGACACTTGCCGCGCCAATTAAAAACCCCCGTGGCCGAGGCGGAGAGCCGCAGCCCAAATCCCCACTGATCCGGCCGAGAGCCCGCAAAAACAATGCAGAGATAGCATTTAAGCAAAATCGCTTTAAAATCAATTAACCGTAAAATCACTCGCTATTTGCAACAACAATCGCTGGCCGCGCCACGTCCGCGTCCGCGGAGTCAAGTCCCGCAGGCGTCGGCAAAATGGACAACAATCAACAAATGCGGTGGCAATAACATTAGCCATCGCACCCACTGCGATGGGTGTATCGGACGATATTGTATCCACAACTCGCACAAGCACACACCAAACACCACACACCACACACCATATATATCCCCTGCAACTGGCTATTTTAACCCTTCGTGGCGGCCGACACGGATGCGGATGCGGATGCTGCACTCGACCCCGCTCCTTGGAGCGCGCGGACGTGCCGCCAGGTATTAACCTCCATTTAATGTTAAACAAAGCCGCGGCCAGGGCGAAAAAAATACATAAATGTGTGCATTCCACGCCTCGCCCCCCGCCAGTCATTTGGCCGCCAAACATTTCGATTAACATACGCAAACACGGGCGCCACAATCGAGGGGGGAGTGGGGGTGGGGCGTGGGGCGTGGGTGTGGCATCTGGAAAAAAAGTGGCATGGAAAATGCAAAAAGTGGGTGTATAGAAAGCCGGCGACGGCAAATTGAATTGCTGGCAAACAAGCGGCTCCCGGAGGAAGTGGCCTGGGAGGCAGTGGCAGGACGAGGGTGGCAGGACTTTAAAGGGGAGCTCTGGTCAGCTGCCCAGATACTCTGTCGGACACCGGGAAGGTGCTGGCTCTCGGCCACACAGGCAGAGTAGCCAACATTCCGCATTGCGTCCTTTGCACATGTCCTGGAGCACGGGAGTCATCATCAGTAGCTTCGTGGCTCCGAACCATCCGAACCGCTTTAAACAAAACGGACTAATTAAGCGCACGTTGCCGTGTTGGTCCTTGAAGAGGAGGTCAGAGTTCAGGGACAGGTGTCTGGGTGTGAACTGCCTTTCAGGGGAACGAGGAACGGGGAACAGGGGTCTGGAATTCGATTGCTGAAGGCTCTTCCGCCCAAGACGGGAAAATAGTACGGCATTTGCGGAAAGCAGACCGAGGACCGCTTCTGAAACGTCCGGACTTAAGGCGCTTTGATGTATGCCTCTGTGTGCCGACGTTTTTGCACTTTCCGCCTTCGCCTCCGCCTCCGCCTGCACATGCCTCATGTCCCAGCCGCCCCCGCCCACTCTGCCACAATCCCATATGTGTGGAATGCTTGCCACAATACCGTCTCGGCAAATCCGTCTTTGAATAATGATGCCGTTGATAGCTGGGATTACTCCCCGAGCCATCCCCGAGCTGCAGCGGAGTATCTATATAGACGGTGCGATGCGAGGCGCTGCGGCAGGCCATTTATTTATTATGCCACAATATTCAATGACCCTTAATGGCATTTCGTAATAAAAATATTGGATTAGTTTGTTAGTTTTGCGCCACCCACCACCGAGCCACCGCCGGGCCGAGTGGCCACCACCCATCCGCCCATCCGCCCAGAACCGGCCACTCGTCACTTTATCAACTGGCCCATTCGCATTACATATTCCATTAAACGTCTAATGAGCCCATTGTGCTGCTGGTTTCGGGCGGACTGGCTCCGGACTGCTGCCAGATCAAAGGAACTGGTCCAGGGGAGCTCGCAAGCCTCAGATCCTTTTCAGATCGACTGGAGGAACTGAGTGGCGGAGTGGCCTAGCAGTGACTTCTGGCTTAGAAGACTGGAGATTTGCGGCTTAGTGTTCTCCTGCCGCCGATTTCCTGCCATATTCATGCCGCCTGCTAGAATATTAAAACTTCTCCGGAGTTCCGACCTGAAACCGGATCTGGAGCACGGAGCACGGAGCACGGGAATGAGGCCGAGTCAAAGTCGATGCTTCGGACCCGGCATGCATGTGACATAATAAATATTAATGTCGACTGACCGGCCGGAGACGGAGACGGAGATCTCCCCCGCCCAGGGGGCGGATGATGGCCATGGGTGGTGGGTGGTGCTTCGGGGGCAGCTGCTGCTTCTGGTGCAGGTGGAGAAATTGGTGCGACCAACAGGAGCTGCTAGAGACAAAGGGAAGGCGGCTCGAAGGACATGGTGCAGGAGACTCCTTCTAGCAGCCACTTTTTTCTCGCAGTGCCCCTTTCGGGCTCGACGTTGACACACATTCGACATGTGACAGATAAATTATGGCAATTGGACGAATGCCGCCACACCTCCGACCTCCTTAACCCTCCATGCCCATGAGATCATTTTTCATTTTTCCCCGTACTTGCTTTCGGGGTTGTGACATATGCGAGTTGTCCTTCGGAGAGGTCCTGGCTAATAGTTTTCTGCCCGAAAGCGAGATGAGCCCACTATCGATGAAGGCCTCCCGCACTGGCCATCGAAATATTCAAAAGCGACCCCGGGTGGGAGTAGTTCGGTGGGTGGTTGCCGCCCCCCGGCAGCGCCCTCCCCCCGAGTCATTAGAGCACCGAGTCCTGCGTGTTGACTTTCATTAGAGGCGACGTGGAAGCCACGGCCCGGGGTCATTTTCGGGGCAATTTTTCAGCCTTCACGAGATAAATGCGAGGTCATCAATATGCGGACGAGGCGAGCGGCCTCTAGCGGCGGCCTGCATGCGGAAGTCCGGCTCCAGGTCCAGGTCCATGTCCAGGTGGGTCTCTAATGTGATGAGCGGCCTGCACTGGGCGAAATCAGCCCGTTCTTCTGCCAATAACACAGATACGGCAGGCTCGGTTGCTAGCCCGATATTATTAAAGACCGCTGGCTGCTGGAAATCAAATTTAAATCAATGAGGACACATTGTGGCGGGGCTTAGAGGCCCGCCACTGAAGGGCCATTGTTGCCGCCCGGCCCACAAAGGCTTTGGTTCCGCGGCTTGTAATCTTGTTTTTCTTCGAGTGCCTAACAACCAATAATGTGAAAATAAAATGGCAATACAAAGGCGGCGCAGATTTATTTACAGGCAGCGGGCTTAAAGCCAATTTCAAAAGGCAGCCCCATCCCCAGTCCCGGCCCCTGCCCCTGCCCCTGCCCCTGCCCCTGCCCCGGCAGAAACCCCAAACAAGCGGCGGACAAACAAAACAGAAGGCCGCCACCACCCCCAGAAGCCGAAATTTATTTTATCGGGGGGGTAGGACAGCCAGGGGGTAATACGCGTGTATAAAAGAATCAAAAATCTAGATTTTGATTTCAGATACTTCAGCGTCAGCGTCAGAGGCAGGGTATTTTGTGTTTTTTTTTCAGCCTCTGAGGGGTCACTCAGAGGGGCACGCAAGTCAAGTGGCGCTTAGCATCCGAATCGGAATCCGAGGCCGGAGACAGGAGTCCGGAATCCGGAGTCCTGCCCCGCCCGTCTGGGGCTTCCTATGAATTCCACTTCAATGAATTGAAAAATTGCCTTGAACAAATTTGATGCGCCGCTGCTGCTTTGCATTTCAGTGTATCTACGCACTCGGCTCGTCTTGAGATACACGAGCTACTCCAGATACAAGATACGGAAGGCGGAGTGGGAGGCGGGCACGACGTTTGACATTTGATAATGTCATTTGCCGCGTAATTGTTTTTTGATTTGATGCCCGCCCCGCCAGCCCCGTCCGCGCTGAGCTGGCGCCCGCTTGCTGGAAAATAAAAGACTCCGAACTGGGTGCTCCGAACATAGTTTTATTCACTCAATACGGGGAATTTAATCGATAACCCTGCCACCAGATACAGATGCAGTGCAAGTACAGCGTGCAGTGTACAAATGTAGAAATATATAAATATGCATGTGTGGCAAGCCCATCAACGAGCCTCAATAGGGAGCTGCAACGAGAGAGACGAAAACGGTAGACATTAGATTTTGAAGGCGGGGTATGCGGCGTAAAACTAGTGCCGGCTCCAGCCTGTGCTCCTCACAGGTTCCACGACTCGTCCCCGGACATGTCGTGATGAAACTGCGACTTGCTAACGTAGCGCAAGTCAAGGAACAACAGCTCCTTGAAGTCCTTCGTGAGCGTGACCATGGTGGGGTGGTCGAGGGCCAAGTAGCACTCCGGGTGGTTGTTGACGAGGTCCTCGATGCCTCGGAACTGCGACATGACCACAAAGTTGAGCAAGGCGTTGCTCTTGACACTCCGATCCTGGCAGTAGACGTACAGCCGACAGGCAATGTCCGAGAAGTCCTCGTTCTCGTTGGAGGCCAGCCAGAAGATGTAGAGCTGCGCCTCCGGATCGTTGGCGCTGGGCTCCGACTTCCTGACTCTCTTCTCCTCCGAGTCCTCGTCGTGGTTTTTCTTCCGCTTTTTCTTGATTATCGACTGCGACACCTGGCAGTACATCAGCAAGCAGGGCACGTGCACCGAGAAGTAGTAGAGGCGCGGGGGCAGCTCCTCGTTGTTGATTATCTCCGGGAGCTCCGCCACCCCACGGCTCGTCGGAGTATCCGGGCGCAGGGCCACGACGCAGATGCAGTACAGCTGCTCGGCGGGGTACGAGCGGGGGTAAAAGAGCAGGACCATGCGGTCCTTCACCCAGAGCTCCTCAATGCGGCGGCAGTGGTCGGTGAGGAAGTGCGTCATCAGCTGGGACGAGACCAGCTCCATGCCGCAGCCCTTGATCGGGCAGCGGAAGCCGTCCCGGTCGTCCAGGTTCTCCGAGGGGTAGCGCCTGATGCTCCTCAGACAAGGATTGATGGCCAGGGCGTCCGGCCGCGGCAGAACTTGGCGCTCGTAGAAGTCCTTGAACGCCTCCTGGTTCGGAGTCCGCATTATCATACTGTCCGGTTTGACGGTTCTTCGATCTGCAGCGTACTCCAGGGCCTCCTCATTGATCGCGAACAGCCGACCCTCGTGCTTCAGGCTCCACGTTAGCAACTCGGCGCAGTTGAGGTTGCTTTGGTAGGCCCGCAGACCCTGCTCCTGGAAGAACGTCTCCAACACGGTGACAGCGAACCGGGAACGCATCAGAAACCTGTCCTCCACGGGCCGCGCCCTCTGGGTGGCTCTGGCGTGAAGAACTTTGAAGTATGAAGTCACCATGAAGTAGGCCATCTTGTCCGTCAGTTCTACTCTCGGTCCGCCCGGCTTATTCACCATCTTAATGTACTCCAGCAACTCCTTATCCAGGTCCTTATTCGCCATCACATCGATTTCCTTGAATTGCTTTTCGATCAACAGATAGTGAATAGCGAATAAGCCCTCGTTCACAAACCAGTGGAAGTGAGGGGAATCCTTCGTGAGCCGCGACCAGTAGAAGTGCTCCATGTAGTGGAACAGCCGATCGGTAGACTCCAGCCTTGAGCCGGGCTGAGGGATCCTTCCAACCCACAGGAGCGCCCTCAGCGTGAATTCGTCTACTTTGAAGGAGGCCCTGAAGTCTCCATCCTTGTCTATCACTTTTTTGGGCTTTTTCGCGACCTTATCACCATCAGTGGGCTCACCCTCGATCTGTAGTGGCTTCTCGCGACACCATCTCACGCCCATCGCCGCGAACTCATCCGGCACAAATCTACCTTTCCCTAGATCGGGAATTCTTTCCTTTTTTACGGTATAGGGCTTCTTTTTCTCACCTTCGTCTGAATATGTGACCTCTACACAATCGACAACTTTGGCTGTCATTCCAAAGTCCGCTGCTCTCACCCCCTCAGAATTCCCATCAGAGTCTTCCCAATTCTTCGGGGGAAACAGGGCCTTCTGTTTCACGCACTGGTCCTCCGGATTCGCGAGGAGCATCCTGACTTTCTCCGACTGATTTTCAGCATTCTCCGACTGCCTGTCGTCCTTCTCCGAGCTGTACTCCGTTATCTCGATCTGATTCTCCGAGTGATACTCGTTAAGACTCTGATAGTCCGAGAGATCCTCCGTCTTCTGATTCTCCTCTGGCTTCATGTTCTCCACTTGACCCATAGCCACCGTCACCTTCTTCACTCTTCCTGCCACTCTGAGCTGGTCGTCCACCTCGCAACAGGAGATAAAAACGTCTCCAGAAAGCATCGATCCTGCGGAAGCTTTTGGAGAGCTACTGGGACTGCTGGATCTATTACACACCCCAAACTGGTTGTTGGTGTTGGTTCTGTTGAGGAAACTGGAATCTTCGTCGCCTTCGTAAGGGGCTTTGTGGGGGGCCTTTCCAGGTTTGGACTTTTGTTTTTCAAAAGTGGGGAAACGCAGAGGTTTCTCATCCTCGGGGGAGTCATCGGCAGGGTAGACGTCCATAGGGAGGGTATCCTCCTCGAAGACGACCACCGAGTAGGCGTGGCTAGAATCAGCATACACAGTATCGGCAGAACTGCTGGCGGCGGAAATCCCCGATTGGAGCGAGTTGATCGAGTCCCACCCATGGCTTATGCCCTTTCCCGCACAGGAATCCGGGCTTATTTTTATTCCGCTGCCAGTGTCGCAGTTGTGATTCTGGAGGAGCAGCTCTTTCTCCATCTCGAGTGTCTCTATGTCTTTTCCGCCGGAGCGATGTTCCAGTTTGGGAAGAAAGATGGCCTCCAAAGGATCCTCGGGTGGTACCAGGTGGATCAGCCTCTGCTGCTGCTTGAGGCGATCTTTGTCCATCAGAAGATTCTTCAGCCTCTGGGCGCGATCGAGTAGCTCCGGCGGGAGCTGGGGCATATCCCTCAACAGCGGGTCGTAGGGCTCGACATGTGGCACCTCTGGAATCACCGCACTTGGTGTTGGAATCGGGGCGGCGTGCATGAGAGCTTGCAGGATGCACTCTGATTCGAGATCGTTGGGCTTGGCTTTCTTCTCCTCCACCACAAAGAGATTGTCCTTTTTCCAGAAGTCCTGCGAGAGCTCGACGCAGCTTGTCCTGGCTTCCATGAAGCGATCCAGGTCTGGAGCCAGTGCCTCGTTCAAGGCCGCACACTGCTCATCAATGGCCTTCATGGCCGCCTTCTTTTCACCCGAATTGACCGTGTTCTTCTGGTTGTCTTCATACATCTCATTGAAGAGGATGCACTTCTTCTTTTTCGGCAGTGTGTCCTTGTCCTTTTCTTCGGAGTCCTTCTCTGGCTCCTTTTCCACCTCCTCCTCCGACTTGGGGGCCTTTGACTCATCCTCGCATCCCGAAAATCTTCTTAAGAAAGCCGCGAACCTGTTCCGCTTGCCGACGAATCTCCTGTTCTTGGGAATCGGGAGCCTCCCCCAGGTGGCGCAGCGCTTGACATTCACAAAGGGGTGTACTGGGGGATACCTGTTTGTTGGGGGCTTCCGAAAGCCTAGGGTGCATGGCCTACTTACCTGGGACCTGTTTGACGGTCTTTACCGTACCATCCGTCTTCCGCCCGCGTAAAGCTCCCGCCGCAGTCTTCGGCCACTTCTTTGCGTTCTTCGCCGTCTTCTGCTGCTCCCGCATGGCCCGAGCGGCTATGATGCGGGCTTGGGCTGCGGAATGGGCTGTACCCCTATTCAGTTACGCGAAGAAGGCTAGAGAAGTACTGTAACCCACCAGAGGTCGACGGTTCTAAGTTGAGGGGCTCCTCCAGCTTCAACGGCTCCCTGGCCAGGCTCCTGAAGACGTCGCGGCTCTCCTCGTCGTCGGCTTCGGCATCCGCGTCGGCTCCGGCGTCAGCATCCTGCTTCTTCGTTTCGTCCTGCATCTGTCTGAAGATGGCGCGGCCTTGGTCGAATGGGATGAGGTCCGTGGTCGGGTCGTCCGCGACCGGACTGCAAGGGCGTGTGGGTCCATTCCCATTCCCATTGCCACTCCCGCTGCTGCAGCTGGGAGTGAGTGCGGCTGTGGAGGAGTGGCGGATGATGCTCCTCGGCGAGCAAGGAGACACCTGGCAACTCCCATTCCGGCCTGAGAAGCCGCCAGTGAGTATGTATGTGGCCCAAACTTGTTGAATTACTTACCGCTGTTGCCGCTGTCCTCCCTGCTGGGTGTCCTTCCCCTGGAGCTGCCCCGCTGGCTGCCACTTCCACTTACGCTTCCAGAGCAGGAGCCCTGTCCTGGTCCATCCACAGCTCCTGACCCGTGTCCATGGCCAGCTTCCTCTACCTGTTTATATCCGTATCCGTGATCAAGCCCGAGTCCATCTCCCTGTCCTTGTCCGCGTCCTCGTCCGTCTCCCTGGGACTGGCCCTCCTCCCCACACTCGCGTTTGTCTCCGTGTCCTCTGTCCCCGCCCTCTCCGTATTGTCGTCGGTCACCCTCTCCGAATCCCTCCATAATGTCACTCACCCCGTATCCCTTTCCCTCAGACTTCTCAGCGGGGAGATCCCCGCGTCTCCCAGCACGATCCGGTTCCGGTTCCGGACGTGTTTCTCCGCGCACCTTGTTGGCCCGGTACTTCTCGATGTGTTCCATCCCGAACTCGCAATCCAAGTCGATCTCCAAGAAAGGTTCCTGAGAGTTTATTTCTCGCAAGGTCAGGGGTGTATTCCTGCGTTTAGTTATCTGTTGGGGCTCTGGGAAAATCTCAGATAAATATTTGATTTCAAGCTCCGTCCTGTTCTCAGTGAGGGTCTTACTCGACTGACTCAACAGCTTCGAATCCCTCTCGGCCGGAATGTTCCCACTGACAGCCCACTTGGCACGGCCTGCTTGATGCCAGGTCTGGGGCTTGGCCTGCTGGCTCTGGCTCAAGCTTCTAGCTTTGGGTACAGTTCCCGTAGACTTCCCGGCGGGCTCTGGCTCCGCGTTGGGGCCCTGGGCCAGGCTCAAGTAGCGCTCCATCTGCAGCACCAGGCTGTCCACCAAGGTGAAGATGTCTGGTCGGATTGAAACACGGTTACTCCCACTCCAGCCCCATTTCTGGCGGTAACTCACACTTCACGCGGCTCGCGGGCGTCTTGCCGATGAACTCCGGGTAGAGGAAGGGCGAGTCGAAGCCCTGTCCCGCCAGCTTGGGGGGCGTGCAGTGGCCCACCGCGACCGGAATGTTGTAGGAGTACATGCGCGGGGGCATGAGGGGCAGCTCTTCCAGGCGGGAGGGGCTGGCTGCCACGGCCTCTGCCAGGATCACCAAGTCCTGCTCGTCCACCTCCTGCTCCGGACCCGATAGCTGTAGATTGGGAGGGGTGTGAAGTTCCAGAAAGAGGTCGAAAATTGTGAATTTTGTTTGCCTTTCTCGTCAGTGTGAAAACGTGGCCGAAAATGTGTGAAAGTCAGGGGTGTAGTGCAGATAGCGTCGGAAGATCCGGAAGAGAAGCAACAATTTCTTGAGAGGAGGGCCGAAAGTGCGGAAGAGTGCTGAGCGCAGTGGAAAGTTTACCTTGGAGGCCCCCGCCTTGAAGCCGTCTATGTCCTTGTCTGGGTCCTGCTCGATGTCCGTCTCCGGCTCCGCCTCGCACTTGGGCGGGTCTTGCTTACTCTTCTGCTGCGGCCTCGGCTTCTCCTCGGCGGTCACCTCCTCCCCGTAAAGACTTTCGCCCTCGAAGTCCTCGGGAATGAGATCCGCCCTCCCCAGGCCGATGCTCGGGCAGTGGGTGATGAGCAGGTTGTGGAGCAGCTGCTGCTCGTCGAAGAGCTGGTGCAGGTGGCTCTCGAGCAGGCCCTCCGGCGTGGAGGCCCGGGTCCGGACCTTGTCCCGGCCGCGCTGCCTCTGACCCGGACGAGGGGCTCGGGTCCTGTCGGCGTTCGGCATCCCTCCGGCTCTGGCTCCGGCTCCGGTTCCGGGGCTCCGCCTACAATCGATGGGTATTGGCAATTGGTTATTGGGACGTAGGGTATCGGCAATCGATTGCTCCGATGGACCGGCGCAGTAGCGGCCCGAAGGCGGCGCCGCCAGGTCGAGAGAGAGCACCTGCTGTGGTCTCTTTTTTTGCGAGGTGTGTGCGTGTGAGTGTGTGTGTGTTGCCACGAAAGTAGGCAACAATATCTGCAGTTTTTCGGAATATCTACCCCAAGAGTGGACCAGTCGATGGGAAGGAGCGGAATCGAGGCAAGTCAGAGGAACAAAAGACCGGGAGCGCAGCATGAAATTGGCAGTCGTTTTCGGCCTTCCCGCCCACTGGCCCCGCCGAAGGGGGGCTCTGTATCCTGGTCCCAGTGTCCTGGTCCCCGCCCCGGGCAACTGCAAATTGCGCTGCGTTTTATTTAGTTTTCGTTCTCTGGTCAGCCAGGCGATGTCAATTTCCGCTGCAATCGCGGCGCTGAAGGAAGAGTCCCGTGCTCCAGCCAGAAACGGTGGAGAAATGGTTGAAAACTGGAATGTATCGCGGTGTAGCGTGTGGCTTTAGGAGAGGAGCAAGCCCAGTTTAAAGAGTCCTGGCCCCCATCCCCCCCCCCCCTATCGATGCTGCCGGCAGCCCCTCCCAGTGGCGCTTCAAGTGCTGAATTAGACATTTATCGCCGCTCTCGTGTTCACTCGACCCATAATAGCCTCCGACTAATAACTAACGTGGCCAGCTCAGCCCGAACCCTGACCCACGCCCCTCCCCCACCCCGCCTCGGCGCAACATCAATTCTCCCTAGACACTATCAAGCCCCACCCGACAAAGTTAGTTTACGGCAAAAGTTTAGCATAAAAAACAAACGCCAAATGGAAACAAAAAAGGCCAAAAAGCACGTCATAAAAAATAGTGTGGAAAATAAAAAAGGGGCGGGGGGGGCGCTGAGTTTTCGGTCAAAAAGCTAGGAAAAGCTGTGGTGGGGGGAGCGAGGCGAGCAGGAACCCTGGGAAGAGCTGCACTGTATCCGAAAAAAACGAGCTGGGAAATTCGTGAAGAAAAACCCAGGAGAGAAAAAATTGGTTTGCAATGCATTCCATTTTTTCTGGTGCGCCAGCTTCACGCGAAGCTTTTCATTTGGTCCTGGCAGCCATTAGAGCAAAAATCAGGAGCAGACGAGGGGCAGCCGGGAGGGGTGGCCGGGGAGGCACTACAGCTGTTGTTGCCGCGCCACACATGTGGAAATTGTGCGCGTTTTGCAGTTTTTTAATTGACCAACAAATTTATTTGATTCGTTAGCAACGCGAATATTTTCTTCCACTGTCCTGGCTTCCACCTTCCTTCCTGCCAGGATCCTCTCCCGCCCAGTATCCTGCCCCCTCCCATCCGTGTCCGAACGGGTGTATAATGCGTGCTGGCCCAGAGCCGTGTGATTCGCACTTGATTCCCGGAGCACTAAGCGGAACAATGAAGAGGGCATAGTTCGGAAAGTGGTGCTCCTTTCGGAGGACCTGCCATTAAAGCTAATGCCCCGATGTCCGATTTAAAATGGCCAGTAAGCCAGTGGCCGCAAAGCCTACAAAACCGCCTACAAAAACCGGCCTCTGACAAGGGCCCTCTGGCCGAGAAGCCACAGCTAGAGTCCCTCCCCCGCCCAGTCGAGAGTCGAGTCAAGGGTAATTGAAATTCAAACGGGGGAGCTGGCGGCGAGCACCCAAGCAGGGATACGCACAGGACAGGACTGTCTCTTGTTGTTTCTAAGGATTACATATTGGTAAACAACGATTACAACAACAACAACCAAGAACGTCCGATGGTAACGATAACTTATTGTGCTACAAATTGCTTTGTTTGCCCGGCCGACGCCCCTGGATTTCGGATTGGGATTTTCGGAGGGGCTTGGGGCTGGTGGGCTGGTGGGCTGGTGGGCCGGAGGCGGGGGCTTGTTGGCTGTTTGATTTGATTGTTGACTTTATTGGTCAGTGCGGCCTGCTGGCTGGGGCTTTGTTCAGGGCGGCCCGCACCCACTGATATTTAATCTATGATTACAATCAATTAAACGCTACACTCGGCTAATTTATTGTCGTCGGAATCGGAATCGGAATCGGCATCGGAATCTCTGGAGTCGGACAAAGACAAGTAGCCGCCCGCGTATGTGGAATACACCTCGTAAAAATCAAATTGGTCTCCCGGCCCCGCCCCCTATTGCTTTCGCCCCGTTCGCTCCGTTCTGCCAATAAAAATCTGGCAGCAAAAAATTAAAGCGTCGGAAGCACTTTGTCGGCGGCTTGGCTTGTCTCGGACTTTGACTCTGATTTGGATTCGGGTTCGGATCTGGATTTGGATTTGGGATTGTTGTGTAGTCTTATCTTTATGGCTCGATCTCGCTGCGGGCTGTTCTCTCTCTGGCCCGGCTACTCGCCTTTGGCCACCGCAGTCGGGGGGCGGCTGGGGCCAAGTCCCAAGTGAGAGCTTAGGACTGTGCCCCAGGCTTTAGGCCGTGTTTTGGGTGAAAATAAGTCCGTAAAACCATATATATTCGTCAGTGGGCATACCCTTCCATGGGATAGGGTATGCCTCCCAAACAGCCTCTCAATCGATCCGAACATTGAACGCAAACGCAGGGGCTAGTCGACGACCTTGATTCGGAGCTGAGGCGGCAACTGCACCAGAAACAGACCAGCCCCAGCACCAGACCAGAACTCAATCAAGTCCAAACACATGCAAATGGCAGCGACAGGACGGCCGGAGGACATCAAAAATTCCTTTTAATGATGCAATTGGAATTTGATGAGTCGGAAAACTGAATGGCGGAGGCATCAGCATCCATCGCAATCAATGCAAGGACACTTTTCGACCGGGCGGTGCCAGGGCGGCGGGGCATCCAGCCAGGTAAATTGCAACCAATAATAATGAATAATTGAAAATCCAATCAAACACCAAATGAAAACGGAGGCCGCACTCACTCGCTCTCGCTCTGACAGCCACTGGCAGGCAGCACACATCCTGGCCACTCCAGGGCAGGTCCTGCAAACGGGTGCGAACAGGGCGGAGTGTGAGTGCGTGTCCTTTGGTGGCTGGTGTTGATTTTGCCGGCTTTATCGAAGGACATTAGCAAACGGTCGTCGGGCCCTCGCCTGCAAATGCAATCAAACGCGCCGGCCGCCATCCAGCATCCAGCATCCTGGCTACAGGATAAACCAAAGCAACCTGCATGGATGACACCCCAGGGACAAAAGTCAATGAATGGTAATAGGTGTCGACACGGCCTCCTGCCCTCTCCTGCCGCCTGGGCCAGGGCGTGGCATGTGTTTGTTGTTTTTGCTGATTGCCACTTTCGGCAATAGATCGAATGGACTTGGCTGCTGGCCTGGCTCTTTGGCAGGGAGTGGGTGTGGGAGTGGGCCTTGGACTGGGCCTTGGAATTAGAGTGACACTTGGAGGCCCTCGAACCTCGCCAGGCAGCAGCGTTCATTAATTGCCAGTTGAATTGAGTTTGACTGCAAGTCCCAAGAAGGACGATAGCAATCAAGTGCGAGGTCCTGGCTGGAAGGAGCAACTGCAACTGTTTGGGCTACCCCTCGCGTGTCATCCCCTCCTCTACCGCCATGTTTACTTTCGTTATTTCATTTTTTAACAATCCTCCTCCGAAACAAATAAACAAACAATCAAGTTCCGAGGCTGCACATATCGAAAGCGCCCCAGGGCCTACCCTGCCCTGTCCTGTCCCGCAGGACGCCGCCTCCTGTGCCAGAAGACAACACATCAGCACACACCAAACACACACACACACTCCTATTTATGATTACAATTAATTACAAGCAAATACGCCGTTAACGCTGAAGTGCGCCTCAAATTGGGTTTCTGAGTCGCAGTTCGGTTTCAGTTTCGGTTTCCGTTCGCGCTCTGTCTGTCGAATGTTGTTCAATTACCGTGGCCCGCTTGTTTTTGTTTTGGTTTGTCTGCCAGCCGCCCCTGCCCCCTGTCCCATTCCCACGTCCGCACTGGCACCCCACCTGCCACGCCCACTCCGGCAACGAAATGACAACCGCGAGCGTTTTCGGTTTTCCGCGGACTGCAATATGTGAGCGGCGCCGTCAGATAAAAGGGGCTAGATGGATGGATGTGCGGCAACATGTTGCACAAATATAAACATAAATCAATTAACATTTTTCGGCCAGCCATGCTACACTGGCAGAAACGGGGAGTGCCTCCCGGAAGGGGTGTGACTCGGGCGGAGTAGTAGTGGGCTGGAGGAAGGAGTAATGGCTTATCCTTTGAAGAGTTCTCAGTCCACACTTCTCAGAGCTCGGAGGACTTTCCTTTCTCTCACTGTGGTAGTCCTGCTGGAAAGTGCAAACAGGATGTGGCGGCCGAAATTTCGACGAGTCGCCTGCGGGTGCCATTTTCCGAATCGACAATTTGCAGCTGCCGTCTGTGTGGGGGCGGCGAGGAGGGAGTGTTGCCTACTTTTAGGCGCAGCGAGCTAAATGACTTTTGGCGGCAGTTACGGGCCTGCGACTGGATCAGGACACTTCAATGGGCAATCAATGGCATCTCACGCAGGACCAGAGTGCCTCCCAGTCGAAAGCCCGCCAGATGGAGTCCATACTCGCGCCCATACACCCCCGGATCGGAGACAATCAGCCACACATGCCGACAATGGGCAGCCCCTGGCCTCCCAAGCACTGCAACTGGAACCCGAAACCATAACAGGCCGACAGTCAAGACCCGAGAGCCGAACCGAAAACCGAAAAGCGAAAAACTTGTTTCATAAATTTCCTATTCAAAATGTAATTAAACCCTTTCCCGGCTCAGCTGCTCATCTAATTACAGGGAATGTGCCATCTTCTAGAGCCGTAGCCGGAGCCGGCCGACCATGTCCCAAAAAGGATACCACAGTCCGAGGGAGAGGGAGAGGGGCGGGAGACGGATACGCAATATACTCGATAATTGCAAACGAAGAGCAGAACCCCAGGAGCAGCGACAAATAAAAGCCAGGCCGTCGTGGTCTTGGTCTATTTCCATAAATATCTTCAAAGTCATTAAATTTCACACATGTTGGCGGTGCGCAGAATTGTTTTAATTTTAAAATTATTGTCATTAATTGATTTTTGATACAGCCGTAGAGCTGTAGAGCTGTAGAGCCGGGACCCGCCCATAAATCTCCCCGGCCGTGTGTGTAAATCCGAAAGGACTCGGGGGTTGGAGCCCCGCACCAAATAATCACTAGACTCCGAAAAAAGGGGTACCAGGGGGTGGTGGCAGCAACCCGATGTGTTGCGGGTGGGGGAGTGGGAACAGGGGCCAGGGGGTGGCTAAACGGCCCTGGCTCGAATATTGAGACCATTATTTTTGTTTAATTACGTTACGGGCGTTAATGGGCCGAGAGCTAGTGCTCCGGAGGCCTGGCTCCAGTCTTTCAAGAGACACATTAATTCCGAGCCAGAGTTTTCATTTTTTTGTTTAATTGAATATGGAGATCCTGTGGGGAGTGATGGGGTTTGGCTAGGAACTACTTGTATTAGAGGACTGCCAGAAGAGCCTGCTGTTCGGATAGATACTTTATGGAAGAAAGTACTTCTATCAGAGCCCTTTGAGTGGAGCCTGCTCTGTGGGATTTGTACAGACTGGGTTGTAGATATTTGAGAAACAGCTGCTGAACGGATAGATTCTTTATTGAAGAAACTACTTGTAGTGGAACCTTCTTGTAGAGCCAGCTCTGTGGATATGCTACTGATTAGAACTCTTCCAGTAGAACTATGGATTTCAGGGAGCTCTGCCAGAAGAGCCTGCTCTGTGGATTGAAACTATGTTGCAGGAACTACTTGCGTTGGAACTCTGCCCCACTCTCACCCAGGGGGAAGCCCGTTCCGGATCTCACAGTAATCCTGGAGAGCAGAAAGAAGGCGCTCGCCGGACCAATTTGCGACACGTTTCCGACACGTTTGCCATGTCGATTTTTCTTGAGCCGGGGCCCAAGGAAAGCTTGTCGTTTGTCGCCCCTACTCATATATATTTTATAACTGTAGACGGGAACGGCGATACATATCAAGTGGGTGCTGGGGTGGGGTGCTGGGTGGGAGCGTACCTGTGTTCCCTGTCGGATGGGTGGTGGTTGAAAGATAAACGTCCCTGCCGTTGACTCATACGCAAATTTTTGCTCACATGGTGGGGGGAGAGGCTACGCCGGCACTGGGAGAAACCAGGGGCCGTGGGTCGGAAGTAGAACCCTGCCAGGCGAACACTCCAGAACCCTGTTTCTCTCGGTGCACAGCTTGCCCTGTCATAGCCGCCGCTACTGCTCTTAATGGCTTGATGGGTTTAAAGTCGTGTAGCTCCATTTTGTTTTCTTATTTTTTATTCGGCGAGGGGTGCGTCAATGTATCGCCCACAAACATCGAGGCGCACACAATACATTTATCTGGATGTACATAATACTACATATATGCAAATACGGGCAGAGCGCACATAGATACTCCCATACATACGGACGGCGAGATTCAGATTGGGAATGGGAATGGGATTGGATTGCGGGCGCCCGTCCGCCTGGCTGAAGTATCTTATGGCTTTAATAACTTTAGTGCCGCTACGTGCCATTGATCCTTGATGTACGAGCGAGGATGTGCCCCATTTCGGAGGGAACTACACATCAGCAGGGTACTTGGGGCCCGGCTTGGAGTTCGAGTTCGAGGCGAACTAGTGCCCCGAAAGGGATCCAGTTTGGAGCGAGTGGTAGCTCTAAGATAGGGCCCAATATGCCCCTGTTTGGAATTAAAAGTAAATACTAATACGGGCTGAACACTAAGCTCAGGGCATGTGGATTTCGATTCGGTTTTTTCCTCCGGGCCAGGACCTGCTCCCACCTCTCCGCCCCCGGCATCAATTCATCCAATTGCTCTTCCTAGTTTGGCATTTTTCCTGCTTTTTGTGCGCTCTTCAGTTGCCTTTATTCGCCGCTTTTGATGGCCCATTCGCCCGCTCGCTTTTCGGCATTATGCATAAATTTCATTTTCCGCCAGCCACCCCGCCCCGCCTGCACCCCTCATTTGTGGTCCTGCCACCCGCCACCCGCCACCCGCCACTGGTTATTGTTCATTTTTTGTGCATTTTGTATTTTATTTTTGTTATTTATTTACGAGTGTGTGTGTGCGGGTGTGCAGCTCTATGTTATTAATCTTCGTGGGAGCTATTGCTCTTCCTGGCGCTGCTTTCGTCGAAAATCGGTCTCGAGCTGGGGCAGGGGCAGGGGCAGGGCCGGGGTCTGGGGGCTGGGGGCTGGGGTGCGTTCATTTGTGTATGAAATTAAAATCACACCCATGAGATGTCCCAGAAAACCATTTCTTCCTCCCATTCCGCCTTCTGCGGATTTCTTCTGCAGTTTCCAAGGAAAAAATGGCCGACCCGCGGGCACTGGCATTCCACTTGGTCAGGCGGAGCAGCGGAGAAGTAAGAAAAATCACCGGACAGCCGGACAGGCGGACTGGCGGACCAGCGGACAGGCGGACAGCCGGCCATCTGGATGGCCAGTCGGCCAAAAAATAAAAAACACTGCCAGCAAATATAACAACTGTAAATTGAGTTGTTGCCCTTTCGCCACCGAGAGCCAAACTTTGCCCGCCGCCTAATTCATTCATGAAACCGTTGCCCCAGCCCCGCCCCCTTTTCTAGGGGGGGCGGTGGGTGGCAGAGGTGCCTCTGGAAGAGCGTTGCATTGCTGCTTAGCATACAATTGCCACATTAACTTGCCAGGCCAAGATAAATCGCACAGCCCAGGGAGCGGGGCGGCAATTGTTGCTGCGCCGGCAGATTGGCGAGCAGCTAGGCCCGCGAAGTGGCACGAGGAGCGGGCTGGGCGGGCAGGGCGGGCAGCGCAGGCAGCGCAGTGGCAGAGCCATTTCGCACTAAAATCGCCCAAGGGCAGGCTGGCCAAAATCGAAACAAGTTTGGAGGAAATGCCTTCTCCGCAAAGTGCACTTCGTGCCTGCGGCCCACGGCAGCTGAGATCGAACCGAAAATGCACTAGCCCCATTCCATGTGGCCATTACATTATGTACTCATTACATAGAGACGCGGCAGCCAGACTCAGGAACAGCTTCGGGTTCGGGCCAGACCTGCTCTCCGAATGGCTATGGCCTTTCTGGCCAAACATAGGGTATTTCGGCCAAGCCCCAATACCATAGCCAGAACAGCCTCCGAAGATGGCAGCCCGAGAACGGGAAGAAAGCCATGAGGAAGACGGAGCAGAAACAATTTTTAATGTGTTTGCGCTCCAGCCAGAGTTGGCGTTGGGCCCATTTTTCTTTGGCTTGTTAGACGTTGCTAACCAAAACGAAAACGAACGAGAGATGCCAAAACACTTTGCCACAAAGGTTGCAGCTCGCAGCCATGGACTGAGAACAATTCGGGTCGACAGGAAAGTAATGGAGCTCCGAAGGCCCTGGAAATGGGCACTTCTTCCGGGGGAGTCAATACATTCCTGATATTGGGACTCATAATCCGCCGGCTGTAGCTCCAAACCGACAGGAACTGTTCTCTCAGTGCCTTGCCAAGCTGAAAACGCAACAGACATCGGCCCGTGTTGCTGTTGTTGTTTATGATATGTCAGTTGTTGCAGTTGTTTGAAGAAGTTGTAAGAAATAGCGAGCCTACGAGGAAGGAAAGGAGCCACTAGACAAATGGGCTCCGGCACAGTGGGGCGAGCGCCTGCGAACCGACCATGAAGTTTGGGAAACGACAAACCCACGAAGGTGTACCCAGATATAATGTCTCTGGGCCCGACATTCTCAACAGATTTTTTCGAGTGCACAGTGCATGCAAATGCAGGGCCGAGCTGGGAAGACAGGGCTATAATGAAACCAAAACTAAGACGAAATCTGGTGATGGATTGCGACCTGCCTTCGGGGCAGGTTCCTCTGCAGCGCGCTTCTTCGGCTGCCAAGGGAGACAATTCATTTATTAAACTGCACTTAGCATCAACACCACATCATCATTAATATTAACCGGCCGCTGCCGGGATTGGACACGGCCAAGGTGTTAACAATGTTGGTTCCTCGTGTCGTCGTGTCGGCGATCCCAAATCCCAGATCCCAGTTGACCATCAATTCGGGACTAGTACAGCGATTTGTACTTGCGAGTTAACACGGGGTATCCGGGAATGTGGGATTGGCTGAGAACACAGATTGCAATTTTATGATCAAAACACAACAAGAACGTAAAACCCAAAATGAAGAAAGGACATACAGCCATGTCTATATCTCAAAATCTCCCATGTATCCATCCCATATATCTCGAAAACCTATATGGGCCCAAACGATAGCTGTATCTCAGCCAATTCTTATCCGATCCTTGCGAGGGATACCCCAAACGCTTTCTTTATCGATTCCCCATCGTTCTGCATCAAAATATGGAACCCGAATATTTTTTCAATTTTTTCTCAAAAATTTTCCCATGGACCCCATTGGAAATCCTCGAAAACCCCCATATGGGCCCAAACCATAGCTGTATTTCAGCCAATTCTTATCCGATCCTTGCGAGGGATACCTTAAACGCTTTCTTTATCGATTCCCCATCGTTCTGCATCAAAATATGGAACCCGAATATTTTTTCAATTTTTTCTCAAAATTTTCCCATGGACCCCATTGGAAATCCTCGAAAACCCCTATATGGGCCCAAACGATAGCTGTATCTCAGCCAATTCCTATCCGATCCTTGCGAAGGATACCTTAAACGCTTTCTTTATCGATTCCCCATCGTTCTGCATCAAAATATGGATCACGAATATTTTTTCAATTTTTCCTCAAAAATTTCCCATGGACCCCATTGGAAATCCTCGAAAACCCCTATATGGGCCCAAACGATAGCTGTATCTCAGCCAATTCCTATCCGATCCTTGCGAGGGATACCTTAAACGCTTTCTTTATCGATTCCCCATCGTTCTGCATCAAAATATGGAACCCGAATATTTTTTCAATTTTTTCTCAAAATTTTCCCATGGACCTCCTTGGAAATCCTCGAAAACCCCTATATGGGCCCAAACGATAGCTGTACCTCAGTCAATTCTTATCCGATCCTTGCGGGGGATACCTCAAACGCTTTCTTTTCCGATTCCCCATCGTTCTCCATCAAAATATGGAACCCGAATATTTTTTCAATTTTTTCTCAAAATTTTTCCATGGACCTCCTTGGAAATCCTCGAAAACCCCTATATGGGCCCAAACGATAGCTGTATCTCAGCCAATTCCTATCCGATCCTTGCGAGGGATACCCCAAACGCTTTCTTTATCGATTCCCCATCGTTCTGCATCAAAATATGGAACCCGAATATTTTTTCAATTTTTTCTCAAAATTTTCCCATGGACCTCCTTGGAAATCCTCGAAAACCCCTATATGGGCCCAAACGATAGCTGTACCTCAGTCAATTCTTATCCGATCCTTGCGGGGGATACCTCAAACGCTTTCTTTTCCGATTCCCCATCGTTCTGCATCAAAATATGGAACCCGAATATTTTTTCAATTTTTTCTCAAAATTTTCCCATGGACCCCATTGGAAATCCTCGAAAACCCCTATATGGGCCCAAACGATAGCTGTATCTCAGCCAATTCCTATCCGATCCTTGCGAGGGATACCTTATGTTGAGATTCGAGTTTTATATTAAGGAAAAGTTAATCATATTCTTTCAAGCTCTTTTAATGAAGAAGAAGAAGTGAAGCTTAATTACAATCGTTATCGATAAGGTCTAATTCACAATAGCTTATTATAATATTATATACTATACGGAATATCTTATTTACACTAGCTTAAATATAAGTAACTCTAGATTATTATATTTATACAATTCAACACGCCTCCTTAAATTTATAATCTAGAATACTTTTTTACTTCATTTGTACTTCATTTGTTTACCATTAGCTTTGTCACAGTTTGACTTATAATATTTTACAAGTTGTTACAATAATTTTAGCGATTGTCTATTATTCAAAAATTTAGTTTTACATAGGCTTTTGGTTAATATATCTGCTAAATTTTTATCTGAATCTACTTTTACAATATCGATTAAGCCTTTATTATAGCTCTCATTTATGTAGTGATACTGAACTTCAATGTGTTTCGAATTTTTTGTAAAGTTCCCGAATTTAGCTATAGCGATTGCTCCTGTATTGTCTTCGTAAATTTTTATGGGTTGACTGAATTTTTCTTTAAATGAATCCATTAATAAATTTCTAGTAAATAATATTTCAGTTACAGCTTCTGACATAGCAGTATATTCAGCAAAAGTTGAACATTTTACAATTGAATTTTGTTTTCTTGTCTTCCAGAAGATTGGGTTTCCTTGGAACCTTATAACAAAACCCGTTGTTGATTTTCTATCAATACAATCTCCTGCGAAATCAGAATCTACCATACAGTCTAGAATATCATTATTTAAATTATCACAATAAGTCAGTTTTAAGTCTTTTGTCCTATATAAATATTTCAATACTCTTAAAGCATATTTAAAATGAGTTTCGTTATAACAGTTTTGGAATCTGCTGAGATAATTCACACTATATGTTATGTCCGGTCTTGTGCCTGTACTTATGTAGAGTAATTCTCCTATTAAGTTTCTATATTTTATATGTTCAGTTGAGACAGATGCTTGTTCTAACTTTAAATTTGTTTCCATGGGTGTATCGTATAATCTTGAATTTTCTAACATGTATTTTTCCGCTAAAGACTCTATATATTTTGTTTGACATAGTGTCATTTTAGTTCTATCATTATTATAGTCTACATCTATGCCAATATAGCTTGAAATTTTGCCTAAGTCTTTCATAGAGAACCTTTTCTTTAAACTAGCTTTTACTTCTTCGATTTTGGAAAAATTTTTGCAACAAATTAACAAGTCATCTACAAAAACTAGTAAGTGAATTGGATCCTTTTTTGCAATATCTACATATAAACAATAATCGTACTTACTTCTTATAAATCCTAGGCCTGTTAAGAATTCATTTATCGTATCATACCAAGCTCTTGGGCTTTCTCTAAGACCGTACAGTGCCTTTTGTAATTTATATACTTTGTCTTCACTCATTTCATACCCTAGCGGCATGTTTATATAGACTTCGGTTTTTACTTTGCCATTTAGGAAAGCTGTTTCTACGTCCATTTGTTCTATATATAAATTATTTACACAGCTGTATGATAATAGTGTTTTTAAAGTTTGCATTTTTCCTACTGGCGAATATACATTATCAATATCCTCTTTTTGTTGAAAACCTCGAACTACTAGTCTAGCCTTGAAAGTGCCATCACCTTTTCTTTTGAAAACCCACTTCACATCAATGACTTCTTTATTTTTAGGTCTATCGACAGCTATCCAAGTTTCGTTCTTATTCAGACTTTGAATTTCGCAATCCATTGCTCTAATCCAGTCTTCATTATTCTTAGAGCTTATCGCCTCGTGGAATGTATTTGGAACATTCGCATCAATATGATTTACATATATGTAATGGGTTGTTGGACTACCATATCTATCTACCGGAATTTTTTTCCTACTTGATTTTCTCAATGTTTGAATATTATCTAAGTAATTGTATTGACTCTGATTCAGATTTTTGTTATCTAACTTTGCTTCTTTTTCAGATTGCTCCTCTTCACATATTTCAGATTCTGTCTCACTAAGAACATTATCTTTACCATTGCTATATACTTCCTCGTATTCTTCTAAGCAGATTAATTCCGTTTTGTCTTCGATTATATCGACATGTCTAACATTAATAACTTTATTGTTCAATAGTACTCGATAACCGTTTTGATTGTAACCTACAAGAATTCCGACCTTAGCTTTGTCATCCCATTTGCTTTTTCTTAAAACTTCTGGTATTCTAGCAAATACTCTGCTGCCGTAGATTTTTAAATTCTTAACATTTGGCTTAATGCTGAAGAATATTTCGAAAGGTGTTTTGTTTTCTTGTGTGTTGGCTATTGATCTGTTCTTTAAATATGCTACTGCTTTCATAATTTCGGGCCAGTACTGCCTATTTACTTTAGCTTCCCGCATAAGACATCTGCCCATGTCCATAGCTGACCTGTTATATCTTTCTGCTACGCCATTTAGTTCATGTACATATGGAGGACAAGTTAGTATCTCTATTCCTTTATCTCTTATGAAAGTGTAAATGTCTTTGTTTAAATACTCCTTTCCGTTATCACACTGTAATTTTTTCACACATTTGTTAAATTTATTTTCTACGAAGTTAATATAATCTTTGAAACAATTTACCGTGTCTGATTTATTTTTGATACAATAAAGTCTAGTGCACTTACTATAATCATCTACGAATGTTAGAAAATATTTTTCTCCACCATAGCCTGTAGTATGCGGTCCATTTAAGTCTGTATGAATTGTTTCGAGAATTTCTTTAGATTTTATTCTATTGTTTTCAAATGGTTTATTGGACATTTTAGATTGTAAGCAGTTCGCACACTTCATCTCAGTTTTTTCTAGCTTATCTGGCAAACCTTCTAATAATTTTTCCGAAACTAATTTATCTAAATATTTAAAGTTTATATGGCCAAGTGCCCTATGCCATTTTTCTTTATTGGTTAGTTTTAACACATTTGTATAGACTTCTTTAATACTACCAGTTTCTTTTGCAATACCTTTTATCACATACAAGTTGTTTACTTTATTAGCTACGACTACTAATTCATTATGCTGATCATATATTTTTGCATTACTGTTTTTTGCAACAATGATATTGTTTTTCGTTATTCTTGATACGCTTAATAAATTCTCCTGAATTCCATTTACATAGTAAACATTTTTTAACTCTACAGTTTTGTTTTTATAGTAGGTTTTAAAAGTTAGTTTGATATTACCAATTTTGGTAGCTTTCAAAGTTTTGCCATCTGGCAGCTTAACGTCGACAGCAATTTTTAGATCCTGATAACTCACGAAATATTTGTCGCTTTTGATTATATGGTCCGTACAGCCGCTGTCCAAGATCCACTTTAATTGATAAGCATTCTCGCTTGGGTCCTTGAAGTCACATCCACTTGGTCCATTAGCTGCAGGATGCTGTAACTCGACAGACCATGCTGCGCTCGATTCGTTGCCTGAAGTCTCGTTCACGTATCCTCGGTGAGATCCCCTGCCTCTGCTGTATGAGCCTCGTGATCTGCCATGGAAATTTGCCCGTTTTCCTCTTCCCAGGTTGTGAGAAAAACCTCTGTTTTGTCCAGTTTGAATAGCAGTTTGGCTTGCTTGATTTCCTTGATTGAGATAGCAGTTTTTTTTCTGGTGTCCATATTTGCCACAACTGAAACAGACTCCTTTAGCACTTGCGTTGAATGTACTCACGCTTGATCTTTTAGACGTCTCGCTTTTGTTGAAATTTTTCTCTTTTATTTTGCTTTTTACATATTCAACTGTTCTTTGTTGCTCTGGTACAATATCTATAAAATCACCAATATAGCTGTAGTTCGGCGGCAATGATTTTATAAGATATCTCATTTTTTCTGCTTCTTCCAAAACTCCACCTGCTGCTTTAAAATCATTTATTGACTTTTCAAAATCAACAAAGAAGTCGTCCACTTCTGTATAGTTGCTGAGTTTTATTTCTTCTATTTTGCCTCTTTGTATGATCTGGAGCGCCGTTGATTTCGTTGTGTAAATACTATCAAACTTTTTCATCATCTCATAGGCTGATTTGCATTCACCTATGTATTCCAACTGTCTGTCAGTGACTGTACTCATAATCATCATCCTCGCTTTTAGGTCTCTCTTAGTCCAGTCCGCTTCAGCTTCCTTATCGGTCTTAATGCATGTTGCTTGTTGTTTGCATTCTTTGTATTCCAGCAGAACCATCAATCTCAGTTTCCAACTTGTGAAGTTTGTTCCATCGAAGACGGGTATTAGGGTGTCTTCAATTCTTGCTTGGGCAGCCATAGTTATTGCCTTTTTAATTTCTGTATTTTTTTCGTCTATGTCTTTTTCAATTTTTATAGCAACACCTTGCATTGATCAGTTTTTTGAATTCAGTGTAGAATTCCTAAAGCACTTTTAAAGCTGTTCTGTTTTCTTTTATTGTCTTTTATATTTCTTTCGCTTTTAGTTGTAGTTCTTCACTTGGTCTTTGTCACGTTTTTTGTTTCAAAATTTTTAATCTGTTCGCATCCACGTGTTCCTTTGTAATGTATGTGAGTATTTGCTTACTATGATGATTGATTTAATTAAATGCCTTCAAACACGCTTCACTTTAATGCAGATGTTCTTATTTTTAGTATATATATTTTTTTCCTTAATTTTGAATCTTTTCGTTCGTCGTGCCACTTTTTCGTAGATTTGTGTGTATGAGTTCGCAAGCTCTTTACTTGGACTAAAACTTTTCCTTTAACTGTTTATTTTTATTTTATACCAAAACTATTCACTTTTCCTTTACTTGTTTAATAAACCTTGTTTAATCAACCTTGTTCAATCAACCTTGTTCTGCTACCATGTTGAGATTCGAGTTTTATATTAAGGAAAAGTTAATCATATTCTTTCAAGCTCTTTTAATGAAGAAGAAGAAGTGAAGCTTAATTACAATCGTTATCGATAAGGTCTAATTCACAATAGCTTATTATAATATTATATACTATACGGAATATCTTATTTACACTAGCTTAAATATAAGTAACTCTAGATTATTATATTTATACAATTCAACACCTTAAACGCTTTCTTTATCGATTCCCCATCGTTCTGCATCAAAATATGGAACCCGAATATTTTTTCAATTTTTTCTCAAAATTTTCCCATGGACCTCCTTGGAAATCCTCGAAAACCCCTATATGGGCCCAAACGATAGCTGTATCTCAGCCAATTCCTATCCGATCCTTGCGAAGGATACCTTAAACGCTTTCTTTATCGATTCCCCATCGTTCTGCATCAAAATATGGATCACGAATATTTTTTCAATTTTTCCTCAAAATTTTCCCATGGACCCCATTGGAAATCCTCGAAAACCCCTATATGGGCCCAAACGATAGCTGTATCTCAGCCAATTCCTATCCGATCCTTGCGAGGGATACCTTAAACGCTTTCTTTTCCGATTCCCCATCGTTCTGCATCAAAATATGGAACCCGAATATTTTTTCAATTTTTTCTCAAAATTTTTCCATGGACCTCCTTGGAAATCCTCGAAAACCCCTATATGGGCCCAAACGATAGCTGTATCTCAGCCAATTCCTATCCGATCCTTGCGAAGGATATCTTAAACGCTTTCTTTATCGATTCCCCATCGTTCTGCATCAAAATATGGATCACGAATATTTTTTCAATTTTTCCTCAAAATTTTCCCATGGACCCCATTGGAAATCCTCGAAAACCCCTATATGGGCCCAAACGATAGCTGTATCTCAGCCAATTCCTATCCGATCCTTGCGAAGGATATCTTAAACGCTTTCTTTATCGATTCCCCATCGTTCTGCATCAAAATATGGATCACGAATATTTTTTCAATTTTTCCTCAAAATTTTCCCATGGACCCCATTGGAAATCCTCGAAAACCCCTATATGGGCCCAAACCATAGCTGTATTTCAGCCAATTCTTATCCGATCCTTGCGAGGGATACCTTAAACGCTTTCTTTATCGATCCCCCATCGTTCTGCATCAAAATATGGAACCCGAATATTTTTTCAATTTTTTCTCAAAATTTTTCCATGGACCTCCTTGGAAATCCTCGAAAACCCCTATATGGGCCCAAACGATAGCTGTATCTCAGCCAATTCCTATCCGATCCTTGCGAAGGGTACCTTAAACGCTTTCTTTATCGATTCCCCATCGTTCTGCATCAAAATATGGAACCTGAATATTTTTTCAATTTTTTCTCAAAATTTTCCCATGGACCTCCTTGGAAATCCTCGAAAACCCCTATATGGGCCCAAACGATAGCTGTATCTCAGCCAATTCCTATCCGATCCTTGCGAGGGATACCTTAAACGCTTTCTTTTTCGATTCCCCATCGTTCTGCATCAAAATATGGATCACGAATATTTTTTCAATTTTTTCTCAAAATTTTCCCATGGACCTCCTTGGAAATCCTCGAAAACCCCTATATGGGCCCAAACGATAGCTGTATCTCAGCCAATTCCTATCCGATCCTTGCGAAGGATACCTTAAACGCTTTCTTTATCGATTCCCCATCGTTCTGCATCAAAATATGGATCACGAATATTTTTTCAATTTTTCCTCAAAATTTTCCCATGGACCCCATTGGAAATCCTCGAAAACCCCTATATGGGCCCAAACGATAGCTGTATCTCAGCCAATTCCTATCCGATCCTTGCGAGGGATACCTTAAACGCTTTCTTTATCGATTCCCCATCGTTCTGCATCAAAATATGGAACCCGAATATTTTTTCAATTTTTTCTCAAAATTTTCCCATGGACCTCCTTGGAAATCCTCGAAAACCCCTATATGGGCCCAAACGATAGCTGTATCTCAGCCAATTCCTATCCGATCCTTGCGAAGGATATCTTAAACGCTTTCTTTATCGATTCCCCATCGTTCTGCATCAAAATATGGATCACGAATATTTTTTCAATTTTTTCTCAAAATTTTCCCATGGACCTCCTTGGAAATCCTCGAAAACCCCTATATGGGCCCAAACGATAGCTGTATCTCAGCCAATTCCTATCCGATCCTTGCGAAGGATACCTTAAACGCTTTCTTTATCGATTCCCCATCGTTCTGCATCAAAATATGGATCACGAATATTTTTTCAATTTTTCCTCAAAATTTTCCCATGGACCCCATTGGAAATCCTCGAAAACCCCTATATGGGCCCAAACGATAGCTGTATCTCAGCCAATTCCTATCCGATCCTTGCGAGGGATACCTTAAACGCTTTCTTTATCGATTCCCCATCGTTCTGCATCAAAATATGGAACCCGAATATTTTTTCAATTTTTTCTCAAAATTTTCCCATGGACCTCCTTGGAAATCCTCGAAAACCCCTATATGGGCCCAAACGATAGCTGTATCTCAGCCAATTCCTATCCGATCCTTGCGAAGGATATCTTAAACGCTTTCTTTATCGATCCCCCATCGTTCTGCATCAAAATATGGAACCCGAATATTTTTTCAATTTTTTCTCAAAATTTTTCCATGGACCTCCTTGGAAATCCTCGAAAACCCCTATATGGGCCCAAACGATAGCTGTATCTCAGCCAATTCCTATCCGATCCTTGCGAAGGGTACCTTAAACGCTTTCTTTATCGATTCCCCATCGTTCTGCATCAAAATATGGAACCTGAATATTTTTTCAATTTTTTCTCAAAATTTTCCCATGGACCTCCTTGGAAATCCTCGAAAACCCCTATATGGGCCCAAACGATAGCTGTATCTCAGCCAATTCCTATCCGATCCTTGCGAGGGATACCTTAAACGCTTTCTTTTTCGATTCCCCATCGTTCTGCATCAAAATATGGATCACGAATATTTTTTCAATTTTTTCTCAAAATTTTCCCATGGACCTCCTTGGAAATCCTCGAAAACCCCTATATGGGCCCAAACGATAGCTGTATCTCAGCCAATTCCTATCCGATCCTTGCGAAGGATACCTTAAACGCTTTCTTTATCGATTCCCCATCGTTCTGCATCAAAATATGGATCACGAATATTTTTTCAATTTTTCCTCAAAATTTTCCCATGGACCCCATTGGAAATCCTCGAAAACCCCTATATGGGCCCAAACGATAGCTGTATCTCAGCCAATTCCTATCCGATCCTTGCGAGGGATACCTTAAACGCTTTCTTTATCGATTCCCCATCGTTCTGCATCAAAATATGGAACCCGAATATTTTTTCAATTTTTTCTCAAAATTTTCCCATGGACCTCCTTGGAAATCCTCGAAAACCCCTATATGGGCCCAAACGATAGCTGTATCTCAGCCAATTCCTATCCGATCCTTGCGAAGGATATCTTAAACGCTTTCTTTATCGATTCCCCATCGTTCTGCATCAAAATATGGATCACGAATATTTTTTCAATTTTTCCTCAAAATTTTCCCATGGACCCCATTGGAAATCCTCGAAAACCCCTATATGGGCCCAAACGATAGCTGTATCTCAGCCAATTCCTATCCGATCCTTGCGAGGGATACCTTAAACGCTTTCTTTTCCGATTCCCCATCGTTCTGCATCAAAATATGGATCACGAATATTTTTTCAATTTTTCCTCAAAATTTTCCCATGGACCCCATTGGAAATCCTCGAAAACCCCTATATGGGCCCAAACCATAGCTGTATTTCAGCCAATTCTTATCCGATCCTTGCGAGGGATACCTTAAACGCTTTCTTTATCGATTCCCCATCGTTCTGCATCAAAATATGGAACCTGAATATTTTTTCAATTTTTTCTCAAAATTTTTCCATGGACCTCCTTGGAAATCCTCGAAAACCCCTATATGGGCCCAAACGATAGCTGTATCTCAGCCAATTCTTATCCGATGCTTGCGAGGGATACCTCAAACGCTTTCTTTTCCGATTCCCCATCGTTCTGCATCAAAATATGCATCACGAATATTTTTTCAATTTTTCCTCAAAATTTTCCCATGGACCCCATTGGAAATCCTCGAAAACCCCTATATGGGCCCAAACGATAGCTGTATCTCAGCCAATTCCTATCCGATCCTTGCGAGGGATACCTTAAACGCTTTCTTTATCGATTCCCCATCGTTCTGCGTCAAAATATGCATCACGAATATTTTTTCAATTTTTTCTCAAAATTTTCCCATGGACCTCCTTGGAAATCCTCGAAAACCCCTATATTGGCCCAAACGATAGCTGTATCTCAGTCAATTCTTATCCGATCCTTGCGAGGGATACCTCAAACGCTTTCTTTTCCGATTCCCCATCGTTCTGCATCAAAATATGGAACCCGAATATTTTTTCAATTTTTTCTCAAAATTTTCCCATGGACCCCATTGGAAATCCTCGAAAACCCCTATATGGGCCCAAACCATAGCTGTATTTCAGCCAATTCTTATCCGATCCTTGCGAGGGATACCTTAAACGCTTTCTTTATCGATTCCCCATCGTTCTGCATCAAAATATGGATCACGAATATTTTTTTAAATTTTTTCTGAGGAACCTCTCGAAAAGGGTAAGAATTCAAGGGCGAATCAAATCAATAAGACGGCTGGGAGATCGGATGGCCCTGGGCCCCCTGGCCTAGAGCGGCTTAACCCCTTGACACCCAAACAAAATCGACGGAGAGAGAAAGAGAAATGTCAAGAACTCATGTTCAAATGTCAAACTGAACCGACAAACCGTTAATTAGCAAATCAAAGATATGCCACGCCACTGACACACAGTCAACGAAAGCAAGTGGGGGGCTAAGAGCCCGGAGAGGGGCGATGGGTTCGAGGGGTGGGGACCCGAGGATCCACAGTCGCTCCACTGACAGCTCACAAAATCCGACAGTTGCGCACATTCGAAAAAAGATCAATGAAAATTGTGAAAGAAGCTGAAGAAATCCAGCAGACGGCGAGCAATTAAAAGGCGAGGGGCGCGGGGTGGCTCAGGTGAGGTGCAATGCACTCAGAAAAATAAGAGTGTTATGAGACTGAGAAGGAATTATAAATCAGCAACGCTTTTCTAAAGAGAGATGAGTTACTTCCAGGTCTACCAAAAGCCAACAATAGATCCCACGCACATTTTCTCTCAGTGCCTCCAGTGGAGCGGCGAGGGAGGCAACCGAAACGTTTAAAGCGCCCAAAGGCCGTCAAGCTGTCAGGGATACGGGTATTCGCGGATCGCTACGGTTCGGCTTTGGTTTAGGTCCAGAATGGTTCGGTTTGGGCCTGGGCCCCGGCCTGGAACTTACACACAGTCGTTGTCAATCATAAGTCGGGTCCAGTCGGTGGAAACTGGAATCCACGTATGGAGTATCCCCCTTTCTGGTCTCCGGCTGGCAGCCAAACCCGCTTGGGCCGGCTCCCATCTTGCCGCAGAATGTATCTCGGAGTCCCTCTCCCGGGGAAAAGCGATCTAAGCTCTTCTAACAGTCGCAATCGCAATCGCAGTTGTAGTCGCATCTGTCGGATTTGCATTACCGCGTCCGACTTGCCTTGAAATTATGTGAAATTGATCAATTTCAACGTGGCTGTGGCTAGTCTCTGCCCCGTCCCCGTTCCCGTCCCCATCCCCCATCCCCTTCCCAGTCGCTGGGCTGCCTTTCTTGGGAGAGCTTTGGGTGCAGAACATTTAATGCAAAATGTCAATCAAAAATCGCGCAGAATGGAAAAACAACTCTGAAAATTTAATTAGAAATGTGTACACGTTTGTGGCACATTGAAATCGCCTGGGAAAATGGCAAATGGAAAATCTCCGGCGACTGCTCAATTGAAGCGATGAGAACCTCGGCCGAGGAATGGCAGCAGGAATGCGAGGAAAGTGTAAGGAGCTGTACTAATTATGGCAGCGTCCGGATATCTAGATGGCAGGCTGGGCCAACTGGGGAGATTCCCAGAAGGACTGCCCTGGGCCATAGCCATAGCCCCATAGTTTTGGGAAACACCAGAGACCTACATATGTACATCTCCATGTATTACTTATCATCTCGAATTGGAGTACCTTCGAGCAGGGTTTCACGGAAATCGACTCTGCTTTTCCCCCTTCGGCCAGCTTTCCACACAACATGGATTTTTATAAAGACATAACTCAGGGTTTAATGGCCATAAATCCGTTCGGTGGCTCAGAGTTTTCGCTGGAAATTCTGTAAGACCAAAATACAAAGACGGGCAGGGCTGGGCAGGGCAGGCGACTAAATAATAACAATAATGGTTGTAAAATAATCGTAAACCAACCCGGCTGGCAAATGGTGAGAAAAGACGGGTTTGTGGCAATCAAATGATGGACTTGGAGTTGGCTTTAAGTTGGACCTGTTGGCTATTTTTTTATAGCACTTCCCAATTAGAAATCCAGCCAGCTAGCTAGCCAGCGAGCCAGCTGGTCGGCCAACTTCAAAAATAAAAGTCTTGTGTATTAATTTGTCAACCTCTGAATGGGCCAGAAGCAGATACAAGCCAAAAATAAGTAGCCAGCCGACTGGAGTTATCAATGGGCGGTGGCTTCATGCTAATTTAGTTATAAAAACATTTTTTTTCAAGAGCCAGAGTGCCAAGAGCCGAGGTTGAGTACCCGGCCGCGGCCATATATCATATTTCTTGTTTGTTTCGAGATTGTTCAGTTTAATGCCTGATTTCTTTGAATTTCATAATTACACGGCTTTGACCGCTCCACACACCGGTAACTGTTTTTTGTCATTGTCAGCTTTTCTTGAATGAACTTCGACTGCGGAGTGCTTTTAGGTTGCTAACTGGTTTCTGTTAGCCGCTGTTAGCTTCTGCCGCTTCTGCCTCAATTAATTATTGTTGTATAATTTGTGGCTGGATGGCGCATAGCTGGCCATCAGCATAGCAGCAAGTTCATGAATGGCTCGCATTTTCACACATTTCCGGTACAGTTGCTCCGGCGCAGAAAAGGAAAAGAGTGGAGGCCACTTGGCCCGCCCCGAGTTGGCCAGGTTGCTGGCAAAAGGGCGTTGTGGGCAATGTCAATCAATTGGTTCGCCGACTCGGTTGGCTGCTCGATCTCTGCATCTGTATCTGTATCTGAAAATGTATCTGTATCTGTATCTGTATCTGGACCTGTACGGGCTCTGGAGCTGGTCTCGAGCCAAGCTAAAATGGCAGCTGACTGACAGACAGATCGAAATGCCAGTCAGTCGGAGCCTGGGCTCTGGCCCGGCCAAAACAGAGAAGCAGGCCAGAAGAAACACAAAAATTAAAACAAAAAGCTACCAACAGCAGCAGCGATCTGAAAATGGGGATATTGGGGATGACATCGTGTCACGACTCACAGGATGAAATGTGAGATAGGTTCTAACTAAAGACATCCAAGAGTAGTAGTTAATCGGAGCTGTAGTAAGAGTGACTTGAAGTCCATAGCAAGTTCAGGTGCCATAGCTCCCAAGTCTCTGGGGCGGAAGGGTCATCTCCAGCGACCCATCCAGCAACTGGATCTGATCTGGAGGTGGACGAGGAGGTGGGGCTGCCACGACTCGCAGCCAGCCAAATCGATCGAACTGCCGTCATTAAACAGAAAACGGAGCAAGTAAGGCAACAAGGGCACTGCGGGCCTCCTCCGTCTATCCATCTCTCTCTGGCTAATAGCTCTCTTCCTGCCGCCGATTTGGCAGCAGCCAGGAAAGCTGCAACAGCAGCAGCAGCAGCAGCAGAAACAAAAAGTAGCAACAACAGCAGCCTGATCCCCAGCCCCGCTCCAGTCCTTCGATCGCCTCCCATTAATTTCCATGTTGGCCACAATTTGACTTCTGTTCGCTGATCGCTCGCCCTCTCTCTGTCGGGCCACTCGTGCCATCCCTGTCTGCCTCCGCGGGCTGCAAATTGGCGGACCGTGATTGCCGGGCACGCAATTTGCGCTTGAATGGAAAATGAAAACAAAATCTGCAACAAATTGGAAGCCAATAATCAAATGTCAGTCAGGCTCCGCCCCCCGCGATCCGGAGGGTTCTCTGCCACTCATTCGGGCCGTCATCCAGTCATCCAGTCATCCAGTCACCCAGTCAGTCAGTCATTCGGTCGGTTAGTCATTCAGTCAGTCAGTTCGAGGCGGGCACGGATATCAGTCTGACCGCGGCCCAGGCTGAGAGCCAAACTCCGGGGCTCATTACTCAAGCTCAGTTCGCAGATAGTTTCTGCACGGAGAGAAATGGGGAGGAGGGCGACAAGAAGCGCCAAGAAGCGCGTTAGGGAAGTCGTTAGAATTCCAATTCTTCCCTCTGCAGATACAATCGGAGGAACAATAACAGACATCCAGACTACACCCTCCTATTCTTCCAGTGCAGGCCCTGCATCCCAGCCCCAAGCTGCGAACTGGGACTTGACTTCTCGCCATGTCCGATCCGGCTGTCTATTCTTCTGAGCGTTTCTCGAATTCGATTTCGATTTGATTTCGGTTTCGGTTTCGGTTTCGGTTGTGGCTTCACGCTTTGCCCGCCGCGTACTTTAATTAGTTCGTTCGGCAAATTAATTCGAAAGGCCCTGGGGCGGAGAAACACGGCTCCCGCACAGAGATCAGCGCCGAATTCCAATTGCGAAGCCGATATTGTTTATTGGTTCCACATTACGGTCTCCACACCCGCCGCGCGCAATTGGCAATAAAAAATTTCAAACACATTTTGACACAATTTTAATAGTCAATAAACCCCGATGGAGCTTCCCTGGCGGGTCATTGTTGTTGACAAATCGATAAACAGCTCAATTACCATTTTGATGCCAGCCCCAGTCCCACTCCCCAGACCTACACTGCATGGCCATCATAAATCAAACCATAAAAAATCCATCAGGAATTCGGTTCAATAATCCATTTGTATGCGCCGCCCGACGCGCTGCACAATTATGCAAAGTGAGCTGTCAGGCAGACCGCTTCTTTCTCGACCCGTCCCGGGAAAGGAAAACCCCATGCCTATGACTCGCCTGAGGGAGGGGACTTCTACTGAAAGCATTCACAGCAAACGCCAATGGGTGTTGGACTAGCTTTTATAATTTAAAACAAGAGAGGGTAAAATCAAAGGATGCGTCTTAGACTAAAGGGTCCACGGCTCAACGCGCTGTTCACTAAAAGCTAGAGGCAGGCTTGATGTTGAGGGGCTCTTCGGAGGGAAGCGGCCCGTCAGATACAGAACTTGTCGGTGTACTGGGGGATGTAGGCCGCTTCGTCCGGAGATCCTCCGAGGCGACTCCCGGGCTCGCGCTGACGGTTGAAGTCCTCCCGGCCGAGTCGCATCTTCCGAGGGGCCTTGCCGTTCAACCGCCGATTGCCGTCGCCCGGGGGCGAGGGCGACATCCGCTCCGGATTCCGCATGGAGCGCAGGTAGTCCTCCAGGGTCAGGGTCCGCAGGCCCTGCAGGGAGCTCAGCGAGGTGTCGTTGATGTTGAGGCTCGAGAGGAAGTCCCCGACGGAGGCAAAGTGAACGGCCTTTCGGCGACAGCGGCTGTGGGCCAGCTCCTGCTCGCTGCTGGCACTCCGGCATTCCAGTTGATCGCCGTCCATTGGGCTCGAATTTGATACACGCTTCAATTTGGTACTGGAGGGTCTTTGAAGGGATTTGGATATTTTTGGATGTGTGCTTTTGTGACAGTGGGGGTTCCTACTGGTGTGTGTTTGAGTGAGCAGCTCCAACAGCCAACTACCTGTGCTCCCCGAAAGCAATCATCTCATGGAGTACTGCCTCAGAAGTAGTGTAGTTTTCGCAGCTCCATAAATCCATCACCTGGCCCGGCTCCGCTGGCATTTCAATAATTCAATCACGTGGCATCGTATCGGATAATTGAATATGTCATCGTGTTGAGCGACACAAATTTCATTTCAATACGCAGAACATTTAACAAATAAACTCGACCGAGTGAGTCGGGCCGTGCCGGGCCGGGCCGGGACAGGGACTGGGACGGGCCTCAAAGACGATCGCCGATGATTGAACGATGATTCGATCAAGGGACGAGGGCGGACGGGGAGGAGGGGCCCTGAGACGGAACCGCCAAATGGCAACGTGAGTGATTGTCGCAAAAGCTCAAAGGCGACAACAGCTCTTCGAATTGTACTGATTTTTATTTATTTTATGTTTGAACCGAAACGTCCGCGGAATCCCAAATGAAATGCGACCGAAATGCTTTTATTTTCGGGGAGAGAGTGGAGTGCACGGGGGGCAAGGGTGCCGGGGTTCCGATATCGGTTCGGGCCCCGCTCTCGAACCGCCAATTGGTGTGGGAAAATCGCTCCGGGCCGCGGCAACAGGCGTGGCGATCCCCCATTAGCATGTTCACCTCGTGTCGATTCAATCGAATTTTAATTGCCCGACTGCGGATCTATGTGGGAGCCAGTGGGGGAGCTTAGGAGGCAGGAGTGTCTCCCAGAGGACGCAATTAGTCTCTCAAAACAGGACTATGTAGTCCTGGGAGGAGCTACGCTGCTATGAGCCCCCTAAGTAGTATCTAAAAAGTAGAACCAAGATCTCCCCCCCCAGACAGCTTCATTCACGTAAACTGGGTCGATAACTGACCTACAATCCTGCTGGCATTCCCCCAGCCAGGACCCATCCAGTTCGATGTTCGATAGATTTTTGACATTTTTTTGATCGACTCGACTCGGCGGCGCATTGAACCCGATCCAGGCCGATCCGGCCGACCATTATTCACACGCTGCTTGGCCGTGGGAGAAAAATGCTGGACCGAAGGATGGCAGGACCCCGGATCCGCAGCGGACGCTGCCGAAAAAGAGCTAAACAAATCAATACGAAAACGATGCAAATGGCAAAAGGCATGTCAACAATGCCAGCGAGTAATTGGCAGTGGTCGGCTGATGACGCTCGCATTGAAGTTGATGATTGCGCCTGCCTCCTGCCCTCCGGCCCGCCTGCCCTCCGCCGACTCCTTGCGCAGTGATTGCGATCGCTGGAACTCCAGCTCCGAGCCACCAGCTCCCAGAGCTCCGCCAAAGTGCAGCTAAACATCTGGAGCAGGCAGTCGAACCGAGCAGCTCCACCCATCTCCAGCCTGCCGGAGCTGATCACTGATCTTTGCCGACAGGGCGTACAGTGGGAGAAAAGCCTCCACCTCCTTAATCCGAAGACGAAGTCCAATTCAAGCAACTAAAGACCCTTTCTCGCAGTGCCCTCTTCAGCGAACAGCGGCTTTGATCTGTCACCGCTCGCCAATCGAATCACGGCAGACGCGAGCGGCAGCAGATAAAATTATTGAAATTACATTGGCAAACGCCGTCGATCAGGGACAGGAATATAGTACACACTGCAAATACACCAACAGCTGCTTCTTCGGCTGCTGCTGCTGGTAGTGGAGAACACGATCGCCGACACTTACAGGCACAATAATTATCGCTTTTAGTCCCAGTCCGGCCTGTCAATGCGATTCGAAAAATGTCGTCAGTGTCGCCCAGTGCCGGCGAGTATAGCTCATCATTGGAGCAGGATCCCGATCCCGATCCCGATCTCGGCCAGCACCCAGCGATCAGTCCGGTGGAGGCTCTTGATCGGCCCCGTGATTCCTCATTCGATTTCGTGCCGCAGTGCCCGTTTTTAAAATGTAATCATCATTAAAATATTTATGGGTTATCTCTCGCTCCTACCAGCGGGGCCGGAGCGTCTCCGACTGGCCGGCTTGTAATGACCATACATAGCAATTGGTTCTCACGTTCGGGCCACAAAAAAACCACGGCAGGGGCCGCGAGGGGCAAGACAAAGACGCGTTGCCAATTTGGCTTCATCATTCGAGGCTGGAGCTGAACCTGAAGCTGAAGCTGAAGTCGAAGCTGCAGTTGCAGGCAAGTCTGGAGCCGATGCTGAAGTTGTCATTGTCATTGTCATCGTCACTTGGCTGGGATTCGGTTCGAGATCGAGATTCGGAGTGGCATCTTTCGGCTGGGGCAGGAATGCGCCGATCTGACTCGATTGCAGCCTATCGATGGAATTTCAGCTGCCCCAGAGCAGTTCTCGGATGAGTTTCCAGCCCGAGTGAGAGAATTCAAATAAGAACCTTGGCACTTCAGAAGGAGAACTCGACGGTCTGTTCCGATTCCTGACGGATCTCCCATAGACCATGGCGTGATCACTGCTCCTGTCACAGCGACTGTGCCCTCCGGCTCGCCCCTCCAGCGCAATAGAGCGGCAAACAGGGAACTCTAAATTGGCGTCTTGACTCGTCATTTCTTCCCGGCTCTTCGAACGGAGGAGTAGCGCTTCGGCCGATGTTGTCGTTTATCAATTATGACAAATCTTTGCGCATGCGTGGCCAGCGGCGTCGTCAGCGGAGCTATTTATAACACGGCGGAGCCCCTCCCGGCTCCTCCTCGGTTACAGCCACTCACACACGGCCTTATGCATATACGTACGAACACGCCGCTGTCCCATTCCGTGTTTCATTTTAATTTGTAATTATTTCCCCAGCGTTTTTGCCGCGGCAGCTCGTTTTGGATTTTTTACCTCTCGTACGACTGGAGCGACTCCGTGGCTTCCTCGGCTGCCTTTGCATGTCGGGCTGCTGCTTCTCTCGAACGCCACTTGCGCTTCGGTTCGGTGACAAATAAACCAAGGGGCAGTCCTCTCCAGAGAAGCCGCAGAAAGCGGGTCTCTATCTATTCCTTAATTAATTGTTTTGCCATACAAGCTGTAGTTGGGCCCTTTCTTCCCGCCCAGAACCCAAATATGATGGCCCCCACCCGGCCAAGTGAAGAGTCCACTGAACACCACTTGGCACTCGTCTAGTTCGCAGCCTGCAGCCCACAGAGCCGCAGCCCAGCTCTTCCACTCTTCCACTCAATCAAGGGCCCGATTCTGCCAACTTGAGGCCAGGTCCGCGGCTACTGTTTCTGGAGCGACTGCCCCGGCAGAGGTCCTGGGCGCAGGACCCGGCTCGTTATTAATTTGGCATGTGACAAATTGTGCTACGCGCTGGCCAGCAATTAGAGCGCGGGAGACAGCTCTGGGGCGAGGCAACTTGGCTGATTTAACAAAATTTCACCGCCGAGACACGTACAAAACGGCTTCGATCTGCGGGGATGCCCGGGAGAGGCTCGGAATGGGATTCGGAGGAGCGTCAACAGACGACAAGTGGCACTTTGGCGCATTAAGAAAATCTGTACAAGTGTCACTTTGGCACACACAGCCTCCAAGACGCTCCTCCAGGAACAGAAGCGGCCTGTCAGCTGGCGGGGATCGGAGGCGGAGACGGAGGCTGAGGCAGACTGGGGGCTTGAAGGTGGGTAGGTAGAATTATAACGCCAACGTTCCTAAGGCAACAACGGCCGAATGCAATTCCTCGGCGCAGCAAGGATTATGCAGGGCTTGTTTAATCACTTTTCATTCGAGCAGGACAGGCGGGCGGGGAGGCGGGGAGGAGTGGAGTTCAAAATACAGAAGGCTGGCCCCTGGAGCCTTCGCCCGGAGCACCTCGAATTTGTCCAGTCATCGGCATTATTTAATGAGTTGCCAACAGGTTGTCCAGGCGGAAAATCATCAGGCCGCGGCTCGGAGGCAGATTCGGGCTCGGATTCGGGTCCAGAGGCGGCCGGAGATGCAGATGCAGATGCTGTTCAGGTTCAGGTTCGGATTCGCGTTCGCGTTCACGTTCGAGTGCGCGGATCTGGGGATCTGCAGCTCTGGAAATGTGCCGAGTCAGCGCCGCAAACAGAAGCCAACAGCCAGTCCGTCAGTCAGTCAAGCGGCCTACGCCCGGACTCCTGCGAAGGTCCCTGGACACCCCTCCGATCCGCATCCGACTCCAGGGCCAAGTCCAGGCCCAGCTCCTGGGCCCCGTTTTCCCCAGTGTACAGCGTAGATGCAACTTGTTGGTGGCTCTGCACTTGACTCGCCCTCTGCCGCGCCGCAGCCGCAGCCGCGGACTGTCAATTTGACAGACAATCTGTCGACCGTTTGAAGCGACTCAGCTACTGTCTACAGCCACCGATTATGATTTGTTTGCCGGGGGATGGATGGAGCTACCCTGGAAGAGGAGGGCATATGGGTTCTAGAGGAGGTCTGGCTTCTGTCCTGTATATTAGGAAGTGTCTTAACATAGAAACTTTGCGGAGAAATGGCTTGAAAAAGTTTGATTTAGAGGAAGGACCTGAGACAAGAGCTAAGGCCTATTCGGCAAGTCCCTGCCAGGAGGCAAGGATGAGGAATTCGAACGAATCCAATGGATTGGAAGAACGCTCGCCTCCGTGGCCGCTACTTGAGATCGAGAAGCCCTCAAAGTGGCACTCCACTTGGCTCATTTCTTGCCTTGTATTCAGGGATTACACTTGTACCCTCGCACACATATTTAGGGAGATCTTTAGGTCTGGCGTTGGCATCCACAGCATTCAACGAAGAATGTTTGGGATTTGTATCTCTCGGCCGCCGCGCGAGCCTCGCATTCAAGCTCTCACCCCAGCGATCGACGATCGGCGATAGGAGATACCAGATACAAGATACAAAATACAACAAACACACAACCACATGCTCGCTCGATTCCCAGATCCCCAGATCCCACATCCCAGATCCCGGATCCCACATCCCACATCCCGCTTGCTCGCCACCAAGCGATCCCCATATGGCCCCTCGGTTAATACTCATAATTGATTAAAAAGAAAATTTCCATGGCATTTATGCGTACCACGCCACTCATCCCACAACGTCGAGTTGTTGACAGCCTCCGATGGAGCTGCCCATGAAGTGGGCTACACTGCGAGGAGGCTCGGGCCGGAATTCCCGAAGACAGCCCCCAGGCAGCCCAGAACTGCCACTTGTTTCCCCCAGTGTAGCCGCGGACTCTGTTTGGGGTCTCTCCCGCCTTTGTGATACTTATTTCTGCGCAGCGCTGTTTCTGTTCTCTGGAAGTAGTTGTCGAAATGTTTTTATTTGCTATCGATTAATCGCTTGAGTCCACAGGCCGCGTCCCGCACGAAGCGCGGTGGCAGTTGCTGCTCTGCCGGGTATCTGCCGGGTATCTGGCAGATACCCGCTCTCGCGACTTGGAAATGCTGCTGTGTAATTGTTTTGAAGTCCCTGCCTCGGAACGGATTGGTAGCAGACAGCAGACAGTGCGGACCGGCCTCGGCTCTGGGGCTGTCATAGCGCCTGATTGATCGATTGTTTGCACACGTTTTTGTGAACGCATTTATTGAGTATTTTATTAATTTTAACTGATCGATGAGCTGCTGCCTGTGTTGCTGTTACAATTTCTTCGTTTCTCGCTTCTTTCTGTCTCATTGTGTTGTGTTGTGCTTTGGGTCTGGCTCCTCTCACGGATAACTAGCGGCCAACTCCGGCTCAGACTCAAATCAGGCTGTCCATGCTGACCCAGCGCCTGAGCGGGAGGCCGTCCTTGGGGAGCTCCAGCAGGAACTCGGACTGGGTGCGCAGCAGGCGCGGGGAGCTCTCCATGCCCCACGTCTGGGAGGAGCGCGAGGAGAGCTCCGTGTCCAGCTCGAAGTCGTCCGGCTCGCACTCGACAAAGTCCTCCGAGGGCGAGGAAGCCCTCTCCTGGTCCTGGTCCGGGTCCGGGTCCTGGTCGAGGTCAAGTTCGGGCTCCTCCTCCTCCTCGAGCCACTGCTGCGGCTCCTCGCTGGACTCCTCGTGCAGGATGATCCTGGCCCGCGGCCGCAGGGACCGGTATGTCCTGGGCTGCTTCTTGGCATTGCTTCGGCACCCGATGCCCAGCTTGTTGGGCCTCGTTTGGGGCCGTAGGCGCCACGGCAGCCCCCGGAGCCGCTGGTAGTCCAGCAGGGGCTCCTTCAGCTCCACGAAGAACCGGGCGCAGTGCCGCCCGTCCATCCACGAGTGGTTCCTGCCCGGCAGGTTGCTCCGCTCGGGCGGGTAGCGGCAGTGCCGCGGGCGCACGGACAGCGACTTGACCATGGTGGACGACTCGTAGTAGCGCTGGTCGTAGCCCACGGCTCCCTCGCACTCCGGGGGGTCCATCAGCTCCTTCACGCGGGCGTAGATCGCCGGCAGGGCGTCAGCGAAGAGGCAGCGCGGCACAGAGTTCCGCCAGGGACAGAGCACGGGGTTGGAGCTCCCCTTGGCCCCCACGAGGGGGGGTGGACGGAAAATGTCCGGGTACGGCTCGGACTTCAGTTTGGCCATCAGGTCGAGGGCGCTCTGGTGGAAGTCCCAGCTGGTCTTCCCGTCCGGCAATCGCCACTCCCCGTAGGCACTTAACTCTCTTAATTTTGGCGGATGGTAGGATCCGATCTCCGAGTCCGAATCCGAATCGGGGGATCTCTGCCAGTCGTAGGACCAGCGCTGAATCGACTGCGACAGCTCCTCGGCGGTCACCAGGTCGAAGTCCTCCTGATCCTCGATCCACACAGTGCGGCGCCGTGCGCGCGTCCTCTTCTTCAGCGGGGCGCGAACCATTTTGGGGCTTTTTTTGGGAATTTTTTGGCTACCCGATGTTCCTTCCAGTATTTTGAAAAATATTTCGAAAATCGCTCAACCGATCTCTTCAATGTGTGCCGATGTGGGGAGTGTATGCGAGTGGGGCGTACGGGGGGGAAGATCTCCGAACTTGACATGACGGGGATGTCAGAGGTAGCTGAGTTCGAGAAGGGTACTGTACTACAGATGGGGAATACTCAGATCCTACTCCTTCAGTTCCTGCCACCGATCGACACACATATATCACGCACGTCCCCCCGCCCCCTGCCCCCCTCGATACAGATACGGATACAGATACAGATACAGAGGCCGGACCGTTTCGTATAATTTTTATATGCAGTCATCAACAGCTCATATATATTTTTATTGCCAGCCCGCTCAGATATGCATCTGAAGCACCAGAGACAACAGGGAAAAACAAGTAAGATCGGGCGGCAGATGAAGATGAAGATGCGCTTGAATTCGAATCCGAAAGATGATGATAATGACGATAATAATGACGACGATGGGCTGGGATGAGGATGAGGATGCGGTGATGACTATTTCTGCGTACAGATTTCCAATAAAATTTTGTCGACTCTCAGCTCCGAGTCTCAGTATTTCATCTGGTGTGTGAGCGAGATTTACACGCTGATACAAGAAATAAACAAAAGCAACAATAAACCCGCCTCGGACGCGACTCCGGATCGGAGATACATACGTTATACCTCGCTTAGTCACTCGCAGAAGTGCCCTCTCTCTCTGGCACGGGGGCTGTAAAGATTTATTTCTTTATTTTGGCAGCAGCATCGAGCCATCGAGCCATCGAGCCATCCAGCCATCGAGCCGTCCAGTAGCCCCAACCTCTGGCCGTCTCTCTGTTTTTTATTACCAGGAAATTTGTATTTAATACGTTTTTTCCGCGTTTCGGGTGCGACACTGTCCGGGGGTTAAGCTTAACCCACTAACCGAGAGGTTCTCGCTTAGTCCGAGCCAGCCCGGATATCTGGACACGAGATCTGGTCTATATGCCCGCCCGACACCAGCTCGGTAGCCGATTTTCAATGGAAGCCACACACAATCAATCGGTTCGCAGAAGTCCCTGGTTAGTCCCTGGCTTCCAGCCCACAAGTATGTCGTGTAAATGGGGTTTCCAATTTCCAGCTTCCAACTACGACTAGCTCCGCCCGCCCTGATTCTATCTGCTATATGTCGCGCTCTAATCGATTTCTTGGTACGTTCTCCTCGGAGGTGTTCTCTGGCCAGCAGTTTGTTTACAGTTTGGGAGCAGTATTTGTGTTTTCCCCAAAGAGCTCTGCTCTAGCAGCTCCTATCGAGTTACCCCTCGGCGCGCCCCACAGAATCCAATCCCAGTTCGCATTGCCAAACCAACTGGACCTTGGCGCGCGTTAGTGCAGCTCTTAGTCCAGTTCAGTTCGGTCTAGTCAATTGTCTCGGGTGCTCAGGGATTGCATTTAATTGCTATAATTTTTCAATTGCAACAAAAGACTCCCTGGCACAATGCAAACAAATCGCAGCCGGGGAGACAATGCCCGGGCCCCTTGACAAATGCGAATCGGAATACGAACGCATCCGAATTGGAATCCAAAACCAAAGCCGGGCATGTGTCTCACACACTTGGGGAGAGGGAGGTGAAGACGTGTGTTATCGTTCAGGTGTGCTGCAGGTGGGTGGGTGAGGCGGCTGGGATTTCCTGAAATCAAATCTAGCAAATCAGACCAAAACCAAACACCGAAAACCAAACTATACCGAACCGAACCGAACTGATGTGTCTGTCTTGCCAGAAACTAAAATTTTAAATGCTCTCCAGGGGGAGGTAAGTGGCGGTTTTGGGGGGCCGGAGGTGGGGTGTTGGGGGCGGACCGGCAGTGGCATGCGGTGGGCGGCGGGCGGCATGCGGCGGGCGGCGGAGCGTGCCATCAATACGGCAAACGACGACAAACGCAAACTTAGAAACGTCTGAGTGAATCGACGACGATGGCATTGAACAGAAGGCAGCTGAGCCATCTATGCTCTGCAGCCCGCCCCCACAGCCCCTCCCCAATGGCGCCCACTTATCGCCCAACCGTCGTCATGCTCCGAGATACAGATACACATGAGTATCTGATGGATACTGGGCAAAATTAGTTTGCTTTCGGCTTAGCTCAGATTGCTTTGCTTTTAAAGTCTGTTGCCTTTCGGTTTTTCGGAAGTGTAGGGATGCCCTCTGGAAGCCACTGCCTTTTGGCATGGGTCTCGAAGATATTTCTCTCAGTGCCGCCGCTCGGCCTTGCTCTGCTTTGCTTTTCTGCTCTTCTGCTTTGGATTTTGTGCTTTCGGCCAGGGCTCTGGCTCTGGCTGTGGCTGTAGCTGTGGCTCAGTTGCCAGCCAGTTGGCTGGCTGGGTGTACAATTACCTTAACGCATCGACAATTATACGAATGGTTGGACGGCGCTTCGGCTTCCACCTCCGGCGCGGCTGTGGGGAGCCCAGGGTGGAGCTGTTTGGGACCAGCCCATCCATCGCCATCAGCCCATCAGGTGCGATATGCGATACGCAAGCGACGCGTCGACGGTTGAGACAATTGCGCCACAAAACGGTTGCGACTGGATGCCCCAGAAGATTGCCTTTGCCTTTGCCTTTGCCTTTGCCTCTGCCACTGCCTCGGAGTGGGTCTCGCCCAAGGCGAAGGAGGAGGCAGGTCGAAGAACCTCCGCCCCGAGCAGAAACACGCCCCAACCACAGTGCGAGGAATTAAAAATAAACAAAAGGGCAAATCGAAGACGTGTCTTCTAATCCAAAGAAAGCAGAGCTTTTCTCCCCAAACCAGCTGTCGCTGCGGAATGCTTTTCTTGAAATTAACCCTCTTTTGTTTAATTATTGATATTGTTGTTGGGACGCCAGGCAACCAACCACTGCGCAAAGATGCGGCTTCCCAAAAAACCGAGAACTGATTGCTCCGAGCCGGGCACTCCGGGGTGCAGGGCAGCGCAGAGCCCAATAAGGGGGGGCGTGGCACTGCCAGCGGCATTTCATCAAACCCCACACACAGTCGCCTCATCTCCCAGCCATCCATGTGTGCGGATTGCGGACTGAATCGTATTGAAAACTTCGGGGCACCCACAGCCGAGAGCAGGCAGGGGCCAGGATGCAGGCTCGGCTCTACTTACTTTTTAATTGGCAAAATTAATGCAATGCAATGAAACGAAGCCCGTCATGCTGATACGCGATATGGGATATGGAATATGTGCTATCCAAATCCATATCCATGTCCATATCCAGATCGAGAGACAGCGACTGAGACTGTGGGGGAGTGGGGCAGGTTCGACCCCGGCACGGATTGGGGATGTTTCTTTTTCTGGGGGACGGATGGGCTGACATGCCAACGGCACTTCCCTGCTCCGGCTCGTATCTGTATTTGTATTTGTATTTGTATTCGTATTTGTGTTTTTGTAATTCTTAGAAATTCAATTTTCAACTTAAAAGCCCACCACACTCGCCGCCCCGCGCTCGACAAGTGATTAAGTGAGGAGCAACAACAAGAACCACGTTATGCAAAAACAAAAACAAGCCAACTGCAAAAACTCGGAAGAGATGTGGCCTCCTTTGAGGCAGACTACCAGAATGCCCTTCAAAAACATTAGTTTTGATGGTGGAGTCCTTTGTGGCTCCCTAACCCTTTGAACCCTGGAGGAGTGGGCTGGAATACTTCGCTAACTCCTCAACTTTTACTAATCTTTTCCTTCAAGTTCCTGGCAACAGCCGTAATACCCCTTGTGAGGGCAGAGAAGAGCAGGCGAGCAGACTGAAATGTTGTTGGCGGCGTCGCGGTTTTGATCCACTCGCATAATGAAGATCATGACGATCTGGGACGACGCTTTGGCATTGGCATTGCCCCTCCGTCCATCCGTCCATCCGTCCGTCCGTCTGGCTGGCAGTCCGTCTGGCAGTCAGTCATTCAAGCAAGTCAGTCACACATATTGAAATAATTATTATCTGCATTTCGAGATCGGCACAGCGACTCCGGAGCGCGGAGCATCGGCATCGGCATCGACATCGCCATCGCCATCGCCATCGACTCGGAGTTCGGCATTTGGCCCCACTTCGCAGTCGCAGTCTCAGTCTCAGTCACAGTCACTGTCGCAGTCGCAGTCGGAGCGAATTGAAGGCCATAAAAAATCAACGCATATTGCACACTGTCACTCCGAAATATTCGCCTGCAGGGGGGAGAGTTCACCGGCTGCACTGGGGACAACGTGCAGCTGGTTTGGGGCTCCCACTTCGAGGTGCAATCACCCACCATCCCCACTTTTTTCAGAGTGTAGGCCAGGGCCGTGGCCAGGGCTCATTAGCAGGGCTCTACCCCCGGTCCTTGCCCGCCAGGAAGTGATAATCCTTTGACAAAGCCGGAGACCTGGCAGATTTCGCGCGATTCGAACGGCGCGTGAAGTGAACAAGAAAATCCGCGCAAAAAAGAGAGCGACAACCCCTTCTGGGCCCGCTCGGCGAATTCCCCAAAGAACCCAATCCAGGCCGGGCCGGGCCGGGCCGAATGACAACAATCAGCCACAGACCCTCCGCCCCCGCATACGCCCCTGGCACCCTTGTAATGCGACGTGTTTGCCTCAATTCGAGCATATGAAAACGGTTTATTTTGCTCGATTAAGTTGCCTTTTGAAATGCGATTCAAGGCGGCAGTCGGCACTCGCAAAAAAAGAAAGTAAAACCCAATACACGGGCGGGGGAAGGGGGTGCCAGGTTGTCCCAGGAAGCTGGAAAAGCGCGACAGGAAGCAATAAAAATCGGGCGGAGGATATTGAAAATCGTTTCCCGGGGCAGGAAGTTCGGGGACAATGAAGGCCCGGCATGAATGGAAAATGGCAATCCTGTGGGCTTAGGATTGGCTGGGCACTTGCGGCCTTGTGTGGGAAGCCAATCGCTCTATGGCTATATTAGAGCTGCTCCGACCTTGACAGGCCAGCCTTGTCTCCGGGATTAGATAACATCTAGCAGATCTCTCTCCTCCAGGGGCCATAAAGTGCGCTCTGCCTGGGAGCTAGGACAGCCACCAGCGGAACGGCCATAAAACTTTCACCGATGGCCCGATAAACATCAATGGGTGCCACCTCTCAATGGGCGAGGTAACAGGTAGCCGTAGCCGTATACGGCTTTACGATCGCCATAAAACCGGAGGTTGCCGAAAGGTTCAATTGCACAGTAACCGCCAGTGCCCATCGATTCGGAGCGGGTTAACAGGCCCGAGCACCGAATAGAGTACTGTCCTATCAGATCCGATCCATAGACAGTAGCCGCGGCGCCGTAAAACCACCGGGTTCGGGCCCACCATAAATCCGAAACTTTTACGAGGCCTCCGATATTTAACGACTTTATTAAATGTCATGGTAAATATGGGACCTGGAGTGGGTCTGGAAATAATTGCAGGAGCGGGAAAGAAAGGGCCTACGCCTCTATCGACGAGAAAGCGCATGCTGCTTCTTAGGTATTTCTTCCCGGGCTGAACCCCTGCTCTCTTGATGTGAAGAATCCCTTGACTATTGACCTCCAGTTGGGACGGCGTCCTCCATTCGGATTCGCGACTAAATCATAACGTCGCCCCCCAGAAGAGCTCCCTCCCGAACGCCCATACCTGGCCCTGGGATGTATATTTTTACATGCGTACTCCCGCCCACACAAGGATCAAGTCCCGTGCTTCGCCAGCGGGGCCCAAGACATCGGGCCAAAACGGAAAAAAGTCGAAAGGGAGAACAGGCAACAGAAAGGCGGCGATGACGCCCCTCTAGGGACAATATTTATAACTTTTGCGGCGCGTCTCAATTCATTTGTCGCTATGTGCGAGTGTGGGCACTGAGAGGAATGGGGGTTACTTGGGGCTATGAGATATTATGCCTATGGATGAGTATTCGTTCATGGAGCCTGCTCCTTGGCCAAGACTCCTCCAGTCCCTCCAGTCCATAGCTCTTTCTGGCCCTGATTTCTCGCAGTGTCCCCGACTGGCCCTGCTTCTTCTTGCGCCGATTTTGCCAGAGTGTCTGCCACCTACGTAAGCGTATAATTCGTTTAGCGTCAAAAGGCAGCCACGGCAACAACAGAAACACAAACTTAATCAGTCACTTTAACACCCAGCAGCCGCCACTTACACACCGCCACACCGTCGAGAGGCCCTGGCAAGAGAGCAGTGCGGGGAGGGGGAAAGGGGGAAGGGGGGAGGGGAGCAGGCGTGGGGCAGGAGAAGGAGGCAGCTAAGGAGACTGCGTCTGTCATGGTCGATATTGCGTTGACACCAAATTTGCATTAAAATGCAATTGTGAGAGCAGATCTCGCTCCTGCCCGTCTCGCATTTTGAATCGGATCGCTTCGGTTCGGCCTGCTGCTACACTGAGCGAAAAGCCGGGGGAGGGAGGGAGCTCCCCAGTAACACTCCAGTCCTCTGTCTGGCCCTGGTTCTTCGCAGTGCCTGCCCCCTGGCTGTGGGTAATGCATCTTTAGTGTCTATTGAGCAGGACATTAGTCACGTGGCATGCCGTGGGCAGAGGCTCCCTGGGAGCAGGGGGATGGGGCTGGTCGGGGGAGGGGGAGGGGAGTGCGACAGACACAACGCCGCGAAATATCAATTAAATCGCAGAAAATAGAAAGTGAATTCTTTTAACAGTCAGTTCCGCTTTGATCTCGCCTGGTTTACGATCTTCGGGAAATCGCGTCTATGCGTACCGCACTAAGCACCAAGTACCACGCACAGCTCCCGGCCAGATATGGCGGCCAGAAGCCGTGGAGCGGGCCGGCACTGTGACTGACTTGCGACACCAATTAAAAATAGTTTTGACACATCGCGAGTCCCAGCGCCGACTCCGGGCAATAAATTAATTACAAACTAGCGACAGGAGGGAGAGGGGCCGGAGAAAGCCCTGGAGCAGCTCTCCAGATCCCATTCGCGGATCACCATTTCATACTTCTGGGGTAGGGATAGAACCGGATACCTGGTAGATACCCGATAGTGCTCGCAAGGAGGCATAGGATTACGTCCATGGGTGTCCCAGAACTCCGGATCTCTGCCCACCCTACGTGGGTGTCACCTTCTCCGCCCTCGGGTTGCTGTTTCTCCTGTTTCCTTGGAACTATTTATTTATTCGCGATTCGCATTCTTGCAGAGAGAGAAAATACTACTTGAATTGCACAAATACTGCGGAATATCACGAAAATGGAACCATTTAATCGAGGAATTTCTAAGAAGATAGGATAGGTTTCCGGAGTAGTGCCAGCTACCTGAGCCCTTTCTAGGATGATAGTCCGCCACCAGGGGCAGTTTGCCTTTCCTTCCCCTGGCCCGCTGCCCGCTGCCCGCTGTCCCTCTGCTCCTCCGCCCGCCCTGTCCGCCCCTCTCCTAGCCGATGATCTGCAGCAGCCTCTTGAGGGTTTCGCGTGGAGTGTTTGCTGGCCTGTTGTTGGCAGACAACTCAGCCACTAGGCTTGAAACTTCAAGCTGAGCACCGGCTCAAGTCGGAAAAAGCTCGTGCTTCCTCTTCTGCAAGTCTCCCAGGACCCCCCACCGCCCCCGAAAAGTAACAACCTGCTGCTGCCGCTTTCAATTATTCACACATCATCAATGGGCCTCGACAAATATTCAGGGAAAAGTCAGTACGAACTCTGCTGGCTGCTTGGTGGCTGGGCTGCCCGGCCGCAGTTCTTTGTCTTCGGGTCGGGCGACCTTCCCAGGGGGACAGGCACGGGGCCCGGCCCCTGCCCCTGCCCCTGCCCCTGCTGCGAACGTGTCTGCATATTGTTTCGTTCATGTCAAGTTATTGACCCGCGCCGGGCATTTTGAAATGTTTATGCGTTTTCATGACTGAGATGTGCAATTGATAATCCCCGGCTGGAAATTATGAATATGCAGCGCTTCCCTGGGACCTGGCAGGACTCCCAGCTCCCCAGGCCCTGGGAGCCAAAACAGAAACGAGGCGAGAGGCCAGAGGATGAGTCCCAGGAGGAGTCGGGTGCCTCCCGCTGGCTGGGTATCAGGTCGGTAGCCATCGCTAGACACGTCTACGTTTATGCGGAAGAGTGCAAATTGTTTCTCGTAATTATGAGGCGAGGGGCTCTTCACGACAACCGACCTGTGGCAGGGGGAGGTCTTCGAGGAAGGGGACGCCCTGGGGAAAGGTGGAAAGCCCGGCCAGGAGAAGCGCATAAACCCCGGCGAGAAATCCGAAAAAGTCCCCAACTGCTTCTTATCGGCGACAAGCGATCAATACAGCAGCAATCAATATGGTCAATAAAGTTCGGTCCCTGGGCTCTGGGCCAGCAGCGGCGGAGGGGCGGGGCGGGTTAGGCGGCCGGGGGCAGGCCGGGACCCCGGAGAGAAGCTGCGATGGGTTAACAAACAAGGCGACGTGATGTACACGCTGAAACCCAAGAAGCCCGAATCGCACCGAGTGTGCATATGGAAATGGCCGAAGCGGAGGCTGCCCAGGGGGAGGGTCGCCCAGCTCGGCCGGGAGCGGGCTGGGGGGGACAGCGGGACACTGGGACATCGGGCGTCCCGTCACCGACTCTTGTTGTCACTGTTGTTGTCGCTTGATCGCAAATTTGCCATGGCAGGCTTGACAACTTGCAGCCAGGCTGCCAAAGGGCACTGGGAGAAAAGCAGGGGGAGCTCAGTCCTAATCTGATTATCCTCTGAGGAGCAGCTGCTGAGCTGGGGGCTACTGGAAGAGGTGGGGAGAACGATTTCTCGCAGTGCACAGAACTGCAGCAAAGCCAAGAACCAGCAGAGCAAGGTAGCAGCAGGCGGAGAGCCGCCACCTTAAAATAATGTTACAAAACTTTTTTGGCATGTAGCTGAGTACGGCCCTGTAACCAATTCGAGGCAACGCCATGATCCTCGGACCTCGCATCCGTAGCCACGTAGCCCCGCCAATCCGAAACCCCATACCCTGCTACCTGGCCCCTGGCCCCCTCCCTTCCCGAATACCCATTCCCGGCAACAACAAATTGGAGATCACGGTTTTCATGTACTACATGCAAATTCATTGCTACTGTTGCTCCCTGCGATCGCAGCGGCCCAGAAGAGGCTGGATCTGGTGGCTACCGGGCTATCGCTTCCATAACCATAAAGCTGCGAGCTGCGAGCTGCGAGCTGCTAGCTGGGCCCCGAGAAGAGCTGCCTCGGTAGCAGCCGGAAGCGCAGCGAGTTAAATAAACAATCCGAAACAACGTCGAGTTGCTCGAGGACCCAGCCGCGAGTCATTCACAAAGGAAGTTGGTGGCATAATGCGCTGCCTACTAATTCTAGAACTTGTTCACTGCACTCACCTTCGCTGGCTTCGTTGGCACGTCGACTTATAGGTCCACCATGTCCTTTTCTCTAAGATTCCTCAATGGCCTGAAAGCACAGAATAAATTTTTAGAACATTAGACATTGCAAGATGGATAATAATTCCTGGCAGTTGGTCCTCCGTCCCAGACTTCCGCCAGCTGATATACCCTTTCGAATAGTAAGCAGAGGAAACTGTTCGATCGGCCTGTCCCACTATCGAGGGAGGACTCCTCCCCAGGAGACCGCCCCTCCTCCTCGCCCCGCGAGCGGAGCACGTGGCGGCTGACAGAGGACAACGCGCTGGCGCAGATCTTGTTGCAGGACCTGGATTAAGTCGGAGAGGATACACGAAAAGCCAGACGGAGGAGTGTAGCTGGCGGCGCCACCGCACACACATCGCTGGCACTTCTAACACTCCCGGCCCGACTCCCCTGCAATCACGAAATTACCACCCATCCGAGCGATCGAACACTTGGATCTCCGGGAATCGATTCGGGGAATTCGCTCTAGGAGATCGGGTTTCAGTGGCGCGTCTATCAGGCACCTAGACGGATGGCACCTAGACACGTATATGTGTCCCAGACTCGGGTTTCCAATTCGCTATTTGCAATTCGCAGCTCCAGTCCAGCGGAGCGGGGCACTTGTAGCGCGATTCGGATCTGGCAGTCGACTGGGCAGAGCTTTCCGTTCCAGACCGGGAGTGATTGGATCGACGGCTGTTGCGATTGGGGACTATCGATAAGCTCTCCGGGAACCAGGGCCGCGGAAGAGTGATTGGAACTGGAGCCAGTGGCTGATGGATGTGGGAAGTGCCGGTTCCGTGTCCAACACTGGCCCAGAGGCGTTAAAGTAAACAGTTGCGAGCCCCACTGGGCCACTGTCAAGGGGCCCTGATTCCCCGAAGACGAGCAGATCGCTTAGCGAAGGGTCAGCCTGGGGTCGAGCCTTCTTCGCCCCTGATTTGCATGCGGCGGGCCATAAATCGCCGTTTGTTGTTTACACTCTCCGGAAACGCAGCCGAGAAATTTGTAACAAACTGCCGCAGAACCGAGCAACAAAGGCCTGGGCCAAAATACAGAAATACAGAAATACAAAAATCCAAAAAAATAAAACAAAAAGAACTGAGACTACAATTCAAACATTTCCTGTGGCCCGATCCGGTCCGGGTATGGGGTAGCGGTGCCGGTGCCGGTGCCGTCTCAAAAGTCTCAGGTAGCGCTCTCGTGAGATTGGCCTTAAAAATTATTTATATTTTTTGTTAGAAAATCAAACAATTAACCTCGAACTTGCTGCTTGTGCTGCCGCTCTCGGCCCGGCCCTTACAACATGTTTGAGACATAAAAATTTCCAATTAATTTTTTCTCCGGCCAGTGTTTTTGTTTTTAGTGGCGGAGTAGTGGCGGTGGAGCGGCGGAGTGGCGGAGCAACTTCCACGGAACGGCCGAAATGGAAAAAATTGTCACAGCCGCCGTTTACAAATAATTTCTGTGGCTGCTGGCTGCTTTTTTGGCTCTTTGGGGGTTTCAATGGAAACGAAACACATAAAACATGGCCAACAAGCCCGGCTAACTGACGGAGTGGCAGTCGAGCCCGCTGGAGTGACAGTCGAAGCGAATGCGACCGGAATGCCATAAAAAACTGAGCCGAAGGCCCTCGAACGGGAGCAATTAAAAGTTGTGCTCCGATTGACCCTTTCCGACCCGAGAGATGAATAATTTATTGCGATTTCTAGATTCTAGACTCTAGAGCGATTTAATATCCTTGGGAGGTCCTGGCCAAGTCCTGCCTTTAATCGAGCCCTGTTCGCCCCAAGTTTCCCAATCATCTTCGGCCCACAGGGAAAGTTAACCCACATGTCCAGTGGTCGCCATGTGTGGCGATGACAAAAGTTCATTAGCAACGCATCAGTGGGTTAAGCAGTCCAGGTCCAGTCCGCGCTCCGCACTCCGCATCCGGTGCGGGAGGGCCGTGATTGCCGGGCGCCTGCTGGGCTTTATTGCCAATAAATATTGGATCATAAATTCGTAATTAATATCAGGCCTCCAAGGGATGGTGGGGGAGCGAGTCGGGGGGAGCAAGCCGGGATAGTCACAAGTCGCGAAGAATTTCCCCGAAAGTCTAGACTCCGCACTTAATGCCCGTCGTGGACACAAATGTGTAAATGTAATTTAAGGAAATATTTTAATTGTTTTCGGTCCTGAGGAGCGAGGACCGCCGTGCATTTCATTGTCGTTGTCATTTTCATTCCCAGCACCTGCCAGGATGCGGGACTCGCATGTGGGACTCCTTCTGCGGGACATTCGCATTCACGGGCAATGGCAATGGCAATGGCTCTGCCTCTGACTCTGCCTGGCAATGGGCAGGATAAAATTTTATCGCTTGGAAATTTTTCAATTTTCAAATGAAACGACTATGGATATGGAAATGAAGATTTAACCAAAAAATCCGAAAAAGAAACCCGTCTCCCCCGTCGAATCAAAGGTGCCCCGCAGCCCCCGCCGAATGGCAGATGATGTGACTCTTATTAAGGCTAACAACCCGCAACAAAACGGGCATGTCGAAGCCCTCAATCTTGAAAAGTTTCCACCGCCCGCTCTGCCCGGCCCGGCTTTTTCTTCGGTTGTAAAAAGGACATGTTCCACTTGAAAATAACAATTTCATTCAATTTTTGATCATTTGCTACCAGAAATGGCAAATCAAAAAGCCATAAAAACCGACAAACGACCCAAACCAGCCAAACCAGGGCAAAAAAAAGCGAAAGCAAAACCCAAAAACCGAAAAACGGACAAGGACAAGGCGGCGGACGAGTGTCCTGTTTTGTCGTCCTTTAGTCCTGCCGTGTGCCGTGTGCCGAGTGCTTCTTGAGCGGTTTTTTGGGGCGGGTTTTACAATTTGACTTTTCACACTCTGCCGAAGGGTTCCATCGGTTCTTAAAGAATCTAAGCTCTGAAGAATTGAGTACCTTGAGTGTGTTGTTCCGCTTTCTTTGTAGAATATATAAAAAGAATGTACTATTATTTATAAAACATATCTTATTAAAATTTTTGTGTTCTTTATAACTATCTATAACCACAAAAAGTCCCATCTCATCACCAACTATCAGGCCTCCTTTCTGTAAGGGTATCCAGAGTGGCCTTCGAAAGTGACACTTTTCAGTTTCTTACAATTTTTTTCAGAGTGGGTGGGGCGGGGTGGCCGGGTCGTCGCTCGTTTGGTTTTAAAATTGAAACGATACACACACCACCCGCCCAGCCACCCACAGCTGGTCCACTTGCATGCGATTGAGCTTCCCCGCCCCGGTTTTCCGCCTTTCCCAGCTTCGCTCCTGTTTCGGGCGCTGGCCAGGCAAATCCTGCACGCAAAATTTATGTTGCATAAAATTTTTCAATGAATTTTATACCAGGAATTTGACTTGGTTTCCTTTCCGCTGGCTGTCTCCTTGAGTTCGGCAGCGCCTCGTAGCGCTGCACGTGGCATATGGAGCGTAAAGCAGTTGGATTTAGTCCACCCCCAAAGGATTGGCCAGATATGCGCGTATGTCCTTGAAGTCACCACCGAGAAGGGGGTTCAGGGCCCAGACATGTCGAATCGGCGACTGGATCAGGTCAGTGGGAAGTGGGGGGAGGAATTGAACCTCTATTGGTCGTCTAGGCCTCTGGTGTGAAACTAGGGATACTAGGGGATACATCACAAGAGATAGATCGGGTGTATCCACGAGATAAATCAAAATTTGTTGCATCCGAAGACGCAGAGCGGGGACCACCAGCGTCAAGTAAACAAGCCAGATTGGGGGAAGGGAGTTCGTGCAGCTGGGGAGGGGGCTAGGTAGCCCGATCCCGTAACTCACTTGCCCACCAAACACAACACCAGTCGGATCGATTCAAATCGATTTGCCTGAGAATCTCCACTAATTTGATTTGTGGTTAGGCACTGGGGGAAAAGTGGCCTGGATCTGCTTGGGATCCGGAGAAAAAAAGGTCTGATATTCGAGAAATCGATGTGATTCTTCCCAGTGCAAGGTCGAAGGCCCAGCCCCGAGCACGCACAGGTAAGGACGCTCATTAGAAGGGAGAAATTGGCCGGGGCTGGGAAAGTGAAAGTGCCGCTGCCGAGAGGGCAGAAGGGAGACCATCAATAAGGCCGGACAGGAGTCGAAACAAAGGGCAGGAGGGCCTGTAGGCGCAGGAGCAGAGAGCACATTTTTTTGACTTATTACCGGCGATTTGTCAGCATCGGACATGGCCTATCGCCATCCATCTCAGGAGCGTCCGATCGAGTTCTGTGAAGAGAGCCCCGTCCTCCAATACCGAGACGTGATCCGAACTCCCCGCCCCACACTGCTCCGGAGATAAATCTCGTGGGCCGGGTCCCTCACATGCGCTCATGAAGCGAACCGTTTGTCATTCGAAATGCGATTAAGGTCTTAGAATCGGTCGCGGTCTTAGACTCCCTCCCAGCCCACTCCCTCCCAGCCCGGAGGGGCAGCCCGGGGAGACCCATGAAGCGATCGTGAACAAGCAATTAGCATGGTAATGGCCGTAAATCAATCAGGAATCTGCAATCTTGTCGATTGGCTGCCGGGCGGGGCTTGTGTTCTCCTCTCCGGCAAGGTCGGCGGCGATTAATGGTCGTGTCGTCGGATCTCGATTGCCATTTCGGCTGCTCCGGCGAGCAGCTCGGAATGGGGTCTTGGAAAATATTGAAGAGTAGAGAAGCGCAAGCCGCCGAGCTGGGGAGTTCGTTTCTTCAGTCTTTCATTTCGTATTTCGCATTTCGCAAAGAGGCTACAGTTCGCCGCCTTTATCGGCCAGACCTTAATCTTAATCTCACATGTGTCGGCACCGAAATCGATAATGATGATTACCCGCATTTCTCGATCCCCGCTCGCCCCTCCCTCCTCACCCTCGCTCCACGAGGCTCTTCGCCCTCCCGCGCTTTCTCCTGCCGCTTACTCATTTTATTGCCCGGCCAAATAAACAAATTACTTGTTTGATTTCTTTTGAACGAGCCCCGAATATTTACCGCAGCCTCAATAAATTCTGCAGCGCTGCAGCGAAGCGCCCGAAAACGGCGGGCGGACAAGAAATGCGGACAGACGGACGGGCGGACAGACGGACAGGCGGACAGGGACCGGCATCGTTTATTGAAACGTTGCGGCTGCTCGGGGCTTGTTTAGACAACAATTTTCATTGTTGACTTTACTTGTTATGTTAATGAGAGAGCCGACGAGCCGTCACTCGGATCGGTTCGTTTGTCCCGGAAAAGTGGGCGGGGCGAAAGGGGGCGCAAGGGCCGTATCTGGGAGATACGAACTGCGCCTGACGCGTGGCCATGGGCCATGGGCCATGGGCCTGTTGACACTCCGCTCATCTATTGACACGCGAGTCTGGCCCAGCGGAGTGGATGTGCCCCGAAAAGGGCCCATAAACCGCCATAAATAGGAGTACCAGAGAAGATCTTCGAGGGGGAGGGCCTCCCAGCCCCACAGCCCCCACAGCCCCAAGGGGACCTTCCAATTAGCCAAACTGACAATAACTGCCGGCAGTATCAAGATATTCAATGAGTTTATGACGCCGAGCCGAGTGAAACAACAAAGCATAATTATCAGAAGCCTGCCGCCCGGCCCTGCGGATCGGGACTGCGAGGGACTTATCTGCAATTTGGCGATCGTAACAGTTTTGACAAATCGCACACACCACCACTCGCGGCCGTCGAAAGGTGACTGCCTCAGAAACGAGAGGTAGTCCGGGGCGGGGGCCGCTCCGCCGGGCGGCGGGCTTTGAGCTTTATTTTGATTTCAATCTAAAACACACAAATCGTTCATTCTTCTTCAGGCGAGCGTCGCTTCTTGATCTCCGCCCGTCCGCCGCAGCACCGTGAGTCGGCCGCAAAAAGCCCCAAGTCGGAGGCTCTGCTCCTGCCCCCCTCTGAATGACATTTTTACGATGCTGACGCGCGTTCCTCACCACGAGACGTCGGCCGCGGATGGAGATGTGATTTGCATGCTTAAGCAGCCGACTTCGAAACAATCTGGTTATGGCTCCTTCGAGGAGCGGGGCAGGGCTTCCAGGAGGGCTTCCAGGGGGGCAGAGCCAAGGAGTGGCCGAGGTTCTCAGCCGAACTGCGAAAGCCTTGAGAGCTTGCCCCAGATGGGGTCTCAAATACATCAAATATTTGAGAGCTCAGCAGGCTCAGACCCACAGACCTCTAGTTGGAAAATCGGAAAAGCCTCGGAATGCCCCGCACCCCCTCGCTAATGACTGACTCAAGTCCGCGATCCGATCCAATTCGATCCGAGATGAGCCGATCCCACGTAGCGATCGCCGGCGCTGACAATTGATTTGTCATCACAATTGGACGTGGCCGGGGATCTCGGCCAGGCATTATTCATAGTCGAATCAATCATTATGACGAGTCCGATGGACCCACTCCCCCTGCAGCCTTTCTAGCCTCCCCGACCGCCCCCAGCCCGCCAGCCCGCCAGCCCCCTCCATCCAGCGCAAGTTAGGGCAGATCCAATCGGCGGCCAAAGCAAATAAGAGAGTCCCACCGATCGTGTCACGTACGTGGAATTGGGTTGCCGCGCTCTAAGATTTCCAGTTCGGAGCTGGGGAGCCGGAGCTGGGGAGGCCGCTGCGGCAAGGTGCCGGCGAAGCCGTTTACTGGAACAAATTTCGTTAATTTTTATTGTGATTTCCTAGAACCGAACGACAGTCAAAGGCTTTGGCCTGGTAAATCACGAAAAAGTGTCGGCGGACACGCGCCTCTAAAAGCCAAAAGCGAGCGTTCCAATCGAATCGAAATGCAAATTATGCAACGCCGTCAAATGAGCTCTGGACTGGGCTCTCTGGATGGGCTGCCCTCCTGCCGTCTGCCTCCCTGCCTGCTCCTTACCTCGCACTTAACTTTTAACGACGCCAGATTTGTGCATTCAGGCGCTACAAATTGTTTATTGTGGGGGCCAGAGCACTCCTCTCCTGCGACGACAGTCCGAGGCTTTCCACCACCAAATCGAATTCGCTGTGGTCAGTCTCCGCAGTCTTTTATCTTTGCCCGAGTTTGTGTTTCTCTTCTGCGGTGTCTTCCCATCGAGGGACTCGCTCGTGGCCTGGTGACAGCGTCTCCTGAAGGATAACTGGAGCTTCGAGCTTGCCCCACAATCCTTTGCGGCAGAACGGAAGTGACGGCCGGGTAGTCCCTTTGTCCTGTCAGCAGCCCTCCCCCGAAGCCCATTCAATTAGTCGACATGAATTGAGTTATCGGCTAATAGGGCACTGGCCCGGCGGACACGTCGGCATCATTAATAATACTCAGTGCTGGCAGGCAGCCTTTCCCACCGACTCACACCCACCCACCTCGGCCGGCTGGGGAGTCCCACTCCGGCGTGCCCGATCGCCGGGGATCGGACAGATCAATTACTCCCGCCTGGTTGGCTGCTTGGCTGCTTGCCCGATCCGTCCCTGCCTTGCTTTTCGCGCCTTGCCTCGCTTTCCGCCGTGCCGTGCCAGCCAGCGTGCTTTCTTGGTTCGATTAAGTGGTGCTGCGGATGCACGGGAAGAATTTGTGACGAAAGCGGCCCAATAGAGATTATCAGAAACGCTTTCAGCTATTGTTCCTCCATCCCCCTCAGATGTAAGACTCTAATTGCCCCAATCGCAAGCTACTTCCCCAAGCAATGTCATCCTAATTGAGTAATCGGACAATCAATCACACACGCCACTGCCACTTCTTTCTCCCCGTGTGTGCCGCCAAGGAGCACTCAGTGTGATGTGCGCGGCCTCCTCCGGCCCATGCGCTCTTTTTCGGGGGATAAATCACGCGAGGCCAAAGACGGATCTCCGATCCGATCGGCCGAGGGCAGCACGCCAGCGCGGCAATAATCTATCACCTGTCAGCACCTGTCATTCAAGCGTCGCAGCAGCGATTGGAAGCCCGACAGCCCCTACTGGAACTCGGAAGTGGGAGTCTGGACGCGGGCCGCGGAGCTCCAGGCAGGATTGGGAGTCGGTTGACGTCATTAATCATGCGATTAGTTAAGTGGGTGTTCGCCGCTGGCTAAAAATCAGTTCCGAGCCGTTTAATGCGACGTCTGAACGCATGATTGCATTTTCAATTTGACAGCGACAGCGGAAGTACCTGGCTCTGTATCTGAATCTGAGTCTGTATCTGAATCTGAGGCTGGGGGGCTGTCAAAATAATCACACGTACAATTAGCATGACGACATGCTCGTCAATTTGTTCGGCTCATAGAGCTGGACCTCTGCCAGGTACGGCGATTGATTGGCCGGGATGGGACTGGGAGATGGGGATCTTTAATCATGGGGTGGTGGAGGGAGCACAAATATGATTTAGAAGCTGGGAGAGGCCCTCCGCGGAGGTCAACCCAGCCGACCTCCATTAATCGGAGCCCAAAGCCTCCTGTCGAAAATCCCACAGCAGACAGCGTCCGGTGGCTGAACGCCCATCAATTTTGCGCATCATCATCGGCATAAGCAGGCGGACCACCAGCCAAGCTGCAGCAACACCTACAACGACACCTCATAGACCACGGAGGCAAGCAGCCTGCCACAAAGCAAGGAGGCAGGCATGCAACAAGGCACACTGGGAGAAACCTCCTTTTGCATTCATTTAACAAACTTTGAAAAGTGTGGAGAGAGTAGGTATTCCACCAAACTATACCCTACCACTAGATAGTGTCTATTCTATTCCAGAGACCTATTCTTTCCTTCCCACCCTTTCTTCCCAGTGCATCGAAGCCAGCCACTTGAGCGAGTATCAAGTGTGTAATTAATGTTTTATTAATACAAGCGACAAGCGATCGCTGCCTGGGACTTCTTGGGATTTCTGGCCCTCCGCTGCGAGTCAGCAGGGATCTCCACACCTAGCTCCTGCGCCTCCTGGCTGCCGACTCCTTCGGATCTCCAAGCAAGATGAACAGCAGTCGAAGTGCAATCGATGCGGGCCAGCCAGGGCTGAGTGCGGAGGGCGGAGGGTTGCAGGCCAAGATTCATATGCACAATGCCATAAAATATGTGCTCCGGCGGCGCAGAGTCGCCGATTCGGACTCCTCCTTTGCATGCCAGTGCCAGTGCCAGTGCCAGTGCCAGTCTCTGTCCTGTCCTGTCCTGATGCTGGTGCTGGGGCTGCCTGGAATAGCGGCTTCGGTTTCCTGCGCTTAAATGAATTACCAGATTAATGGACAGCATAAATCACATTATCGCTTCGCTCGTGGAGCGACTTGTGGCCGCGGTCGCGTTTAGAAGCTGCTCATCATGCGACCGGATCGGGCGTCCTTTGTGGGCGGCCCACTGTCTCCAGTCTCCGGGCCGCCGCCCTTCTGCCGGCCGCCTCCCTCCGTCCTGTCGGAGTCCACTTGTGCCCGCGGACGGTTAATGATGCTGCCAAGTGCGTTGGGAGCTGCGAGAATTTATTGAACCATTGCCTAAAAGTCCATTCAGCCGACACCAGCCAAACGCTATGTCCCGCAGTGGGAAAAATCAGGTGCTCCTTCACACTCTCCGTCTTACACACAACCAATAGCTATTACCCTACAGCCCAGCCCGATTTCTCGCCGTGCACCCAACTGCCTCCTGAAGCATGATTCACTCAATAAAAAATAAATGCCAGATCCAGCAGAGGCAGGAGGGCAGCGAGCAGGACCGTGGCTGTGATCGGTACAAAGACAAATCACACCTTCTGCATTTGTTGAACAAAATAAATCTCGTAATGAGTTACGATAAGACGACGATTTCGACAGCTAAACAAATCACCTGCAATTGATCTTGTGTATGCAAATCGCGGGCCCGCCAAGAGGAATGCCTGCGATTTGGAATACTGGAGCAGCTCGGCACCTCGGAACGGGTTTCGGGAACCGTAGGGTGTATTTGTGGTACTTTGTGGTGTGCAGAGTTCGGTGTTCGGTGTGCAGTGTTCGGTGTGCAGTGTGGTGTGGACAATCAACAACACAAACATGACATTTATTGACTGCTTGGCTGGAAAGTATAAATTACAAATGAGTGGCCCAGGAAGGGGCCTGAAGCCTCCGATCCGATCGGATCGGATCGGATCGGTTCAGATCGGATTGGGTTTGGAGGCAAGAGTGAGTGCGAGTGTGGACTCGAAGCTGGATCGATGGTGTCACACAGCAGGACACTGGCCGAGTGCACGCGTCGAACGCATAACTCACTTTCGCCTCAACAATTCATCTATAGAGGTCCGAGGTTCCAGGCTGCTGGCTGCCCAGTTACAGGTTCCAGGTTCCAGATTCCAGGTTACAAGCCGGGGGCGGGGGACCAACCACGGCGAGATGAGCTGGGATTACCTGGCTGGGATAGCCCTGCACTGTGCGTGCCGTTTCCCGGTAGGGAATATATATTGCGATAATGATCATGACAGCCTATATAGTCGCTCGAACGCTGCCCAATGACATTTGTCTCGTCCCGGACCCCTCGCTGGGCCTTTATGCCCGGCTGTGCGCAAAATCAAAACCAGTGGCTAAATTGCAATAATAAGCCACCTTTATAAATCGCCCAGCCACTATTTGTCTATTGCCCGGCCGCGGAGAAAGGGTTCTGCTCCTGTGGGTGGGGACTCATTGGCTCTTCCTATTTCTCCTCCAGCGGGCCTCGGAATGTGGGGAACGCCCTCTGTAGGTGGGAGCCTAGATCTGATCGGAGTGGCAAGCGGGTGGAGGCTCGAGGGGATGCCTGAGGGTATCTATTTGATATGTTTACGGTTTGGAAGTAAAAAGTATACATCAAAGAGCCCAGAGGATGGCCCCTAATATTCTTAGTTTCCAATAGTAGAACCCAGCACCCGCACCTTCCTGAACCGCTCCTGCCCGGCTCCCTGGCAGACAGGCAGCTCGAACTATAAATTTTTGACAGTTGCAAAAAATGGGCATCCATTGTGACCCCTATTGTGTTGCCGCGCCACCGCGCTGCGATCGCGGCGATCATGGGACATGGGGCCTTTTAGGCCACGGCTGTAACACGAGCCAGAAGCTCCCTAGACTGCTGGGTTTTAATGGCACTTCTGGTGGCCCGCGACGACGACGACTTGGCCATTCTTCGTGGTGTCGTGGGGTCTGTTGTTCGATAGAATTGTTTGCCGGGAATTATGCTTTATTGATGATGATAATGATGTCCTTGGTGGCTCCTGCTCCGGAGCCCGAACATAAGCCTGAAAAATTCCGGGAATGCCGATTCCGGCAAGCTTTTAATTCTGGGCCCGAGTCTGGGCTCTGGAACTGGTACTGATACTCGTTCTGGTCATGGTTCTGGTAATAAAAATGCCATAAGTCAATATCAGGCGGGGAGAGCCGGGGCACGGGTCTTGTTTAATGAGTGCCGGGATGGGCATTGTCTCCGGGGTCAAGATGGACCGCTGCAGCTGGCGCGGCACTGCGAAAAATTCGACTCGAAATCGAGGAATTCTTGAGTTCCAAGGGGCCAGAGGGAAGGCCAATTAAACTCTACACTGATGATTCAATCCTCCCCCATTGACTTTCGAATCAGCGCCCCGTTTCTCCGAGTGCAGGCCAGGCGATAATGTGCCAATGCGGACACTTCAGTTTGAAATCGTCAATTAATGCAAAGATCCGCTGCGAGGGCGCTCTGATCGACGCATGAATTATGTTTGCTCAGCAGTTAGTTTTAATTGAAAGTGACATTTCAATAAATTGCAGTCCGAATGGAAATGAAAATGGAAATAAAAACACAAATATGAATATGAGTATGGGCATGGGCATGGGGATGAGTATCTCATCTCTCCGATCATTAATGCCAATGATCGCCGTTCCACTCCGCTTAGTGTTAATATGATCAACAGCATCTCCTCATCAGCATCTCGGCTCTATCTGTATCTGTATCTGTATCTGCATCTGTATCTGTATCCGTATCTGTCTCTGGTGTTTTTCTGTTTTTGTATCTACGATTTTGTGTTTTGTTTTTTGTGTTTAACGCTCGTGTTTTTTGTTGCTTCTGACCGACGGATCGCCGATCGTGTGGCAAAAGGGCGTGTGAATGCTTCAATTAAATTGAGCGGAGATAACCGACAGACCGGACCGGACTGGACCGGGCCGGGGCGGAGAAATTTAACTTAATTGAAAGTGTTTCTCTGTTTTTGTTTCGGTTTTGTCCGTTTTTTATTCCGTTCGATGGATTTCGCTGGGAGGAAGGGCGGACTTGTTAAGTGGTCGCACTCGGGGCTGGGAAGCTGCGGATGCTGGATATTAGATTATGCCATGGAAGACATCGGAAACGATCTCCGGTTAATTGAATTAGATTAGACGGAAAGCAGGGGGGGCTTGAGCCCCCGATAAGTGCCTCTCAAATTTCTGATATCATTATAATGGTTTCAGAGCTATGATCGCCGCGATCACCTGACTTCAGCGCCTATTCGGCACAATTTATGGCCAGAAAGTGCAGAGGTAGGGAGGTCGTGCCATAATACACTGTTCCTGAAAGATTTATTCCATCGATCTGTTGCAGTTTTATAGGGGGGGCCCTCAGAGCCCCCAGCACCTTCGATCCACGAGGCGTATCATTGGTCCTGATCGCTCTACGGGATCAAACTAATAAAAATCATACGCCTGGCGCTAAGATCGCCGGCCCGAAAATAGTCTCGATTTGGGATTTCGGGCCTCCAAGGTGGTCCGAAACGGCTGCCACCGCACCGCCAGCGCGCCACCGGGTGGTGCAACGCGGTCGTGTCGGCTGCAATTTTTTACGATTGTTCCTCCGTTTTTTCTTTTCATTTTTATATGTTTACTTGTGCTTAGTCCCAGTCTCCCAGCTGTGGGAGGGGGCTGCCCGTTCGCCTATTTTCTCCTATCTCCTATTTCTCGGTCTGCCCATCATTAACCCATTAAACTTCCGATTTGCCGACAACGATAAACGCGCAACGGTGTGTGTGTGCGCATCTATGCAGGCTCCCCCGGCCCCCAGATCTGTGTGTTGTTTTAATGACATATCGTAAAGATTTGTTAAAAGCCGACACAAAGATCTCCAAAACACGCTCCGCTTCCTGCGTTTCATGGCCTCAGATTTAGGCGGTGCGTGAAAACGCATCGGAAGGCGGAGGCCGGCAGGAGGAGGGCTCGCAGCGGAGTACTCGATGCCACCCGTGAGATAAGCGCCATCGGAATTGATCAAATTTTCGCTATAAATTATGCCCAACAATCGCACAAAGGAAAACCTCAAAATATTGGAACGTGATCGACCCGGCCGGGCCCACCCATGGCCAGAGTTCACTCCGCCTGAGCTTCAGCCACTGGGCCAGGCACCGCTCGCCAAAACGCTGTAACCGCAATGCAGCAAACTAATCAATTTCGGACTGGCCTCTTGCCAGTCGGCTGGTTCTGGCCACGACTTGATTGAAAATTGCAAATAAATTGTATAAGCGGTGCCTGCCGAAATGCAAATATTTGTGCTCGCGTTGCGGTGGTCCACTGGGCCCGGCGACTCCATCCGTGGTCACGCCAAACAATTGAGCAATTTGCGAACGCACATAATTGTGGCACGTTCGCCTCTAATGGGTTAAGGTGGAGCCATGGGCCCTGGCCCCGAAGGAGGCCTGGCGGTCCCATTTCGGAAGCCGACTGCAAACCGCAGACTCCGAGCTCATCCGCGGATGTGAGGATATATTCTCTGGAGTCTCCCCAGCTGCTCTGTGATCTCCATTCCCGCCAAGTGTTGGACCGTTTAGCATAGCTCCGTAATGACTGCCACCGGTCTTAGGGTTGGGTTCAGAGATCGCCTTGCCTTCGACTCTATCCGGGGTTCTGGCGCCCGGCTAATTGCAATGTTTTCAGAACGGAGAAATTTCGGGGCGACTTGTCCGGCCCATGGCCCCTGACCCGAGCCCAGAATTAGAAAGCAGCCCCCTCTCTGTGAGGGCGCCACCAGCCCCTGGTTGCCCAACCGATCTGCGTCCGCTCCCCAGACAGCTCCCCTAGCCAGCTATCGCGCCCGAGCGATCGACTGACCCTCGGGAGGCGCCACTGGGGGCAGGTTTTATGTGATTTTCTACACATCCGATTCGATAGCAGATCGCGATCGCCGGGCAACCCCGAAACAAATGAATGCGAGCGAATTAATTTAGACTCCGCTGCAAAATGGTGGAAATGGCTCTGGAAATGGGAGTTGGGGGGATGGGTGGCAAGTGGCAGGTAGCAGGTGGCAGGTGGCAAGGGGCACCCTCTCCGAGGAGAGCAGCGACCGCATGCGAAAACAGAAAACAAAAGACGGCGTCAGCGGCGACAGAAACTCTAACGACTCTGCGACGACGTTGAGCGATCATCATCAGCAGAAGCGACAGGTATGGCGTACAGTACACCCGGTACAGGTGTACCCCAGTATGTGGACACTGAGAACAATTTCCATCCTTTCGGAATGCGCTTGATTCGAGAACCGAAAGAGAAGCGGGAGCGAGCGAAACACCTCCCAGTGTAGCCCTCCACTGGAGCCCAAGTGCGGCAAAGTCTTTTGCAGAGCTTCAGTAGTCCCAGCCCTCGCCCCTCGCCGCCCGCCCCTCGCTGCCAGCCCCTGTAACCCCTGGAGCCCCCGCCCCTGGATGATAACTCGTATGTAACAGGAGACATGCTCTACTGAACATGAGGTTCGATTAAATGTTAATGTTGGTTAACTTTGGGGTTTTTCTTTGGCTTGTTTTTATTGTTGTCTGTCCGCGTGTCCGTGTGTCCGCCTGCCTAGCTGGCTGACTGACTGCTTGTTGTTGTTCCGAGCCCTTTCTGCCGCTGCCTTTTGTGTGGCTCTGGGCCCTGGGTCTGTGCATCTACATATTTAACTACCGAACTTGTCCGCGTTCACACATAAAAATCGCATACATATCGGCTTCTGTTGCTTCTTTATTGTGTGTTTTGTTGTTCGTGCCCCTCGTTTCTTGCCGTGTGTTGTTTTTTGGGGCTTGCTGCTTGGTTGGCTGGTGCACTGAAACGTAATTGGCGACTTCTTGGCTCTTGGTGGTGCGTAGCTCTCTCAGAAGTCGAACGACGCACTACACTGTGGGAAAGTTATGGCCTAAACTGGGGATTAGACCGGGGAGTGGAAGGCTTAAGGGGTTTCATCCGAAGCGGGAGGGAAGTGAAGCCAAGTTGTGTGCCAGAGTGCCTCATTTTCTCCCAGTGCATCCCATTTCTCCGCCCACACATGCGCGAGCGCCTTCGAGTGCGCTTCCATCTCTCGACTTTTGGGCCTCGGCTCTCGGCCGCGCAGTCGCAGGTGCCGCAGGCCCACCTCCCCGGGCTTCTTTATTTATTTTTGTTGCTTTTCGTGGCTGTGAACTCGGCAGCCCAGTCACTGTTGTTTCTGTGGTGGCTGTTTGTCTTTTGCACTTCACTTCACTTCAATTTCGCAGCGCTTGGATGCTCCGCTCAGTGCGGTTCAAACAGCAAGCCCGGTTCAAGCCGGGGTTCCGGAGGAGGTCGGGGCTCCGTGGGCCTCCGTAGGCCTCGGCAGTGGTGCCTATTAAAGTGCGATTTGTTTAATGATTTTCCACAGCCGCTGTATAAATTTCCCATTTGGAGTTACATACGAAGATGTTCGGGCTTTTCTATTATTTCAGTCTCGCTGCTAGTTTTTGGAAATGGCTCATGGAATTAAGTGTTTTATTATGCAAAAATCAGTCAGCGGTTTGAAAATGCTGCGGCCAATGCGCCGATTACGCTTATGGGCTGCCAGCACTGGAAAAAAATCTGGCCCAGAAGATCTTGGCATAGTAGCTATAGAGCTGAGAGACCTAAGCCTCAGAAGTGCTGTGGAAGAATACAAAATATGAAGTATTTTTTGGAAGACTAACAGCCACGGCTCTCGGACTGAACTTTGCCTGAGCCCGGCTTTAATTTCCAGTTCGGCTTCGGCCCGGCTTAGTTGGTAATATTTAGTGGTTTTAATTAATGGAATGGACTGGCTGGATGCTCCTCACTTCCGTCTCGTGTGCGTTGGGCAATGAAATGATTTGCATTGGGTTCGCCATGAGAAATTGGCATTGCGTAGTGCTCGCTACTAAAAACAAAACAATAACAGCGGGTCGCGGTTCAGCAGTTCTGATGTAACCAGTCCGCACACTCGCCGAGAGGGCCCACAAATAAATAATAACGTTAATCTGCCTATCTGCGAGGGCCTGTGTTTACGAATAATGGTTATCATTTTCGAATTAGCTGCATTATGGTACCTGTTTAGCCCACATTCTGTCGTTTAGATCCCATCAGCCCTCTCTCTCCCGAACTGGACCTCTCTCCACTTCCAATACAACATTATTATGTGGCATTATGGAACCAATCACTCCCCAGTCCAGACCCGCAGGCCCCTCGCACCTGCCCGGGTGGGGAGCTGTTTACCACACACATTACACGATGCGAGCAAGCCAGGCCACTCCACACCGACTGCGATGATATATACTCGGATATGGGAGGTGTACTGGCACCCATACCCATAACCATACCTATACGGAACCCGGGCTCCAATAGGAAGACTGGCATGTGTGCACCTGAGTGGGGAAGAGCTGGCAATCAAAGAACCGAAGCAAACGAGAACAGCGCCACCGTCCAATGGATAATAATTCAAACGCTGCACATGCGACGCCGAAGGGGGCGGTTCCGGGGTCCCTCGTGCGAGGTGTATAAGAAGTCAGGTGGCACCTTCTGATTTATGCCCAGAAGCCCATAATGACTGAACGCAATGGAGCGAGCCAGCGATGGCCGCAGAAACATCGCAGAAACGCCCGTAGCCATGCCGATAAGATGTGATATTTGCACAGAATTCGACTCAAAAATTAAAGTTCCAGAGAGATCAGAGAGGCCAGGGATCCGGAGAACCGATTCGCGTGATAGAACACCATCAAATTAAGGAACTACCTAGGGAGTACATGTTCGTATTGTGCATTCAGGCGTGTTTCGGGAGAAGACTTGGAGAAGGTGGCTCCGAATCGGATGCTTCGGCAGCAACTCAGCCTCTACGAGAGTAATTGATAAGCGGGCAGTGCACTGAGAAAAGAGTGTTGTGGGCGAAATATGAATAAATATGACAAGAGTAAGGAAAGGACTTGTGCTCTGTAGGTTGAGGAACGACGGTTGGCAGTTCCAGTGGTGGTGTGGCCCAAGCTATGGCTGTATAGATTTCATTATGATCCGACTTAATAAGCTGCACGCCCGGGTGTTGATGTGGTTGAGTGGTTTGATATAATGGTCCCCTCTGAGGGCCGCCGCCGAAGAAAATGTGAGGAAACTCTGGAGCTTGGCATAAAACTACTAAGCTAAATCGAGACTAAGACTGCGTCTGGGAGCCGAACTTGAGCCACGGCCGGGCCGGGCCGGGCCAACTGGGCCGCAAACAGATTCGGGCCCGGAAAGCGGGCGAGTCATGCTGATGGATTGGAAATCAAAAAGCTGCACAGTGCAGCTCCGCGGATTGGAGTCGGATGGAGTGGCAAGACTGTGGGAAGAATGCCGGGGAAAGACGGTTTCCCCCGACACACAGAGCGAGTGAATAGTGCCGGAACCGCAGGGTTACGATTACCGCTCGGGGAAAGCAGATGGGCAGGTTCCGATTGCACTTGTTAAGAGCCACCAGGTTCGGAGGAGGATAGGACTTTGAGAAATTAGCAATTACAACTGTGGATAGACCTTGCAGAAGAAGTGCATTAAAAGGGAGGTGCCTTCTTGGAAAAGTATTGTGTAAACTATTAAGTCTGCGGTCCACTTTCCCACCCTCCCCCATCAGCCGCAGTGGTATTAATATGCGGATTAACGGCCGTCGTATTTTTCCTATAAGAGCCATAAACCCAACTTCATTTCTTTCCGACTTCATTTCTAACATTTCCTGCCCCGGCCGGGCCTTTCGAAATTCCCGCATTTCTTTCGGGCCAAGAAATCGGGCTAAGTCAACTTCCGAAGCCCGGAATTTCTAGAACAATGGATCATAGATCATATTTTAATGACTCGACGCGAGCGACGCCGCTGCCAGTCTTTTGTATATGGACTCGTGTACAATATATTCCGTACAATGAACTTTCGATAGGAATATCTGGGATGGCCACGAAATGGGGGAAAAGTCGCACATTTTCACCATTTTAGTAATGCGTTACCCATTTTTATTTTCGTCTATATACAGATCTGTATCTGTATCTGTGTCTGTATATGTATCTGTATCTGTATCTGTATCTGTATCTGTATGGAGCTCCAGATACAGGTCTCGAAATCTTCTTTCTATCCATCTATGCGGCCGTCCATCTCTGTCGCACGTTTTTAATAATTTTGCTGCCTGTCGCCCGTGATTCTTCTGATATTGCTGTTGTTGTTTATTTGTTTTTTATGGCCCACAACGATGGCGGCATCGCCGACGACGGCGCGTCTTTTGATTGGTTCAAGCCGGAGCGTTTTTAACGAGCTCTGATTTCTGCTGCGCCGCACCAGATAGAGGCTGGAATCGGAATCGGAATTAAAAATGGAAAAATAGGAAAAAGCGAGAGAGAGACTCTCCAGGCCAGGCCAGGCCAGGCCGGCCACTATCTGGCCCGGCGATCAGCCGCGACCCGGCCCGGGGTCTAGAGTTCTGTCCCCCCCATATATCTTACGGCTACTATATCATAATTCACCTATACGCTGACGAGGGCAATTACCAGTAGGTTAGCCCTGGACGGGGTACACTCGGAACAGAGCTTTCGGAGCGCCAAAGACGGCCAATACCTTTTCGGCCGAATTGCGGTCCCCAACTAGCTGTGGGGACTGGCTCTGAGTATACTTCGAATTACTCCGATTCTAGTTCGGTTTCCGGACAGTGTACGAATTCGCGGAGAAGTGCGTGGTCGGTTTTGGCAACGTGACTCCGATTCGCTGGCCGAGATTACGGTAGCTGGCTAGGATTGGCCGAGACCGAGAGCCAGGAGCCGGGGCCGAGTGCAGTCGCATCTGGCCAGCGATTGGCACTGCCTGATAACCGGGCCTTAATGAAGATCTTGCCGGGATCGAGTCTAATGCAAACGAGAACACTCTCATGCACAATAGATGGCCTGGGAAAGTCTCCAGACTTTCTGCAGATCACGAGAGGCCACTTAGCCGTGTCATGACTGGGCCGAAACGAGCAGGCCCCAAAAACAAACTGGACTGCAATGAAAACAAAAAAAACAGGGGCAGCTGCCGAATGACTCTATTCCGGCGATCGCATTTGCATCGATCGATCCGATCGATTGATAGCCTCACTTCCAATTTCCAGGCCGACCCCGGCCCTCGGGGAAGTCCTAATTACATGACACGACCGCAGGTCAGGTTACCTGGTGTCCGTTCGCACCTGTAGCAGGGCAGGTCGGGTCCCCAAGTGGTATTTTAATTGAAATTGTTTGTCTTGGGACCGTTTTGCTGCCCTCTGAAAGGGAGGGTGTATCGGCTAGTGGGTTCTCGAGCCTCTAATGGCACTTCTGCTGGGTACTGCCTCGTCGGAGCCCTCCCTGACTCTGTTATTTGGCGCTTGATTGATTTAGAGAGCGGGTAGACCCGCAGCCACAGGACACAAACATCCCGCGCCGCGACAGAAGCCACCACCTAGCGGAGTCTAGTACTCTAGTCGATCGGGCCAGGGCACTTCGATCCACTGCACCTGCCTGCCCGCGGCCATCGACTTGCCACTTGCAACCGGCAACTGGTCGCACATAATGGAATTCTGAGCGGCATGCGATCGACACTCACCCCCGACCGCCGCCCGGACGTTCCATGTCGTATCGCGTCCCCCCTAGAGCGGAGTGCGATCTTGTCCGTTGATCTTTTTGGTGCATTGGCTAAGTTAATTGGTTGTAAAACAATTTTTCGAATTAACATAAAAATGTTTCATTGGAAAACGTATTTAGGTATGTGTGTGTAGGCCCTTTGTCCGAGTGTGTGTCTGAGTGCAATTAACATTCGGTCTTCGGCGGGAATCGCTCCGGTTGCGGTTCCGATCGCGCCCGCATATTAGCAGACTGCGCTGCCCGAGGGGAGTTGGTTCAGGGTTAGTCGGAAATGCGGATAAATGAATGATATATGATTAGCTGGGATGAGTGCTGGGAGTGACTGTGGCAGGAGTGAGTCACGGAGAGGACCAGGACTCTGGAAGAGCAACAAGTGCGGCCTGGCCGCAGACTGTGAGAAAGTTGGCTTACGCAGCGCCCTCTATCCAGGTCTGTCCAGGTCTATCCAGGTCAGAGCTCGCTCAACCATCCAATCACCAGTGGAACTGCAATCGTCATCGCTAATGTGCGATGTGTGATATGCAATGTACCGCGAACACCGAAACACCAAAACACCAAATAAAGAATAACAAATGCCCAACCAGGCGGACAATTGAATTGTTTCGGCTCTCCGGTTGACTCTTTGTACCCCCACCCCACCACACCCCTGCCAGTTTCCACCCCCACCCGTGAAACAGGAAGAAGCAGCAACAGCGCCCGCAAGACCATTCAACCGTGCGGCTGCTGGCCACAAATGCAAATTGAATGAAATGGGAAATGGAAGTGCCGCCACTGCATGTGTGAGTGAACTGTACTAGTGCACTGGAACAGCGCCCGACTGCCACAAAACTTGACTCTTCTCTGCACTGGCCGCACAACCCCCCATTTTTTCCAGTGCAGCCGAGGGCAGGCTGTGCACAGACCCGCGCAAATAAAATAAAGACAATGGGAAGGCGACTTTTATTGGTTCCATTCGATGATCAGAGCAGCGCGGCTTCAACAGCCGTCAGTTGCGGCGTACTTAGTGACACCATTAACGCCGGCGGTACATGGGCCCGGATCCCCTCCGACCCCCACCCCTGCGGTGGTAGCCGCTACCAACACATCCACATCCGGCGCGCGCGCATGCGTCCTCTGTTTGATTGATTTTGTTCCAATGCAAGGGTCGCACTCGTACTCGTACTCGTACTCCCAGTCCCAGTCCCAGTCCCAGCCTTTCTCTCCGCCGACTTGTTTTATTGTTGAATGTTGAACGTTGAACGCTGAATGTTTATTGCAATCGGTGTGAAATTTCACACCGCAATGCTTAAATGATTCCCGGTCCCAAGTCGCTTCCTCTGCTCTTTTCTGTTTTCTTTTTTGGCTCGCGAACGGCAGAGAAAACCAGGCTCAAAGTACAAAGGTGGTCTGCAGCATTACATAAAGTAGTTTACAAGCGAAGCGCTACAACTCAGTAGAGAGGATCGCAGGGAAGAGTTCCAAAACAAATAGTTCGGAAAACTAAAACAAATACTTTGCACAGAGACAGGTCTTGCCAGAAATCTGGATAGGCATCCCAAGAGATCTGTTTATGAATATATTCAGAACCATGACCCCCAGAAGGTCTATATCCTCCAAACTGATTCTGTATCTCCGCCAATTCCCACCCGATCCTCAAGCGGGATACCTTTAAAGATTTCTTTTTCGATTCCCTTTCATTCTGCATCAAAATATGGAACTCGATTTTTTTTTGAAATTTTTTGAAATTTTTCTGATGGACTCCCTTGAAAATCGAGAAAGCCCATATATGGCCCAAAGCGGTGGCCATATCTTGGCCAATTCTCACCCGATCCTCAAGCGGGATACCTTAAACGATTTCTATTTTGATTTCCTTTCATTCTGCATCAAAATATGGAACTCGATTTTTTTTTGAAATTTTTTGAAATTTTTCTGATGGACTCCCTTGAAAATCGAGAAAGCCCATATATGGCCCAAAGCGGTGGCCATATCTTTGCCAATTCTCACCCGATCCTCAAGCGGGATACCTTAAACGATTTCTATTTCGATTCCCTTTCATTCTGCATCAAAATATGGAACTCGATTTTTTTTTGAAATTTTTTGAAATTTTTCTGATGGACTCCCTTGAAAATCGAGAAAGCCCATATATGGCCCAAAGCGATGGCCATATCTTGGCCAATTTTCACCCGATCCTCAAGCGGGATACCTTAAACGATTTCTATTTCGATTCCCTTTCGTTCTGCATCAAAATATGGAACTCGATTTTTTTTTTAAATTTTTTGAAATTTTTCTGATGGACTCCCTTGAAAATCGAGAAAGCCCATATATGGCCCAAAGCGATGGCCATATCTTGGCCAATTCTCACCCGATCCTCAAGCGGGATACCTTAAACGATTTCTATTTCGATTCCCTTTCGTTCTGCATCAAAATATGGAACTCGATTTTTTTTTGAAATTTTTTGAAATTTTTCTGATGGACTCCCTTGAAAATCTAGAAAGCCCATATATGGCCCAAAGCGATGGCCATATCTTGGCCAATTCTCACCCAATCCTCAAGCGGGATACCTTAAACGATTTCTATTTCGATTCCCTTTCATTCTGCATCAAAATATGGAACTCGATTTTTTTTTTAAATTTTTTGAAATTTTTCTGATGGACTCCCTTGAAAATCGAGAAAGCCCATATATGGCCCAAAGCGATGGCCATATCTTGGCCAATTCTCACCCGATCCTCAAGCGGGATACCTTAAACGATTTCTATTTCGATTCCCTTTCGTTCTGCATCAAAATATGGAACTCGATTTTTTTTTTAAATTTTTTGAAATTTTTCTGATGGACTCCCTTGAAAATCGAGAAAGCCCATATATGGCCCAAAGCGATGGCCATATCTTGGCCAATTCTCACCCGATCCTCAAGCGGGATACCTTAAACGATTTCTATTTCGATTCCCTTTCGTTCTGCATCAAAATATGGAACTCGATTTTTTTTTGAATTTTTTTAAAATTTTTCTGATGGACTCCCTTGAAAATCGAGAAAGCCCATATATGGCCCAAAGCGATGGCCATATCTTGGCCAATTCTCACCCGATCCTCAAGCGGGATACCTTAAACGATTTCTATTTCGATTCCCTTTCATTCTGCATCAAAATATGGAACTCGATTTTTTTTTGAAATTTTTTGAAATTTTTCTGATGGACTCCCTTGAAAATCTAGAAAGCCCATATATGGCCCAAAGCGATGGCCATATCTTGGCCAATTCTCACCCGATCCTCAAGCGGGATACCTTAAACGATTTCTAGTTTGATTCCCTTTCATTCTGCATCAAAATATGGAACTCGATTTTTTTTTTAAATTTTTTGAAATTTTTCTGATGGACTCCCTTGAAAATCGAGAAAGCCCATATATGGCCCAAAGCGATGGCCATATCTTGGCCAATTCTCACCCGATCCTCAAGCGGGATACCTTAAACGATTTCTTTTTCGATTCCCTTTCATTCTGCATTAAAAAATGAAACACGATTATTTTTTAATTTTTCCTCTGGACCTACTTGGAAATCCTAATCCTATGCCCATGTTGGGAGTCCATTCCATTTGATTTTCAAAGCTGAGTGTTGAATTGGGTTTAAAATGTATCCTCCTCGTGCAAGTTCGAACTCCTCCCAGCAACAAGTGGGCTCTCCTTCCTCGTGGAAGTTGGCCACTCGATGACTTCAGCCCAGTTTTGCTGGTGAATTGCAGCCCTTCAAGTGCCGGCCCCCGCCCGCCAGACTCTGAAAATGCAACTTCCAGTTGAAATGCAACTGCAACAATTGGCGTCACGCCTCGCTGAGGCCAGAACACATCAGAACAGAGCACACAGAACTGGGGAACTCCGAACTGGGAGCCGGAGCTGGGAACTGCGGACAGGGAACCGAATGGGAACGAGGGAAGTGGAGTTACGAGCTACATAGGGCTGATTGAAAGATTATTTTGCACTGATAACGCTAAAAACGTATGGATGGATGGATGGGCCATCCAACCACCGACCAAGCTGACAACCACCAACCACCAGAAAGTGCACCACAACACAAACACAGCACAGCACAGAACAACAAAAAAAAGTCAAATAGAGCGAGGCAGAGCGGCACAAAAATTGCAGTTCGAAAATTGTTGCGCTTCGGGTTTGCGTGTTTGCATTTTTGCATTCATTGTCCGCCAGTTCGTCCGCCCGGCAGCCAGTCCGTCTGTCCGTTTGTCCGCCACTGCCATTGCCGCTGCCGTTGTCGTCATCAATTCGCAATGCATTTCCCACATTTTCAGGCCAGCGAGCGACCATCATCATTAATAATATTGAAAAGCCCTAATTACGGTTAAGTGGCCCAAACGAGGGGCACAAGAAGGGGCATCAAGCGAGAGCGAGAGCAAGAGGGGGGCGCCTTCCGAATCGAACTTGGCGAAGGGTTTTTGGGTCTATAGTTCCTATATAGTCCGCAGCCAGTTCCCAGTTCAGTTCTTAGTTCCCCATTCCCGTTTCCTATTTACCCAGCCAGTGCCTTCGTTACTGAAGCGGATCATCATTATCAACATCGGAACTGTAGCGCGTTGCGTAAATCATTTTTCCAACCCCTAGGAGGGTCCTACGAGGACCTATGCCTCCTGAGAGGCTCTTCACCTGCCCAAGGTGCACAGTGCATGGTGGCTGTTGCAGGTGCATCGTTCCGTTCCTCGGTCGCTCGTCTTAATGAAATCATTTATAATTTTTCTTCGACCCCTCTCGCTGTCTCGGGGCTTGTTTTGCGGTCGGCTTCGACGGTTTTCTTCGGGAGACCCAAGAAGGAATTACCTGTCCCCTGCGAGTGTGTTCCTGACGCTTGATTGCCCGCTCGGAACTCATTGATAGGCCGGCCACCTCAGCACGTGGCGACCGGGCAGCTGCAGGCCCTTCACCTGCACCCCCACGCTCCACGGACGGCCCGTCAATCCGTTGAGGAGCCGTTGATCGAGTCGGGCCCGGTCTCCGAAGTGGCGGCTCTGGGGCACCTTGCCTCCAGACTCAGTAGCCACTGCCTTTTCAAACAACTTTCGATTAGACACTTTGTAACCTATATTTTTTAAGTGCCTTGAGCATTTCTTGGTAAGCTTCCGGTAAACGCAAGGTTTTCACTTTTACAACACACTTCCAGATCATAAGGCAGAAAACCCGAAAAAAACACACCCCACAAAAATAAAAAAAAAATCTCAAATTGGCCAAGCAAAATTACGAAAAAAGGACGATTATCAAAATAGGCTCGCAGCGAACACCTCCCGTTGGCTTCCCTTTTGGCTAGACCAAATTGCTCGTTACCCTTTCGGAGACCACCGTCAATAGGAACCACACAGCTACAGTACGACTGCTACAACCACCCCCACCCCTACTTCCACTCCCACTCCCAGTGTACCCCATAGTACCTGCTCCTTGGAGGCCCTGGCATGCAGCAGAACATCTGGAGCTCCCCGCAGGTGGGCGGATCCGGCGGGGCGCTGAAGGCCCTGGCCCGGAATGTGGCCAACCACCTGAAGCTCAACCGCACCGCCATGAAGCGGGTCGTGGCCCAGGTGGTGGCCGAGCACCACAGCCTGGGCGAGGTGGCCGACTACAAGGGCCACATGTACTTCGCCAAGCCCGACCGCCTCAACTTCACCGAGCTGATCGCCCAGTCCAAGGAGGCCTTCGACGACCTGCTGCTCCACGAGCCGCGTCTGGTGAAGAGGATCCAGGCGCAGCCCCAGGTCATGGGGAGTCCGAGGCCCAAGTTCCAGCGCCTGAAGTCCCCGTCGCGCCAGCGGGCGTCCGTCAAGGCCTCCGTCAAGGCCTCCGTCAAGGCCGCCCGCTCGCGGATCCTGAAGATGGCCAAGTCCCAGCTGATGTGCGGCAGCAAGGTGGCGCCCCCGCCCCGGAAACAGTGCTCCCCGTCCCCGAAGAAGCGAAGGAGCCGCTCGGGCATGAGGCTCCACCGCAAGAAGAGCTCCACCACGGAGTTCCAGCTGGAGGACGCCGGGACCGTGCGCAGCCTGAACGGGGTCATCATCGAGGACAACCACCTGCCGCAGGTCGGCGAGCACCGGGAGATCCTCCTGCACGTCCCCCAGGCTGCGGGCCCCGCCAAGAAACTACGCCGCCGTGGACGGCGCACCAGTAAGCTCCACGTGTCCCAGCAGGACCTCGGCAAAGCGCCGTCGATGGAAGCCGCCCCCAAGCCGACGCCCGCCCATCCTGCATCCGCCAATCCCGGCTCTGCAAGAAGAGTCCTTTCCAGGCGCTCGCAGCGGCAGATAAACGCAGGCGGAAGGCGGCTGGTGGCCGGCTCCATTCCCAGTCCACAGCCCAATCCCCATCCGATCCAGCAGAAGCAGCAGGCGCCCAGCAAGAAGCCACCCGTCAAGAAGAAGTTCATGGCCCCCCGGCACCACAAGAAGACGCTGCCACTCCTCCAGAGGACCTACGAGAAGCCCTGGCTGGTGCGGCGGCGCAGGAAGCGCCTCTCCGGGGGCTACCAGAAGACCAAGCCGGCCACCGGGAAGGCCGAGACCGTTGCCTCCGTCTCCGTGGCCGAAAAGGAGCCCGAGCGGTTGGACAAGATCAGCGTGGAGTGGGTGGAGAAGAACTCGGAGAAGGAGGAGAAGAGCGAGCACTCGGTCAGGAGCAAGGAGGAGCCCAAGGTCCAACGACCCTCGGGCCGGCGACAGATGCAGTCCCACGTGGGCCGGCAGATGCGGAACGTGAACTTCCCCTGGTACACCCCGTACCAGTTCCAGGGGGCGGCCGGCGCCACCAGGCACCCCAACATGGAGGCCGGAATGTCCGCCCACCGGCTTAGCCTGCAGAGGAGCCACCTCCTGAACACCCGCCGGAACATGTCTGCCACGCCCATTCCGCCGCTGAAGCGGAAGCAGAACTTCACGACGCGGCAGCGCCACCACCGCAGGATGCAGGAGCGGTTCCTGCGAGACCTGCAGCGGGAGGAGGCCATCGACGAGCCGCAGAGCAACGGCTCGGGCATGTTCCGGCGGCGGAGGGTGTGGCAGCAGCAGCAGGAGCCGCAGGACGCGGGCGGGAACAGTGCCCCGACGAAGAGCAAGGCGGCGTCGCCGGATCGGAAGTCTCTGGAGCGTGTGAGCTCGCGAACGAAGCGGTTCCGCCAGCCCGCCGCCTCCGGTGAAAGGATCTCGCCTGCCCGGGTCACGGGAGGAGGGGTGGGAGGAGCTGGCGGAACAGTGGGAGCTGCAGCAGGTCCTGCGGCCAGTGCATCCTCCGCTCCCAGCCCCCGCCGCCGCCGCCGCAGGAACCGCTACGTGCCCGTGGGCAGCAGCCTGGGCAGCATCGCCGGCCTGGGGGCAGGACAGCCGCAGGACTCGAAGCACTCCCTGACGCCGGCCAAGCGCCACCTGACGATCGCCTTCATGAACAAGCGGGATGAGCGGGGCCACCACCGCCAGGCAACCCAGCACTGGAAGTAGTCCCGCCCCGGCCTCCACCGCCAGCACCACCGAGGCCCCCGATCTGCCCCCCACCCCCGACAGGTCGCCTCGCGGAGCGCCAGCCTCTCCCCCCAGGGCCCCTTTTCCATGTTTTTTGGAGAGACTATGTATTCTGTTCGTTTGTTGGAGCTCAATAAATTATCAAGTTATCGTGGTGAGATGGTGCTTTCTCTGAAGACTGTCAGGACTATTGAGAAGGATCAGATGGCGCTTGAAGGTAATCCTTAAAGCCCTCCAATAGCTCCTTGAAGCTACTTGAAGTGGAGGACACATGTTGCCGCACAGGTGGATGGCGCACTGGCGGCCCATCTTAAAGGCTCCGCCACTCCCCCGCCAAGGTCGAAATTTAACCCCGTGTCAATTGTCCTTACGCTCCTTGAGCCACCGCCCGGCCGCCCGCCGCGGCTTCTGTTATTGTGTCAGACATTTTTTCCTACATGCAACGACAGGCAGGACTCTAAATTCCGCTGGGAGTCGATGAATGGAGTCGAGTCGAGTTGAGGAAAAAAAGCAGGGCCAGGAGCGAGGAGCGAGGAGCGAGGAGCGAGAAGCGCGGAGGAAGTCCTGGGCCGGGAGCGGAGAAGACAAGGCCATAATTTAAGTCGCTAAAGTTTTGCGCCTTTTGTTCGCTTGCCAGCAAAAGTTATTGAAAATCGCGCAAGGGTTGGGTTTTGTTGCCGCAGAGAAAGGGTTCGAAATTGAAAAAGAAAGCGAATGTCAGGTGGTTGGGCTGGGGGGCTGGGTGGCTACGTGGCTATGTGGCCCGGTGGTTCGGTGGTTCGGCGGCTAGGCGGTGGAGTGGGTGATTTAGTGTTAAATAAAAACTTTTAAATTGCCATTTGATCGTTTGTTTAGCGACAATAATGTCGTCGTCGTTCCTTACCCTATCTAAACCCATCGAATTGAATGCGCCAGGGTCCTGTGACAGGTTTATAGGTCGCTTCCTTCGCAACAGCCAGGACACTGCCACTGCCACTGCCGCAGCCCGAAAGGGTGAGGGCGTCGTGACAATGACATTGTTTCGCTGACAGTTGTAGCAAATTTATTGAAAAGGTGTTCCTCGCTATTTGTTTCGTTTCGTTAAGTTTTCTGCTTTGTATTCCGCATTTCTTTCCTTTCTGGCCCTGTGGCTCTGCGGCTCTGCGGCTCTCTCGTTCTTGGGGAGATGTCAAAAATTTATTGATATGTTGAAATTGCTTCTTGGCCCGCCATAAAAACTTTGACAGCTCCATTTTTTGCCGCTGCTGGGTCGCATTGTGCTAAATTTGACAGCAATTGTTTTGTTTGACAGTTTGTCGTCTCTCCGGCGAAATGATGATGTCAATATGCAAAGCAGTTTCCAGAACGCTTCGGAGGCGGAGGCGGAGGCGGAGGCGGAGGCGAGGAAGCGAGGGTGGTGTTCTCAAAGGCGAGCCCTGCAATCGGCACATTCCGGACTCCTCGTCCCACGGAGGCACATGTGAAGCGAATGAATGAAATATCCGAATGGACTTGAATGGGTATCGAAAGTAGTTGACAGCTTTGGTTGACGGGTCGGGTCGGGTCGGGTCGGATTGGGGTTCTAGGGATCGGGTTGAGCATTTTAGCATAACAACAGATGGCTTTAAGATGGACTGGCCTTGACATTGACTGGAGGAGGACTTGGGAGGCCACTGTTCGATTGTACTATTATTAAACATGTTCAGTATTTTCAGCCCAATCGCTTCGGAAGATCTCCTGGGGGAGCGTTCAACTCCAAGCTATGTATGCCCAGAGACAATTGGCTCGGATGGCGGATAAGGGCACGGCCAGAGTCGTCCATTTTCGTTGTTTTTATGGTCTAGTTTAGTCTGGGTTCGGGTTTCCAGCGTCTTAAGTCTTCTTCAATGCCAAGCGAAGCGTGAATATTGTTAGAACGAGGGACCAGCGGCCTGCGGGGCAGGGGCAGGGGCGGCCAGCATTTATTAATAATTACCACACTGAATATGGGAAAGAGCGGAGCGACGGAGCCACAAGCACAGTACATAGGTAGTAAGAAATTTATTTGTTATTTATCTTTTTGGCATTATGCATGAATGGCAATAAAAAATATCCACATACATAAATATGTTAGTTAGCCAGAAATGCGGCAGTGGCAGTGGCAGTGGCAGCGGCAGCGGCGGAAGGCAACAACGAGAGTGCCATAAAAAGTATCTTAACAATCCATTCGCTGCTCGGTTCTCAGGTGTTGGCCACATTCTGTCTCGCTCGCCCAGCCAGTCTCCAGTCTCCAGCTCCGACTCTGTCCCTGTCTCTGTCTCTGGGAGTTCAGTCAATAGATTTGGATCACTTTGCAATGCCAGAAGCAGAGGGCAGAAACATAACCAGAGGAGGAAGACGCTGCGAGAAAAAAGACGGCACAAAGACTCGTAAAAATAATGAGCTGGGCACGACGACGATGGCGACAATCACGATGGGGCCGGGGACCGGGGACCGGGGGCCAGCTAGATGACAAGCAGTCAGAACCGAGAACTGGCTCGCAAAGGGAAGGATCCCCAAATAGGGCCAACCCTCGAGGTTCAGACTGATTCCAAGTCAATAAGATTAGGCCCTCGTAACTGTACTACCCACATGTCAAATCTGGGATCTGGGATCTGAAATCTAGTATCTAGAATCTAGTATCTGGAATCTGGGATTATCATTTGTTTTTCCCTTAGTTTCTCCGACGAGCTTCCACAAATCGCCTTATCGCAGTGCAAACAATGAAGCCATTGCTTTGATTTCGGATCTGGAGTGAAGAGCCATTGTTGTTAGGCATTTATTTACTGTTTGTGTGGGGACAACTTCCCTCCACTGTTTAGGAGAACTAAATAAAAAATAAACCCAAGCCCAATCCCAATCCCAGACCCATACAGATACCCAAACCCATGCCGAAACCGAAACGAAAACAAAATCACAGCGTATTCTTGGAAAATTGGCCTCATGACTTTGGCATGCTGCGGTTAGTTGATGGAAACTGAAAACTGAAAACAGAAAACCCGGGCTGGAGCTGAACCGACAACTCGGATTCCTATTCGTAATCGCTGCCCGGGCCCGGTATCTTATCGCACTTTTCAACGGAGACACATGCCAGTTCAAATAGAGACCCAAACACCCCCGCAATTCACGCAATCCGGGCCTGATAAGTGTCGAGCAGTGGGTTTTCGGGGTTTTCGGGGCGGAAGAATGGGCGATGGATTCTCAAACCTTATCGGGGGCCGTACAGATCCGTACAGATGGGTGTGTACTCTGTACTCTGTACTCTGTAGTCTGCCAGGGGTCGCATTGTTCGGAGAGGAACTATCCAATATTTGCGGAAGATCAACAGGTGCCAGAGACGCGGAGTCAGCCTCCCAAAAATAGTGGTTGTGCAATCACCTGGCGACAGAACGGAGACTCTCTGTCACTGAGATGACCCACTAACTGCTCCCCTGCCAACCACTTTCCCAAGGAACCACCATGTCGATGGAAAATCTAAAATCTAAAAGCAACCAGCTCCCATCAGAGAAGTGTACGAGGAAATGATCGCAGCCCCTCCCCATCGCCTCCCGAAAAACACCTCCCATGGGCCGTTGCATTCGAGAAATTTCAATAATTGCGGCTCATTAAAGTGCTCGGATAATGGGGGGCCGCCGAAAAAGGCAGACTCAAAGACTCTCAGAAGCCGGGCTCCCGCTCCCAACACTTCCGATTATGAAATGTCTGTCGCTCGTTTGACAAAACACGGCGACGAACAACGGTGATCAGCGATCGCAACATGGAAATGTATCTATAATGCAATTACGGGCCAGATCGGGGTGGCTGCCAGGCGATCGCAGAAAGCACTCCAGCAGAAACCAGAAACCAGAAAACAGACAACACACAACACACAACACACAACAGGCAGCAGAAACTCAAACTCAAACAGAAACAGAAGAGTAAGGTGCCAGCGCATCAGCGAATCAGCGATCAGCGAACGACGAAGACGACAACGACTACGACTCATTAAAACAATTTTAAAAAATAATACAAAATAATTACAATAAATTATGATTACGCTTGACAGTGACAGTGGCCACGAATACGAATGGGAGTACTGCGAATGGGCTCTGCGACTCCATCGATGTCTGGAAGTGGGAAAACGCCAAGTAGATGGTGGATGGTAGATGGTGGTGGTGTTCCGCGGCTTTTCCGTGGTGTTGGTGGCACTTCCAGTGGTGCTACAGGTGCAAGTTACGATGACGGCAGCGGAGAGGCCCAGAAACTAAAGACCAGAGCCCAAAGACGATGACGACGACACCCGAGAATCACTCAACTGTGGCCAAAAAGTTCGTTGTTCATTTGCGCTCGACTCCCGGCTTCATTATGCTGGGCAGGGAACAAGGGGTATCAAGGGGGTATATGGGAGTCCATGGAGCTCTGGTACACATCACATGCTCATACCCCAAACAAGATTGCCCAAGAAGTGCCTGGAAGACCTTCCAAGCGACCCGCTTCGAGGGTAGTTCGAAGTCGGTGCCCTCCTGGGCGAGCCTCCTACCCTGTGATGGCTTTCTGCCGGTGCCCGGTGTGTGCACTTGGCCTCTTCGCTTTAATTCAATTCAATTTGGCCACAGAAATAATTACAAACTGTCCAGGCTAACGCGCAGCGTGTGAGCGCTGCGAAGTGGCGCCCAGCGCCGCCCAGCGCCGGTGACATGTACTATGTGCCGCCACGACCAAGGTCTAGAGGCAGCTTCTTGGCCGGATTTGTGGCAGGGGCGGGGGCAGGGCGGGGAATTTATCAAAAGGCCATTAAAATCAAATTGAGGCGCAGACAAGCGACAAACAAGTCCAAATAAATGGGCGAAGGTGGAGATCCAAACTGGGATGCCGATGGCGGTGGAGGTGGATGAGGAGATGGATGCAGAGCAGAGCTCGGGAGATGTCGAATGTGATGGAGTGGTGGCATGATGGACATGAGTATTGGAACATACATCAAGCGCGACTCGATGCTCTGTCAAATGCATTTCTGGCGACATAAAAATCTCCTCGAATCGTTAAAAATGCATCATCATCAATTTTTGATGCATATTTAATGTAACGAGAGGCGAGTGTATCTTTGTATCTCTGCCTCGCCGGAGCACGTGTATCTCCGCATCTGTATCTAGGCTGTATCTGTATCTGTGTGTTCGCCTGCCGCGGCGGTGTCGCCACCAATTTAACTGCAAAGTGGCGCATAAAAATTGATTTACTCGCGGCGCTGTGTCGGCTGATCCGATCGACTCCGATACAGTTTAGGTGGCCCGGGTTATGGCTCAATTAGGGGCTGCAGGGGGCGGGGGCGGTGGCGGGGGCTGATTGAAAGCTGGCCAGCCCGGGCCGGATATCCTAGCTGCTCCTTTGTCGGCACATGTACCTGTTCGGCAGCCTCTGAGGTTAACCTCAGGACAGGTAACGAGGACCTCGCCGCGGCAATCGCCTGCGAGATTTCACAAGCAAACGCGAAGCGCGCGCAGTTCCTCTTCTCTTCCCGGGTTCCCGGAACCCTCAGATCCCACCCGATCGCGGTGGCGGTGAAAGTTGTGAGGGCGCAGCACTTCGGGGGAAGGCCGATTAGAAACCTCCTGCTATTTGCTATTTGCTGTTTGGTATTTGCTGCTGGGCCGCCGAAGCGCTCCGCTGGTTTCCGCCAAAATAGCAGCCAACAGAAGAGCCACTGCCGAAAACTGACAGCAGAATTAAAGTCAAGTCAGGGTAGCTTTCATAAATTAGTCATTGAACCCGGCAATGCCTCGCCAAACGGGCAGGGCAGCAACAATGCCGGAGCGTAGCCCACGAAATCGGAATAATGGCGGGCTAAATGCGAGCACCGGGGGCGCAGCTAATTTTTTATAGTGTGAATCTGGCCCCAAAGTCTAAAACAATATGGCATCGGAGGCGGGAGCCAGAGCGGGGTCTACGCTTTAATAACTTTTCTATGGATCTATGGGGGTATGGAGTAGGGGGCGTTGGTTGGTCTTCCAGAAGAGGGGGCCAGATCGAGCGATTCTTCGGATTCGGATTACCCCTCACCATCAGCTGGCACTTGAGATTCCCGAAATGCCCTCGGCTCACCTCCGAAGTGGCCAGTCAACTGGGCCAAGCCACCCACCGGCAAATGGCCGGCCGAATAATATTTAATTTATGCAAAACAGCTACACCAAGTCGGCCGACTAGGTGGATGTGGATGTGGATGTGGATGTGGGACTTTGTGGCACAGTAGTGTGTGGAGTGGCAGTTCAGAGAAATTCGGCTCGCTGCGAGCTGCGGGCGGAGGCATTCCATTTTCATATCCATTTCCATTTCCCAGGGGCTACGCTAATTAGCCAAAAACAAAACCCGAAATAAATAATACATAACTAACAATGAGCATAAAATTTGAAAAATGTTTTCGGTTTTCTAAGTTCTCCCCGGCTTTACTATGTATATTTTCCATTTTTGTTAACTCATAGAGGCATTCGTCCAGAAAACAAAATTCAAAAATGGCGCACACTCGAAGAAACGAAAGCCGAAACCGAAAACCGAAAACTGAAAACCAAAAATCCAGGGGGGAGAAATGAGCGGAGCAGGTGGAACTTGAGCAGCCACTTCAGATAAAGCGACGTGAACTCGGAGACGCTTGGCTGGTTGACTGAACGACTAAATGGCCGAGTGACTGACGAACTGACTGATTTTCGGGCTTATCCGCGGCGACTGTACCCCTCGCCTACCGTAGTCTGAGACGATCCGTGACCGCGGCGCCATTTCTATGATTTGCCAAAATAAACAGTAACTTTCTTTCCACCTGGGTCTCTGCCGGGTCAAAGGCCAAGAGATCGGCAGCCAAGACCTTCAAAACGAGAAAAATGGATGAAAAGCTGGCCTGGTTTTGGCTGGAGATGGTGCTACTGGAAGACCTGAGATCGGGAAGGTATAGCCCTAGACTAGATACTCGACTAGATAGCCGCCAAGACTCTTGGCCGAAATGCCAACTTTTCAGACACTCTGCAGCCCATATCTCAGGCATGCTCCGTCCGATTTCGAAAAGGATCACCATTTTGCAGTCAGGGTTCCAATCCCCTTTGATCTCAACCAAAATATGGGCAACAAAACTTTTTAAGATTTTTATCAAAAAATCATGAGGGTACCCCTTAAAAATTTCGAAATTTGGGTCAAATTTTTAGTTTGTCGGATTTTGATGGGGAATGATTCTACTTAGTTTTCTGAGCTCGGGAAGGTATAACATTCCACGATCAGCCCAGTATCAGCTGAGATATAAACATTTTCCTTTCCGAAAATTTCAAAATTTGGAAACAGGTTTTGAGTTTTTTTTATTTTTTCAAAATCGGAATTTTTGGTGCACTTTTTAGCGGATATCTTGAGTATTTCTCATCCGATTTAAGATCGGAATACCATTTACGAATCAGAGAACTAGTCCCCTTCGATCTACATCAAAACATCTGAAATATCAGCCAATGAAATTTGGACCCAATTTTTGGCCAAAATCATGAGGGTACCCCTTAGAAAATTTTGAAATTTGGGTCAACATTTTAGTTTATCAGGTTTTGATAGGGAATGATTCTACTTCGTTTTCTGAGATCGGGAAGGTATAACACTTCGTGATCTGTCAAAAACTTCCCGAGATATACCCACTTGGAGATACAAAAATGTCAAAAAAATTGAGAAAAATGATTTCTTGGAAGCTTTTGTTCTTTTCCTGATGCAGAGCGGAAGCTGGTGATCCCCAATCCTTGAATGGTTACTTACATAATAGAAATGCCTCAGAAACTATGAAAAAACCAAGCCTTGGCCCACATGACCCTTCCCCACAGGATGTCTCCAATAACCCGCGATAGTATTGGAATCCGGGCATCGGCGTCCCCATTCGCACTCGTATCTGGCCCCGCACGGGCATCTCGCAGATGCGAGCAGTGCAGCGCACTTTTAGTGTAAGCAATAAAATTTACTTTTATTAAAGAAAAACGAACCGAATTCAAAAGAATTTTCGCGACTTGTTTTGGCGTCGAGCGGCGACAACGTCGACCACATAAATTTAAAACCACCTACACATAAATTTTTCTAGCCGCAGATACAAAAAATAAACTGCAATAATCATTGCATTGCGGCAGCAACAGCAACAACAACAACAACAACAACAACAGCAACAGCAACAGAAGCGGCAAGTGCAACTGTCAACTATTAAATGACATTTAACATGCCCACGAAGTGCTGCAGGTTTTCGGGTGGGGTGGGGCGGTGGGGCGGTGTGGGAGCCGGGGGGCGCGGACGACCGAGGGCGGATAAGACACGACACCCCCTCGGCCCCCCAGGAGCCCCGGGCCGCCACTCAACGCCGGCGACTGTCAACGGCGAGATATGGCGGCATTAGTTTCTTAAAATATCACTTCAAATTTCAAATCAAGTCATCAGCAGCCCCGTTCCGCTCGCACATGATATATCCGCCCGATCCGCCCGCGCCTCGCGATTTTTTATCAGAGCGACTGTATGGATAATTTCAATTATAATTTATATGCGATCACGGCGCTATTTTTAGCCAAGTGGCTGCTGGAGGCCTCACGTCGCGCGGCTCCGGGCAGGCTCTGATTGGGACTCAAATCTAATCTAAAGTGCTCCTCGCTGGAGCGGATCAGAATGGCATCGGCATCGGCACCGGCACCAGCCCCTCCCACACTGAAAGGCAGGCGCGGAATTTTGAATTTTTTATTACAGAAGGGGCCTAAACTAAACCGGGTCTAAACTAAAGCCAAAGGGTTCTACATCCTACTGCTCGAAGCGCTCTACCGGAGGATCGCAGGGTCTAGTCCTTGGGGCCCTCGTCTGAAGGGGAGCTGGAGCTGGAGCTGAGAGTGGCGGTGGAGGGGGAAGCAGCGGCAGTGGCGGGATTGGCGGAAGGAGCGGTGGTGGCGGCGGCAGTCCGCGTACACGGAGCGGCAAGGGAACCCCTGGACATGACCGAAGCCTCAAGGTCCAGGAAGTTCTGCATCATGATCTCACTCTTTTGCCGCTCCGTGTACAACTGCCGCGCCATCTTCACCAGCTCCTTCGCCAGCTCCATGGGGTCGCTGACCTGCTGCAGGAGGACCTCCGGGCTGTCGTAGCGCCTGCGCTTCGGGTTCTCCGACGAGCCGGCGTTCCGCACGAAGGGCACGCACCGGACGGCGGCGTCCGAGGGGGTCTTCTGCTGGTCCAGCAGGTTCTTCAGGTAGGTCTCGTACTCGGCCTTGCGGATCTTGCGCTGCTCCAGCTCGTTGCGTCGGTGGGGTTGCGGCAGCTCGGCCTTGCGGGGCTCCTCGGGCACGAGCTCCGTCTGGGAGTCCTCGTCCTTCAGGTTGCTGGTGCGGACGGTGGCGGACACCTTGGTGTCGGGGCCCTTGTTCATGCCCAGGCGCTGGCAGTCGAGGCGGAACGACCTGGCCACCACCGCGGGTCTCTGCAGCTGCACCTTTACGAGGGCCAAGGAGATGGACTTGAGCGACTGCATAGTGCCTTGAACTGGGAGGGAGTTGGTCTCACCAAGCTAATCACAGCAGACCAAGGTCGTACTCACCGAACTTAATTTGAAAATAAGGAGCCGGAAAAACTAGAAGTCTAACACACTGGACGATTTGGAAAAAAACTACAATTATTGGGAGCTGGGAGAGCTGTGTTGCGCACGAAACACTGGGATTGAATGAGTCTCGGGGGGGGCTGACCCGACCAGGTCCCGAACGGGCCGATTCCAAGGCCTACTAGCCGGCAGGGCCTACTCGAGGCGGAGATTCGGAGCAGTAATCGAGTGCCATATGGACGAGCGGCATCGGCATCGGCATCGGCCGCGGCAAAGCACGCCATATGAGCATTACCACCCCACCGGTCCACTCCCGGGCACATTACTCATTCATTTCCCGCCAACGACAACGACTTCATCAGAGAGTGGAACACCAACACCAGCCAGCACACATTCGATGAAAAATTGGATTTGCGTTTTGCATACGAGGGGGTGGGCCCTCCGGGCGACCCCCAGGCCAGATCCTGGCTGGAAATAAAAACGAAAGGAAAGCAGTTAGATTTCTCCGACTGCGAGTCGCTATTTTGATTGATTTGAATGTTACGTTGAGTGCGCAGCTCAGCTCGGCCCGGCTCGGATGTGTGACTGATGATTGATGGACTTGGCAGTACCCTTCACCCCGCGGCCCGCGGCCCGTGCAGAGGAAAAGAATGTATCGCTTCCTTCGTCCTCCGACGCGGGGGGGGGGAACAAAAGTAATTTCCAGACCCTGACAGGCGAATGTCAGATTCGACGACATGCGATTTCTAATATGGAGCCAATTGGAAGAGAAACAGAACCTGGTGCCGAACTGGGGCAGGGACAGGGACAGGGACAGGGGCAGTCTTGTCCAGATTTTATTAACAGTTGAGGTCCTAGCTCCGCTCAGTCCTCCCACCTCCCAGTCCGGCACTTTCCCACACTTTCCGCTCCTTTCCAAAACGCCAAGTGAATGACCAGAAGCAGCGTTCTGGCTGCCACCTTCGAGTGATAACCACTCCTCCGGTGCGGGCTGACCCACTGAACTTTCCCGCAGTCTCCAGAAGCTGGCAGCAGGCAGCTCACGTGTGGGAGCGCCGTTCACACAGCGGACCAAGACCGAGCTCGAAACCCACGAAGTACGAGTCGGGGGTCCACTTCCCCAAGACGGGGCCGGATGTGGTTGCGTAGAGAGAGGCGACCCCTCCAGTGGCAGACAGCCACTGCTCTCGAGAGCCCCCTGAAACGCGGCATGCAACGTACTTTCTGTTTGTCTAAGCCGCCCCGCTTCGCCCCGCTCCGCTCCGCTCCGGGTAACTAAAATAATAACAATAATAGTACATAATACTAACTCAAAACGCCAACTTCCGAAAGCCGAACTCCGTCATTACTCCATTTTTCCACAATTAAAAGGTGGATGATGTCGGGCTCCCACTAGAGAGTCTTCAGTCTCCAGTCTCCAGTCTTCTCGAGGGTCTAGGTGAATGTCTTTCCTGTCTCCCTCTGCCCTCTGTCTCCCTCCTACGTTTTATTTGCTTTTTAATGCCGTGTGTGTTGGACCCTCCTCCTTCTCCTCCGACTTCTGGGCCGATGTCAACGGCTATTTGAAAATTATTGGCCGTACGAGGTACTTCCCATCGCAAATTACCAGCCTCGATGGGAAATCCATCCATTCAATCCCGCAGCCCGGGCTGCGTGCGTCTCTATTGCCAGTTTGTCGCGGCATTGTGCCTCGAAAGTCGCTTAACTGACAATTTGGAGCGATAGATGGGAGCGGAGGATAAGGCGCCGAGGCACGCAACGGAGGGCGGACGGAGGGCCCCAGACGGAGGGCCGGCGGAGTCCATAAAGGATTCAATATAGAAATTAATGTTGCACCGCCTTCGAGGAACGTAAAAACACAAAGGGAAGGCCAAATAAATTACGATAAGCAGCGGGCGGCCACCCACCGGGCCACCAAGCCACCGGGCCACTGCCTGGTTGGGATAAACAAGGGCCCGGAGGGTGGGGGCCGAAGGGATTTCCGAAAGGGGCGAAAAATTGCACCAAAATTAATAAGGAGTAGCCGAAAAAAAGCGACTTGGCAGAAATGGATCGACTTGGCAGGAACAAGTCTTGTGGCGAAAGCTTCGGGGATAGGCGACTGGAAGAGTGTCCTGTAGAGGCCAGAGTTCCATGGGTGGATATCAGTACCTTATCCCAAGGTTTTGGAGGGAGGGTATGGGGATTGGCCCGAGATAGGAGAGCATAGACTGATACCATCATCCCGATATAGGAGCCTACCGGCGAGGACAAGTCCCACAACTACTATACTCTACCACACAGTCTCCAACTCTACTGTCAGTGCCCAAATACCCTCCATTTCCGATTGCAGGGGACTCTGGCCAATGGGCTCAAGTAAAAAATTATTGAAAGTTTATGAAAATAACAGGAGAAGAAAAAATTAAGAATGTAAAAGCCAGAAACAAAAACAAAGACGGGGAAAATAACCCAAACACAGCACAACAATTGCTCGCCGGTTCGGTTGTGGCTTTCTTTTATTCACTTTTTTTTCGCTTTTTTTTTTTGGATTTTTTACAACAGCAACAGACGGTGTCGAAGGGGGTTTGGGAGTGGGTGGGGTGGGGTGGAGGTGGAGATGGGGGCCGCAAGACAGCGGCATATTGCAGCCTTTGATTCCTTTTCATTTAATTTTCTCCGCTTTTTTCTGGCTCTGGTAAAGGATACGGGCGACCGACAAAAAAAAGGAGGAAAATGAGGAAAGGAAATTTTATTGTTACACCAGAAAAATAACAACAGGGGCGGGGGGAAAGGGCAAGGGGCAGGGGGCTGGACAGGGGCGGGGACGGGGACGGGGACGTCGCATTTTGGCTACGTTTCCGTTTCCGTCGAAGACGAAGTCGAAAGCCCAGGGCCCGACGTCAAAGTCGAACTCCAGCCATATCGAAGGCGATTACAGGACGAAAAAATATTCGTATCCGTATGGAAGGAAGAAAGTTCGGCCCGGCAGGGGGACTGGGCGGGAATTATAATAACTTTTCCCCATTTTTTTGTTTGCTGCTGGTCAACGGCAGCTGGCTGCCGGGGTGGCCAGAGCCGGAGAGGGGTTAGGTTCGCCAAGAACAGGCCTTGTTTACATTTTTAATAATGCAAGTCGAGGAAAATCGAAAGGCGCAGAAAATAAAAATTAAACATTGAATACTGGATACGGGATACGGGATACTGGGCTGGATGGATCTGAGTCCTGTGGCCGAAAGGGGCTGCGACTCAATAAACAATCGCCATCGCCAACCCTCTCCCGCCGGCTTTTGGTCCTGCGAGCCACTAGTGTTTGAAGTCTAAGCCCCCCGGCCTCGCTTCGACTTCTGCTACAATTTACAATTTTTATTACCCATTTTGGGCGAGTCAAATTAAAAATTAATTACACACTGCAGGGGCGGGGCGAGGGGGCAACGCAGAAATACAGAAAATTCATAAAAGTAAAGCGCAGAAATCTTTTTGATTTCTCGGCGCGCTTTTTCTTCGTAATTTCATTGTTGTCGTTCGAAATAATTCAATTAAATGACGCCACACGACGATTGCTCATTGAAACAACACGAGGGGACTCGGACTGCGACTGGGACTGGGACTGGGACTGGGAGGTTTGGTTATGGACTTGATATGGTTAGCTGCCAGTTAAAATGTACGACGTAATTAAAAACTTCCTGATTAAGCCCCGAACGAATAATGAGCCGGGGGGACACAGAGAACATTTTCTTCGAATATATTTCGGGCAGATCCAGATCCACGTCCACTTCAGATCAGAAGCTTCTGGGCCAGGCCCTGTTTCTTTCGAGTGTACTCGCAGAAACAGAACTCAATCCGAGCTCAAATCGGGTTCGACTCGCGCATAAAGATATTTATCAATTAAGTGAGCGCTGGCCGGCGATGAGCCAGCCCCAATTGCGACTAGTATGTGTTTGAATTCCGAATTCGGATTAATGATGCAATTGCCGGCCCGCATGCCCAGTCCCCACTGAGTAAATTGGTCCTTCGAGCTGCCACTTTCGAGCACTTCTTATATAAGCTCTGCCCTCCAATTTAAAGTGTACTCCGCATTTTTGTGTACTTTCGTCAGCCGCAATTCGGCATTAATCACTTAGCAGGTAATGCAATAACAATAAAATATTATTATTAACAACCAGTTTGCCCCGGCGACTATTATTATTATTATTTTTATTGTGACTGCGATTGTGATGTGATTGCCCGCTCGGGCCCGGGCCCGGGCCCGGGCCCGGGCCGGACTCCAGGGGGAGGCCGGGGGAAGAAGTACAGTCGAAAAGTACAGTCTGGGCCAAAAGTCGGCGGGCTTTCGATCGGCAACTCGTCCGCCCCCCGTCCGCCAGCCGATCGCAGCCGCAGCCACAGCCACTGTGTGCGGCCGAGTCATGACAATAAAGCAAATAAGAGTGGAAAAAGCTACCAGTTTATGGCGGCAATTAAGTAATTTTTTAAACACTCCGCAGCTCCACAGCTCCAGTACAGTAGCTCCGTAGCAGGCCCCAAGTAAGTCCGACTTACCCCCCAAGTAAGACAAATATGGATCTCGTATCTGGCCATAATTTTTACCTGCTCGCGCGAGAGTGTGAGTGTGAGTGTCTTACTTAGGCAACAACATGAGCCACAAAAATTGTCATAAAACTGCCAAAAATATACGTTAATTACCTGTTAAAGGTTTTTCATTAAACTCGTTAAAATACACATAGCTCCCTCTCGCTCCGAGCCGCTCCAACAGAAGGCAACAGGGCCAGAAGCACCGTTCGGAAGATCGGCCTCAAAACCTTAGAGGGCACTTTGGTTTTCGGCGGAGACGGCGTCGGAGTCGGAGTCGGAGACATTGCATATGTAACGTGTGAAGTTAATTAAACCCGAGTACAAGTTTATTACAAAATATGATTTTAGTTCACACACATCCGAGATCTGGGCTGTGAGCGGGACGGGTAGAGCGGGGAGCGAGTTGCGAGCGAGACGGCAGATCGCTCGAGAGTTGCACGCAATATGGCGCTTTTATTCGCTGGCATTTTGAAAGGTCTCTGGTGGGGCTTAGAGGCTCCTCTCCAATTACTTTTTACGCTTTTTTTAATATTTGTGGGAGCCCCGGGGAGAGCCCTACCAGGCCTATTCGGAGGACTAATCCACCTCCCATGAGGCGCTGACGAAAATCAATAGGTCCCCCCTGGGGGACTCCACATATGTATATAGCTCGTAGAGATATAGCTTTCCGCTCCTCCAAACCCTGAGCCCTGAGCCCTGAACTTAGCAGGGACTGCAGCCAACACGGCCACTGACACATGAACACCAGTGTTATTAATAAATGAATTGCATGTTAACAATAAAAGTTGAGAGCGCGGCCCAAATGGAACAAATGGAACACACGGGCATGAAAAGCAGCTGAAAACCCGTGAAATATATGTGTGTGCCGCCACATATCCGTGTTTGCACGTTTTTTGTATCGAGGAGCTGCCAGCCAGTCCTGCTCCGCTCGGTCGCTTTTCGCTTTTCGGTTTTCGGTTCAGGTTTCGGGTATCGGGTTAGGGCCACCGCGAATAGTTGGTAACAATAATGAACGAACACTTGGCTCTTGGGCTTGGGCTTGGGCTTTGGCTTGGGGCGGGGTAGGGAGAGGAAAATAAAAAACTAGATTAATATCTCCCCCGAGTCCTTTTAGTCAAGTTTGAACCCACAGGCGACCATGTTCAGGGAAGGAGTAGTATAGTGCTCTGCATATGAGAGGTGTTCGCACTCGGAGGGATATTATTGAGAGTCGCTCTCCAACCACCATATAGAGGATATAGTACCCGACTTTCGAATGGAGGAAGCTAATCAATACATCCCCAAATCAGACCCAGCCCACTGTGCCTCGCACAACGAGCCTCGCATGCAACGGCGAGAGCTGCCACATCGCCTTTCGTCATCTATTGGCTGGGAGCAGAGCCCGCACGGCCCCAAATGTAAATATATGTGCTATATACAAAAGCCAACTATTATCGCCTCCCCGGAGACCCCCGCCCGGAAGAGGCAGCCGACTGTGGAAAAAGTTCCACAACGCCGTCGTTGACTTTATTCCTATTCGTATTCGTATTCGTTTTAAATGAAAATTAATTTATGCGAATCGATAAGCCGTCGGGGAGAACTGCGGCAGAGGTGGAAAGTTGGGCCAAGGTGCTCCGGCTTCGCCGCTAGGTGGCGCCGCCCGCTTCCAGGACCTGTCAACCCTTCAACCCCTGTCGGCCCTGTCGGCCGCTGCGCTGCCGTGTGCGTGTCCCTGCTTAGCATTTTGGTTAGTCACTGGTCAGTCGAATGGTTAATTGAAGTCATTTCTCCGGCCCTCGTTGGCGACTCGACTCGGGCATGTGCCTTTATTATTGAAAGGTGATAACAGTCCGGGGGTGGGTGCTCTGGGCTCTAGGGCTAGGTGTTAAGTGGGGTTAACCTGGCCGGCCATTCGGGCTCATGTCCGGGCATGCCGCGGCCTAATTGGGGCTCCCTTCCCGGCCTATCTGGGTATCGGGCTAATTCCTGCTCATCAATCTGGCCAGAAGGGAGGGGCTCCGCTCCGCTCCGCCCGATTATTTATCGGGACTTGGCACGTCGATCGCCCCGCCCGGCCCCGAAAATCAATAGCGGAGAGTGGCAAGGAGGAGGCCCAGAATGCCGACACGTGTCCAAGCTCCAAGTGCCAAAGCTCCGTCTTCGAGCCCCGATCCGGAGCTGGAGCAGTTCTGCGTACAGATTCCCATCGTCGTGGAGCGTCGTGGCTCGCTGCGATCGTGATCCGGCCGATGCAGCGCACGCATAAGTCATAAGGCGGGGAGGTGGACTTGATAAAAATTATTACACCTTTATGGGTGATCACGTACGGAGGGGGGGCCATAAATCTCGGCTAGAAGAGCTCCAGATGATGGCAGGGCCGGCAGATAAGGCGCAATACGCAAATGAGAGATACGGGGATCGCTGCGAGAAGAGTCGCTTCGGGCCCCTGAGGAGGGGAGCCGCTCCAAATACCCCAAAAATCAATACCCCAGACCAGACCAGAGGCCCAGACCACTGTTACAACCTCCTTAATTACAAGCACAACTAATAAGGGCCCTGCCCGGCGTGGACTGCACGGTGTCATGTGACGAAATCCTCCCCGAGGGCCGGTGGTGGACCAGTAATAACGTAATAAATATTCAAATTACGCTATTCTCTCCATTGGAGCGGCCATTTTCGAGCAGTTTTCGCCCATTTGGCCCATTTCGAACTGCCGTTCTTCCACCTGGGCCAGCCGGGGCGAGGGCCAAGCCGCGAACCGAGAACCGAGAGCCAAACATCACCATTAACACGACGAACCAAACGTATGTATCGGGCCAACTGAGGCGGAGCCCCCGCCCACTACCCACCTACTATACACCACCTACTATACACTATATATTTGTATTTCGTATTCCCGCGATAAAGGCCGCGGTATTGGTAAAAAGTAAGCTGTGGCACATTTATAGTTGCATTATGCTAATCAAATGACACCCAATGGTGGCCCGGCCGCCACTCCGACTGACCCCTGGGCGCTGTGCCGGCCTGGCTCGGGGGTTGTTATTTTGACATTCGAGTTAATAGATCGGTTTTGGCCATAAATTAGCATTTTATATAGGCACTGCCCGCCGAGGGCCGCCCGCCATAGGTGTGTTGAGCAGTTCATTATGTACGAAAACGAAAACGAAAACGAAAACTAAAAGGAACACTGGCAGGACACTGGGAGGACTGTGTGTCCTTTGCATACACGGCCTGCCTGCCAAATGAGTTCGTTGTCCCAGGTGGCCATTTTCGGGGGACATACTTTCCGCGGCCCGGCAGGCGTATTGTTCGGACCAGTGCCAATTAATTACATGGAAATCGAAGGGAAACACGCGCTCCAAACGGGGTCTGGTGGCCGGAGCTGGCCCCATAACTCCAGAGCCATCTGAAACTTCGCACTCTCATGTATCTCAGGCTCGGGGGCCATCAAGTGGCACTTCTTCGGGAACTGGCTTGTCAGCTGCCCGGGATTTGCATAAGAACGCCAACACAGAACCCGAGGAAAGGATCAATCAATGGCATAGTCGGTTATGCTAATGACGGGGAAACAAACTCCATTTCCTCCTTCGGAATCGGAGAGAGCCACCGACTCTGCGACCGGGCCTGCATTTATAATTGTGAGAAAATCGCCGCGCCGCGCCGGGCATCGATCGGGCACATCTGCAACTATTCCATAACTGGCGAATGCCAGATAGGCGAGCGGCATAATGGAAATAAATAATATCCGCCGGCATTCAAATGCAAATGATTCGCATCGGAAGTGTATTGAAATCGGAATCACCGCACGGCGCGGAGGGCGAGGGATAGGGATCAAATCAAGATCGAGATGGAGATGGAGATGGAGATCGGGGATCAACCCCCGGAGGAAAATCAGTACCTGGCAGCCTTGCCTCAAGATTATGCAAATGAGCCGAGGCCGAGGTCGAGGCGGCTGCAGGGTTGAAGGGCTGAAGGGCTGAAGGGCTGAGGGACTGAAGGGCCGAAGGAGTCCCCGGGAAGGAGTATTTGGCAAATTTGCCAAAATCAATTGATTGTTCGCTTTGTTCGATCTGCGACAATTTCGAGTGGCATTTTGTGGTAATTGATACGCGTCCGAGGGACCGACATCGACATCGAACCCTTTCCCCAGGGCCCTTCTGTGCGAAAATCTGCCAACGGCCGGAAGAAAGGAAAGTTGGCAAAACATCGCAAATCAGATTGGCGCGAAAGGGTGAAAGTGCCGGCCCTCTCCCCTGCTGCCCCGGCCGAAAAGAAAGGCAATGTATCATGTAATGAGATCAACTTGGCAGCGTTTAGCTCCGGCCTTTGTTTCCCGCCGATATGCGATCCCATTTGCGGAACAAAGGATCCCGCTGGGAGTGTGCGATTCCGGGAGTTAATCTGCGTTTAAGGACTTGTCCTTGTGCCACTTGACTCCCGGCCCTCTGACACCGCGCGGTCTTGGCCCTCGTGCGACCGCTCCCCCTATCTGGGCCTTCATCTCCACCTGCCGGGGCGGACGAGTGCCTCCGCCAACTGCTCCAGTTCCATATAATTCCATAGCCAATCTCGAGATCAAGATCAACTGTCGATGGGCTGCCTAGTTCCGCTCGCTCGCTCGCTGCGGCAAGCTGCTCGGGAAATCGCGACGTGTGTGAACTTCTGTGGCATTCAACTTTTATTGAGTGTATCTACAAGTGCGCGTTGCAAGAGATACTTTGGGCAGGCGGAGGGCGGAGAGGCCAAAGAGGGGAGGTTCACGTAAGCCTTTGTGGTCGCAACTGTTGGTCTATTGTTCTAGACGACGCCGACTGTGCACGAAAATTAATTTCCAACGGCAAGTGCAGTGCTTCTGGGGCGTGTGCAGGGGCGGTGGGGGCGAGGGGGGCTGGCCCGGGGGGGGGCGGGGGCAGATTTGCGAGGCGCTGATAAAAACCAGACGCTAAGGCTTGAAAAGGTCGTCGTTTGCGGCTCTGGATGTTGTTGCTGTTTGGCACAAACTTTTCGCGGGCCGCATAGCAAAGTGCACCGTTATGCGAAGAGAGAACGGCAAGCGAGCTGGTGCACTCGGCCGCGTATCTATGAGATACAAATGTGCAAAAGGCAAGTTTACATATGCCGCCCGCTGTTGGCCAATGTTATTTAGTAGTTAATAATGAGCATGTTGCCGCTGTCGTAGTTTGTTTTCGCACTTCCCCCGGCCGCAGCAGTGCAGGGTATCAGCGGGGGTATCAGCGGCGGACTAGAGATACACTAGCTACTTATAGATACAATGGATAGAGAGATGGACTCACCAGAAGCCGTGCGTGGAGGGCGGCGTCTGAAAAAAAGAGTTTCAAAAGGATTAGATCAACTTGGAATAGGAAATTGGCATTAGAGTTCTATGGACTAAGGCCGAGAGCCCCTAGAGAGGGTATCCCTCGGACGCAACCACCCCGAAGAGCCCACAAAAGTCACTTGTTGCCCCGCTGCCTCGGCTCTCGGTGCGTGCAACGGAGCACCCGCCCCACCGCAGCCCACAGGAGAATCCCAGCCATCCTGCCTGCCTCGGCTTCGGCCCGTCCTGTCCTGGCATAATGTGCGCCGTGTGTGTGCGAGCTGGGAGCCAAGGACATGCCGCTTCTCACGGCGCATTATGCAAATTTGGGGCAGGGGCTAAGGGAGGCACGGCAACGTGACGCATTGTGCGCTGGAATTCCCACAGATAAATCGGGTATCTGAGGAAGTCGCGGCTGGAAGTGCTCCGTACACACACACACACACACACACACACACACGTCTGCGACGGGGATCGGGCCGGCATTGATTGGCTCACGCACTTGTTGTGGGCCATTAATCAATGGCCTGCTTATGCTAATGTTTGCGGGCTGCTCTGGAAGGATGTGCCGGGCAGGACGGGCAGGACGGCCAGGATGTGGGGCAGACTTTTTGCTAAATGCCACAAAATGCCAATAAATCACATACGAATGCCAGTGCGAGTGCGAGTGCGAGTGCCAGTGCGGTTCTCCGGGCAGATCTCGCTTCACTTCACTTGTCAGCGGCATCATTAATAATCCTTTACTTTGCGCCATAGCCTACTTAGCGGCGTGCTGGAGGAGCGCCAGGACACCCAGACAGGACCCAGGCAGGGGCGAGCGGGCAGCCGAAGGTAAATGATGCAAATAAACAAATGTCATATGCGCTGCGCATCTGCAGAAGAAACCCTTTTCGTTTTCTGTCAACCTCAAAAATGTCATTAGGCAGGATGTGCTCTCCTTTCCCCTCCCTGCCTCGGAGGTCCTGCTTTCTCCTTTCCTTTCCTCTGTCGCTGCCTCTGCCTGTCACACATATGCTCGATTCGTGTAATTCGATTCGAAAGGACTCTGTGCTATTTCTTGCTCGCATTCCTTGATTCGGAATTAATGCAAATTAATGATGCCGAGTCCCCAGTCCCGAGTCCTTCAGCCTTCAGTCCTTCAGTCCTTTGTCCTGCATGTGAAATCAAATGGTTGCTGAGGACGCTTGCAAATAGTTTTTTAATGATTTCTTCTTTGGTTCTGTGTGGGATTCTGTTTATCCTAGATCTCCGGCCTCCTTGGAGGAAACTCTCTCCGGAAGGGGTCTCTAAAGGCGGAGTAGTGTATATGCGAGAGTCAGTGCCGATTATGTCAGAGCAGAATCGGAGATGTGAGCAAAGTCCAGTCCACTTATAGTTCCGAGCCGGCGATCAAGGTGGGCAGGTGGGAAAAGTGCGATTTGGAATTTGGAAGCCGGGGCACTTCAAGAAGCCCCATTAACCTCAATTAGTGACTTCGGCCGCGAAGCTAAATGCAAACAATGGCACTCGAACTGAATCTGAAGCTGAAACCCAAACTGCTAATTAAAATAATGTCAATAAAATTGCTGTCCATTATATGTCAGCCGAAAATTGCATCTCGCGAAACGAGACGAGCGATTGCCAAACCGAGAGGGCCAAGAGTCGAAGCGGCAGTTCGAATAAAACGAAAACAATCCACATTTGGGCTAGGTGGCTAGGGGGCTAGGGGGCTAGGGGGAAAAAAATACCCAAAAATAATCACTAGTTGGCCATAAAAGTCAAACGCGGCGTACAAAGCAGGCCATAAACGAGAGATGAAAACAATAAGTCAAGGAGTTAGCGACTCACACGCTGGCTACAGTGCGTGCCACGACTGTAGGGAGTATCTGCTACTCCGCTGCCCTCCTCTGGGCCACAGACAGAGCGACTCCCCGCCCGAAACGCACTGTATCTTGCATGTGCGAGCACCTCGCTGCCGAGCAGGCCGAACAATCGAACGGCAAGATATTCCCACCAGTTTCGTAAGCCAGCCCAGCTACAATTGCGGCCGCCGGCAAGCTAATTATTAGTTAACTTGTATCTTTAAGATACGCGGCGCAGGTCGCAGCATTGCTTAATAGACCAGAACTCGGCCCGGCTCCATCTCGGTGTAATCCAAAGACCCCTGGCCCTTCTTTTCAGTTTCCAGTTGGCAGTTGGCAGTTGAGAGTTCCATTGTCATAACACGTTTCCGTGCAGTTGTCGCTCAGAGGTCTTCGGCGGATCTCATGGAGAGTCCGTCCAATAGTACAATTCATTGGCTTTCCCAGCGCTGTCAAATGCATGATTTTCACATGTATCTATTAGATACGTTTGTATCCATTTCCCTCTGTTTCAGCCCCTGTCTCTGGCTCTGTCTCTGTCTCTGTCTCTGCAGCGCCAATGCGTAGAAAACGGCACAGTTTACTCCCCAAACGGCCACGCCCCCGCCGGCCAAATTACACGGCTGCTGCTCCAGCAATTTTCCGTCTGTGGGAAGAAAGTATCTGTATCTGGCGGGCTGGGAAAGGGCCGGCCCTTAAAAAGCTGACAGCTTGTCGAAGAGCGATCGGCGCGCAATTTGCATATCGAGGATGATAGCAGGACAGGACTACTTAGCGGCACAGTGGCACTCTCCAGAATCCTTCATAGACAAGACACCGCTGGCCGGGGGTTGGGGGTTGGGCGGGGTGGCATTAGGAAAAGGTCAGAGGTGGGTTGGAAAAAGCAAACATTTGTGCAGTTGATGACGCTCCCGCAGGACTATCGCGTTCGGCATCTATTGCCGGGTATCGGGGCATCTGCGATTGGCAATCCGGCTCCTGGGCTGCCTGGGCGACCTGGGCCGCCTGGGCCGCCTGGGCCGCCAGGAGCTGGCATATGCAGGAGCCATAAATCTCAAGTCGCTCCGCATTCGACACCGCTCCGGCTGGTGATGAGCTATGCGATTTCTATGCAAATCCGAGCGGGGAGTCGCAGTCGTTTAATTGAAATGCAAATGCAGGAGAGTGGCTTGCTGGCGCGGGCTTTGTGGCCAGAAGATCACGCTTCGCAAAAGCCAAATCCCAAATCCCAAAAGCCAAACTACAAACTGCAAGCCAAATAACCGAATAGCCAAACAAACACGATCAAATGCGAACGAAACATGAGACCGCTGACGTCGGTTGTCCGCTGCATTATGTGCAGATACAGTAAATGTATCTGTATCTGTATCTGTATCTGCCGCTATTGCCCTATCTGGGCGAGTATCTTTTGTTATCCGAGATACCCAATCCCCAATCCAAATACAGGGTCCAGGGTCCAGGTATCGGTGTCCACTGGACGTAATTAGAACGAAAAAGATGCAGCGCAAAAGTTGCAATTTGTGCGCGGCTGAAATGCATCTGGCGGATTCCGATTCCGATTAAAGAGGCGCTTACCCAGGCGTTGAAGGATGTTTACCAAAGCGTAATGCGATCCGGCCTGCTCCGGCTACTCCCCCTCGCCTCCCAGTGGCAGCTACTTCTTCGCGATATTGAAAGTTTGAATTTTAATAATTTTGATGCTTTCCCGCCGAGAGCCGAGAACCGAGAGGAGCGGCGAGCAGCGTTGCCGATTTTCACGGCAGCGGCAACTGAAATCGAAACTTGTGGCAGCTGCACCCTGTCACCCCGAGATCCTCCCGAGCCACCCCTTCCCCCCTCCCCCAGAGCCCGCAAATTATAATAATTTAAGCCGAAGACGCTGGCGAGGAAGAAAGCGCCTGCCAGCCGCGCCACAAAGGCCTAGGAAGTGGGACGGCCGAAGGAATGCCGAGCCGACCCAGCGCCTGCAATATGCAAATTAGCACGAGCCGCGTCGGGAAGGGTACACCCGGTCCCTTCCGCGGCACCCTTCCGCGGCCAGCAGACAGGGCGGACAACCCCTCTTGAAGGCGTCTTGAATCGAACGCGGAACTGAATCGAAGTAATGGGCAAAGGTGTTTAATTGTCGCGGCAGCTGGGTGCTCGGGCCACAGGATCGAAGGACGGAGGATGGAGTGGCGATCGGCCGGCGGGTCCTGCCAGCCCTAGTACGCAAAGTACGCAGTTTCCGCTCGATAGGAAGTCCATCAGCTCTGAAGCACACACTCCAATGTGGCTTCGCTCCGAGCTGGCCCACAAATTGGCCAACACAGCCCCCGCCCAAGCCACTCGCCCACTCGCAATTCATTATCCTGCGGCCATGTAAGCCCTCCGCGAATCACTTATCTATTACACAATTACGGCGCAGTGGCGCAACAACTGCCGCCTGTTGCTCCTGCCCCTGCCACTGCCTCTGCCACTGCCACTGCCCCTGTCGCTCACCCCTCGGCCGAATTCGCACTCCTGGCTGTAATTTTTTAGCAGCTTTTCGCCAAAGGGCCGACTGCAGCGACCGCCGCGGCACGCACTTCTGCTACCCTGCCTCGCAGTCGCCCTTCCACGTGCTGCCTGGCAGGACTCTGGCAGGACTCACCCCCTTCGCAGGACCGGCACTGCGCGAAAAAGGTGCCTCGAACTGAGTAGTGATACTTGCGGCCACTCTCCCCGCCGCCACTCGTTATCCCGGATGTCCTTGAGTCCGAAACCCAGTCCATGTTGGGGGAGCAAGTCTTCCGGGCAGCGCATCAACCCCTTGGGACGACCTTGCCCCCGCCCCTGCCTCTGCCTCTGCCACTGCCACTGCAACTGCAGCACCTTCGCCTGTCTCTCCCCTCCCTCTCCCTCTCTCCCTCTCTCCCGCTCTCACTCTCGCTTTCCACCCTGCCCCCGTGTGTGTTGCAATTATCGCGCATTTATTGCGAAATAATGCAAAATGTACAACAACAACAACAACAACAGTGTTTTGTATCAACTGTTGCTTCTTCTTCTTACGCATGTGTGTGTGTGTGTTGTGTGCTTTGTTGTTGTTGTTGTTGTCAGATGTGTTATGCAATTTGCTTTGTTGTTGCTGCTTGTGCCATTCTATTCCACTTTTTCTCTCCACTCCACTCGTGTGTTTTTTTTTTTGTTTTTGTTTTGCCGAAAGGTCAAAAGGCAGTCGATGTCCTGCGGTGCTGCCAGCGCCGACCGCGACGCCAGCAGCGCAGGCAGCTCCTGTAATTGCCGTCAATCTGCAGTCGTTGTTGTTTTTGGTTTTCGGTTTTTGGCTTTCGGTCTTCGGTTTTGAAAGGGAAAGCGACTTTTTTGTGATTCTTCATGTTTACCTCTAATTAACGGTAATTAACGCATTAGAGGGCGTGTGTGGTGCCAGGGGCGAGTCCTGGGAGAGAGCCACTTTGGCAAGAAAGAAAAAAAAGGCAAAAAAGAAGCAAATGAAGCATTAAACCGCCGCAGAGGCAGGCAAAGCGAAAACAAAACACAAAAAAAACTCGAAACAAATCAAATCAATCTGCTACACACACACTCACACGCAGGCACTCACACACGCACACTCCTCGGGAGGCAGCCAACCAAAAACAACGCTAATATGACACTTTAACAGTTAGGCCGACACACACACGCACAACTAATAATAAAAAATCATAATTTCAATCAGCGACAACAACAACAACAGCAAATAACAAAAGAGCCAGGCAGTAAGCGGTGAGCGACGAGCACCAGGCAGCGGGCAGCGGGCAGCGTGCGGCAAGCAGAGGCAGCATCATCGGCACCTGCCTAGTGCCGGCTCGCTCGCACCAGTGCGGCCCCAACAGCAGCGGCAGCGCAGCCAGCAGAGCCCCAGCGACGCAGCCCCAACAAAAAACAAATAAAACGAAAATAATAAAAGTAAAGGAAAAAAGCGAATAGCACTCAAAAAGGGGAAGAGAGAGCGCTTGCGCGCATCGAGAGAGAGTGAGTGTGAGTGTGAGTGCTACCGTGAGTGTGAGCGGAGCGGAGTGGAGTGGCATGGGCTGGCCGAGCGAGAGGGAGCGAGTGGCAGAGGGCGCGGGCGAGAGCGAGAGGCGAAAAGTAAACTTGAAAGCCAAGAAAAATCAAAGCCCAAAGGCAGTTCGAAGAACAAGAGTCATTCAATGGCGCTCAACCGTCATTTTTGATCAGACCCGCCCCTCCCCCCTCATCGGACAACGGACAACGGTCATCGGTCTCTCTCTCTCTCTCTGGAAAGAAATCGCTATATTTTTCGAAACAATTTCAATATTTTTACGAAAATATTCTCCATGGCCTCTTCGGCTCATTACTGATGCTGTGGCGCTGCGCTTGAATGAATGATGTGCTGCCGCGGCCGCCGTCGCTGCGCAGGTAGCAGAGGCAGCGCCGCCACACACACACACATACTAACACAGACACCTGAGACACATGTGTGTTGTTGTCCATTGACGATGGTGTGTCGTCTGTTTGCTGCCTTGCTTTTTGCTCGCCAATCAAATGGGGCGGGGCTTAAATCGTTCGCTTCGCTTTTTTCCTTTTCTTTTTGCTGCTCTGTCTGCCTGGCGCTGGCGCTGCCTCTGCCGCAGCCGCTGCTGCCGTCGCTGCCGTCGTCGCTTCTTTGACTTTTTTGTGACACTTGTCAGTGTGTGCGAGCGTGTGTTTTGGCTTTTATTATGGGAATTATCGAAACCTGAGAGCGCCTGTCAGGCTGGCATGTGAGTGCTTCTTCTTCGGCTCCCGAGTGAGCTTTTCGGCGCGAGTGGGGCGTGGGGCGGGGGGCGGGAGGAGCGGCCCGCCGATCGACTCCGGCTCTGGCTCTGGCTCTGGGGCAGGACTAGCTGGCAGCTCGTTTCAAAGTCTCGATCGCAGAAAGCACTGGCCCAGCTGTTCAGCTCACAGGCCCAATACTGGGCGATCTCTCAGTCAATACTCATCGATAATCGGGAGAAGTGAGAATTCGACCGAATTTAAAAAGCAACTAATCCGAAAATCAAGGACTACTGGATCCTGCCCATCCCATCCCATCCCATCCCATCCACCGGACTTCCTTCGCTCGGACCGCACAGCCGACTCAACAAGTTCGAAACCGATTCGAACTCGGCTCGCGCCCCTGCGCTCGATTGCAACTGCAACTCAAACGAGCGAGACGGAAGTGGAGCGAGCAAGCGAGTGCCGCGGGTGAGTGTGAGTGTGATTTTGAGTTCGAGATTGAGTGCTTTGCTTTGAGTGCTCAAACGCCAGTCTCCCGGCTGGCTTCTGTGCGGGATTTGGCTTATCTGGTTGGGATTTCGGGCGGCACTTGTTCCGCCGCCCTGATTGGGCGTCGATCGGGGTTCGATCGGTCGATAGTCCTCCTTTTCCCCCCCGAGTCCCTTAAGCTGGGCCCCCCTCTCCCCGAAATCCAAGCCGCAGGACCGCAAAGTGGAAAAAATCTAATAGCAATAAAATGAAATGAGTCTCGGCAGCGACCGAGAAGTCGGCAGAGCATCCGAAATCCTGAGTTTTTGTCTTCGTGCCGGGCCCCTACCTACCCCCCGCCCACTCGCTCCCCGCCCAGCCGACGACGACAAAGTCTCCGAACCCCCTACCCCGCCCCGCCCTGCCCACTCTCCTGCCGTTTTCTCTCAGACTGCAGCAACGCATCTGCGACTGCGACTCCGGTTCTCAGCGATTCTATAGGTGTAGGCCAGCCCCCCTGCTCTCGCCCCCTCCCATGCCCATGCCCATGCCCATGCCCCTCGTGGCACGGTGGAAGGAACCATTGCACTTGGCGCTTCGATACAATTTGAACTTTCTTTATGCAAAGTCCCGCGGGGGGCAGGACACTCGCCATTTAATATTCCAAGGGGTTCTCTCAAAGAAAGATACTTTAAGCCAAAAGGAGTAGTACTTTTCAGATACACTAGTTCCTAGACCCTCAATAGAGCTCTATTTAATTGTTTTTAGTTGGAACAACAGTTAGGAGCTACTAGTACTATCCATAAGCGTAAGTCCAGAAAGTAGAATAAACAAGCAGAGTAATCCCCCCTCTTCGGAGCCCCCCTGCCCTGCCAATCTAGATGGAATCCTGCTTGAATTTATTTTCCAATTCCAGCTCTCGCCCGACCTTACAGTGGCAACAAAAATATAACTAACCGAAGCCCAGACACAATAATAATTTCAACAACTTACCCACCCCTCCCATCTTGCCCCTCCCCCTCCCCCTACCACACACCACTCCCCCCACCATCAACGAGCGAAAGAATCATAAAATAAAATAAATAAAAACAAGTGCACGACGAAAAAAAACCGAAGTTGCAATCTCAATCCCAATCCGAAATCCGAAATCCCCGATTCCGCAGCCAAATCGCTTATCCCTCACTCAAGAAGCCTGCCCCTCCGCCGCCTCGTCCTTGGCTGTCTCTGTCTCAGTCGCTGCCACTGCCTCTGCCGACGTCGCACTCAATCTTCGGCTCAATAAACAAAAACTACGGCGCTGAAGCTGGAGCTGTAGCTGGAACTGGGAACTGGGAGCTGGGAGATGGGAGCTGGAGCTCGCTTTTCCCCATAAGTTTTTCCCAATAAAAAAAAGGCGTCGCTGTGCGAGAGAGACGGCATGCAGGGGGCAGTGGTAGCTGGCGGGGAGGGGGGCCGTTGAATGAATGAATTTCAATACATGCAACTGACAGCGGCGGCGCAGAAAAAATGCTCAAAAAAAAGAAGAGCAGAAGAACCAGAAAGAAGGAAAAAAGGGAGCCCCAAGAAGCAAAACACACAAAAAGTGAAATAAAAAGCAGGAAAAATCAAAAACCTATTGAAAGAAATCAAAAGCGTGCAGTTGGCAGCGAATTGAGTGCTTCTCTCTCGGTCTCCGGCTCGGGCTCGGACTCGGGCTGGGACTCGGCTCGCTCTCGGCCTCTCGCTCGCACTCGCACCAGCCGCACTCGGCCGCCTCTCTCTCTCGCGCGGCTGAGCGGAGTGGAATCGAGCCGAGCGGGGCCGAGGCGGGCCGAGCGCGCCCGAACGAGAGGCACACACACCACGCTCCACGCTCGCTGGTTCGAATGTATCTGTATCTGTATCTGTGTCTGCAGCGCGCGTAGCTGCGGCTGTGTGCGTGCTAGATGTTTTGGAGGGTTGTCGGCGCTTCGTTAGGGTTCGATTTGTTCAGTCATCAACAGCATTCGTGACTGGCAACGTCGCCAACTCGTGTGAGACTCGAATGGGAGAATCGAGAATCGAGAATCGGTGAATCGAGAATCGGAGAATCGAGAATCGGCCAGCCGAGAATCGAACTGGGAATCTGAGAGATACAAGAATTGATGAGCCGCACACCTTCCGTGTTCCGCAGTCCGCAGTCCGCAGTCAGTGTGTGTGCCGAGTGTGTGTGAGCCGTGAACCGCGCGAGATGTGTGTGTGCGAGATATATCCGATATAGGCAGTTTAGTCCCGCATCCCAGGCCCTCCGGATCGGAAGCACAAACACCCAGAAAGCCCGGAAAGCCCTGAAATAAAAAAACAAATTCCAGCCAGGACGAGATATCACTTCAAAACACTATTTTTTTCGAGTGATTCCCCAACAAATACATATGTTCTTTTGAATCAGAATCAGAATCAGAAATGTGCGCGTGTATGAGTGTCAAGTGCCACCCAAAACAACAACACCACCACCTCGACCTCGACCAGCAGCACCACCAACAACAACCCGAAACATGTGCGAAATAATCTGCATCCGCATCCGCATCTGCATCTGCATCTGCATCTGCACCAGCATCAGCTGCAGCTCTCCGGCCCCCACAATGGCCTGAACCTGAGCCCCCAACACCCACGACTCAACTCCAAACCAAATCCAAAAAGCAAACCAATCACATCCCCATCTCTCGATCGCAGAGTCCAGGAACTGAACTTCCAGCAACTCGAATTGGCTTATTCAACGCTATTTATGAATTTTTTTGAGCACGTAAAGCGACAGTAACCAGCTAGTTAGTACTAGGTGTAGTGTGAAGTGACAACCAAACAAACAAACAAACAAACAAACAAACAAACAGCAAACAAACAAACAGTTAACAAGCAACAAGCAAAGAAAATTAAACACCAAACTTTACCAAAACCAAACCCAATCCAAGAACTATTCTTCGGCGCCAATGCCAGGCCTAGAGCTACCACCAGCCACTGGATCCGCCTTCTGAACCATCCGAGTCCGGAACCACACCACTGGAAAGCCCACGAATGCAGCCAACATTGCCACAAGCCGCTGGGACAGCCGATATGGATCTGACGGCTGTTCAATCAATCAACGATTGGTTTTTCAAAAAGGAGCAAATTTATTTATTGGCACAATTTTGGCAACAGGTAAGTTCCAGTGCCCAGTGCCCAGTGCCCAGTGCTCAGTGCCTAGTGCCGTAGGAGGTGTCTCCTCGCGTTCGGTCGGAGTGCGCGCCCCTCCGGGGAATCCCTAAGAATTCGCTTTTCGAATGCCTTTCGAGAGTCGGATTCCCGAAAATCTTGGAATTCCTGTTCGCCCCTCTCGGCATGTCGTGTGTAGGAAGTGTAGGGAGTGTGTGGTGGATCCGATCCACCTGATAGTGCTCCGAGTCAAGTGATATTTCTCCGCCTGGTAGTGACAACAATCGAATCGGAAGAGTCTCTCCCAGACTCCCCCACCGGACCACCCACCGCCCACCACCCACCTGACCAGCTTAGGCCAACTAATTGAGTTTGCGTGTTGCGGCCGAGCGCCCCATTGTTGTCTAATTTCTGCGAAGCGTATTTGCTCTGCCGCGATTATTGATTTCCGAACGGGCCGGAATGCAAAGTGCAACAAGCCGGCAGTAAGTGGGCGATTTGTTGCTCGACTGACTCCCTGCGAGGGCCGCCGATCCGCCGATCCGACGATCCGCCGATCGGTGAACCGGGGCGGGTTGTAGCCAGACGCGATCGGCTGGGGCGGAGGCCAGACGACTCCGAGTGCCGTGCTGGCCCAGTGCCAGACTCCGGGCAGCCAGGAGCAGGAGTCCGGGCCAGACAGACCATCCCGGACTATATTTGCGGACCTAATTGGGTTGAGTTCGCTTACTTTTATTTTAATTGCGAGTGGGGCGGTGATTGCCGTCGGCATTGCGCTCCTCCGCAGCGGGCCCATAAACTAGCGGGAAGTGCTTCCAAGAAGCTCCTCCGAGCGGGCCAAGCTCGTTAGGAGTGGACTTCTAATTCGCTTGCTCACTTGCCGCCTAACGATCGTCCGGCGAGATCGTCTGGTGATCGATTGCAATCAATGAATCAATATGAGTACTCGAGAGGTCCCCAGTGCTCATGTCTATCCAGTCTCGGGTATCCAGTATCCAGTATCCAGTCCCCGGCCCCGTCATGCATTCAAAATTAGAACAAGAGCTCCGGGCCGGCCGAAGAAAGGTTATTCCACACGAATATTAATTTGCCGACCAAAAATAGAAGTTTATTAAGTAAATTAAACAAACCGCAGCCGCTGCGCGGGGGAGGAGGAGGGGGGGCTCCGTCTACAGCTGTCTAAATGAGTTGGAATACTTTTTATAGTATTCCTTATTTATTTATTTTCACCTCTCGATCGGGGAGAGGCAGACAAGTGGAGTCGAACTTCTAATACCCTCGGTGGGTCGGTGGGTCGGAGGCCCAGTGTCTCGAAGGACCAAAATCGATGGGCCCGATCGATAGGCAGACCTTCGATCATCATAGAATGGAGTAGTGCCCTGCTGGGGCGCGACAAGTGACACAAATCGAAGCCCCAGCTCCAGCCCCAGCCCCAGCAGCGAAATGTGCTTGATTGACACAAAATCCGTCCATTAAATATAGAACGAGCGAGCGGTGGCCAGAGGCGGCAAAAAATCTAGGAAAAAAGCGAACAAGAGCGCCGAAAAAGAGCAAAATTAATTTCCGTAATGCAATCTATAAACTTGACCCATTAACATCGAACCGAGCCGGAGCTACGGAGCTAGAGCTCTAGCTATTGCCAGCTAGTGGTCAGAAGACTTCTCGGCTCTTGGCTGTTGGCTGTTGGCTTCTGCGATTACCAGAAGCGGACTGTCATTGATTTCTGCTGATCCAAACTGGAAATGGAAACAAAACAAAACTAATTGCCAAATGCATTTGCTGACGAAAAGCCGAGCTAGGGTAAAAAGATGAGAGAAAATTCAAGTTTCTTTTTTTTTTTCCCCGTTTTTGGTTTTTTGGATGGCTTCAGCTCGGGTCTGGGTCTGGGTTCCGTTTTAATCGAATTGAAACCGGTTTACGGGCTAGCCACCACCACCATCGCAGATGCAGATACGGATAGAAGGATACTCGGATGTGGCCGGGGACGAGCACTGATAGTTTATAGAGTTTAATTTCCAAGATGGCGTTTGGCATTTGCATATGCCGAAAATGAGCAGCCCGGCAGCTTGGCAGCTTGGCAGCTCAGCAGGAGCTACAGGGTTGTCCTTGCTTTTAAGCCCTTGGCTATACAGATACAGAGATACAGAGATACTGGGATGCTCAGATACTCAGATACAGATACTCATTTAGCCAGATACAGATCGGCGTGTGTCGCATAATTTTTAGCGTTTTAAGTGCAATTTACTGGGAGAGAGGCGGTCGGCCAGCCAGCTAATGAGTCAGAGGCCGGCGAAGGGGTTACGCCGAGAATCACGGAGCAGCAGCCACCACCCACCCACTCACCACTCACCACTCGCTCGCTAGTCGAATCAGAACCAGAGGCGATACACATTCGAACGTATTTCAGTCAGTTCAATCGTTCGATCGCTGGAGAGATATGTTAATATAATTAAATTAATTTGTCAGCGCGGAAATTAAAACAGAACAGAACAGAACAGAGGCAGAGACAGAGGCAGCCGGACAGAAATATCCACGCCGGAGTCTGTCCCCCATAGACTCAGAACCAGCTACATGGTATGTAGAACGGGGGACCAACCGTGTCTATAACGAAACCAAACGAGTCGAATCGAAACGAAAATCGAACAATTAAAGCTTGTGGGAGGTGGTGGGAGATGCCGCTCCGAACTCGAACCCGATTCCGATTCCGATTCCGATTCCGATCCACCACGCAACTAATAATGTGAAATAAAAAATCATTTGGAAATTATTATTAAAAATTGAGTTCATGAACTGCCAGCGAGTGTGTCTGCTGATCATTTTTATTATGATTATGTGTTTCTGTTTCTGTTTCTGTTTCTGTGGCTGCTTCTCTCGCTTTCCGGTTTATGGCATTAATTATGAATAGCCATTGAAGCTAATTGAAGCCAAAAGCCGGCCGGAGCAGAGCGGAGTTGTATCAGGAGCGGAGTGGGCAGTCGAGTGTCCTCCGCTAATTGGGTCTGTGGGGGGAGCTGCGATCGATCCAACACCTCAACTGTCTTCGACTGTCTTCGGCAGTCTTCGGCAGTCTTGGGGCAGTCTTGGGAGCCGCGATGACGACACTAATTGAGCATAAACATCGTAAACGCTTGCGTGGCGTGCATCAATTGTCATTGCATCATTAATTCCGCATCTAGGCACAAAGCCCGGCCAAAATACCCAGATTCGACGGCTTTGTGTACAACTTAATAACAACTAATTGTCTTTTTATATGCATACCATACCGCCGTTCTGCGGAGGGACTTGGTGGCCATGTGGGCATGTGGGGGAAAGCCGCTCTAAGAGATTGGGAAAAAGGGAAAGGGGCGTCCTATGGGGGATGGGGGAAAGGATGGCAAACCTGTCTTGGAAACCATTCAGTCTTTCTTTGTTTCGTTCGCCCTGCCCCTGCCCCTGCCCCTGACTGAGTGGCAGGGGCCTCTTTCATCTTCCAGTTGTCAGTAATTTGTGCAGCTCAATATATCAGTCGATATCTTATGAGTTTTTAATTTCAGGTTTCTCAGGCCGTCTCTCCATCAATTTGATTTCCTGCGCGGAGCGGTCTCCGGCTTGAAAAGGACAAATCGCTGGAACGGGAGACTGGGCCTGAGACTGAGACTTGGACTGAGACTGAGACTTGGACTGAGACTGAGACTGAGAACTGGTGCTGAGGATATTGAATAAAATATCATTTTGTGCACGCCCCTTTCTTGGCTCGGAAGAGAGCGAAGAACTCCGGACCGACTTGCGGACCGACTGACGGACTGCCATCCGTGATGATGATGAGTTTCGAGTTTCGAGAGCTCAGTCGTATTGGCAACATTTCGTGTGATCGATACGCTGAATGCAAAAAGGCTTTAACTTTTCTGGGGATCCAACCAGCTCCCCGATCCCAGCTCCCAGATCCCAGCCTGAGTAATTACCAACGCCTGGGGAGCGCACATTAAAAAGGAATCATCATTATTGGCAGTTCGGCCGGCGAGGAGCGCTCCGAAGGGGGGATCAAGGACTTTATTGGCGGGTCCATTAGGCCCCCCGCTCCCCATAGCAGTACTGGCAGAACTGCAGCCGAAGAACACTTGCGCTGAATTTCGCTTACAGTTTACAGCTTACAGCGGTGTCCTCGTGGCGTTCCTCAGATGTTTTACAATTTTTTATTGATGCTTTAATTAAGTTGTTGGTTTTCGCCCACGCCCACGCCCACGCCCATTTTCTACTCTCGACATGCATTCCGGCCGTCAGTCGCTCCGTCTGGCCGCTGGCTAGTGGCTAGTGGCTGGTGGCTAGTGGCTGCTCTTTATTTTATTATTTTTGGCACGACACGAAATTAGTTTAGAATTTAATTCGCTTTGACTTCTGAGTGCTTGTTACCATTTGCAGTCCCTGTCTTGGCCCCTCCACGGCCCCTCCACGGCACCTCCACGGGGCTCTGCAGTCGGGCCCCCGGAATCCGAGAGCCAGAGGCTAGAGGCCCCTAGTTTTATGTTTAATTTGATGTTATTGAAATATTTGATGTGGCATAGCTCGGTTCGGCAGAATATTTGTCTTTCGTTGGAAGCGGCCGCCGCTCGATTGGGCTTTATGGCCGCCCTGTTTATATAATTAATTGTGTGAGATTCTCGCCAAGATCCCTGTAACGAGTTCGCAGAAACTACATACCTTCTGGCGGCTCGCTGTTTGGACAGGCAGCGCACCTAGGGCCAGAACGGCAGAAGCTCATGGGAACAGATCCTGGCATCCCGGAGGGCTGCTAGTGCCAGCCTGACCCCTTCTGCCTGGCCGGGTGGTTGCTCTTTTGCCACCCAACTCCATCTCCGAGAAGGGTTGTTCCGGATTGGCTTCGGTTTGCGGACCGGCCCGGCCCGGCCCGGGCCAGTTTGTCAATTGTCGGGCTATAATTTATCAGGCGGTATGCAAATGAGTTTGATTTATTCAATGAGCTGAGCACAATTCCATTTTTTATGATTAAAAGCAAAAAAATCAAACAGAAACAGAAACAGAATCGGGCTGGCTGCCTTCGTCCCTGCCTCGTTTTGTGGACAGCTGGGATTACATTCTCGCTTTTTTTCGGTCGATTCGGGCCTTTTTTGCATTTCTAGCTGTGCTGTGGTGCAGCATGCCGCAAAACGCTGCGCCTCATTGCAAGGCAGCAGACGGGGAAACTAAAATATATCTGCGGCATATGCGGCGATCCCTCGATCCCTCGATTCCTCGATCCCTGATCCGAGAGCCCATATCCCAAGTAAAATAAAAACACATTTGTGCGCTCTATCTCGTATCTCCGGGCCTGCCCCACTCAATCATAAACCATTGGCAGGCGTAAATCAAATCAAGTAGCGGCTGAAGGAGTTCCGAAAGGGGCGCTGGAGACGGAGACGGAGACGGCAGTGGCGGTGGCGGTGGCGGGGCATGTGCATGTTGCACGCACAGACAATGATTAAGTAGGCAAATGCGCTGGAAGAAGCCCCTTCTCCGGGCTCCGCCGGTCTCCGCCGATCTCCGCCGATCTCCGCCGGTCTCCGCTTTTCGGGCCTCCCTTTTTTACGCTTTTAATTGCTGCCGTACGGTGGCTGACAAAAGTCTGCGGCCGGCAGCAGTGACAAACAATGCGCACATGTGGCTCCCCGTATTTTTAGACGCCTCCGTCCGCCCTCCACCCTCCACCGGCGGAGTGGCCACCCCACCGGTCGCCAACCACCGATCTCCGAGGGCTGCTGCGGTAGGGTTCTGCCACCAGCCACCAGCCACCAGTCGGCAGCTACCGGCTTCCCTGGAAACCGGCTCCTCCGCTCTATTGATCTTCTACTGCGCATATCGCTTGCATCTTTCCCGGGAAATGCATCTCGAGAGTTCGATATTCAGATCTTGTGAACCCGATACGGGCCAGGGCTCTTCTGCCCTGCCTGCCTGCCGCCCACACGCTCGCTTCTCACACTCTGGCGGCGGCGCTGGGCGCTGGGCGCTGGAGCTTCTTGCCGCAAGAAGCAAGAAGCGGTCTTCGCTGACAGTGCTTTTTCGGCGCTGGGGCTCTAAACACATGAATTATTGTGTAGATCAACTGCGAATGTTCGGCGACACTGATGAGGATCAGCGGGGCACTGCGAGAAACGGCTGTATCTGTATCTGGAAGATGGATAGCGGACAGATCCCCCACCCGTTTCTCCCAGTGCCCAGCGGAGACACTGCTACTTGAGATATTTGTTGGTGCTCGTGTTCTACTAAATACTTTGTCTGTCGGATACACACACGCACTTTCTCACAACTGCCACTGGCAGTGGCACTGCCACAGAGCAGATCAATGCGATCAATCGCGCTTCAATTCCGGAGGAAAGAATGGGATTTCGGGCGCTTCTGCGGCGGAAATCTTTTGTGTGCCAGCAGCGTCTTCAAGTGGCTGCCAGCTCTCGTATTATTAGCTGGTTTTTTTTTGGGAGGGGGGGAGCCTCAACAAGTGGCCGCTGAACGGCTGCTAAGTAGCTCGGATAATGGCAGCGCGTAGTTGGCAGCCACCTCCCTGCCCCTGCCCCTGTCCATGCCCCTGCCTCCTCTTGGGGCACACACACCCTCGCATAATTGAGTGTCAATTATACACACAGAGGGCTGCTGCCGCTGCTGCTGCTCAGCTGTTGAAAATATTAGAAGAAATTATGGACGTAAATATTATGAATTTCATTGACGGCCGGAGGGGCTAGAGACAGGGGGAAGGAGGGAGCTGTTTTTTAATGTAGTCTGCCCCCGAACGTCTCCATTTATTAATTTATGGGCTTCTGCCAGTCGGGGCAGCCGCAGACTGTGGAAATTCGGGGAAATTCGAGTGGGAAAGCGATGATCTCAGTGCATTGTGCATCTGCCAGTCCAGCCCATCCAGCCCGTCCGCAGGAGCCTGCAGAGGACAAGGAACCAGCCAGTACAGTACAGTACAGCACTGCGGAGTACAGTGCCCACTCGCAGATATAGAAGCGCATAAAAGCGGCCTGCAGCGGCAGCCATCGTCGCTGGCTAATAAAAAATTTCGCCGCCTTTCGCTGCCATATCGAACGACATAAAAACTGATCGACAACGACAAATATAACTCGGTGCGGTTCTCGTATTTTGTTCCTCCACCCCCAGCCCCACCAGCCCCATCAGTCCCATCAGTCCCACCAGCCCACTCCGCCCGAAGCCAAACGGAAAATAATGTCCACGATGGTTGCCTTTCTGGGATGGGAACGGGAATGGGAATGGGAATGGGAATGGGAATCGGAATGGGAATCGCTGGGGCCTCTCTGGTGTTGTTGTAAATTTTAATGATCTGTCATTTCGATTTATTTTATTTTCAACCGAAGCCCCGAATGAGACAGTCACTAGCACAGGCGCATCAAGCTACAAAGGCAGATATAGATACAGATACAGATACAGAGACAGACGTAGCTACAGATACAGATACAGATACTGAGAAGAAAGACAAAAGCGCTGCTGAACTGAACTGACTGATCGAGCGGCGATCGCACGTCAGCTGCATATTAAATTAAAAGGTATTATATTGTACTAAGCACACTATATACATATGCGCAGGCCCCCCCCTCTCTTGCCCCTCGCCCGGAGCTATCTGCTCCGGGCCCCAACTTCGATAAAAATATCCATCCACACATCGATAGAATTTGAATTTTTCAGTTTCAGTTTCGGTTTCAGTTCTGCGCGGTGTGCTGGCACAGTTTCGGGCCATTGTCGGGGAGATACCACTCTGCAGGTCCGATTCCGATTTCGATTCCGATTCCGACCCGATGGGAACTAGAGCGCAGTGGCCTAGAGGGGCTACCGCTTTGTCTCCCGCTCCCTGTCCCAGTCCCAGTCCCAGTCCCCCGCTAGTTCGCATGTCGCTGCCTTGTATTTTCCTTTTAATTTATTTGTTTTCTCGTTTCACAATATTTCGATCGGCCGGCCAAATAAATTCCCCAACACCGCGGACAATAATTTCCCGGGCTCTCTGAAGACGACAGTTTATTGAAGATCCGCCCGACTGCCCCTCCGCCCGACTGCCAGACTGTCAGACTGCCAGACCGCAAGGAACAAAGGAAAGCGTGCACCGAAAGAAATCGGAGGGCCTTCTTCTCAGACTTGATTTAGAGTCCAATCGGACGGGCTAATGGCTTCCAAAATATTAATTTCAAAACCAATTAAAATACTTATCAAATAGCTGGCGGCGCCCGAAATAGTTGCGGCTCTGCCGCCCCGCACATCTGGATATCAGTTGTGACAATTTATGGTGATTGCCAATACCGGGCATGGTGCGTGGGCGGCGGTTGCCGGCGGTTGGCGGTTGGCGGTCGGCGGGCATTGTTGTCTCCGGGATTAGTTGCCACTGCTAATTTGTTAAAATTTATTTCGAATGGGCCAGGTCTGCGCGGAGATCTCTTTTCCGTGGCTCCGGGGACCGTGGCTGGGGGCATCGTAAATATTTAAGAGGTCATAAAAGCCCGCCACCCCGCGACCTTCCGCCCCCCGTACCCCACACCCCACACCCCGCCTCCGCAATTGGCGCGCACTGATAAGCGCCCTCCTCATATATTCCCCCTAATTATGATATAATGTCGGGCCGAAAACTTTCGCCCCCCCCCCTTCTGCCCAGTCGCTCTAATAGCCCTGCATTTTTGGCATTAGTTTTCTGGGCGGAGGAGTGGGGGGAGGGCCATCATCAGCCTCCCCCTCTGCCCCGGGTCGAGGGTGAATTTCCATCGAAAACACTCGTGTTGTTCCTCGGATGTAAACCGTTTATGAAGTCATAATTTCTGTCATATCACGGCCCAGGCCCAGGCCCACTCCGGCCCAGATCGGCCGCCTCCGATAAGCCGCCCTGCTCTGGCCCTGGTGGCCAGAAAAACAATCCGGCCAGCCGAGGGTCAGCCTGCGGATGAGTCTTAAGTGGCCTCCGGCCCTTCGAGTGTTTAATTTGATTTCGGCCGAATCGATGCTGTCTTCTGGCTTTCTGTTTGTTTGCTTAGGCTGCCCCCGTCCCCACCTCCACCCGCTCCAGGATGCCAGTGTCGTTCACCCCGACTCCCAGCCAGCTCGGCCCGAAACTATGCCAAAAACTATGCTAACTTTCAAGGACACATGCACTGCACAATGGCTGGCTGGCGGGGTGGCTGCCAGGGTGGCGGGGTGGCTGGGTGGGGGGCGGAATCATGCGTTCCGAGACACACATGCAGCCACCCGCCACCCGCCGCCCCCGCAAACGTGCGTAATTAAAAGTGCTTCGGAGCGAGGGGGGGACTGGGGTGCCTTGGGGGCCAAGGTGCTCCTACTGGCAGTGCCTCTAGTGCCGACCAGGATGTCCTGCCCGGTCGCAGCCTTGAAACTCAAAAAATAGCAACTCCGAAGGACCCGCGACCCAAACTGTTGCTCCCCGGCCTTAAAGTCCTTAAAGGCGCCTACGAATAGGCCCACAGCCAACACACACTCGTCCTGGCACATTGAAGCTCAAGGACGTGGTCTAAGTTTAAGACAGCAGTGCAAAAAACGGGGAAAAATAGCACAGCTTTCGAGCAAACAACACCAACAACAACAACAACAACAGGAACAAGAGCAGTACAAAGCCGAAAGTGCCTTGTCTTGCCAGGACCTCGCACTCCCCCACTCCTGCCGCCCCACTCGTGGCTCCTTCGTCTTTTCTCGGCTCTCTCGCTTTTTGCCACTAATTCTGCCACTTTTTCCAGTTGGGCCTCGGGAGTCGGGAGGGGGCTAGGTGTGCGGCTGCGAGCTTCAATTACGCCGAGGCGCCTCGCCGGGCCGTGCTTTCAGGGGCGGAGCAGGCTCGCCGGCGCTCTCCTTTAAATTTAATTTCTTTGCTAGTTTTTCGCCAGCTGCTGTCGGCTTGCTTAGAATTTCGATGTTCGCTATTGTTTTGTTGTCTGAGGTTAGTTTTCACTGCCGACGTCGTCGTCGTCGTCGCTCCTCGTCATCAACATCATCATCATCATCATCATCATCGTCATCATCATCGCCAGCACGTTGCCTCTTGGCACATTTTCCCCGACCGTGTCTGTGTCTCTGCGACTGGCTCGGTGTGTGTTAGCCTTTTACTGTTGGCTTTAATTAGAACACTTGCCTCTCGCCGCCACTGCCACCGCCACCGCCACCGCCGCCTCCTGCGGGTGGCAACAGTTGGGCGGCTTTAAGTTTTCGGCCAAAACAGCTCCACCCCACTCCTCTAGAACTAAGCCCATTCCCGCGACAATCGCTATCGAAAATTAATGCCAGTCTTGTCTGCTCCTCTCTTTCCAGGTATGTGAACCGCGGCCTTATCGGGTGACCCCAAACTAGAGCTATTCGCTGAGTAAGTGCCGCAGTGCGGAGCCCCTCTCCGGGTAGCCTCCTTCGTAAGTAGTCCTGAGACACTTTTTTAGGAGCCTCCCCCGCCGCCGCGGCTGCGGCACATCTGTTGGACATAACACTTCCCCGTGCAAGTGGTGGGGGGGTGCAGGGCGTCCCCCTCTTTCCGAGGCGGATCTCATTGAATTCGTCGCACACTCTTGATGCTTTATGATATATGGGCAGATCGGAGGAGAGCACACCTTTCCCCATATCCCATATCCCAGATCCCCGGTCTCCGATCTCCGATCTCCGATCCGAGAGCGGTTCCCAGGGCGGGAGCCGAAAATAGACCGCCAAGCGCAGCCTTTAATTGGGAGGAAGTCATTGAATCACACATTTCATCCATTGTCGGGAGGAGCATAAGTCTGCACTGTGATTTATATGCACGCCCGCGCATTTACGATCCAGTTCTGTCCATCTCCGGGACTTATGCAAATACCGGGGAGCAGAGCCAGAGATCGAAGCGCAGGCCCCTCTGTTTCCCCTCTGTTTAGTTTGGTTCGGTTCGGTTCGGTTTTAATTCGAATTTCCGTCCCAGGAGGGGCTAATAAATCTATAAAGTGGCGAACGCAAGTACACGCATTATTACTTTGATTTTTTATGATGAAGACAGGAAGCGGCCTACCCACACTCCGCACTCCCATCTGGATGTGGATGTGGATGTGGAGGTCTGTGTGTGGTGTGTGCGTGGAGTAGAACAATAAAGCGCTGCGGCCCGCTTCTGTTTCGACTTTTGTTTCTCTGCTGATTGCCTTTGATTTTCGGTGGCTATTCGAGAGCTCTGGCCTGGCCTGGCCTGGCCCGGCTCTCGATTCAATTTATTTCGGAGCGACTTCCGTTTGTTCTACATTGGCATGCCAAACTCGGATTCGGATTCGGATTCGGATGAGGCCGACTTGGACTTGGACCAGACCAGCGCCAGTGCCAGTGCTAGTCGCCAGTCGTCAGTCGTCAAATCGAATTCAATTAAGTGCCTTTCCGCCGCCAACGTCCGGCGCGGATCTTGGTGGATCTCTGGCTCTTCAGACTCTGATTTGCCAGTTAAACGCAACACTTTTTCTGCTCTCCGCCGCTGGTCCGGCAATTGATCACACTAATGATTATTATCTGGCCCGTCGCTCGCCGGACGCCGGACGCCGTACTATCCCCAACCAGTCCCCATCCCAATTCCATTTCGAATCTGAAACCAAAACCAAAACCAAAACCAAATCCAAACTCCGAGTCTGAGTCTGATAATTGAAGTCAACTTAGCCGAGAGCTTAGGCTCATTGTAAGATTGTTTAACTACCGGATGTTTTAAGCTGCGCGATCGCCATAAATGCGCTGCTGGCTTTGTGTTTCGGTTTTGTGTGATTTTGTTCCAAATCGAAGCCCCGATCGTGGCATGTCTGGGGCTATTGCTTCGCATGTGGGATGTCTGATTAGTGGTATCCGATCGAGGTGACTCAGTCGGGGCTCTATCTAGTATTGATGAGCTGCTGGCTGAAGGGCCTTGAGCCCAGAGCCACTCAAGCAGCCGGGTTACGTGAGCTAGCTCCGCAAATGGAGGGGGCTGGAGGAGCCAGCGGGCAGGAGCCAGGAGCCAGGAGCCAGGACTAGGACTAGCAACTAGGGAGGCAGGAGCATAAAAATCATCAAATAGCGCTGGCAGAGGGCAATTTATTGCCATGTACCCGGCCAGAGCCACTCGGAGAAGTGCTCCCGCCCCACCCCGGGCGGTACATAGGCCCCCCCCCCCTCACACACACACACACACACAGACACACCTATGGATGCCAGGATGTACATAATTCGTGCATATATATAGAAAATGGCAAAAATCCTGCGCGCGCTCGAAAAGAAATAAATTCCCTTATTTTCTTTTTTCTTATTTCTTATGTGCCGCGATTGCTTCTCCTTGCACTTTGTTTTCTTTTATTCCCTTTCCCGTCCTTCTATTTTTTCCATCTTTTTCCCGCCCCCCGCCTCCGCCACCGCCTCCATCCGTACATATATTTCCTCCCGATTTTCATTTCTGCTAACGCGCGCAATCAAGAACACACACTAACACACACACTTTCACACACACACACACTTGTAGCGAGAGACAGAGAGAGCGCGAGGCGAACTCCTAGGACCTCCCCAAGTCCTCATGGTCCTCCCAGTCCCCCTCCCAGTCCTGCCTCCCATTTTTCCTGTCTTTTCTTTCGCTTCGAGCTCCTCTCTTTATTTCATTTCATTTCATTTTTTCGCCGCTCCGCTCCGCCCGCCCGCTCCGACTCTACTCTGAATCTCCTCCTTTAACACATATCGGGAAATATCCTTGAATCGGAATGTACGAACCCCCCCGAGGGGCGGGCGGGCTGCAGGAGGACTGGCAATCATCCCTACCGAACACAAAAATCTATACACGTCACAAAGAAAGAAAGAAAACGAAACCCGAAAGTGAAGATGAAATGAAATAAAGCTCTGGCAGGGAGGAGCCGCAGGACCTGCCTGCCTGATGGGTGGTGGGTCTGGAGATGATTCTCTGGAACTGGGAGGGGGCAAAAAAAAAAGGAAAAAAAAGAACCCGGAAAAGCGGTAGGGAGCGCATAAAAATTGGCAGCAGTTTGGGGCAGACAGCATCGCAGACAAGTAAACTTTTTATGCCATTCCCACACAGAGTCAGTCGGTCGGCGAGTCCCTCCGACGCAGGATACCCAGGACCCCGACACACAGACACAGACACAGACAGCGGCAGTGGCAGTGGCAGTGGCAGCGCCAGCGCCAGCACCAGCGCTGGGCTAAAGCCAAAGCTGCCATCGTCTCGGCCAAAACGACAAATGTGAAAGGACATTGTCGTCGTCGTCGTAGTCGTAGTCGGAGTCGTAGTCGTCGTCATCATCATCGTTTGTAGTGTTCGGTGGAGGGTCCTTCCTCCCGCTCCTTGGCCACCTCGCCTGCAATCCTCGTCCTCGTCCATGTCCGTTCTGTTCTGTTCTGTTCAGTTCAGTTCAGTTCAGTTCAGTGCTGAGTGCGTCGACACTGACTCCCCACAACCCACTCCCCCTTGCCAGGACCTTGCCAGGACCGGGTATCCCGAGGCGGTCTGGACCGGGATGGGTCTCTCAGTACAACGCCTTCTTTTTGTATTGGCAGACTTCGCTGCGGCGCTGGGGATAAGGAGGATTTGCCTCTCGTGTGTTCTCGGGGCAATCGGAAACCAATCGGAATCGGAATGGCAATCGGAATCGGAATCGGTAATCGGATGTCTCGGGAGGAGGCCCGCCTCCTTCTGGGAAGGTGCCCAAGGTGGCGAAGGGATTGAAATCTAATAATAGGACTCGCAAGTCGGGGCTCGAAGGACCAAAATAGGGCTTTCAAGCCTGCCACACATGGTGGCAGTGTCCTCTTCACTCCTTACCCTCCTCCACAACAACTACAAAGGGACTCCCAACTAACAACAACAAGTGGCGAATATGACACACATAGGAGCCGCACACACATGCAAGGACGAGAGCCGAGGCGAGTCCTTTCACATCCACTTTACGTTCCAAGATATTTTTTGCTTTGGCCCCGAATGTCCTTGCTGGGAGATGGGGCGGGGGCGGTGGCGGGGGCCATGGGTGCGCCTGAGAGGGATCTATGTACGAGAGGCTACCCCGGCATCGTCCTTTCGTTTCGATTCGTCCTGCTCGGTATTTATCGACCAATGATATTGGAAATATGTCAGAGATGCGCACAAGGATCCGGCAGTTGCTGCGCTTGGACCTCCCAATTTCGGCAGCTGCAAGAGGGGGCAGGGGGGGGGTAGTGGCAAGTGCATCGATTCGAGGGATGTCCTGCCGGTCTAGTCCCGCTAGTGCTAGCCCCTCGGCAGGATAATCCCTCCCACCACCGCTCCTCGGCCATTTTCTTCGGTCTTTCCCATTTTTTGCCTCTCGTCCAATCCGCCCGTCGTGCCATTTTGATTGGAAAATCGTACGCAATTGGAAATTTTTGCGATTGGCCAAGAGTTCGATACACACACACACACACAGACAGGGACAAGGGGCTTACTCACACGCAGCCAGCTGCTGGCAGCGCTGCCGCGGCCGACGCCTCTGCCGGGGTTGGATGTTATGGAAAATCAATCAGCAGCAAATAAAAAAATAAAAAGGAGGCAGCAACATAAACAAAAAAAGCGCTCAAGCCGCGACGGCGCTCTCTCGGCCAGGAGCGCTCTCTGCTCGGCTCAGGCCGTCCTGCTCTGGTGCAGCTGCAAGTTTTGGCCAAGAAACTGCAACGGCAACAACAATTATTTATTTGGTTTTTGCTTAATTTTTTTCGACACAACGAGAGAGAGAGAGGAGCAGAGAGGAGCGGCTCTCCCTCGAAAGCACTCAAAAAGGGCTCAATACTCAACGAGCCATTGAGTGGAACTGTCAGAGAAAGAGAGAAAGTGGGCGACAAAGAGAGAGCGCCTGCTCCTCGCCGCGACAGAGGCACGAGTGAGAGCCACTCGACGGTGCAGCTGATAAGACAGAACACTCACACGAACCCCGTACTGTCGGTTCAATGTGTGTTCGATAACCCAGAGCAAATGAATGAAATAGCAGCAGCAGTAGCAGCAGCGCAGTCGACCGCAGCTGCGACGCCGCCAGAGCCAGGGACTGCGGCAGAGGGGTGGGGCGCGCTGCAGTCTCGGCAGAGGGGTCTCTCTTCCACTCGCATGCGACTGCGAGTGTGCGGACATCGACTGCGTCGCCGTCATCATGAACATCATATATAGATAGATTTTTAACAAACCTGATTGGATGTTATTGACTAGCACACACACACACTCGCCTCACACACGCTCCCGTACACGTTCGTACTCGTATTCGTTCGCTCTGCCCGACTGGTTTCCACACACACACACACACACACCCAGACCCAGACCCACACCAGGGCTCACACACGCACACACTGACGGCTCGAGAGGGCTATCGACAGGCGAGCCGAAAAGGTGGAGGGGCCAATGGACGACTGCACCACCGACACTCACCACTCACCACCCGCCACCCCACTCCCTTCGCCCGTCCAACCGCTCAGCCACTCACGAGGGCGATACCGTACGACTCCGAGCGATGCGATGGCGAGGCGATGGTGATGCGAGGCGATGGCTGTGGCGATGGCGATGGCGATTGCGATGCGATCTCGCATGACTGCCCCGTGATTCACGATCGATATCTGGCCGATAAGGTCTGCTGACTCACCTGAGGATCGAGGAGCGCAGCTCTGGTCCCATTCTGACTGGTATCTAGTGCTATCTTCCTCGAGGGCTGTAGTAGCTAGTCTGTAATCATCCTATATGAGATACTTTTATGTGATTCCCCTCCCACCTCAAGTAGAGCAAGATCTTCGAGTAAGATAGCCCTCTAAATCCATATGGTAGAGCTTCTGAGCACTTCATCCCATTTCCTATACATAGACCAGCATAAGCAGCCGAGTTGCAGGCCCAACTGCATCCCAGTGGCTCCCTACTTGGAGTGCACTCCAAAGAAGGCCCAGAGAACCGCCCTCGGAACTCTTCAGCAGGCTAGCCCCACTGCCAGCCGAGTTACTTGGGGTCAATACCGTCCTAGCCCCAGCCCCTGCCTCCTTCCTCCTGGCAGCCGTTTATGTACACACATACGCCCTGCCCTTAGTGTGTGTGTGTGTGCGGCGAAAACCAATCACAAGTGGGCCCCGAAAGGCGTTGCCGATAGGTATTGAAAGCAATCTATATAAAGCACAGGGGGTTGGGGGGGGGGGCAGGGTGTGTGTGTGTTTATGTGCGAAAGGTTAACAGCTCTCCGTTGGCGCCGACAGCGCAGCCAGCTGCCCTTTTCCTTCTTCCTTTCTTCCTTTCTTTTTCCCGCCCCGGCTCCCTACGCCGCCCACTCGGATTCGTCCAATCGAATCCAATTGACGCACAAATTTTTATGTGCCGAAAAAAAGGAGGGCGCTGGGCGAGCTCCCTTCCACCCTGCCCTGTCAGTGTGTGCTGGTGTGCTTCTGTATGTGTGTGTGTGTGTGTGAGACTTCCAATCACCCAAAAACCAACCCCCCAAAAAATCCAACCCCAAACCCCCCACACGATAAAGAAAGAAAAAAAAACCGAACCGAACCGAACCGAAACTGAAACCAATCCAATTTGGTATTGCCCGTATGGGTTCCTTTTTTTCTCTCGGCTTTCCTCCTCTGGGAAATCGCCCTCCCTTCGCTCCTCGCCCCATCCGGCTCCAGAGCCTCTCTTTCGCTCCGAGGAGCGCCGTCCCTTTCTGCCCTGGCACCCGAACCGAAAACCGAAGCTTCGGAAAAAAAAGTGGAGAAAAAAGCATAACAAGAGCCCCCCCTCGTAAAGACGAGAAAAATGAGTGAAAAAAAGCACACAGGCGGGGGGGAGGTGGTGGGGCGCCACCAGACAGCAATAAAACAGAGCAACAAAGAGGGCAGCGAGGGCAGGGAGGGGGAGCCCAGTCGGGGTGAGAAAAAAGAATTTACAAGACACTTTCACTCGACTCAGTGGCAATGGCAGTGGCAGTGCCGAACCTCGTTGAAGCCTTAAAGCTGTCCAAGGAACATTGTCAACCGCCACCCCCAGGACCGCTCCGCCAGGAGTGACAGAGACAGAGGAGTGCGAGTGCGAGAGAGCCGGCGAGTGCAATTCCTATTTTAGGGTGGCTCTAAAAAAAGAAGCACAAAAAATGAAACCGAAACGCAACCGAGAAAAAGGAGCGGAATACATACGAACATCGATTTCGATTGGGAAGCCATCAACAGCTAGCGTCCTGGACGGGAGGCTGGCCCACCCCACCCAGTCATCCAGCCACCCCCTGGTGACCTCAGCCCCCGCCCCTGCCCCTGCCCCTGCCCCTGCCCGGCAGAGGGAGCTGGCTTCGGTTTCGGTTCGGGCTCCTTCTCGTGTTCCTGTCGATGGCGATGTCGCTCTCTCAGCGCCCTTAAACCGAAGCTTTTCTTTCTTTTCTCCTTTTTCTTTTTTCTTTTTACTTTTTTTCTTTTCAGCTTCTTTTTTTTTATCCCCGCCACCCCTCCTGGGTACGTGTGAGAGTGTGTGTGTGTGTGAGGAGGTCCTTTTTTTGTCGTTCGTTTCGGGGCATTGAATTTGGGGTGGGGATTGGGGGCTGGAGCTGGAGGTGGGGGGTGCGGAAGGTTGACAAGTGGCGAAGGAGCCCAGCCCAGCCCAGCCCAGCCAACCAGGGGCTTAGGTGGGTGGGGGGCGCCGTCAATATATTATATACATGTGTAGGGAGCGAGAAAAAAAAATACAACAAGTTCGAAGCGGGCGGGGATAAAGAAAGCAATGCCCGAAGATGAAGGAGCAGCAGTGGCAGAAATGTAATCAAGTGCACACACATACATACAGAGGGGCTACAGGATACAGGATACAGATAGAGATACAGCTAAGATGTAGTGGTGTATTAAACAGCCACAGATACACGACGCGTTGTTGTGTTGTGAAGAGCGCTCGACTGTGGAAAAATAGTAGCATGCTTTTAGGTGCCAGGCAGCGCACTCGGCCCAGGTACGCCGCATGCCGCACAGGTGTACTGCGGTGCAGTGGTGTGCGTGCTATTTATGTCATTATTGAATCTGCGTTCGAGGCGCAGCCAACCCAAATCCAGCCTGCTTAGACGTGTGTATCTGTATCTTATGGATACAGCATCCATCGGCTTATGTACTCACTAGCACACACACACACCGCCACACACAGCTCATCCTCGTGGCATGCGTTTTTATGCTTATTCGATTTTATTCGAGTGCTGCCAGCAGATACAGATACACACCCACACACTCGCACGCGACAGAGAGACAGATACTGGGATACACAGATACAGATACACTCGCCGGAGCATCAGGATTTGCTGGATGCTTCTATAGTCCTCCCTGCCTCCTGTCTCCTGGCTCCTGCCTCCTGGCTCCACTGGCTCCGATTTCTTTTCACTTGGCAGATTTTTCTTTTTCGCCTCCCAACCGCCCACTGCCCACCACCCACTGCCCACCACCCATTTCCATTTCTTTTCGGTTCGGTTTCGGTTTCTGTTCGTTTTATTTGATTTCAGTCTTTTTTCCGCTCTTTGGTCGATTTCCCTTCTTCTCAGCCACTCGTGCTCCGCCCCGTTTCGCCGTAGGACCTCTGGACGTACGGATATATATAAGTATATAGATACAGCATAGCTATAGATACAGATACAGATACAGATACAGTGTATAGTATATAGTCTGCTTTGGTTCTTCATTTATTTTAGTTTATTTTATCGCCCCAATAACGGGCTCTAGAGCGATACAGTATTTGGAGGATACAGTATCACTGCCCGGCCAAGAGCACTCCACTCCAAGTGGCCCAAGGCCCCCGCTCCTCGGCTGGCCAACTGACGCCATTGCCTCACCGCTAGCCGGCCGATTTCTTACAAATCATTATATGATCGCGTATAGCCCTGCCATAAATCTTTCAACATGTTTAGCCAACAACTAAACAATTTATGACGATTGTCTCCGCGGCCATGCCAGCAGATCTCTATCTCTATCTGTTAATGTATCTGTATCTGTATCTTTTAGTGTGTCTTTGGCTATGGCAGCCTCGGGTATACGGCCCTCCGATTAACTGATATCACGGCTATATCCGAGCTATATCTGCTGCGGCTATATCTCGTGCTCGTCAGCCAGATATGACTGCCACTTTTTGAATTGCCTCCGGGGCTTATCGCGCTGGCACCCTCGTCGTTAAGATTTCATTCTTTTTTTGCAATTTTATTTATACACCTATTTGTTAGCCCACTAAGGCGACTGGATATACGACTGCCAGTGGGTGCCGGTGGAGGTGGGTGGAGGTGGGTGGAGGTGGGTGGAGGTGCGTGTATGGGGATTGGGGATTGGGGATTGGGGCGATAAGCGCTCTTATCGGGAGAAGCGAGTACTGTACCCTACGTATGTTATTTCCGACCAATAGACGGAGCTCCACTTGACGTGATTACGTCTCTATATAAATATGGCAGCTATTCGTCTGGATATCTTGGGCACACATTCGGCCCCAACTTTATCTCTTCTACAGTGGGGACGGGGACTGGGGGCCTTTGGGTGTCTTTGGAAATATTTGAGCATTGCCCCACACAAGCGCACACAAATCTTTCAAAATGTATGGCCTTTATAACACCTGATCCCAGTCCAGGCCAGCCCAGCCCAGCCCAGCCCGCCTAAAATTGATAAAAAGCTACAGGAATTCGCTTTATAATTGTGGTGATGATGATGTATTTGCTTAGAAATGGTTCGGGCTGTTGTTCGGGACACAAACACAGACCCAGGCCCAGGCCCAGGCCCAGTAGCCGCCTTGTGATTGTTTTATTCGTTCTTTTTGGGAGCTTTAGATTTGATTTTGTTGTGTCGTTTATCGCAAATGCTGCGGCCATTGCGTGGTTGCTGTTGGACTCACACTCGCACACCACCCTGTGTGTCTGTGTGTGTCAGTGTGTGTGTGTGGACTTAGTGTGCGCCGAAGTTTCGCGCTCGGCGTATTTTGTCCAGCGATTATCTGCATCAGTTGTTAATTGCCGTTTGACGCGCTATATCGGCTACCGACCACCGTGTTCCGGCTCCTGGCTCGCCATCTAGGCCACCTAGCCACCACTGCGTATGCGTAATACTAGTTCCGAGGAAGCCTTCGCGGATCGTCAGGTCTTCCGCGAACGGAAGTGACTCAGTAGTGCTCTTTTTTTTCTGTGTCCATGTGTTCCATGTGCTAGGAGCTGGTTACATAAAGATCGAAGTTCTATTGTAAGATCTAAGCCCTCTAGTCCACTTCCGCCACTAACTATGAACTCTCTCTCTCTCTCTGTCGTTGCAGGTAATACTCCCCACAGACCCGGACCAGACCCCCCTATCCGGACCCGTAAGTTTTGCTCCAGTTAGCGACGTTTGTCGCACAGTCCCCAGTCACTCCTTTGCGGCTGCCCCTGCCTCCTGCCTCCTGCCGGCCGCAGTTCATTCATTTGCGTTTCATTCATGTGGTTCAGGCGGCCTCCTGCAACAAAATATGTCAAAACTTGTCTCGTCTGTCTGCCATTAGCAACTACAGCGCGGCCGGGCCACAACAATACGCCCACGAACGCGATGATGCTTATTACGGGATGCGATGATGATAATCGTCGTCATCAGCCTCTGTGGGGCATCCCGAGGGGCCGAGGACCTGAGGGGCGCCTGAGGGGGAGCCTCAATTTGCGGACCCGTTTTCGGGCCTTCGGGCCTCAAGGCTGGGGAAGGACTCGCCTTAAATGTAATTTATGTGCCGGTTCACAATAGAGCGATCCTTATCCCGAAAGAGTTAGCACACGACTTGATTGCAGCTACTGTGCTGGCGACCCATTCACAGAACTGCCAGTCTCCTCCGGCCTGCTCCTCCCTCTCCCTCTCCCCCCTATTGAACGCCCCCGGACTGCCGCCGGAGAGCCGGAGCCGGAGCCGGGGAGGAAAGTATGTCGCCTTCATTAAATGCAAATTTCAATTATTTGCACAAATCAGGCGCACAAATCTGCCATAAAGCCACGACGTCGTCTGCGTCTCTGTCTGGAGAATCGGGGGACGCATTATTATCGAAATGCCGCTCTACCCCCGCCCGGGGAGGGTCTGCCCGCCCCTGGAGCTCACTCCCCCGCAAAAAATATTGTTCAATTTCGAATTTCAGTGCTGCTGCCGCTGCCCCTGCCGCTGCCTCTGGCTCTGCCTCGCTTTTATTATTATTTTTTATCGGGGCAAACAGGAAGAGCCATAATATAATTTATTGTATTAATGTTGTCCCGCATGCCAGCATCGTCATCATCCCGATCGCGGACGATCATCATCGTCATCAGCTCATCAGCGAGTGGTTCAATGGCTCGCTCGCTTCATTGATACCTCGATACACTCGCACACTCGCACACTCGCACACTCGCACACTCGCACACTAGCACACCACATACACCACATACCATGCAGATCTGCTCTGGCATTATTATTAATTTAAACATAAACATGGATTTCCTGTTTGGCCTTGTCGATATGCAAAGCCCGGGCGAGGAATCTGGCCCCGACCCGACCCGACCCGCCAGCCAAATAAAGCCAGCCGATTCCCGCACAAATCGAGCTTTGCTTCGGTTTGGTTTGGTTTGAGTGATTCTTTGTTTCGCCAAACACACACATCTCATCACATCACATCACATCACATCGCACAATAAGTCTCCGTTCGATCGGATTTCACGTCTCCGCAGTCTGCAGGAAATTAAATTAAGCGCTGCCCGTTTCGGGTCTGGTTTTGTTCGCTTTTCGCTGGAAGATCACTCGCTTGGGATGCGTGGGAGCCGGGAGCCGGGAGCCGCAAGCCTTCGATTTTGGCTCTGGCCCGACTCTGGAGTGAAAGTGGGGAGGGGAGAGAGGAAGGCCCCCGTAACCTTGGGCTGACATTGAAGGCCGTGGGCCTGGGAAATGGCCCAAAAACCCGATACAAGTCCCACCCCACCCCACCCATGCCGGCCCAGGCCCCCAGCACTTTCGCGCAACCTGCGCATGTTGTTGACACTGCGTTGAGTGTGGACAGCGTGTTTTCGGCGGCCAGTGGGCAGTGGGCGGAAGGCGGAGGGTGGAGGGTGGAGGGTGGTGAACCACCTCCCAGTGGCCACTGCAATTGACACAATTTCACAGGGAGACACAAGGCCAGCTGGCAGGCGGCTGGCATTGACCAAAAAGGCACTCCAGCCTGCGTGTGTGCCAGGGGGGTGTGGTGTGTGGGTGTGTGTGGGTGTGCGAGTGTATCATTTGCACATCCAGCGGACACTGACACTGATGCTGATGCTGATGCTGATACTGATGCCGGGGCACACAGCGAGGCAGATATATACAGTGGGGCAACCACAGCACACACATGCAATTGATTTGTACTTTGGGGTCAGAAGCATACCGAACATGCCAGCGCAGAGTGCCAGAGTGCCGAGAGCAACAGTTTGTCGCACCGCCTCCCAGCCACCCACCGCCCCCCATTCTTGTGCGTAAAAACCGCAACATTTACAAACACACACACACTCCCACGCACAGACACAGACACAGACACAGACACAGACACAGACGTGGCATGCATAGAACAGAGCCACCCAGTCTCCGCCCTCGCATGCCATATCCCTTTTCAGGAATGCTCAGTCCTTTGTTCTCCGGCCTTTGCGAGCTGGTCCGCGAATTTTTTCAGGCCAGCAATGAGCCAGGGATGCGAGATGCGAGCCCCATTAATTGGCAGCAGTGGCTTTAAAGCACAAGTCGGCAAGTCGTCACCGGACTCGTCACCGGCTCTGTCTGCGCCCGTTCTTGCCGTTGCCGTTGCCGTTGCCGTTGCCGTTGCCTTTGCCGGCAATTAGTGGAAATCGAATTAATATTGTAATACTTTAATGAAATAATGCATGCACGCCAGACAGACAGCGCGTGGATGGGAGGGAAGGGTAGGGGAGGGGAGGGAGAGAAGACGACACTTATTTATGCGGAACGACGGTGGATCCCCGCCCCGCCGCCCAGTCTGCGGAATAATAAGCGAACTGCACAGAGAGGCCCAAAACTAGAGTCGATAAAAATAAACGAGAGTGGTGGTGCCACACCACTCACAGCCGGGGCCGAGTAGATAGGGACATTAGGAGGCACTCGATTGTCGGGGCGGTGACACGCGGATTCTGTAACTCTGCGACTCTGCGACTCTGCGGGGGTGTGGGCAGCTCCGCGGATGCCGCAGAAAGTGGCAAGGTGTGGAAAACGCGTGTGCGAGAGGAATTGATGTAAAATATGCTAATTGCCAGCTGGAGAGCAGGATGACTGGATAGCTGGATGGCTGGATGGCTGGATGGAGGAACTAGCTCACTCGCGGAGGGAAAGTGAAGAGAATGAACTTCTTAGCCAGTTGGAAGAGTGCCCCCTTGGCAACAGTGCCAGTTTATGCGAATTATTGCCAAAAATGCATAGCGGCAAACAATTGAAGACGCAATCAAGTGTTGGCCGAAATGCCCCATCTGTCTCCTGGGCCGCAGCCCGTTCCTTCTTCATTACTCACTTGCCACTAGCGACTAGCAACTAGCGACTAGCGACTAGCGACTTGCGACAACAACAGGAACAACAACAACAACAAGCACGCTGCCAATTAATCAAGAAATTCTTAAATAATTATTTGCCTATTTTTATAGTGGGGCGACAGTAGAGGCCGAGGCAGAGGCAGAGGCAGTGGTGCAGCTCCCGGCCCCGGCAGCCGGGCAATAATCAAATCACAGGTCGGAAGCCCCTCGCAGGGGGCCAGGGCCAGGGACAGGGACAGGGACGCCACTGCATCCCCGCCGATATAAGGACAAAAATGCATATCCATCCGATCCGGGCCCCGATCCGGGCGGGGCTGTGGCGGCGCAGACAGCCGCTCTGGCTGACTGAGTGACTGGCACGACGACATCGTCTGTTGGAGTGTAAATTTGTTGTGCCCCCTCCCCCCTCCTCTCTATCTCGCTCCCTATAGTGGTATACTTTGTATGTAGTGTTTTGATAAACGCACACTGCCGCAGATCCGTCTGATACTCCTCTCTATAGGCGGCCTCTCTAGAGGCATGCACTTTTCGATTTTCATTTCTGTGATTTGCCGCCGTCCCGCTCCCGCAGCTGGCCTCATCTGGCATTGTTGTTGCAAAAATAACGCAGCCAGCCAGGCAGTCGGCCTGGTCCCCCCCTCCCCTGGCCCCTGGCCCATGGCCCGTGCCATGCCCCCTCCCAACTCCCACTGGTGCTCCCTTTTTCCGATACGTTCCTCCGGCCGTACAAACAGATTTCTATGAAGCATTGCAGTTAGATGAGCCGTTTAGTGACAGTCAAGTCGTTGAGGGGGGGTTGAGGGAGGTGGAGGGGTGGTGCAGAATCAGTGGCATGCATTTAAGGCACACATCGCTCCGCACATACATCGAGTGGCGGGCCGCGAGATGGCGAGCAGGCGAACTGGCGAACTGGGGAGTGCATTGCCATCGCCATTTGCGGGTCGACTAATAATAATAAATATTTTTGCAGAAATTAATTAACAGCGGCAGGGGCAGAGGCACCAGGCACAACAACAATGGGCCACAAAGTGTGAAGCACTCTGTATAGTATACAGAGTGGATCTGTAGGATGGGCTGCTTTAAAAGGATGCTTCCTCCCCAGCCAGCCCGAAAATCAAGAAAACAAAGCCTCGCTCTCGAAACACTCCTTCTTGGGCAATTACTCAAATTCAAATTAAGTAGCATCACACACACACAGCCACACACACACACACATGTGTCCCAGAAATCACTCCCCCGACGCCCGCTCCACCACCACAGGACCCTCAATCACCCTTTTCGGAAAATTCCGAAATGCCGCAACTTGTCTCGTTTTGTAAATAACAAATCAGGCATTTATAAATGATGTGAGCATAAAATTTGGCGCCCGCCTCCCAGGACACCACCTCCCAGGGTGGTGGGCCGGGACACAGCCACCCTGCACCACCCTGCACCACCCTGCACCCACCACCCCATCCGCCCACTAAGCCCCACTGGCAGGCACTTGAAACAAAAGCTAAAAGCGAAGGCAACTCTTTGGCAGCTGACAGCGCCGTTGTTTCATTTTGGCAACAAAACAGTTCTCCTCGCTTATCGAAAGGAGTTCCCCCGCCTCCCTAGCCTCCCTCCTCCCTCCTCCAACCACCCACCACCCACCTCCCACTCTTCCAAGGACAACGACGTCTTGCCTCGTCCGTCTCCTTCATACGTCTCTAATAAGACATGATTGTAATTAATTAAATTAATTCGTTTCGGTTTTAATACACGAAATGTTTTTCGATTTTGGCAGGCCGGGTCCTGGGTCCTGGGTCCTTGCCGAGCCCGAACCCTGCCAAGGACGCAGTGCCCCTGCTCGGCGGCACAAAAGGATTTGGCAAATGGAAGCGAAAGATTTCTGATTTACGTTCTCAAATATTTGTTTGTCACACACTCTCCGGGCTAAGCCGGCAAAAGGTGAAGCCTGCCGCTACTCCTGCTCGTCCTGCCTCTCCAAGGATCTGCCTCCACCGCCCCCGCCCTCCGCACACTCGAAACTATAAAACGTTGTCGATTTTGATTAGGCAAACTTGACAGGCAACTTTAGGGCTTCGGCTTCAGCCTCAGCTTCTCCTTCCCCGTTACCGTCGTCGTCGTCGTCGTCGTCGTGGCTTTTCATTAAAAATGCCAACTGAGTTTTGTCTTTGGGGTTGCTCTAGCAGCAGAAAATGTTGGCCAGGACCTCCTCCCGCCGCCCAGCACCTTGCTAGGTTGCCTTGGTTTTTGCCAGAGACTGAGACTGAGACGGAGATGGAGCCCACCCCGGCATAATGAATTGACATTGATTGGAAATTTTGATTGAAAAAGGGTCGTCATAAGACGGGAATGCCTTGTATCTACAAGCGCAAATAATAAATTGCTTCATTTTCGGTTTAATTAAGAGATTTCTGGGCAAGACGATGGGAGGCTGGAGCCAGGAGTCTGGAGCCTGGAGCCTGGAGCTAGAAGCCTGGAGCCTCCCGGAGCTCCATCTACCACATTTATTGATTCGCCTTTGGCATTAATGCTTTCATTTATATTAATGCTCGCTCTGATTAAAATGGACAACGGTCGGAGAAAAAAGGATTGAGAGTCCTCACATATTTGATTAGCCGCCAGCCCCCAGCCCCCACCCAGGACTCGCACTTGGCCAGGATCTATGTGTGTTTTGCGGCCAACTGTACTCCACGTCCTGGCAGGCCTTTGTTTTGCTTTTTCCGAAGCTCAGTAACAGAAACAGAAACAGAAAACTGAAATCATTAATTTCGTTTAGATTTTAAAATGTCAAATTTGTTTAATGGACAACCCTTAGGTAAGCCCCTGCCCCGCCCCGGTCCACCCGCCTGTCCTTTTATCCCCAACTGAAAGCATTTTGAGGCCCGCATAAAAATGTCAAAAATTACACACACATGTGCGGTGTGGTGTGCGGAAAAAGGTTTCTAATCATTATTTGTATGGCCTGGAAACCCATCCCCATCCCCATCCCCATATCCAGTCCAAGCCCCCAGCTCCCACACAATGCCCACATATGAGTTATATTTATTTGTGTTTGTCTGGGCCCGGCTTGTGCCTTGACTTGCTATTTGGTCAGTGTAATGCTTAATTATTTACTTGCCAAAAAAAGAAAACAGCACACACAAAAAAGGCCTACGAGTGACCAGTGGCCCGGGGTGGATGGAGGGAGTGTCCATTGTTCTCTCCGCACCACCCAACCACCCAACATAACCACCCAGCAAAAAAAAGGGTCATCCACACCAATGTCGAGCGCTCATTTTTGATGTACGATTGGGCCTGTTCCTGGGCCAGGATGTGCTCCGGCCTCCGGCCAGAGCGGGGGCAGGGGCAGGGAGGCACAAAAAGGTATGCATACGTTATGTAATAATAAGGATAAGCCAAAAAATTATTATTACTTTTGGTCACTCATGTGGCAGGGGTGCTGGAAGCTCAGAAGCAGAGCAGATGCGAGAGGGTTGCTCCGGCATTCCTCGTTAGTCGCAGAATGACACAATTCCGATTCAAGTTTCCAGCTGGATCTACGGAGGAGTTGTGAAATTATTAATTACCCAGAAGAGCCCCCACTCCCCACGCCCTTATCGCCTTGACAATTTTTTGAGCCAGATAAGTCCGACAGGGCCTTTGGCAATTAGAAATCGTCTAATTTGATGCTCCCACACACTCGCGTGTAACTGTATCTCCCGAGTGGAAAAAATGGATGCCACACCCCGGCTGGAGGCAGCTTCTTGCCCGACACTTCCACGGGCGGAGGAGGAACTTGAGTGGCGCCCCAACCCCCGCCACTCGCCACTCGCTCCTCGCGTGACGCATTCGAAGCGAAAATCGAAGCGAAGCCCGAAAAAAGTGGTCTGCTCCTTGCTCCTGGCTTTGGCGCACGCATTAATCCTTTTTTCCAGCATCTTTTCACACACCGACACTGGCACACCCACACACACACAGCTGGGCATGTGTGTGCGTAATATATAATCCTTTTTCCAGCACATCCTTTTGAGCCTCATCTTCGTCAGCAGAAGCAGCTTCGCATATCAAAGCTAATTTATATTTCGCATAGCATACATTTGGGCGTGCTCGCAGCTTCCGTCACTCCCCGCCCCCACCCCTTCCTTTGGTTGTAAAAAACAAGCCACCCCCTCAATGGGTCTGCCTCTGATTTTTGATAAGTAAATAGAGAATTTTATAATTTACATATGTGCTGGATCGACTGCTGCGTGCGGGGTGGCAATAAAAGAAACAGAATTTTAAATTCGAGAATGTAGTTGGACGGGCAGGAGGGCAGGGGCAGGACTTCCAACTCGCTTCCAACGGCATCTCACCGGGCCTTCCATGTGTACAGTTATGCATTTCCAAGCACAGCCCGGAGGTCACCGGAGACTCCTCGCACGTCCTCCTAGCCACAGTCCCACGACCCCTTTCGAAATCCTCAAAAACCCACATGTAGCTCCTACCGACAGCCATATCTCAGCCAATTTTCATCCGATTTTTGCGAGGAGTACCTTAATCGATTTGTATATCGATTCCCCGTCGTTCTGCAAAATATGAATCACAAAATTTTTTCAATATTTTTTCATCATTTTCCCCATGGACCCCCTTGAAATCAACGATAACCCACATATGGCCCCAATCGAAGGCCATATCTCAGCCAATTCTCACCCGATCCTTGCGAGGAGTACCTTAATCGATTTGTATATCGATTCCCCGTCGTTCTGCATCAAAATATGAAACACAAAAATTTTTCAATATTTTTTCATCATTTTCCCCATGGACCCCCTTGAAATCAACGAAATCCCACATATGGCCCCAATCGAAGGCCATATCTCAGCCAATTCTCACCCGATCCTTGCGAGGAGTACCTTAATCGATTTGTATATCGATTCCCCACCATCCTGCATCAAAATATGAAACACAAAAATTTTAAAATTTTTTTTTCATCATTTTCCCCATGGACCCCCTTGAAATCAACGAAAACCAACATATGGCCCCAATCGAAGGCCATATCTCAGCCGATTCTCATCCGATCCTTGCGAGGAGTACCTTAATCGATTGGTACACCGATTCCCCTCGAATGTGCATCAAAACATTTTAATGGAACTGTTGGCAGATTATTTTTGAGTTTTCCTGATGGAACCCCTTCGCAATCCACGAGATACCCCAAAAAGCGGGCGTGAGTCTCTCCATGGCAGTACGACTCTGGCTTTGGCCTCCTCCTTGGCTCGGTCTGGAGCTCGTTCCGTGTTTCTTTTTTATTGCGAGAGAACGGGTGGGTGTGGGTGTGGGTGGGTGGGAGGCTGAGATGGCTGCAGACAGGACCCCCCGTAGCATCTCTTCGCTTTCGGGGCAGCATCAATACATCATTTCGTCTTTCTCTCTCGGGCTGGTGGGGCTGTGTGTGTGTGTATGTGTGTGTGTTGATGTTGTGCCACTCTTTTCGTTTTGTTTGTTTTGTTTTTTGTTGCAGTTGTGTTCCCTTTTGTGAGGGGGAGCCCTCCGCCTCCGCCACCGCCTCCGCTCTGTTTTGGGTATTTTTTGTTTAATATTTAAATAAATAATTAGCAAAAAGGGCTGTGTGTGTGTGTGTGTGTGTGTGTGTGGACATGTGTGTGCGTCCCACCCCGCCTCTGATTCCCCTTCCCGCCCGCCTCTGTGTGCGTTGCTAATGATGTTTGAAATTGTAAAGCAAATGCAGAGGCATGCCCCGAATCCGGAGAGTGAAGCTGGGGGGCGGTGGGGCTTTGCGAGCGGGTTCGAGGGCTGTAATAAGGGGTTTAGCGCTGGCTGGGATGGGGGGTGGAGCTGCCAGGGTATTTAGTCAGAAGAAGGAGCAATTAATGGATAGCAGTTGAGCTGCTTAGCAGCGCCGGGCGGGGATTACTTCTGGGGGGAGATGTTATTGTGTATTGCAGATCCTCGAAGGGGACTGATTCTTCTCCTTTCGGTCTTTCAGTCTTTTAGTCTTCGAGCCCCATCTCCGCTCCACCTCTTAGTGTAATGTGTGTGTAATGTCCTCCCTCGCTGGGACTGGGGGCACCACCCCCATCACCCCCATCATCCCCGCCCCTGGACACATGTCATGTCGTGTAGGCGTTCAAGTGGCAGTCCTGGCCGGGGAGTGGGAGCAACTCGAGGGGAGGCAGCCCAGGACTGTCAACCCAGCAGCCGTCCCCCTCCCCAGCTGGCGGGCTTCAAAGCAGCGTCCTGCCCCCCAGCCCCCCCGAAGGCCCTCGGGCGGCAAGGACCCTTCACAATATTGTTGCATTGATTTGCTTTGATTTATTGTCCGAAACCGCACAATGCAGCCGCGTTAACCCTTTCCAGGGCCGCGAAAGCTACCCTTTTGGCAACCAAGGGGTTGCTGCCGCCCCCCACCACCCCCCGGCCACCCCCGGGCACAAACACAAAACAAGAAAAAGGAGCGCGGGCTGGCACTCGAGCTTAAGTTGAAGCACAATTCATAACATTGCCTCCATACTAATTACAAAAAGTGCTTGCTGGAACTCCTTCGCCGAACCGAACCCCAGAGTCCTCGACCGCTGCACTCCGAGAAATGTTCGGCTGAGATCCTGGCCGCCAGGAGCGGGCTGGTGGCAAGGAGCCACTCCTTTCTCTCCGTGCAGGGCCGAGGTCCTGACAGCTGCTGCGGGAGGAGGTCGCTGGCTCGCGGGTCTCGAGGCAGGCTCACTTCAGACAAACAGCTTGAGACAATGCCGCATGCTGCAGCTCCGGAGGGGCCGGGCGGGAGGAGGGGAGGGGAGGGGAGGGGAGGGGCGAGTGACATGTGCCAAGCACACGACAATTGCGAGCAAACAACGCGGCACACACTCGCACACACACACGTCGCCAACAGCAAACAAGCAGGAAAGTAAAACACGGAGGCTGAAGTCAGAGGCCCAGAAGGGAAGGACATCCTTCCCAGTCCCAGTCCCAGTCCCAGTCCCAGTCCCAGTCCTGGCGATAGTGGCTACAGTTTCGGGGCTTGGAGACAGGACAGGGCTGCCATTAATTGGTCGGCCAGCGCCCTCCAATCAGACCTGTGCTCCTGCACCCCATCCCGGCCCATCCTCGAGCCTAATTTCGGGCTCTGAAAAGAATCTGAAGAGTCCCGACCGGCTAACATTTGCGGCTGTTGGCCCGCTTGCGTGGCGGCCTCCGCCTGTTTTCCGCTTTTTCCGATTCGGAAGAGCTCCTTTGAAGTGGCAGCCGGGCAAAATATTAAATGAAACCCGAAAATAAAGGGCGCCGGGCACGGGCCCGGGCCCGGGCCGCTAAAAGGGTGCTCGATACGAATAAGCTGACCACACACACGGTCGCCGGTCGCCGGACGGGGCAATGGACGAGCACGAGGACCATTGAAGTGGGCAGAGCCCCAAAATGAAAAAAAGGAAGCCCTGGACCCACTCCCACTCCCACTCCGACTCTGGCCCGAAAAAAAGTCCGCCAAAGCCACCCGCATTTTAGTTAATTAACTCATTTGGTTGGCAACTGGGCCAGAGCTCTCCTGGCTAGCACTAATTGATTCGCTCGTCCTGCGATTCCTTGGAGTGGCTGCCAGGGAAACTATTTCCCGCCAGGCGGCAGCACCGGACAGGACACAACAAGTGGCGGCTTTCCCACGAGGATTTCTCCCGGGAGAGCCGCTGATCGATTTCGGACTAGGACTCGCCGGCAGTGGCAGTGGCAGTGGCAGCTTCGAAGCAAAAAGTCAGCGAAGAAACAGGAGGGCAGGACTAGAAAGCGAGAGCGAAGCGAAAACGAAAACGAAAAGTATCCTCGCCATTATGAAAACAATTTTCAGGCTTAAGCAGCTCACGAAAACAAACGGTGCTCGGGCCGGGTCTTGGGAACAACAGAGCCACAGAACAGAGCAACCACTGAGCCCCCAAGCCACAGAGCCACCCAGCCACCCGGCCACCCGGCCAGGCCACCCTCTCCCGCCCACCCAAGTCTGCCCGCGTGTCTGGCAGTCGAGTCTCAGACGAAGGACGACACAACTGCAGCCTCCCCGCGGCTGCCCAGCGCTGTCTGTTGTTTGTACTTAAGAGCTTTTAAATATCATAAATATATATCTACCCGGCGAGTGGGTCCTCGACTGCGACTCCCTTACTTCCCCACTCCCCGACTTCTGTTCGATTCCATCCGATTCGCCCCGTAATGAGGACGATGATGTTGACAAATATGCCCGGCGGGGCGAGGAAAGCGATTTCAGGGCCTGCCTCCCTGCCTCCTTGCCTCCTGGAGATGGGTTGTCATTAGGACGCTGGCTGGGGATATCGGAGCAAGTTTTTCACTTTATTTATTTAATATTTACACAAAATACTGGCTGCCGATTCCCGATTCTGATTCCTGATTCCTGATTCCCGAAAACACTTGTCTGTCCTGGGGCGTTGCTTTAAAATCGAATCTGTGGACTGGCCCCCTCCCACTCCTGGGGCAGTAACGACTTCCTGCTTGGCTTCTTCGGCCGATCGGGGGCTGGGGGCCAGGACTCTTCGTCGAAGTTGGGCCAGAAAGGGCTTAGCAGCCACAGGACTGGCAGCACTACAGCCACTAGCCGAGCGACTAATTTCCAAACTTCTTTATTGCCTGCAACGCCCCGAAAGGATACCAGGACCGGCTCCTGCTCCTGCTCCCTCTCCTGCCTGCTAGCTTCCGGTATTTATACAAATAAAATTGCACAAAAACCCAGGCCGAACCAACAAGTACAAATCAACAGAAAATCGAAGCCAAGAGCGCCAGAAGTCATTGCCATTTGGGCTGCCTTCTGCCTTCTGGCTCCTGGCTCCTGGCTTAGGCCGGAGCGGAGGCCTTAAAACTTGGCTAGCTCCGGGGGGCTCTTGGTGGCAGGTCCTGCAGCCCGGTCCCAGACTAATTTGCCAAAAAAGTTTGCACCGCATATTTTTGTAACCTTCTTCGGTTCGGTTCTTCGGGAGTAGTTCTGGCCCAGTCTTCTGGCTCTGGTTCTGGCTCTAGTTCTGCTCCAGCTCCAGCTCCAGCTCCTGCATTGTTGTTTTAATTTCCCATTTGGCATTCGATTCGAATCGAAAAAGAGTCCAAACGAAGCCAGAAAGGCCAGAGAGCGGGAAAAAGAAAGGTCAGCTCTAATAGCAGGGAAAATTTTCGAGTTGGTTTATCGATACGGACGATAAACTATAAATTGTTGGTCCTGGCCCTGCTTTTTGCCCGTTGGCCCGTTGGCCCGTTGTGGCAGACGGAGAGGAAGTGGCCCAGGATGTTTTTTAAGCCGCTCCCCAGTCCCCAGTAACAGTCCCCAGCCCTGGCCTTGGCATTCCGGGGCCCAAAGTTTCGGCAACGTATTAATTTGGCCAAATTTAACCCGTAATGACTTTAAAAGTAAAATTAATGAGGGTCGATAGTTGGCAGGAAACTTTTTCGGTTTTCGGCTTTCGGCTTTCGGGGGGCGGCAGCAGCATATGTGGCTGACAAGGTCCTTGCCAGGAGCCCCCTCTATACTATTTCGAATAACAGCTAACCGGGCCTCACCCTTTTTTCTTGCAGCGCGCTACCCTGGCCGAGAAGGAAGTGAACACCCTGAAGGAGCAGCTATCCACCGGCAACAGCGACACCCTCACCAGCAACAACAACAGCACCGACAACAGCGACACAGCAGCAGCAGCAGCAGCAGCAGCGGCGGCAGCAACAGTAGCAGGAGCCACTGCCACCATTAAGAGCGAGGAGGAACAGGCGGGAATCTTGGAGAGCCTGGAGCACATCACGCTGCAGCAGCAGCAGCAGCAGCAGCACCTCAACGGCGGCAGCCTGCTGGCGAACGCGGCGGCGAGCGCCAACACGCCGTCGCCCTCGCCGCCGTTGCTCACCGCCGAGCAGCAGCAGCAGTTGCAGAGCAGCCTGCAGCAGGGCGGCGGCTGCCTCAACCCGAAGCTCTTCTTCAGCCACGCCCAGCAGATGATGATGGAGGCGGCAGCGGCGGCGGCGGCAGCGGCAGCGGCCCTCCAGCAGCAGCAGGAGGAGTCCGACGTGGCGGCCGACCAGGCGGGGGCAGCGGCCTCCGAGGTGGCGGCAGCCACCAGCACCCTCAACCACACCAGCAGCAGCACAGCCCACGACCAGGACGAGGAGGAGGAGGGCGAGGACGCCGAGGAGGAGGAGGAGGAGGAGGCTGAGGACGAGGAGGAGGACGACAACGCCTCGATGCAGTCGAACGCCGACGACATGGAGCTGGACGGCCCGCAGGAGGCGGTCGCCGGGATGGCGGCCGAGGCCGAGGCGGGCGCCCCAAGAACTGAGCCAAGGACTGAGCGGGGTGAGGAGCAGCTGGGGGCGGACAAGGAGGCGGCGGAGGCAGGTCTGCTGGCCGTTAGCAATAATCACACGAGCGAGAGCAATAATAGTTGTAGTCGGAGGAGTGCGTGCCACGCCGGCGAGGGGCACGAGGAGCAGCAGCAGCAGCAGCAGCAGCAGCAGCAGCAGCAGCGGGTGGCAGGCAGTGGCGAGGACGAGGACGACTGCGCCAACAACAACACCAACTCCACCAGCAACAACAACAGCACCAGCAGCACCGCCACCACGCCCGGCAATGCCAATACAGCTACCACCAACAACAACAATAACAACAACAACAACAATACTAATAACAACAACAATAACAACAACAACAACAGTAGTGGCAACAGCGAGAAGCGCAAGAAGAAGAACAACAACAACAACAACGGCCAGCCAGCCGTCCTGTTGGCCGCCAAAGATAAAGAGGTGAGTCCTTGAATTATCCTTTGGGGGAGGAAGGGAATAAGAACATGTTGTAGGAGAGCGGGGGAGGGCGACCTGGGTCGCCCCTTTAAGACCGACTTTAAGTGACTTTTTAATTTAATAAACTGTAGCGAGCCAAGGTCCTGGCCAGTCCAGGCTCCGTCCGTCCCCAGGACACACAATTACCCGGCGCAATGAAATGTAAAACCGTTAAGATTAGACAAACGTCGCCGCCCACACTGGCATTCCGGGCCGGGGCTCCTTTTTCCGCCCGCACTTTTGGCCGCCGCGGGGAAGGACACTTTCGGGCCAAAGGATGCAGGCCGTGTGGGGGGAGGGGGGAAGCACCAAAGCAGGAAAAGGCAAGACCCAAGCTGGCGGAGGAATTCCGACCGCAGACGCCACCGACGACGCACGACTGACCGACCCACCAACCCACCGACCCAGGGAGAGGCGGAGAAGGCGCCCTGCCGCCCCCTGACCAGCACGCACAATTGAGGAAACACTTGCACAAACAAACAAACACCCCGCACTGTCCTTGTAATTTTTTGGCCAAACAGAGCGGCGAACAGAAAAAATGTTGCCCGAGTCGGCCAGGAGCCAGGAGCCAGCAGAAGCCAGATCCCAGAAGTCAGAAAACAAAAAACAAAAGTGGAAAATTTACAAGGCAAACAAATGAGCGGCGCAAAAAAACGCCACTTTTGACTTCTTCCCGGCGCGCCCAAGACAGAGCCGGCCCTGGGAGGATAAAAAGGAAGAACGGGCCGAAAAAAAAGCGGGCCAAGAAGGGGTCCCCCGCCGGGGATTCGAGCCTTTTTCGAACAACAGCAGTCAGGATTCAGAAGTCAGGCGGGATGGGGAAGGAAAAAAAAGTTAGAAGGAAACTTTTGCCGAAAAGGACACGGAACTGTGTGCGGTTGCGGGCCGGAGAGGTCTAAGGACACGAGTCCTGGCAGGGGGTGTAAAGTGATATCATTAAAATATTGACAAGACAATTTTTACGCCTACGAATTTGTTGAATGCCTTTGTTTACACGCGGGCAGGACGAAAAGGATGCGGTCCCCAGGGCCCTGGCTCGGCTGGCTTTTTAGGCGATTCTGGGCGGATTCTGGCAGCTCCTTGAAGGACTTCCAATCTGCCTAATGCAGCGCGAGGCGGGCGACTCCCTCCTCTCTGCCTCTTCACGCAGGACCTGGCTCGGCTTTGTGCCGATTTGAAGGAGGGCTCCTGCCGGAAGGATTGCAGCGCAGCGTCACTCGCAATCATTCGCCATTAAGTGCAGCGGCGGCTCCATTAGCAACCCCAAGGTGTCGCGGAAGCGCGGAGGTGGGAGGGTGGGTGGACTTCTTTAATGTCGCTCCACTCCGGCCCACTCCACTTGAGGCGCTTTCTTATTCGAAATCCATTAAAAGCTATTTCTGCCGCCCAGGCTCATTAGTTTGATTACTGGCGCCCTGCCCTGCCCTGCCCCCTGCTCCCTGCCCCCTGCCTCTGCCCCTCTGGGCCTCCCCCACCAGCTGTGATAAATGCACTCGCCTGACAACTAAATCACTTATGCCGCGGACTCGGACTCGGACTCGGATTTATCTGCTACACATGTTCATATTTATGCGACAATATTTTCGTTGTCCTCCGCGCCAGGAGGAGCCAGAGATGATCGACAGGCCTAGTGGGCGGTGGGAGGTGGCCGGGACGGGACGGGCAGTGCCCAAATGTGGCAGAGCTGAAATGATGTTAAATGGAATTGCAACAGTTGTTTGTTGTTAGAGCCGATCGGCCGAGCCGGGCCAGGGCACGCCAACTGTCTGCGTTTGTTTTGGCTATGGGGCGTGTGTTTATTTTTTCGCAGAAGTGCACTTTTATAGACAGAGTGCCCCCGAGTCTTGAGTCCCGAGACCCGAGACCCGAGACCCGAGACCCGAGACCCGGCAGCCTCCTCCTATCCGAAAATAACGCAAAAACACATAATCGAAAAGGAAAAATTAAACGCCTCTTGACAGCGCAAACAAACGAACAACAAATTAGCAAACAAAGCACAGAAGCAGATTCTGCTTCCGCTTCGATTTCGATTTCGTTAGTAATACTACATAGAAAATATATATATGTGTACATATGTATAGTTATGCCACTGACACGTTCAACAATTCCAATTCCGATAGTTGTTGCTGCGGCGCTTTTCGGATATTTTTTTATCACGCGGCAAACAAAAACAAGCAACACATGCGGAAAAAACCACAAATAACTAGCGAGCCAAATACAAGAAGTGTATTTATTAAAAAACAAACCCAACCGCATCTATCCGAGTGTTCTGTGTGCTGGTGCTGGTTGGGTTTATTTTTTATCTGGCCCCACAAAAAAGCGCTGCCACACGAGTGTATATGTGTGTGCAACACTCGTATTTATAGAATTTCTTTATCGGCATATTGCCACATATTTATTTTATGCGATATGCGACATGCGATACAGAAGAGCCACCGGCTGCGGCCAGATTAGTTGTTTATCCTAACACCAGGCCGGGCCGGGCTGGGCTGGGCTGGGCTGGGCTGGGCCGGGCCGGAAGCCACCTCCTGACCTCCGATAGGGCCTCCGGAGGTAGTTCGATTGGCGCTTATCACCGCCGCTTTGGAGGCGAATTGGCAGTTCTACTGGCACTGCCACTGTTTGTCCGGCCACCGACGTCAGAGGCAAAACCCGGACGGGGCCAGGGAGGCCAAATCCAAATATTTGGATACACGCTCCGGCCGAGACAATGGGCCGGGCCGGGGCGGAGTGGGTGTTATTTTTAAATGCAAATCGAGCGGGAAACCCATCTAGAGTCTAACGCACACGGGCTAAAATTAAACCCGCTCGGCGCTCGCCCGGAGGCGGCAAACAAGCACTCGGATTCGGATCGGATCGGATCGGATCGGATCGGATCGGATCAACTGTTCAAACAAGCCATCGATCCCAGATCCCCGAGCATGATTAGCATTATTGTCAGGTCGCCCTCGATCCGCGGTCGCTCTTCCGATTCCGATTCCGATTCAGATCTGATACTTTTCTAATCGAGGTGAAGGCGATGCTGGGACTGGGCATGGGACTGGGACTGGGAGCGTAATCTGCGTGGCACTCAATTATTTTTGATTGCTTGTTATTAATTTGGGGCTCGTTACGATTAGGCGAGCGGTAGCCTTCGAATCGATCTGCCACTTCAGTATGATCCATGCCAATCGAAGCAGAAGTCTGGTTCTCCGGGGCGAGCACTTGGAACATGGAACGGGTGAGTGCAGCCGAGGCGGGCCGGGTTCCCAAATGGGGCTCCCGAATCCGAATCCGAATCCGAATCCGAATCTGAGTCCAAGCCGGACTAGCTCCGAGTGCGCCGCACAATTGCAATTATTCAATTCAAATCAATCAGCCGGCCAGCCGGGCTGGACACACAAGTCCATAGATTACTGGAGACATTGAGCTTAGTTTAGCGAAGCCTGCACCGCTTCTGGCCGCCGCTTCTGGCCGCCGCTTCTGGGCAGCTTATCTGCCTTCTGTGTTTGTGTTTGCTCTCCTCCGATGTCGCAATGCTGATTAAAGTGAAAAACAGTCATTATCGTCCGGGCACTCGCACAGCCATATCCACACAGAACACCAGAACAGAGAACAGAGAACCCAGCCCACTCGGTCCGGGCCGAGCGGATCGGAGCGGAGCGGGCGATCGGCGATCCCCTCCCCTTTTCGGCTCTCGACCAATTGCGGATAAATTCAATTTATTTATCGCATATGGATTCCGATCGGCCGTCCCTATCTCTCCGTAGAGGCACAGAGGCGCACGGCGGCTATCTCCGTCGCACTCTGGCTGATTGCCGCTGTTCTGCCCGGTGTGGGTTCGACTCCCCCGTCCCCCTTCCCCCGTCCCCCATCCCTCGTACGAAATGGGTAATGTGTGATTTTGATTTTTTTAAATTGATTATTTCCTTATTTCGCTGCTCCGGCTTTGTTGCCCGGTTGCGTGAGCTAGTTCGGTTCAATTGGGACTTGTGGCACAGTTGCATCAGCCTCCAGAGGCGGTGGCGCGGTGGCGAGGTGGCGCGGTGGCGAGGCCCACCTGGCTGACAAATGGCGGACATGCGGCCGCCCCCCAATTGGGCGCCGAACTGCAGCTGCCAGATGAGAAATGAGAAATGAGAAATCGGACCAGTCCTGGCCACTCTTGTAGCCATCAATTCTTTCAATTACGGGCGGGGCCTGGGCGGAAATTAGCATTTCAATTAGCAGAAGACGATGGAGAGGCGTCTTTATTAATCTGCCATCAAATTGGGTCTCTCCGACACTCTGGACCAGAGTCTCCCACGGAAGAGCCAGCCGGAAGAGCAACTCGGCAATTAATTAACTCTGCATTTGAATCTATCGCTCGAATCTCGAATCTCGAAGATGCACGCTGCCCCCCAGCCCCAGTCCCAGTCCCATGGCCGAGTGCCGAGTGGCGATGTGCTGATGTCTTGCTTTTCGGATAACCTCGCCCGGGGCGCAGTACGTGTGACAGACCACCAGATATGATAGATGGCAGATGGTCGGGGCCGGAGCAGATTAGGGGGCGGGGTGGAGCAGATAAGGAGGGGGGGGCGGTGCAATTAACTAGACAATTGATTTCGAATGAAGCGCCATAAACGCGGAGCACTCCATTACGGGGCTCGGCCATCAAGGGCAGGACTCCGGCCCGCAATCGGACAATTAAAAAAAGGCCAGGACATAAAATCGTTCAATTTACCGCCAGAAGGGGATCATCCGGCGACTGCCCTGACTTTAATTAGTTCGCTCCGGTCCGGGTGCTAGTTACCAGTTACCCGCAACATCTTCCGGAGCTCTCGTCATCGAGGAATCTCCAACTCGACGCAAATTAAGCGTCGTCAAAATAATTGCCGGCCGCACAGTGGTGCGCCTCTTTGGGGCAAGCTGCTCCCAGGACCTCACAAGGGTTAAAAAACGGGCCACGGAGCTGGACCCACTGTACTACTGTCCCACTCGCGTCCAACCCCCTGGCCCGGATCAGGGCGGCAATTAAAATAAGCCGGCCATATCTGGCCGCATTTTTGCGACTTTTTCGGCCTCCGACTGGCCGCCACGACTGGCCGTGAAAGTGGCGCCACGCGGAGTCTTCCGGCGGAGTGGCGGAGGGGCGGAGGGGGAGGGGCGCCACTAATCGATGCACAGACACCGCAGCGAGGGCGAAATTCAATTAGGACTTGACGCTGATGCCCAAATCGAATTACAGGCCGTCAGAATGCTACCTTCCTTGAAGGACATTGCTCTGGCATTTGTTTGCTGCAAGCCTGGTGGCTGGTGGCAGTGGCAAGTAGCTGGGGCACCCCCCTTAGTAGCTTTGTGTATTGCAGTTGCAGACACCTGCCCCGATAGCCGGGAATATTCGGAAAACACAAAGCCCGAAAGCCAGAGAGCCAGAATGCCAGAATGCCAAAAAGCCAGAGCTTTTCATAATTCCGAGGTCCGGCCGCAAAAAGGACACTGCGAGCGGAAGGAAGTCGAAACCATTAGAAGCTGAACCCCGAAATCTGGAGGTGGTGCTCCCCCTCCCATGTCCTTTTTTCGGCTCATATTTTTATATTTTTGACAAAAAAGGAGCAGAAGGGAGCGGAATGCCAACTCACAAAAGGCAAGGCTCGCAAAACAATGACAGACCAGGATGCAGGATCATCAGGCAGGACTCGTCCTTACGACTGTTTGCTCGAGAGATGTTGATTGGCATGCAAAGGGGTAAGGGGGGCATGTCCTTCATGCGGGCAAAAAGGGAATCAGGAACAGGACGAGGATGAGGACGAGGACGAGGACCAGGACGAGGTCCTGGAGATGAGCAGTGCTCCGCGCTCATAAATTATTGTCTAGACTATGATTTTAACGTTTTTTGATTATGAAAGCCCTCGAAACAGAGAGTCCTTCTTCTTCCACCACTTCTCCCCACTCCCCGCCCTCCCTTCGAGCCAAATATATAAAATAAAATTCGCTGGCATATCCTTTTTGCCCTCCAGCCGCCAGCCCCCAGCTTGGTCCGTTTTTTGTCCTTTTTGCGTGTGTGCAGATATCATATCAATAAGCAAAAGGATTAGACATGTGACTGGGCGGCGGTCCTGGCCCCCTGTCCTCTCCTGTCCTGCCGCCCTGCCTCCCTCCGGGCCAAGGACCTGCCGGTTTTGGGTCGCCGTCGAGTGCTTATCGACAAAAAATAAAAATATCGCCCAGCCCGGCAAGTGGAAACAACATTTTATTTCCATTTTTTGGCATTATATGAATAAAAGTCAAGTTCACGTGCCACGGGGAGGGGCGGGGGGCTAGGGGGGTGCTGCCACTTTGGGGGGCAGGGCTGCCAGCCAGACAATTATTAAGCAAAAGTTTAACGAATTAGAAACAAGGGGGTGGGGGGCGAGTTTGATTAAAAATATACACCGGCATGTGTGTGCGAAGGGGGGAGGGGGGCGCGACTGCCACTGGAGGGGGCAAGAGCAAGAGCAAGAGCTAGAGCGCTCTGAGGGGGGGCAGGGGCACTTGGCAACAGAAATCCTGGCCTTCAAAGCCTTTAATTTCCTTTCAGAAGTCCTGGCTCCCAGAAGTCCTTCCCCCTTCCTCCCTCCCTTCCCCCCCTTGAAGTAGACAATAAAATCGAAACATAAATCGAAAATTGTAGAATTCGAATGAGAGAGTGGGGGGCGCTGTCTTGGCGAGGATGCGGGGGTGGTCCTGGGAATTGTAAAGCTGTCAAATTTTAATTACAAAACTTTATAATCCAAAAAATACAAGAAAGGGTGGGGATGGGGGTGGGGGCGGGGGAGCGCACAAGACACGGGAGTTGCGTGCCCCGGGGGGGGAGGGACGCCACCCAACCACCCAAACCACCCAACCCACCCCGGTGGGGCAGATGCCTTCGAATCAATTCAATAACTCCTCCGCTGGTGTGCGTGTGTGCGTGAATGACTGACTGACTGACTGACTGACTGTGTGAATGAGTGGCAGCAGCCCCCACCAGCCCCCCTCCAGAGTGCTTGATTTATGTTTCTGATTCCGAATCCGAATTTGAATTTGAATTTGAATTGTTCCAGCTGGCGGGGAGGGGAGGGGAGTGGGTGGGAGCCCCCTAAGAGGCCCCCCCGCCAATTGAGGAATAATGCAAAAATTCCCGCCAAATTACCTGCCATTTGAGGTCTTTAAGTTGCCAGAGCCAGTGGCTGGGAACTGAGAGTTCAATTGAACTCTCGCCAGAGCACCCACCCAGCACCCACCCATCACCCAGCACCCAGTAGCTAGTAAGCTAGTATCTGGGAGTCTGGAAGCCTGCTCGGGAGATCGGCTCCTCATCCACATGTGACCTCTTTCGGGGTCTTTGTTTCTGCCTCCTCACTTTTTCTTATTTCTTATTTCTTATTTTTTATTACTTTCCATTTTTGCTCTGTTGCTGCAGCAGTCTTTGTTATCTTTTGTTGCAAATTGCCGACTTGGGCATTGCCACTTCCAGTTGCAACGCGGCGCAGGAACAGACCAGAAACAAGAGAACCTTGGCGTGAAAGCTCTGGGGTGCACTTGGCAGACTTTAGAGCCCCCCGCTCTCGGCAATCCTTCGCTTCAAGCCAACACTTGAAACAATCAAAAATCAATGACAGGCTGCGGGGCCGGGCCACCCCTGTTTCTCTCAGTGAACTCTCTCGGGGAGAAGGCGGAAAAAAACGCCAGAAAGCAGTTGACGACATTGAGACGCAGCCTAGCAGCCTAGCAGCCTAGCAGCCTTCCTCATTTGTCTTTTGGCTTTTTGGAAATTAACAACAGAGCCGAGCCGAGTCAACCCCCGGCTACAGCCCCACCTCCCCAGGAGGCAGCTTCTGGCAAAAGTTACCCCTTTTTTATACTCCAGCTATCTCTATCCATCACTGCCCCCCTCCCACATCGCCCACCGATCCCAGCCAGCAGTCATATATATATTTTAAAATTTTTATGCCCGAATGAGTTTTAATTCCTTTGACGGCTCCTGCCTTTGCCATTGGCAGCTGACGGCCTGGAAGTCGTCTAAACAAAAAAAGGATGTGCTGGCAAGTGTGTTAGTGTGTGTGTGTGTTGTGCCAGTGTGTGTCTTTGATTGCTTATTGTTAATTTGTATTTGTAGATTGTGCGATGCTGCTGCCGCTCGCTGATTAAACCCTTTTTTTGCACCACCCCCACTTGCACCACCCATCCCCCTCTGAGAGCCCCCGGGCGCGTATGGAGTGCGTATACACAGCCAGGACACACACACCCACACAGGACCTGTGGGGTAGGACACAGACTGAAAGACAGACTGAGAGACAGACAGACAGACGCATAACCTTAATTCCTTTTGGCATTTTGTGCTTCCTTCGTCTTTTGCCTTCGAGTGTTTGTTATTGTTGTGTTCCAGATACCCTCCCCCTGCATGCTCCTCCCCTAACCCTCCCCTCCCCCTCCTTTCAGTCAGCAAGGATACATGTGCGTGTATCGACTGCTTTGTCAATTGTTATGCAAAGGATACTTGCTGGGAGGGGGCCACTTTCGACTGCTTGGCAATTTTGTTAATTACAAATCGCTTGCCTCTCGCTCGCTGCTAATGTCCTGCCACCCACATCCCCCCACATCCTCCCCCCTCTGAAGGATGTCCAGCCAACCTTTTGTCCGCCCGTCCGAGAAAAATGTAAATTTTCATAATTTCACAGTCAATACAGGGCCTGGCAGGGACTTCTATGCAAAATATTTGTTATAGTTTGTTTGATTGCCGCCAGAGACCCAGCTCCCCCTCTCCCCGTGGCAGCCTCATCAACCACAGAGTGTTGCAGAAACTTTCCGGCGGGGCTCAAGGGTTGAAAGTGATTTCTGCCGTCTGGCTCTGGCTCTGGCTCTGACTCTGGCTTCTGCTCGAAATCCGAAAAGTTGATTTATCGTTTTAATATTTCTTTCGTTCGTCGAATCGGAATGGCAGCTCCAGGACCTTCGTCCTTGTTGCTGCTCCTGCTGTTGATTTGCATACTGCCACTAGCTAGTTCTGGCTCTGGCTCTGGCTCTGATTTATTAATTGGGCTTCGGAGGGCTTTAAAGAGATCCTTTGTGGCAGCGATCTAGGCCAGATCTCAGTCTCCTTCGCAAGCAAGGACATGTGCGGGACCAGGAGCAAGTACAGTTGCCACGCGTGAGACTACCTACTCCCCGTGTGGCAGGGACATCCTTGCGAGAGCTTCCTCCCCAGAGCGCCTTCTGCTAATTACGTTTGTTTAAGAAAGCTGAAAAATTCGTACGCCGAAGCGGGGCTGGGGGTGGGGGTGGGGGTGGTGTGTGTCTGCCGCCAAGAAGCAGTTGGCAATTAGAAGCCACCCCTTGCGGCAGCCACCCCTCCCCTCCCCTCCGCTCCGCTCCTCGCAATTTTTATGCAATTAATTTGAGTCGTTTGTCGTCTTGTCATGTCTCTGTCGCTGCGCGGGGGTGGCAGCCCCACCCCACCCCTCCTATCCTGTATGCTAATGAAAAATCGAACACGCACGGCAACCCTTGCCGCCCCAGACCTCCGCCGCCCCCTCTTCGGCAGCTCCACGCATGTCCTGCATGTCCTTTGATTGATAATAGAATTAACCGGCTGCTTTGCATTTTTCGGCATGCCGCACACGCATGCCGCTGATGCCTTTTTAATGCCAATTACTACCTGCCCCAGCCCCAGCCCCAGCCCCTGCCACTCCCCCTTGTTTACTGCCAATAATCACCGGCTGCAGGGCCATCCCTGCCACAAATATTGATAAAATAGAGGCCGGGGCGGTGTTCCCATGCTGATGGAATTATTGTTTATTGTTTATGCTCATGTTCGACACAAATCACGCAATGGCACGCAACTCGGCGCTGGAGCTCCTTATTTGCATATGGGCCGATGTCCTGGTATCCTTCATCAGGGGGTAAGGGGGGTGGTGGCCTGCTTCTCCTATAATTTAATCAACCAAACAACTAGTCCCCGCCAGGTATCGATCAGGAGGACTGAATGCCTTCCGAATGCCTCACTCTCCGTTAGATGCTTCAATTAAAAACCGCGCCATAAAATTAATTTTAATCACATAATGAGGAATACACACACACACACTCCCCCCGTGGGAGGGGCGGGGGCGGGGCACGCCCACCTGGCTGTCATTAAAAAATTTCGCTGCATGCCACACGGCGCAGCCGAAAACTTTATCTTGTCAACTTTCGGCGAACAAGATTTCGGTCGCCGGGGCAGGAAAGGGGGGTCTCCGAGGGCAGACTCCACACGGAAGGGCGGGGCGGGGGGAGTGGCAGACACACACACGCACACGCCCTCTGGAGGCACACACACACACTCACGTGCGACGCACTTAAGAAAAATTCCCTTGTCAAATTTGCCAATTATCATATTTTCATCAAAAAAACAAAGTTCCAAACAAAGCCTGCCAGTGGGAGGTGGCAGGGGGGATGTGGCAAGGGGAGCTCTACCTGGCGGTTGAGAGGCTGCCCCCTCTACCATCCCATCCCCCGCCCATCACCCCGCCCATCACCCCGCCCCGCCGGCATCAGTCGCTGGCAATCAGCGACGAGCGACATTGACGTCGTTGTTAATTTTATTAAAAATTATTTTATAACTTCGGCAACTTTTCCGGCACACACACTGCCTCTCACACACTCCCCCCCTCTCCACCACACACACACACACATGTGAGATATGCTAAGGTGGATGTTCCCCCAGGCAGGATACAGAAAGGATACCTTGAGGTACAAAGAATCGATGAGGTTAGATGAGGCAGCTTGGGAGGACTTCCTTCAAACTCTTTCCGGAAAGAGTTCAGAGTTCAGATTTGAAAACTAACCACAACCCACCCTCCCCCTCTCGTTGCAGATTAAGGCCCTGCTGGACGAACTGCAGCGCCTGCGGGCCCTCGAGCAGACCCACCTCGTGCAGATCCAGCGCCTCGAAGGACACCTGGAGGTGAAGCGCCAGCACATCATCCGCCTGGAGGCCCGCCTCGACAAGCACCAGATCAACGAGGCGCTCGCCGAGGCCACCGCCCTGGCGGCTGCCACCAACAACAACAACAACAACAACATTAGCCAGAGCAGCGACAACAACAACAAGCTGCCCCTCGAAGCCCCAGAGCTGGCCGAGGCCGCCGCCGCCGCCTGCGCCTCCGCCGTCGTCGAGGACGAGGAGGAGGAGGAGGAGCGCGACCAGGCCATGCTGGTGGACGGCGAGGAGCAGGAGGACAACGACGAGAAGGAGGAGAAGGAGGAGGAGGAGCTGGAGGAGGCCGAGGAGGCCCCAGTCCTCCCAGCCACCAACGAAGGCAACGAGCTCAAAATCAAAAAGGAACAGCAGTAAGTAGAGTCCTTCGGAGATCCTGGAACTAGTACTAATCCTTATGTCGCCATCCTGTGTCCTTGCAGCAGTCCGCTGGATCTGAACGTGCTCAGTCCTCAGTCGACGATCGCCGCCGCCGCCGCGGCCGCCGCAGCCGCCGCCTGCGCGAACGACCCCAACAAGTTCCAGGCCCTGCTCATGGAGCGGACCAAGGCCCTGGCCGCCGAGGCGCTGAAGAACGGCAGCGGGGACGCCGCCAATGAAGGTGAGTCTTCCGCGCCCCCCCTCTCTAGATACTCCTGCCCGACGGGAACTGCACTTCCGGCTGCTCCTACCCTCCTGGCCCTTCTGGCCCTTACCGCCAGGGGGCTTTGATTCGAAACCGACTGGTGCCATAAACCGCTTTATGGCCCATCGGAGCGCTTATCGCTCCCCCAAGGAGACGGCGCCAGCTCTGATTTTATGGCAAGGGCCGGGGAAGAGTCCACATCAGAGTGCAGTTCCCTCCGCAGACCCCCATCCTCCTCCTGCCCCTCCCCCTGGGAGATTCGAAGCTCAAACAAGACAATATTTGTTGCTCTTGCTTGCCTCACTGTTGCCGTTGTTGTTGTTATTATCGTTATCGTTATCGTTGTTGTTATCACAGTTATCGTTGTAATTAGCATGTTTATCGATAACAGAAACCACAGAAACAGAAACAGAAACAGAATCAGAAAACAGAATACAGAATACAGAAAATGAAAAAGAAACAATAAGAAACAAGCACACACTCCTGGGACTCTTTGTTTTTTTGCGCCGATTGGCAATTGGCGATTAATCGATTGAGAATTGAAGATCGATAAAGAAATTGAAGGGCAAACAGCAAAGAGCCAGCCAGCAGACCCAGTTTTTGATTCATTTTGGCGTTTTGTTCCTTGGACGTGGCCGTTGGCCCTCGATCCTTGGCGCTAGATCCTGGCAACGGAACCAACGAATAGAACCACTTGTTTGTTGTCATCCGCAGAGACGAGTCCGCCGGCCCAGGCACTGCCCAGCACTGCCCAGGAACCGGAGCTGGCCAAGCTGGCCAAGCAGGAGCTGGCCGACGACCAGGAGCCCCCCACGGCCGCCGGCTACTGGCGACGCGGCTTCGAGGCGGACTCGGCCGGGAGCAAGTCCGGGAGCAAAACGCCCACCGCCCTCTACCAGAGCTTGGCGGCGATCGAGCAGGGCAGGCTGCTGCCGCCGCCCCCGCCCCCGCCTCCGCTGCCACCCAGCCAGCACTTTGGCCCTCCGGCTGCCACGCCTCTTTATCCCCCGCCACAACAACAACAGCAACAACAACAACAGCAGCAGCAACAGCAACAGCAACAGCAACAGCAACATGGACCCTCGTCCACCGCCTTGCTGAGCCAACTGGTTAACTCGACATTTTCCAACTCCACCCCCTCTTCTTCCTCCACCCGCCTAGATGGAAGCCTCTCGCAGCCGCAGCCCCCGCACCACCACCCGCAGCACCCACAGCACCCGCACTCGGCCGCCAGCCAGCCGAACCCCGCGGAGAACCACCACCACCACCTGCACCTGCTCCACCCCTCGGCCGCCGCGGCGCACCACCTGCAGCAGGCGCAGCAGCACCACCATCACCACCACCACCAGGACGGCAGCTCCAGCTCGAGCGCCACCAGCACCCCGGCCAGCAACGGCGCCAAGGCGGCCCAGATGCTCCAGGACCCGGAGTCGGCCGCCGCCACCGCCACCGCCAACGGACTGGCCGCCGCCGCCATGGCCGCCCACGCCCAGCACGCCCTCGGCCCGGCCGGGTTCCTGCCGGGCCTCTCGCCGGCCTTCCAGTTCGCCGCCGCCGCCGCTGCCGGGCAGGACGCCCGCGGACACTACCGGTTCGCCGACGCGGAGCTGCAGCTGCCCCCGGGCGCCTCGATGGCCGGCCGGCTGGGCGAGTCCCTCATCCCCAAGGGCGACCCCATGGAGGCCAAGCTGCAGGAGATGCTGCGCTACAACATGGACAAGTACGCCAACCAGGCCCTGGACACCCTCCACATCTCGCGCCGCGTCCGCGAGCTCCTCTCCGTGCACAACATCGGCCAGCGGCTCTTCGCCAAGTACATCCTGGGCCTCTCGCAGGGCACCGTCTCGGAGCTGCTCAGCAAGCCCAAGCCCTGGGACAAGCTCACCGAGAAGGGCCGGGACAGCTACCGGAAGATGCACGCCTGGGCCTGCGACGACAACGCCGTCATGCTGCTCAAGTCGCTGATTCCCAAGAAAGGTGAGTGGATTAGCTTTTGCATTTCTTCCCAGTGGGTTCCAGGGATCCAGGGAGGGCTTATCCTGTTCCCTGGTCGGACAGCTGCAGGCTGATGGAAAAACGGGCTTAAGCCGTCCTGCCGGAGCTTAGCGGCCGTCCTGCCTCCTGGCGGCTCTGCCACCGTGATTTGTCGGTTCATTGAACTCCTCCGGGCGCCCCTCGCTCGGTTGGCCGCCGGCCAGAACCCGAAGTTGTGAAATTTTAATTATTTTTGATTTCTGCGTGTAATCAGCGTGCCAACGCGGCGACACTCGCGCCGCCTGCCAGTGGGGGTGGGGCGGGAGGGGCAGGTGGAGAGGCCACTCGGCTGTCGCCACAAATTGCGGCGCGTTCGCACATTGGGCGTGAAAATGAAGAGGAATGCGTGTCGCTTGGTGGCCCCGCAGATCGGCGGGATCTGGGCCTCTGGCCTGAGGGCAGGAGGTCCTATCAGGACCTATCAGGACCTAACAGGACCTATGAGGTCCTTGCCGTTGTTGTCTGTTGTCTTGGTTTCCCGGCGGGTCGGGTTCCGTATTGATTCCTCATCAATTAGGCATGGTCGGGAAAGTTTCTGGCCGTCATCCGAGGGGGCGTATGGGGGGAGGGGGTGGAAATATGTCAATGCAGAAGTATGTTTAAAGTGGCGGGGCACGCACCCACCCCTTCCCCTCCTGCGTGTGTGTGTTTGTGTGTGGCTCTAAGTGCATGCAAATGTTGACAATTAATTTATGACGATTACTCATGGCAGCTAAACTAACTCTGGCTGGGACTGCGACTGTTTATAGAGGGCCCTGGAGGGGGAGGAGGGGTGGCTAGGGGGGTGACAGGGGCGGGTCGAGTGCAACAGGGGTCACCGAGCCAGCTCACCCCACCACCCACTTCCACCTGCTAATTATACGCAAATAGCGGCTTGGAAGGACTTGTAGCCGAAAAAGAGAAAGGACTTCCAGCCTCCCTTCGCCACAGCCCCCCCCCCTCCTGGCTGCCACGCCCCTGCCAACTCCGCTTCAAACAATACTTTGAAGTCATTGTGGCAAAAGTTAACCCAGGACGCGCGTCAATGAGTTCTGAATTGTAATTGTTTAGAGCGCGTTATGAAAAACAGCAGGGTCGGGGCTGGGACTGGGGCTGGGACTGGGGCTGCCGCGACAACTGCTCTGCGAGAGGCTTGAAACAGAGTCCGACAGGGGGGGAGGGCAGGGAAATCAGGGGCAGAAACAACACTGCCCAGGGGCAGGGGCGTGGCGCGATCCCCTCGCCGGGCAGGGCATCGGCGCTTTGTGGCATCAGCGAGTGCGATTTGTAATTATCTAGCCGTCAGGAATCGAGTGCGAGTGGAGGCGAGTGGCAGGACGCGATTGGGGCGCCCCCTCGAGGCGACGGCTACGCCACTGCCAGCTGCAACTGCCTCCAACGAGGCATGCAACGTTGACGTGCCGCGCGTTTGAAGTCGTCTTTGTGGCCGGCCCGGAAGGGTGGCCCGTCCAGGACGGAGCTCGACGCAAAACTTTTTGCGTTTTCGGCTTGTATTTATTTTGCAACATTTAGCGGCAATTGTTGCACATTAAGCGGGGGCTGGATCGATCGGGAGGGCGCTCCGGCTTTAACCCGATTGGTTCTCATCACCCCGGAGGAGATCCTTTGCCACAAAAAGCGGAAGGCGGAAGGGGGAAGGAGGAAGGAGGAGTGAAGTGTCAATTGAAACTCTGCGCTCAAAGCCTCAAACTGAAACTGCAACTGCTTCTGCCACAAAAAAATGAGTTTACGGGGCGTATACGTAACGACAGAGGCCATGAGGAGTGCCAAGGGGAGGGGGTAGGGGGAGTGGCGAGTGGCAATGGGGAGGGGCTGAAACGGAGCCATTATAGCGGCTAATAATACTAGCATATTAACACATAATTCTCGGCAGACACCAGCTATTTGCTCTTAGCCAGGCCAGCGAGTGCCGGCGGCTAAGAATAGCAGCCAGAGGCCCCCTCTGCCAGCAGGGGGGTGGAGTGGGGCAGCGGGGGTGGCCAACGGTCGGTGGTGGAGGGGGGTGGCAGAACAAAAGCATTCCAAACGCCAGAAGAGGCGGCCAGAAGACAACCAGAGGCTGCCTGGCTGGCTGCCGCGCATTTATTTGTGGCCGCTTCACAAATTATTTGTCACAAGCCATAAAGCGGGCTGGGAGTGTGAGTGGAGGGCACTGGGAGAAAAGGCGAGTGAGAAGCGGATTAAAAGGGTATAGCTTTTAGGGCCTGGCAGGGAGAGCTGGGGCAGAGTCTCAGTTCTGCAGTCTCAGTTCTGTCTACTAAAGAACCATAAAGTCCGGAAGGAGAACTGCAGTTTCTACATGGTATCATAGTATCATATGAGAATGTGCCACACTGCCCACCCCTTTCTCTCAGTGCACCAGTGCCCTGACTAAGTGACCAACGGGGCGTATCAATTCCTTCGCCTGTCGGCCCCTCTCGATTGTATTTCATTTTATTTGACTTTATTTATATTTTCATTTAAATTTCTATTTGAATTTGAATTTGAATTTGAATTTGGATTTGGATGTGAGGCTTCGTGTGTGCCGCTGCGTCAGGTTGAGGCCCATTGAGTGGCACCTCGCGTAAGTGCGGCGGCTGATTGCGGTGGAGGCCAGGAGGAGGAGGAGGAGGAGCGGGAGCGGGTGCGTGGGCGGGACAACAATACGCATAAATTAGCGTAAGCTGGCCAGCAATTTTCATAAATCTGGCTATCCGGCCAGCCTGTTCCATTCCGAATTCCTTTGATATCTTCTGTGATGAGCCAAATGAGGCAACCAGCCCGAAGAGTAATGGCCCCGATCAGGGAGTGCTAATAATTTGATGGGGACTTGGCCTGGCCAGGAGGAGAGAGGAGGGAGGGGCGACAAGGCCGGGCATTAAAAAACAGAAAGCCAAATAAATAAAATATAATATCAAATGGGGAAAGGCAGTAAAAGCCGGAGCAGACACCAGCAGTTGCTGGTGGAAACTTTTAAGCCCTCCACAGCCCCCCTCCTTCCTCCTCCTCCCGCCACAAATTAATGTTGCACATGTCGTCGCGGCGCGGAGCTATTCGTGTTTGTGCCTCTTTCTCTTTAAGCTCTTTGTTTTTGTTTTTGATTTTTATTTTTGATTTTTATTCTTTATTTTGCATATAAGGCGGCTAATTACTTTGTAATGAACTTTGACAACAGCGGCGCGGGGGGATCGGTCGGGAGGGGGGCAGCCGAATCATGACGAAAACAAATTAAAATGCAAGACAAAGTTGCCGCATGCCCCCGCCACCTGCCCCTGCCCCTGCCCCTGCCCCTGCCCTTGCCTCACTCCCATATTTTCTGCTTAATTGCAAGACAAACAATGGAGCTCCTGGCTCCTGACCCCCACCCCGGATCAGTGACTCCTCTCCCGATAACAGGTGACTCCGCAGTGCAGGACTACCAGCCGGTAGCCACCCCCCGGTAGCGGTAGCAACCCTGTCGAAGTCCTTCAAGCCTCCTCGCTCCGTTTGCGCCCAGCTCAGCCAGAAGAAGCGCCCCTCCCCTTCGCCCCTTCATGGGGAGGGGCGGGAGCTGTCTTGCGCCCTCCTTCTAATTGACACTCCTGACTGGCATTTTAATTGCGAATTTTTCTTGCAATTAATGCGAATAGCGAATAGCGTGCGTGTGCCAATCTGCCACCCCCATGTGTGTGGTGGCGCGGAGTGCTGCCCCGCCCTCGTCTCTGCTGCCCCGCCAGGATATTATATTATTGTATTAGAATAAAAAAGGATCCCCTCTTCCGGTCTGGTCCTCCGGTCCGCCGGTCCCCCGATCCGCCGGCAAACACTCATCAGCCAAATGGACAAGTACTATATGTAGTATCTGCTAGACGGGCACGATAGCTCAGCCTCCTACCTCAGCCCGCCCCCGCCCAGCCAGATGGCCGCCCAAATCCCTTTGAATGACAATTTGGTCAACATGTTCCTCTCTAATAAATTACAAAACAAAAACGCCGTCCGGGAACAGACAACGGAAAAAATAATGCAAATCGCAGACAAAAAGCGGCCACCGGCGGGGATACTCCACGGGGATGGAGTGTGAGTCTGCAATATTTATATATTTTTGGATATATTCTAAAGAGCTGGCCATAAAGGGCAGCCCAGGGAGCGGGATGAGGGAACAGGGACTCCACTTACCTGGAAATGAAATTAAAAACTTGCCGAATAAGAGAGCCAGTGGCAGAGCCAGGACTTAAAGCGGCCCCAACCCTTCTGGCCACAATCGGCCACTAAGACCGCCTAAGCTGTCTGTGTCTCTGGCCAGTGGATCGTCCTGCCACCGCTCGGGGGACGTGGCTCGGGGCCGGGGCTGGGGCTGGGGCGCTCCAGGTGTCATCGATGTCATCTTCGACTTTATAACACAAAAACACTTTGTAATCCCCAAATGAAGCGACGACAAGGAGTCCTCCGCATAAAAACACAAAATCATTTTTCCAATTTTCATGCCCCGGCCACAAGGACTCTCCTGTGTGTCGGATGTTGTGTGCGGCGGGGATCTATTGTAGTTGGCCACTTTATCGCCTTTATCCTCCGACCATCCTAGCCGGCTATTTTTCCAAATCTCTCGCTTCAATGGCCCCACGTCCTGGCCATCCTGGCCACCTAGCCTGGATATCCTGGCTAGCCCTGCCGTGGAGTGGCAGGACATTTGCCATTCATGTGTTGATTTCCGTTTCCGCTTGCGCTCCTGCGACTCTTGCAGTTTTATTTTGAGGCCAAGTGTTTGCTCCTTTGGGGCATCGATTATGCTCGGCAATTGTAAAGCGATTTTCAGTTATTTCATTTCGGAGTGGACCGCTCCACTCCACTCCACTCTGCGGCAGGGCAGGGCAGGGCTGATTGATGTTTTTGCTGTGGCAGCCACAAAAACATGCCGCAGGACATCAGTGGTGGCCGCAGTCCGCAGTCTGGGTGTCCTGGAAGGGGGGTGGGTGGCCTGGTGGCCTGGTGGCCAGCCCGAACCACTTGTGTGATTATTTCGCAATTTACCACTCGATTCTCTTTCAGCGCTCTGTGTCGCGCAGCGAAAAGCCAAAAAGCAGACTTCAATTCAATTTCTGGCAAACAATTTTCAGTTTTTTCGCCCCCAGTTGCCCCCCTTCAGCCCCCCCTCCTCAGCGTTCTTTGCATTTTTTGCGGCTCTCTCAATTGCAATTGAATTCATTCATTTATTCATCCCGTTCGCTCCGTCCTGCCGGCAGGACCTCCTCTCGCTTCGATGAGCATTCCGGCGCGTGCCAAATTAGCGCACAGCCCGTGGCTTTGGCATCGAACAACTATTCCGGGCCGGACGTGGGGGCTCCGGAGGATGATCCTGCAGGGACACGGAGTCTATACCCTAATTTCCGGTCGCAGGTGCCGCGATTTCGCGAATTCCCTATTCCCGCGCGTAGTTTTCAACACTTTTCACTGTTTCACAACACTTTTCCGCACTTTTATCACTGAAAACGCACTTTTTAACGATTTTAAAAACACAATTTCAAAGCTCGATCGTAGCGGCGATACGATAGTGGTGGGAGAAGCACGATTAGTAGTTATCGATCAACCGATATCGATAAAAGGTCCTTGCCGATAACAGTGTTGGGAAACTGGTTTTTATTTTCGAAATTGGCGGTTGAACGATATTCGAATATCGTAAAGAATCGGGGATCCACAAGCTTCATTATTAAATCGCAGGAATCTTTTTCAGGGAATAGGAACTGGGTGGGAGCGAGTCCTTGCAAAACAGCCATTCAATTGCCGGACCTGATGAACACACATATATTAATTAGGCGCCCCCACTGGCTGCCTGGAAATTTCTGTCAGTGGAGCAGGTTGGGGCGCGGGAGGAGGAATGGGGGCTTCGGCGTCCAGAGGACACTTGGCGGGCCGCCTTTTGAACTGCCACGCACTGAGCGGCTTTATGGCCGCAAATTCGCTTTGGCTTTTTGAACGCTTTATGGCTTAATTGGTTTTGGCCTGGTCTGGTTTCGGTTTCGGTTTGGGTCTGGGTTGGGGTTTCGGCTTCGGGGACTCATCGGAGCCACCTCCACCGGCCTCCACCATAAAGTTTACAGCATTTAATGGGCTTTACGATCAGCCAGCTCCTAATCTGCCCTTTGTGTTCCCCACTTAATCATCCCGCTTTCTTGTTCCAGACTCTGGCCTTCCCCAGTACGCCGGCCGAGGACCCGGCGGCGGAGGCGACGACTCCATGTCCGAGGACCGCATCGCCCACATCCTGAGCGAGGCCTCCTCGCTGATGAAGCAGTCCAGTGCCGCCCAGCAGCAGCGGGATCACGGCCGCGAGGACTCCCACAGCAACGAGGACAGCAAGTCGCCACTCCAGAGCTGCACCTCGCCCTTCTTCAAGGTGGAGCAACAGCTCAAGCAGCAGCACCTCACTCCGGATCAGGCCCAGCAACAGCGGGAGCGTGAGCGCGAAAGGGAGCGCGAGCGGGAGCAGCAGCAGCGGCTGCGGCATGAGGATCTCGCCCAGGACAAGATGGCCCGGCTCTACCAGGAGCTCATTGCCCGCACTCCCCGTGAGACGGGTTTCCCCAGGTTCGTAGTCCTCCATTTTCCCAGTAGTAGCTTCTCCAGTAATGGATGACAGCGAAGTACTGCCTCCTTCATCCTTCCACTCCTTCTAATCCCTGGATTTCTTTGTCACCCTCAGCTTCCTGCTGTCGCCCTTCTTCGGAGGAGCAGCCGGCATGCCAGGAGCAGCCGCCAACGCCTTCCCCGCCGCCATGGCCGCCGACGAGAACATGCGGCACGCCTTCGAGCGGGAGATCGCCAAGCTGCAGCAGGCGCAGCAGCAGCAGGCCCAGCAGCAGCAGCAGCAGTTCCCCAACTTCTCCAGCCTGATGGCCCTGCAGCAGCAGGTGCTCAACGGCGCCCAGGATCTCTCCCTGGCCGCCAAGGACATCAAGCTGAACGGCCAGCGCTCCTCGCTGGAGCACAGTGCCGGCAGCAGCAGCTGCTCCAAGGACGGCGAGAGGGAGGACAACTACGCCGCGTCCCTACACGGCCTCAAGTCGGAAGGAGGCGGCACTCCTGCTCCTCCCTCTGCAGGACAGCCGCCCTTGGCGTCCTCTGGTGGACCAGGTGCAAGTGGAGCCTCCGGTGGTGCCGGCAGTAACTCGGCAGCCCCTAGCCCTCTGAGCAACTCCATCCTGCCACCGGCGATGAGCAGCCAGGGCGAGGAATTTGCCGCCACAGCGAGCCCTCTCCAGAGGATGGCCTCGATCACCAACTCCCTGATCACCCAGCCCCCGGTGACGCCCCACCACAGCACGCCCCAGCGGCCGACCAAGGCGGTCCTGCCGCCGATCACCCAGCAGCAGTTCGACATGTTCAACAACCTCAACACGGAGGACATCGTGCGCCGGGTGAAGGAGGCCCTCTCCCAGTACTCGATATCCCAGCGACTCTTCGGCGAGTCCGTGCTGGGCCTCTCGCAGGGATCCGTCTCGGACCTGCTGGCCCGGCCCAAGCCCTGGCACATGCTGACCCAGAAGGGGCGCGAGCCCTTCATCCGCATGAAGATGTTCCTGGAGGACGAGAACGCAGTGCACAAGCTGGTGGCCAGCCAGTACAAGATCGCGCCCGAGAAGCTGATGCGCACCGGCAGCTACAGCGGAAGCCCCCAGATGCCGCAGGGCTTCGCCTCCAAGATGCAGGCCGCCTCGCTGCCCATGCAGAAGATGATGAACGAGCTGAAGCTGAAGCCGGAGGGCCAGCAGCACCTCATGCAGCAGATGCAGGCCGCAGCCATGTCGGCGGCCATGCAGCAGCAGGCGGCGGTGGCCCAGCAGCAGCAGGTGGCGGTCGCGGCCGCTGCCCAGCAGCAACAGCAGCAGCAGCTCCAGCACCAGCACCTCCAGCAGCAGCACCTGCAGCAGCAGGCGGCGGTAGCGGCGGCAGCTGTGGCCGGCCAGCACCCCCACCACACAGCGGCGGCGGCGCTGCACCACCAGAGCATGCTCCTGACCTCGCCAGGCCTACCACCCCAGCACGCCATCAGCCTGCCGCCCGGCGGCGGCAATGCCAGCGCCGGATCTGGCTCCGGAGTAGCTCCCGGGGGAGCTCCCAACGCCAACAACGCCAGCCCTGCCGGCGGCGGTAGCGCCGAGAAGAAGCCCATGCTGATGCCCGTCCATGGTGCGAACACCATGCGAAGCCTCCACCAGCACATGTCGCCCACCGTCTACGAAATGGCCGCCCTCACCCAGGACCTGGACACCCACGACATCACCACCAAGATCAAGGAGGCCCTGCTGGCCAACAACATCGGCCAGAAGATCTTCGGCGAGGCGGTCCTCGGACTCTCCCAGGGCTCCGTCTCGGAGCTGCTGAGCAAGCCGAAGCCCTGGCACATGCTCTCGATCAAGGGCCGGGAGCCCTTCATCCGGATGCAGCTCTGGCTGAGCGACGCCAACAACGTGGAGCGGCTGCAGCTGCTGAAGAACGAGCGGCGGGAGGCCTCCAAGCGGAGGAGGAGCACCGGACCGAACCAGCAGGACAACAGCAGCGACACCTCCAGCAACGACACCAACGACTTCTACACCAGCAGTCCCGGGCCCGGCTCCGTGGGCAGCGGCGTGGGTGGAGCCCCGCCCAGCAAGAAACAGCGCGTCCTCTTCTCCGAGGAGCAGAAGGAGGCCCTCCGCCTGGCCTTCGCACTCGACCCGTACCCCAACGTGGGCACCATCGAGTTCCTGGCCAACGAGCTCGGCCTGGCCACCCGGACGATCACCAACTGGTTCCACAACCACCGCATGCGCTTGAAGCAGCAGGTGCCGCACGGCCAGCCCGGCCAGGACAACCCCATCCCGAGCCGCGAGAGCACCAGTGCCACGCCCTTCGATCCCGTCCAGTTCCGCATCCTGCTGCAGCAGCGCCTCGTCGAGCTGCACAAGGAGCGCATGGGTCTGAGCGGCGCCCCGATCCCCTATCCGCCGTACTTCGCCGCCGCCGCCCTTCTGGGCCGCAGCCTGGGGATTCCCGGAGCGGCGGCAGCTGCCGGAGCAGCGGCTGCAGCAGCGGCAGTGGGTGCCGCCGGCTCCGGCGGAGCCGATGAGCTGCAGGCCCTCAACCAGGCCTTCAAGGAGCAGATGAGCGGCCTGGACCTCTCCATGCCCAGCCTGAAGCGCGAGCGCAGCGCCGACTACCAGGACGACATGGAGCACAACCTGAGTGACAACGAGAGCCTGGAGGGCTCCGGCGGCCAGGACGGAGATCTGGACAAGACCGGGGGCACCACCGACTACGAGAAGGTCCTCCACAAGTCCGCCCTCGCCTCGGCAGCGGCCTACATGTCGAATGTGGTAAGAAGCTCCCGCCGCAAGCCGGCGGCGCCCCAGTGGGTGAATCCCGCTGGAGCCGGAGGTCCTGCCGCCAATCCCGTGGTGGCCGCCGCCGTGGCAGCAGCCGCAGCAGCAGCAGCGGCCGCCGAGGGCGAGCGGATCATCAACGGCGTGTGCGTGATGCAGCCCTCGGAGTACGGAGTGCGGGGCGAGGATAACGAGGGCAAGGGCGGCGAAGACTCCTCCATGGGAGGCGGCGACGCCGAGCTGGAGATCGACCAGCGCTTCATGGAGCCGGAGGTGAGCATCAAGCAGGAGGAGGACGACGAGGAGGAGGAGGAGCCAGTCCAGGCGCACCCACTCCTGGAGGGCGCCGGGGAGGAGGCCGCCGAGCAGAAGCTCAAGGTCGTCAACGAGGAGAAGCTGCGCATGGTGCGGGTGCGTCGGCTCAGCAGCAACGCCGAGGAGTCCGCCGTGGGAGACTCCGCCAGCGGCGCCTCCAACCCCGCCGCCTGCTCGCCGCCAGCCGGAAACGGCAGCGGGGCCGGAGTGGGAGCCGGAGCCGGCGCTGGCTGGTCCTATTAGGAGTGGAGCCGCAGCCGCAGCAGCAGCCGCCGAAGAGCGAACAGTGCAATGAGCGTTTACTTGTGATTAAGTTTGATTGATCGGAACACCCACACACCCACACCACACCACACACCACCCACACACGTATATATATATAGATCTAAAGAATAATAGCACCTAGGACCTTAGGAAAGTCTACATATTTTTTTTTTTTTTTTTGCATTTGTCTTAAGGACTAAGGATTAAGGATAAAGGACTAAGGATAATCCGGTTAGGATTAGAGCGAGAGTTGTAATAGTTATAGCTAAAAGTTTAGAGACGCTATGCGAAAACCCAGAGAAAGAGAAAAAGTATTAGAGAAAGCTGGAGGAGAAGAGGGAGAAAGTGAGAAGAGAGTGGAGAGAAGAGAGAAGAGAGTGGAGAGTGGAGAGTGGAGAGAAGAGGAGATGAACCCTGACTTGCCGAAGAACTTTAACCAAAACGAGGTCGAAATCCAGAGCGAAGAAGATCCGATCTTGCAAAGATTTGTTCGATTTGTTTCTACTTGAAGACTGTAAGCAAAGGCGGTACACGTAATTCTACGCTAAACACATTTTTTTTTTTACCACTATTATTATTATTATTATTATTATTATTGCTATTGTACTGTGTAGAGGTAGCCATGTAAATAATTAAATAAATTCTGTAAATAGAGTTCTTGCGAGGCAGCACTTGCTTTCGATCTTCCTACGATATAACCCAAAAAAAAAAACAAAAACAAAAGCAAAAGCAAAAACAAAACAAATTCAAAATTAAGGATAACCATCAGCTACCGACTTGTTTAACTATCTTTTGATCTCAAGAAAAAACAAAAACAAAAACACGAAAATTAATACGAAAAAACTTTAAATAAAAAACTAAAAGCTGAATAAGGAGAGTGGAATGGAGAAAGGAGAAAGGAGAAAGAAGGAAAGGAGGAAGTAAAAAGTAAAAGATAGTTAAAGGAGAGAGTTGAGGAGCTGCGAGGAGCAGAGTTGTTTTCCCCACATTCTGGTTTTTATTTCCGGTTTTCCGACGACGGGGGAGAATGCGGAAGGAAAGCGAAGCAAAAATATATAAAACAATAAAATTCGTAAATTTTGAATTTACATAAAAACGACACACACACACACACACAACTAGCACACACTCTCAAGTACACCTACGCGAAAAAAGCACACACACACACAGAGACATGCAAACGTTTAAAGGATAATTGATTAATTCATAATTATAGCAAAAATAAACATGCAACATGCACTAAATTATTTATAATCTATTATTATATACATAACTGTAATGCATATTCAAATTAAACACGTAGAGCGATGGAGCGTGGAATTTATCAACCTTAGCCTAACGGTAATTTCAATTTGCATCAAAATTAAAAAGCCCTAGCATAATACAATTTTTTTCTGTGAATCTAAAATATTAAAAAAAAAAGAAGGAGGAAGCCGAAAATGAAAGAGTTAAAAAACACAACCGCATATCGTACTAAAGAAATTACATAAAAAGATTAAAGTTAAATGAGAGAGACCTAAGCTAAGAGAGCCAACTTTTTTTTGCCTAGAAGTAAGTCTACAACGTAATCGTAATATTAAACAAATTTAAAATAAACATGCAACAATAAAAACTCAATCTGTTTTCCTAACTGATCAAGAGACAACCCGAACACGAAACCAAGAAGAGCAAAAGCAAATTTTATTACGTAATTGAACCTTTTTTTTTCCTAGACTAATGTTAAGATAAAAAAGAAACAGTTCTCAAACCAAAAATTAAGGAGGTCCTTGCGCCCCAGCCCCACTCCTTCAGAGGCCCCGATCATTATTACGATACTGTACATACGCGAGGAGATATGGAAAGGGGAGCCTATCCTATCCCATCCTATCCCATCCTATCCTGCCAACATATACCAAACACATTTCAAAATAAATACACCGCGTCTCGAGCGAATCTTATCCAGAATCGGAGCGAAAAGCACCCAAAGTAGGGTCCTTCGGCCTCCGTCAGTTAACATTTGTTGGGACCGACTTTCAGTTATCGAGTTTGCATTTTATACGCTTTAGCTAAAGAATAATTACACCTAATATAGCGGATATAACATTACGCATACACATAACCACGAATGGATTATAGAATATATATATAATATATATGCAGAGTACGGATAGCGAAGTTGAAATCAAGTTTAAACGAAACTTTAGTTTTAGTTATTTTTTGAACACGATTTTTTGTCTTGGTATTTTATTATTGTAATTATATTCTAATTAACTATATTATATTATATTATTATATGCGCGAGAGCGGAGAGCGGAGAGCGGAGAGGAGGACGCAAGCGGGCGACAACAACATACCAATAATACACGAACGAAACTTTATCAAATAAAATGTTTTCTTAAACGAAAAAAAAAACCCATCGAAATCCTTTTTATTTTCACAATCACACAATCACGTCGAGGCTTTATGATTTCCCCGATCTGAGCCCAATCCCTAGCTCCCCATCCCCCACTTCCCACTCCCACCAATGCGGATACACTTAAAGAAATCAAATGCTAGAGACAGAGGCCGGCTCCGAAATTGTATAGCATACTTTCGGGCCGAAGCCGAAGCCGAAGCCGAAGCCGAAGCCGAAGCCGTAGCCAAAGGCAAACTGAAACCCAAACCGATACCGAAAACCAAACCGATATAAGCCTATATAGGCCTACTTAGACATATATACAAATATATATGCATGATCAGCATTTTTATACATACGTAGATATATAACAGATATATGTATATGTGAAACAATATGCGGTGCTACCCAAGTAAGACAAGAACAGATATTAGGTGCGGCAAGTGGCACTCAGATAAATACAGTCGGATATATACACAGACGTAGGACGTAGGCCCATGAATTTTTTGCATAGATCCGTACTGCAGCCGTATTAAAATATAGGATCGGCCGATCACCAAAGACACACATACGTAATTAATATAGCGACCGAAGTAGTCAGTCGAAATCAAAAGTTGAGCTGTACAGACACGAGAGATTTACGAAATTATCCTTCCAATATCCTCCAAGACACGACTCACCCCTCTTTTGATACCACTGGCACACTCTTCTAGGCCAAGTTGACCCAGTTAGCTGTAAATACACCCCGGTGCGAGTCAAGAAACATAATATTACTAACCAGACCATATCAGTTTTGTGTTTAAACTCTAACGCCTAAGGACAGACAGCGAGTCGGGGGACCTACGAGTACGAGCTACGAGTTGTTTTAGCGGCCCACGACTCGCAGCAGCCACATAGTGTTAGCCAGCAGATATAGACAGATATATATGTATACAAAGCCTCTATATACACGCAATTACGTAACGTATATACAATATATGCAAACAGAACTGTTGAACCAAGACGACATTGCGAAAAGTAGTTAACACAGAGGGCGATCGATACCCGGTACGATCCCAGCCGAAGACCCAAGTTCTCCACCAGATACTCAGATACTCAAGTAAAATCGAACAAAATCGAACAAATAACGAATCTTGATGAGAACCAGCTCCGTTTTTCAGTTTGAAATCCGCCCAAAAAAACAAAAACAAGCAAGAAACAGAAAACTTAAAACAGAAAATGTTAAATTAGCAAAATGTGCCCAAACAAAACAATTAATAATTAACAATTACAATTAACATTTAACATTTAAACAAGAAGCAAAGAAAAACAAAAAGCAGCAACAATATCAAAAATTTACATATAACAAAGGAAAATAGAGAAACCAAACAGTATATAGTTATAAATATATATATTATACATAGATACTAAACTTAAGCACATACACTTTTTGGCAACCTCGAAATCGAACTCAAAACCGAACTCGAAACCATTTTTAAGATCTAAGAGCAATTAACATGGGAATTAACCAGCAAACAAAAACCAAATTCGAACTCCAATTCGAGCTCGAAGGATATTTTTTTGTAGCATTTCTTGTATAAATGCACCAACACACACATGCCACACGATAAAAACTTAATTAAAGTAATTTTTTTTTTAACTTAAGCTAATCTGTAACTCCTGATTTGAATCGATTCGGTTAGACGAACAGTCTCCAGTCTGTGTCTCCAGAATCCGAAAAATAAATTAAAAGGCATGTCTATGAACTCGATAGGTCTCGATAGGAAGAGAAAGCGGAAGTGGAGAAGTTATCGAGGAGAACATTCAAAATGGCGGACACGAGAAACGGTACACGAACAATGCAAATATAAATAATAATAACGGATAATATGATTAATAAACTAGTTTATATAGCATGTAAAACTGAACAGAAAAATCAAATTCAATAAAGAAGAATCTACTGTATTCCAATTCGAAAGTGGCGCCTTTTTTGCGGGTGGCTTTTGCGGGTGAGGTTTGCGTCTTCTCTGCTTTCACTCTTCTCTGCTTGGTTGGGAACTTGGCTAAGAACCCACACACACACAAGGACACTTGAAAGGATGGGGAAAGCTCCACTGGCCTCGCTTACACTGCCCCAAAAAGAGTCCCAAATAAAACACAGTGGCTTGCTCGATATCAACAGATGGGTGGAGATTAATTTATTTATTGAATGTCATACACAATTCGCTTATTCACAAAGGTGCAGGCCAGAGGTCAGTCCTCGGCTGCTTCGCACTCTGTTTTGTTCTCAGTGTGTTCAGTGTCTCTACGAGTTAGCAACAAACTAGACTAGAACGCAAATAAACCTCGTCCAAAAGTAGAAAAATGTTATGTCTAAAAAAATACCCAGGGCACATTCCTCCATCCACTCTCCGTCATTGCTCCCTCGTACATGTGTATATATAATATATAATATATAATATATAATATATAATATATATAAATATAATTATTTGATTTGCTTAGTTGCTGGTTATCCGTTTGGTGTATACTTTGTATCTGATGCTTGGTACAGAGGTTGTAGGGACGTAGAAAGAGGCGCTAGCTGAAACCTTGGAGGGCGTGACGAACGGGTGACGATCCTACTCGTCGGAGATACATATACGCTCAGTAGATAGAAAAGGTGTTTCGAGAGGTATGTATACCCTGTAGTCTGTACATTGTTTGCGTCCTCTGCTCGTGTTTAATATATTGTGGACCTGGATCTGGATCTGGGACTAAGCAAGGCGGTTTCGGGGACTCTCCTAGCTTTAAGCTAATGTTTCAACAAACGAACTGGCAACAGTGCGGCGACTAATCAAAGCTCTAATCGGTTGTGGGGCAGGCACTTTACAACAGTTCAATAGGATCGGATCTCTCCTCTACATACAGAAGAAGCTCTACAACTAGGTTCTAGAAGCTATGTACATATGGAGCTTACGTCTAGACCAGTACGATAGGTGAACAAAATGAAAATAAAACACTTTGGAGCTAAAGAAATAATTCACATTTTGATTTGTGTGTATTTGGTACGCAAAAAAAGTTTGTATAATCAAATATGTATATACTCCGATATATACCAGCATGAATATATCATATATCATAATAGTAATAATAATAATAATAATGATGCGATATAATAATTAAAATAGAAGAAAAAAACGTTGTAACAAAACTGGTTTGCTCATTGCGGTTGGGGTTGGGGTTTCTGGATCGGGATCTGGATCTGGATCTGGATCGAGAGGATAAAGCTTACGAGTTTATATAACAATAGATGGATGTGTGTGTTCTTTGCTATTGCTGTGTGTGTAGTGTAGTGTGTGTGTAGTGTACTACTAGCTAGTTGTTTAGAATTTGTTTAACCTTTAAACTTAGGCGACAACGTCGATTGTCAGACACTGTTTGTCGTGCGAGGAGGATATTGGATATAGGTCACAGGATTTAAGGTAGAGGGTACAGGGTGTCTGGTCCTTAGGCTAGATTACAATTACTTTGTTGTTCTCGCTTCTGGGGGGGGTCAGCCATCGCACACACCATCCTTCGCAATGCTTCAAGGCAATCAAAGTCAAAAAGCACAATCATAATAATAGTAAGGTCTGAGGCGACAAGCAACACTGTCTGTTGGTCTGTTGTAACAACTAGCAAATGGTTTCTAGTAATTGTTAATTGTTAATTGGTAATTGGTAATTGGTAACTGGTAATCGGTAGTCCGTAATTTAATTATATACTTGTATAGAGTAATTAAACTTTAATGCGATCTTTGCTTTGCTTTCTGCTAAAAAGGTACTTGAAGTGTGACACTTGGGGCGATCCTAGTCAAGTGTGGTCTAATTCATTCGTCAACTCGCTCGATTTAAAGTTAATAAGTATTCCTTGGTTGCCTTGGTGTTGGATGTGTCTAGTGTAGTGTAGTGTAGTGTCGTGTGTGTTTATTATATATAACTGCTGGTTACTTTCAACAGATATGCATCTGCGGAGATCCTGCGGAACTCGGAACTCGGAACTCGGCTCGGCTCAGCTCGGCTCGGGACTTGGATTTCATTCAACTAAAGTTTGATTCTCGTTTAACAAATTGTCTCTCATTTCAACTAGGCTTACGATTAGGGTTTGTGTATAGCATTCTGCTCTTAATGGTTTGTGGTGGCTTATCGACTAAATATCTTTGATTTAACATTTGCTTGAGTTGGTTTCTGGTTTCTGGTTTGTGGTTTGTGGGTGTCGGGGGCAGGGACTTGGGGCTTGGCCTTAGCTCTAGCAATATATAGAGATATAGAATATATGTATGTACTCGTGTATCCGTATAACAAAGCAGTTCAAACAATTCAACAGATCTCTCATTATCATTATCATAATTTTCTTTTTGTTTTTCTTTTTTTTTTTTTTTTAGCTAAGGACTCAATTTTTAAGGCGCTAAATGTGTGTCTCCTTTACTTGGCTTATCTTATAAGATATCTCCTCTATATATATATCGCTCCTCGTCATCATACATTGTACACATCGCTTTTGATCAATCAACCAATCAATCAATCAATCAAAAGTTTGGGGGCTCGCGACTGGGCCCATAAAACACTTCCGAACAGCCGAAAAACAGTTTCTTTGTAACAACTCCCGACGACGGAGTCGGTTTGGTTTCTCTTTCGATTACATTACGGGCTACAGCTTATACTTATTGCGCTAGTCACATTTCATTGCGGTCTTAGCAGAATTTGTAGTTTCTTTGTTGTTGTTGTTTTTTCCCTACGTTTCCCTACGCGGTACACATATCTGGTAATATACGGTGTAATATACGGCGTGAACCTTCGTTTCCGACCTGCTTTCTGCTTTCTGCTTCCTGCTCGTTTCACGGTGGAAGCAAAGACTTACGCGGCTTAAGGTTCGGTTTAAAACATCCTCGCTTCGCATCGCTCTTTAAAATATTTGCACATTCTAAAATTACAAACTAAAAGAAGACTAGGCTACGGCTAGGGTTAGGGTTAGGGTTAGGAGCAAGGGGCTGGATGGCTAGATGGCTAGTACATCATCAGTAGTAATCGGTAATCGTATTCAGAATATTATAAATGGCCAACAATAAATCGAATCAATAAAAAAGAATTGTATAAAAAAACACGTCTAGGGCTACATTTTAAATTAGTTCCAACCGTTAAAACATAAGGCTCGATAATTTGTATAACAAACACAGAAGGTAATCGAACGTACACGTCTACAGGGTCCTGGGTTTGGGGCTTGGATGGGGTTCGGGACTCGGGCCTGAGGATCGGGTTCGGGTTCGGGTTCGGATCTCGGGGGGAAGCAAGAGCGGGGTGAAGTTCTTCCTTTTCAGTTTCGACTAAATGCTCTCTGTGATCCTCACTTTAGAAAGAGATAACAACTGGGGCGTGGCAGGGGCAGTGGGTGGCACGGTGGGTTGCGGTGGCGGTGGCGGGAGGTAGCTGGCAGAGGAACCTAGGACTAGGTCCGCCTGCCGCCAGCCTGGTGCCACATTCACCGCATGCAGGCCGACTTGCGCTTCTTGGTGCGCAGGGGACCGCGCAGCGGCTTCACCTTGTTGCTGCACTTGCTGGCCGCCATGGCGGCGCTGAGGCTCTGGGGCAGCATGCCCGCCCCCACTGCGCCGCCCAGGTACAGGCCGCCGCCTCCGCCCGCCGGGCTGTAGAGGTCCTGGTGCTGCTGCGCCACGTTGGCCGCCGCGCTGCTGAGCAGAGCCATCTTGCTGCCGCTGCCGTTCGTGTAGATGCCGACCGGCTGGGAGGTGGTGAAGGGGTGGTACTGCAGGTGCTGCTGCTCCCGGTGCTGCTCGCGGTGCTCCTCCTCGAGGCTCTGTCTGGAGGCCCGCTTGTGGGGCGAGCCGTGGCTGCTGCCGCTGCTCCCGTTGCTGTGGTAGTGGGTGGTGGCCACCGAGCCGCACTCCACGATCGAGGAGCGCGACAGGGAGAGCAGGGCGTCCACTCCGTCGCGATGGCGCTGCTGGTCGGCCAGCTCCTCGGGCGTGATGTTGTGGCTGCTCAGGATGGGGAATCAGATTAGTTTTCGCTCAAAGGGGCTACCCTCCCGACTCACTTCTCCTCGCTGCTGTCGTAGGCCGCGTCCGAGCTGGCGCAGTTGCTGTCGGAACCGCCTCCACCTCCGCCCTGGTGCATCTGGGCGGACTGGGCCGCCGTCTGGGCCAGCAGGTTGCCGTTCGTCAAGGGCGTGGAGGCGCCGCTGTCCGCGTTGCTGTTGCCGCCCGCCGAGTAGGTGTGGTCCTCGCTGGGCGAGCTGGTGATCACCGGAGCGCTCCTGGATCATCAGAGACTGGTAAGTGGAGCTCTTTTCGCCCAGTGCGGAGTACTTACCCGTTCTGGAACGGCTCGCTGAAGGCCTTTGGTCCGTGTTTGAGGAAGAGCATCGCCGCCGCCGCGTGCACGTCGTCCATGCTGTCCGCCCCGCAGTCCCTCGCCAGGCGCTCGTAGTTGATGCTGCCCTCCGGGGCGGGGGCCGCGGCCACGCCGTTGGCTCCGCCGCCTCCCAGGCCCAGTGCTCCGCCGGCCCCGTTCAGGCCCACAAAGCTGTACTTGAGGCCGTTGTTGTTGGCCACGCTGGTGCTGTTGTTGTTGTTGTTGTTGTTGTTGTGGTGGTGATAGTCCCCGGAGAGATCCTCGTCGGCCACGTCCGGCAGCAGCGGCTGGCCGGCAGAGTCCTCGCGGATGTTGCGGAAGGCCTTGGACAGGTTGGGGAACAGCTTGGGGTCGAAGCGGGCGTGGCTGCCGGCCGCTCCTCCCCCGCCGCCGCCGGGGCTGTGCGGCGTGGCTGCGCTCTGCGACTGACTAGCGACGTTGGCCATCACCAGGCCGTTGCTCTTCGAGGGCGTGGACAGGGCCACGGCCGCTGCGGCCGCTCCAGCTCCCGCCCTGGACCCGGCTCCGGCTCCGGCTCCCGCCAAAGGTGCCCCCTGGAGGGAGGCTACTCCCTGGACGCCGCCGTCCAGGCTGTCGTAGGTCTGGGTGGAGGGGCCGGTGCCGCCGCCGGGACTCTTCAGCGAGGGACTGATCTTGTCCACCGCCGAGTTGGAGTAGTACGGCGACCGGTTGAGGGCCTGGATGAGATTCTGGCGCTGCTGGGGCTCCACGCGCCACAGCGATCCCTTGCCCATGTTCGGCGCCTTCTCCACCTTCACGAAGCTCTTGTTGAGGGACAGGTTGTGGCGAACGCTGTTCTTCCAGCCGTTGGGCGCCGTCTTGAAGTACGGGAAGTGCTGGACGATCCAGGCGTAGATCTCCTTCACGGGCAGCGCCTTCTCGTTGGAGCCCTCGATGGCCATGAAGATCAGGGAGCTGTGGGGAGGGAGGGGAATGCGTCAGAAGTGGAAGGCCAACTGGAGGACCGGGGGGAGACCCACCTAAAGCTATATGGCGGCTTGTTGTTGGTGTGGACGAGCGGGTCGTATGGCACGTTGTTGGGATGCTTCTGCTTCTGGGGCGTGGCGCTGCTGCCGCTGCTGTAGCCGTTGGCGGCGCCCCCGCCCGCCTTGCCGCCCCCTCCGTACTGGGGGGTGCTGGTGTGCATCCGCGAGCTCACCACCATGTCGAAGTCCTTGAGCGAGTCCTCGTTGTCGTAGCTCGCGTAGCTGTTGGGGCTGCGCAGGTTGGAGCTGCCGGCTCCGACCAAGCCCCCGCCCGGAACGGACCCGAGGTGGCCCGTGGGCGTCATGGGCGGCGGCGGGGGCGACACGGACAGCTGGAGGCTGCGCGTGGCAGGACCCGAGTTGCCGACGCCGCCGGCGGAGGTCGTGTAGTAGGCTCCGGGCATCAGAGCCCCTCCGGCCGGAGTCTCGGGCGAGGCCATCTGGGCCGGCGTGGATCTGAAAGAGACGGAGAGAGTGCTAACGATGCGATCGAGAGGGGCAGTCGCTCTTCGGAGCAGCCACTTACATGACGTGCGGCGAGCTGGCCACGTGGTTCACGAAGCTGTAGCCCGGCGGCAGGGACCCGGCGCTGATGACCACGGAGGAGGCCTGAATGGCGGAAGCTGGGGCCTCCGTGGAGGCGGATACGGCTGCGGAGACGGCGACGGTGACGGAGGCTGGCCCAGTGGCGGGGGACTCCTGCTTGCTGGCGGGCGGAGTGCTGGTCACCGTGGTGGCGTAGTTGATGGCCTCGAACACCGAGGTGAAGCTGCTGGCGCTGCCCTTGAGCACCGGGCTGTTGCCTCCGTTTACGGCAGCCGTCGAAGAGGCAGAGCCCGAGCCGGAACCGGAACCGGAACCGGAACCAGAGCCGGAAACAGAGTTGCTGGCCGAGCTGGAGCTGATCGAAGAGTTGTTGGAGGAGGCGGGCGAGCTGACCACGGTCACCGTGGAGGCCACGTGGCTGCTCTGGTCCATCTGCACGTGCATCTTCTCCCGCAGGTACTTCTTGTGCGGGTGGTGGGTGGTGGTGCTGTTGCTGCTACTGCTGGTGGTGTTGATGGGTGAGCTGAGCGCCGCCACGGCCGCCTTGAAGCCGCTGCCTCCGTTGCTGGTCACGAAGATCTGCGGCTGCTGCTGCTGAGGCGCCGCCGCCTGCGTTACTGCGAGTGTGGGCTTGGCGGGCGAGAGGGTGGCCTGGGCGGGCAAGTATCCGTGCCCCAGGGTGGTGCGCTGATAGACCTGCTGCTGCTGCGGCTGCTGCTGCGCGGACTGCGACTGTGGCTGGCTGTTCGCCTTGCTGGCTTTGTACTCCACCACGGTGGTGGTGCCACTGGGTCCCTTGTGCACCGTGGTGGTGCTGTACACCGCCGCCGCCGAGCCCGCAGCTCCCGCTCCCGGATGGTCCTGCTCGCTGGGGTGCTCGCTCGCCGGCAGCTCCTCGATCAGGTCGCTCACGATGCATACCGAGCCCGGGGCCGAGCCCGGCGTGGTCTTCAGCGCCACCGCCGCGCCCCGCTTCAGCTGGGCCGCCGCGGCCGTCCCGCTGGAGGTCACGATGCCCTTGATCAGGTTGCTATCGTTCAGCCAGCTCAGGGAGCGCAGCTCCCCGTCGTCGCCGTCAGTGGGCCGGGCTCCGACTCCGGCTGCCGCCGCCGCCGCGGCCAGGGCGTCGGCCGAGCCCATCTCGAGGGGTTCCGCGGCCAGGAGCACTATGTTGCCGCCGGCCGCTCCTCCGGCTCCCGCCCCCGCTCCGGGCTGTGGGGCGTTCGCGGCGGCCGCTGCTGCCGCCGCCGCGGAGGCACTGTCGTAGGCCGTGAAGCCGCCGCTGTGGTTGTGCTGGAGGAGCACGTACTTGGACCCGCTGGCCGGCATGCTGGCCATCACTAGGGGTGCTGCTGGGGAGGGTGTGCTAATGCTGTTGCTGCTGCTGGGGGTGCTGGTGGTGGTGGTGGCGGGCGGTGCGATGCTGCGGTAGCCATGGGCCGTGGTGGGAGCCGGGGCGGGGGTCGGGCCTTGGAGGTGACCCCGCAGCTGGCTCAGATCCCGCAGCTGAGTGGGACTATCTGTGGACATGCTGCAATGGAGGACAGAAGGCAGTTAGTTACTCGTTCTAAGCAGGACAGTAGGAGAAAAGTTCTAGTGGCACGAAATCTGACTGCCTGACTTTTAAATCAGACATTCCTATCGAGTTACTCGATTCTAGCCATGATGCTCGCCATGCTGGATGATCTAATGACCGATTGAGGGAATGATCGGCGTGCTGAGTCCCCCACCCGGCTGCACTTTGTTCGGTCATCGCCTCTCTGGCCACAACTCGCATCATTACCCATTCAACCCGTTGTTGTTGCTGCTGGGCGTCCTTCGCGCTTTTTACTGCATACTTTCCCGCGTCCCTCTCTCTCCCTCTCGCTCTTGGCCACCATTTTCCACTTTACGCAACCGAAGACACATTTTCGTTCTGCCTTTCCTTCATTTTCGCCTCCAATTCACGCGTGTTTGCCTTTGTGGCGTTTCTATGACGCCAGAAGCGTGCTCTCCCGCTCCCGCCTACACTTGGAGAAATAGTTGAAGTTCTCCCCCTTTCTTTTCTCCGAGTGTATTGGTGGATTATCTTATCAGCTCTCGCGGGAGCACTCCGCCTCGGGCAGGGCTCGGGGAGCGAATCAGGGTCCAACGATCAGGCGGCGATCGGCACAGTGGGCCCCCGCCCCGCGCTTAGTCACCCACCCGGACGCATCCCGGGCGGGCCATCGCCGCGGAGGCAATTAACTCAAAATATTCATTTGGCCCGAGGGACGACTTGGGTGCCGCTGGGCACGCGAATCGAGCCCGGAAGGGGGCGGACAGGTGGGTGAGGGGGGTGGCCTCAAGGCAGCCAACAAAGTGTATTATTATTTATTGATTTTCATTTTCATTCTCGTTTTCGAGATGGAGACTGACTTGGCCAGGCCACTACAGTGGAGCCTCGGCCGTCAGAAGGTGCATCAAGTATACGCCACGTTGCCCTCCCAGGGAAGGAGTAATCCGCCAGATTATCGGCCATTCCTTTGGATGTCCAGCCCGAGCGAGCCAGAGGGGGAGTGGAGGGGGGAACTATCGCGCCACAACAAACCCGTAAACGTAAAACACAACAAACGCGACAAGAGAACGAAGAACGGCCGACAACAACAAAAACAAAAACAAAAACACAAACAATAACAAAAAGCTCCACCGACCTCCAAATGGATGCCAGCGCCGGCGTCGCTGTCAGCGCCGACTGACGTCCAGACTACACTGAGAGGCAAGCTGGGAGAGCTCGAATGTCAGGTCGAACTGTGCTGATTAAACAGCTCCCGTTTTCTACCGGTGTAGCCGGACTGGAATCTAGCGAAAACAAAAAGCTTGCGGCGCAGATTTGTTACTTTTCTCGCCGTTTTTGTTTTTTTTTTCGAAAGTTCACCTCGTTGTCTTGGCAACTTTTGTTTTTTTCGCCACCGAGCAGCAACAAAATAATAACAAGACGCATACGAGCGTCGCAAGAGAGCCCCCCACAAGAGAGAGAGCGCTAGAAAGAGAGCCCCAACAACGTGGTGGCGATAGGAGCCCTGGGAGCAGGCAGCAAGGAGCAGGGGGGAGTGGGTTTTGAGTTGCCTTTGACATAATTAATTAGCAACAAATATGGCCGACAACAACGACAACTTGCAGTGGCAAGTGCTGGAAGCTCCCCGTTTTATTTTCATGCCAAAAATGCCGATACATCGTGTCTGAACTTGTCGCCGAACGAGCTCTCTTGCGCTCTCTGGGGATTGTTTATCTCTGGGCTGGGGGGGGGGGACGATTGTTTTCCGAAGAGAGTGACACAGAGAAACGTAGCCAGGCATTTGTTTTGGAGTCGTGGTTGGATGCCACAGTAGGGCCCCGCTATGGGGGTCTACCACTACACTACCAATCTATCCTACTGCCATTTCTTGCCCAATAACAGACTTTTGTTTTCGACTGTGTGTGCTTTGAGATTAGCGCTGTTCTAGAAACGTCAACGTCAGCGTCAGCGTCAAATTGCTGCTCTCTGGTTTCTGGCATTCTGGCTTTTGGGTTTTGGGCTTTCTGCCTGTGACCTGCGGACCTTTTGACGGAAAGTGGAGGAGGACCAAGAGGAAGAAGCAGAGCAGCAGCTGCTTTAAATGTCAACTGGGTGGGCGGATGGGCGAGAGAGCAGAACTGGCAGAGCGTCTTGCAGTTCGGCCTTTCTTCTGGCAGCCAATTAACGGGAAACAAAGCAGCAGCCACAACTAACGGTAACTGTACCTGCTGCCAGCACTGCTTTTTACTGCTTGCCGAAGAAAGGCAGCAAAAAATAGCATACGATACATAGAGAGAAAAGGCAGCGAATAAACAAGCACGCTAATGGAGCGCCAGCGAGTGAATCATCCAGATCCAGATCCAGATCCAGCTCCAGATCCAGACCCAAATCCGATATGAACCAAACAATGTGCACAAATGCGGCGCACGGATGCTTATGAGCGTATCAGAAACTGAGAATAATAAAATAACAAGGGAGCCGGGCCACTTTAGTGGCAAACAAACCAAAGACTAACAAGTGGAGTTTAACTACACCCACTAGCCCAAGGGCAACGACTAGTTGATACCCTGTAACAAGACAAATAAAAAATGATTGTAGTTTAATGGGACTAACTGCCATAGTTCTCCTACAATTCCAGTAGAAATTAGTCAGAAATTATTCGGATATCCCCCAGCCTAGCACTCCCGCTGCTACCCTGCATAGGCAATAAAAAAACCTCGTGGAGTAATCAGCGTGCGACTTGTTCGATACTCACGAACACTAGTGCAGGCATGGACATGATTGTGAGGGCCTCTCTCCCATGAATTTCTGAGAGTGTATCAACAAACGCTCTTCCTCTTGCCAGTTTAGCGACAACAACAAATAATTGACAGCCAGCATGATTTTTTTGTTGTAACCCTGTTGTTGTTGTTGTTGTTGTGAAAATTGTCGCCCAATTGAAATGCCAATAAAGAAGAGGCACCGAGACAGAGACAACAACTGGGGAGCAGAACAACGAAGCTAATGTGAAAATCTATTTGGAAAAAGGGTAAATGAGTTATTTCCTCTGTTTAGAAATAATAACGAGCGTGTGACTAAAATAAATGCAACTGACCATAAATAAATAAAATATTTGGAGCAACCGACAGAGAGAGAGAGAGATAGAGTGAGAAGAGAGATCAGCAGCAGCCGGTATTATCTGGCTTTGTCGCCCGCTCTTTCTCCGCTCCTCTCTTATTTAATTGTGGCGATAAAATGTACAAGTGTTTTAATTGCACGTCTTTGTGTCTCCTCCTTATTTAAATGTACAATAAACAATAGGCAAAAATAATGCAGCAGCTTTCAAAACATTTCACGTAACAACAAAGAGCGGGGAGGAAAAATGCGCGGGAGGTAGAGACGTAGGGAGGAAGGAGGAGCGAGAGAGAGCAAAAGCTTTCGCATACTTCCGGCCGTCAACAAGATAACAGAAAAGCGAAAAGCAGCAGCGTTTTTTGAGAGAACACACTGCCCACTCACACTCCGCGCTCTCTTCGGGGCACTCTCTTGTTCTAGTGGGCCGCTCCGGGGAAACATAAACAAAAATGACTGAAACTCATTCACCTAATGGCGAACAAAGGTACATAAGTCGGAGATCCCAGAGATATACGCTTCTCGGCTTGGCTTTTCGCCGCTGGCATATTTTTAGCAGATAAGTGCAATTATAAATAAAATCAAATCGAAGCGTTCACTTCGTCGTCACCATAAATACACATATATTTTAGAATTTTCTCGAGCAGCACAACACCACAGCGACAGAACAAACCACGCGGCGTATACGTAATGCCTGTGATACGACTGTCTGTGTTGTGTTCTGTGTGACGTGTGCATGTGTGTGTATCGCTCTCTCCCTCTCCGCCGTCTCGCTCTTTTTCCTTGCACATTACGTATACGCCTGGGTAACAAGAAATCGTCGGAAAGAAGCGGCTCTGGCGAAAGAAAACAACGCCATACGCCGCCACCAGGGCGTATGAGTGTTTTTTTTTCCAAAGGATCCTTATCTGTCGAAATAAAAGTCAAAATCGAAATCGAAATGGAAACCGAAAGAGTAGCAGGAACGGAGTGGGGCAACGGCAACGGGGCGTATGATTTTATTTCCTAAAAGACCATAAGTTAAATATAAATAAAGTCGGCAGTATAGGCTTGTTTGTTGTGCGAGTGTGGTGTGTACACACTGAAAAACGCAACAAGGCCGCTAGAAAAACGCTTTTGGCGTTTATAATCGCTCTGCGCTTTGTTGTCTTTCTCATTTTGTTGCTGATTTTATTGTTATTTTCCATTGTTGCTGCTGTTGCTGTTGTTGCTGTTTTTAGCTTTTTTCGCGTCGCAGCCGACGACTCTCGCAGAAAAAAAAACAGAAAACAAAAAACAAAAAACAAATGGCAATGCACGTGTGTGTGCGAGAAAGCATAAGGCCGATGGGGCATAAGGGGCGAAGAAAGCGGGGAGCGGGTGGCGACTAAGAGAGAGAATGACTTTATTTAGTGTGTCACCTCCGCTGGCTCTCTTTGGAAGCGAGCTTTAAAAGTAATTATTCATGATTATGATTTTATTGTGTCTCCTGTGGGTCAGTACAGTGGGCACCACTCTTATTGAACTTTAACCGTTGCATAAATAGATGAGAGGCTATTTATTGCTACCGTCTGGATAGTATTCTATTATACTAAGAGTGCAGGTTCTTTGGCAGGAGCTTTCACTGTACTCGCAAAACGCATAACAGGACGCCAAAAGAGAGCGCCAAAGAGAGCCGCTGACGTCGCTGCCCAAAATTCAACGTGGTTTTTTGGCTTTTTTAGTTTTTATTTGGTTTCTTTTCGGCCGAGTTGTTGTTATTTTTATACACGCCGCCTGGCATTTAGTGGCTGTGTTTTAGGCGTGATTATGAAATCGGAGAATGTGCTCGCCACCACCGCCATTACGCAAAAAGCGAATCAACAGTAGATGTTCTGAAAGTGTAAGTGTTTCACTGAAAGAAACGTCCACTTCGAACTCTGCTCCGATCTGCCTTTGTCTCTGCCACTCTCTTTCTCTCTGCCGCTGCCGCTGTCTCTGCCTCTGTCTCTGTCTCTGCTCGCTTTGTTTGCCCGTTGTATTTTTCCTATTTTTTATTATTATTTTTGTTTTGCTTACACCTCCACCACCACACTCGGAGACACGCACTCACACACCCATAGAGGCCCAGAGGCTGTTGTGTTTACTGACCGCCCGCGTCTATTTTTCTATTTTTTAGAAAACTTCTTGGGCTTTTCGGCTTTCTTTCGATTTTTAGTCAAAAATTGCTTAGTTTTCGATCACATACCTCCATACAAGGCGTTCTCAGGCTGGGTCGGTGTTGTCGTTGCGGTTGCTTACACTCAAAAAAAAAAAAGAGTTTCGACTGATTTGTGCAGCTCTGTGCCAGATTGTGCGAAGACGAGCTGTTGTTTGTTTTTAGTCTTGATTTGGGGGAACTTGGGGACTTATCGTGGGTTTCTCTATTAATCTCGAACCGTAAAGCACGCGAGCAGGCAAACGAATGAAGCGAAGCGGCGATTTTAGCAATTGAAAACCCGACAACACACCTACCAACACTACCACTACCGCACTCGCGCGCCGCCTCTCTCGCGCGAAAGCTTGCCTTGGAGAGGAGAGAGAGCCGGCACACCAGAGAGAACCGAAAAATAAATAAATAAATGAAAAGCAAAAGCAAAAGCAAAGTCAAAGCGTCGTAAACAAGCTTGGAAGTGTACGATGGCTGTATTAGGGTGGTCCTCAGTGTTGCGCAATTCCAGCCTGCAACGGCAGCGGCAACGGTGCGTATGAGTGATAAGTTCAAGACCTGGCCCAGGAGCCTACACTTCTCCCTGCGAAAGTGTACTTGCACCTTATACGCCAGCCACTGCGCACTTTTCAAACGGCGATGATGATAACATTTTTGAACAAACGAGGCCCGCCCTAATGTATACACTCCCCACCACACACACACACATACACACTCACACACGTGTATGGATGTGCTGTGCGTTCGCGCATGACATTGCCATTTATTGAAAAGTGAGCAGCAACAACAATGACAACAAAAACAAAGTCCCCCTCCCCACTCGGCCCCCCATATGTATAAGGCGCCGGAGAGAGGCGCTCTCCCGCCCCAGGCCCCTGGCCCCTGGCCTGACATAAACAACTTTTGGGCAGGATCAGAAGCCAGCGGAGAAAAAACAAATAAATAAGCCCCAACGAACAGCTGTTTGGGCTAGGCTTGAGCCGCCATCTCTTAGCGCCGCTCTTCGGGCGACAGCCTCTCTTCGCTTCAGCCCCAGTGACTCAGGAACGCGCTGCCTCTTGCCAATTTATTTACAAATCGCATAAGGGTTTATAAATAAATGGGAAGACGGGCAGTCGCGGCTAAGACGTCATAGTTGTGGCCCGGAGGCCAGACTGTACAAGCCCAGTTCTGTAGTTTGTAGTCTGTGAGCGAATATGCAAATGGCTCCCAAATGAAAATGGCTCCCCCCGCTTCTTCGGCTTGGAGCTTCATACTGGAAACTACTGAAAACTAGTTCTAGCTTTAATTAATCGCATAATTAAATTAATTAGATATCGCCATTTCCTCGCTCCGCTTCAAATCGCCCCGAACAACAACAAGAACACTAATAGTGCGACACGTGCGACGAAAATGGGCTGCCCAGTGGGTGGAGGGGGGGTGTAGGTCGCACAGGCGGTTTGGGGCGAAGGTGGCGGTGGCGGTGGAAGAGAGAGCGACAGGGAGCGGCAGAGCAGGAAATACAAGAAGCCAAAAGCACAAACACAAAGCAAACGCAGAAACACAAAAATTCCAATAGAAAAATAAACAACAATGCAGGCAAAAGCAAAACCAAAAACAAAAACAAAAGCAAAATAGTTTAAACAAAAATCCATCCGAAATGTTGAATTAATAAATAGTAGTACATATTTTCATGTGTAGGCATTTGTTTAGTGGCGATTGTGAGGTGTTGCTTTGTTGCCTCTGCTCTGCTCTGCTCTGCTGTGCTTTGTTGTTTGTTGTTGTTTTTAATTTTAGCAAGAGCAGCAGAGGCAGAGGCAGAGGCAGCGGAAAAGCGAACAACGACGGCATTGTCGCTGTCGCTGCCGCTTATGTCTCATCCTATATTTGTTGGGGAATAAAAATAAATTTCGAGACTACAACTTTTTCCCCATTCCACCGTACGCACAACAACAACAACAACAGTAGCAATGAGTCCAAATCAAAAATGAAAGAGAAAAAGGGGAGAGAGAGGGGACAGGTGAGAGAAAGGCGAAAGAGAAAGAGATTGCGGCTCTCGGAGAAGCCAGCGAAAGAGCTTACATAAAAATGAAGTTAGCCGGCTTTTTGGGGAGGCCGAAAAGGAAAAGAAATGAGGAGAGCCGAAAGAAGAGGAGTAGAAGAAAGAAGTGCAGAGGAGAGACAACAAAGGAAGCAACTAAATATAAACGAGTGTTTGAAGCCACAATTGCAGTTAGGACACTAGCGGGAAGGACACTAGTGTCTTCCCTCCAAGTCCGCCCAGAGAGAGCTACTGGTGTGCCCGCCATAGTGCCATGCACACACTTACATAAGCGTATGTACGTGTGTGCACACTCGCTGCACACTCTTCAAGTGGCTGCGTTTAAGATGCGACGCGACTTTGTTACCAAAAAAATGCTGTTGCCAGGCGGATTGCACTCCCCTCTCCCCCGTCCCTTGCATCCAAGGCTGCACAGGAAGAAATACTTCCTTCTCCCACCCCCACCCCCACCCCCTCCCACTCTGGCCGGCTTGGGTTTCGTTCCGTCCTCTGGTCCTCTGGCCCGTCCAAATTTCAATTTCAATTGATTTCTTCGCCCAAAATAAACACATCATGTGTTCTGTTCGCTTTCTGGCCATTTATTTTTATTCCCGATTCTTTCGAATCGGTTACACTCTCTCGGATGTATTTCTGCGCTAGCAATTACACAAGGCGCGGAGCAAATTGGGTCAACCGCAATTAATACTAAGCACAGTCCCCCTTGCCCCCTTGCCCCCTTACCACTCGGCACAACAAAGACAAATAAATAAGTTTAAACAGAGAGGGAAAGCGAAAAGTGGACAGAACTCAGATGTTCCGACTCCGGCCCCCGGGGCGGATACGTGATGTGGCCTGCAGGTTGCAGCTTCCATCCCGAAAACAGCTGGCCATTAGCCATTAGCCATTAGTCGGTACAGTGGGCACTCGGCCTCGGAGCGTTTGGCCAGCCAGGTACAGTGGGCACTGCTGGCGAGGCAGAGCCATCCGGCTGCCCTTCAACCGGCCGGCACACACGACACGGAGCGCGATAAACGTTTCCCTCCAATTAGCACATTCGCTGTCAGAAAAAAACTACTGGTAGTAGATAGGAGGGGAGCGCCGGCTCTCGACTGTCCGATGCCCTGTACTCCGCCTGGCCTGGCGGTGGGAGTCTCTAGAGCAGAGCGAGCGCCTGGCCCGGTAGACCCCGCCTCTGGGCACTCAGATCCCAGCCACACGCGTTAAGCATTTGGTTAAATAGATGGCCTGGCAAGTGCTGGCAGTGGGAGCGTTACGTGGTCGGCCGGCTCCACGGCACGGATTAGAGTCTTCGGACTCGGATTGGAGACATCGATTTGCATACTGCACTCGTGAGCGATCTGGATGTGCTAACAGCTGGGGAAACAGTGCGCCCTTGGAGTGGGGCGGAGGGGTTGGAGGTAGCTCTTCCAAATTATGCCCATAGTTGTGACTTGGAGAGGCTTCTAGGGAGGTGGGAGTAGGGTTTGGGAGCCACTCTGATGCAAGATGCTACCATCTGGCTGCTGGGCTGGCTCTTCACTTCTCGAGTTGTATAACGAACCACAAAGTAGTCGCCTCCTCTCCGCTGTTTTTTGCATTTTGCGCACTACTGCCGCCCCGTAGTTGTTGCTGCAGTGCCTCCACCTCCACCTCCACCACCACCTCCCCCTCCACCTCCGCAGCCACATAGCGGCTACAGCTATATCTTATCGCCGACAGCACCAACATTTCGGCCGACTAGTGCGTTCTCTCGAGTGTGTACTAGTACTGTGCGTGTGTGTGTGTGTGTGTGTGTCTCTGTAAGTGTGTGTGCTTAGTCCAACACCACCACCAACACGCGCACACTCTCGCTCAGTGTACGCCGAGCAGTGTACATAATTATTTTCATTTTTTATGTAATCAACAAACAGCTCTACGCTGCTTCTCAAAAAAAGCCCCAGCCCATAGTGGTGGGCAGGTGTATAGATCCTATCCCTCCCCCCTTCCGCAGCCCAGCGATCGATCAATGGGTTAACGGTAAATATTTGTACCATCTATTACATCTGGGCGGACTGCCTCCCAAGCAGCTCCAGATAGATGGTTTCAACGGGAAATGTGAAAACTTGGCGGCGACTTTGGCAGTTTTCCTTCTTGCGTGTCGGTCGGCCCCCTAACCCCCCTCCGCCCACTACTGTCCGCCCAAAACGTCGGAAATGTTACGGCCCGATATTCAATTAGTTTTTAATCCGGCCTAGCGCCGAGGAACTCGCCTCCCAATTGCTTTTTAAGTCGGAAACGGCCCGCACGCACACTGGCCCCCACGGAGGCTCCTTCAGAGCGGTTGCATAATCGCCGCTGCACCGTCGATGGCCCGGAAAAGCGAGGGGTTGAAGTTCAAGTTGGGGCGGGGGCGGGGCCGGCTGCCCGAGAACGCCTTTCAGGGGACACTTTCCTGCTCCGATAACACACTACTTAATGGGAACCTATACCTATTTATATTCGTGGGCCGAGAGGGGGCGGGGGGGGAGAGCAAAGTAGCAAAGTGGGGGAAAAAAACGTAAGGTCGCAGCGACGCTATACGGCGTACACTATACGGCGCACCACTATCAACAACAAATTAGCGTCTCCGCCGAGAGAGAGTGAGAGAGCGCTCCAGATAGCCCCAGCGGGAGAGGGAGAGCGCGCGAGAGCACTGTTTGGTGGGGAGCGGAGAGCAGCAGCAACAACAAATCACACGATCGCAAACTCACACTGAAAATACGCAAAGGCAACAACAACAACGACGGCGCAGCGCCAATATGGAGAGAGAGAGAGGGGCCGCACCGACTAGCCGATACCCTACAGAAAAGGCTTATTACTAGTAGGTGCTGATGGGGAGCATGCTCCCCACTTAAAGGGTATGGTCAGGAAAGCGTCGTTGCCAGAGCGGGTCGCTATTATTATTTTGTATTTTCCCGCTGACGCAGCCCGCCCCACCCCCGCCCCAGCGCCAATCGGGTCGCGGCAGCGATATGCTCACACGGACGTGCGCTTGTGAGGGTAGGAGGCCAACGCGAAACCGAGAAAAGCGAAAAACAACTGAAGTGAGCGGTCGCGGAGCGTCCTCAGTCGAAATGTATCTAATGCGCGCAGTCTTATGGGCTTCTGACCGGACTGTACGTTGGGGGAGGCACTCCCTCCTCCGGGCTGGAGGCAGCGGCGGAGTCGGAGGATCGGAGATGTAGCCCAGATTCTGGTTCCGACTGATTTCGGCCTGCTTATGTAAAGGCCCAACAGGTGGCGACGCTTTCGACTGCCGATGATTGATGGGGGATCAGTGGCAAGCAAGGGGTGGGGGAGGGGGTTCACTATCTCGGCAAATTAAAATAAAATGTAAAAAAAAAAACGATTCATATTTTCGGTGGCTGGAATGCGGTATGCGGGTGACCCGCCCCCGAACTAGGCCGCCCCTATCCTTGCCAGGGACCAATGACAATTCCGAATTTTCAATTTTCGACCAAAGCGGGGGGCGTCCAGACCGGAGCGGAGAGTAGAGGAGAAACAACAAGGCGGGGGACCCGCACGCACACACACACACACACACACACACTGGCACTAAGTACTCGCACACACGCACACGCACACGCACATGGGTGACAAATTTATTTACACACAAAGTGGAGCAGAAAACGCTTTTGATTTTGAACCACGTTGTTTTTGCTCCTCCCCAGCTCCTCCCACCAGGAGCTGTTTTTGGGAAGCTTTTCGGGGCTTGTTTGGCGAACTCTTCGCCATTTTTGCGCATTATTTGCACACTACACTAATTGCACACAAAAAAAAAAAAACAAAAAAAAGGAGCAGGAAAGCAGGAGCTGGGCATACCTCTCGGTTCAGTTATGTTTGCTGACTCCTGACGCTGACTCCTCGGCGGACATCAATGACTGCGGGCGAGGCACTGCTCCTGGGCGATTGATTTGGGCGCTGACAGTGAGGTGGCTCTACTTAGTGCGTTTTAATGCGCGTCTTCACGTCTGCTCGTCCGAATATTTTTTAATGTTATTTTTATTTTTGTGTTTTATACGACGTGGAAGAACGCCTGTGCCTCTGCTTCAGCCGCGGTCCGCGTCGGCAGAGGCTGCGACAGAGCGCGGCGCGCTCTCTCTCTCCCGCTGGCTGGCTCTGGGCTGCTGAGAGATCCCTCTGCCGACGCCAGCAGCGCAGTCGGACAAGGCGGCGGTAGCGGCGTTACAAACACAGCAAAAAGAAAACAAAGCGAAAACCAATTCGAAAACGCAATTTCGATTCGGAGAACCGCACTCGATCAGAAATCGGACTTTCAGCTTCAGGAACAGTGCTATTAGATGCCGAAATTCATCAACTTAATCAAATAATTGATTGCAATAGCTATGGAGCTCTGATTCTCCGATTCTCCGATTTGTTTGTGCGATACGGCAGGCCAAAAAACACATGGCAACTGAAGGGACGCTAGAGAGAGATGAAGAGAGCAGCTCCGCTCTGGCAGAGAGCGAGAGCGCGAGAGTGGGAGAGAGAGAGCGCGACGTAAGCGCGTGGCAAACACATGGTTTTTGTTTTTGTTTTTGCCAAAACACAAGAAGAAGAAGAAGCAGATGACGAAGCAGGCTTACAGTTAGGCTGAATTATGTTATCACATTCGAGTGCTGACTGTAAGTATTGATAATTTCCTATCCGAGAAACTAAGTAGGTACTAGGCAGAGGCAGCAGAGGCTCAGCAGAGCTCAGTGTTTGTTTTTATCCGGCTGGAGGAAAAATAAACAAACCCTGATATCTAACTGGCTTACCTAAGAGGCGACCCACTGTGTTCTGGGGCTTATCATCGCCGAAAGGTATACTCGTCGCATTTACATAAACGCTCGACAGCCCAGTGCCCACTGTATCAGTCGGCCTCTTGTTTTTCTTATTTTTGTAGGCAGCCCCCCCCATCACCCAGCACCCGCCCGCAAATAACAAAGCCCACAACAATGTATCGGCGTTCGAAGAGCGGAGAATCATTCTTCAGGCGGTTGGAGAGAGAGGCTAAGAACTGCCGTTATTGTCTTTACGCTACGTGCGTTCTTGTCTTTGTTGCGAGCCTGTGTTTGTCTTTGTTGCGCTCTAGTTTCTGGCTTTAAGCTATTAATGAAACTAAATTGTAAAGTAAACGTGTTAATTAGAGAGAGAGAGAGAAGGAGAGAGTGCGGGAGTAGTGGGGGGAAGAAGGTGCCAAGCGCAAAGAGAGAATAGAAAGAGACTCCAATTGGAGAGTTGTTTGCCCGGCTGGTTTCCCGGCCGGTTTTTCGCTCCCTCAAGCCGATTTTCCAACAACGTGGCTGGCCAAAAATACGCAAAAGATAGTACCAGAGAGAGCGAACCACATGCAGGGGGAGGCTGGGGAGCCTGGTGCAGCGGTGGGAGAGACCAGAGAGAGGCGGCCGAAAACGTGTGTGTTGGAAAATAGAACACAGACGAAGCTCGTGTAGAAGGAGCAGAAAAACCAACAAACAAAAATTATGTGGGACAAACGGCGCATAAACAAACTGCAGGCGGTCTCTCTCGCTCTCGCGCTGCCTGGCGGCCAAATAGAGAGCGGCCCCAATTGTTTACACACAACTTTTTGACGCCGCTGTGTTGGCAACATTCTCTCACATTCGATTTGCCATGCGGTTTTCAGCTACAGTGGGGCCTGGCAAAGGCGAACTTGTGCTAGGTGTCTTTTTTAAGGTAGAGGTTATCAAGAATCTCCTGCCTCCCCTTTGATAGGAAATATAAAATAGACAGCAAGTCTTAATTGTAGTCCCCCTTGGAAGCCCCACTGTACTCGCTGTTGCTCACTCACACAAATAGTTATACAACTCACTCTGGGGGCCAAATACGACTCGGCAAGTGAAATTGCAGTGCAAAGGAATTTCGAAAAACCAGTTAGAACCATGGCAACGCCGGGGGGGTTGTGCCCCCAGTCGGCAGTTGGCACAAGGGCGCTCTCCAAATGGCGATAAAACAAAAACAGTTAAACAGGTGCAAAAAGCAAAACAACACAACAGTGGGGCTCGGGGCTGGGGGCTCTCCCAGAGAGCGCCCATGGGAGAGCGGCGGCGAGCAACAGTGTTACCAATCTGTGGCAAAATGTTTACAAGCACAGCCACACGTGACAGGAAAATGATGATAATGGAGGGCGAAGAAACAGTACTTCAATTCGAAATAATGGTTGGGAGGACGTCTTGTGGGGGGAATCCATCATGGCAGGATTATGCTGGCCGATAAAGAGAGAACGAGGGCTAACTTTGACGTCACTATGTTTCTTTGTTGTTTTGTTGTTCGACTAAAGCGACAGCGACAAATGTGGAGATCAACAGATCAGTCACTCGAAAAGGAATTTTCCTTCGGGGCGCACACACACTGCCGCGGAAGGTGACTGTATACCTGCGTGTATGTTTGGGATATGTTTGTATAATCATGTGATACCAAAATAAAGAAAAATGTGAAAATCAAATAGCGACAAACAGCGAACAGCGACTGAGGCGGCCAGGGCACTAAAAGTCACAAGCAAAAGTGGAGCAATAAAGCAAACAAACCCAGCGGTTGAATTTTCTGTTGCCATGCGCCCCTTGCCCCGCGGCGGGTCTCCACCCCCATCCACATCCCCATGCCCGCTCTCTATCTCTATCTCTATCTGTATCTGTATCTGTATCTCGGGCCGTATTTGTATCTGTATCTACACCCCCCTGCCAGACAATCACTGTCGGATCAGCCACGAAAATATGCAAATGCGGAGGGAACTGAATAAATGCAGTAACAATTACGGGGGCACGCACACCATTTGATACGGCTCTAATTTACAGAATTTCCATAAAATTACATCACTCCCGAGGCGATTACTTGTCGCCGTACTTTTTCCCCCAGTGTGGGCATCTCGTGAGCTGTGTCGGCTGCTGTATTGGGTTTCGGGCACAGGAGAGCCAACCGATCACCAGAAGATACAGAAAAGCGAATTCTGAAGGCACTACCCGATACATTTTTAGCCGCCCGAGCTGGGGTTGGGGTGTGTGGGGGCGGGCGGGGCACTAGTAGGAATCGGCGGAGGCTATAGCCTCAAAATGTATCTGACGAGCGGTGGCAGGCACAGTGTGTGTGGTCGATGGTCTTCGATCGAACTGCGTCACATGACTCTGACTCTTGTCTTTTGTTTTTCCAAAAATTTAGAAATTCAAATTTCGAGCCTAGCTCTGTAACTGTAACGGATCGATCGCATCCGCAGCTCGCATACATAATTTATCCCGCATTTGCATTCTCGCCCCACTGTGCAGAGCGACGCGGGGAGGTCGCCTCCTCTCCTTCGGCTCGGCCGGGTAAAAATAGGCGGAAAATTGCATAGAATTCCAAGTTTTCCTCGTTTTCCTGCGCTTTATTGTTCGTTTAGTTGTCAGCTCTCGGATTTGTTTGTCGCGGACTGTCGAACACGTCAAACAAATTGTTTGGCGCCTTGGAAAGTTTGCTGGTAGCGGCTAGCTGACATCTGGCAGATACAGAGCTCCCGGTTGTTGGGCAAGGGCCGGAATGGAGCCTCTCACAATCACATGATAATTTGGCGAAGGCCGAGCTCGGCTTTTGTGGCAAATACAAGATTGTGGGCCCGGGCTAATCTGATTTAATTTGTTTGCCCAGTGTGCTTTACTTTCGATTGGCTGTTAATTACTTTGATAATATTTGTGAGTCACGCCGCCAAGTAACATGACTTTGCTAATTCCTAATTGTATGCTTAAATTTGAATTTTAAATTCAAATTTAAACGCGGAAGAACCGGAAGATGGCGCCCAAACAGTGCTGCCCATGTCTGTCTGGCAACACTGCCAGTTGGCCGTTACAGTGGCAGCCCCACAAAAAGTGTAACGGTTTTTGGGGCCCATTCGAAACGAAAGATGGCGCCAGCCATACCAAATTAGAATAAAACCTCAGAATCGGATCACATTTATACAATTTTTTATATTTTATGGAAGTTAGACTTATATTTTAGCCTCTTCTAGTTGTGCTGTAGTTTCAACAACATATTCGAGTTCGTTTTGGGAGTTCATCCACATTCGATTCAATTCTGTTGGCAAATAACTGGCGTTCGCCAGGACCTCCCACTCCTGGCAGGTCCTTGAGCAAACAAATCTATCAATTAAGAAAAAAGCTTTAAGCTGTCAACACGCCCAAGTACTTACCCGACCCTTTTCCTTTTCCCCTATCCCTTTTTGGGATAAGCTGCACTTATTGTTTGCCGAAAACGCCCCACCCCCAGTAAGGACCTTCTCGGCGTGTCCTTCGGGGTTTGTTTCTCCGTTTTTTCTTGTACTTTATCTTGCCAGTTAGCTCGTCTTGTCATTGGTAAGATTCCTTTCGCTTGTTCGGAAAAGTACACCGCTCCGCTCCGCCCACCCACTGTCCTGAGTCCTGAGTCCTGAGTGGAAACCGCTGCCAATTGTCGACTGTTGCATGAATTATGAGTGTCTGCCAAGATTTATGAATTCGAAAGGAGCCGGATGACAAAGGGAGCTGGGCGGGGGAGGCTGGGGAGGAATCTGTCAGCTGTTAGCTTGAGTTATAAATTTCCTTCAATTAGGTTGGATTTCAATTTGGCCGCAGCTCCCTCCGATTCTACTTACTTTGATTACACAATGATGATGACGGAGATGGAATGGATGGAGCTCCTCCCCGCCCCGTCCTGCCCCCCAGCTTATGCAAATTTTTATCGACTCTTTTTGGCCCGACTGTACTGTACCCCCTCCCGAGCGGGGTTTGATCGCCTTTTTTGCCAGGACTCTGATTGGCTGGCGGTGCAGTTTTTCCGCCTCACTGTGCAGGGCTTTGCCGACTCATGGGAATCGCGCGTTTGATAAAAATTGCACAACACGACTGGCCACGGCGGCACGGGCAAATAAAAATGGACACAACAACAAGACGCAAAAGGACACAAAAGAATGCCCGGAAGCGGAAACGGACACGGACACGGGCACGGACACGGGCCTGGGCGCCATCACTTGTAGCGCGCCGTGTTGCATGTTGCATGTTCATTAAGCGGCGGCTGGCAAACAAAATCAATGAATGCTGTAAAAATTAATATCCTGCGGGATGGGGAGGGGGTGGTGGAGAGGGGGGAGAGCGGGGAGAGGGCGAAAGAATCGCGCGCAAGTGCCGGGGTGTGGCCGCCAGCGGTTTTAATTTACACAAAGCGTAGTCAGGCGTGTAATGCGCCCCACCAGAGGGGCGTGGGCGGAGGTGGCGGCGGTGGGCGGTGGGGGGTGGGGGGTAGCCCAGCTCGCGCCAGGACATTTAAAAAGTGCCTCGAGGCAGCCGCCAAGACGAGCGAAAGGAACGAGAGGCAGCACGAGAGACGACAACGGCGTCAAATGATTTATGAAATTACTTTTGCCGCTGCATCCTTCCAGGGGCGTGGAGGAAATGAACGGGAAGAGGAAGAGCCGGAAGTGGGCGGGAGGCAGGAGACAGCAGCCAGAAGCCAGAGCCAGGACGAGTGGCTGAAGGCTGACGGCATGCCTTGGCATTTCAGGCTTGTGTATTTCGAAAACAAAGGTAGTGTCTCAGGACTTGCCTTTTGACCAAAAATATAGTCCTATTGCCCCTCCCCCCCCTTAGCAGTAAAAACATCCTTCAGCTGCAGTACAATAGCAAGCGATTTATTCATATCCTTATTCATTATCCTTCTGGCGGCAGCCTCAGTCGATCTGGGTGATGGAGGCCTCGTCGTTGCTGGAGCAGCGGCTGCTCTCGCCGTCCGTGCGGTACTTGATGGAGTCGATGATCTCCACGTCGATGTCGCAGTTTCCCTGCCCGCCGCCGGTGCCGCCCTGCGAGGAGTTGCCCTCCAGGCCGGCGCCCGTGTCGCTGGAGCCGCGGCCGCCCATCGAGTCCTCGTCGCAGAGGTCGGGCGCGGAGAGCGAGGCGCTCACCGAGGCCGACTCCGACTTGGCGTCCGCGTCCTGGCCGCTCTGGGCCTGCGCCTGGTGGGCGGCGAACTGGCTGTAGAGGCGTGGCAGGTGCTGCAGCATGTAGCTGGCTCCCGACTTGGAGAGATTCGCAGCAGCCGCCGCCGCCGCGGCAGCTGCCGAGAGATTCGCTGCGGTGCTGCTCCCGCCGGCCCCCGGATGGTTCTCCTTGGCCTCGCCCAGGTCGTAGTACTTGGCGTAGTGCTCGAACTTGCTGCCCAGCGAGCCTGCCACGCCCCCCGCTCCGGCCTGGGCGTTGGCGCAGAGGTTGATGGCGTCGCTCTGGGCCGCCTTGGGAATGGGCACCGTGAAGGCGGAGCCGTGGCGCTGCTTGGAGAGCAGGCTGCTGGCGAACTGGCCGGAGCTGGCCCCCGCGCCAGGACCTGCGCTGGGGGCGCTCTCCTCGGCGATGGAGGCGCCGCCGTTACTGCTGGAGAGCGGCGAGACGTTCTCCTTCTTGCGGTCGTAGATGTGCCCGGAGACCCGCAGGTCGATGAAGAAGTGGAGCGGATCGATGCCGTACGGCGCGTACAGCGGCGGATACCAGACGGGGGGCGGCGGCGGCAGCACCAGGTCCTGTGGCGGCAGGGAGGCTGCCGGCGGGGTGTTGTCCTGCAGGACGCTGTCCACGGCCCCGCCCAGGGAGGCGTTCTTGCCGCCGTTCGCCGCCGTGGATGTGGGTGGGGCGGGAGCCGGGGCCGGCGGTGCTGGCGGGGCTGTGGCCGTGGCCTTGGTCTCCATCTTGGGGTAGCCGTAGGGAGCGATGGCCTTGTTGGTGAGTTCCAGGGGCTTCTCTGGGGCCATTTGCTGCAGCTGCTGCTGCTGCTGCTGCTGGTGTTGCTGCTGCTTCTCCTCGGCGTCGCGTCGCTCGCGCAGCTGCTCGTAGTAGGGACGATGCGACCAGGACCTCTTCCGCGGACGCCGCACCAGGGCCGCCTGCTGCTGAGCCTGCTGCTGCTGCTGCTGGGCCTGCTGCTGCTGTTGCTGCTGCAGCTGCAGCACCCGGGCCGTCTCGTTGTTCCGCGCCTGCACCAGGGAGCGCAGCATGTCGCTGAAGAAGAAGTTGTTCGGCCCCACCGGGGCGGAGTACAGGTAGGGGGGCGTGGCGGCCATCAGGCGACTCACGTAGTCCTGGTTGCGCATCTCGTGGATGTTGCTCTTGCCCCGCTGCTGCTGCTGCTGCTGCTGCTGGGTTTGTGGCGCTGTCGAGGGGTCAGGGGGGGCGACGGCGGCCGTGGCGGTCACGGGAGTGGAGGGCGCACTGGGCGTGGCGTTGCCGGACGGGGCGGAGGAGGCCACGGCGGTGGAGCTGCTGCCGCCCGAGGAGAGGCTGCTGCTGTCCTTCATGCCTGCAAGAGACGATTAAGTAATTAGAATGGAATCACGGTATCCTGCCGCTCCGGCAATTCGGAACACATTTCCTGGTCCGCAGCCAAGGTCCTTCTGGTCCTTGTGCCTGCGCTGAGGCATTTGCATTGTCTTGCAAGAAAGCCCCACCTTTTTCATGCTCTCCCCGAGACAATTAAGTCTGCGTTTCGGGGCGCCTCGGTGTGGGTGTCCTTGCGGGCATCCATTTCGGAAAGGAGACTCCTTTAGTCCCCCACTGCCCTGCCTGCGTCCTGCCAGCTAGTCCTGTTTGGCTTTGTTGTGGCACATATTGACGCCCCCTTCCTCGCTCCGCCACCAAGTCCTGGCATTTGCATAGAAAAACAGGCGACAGAGCCCCCCGCAGGACCTCCTCCCGGCGAACTGCTAATAAGCTCGCACACATCGCGCCAAATTCCAGTAAATTAAATGTTTCAACAGCAGGACCCCCTGCTCCCAGCCAGCTCGCTCCTCCCCCAGGAGTGGCAACTCAATTGTTGGGCCACTTGATGCCGCTGTCGCTGCTGTCGCCGTGTGCCGGCTGCTTGTATCCTGTTGTGTCCTGTGACTGTGACTGTGCCTGTGCCTGTCAATCCTAACCGGGAACTGTCTCCCATCACCACGCTTCCCCCAGAGCCGTGTTGCTCTTTCATTTTCGCATTTAAAAAGTTTTTAACAAGCCCACGGAATGGGGATGCCCTGTAATGGGTCGACTCGGGGTATGCCCGACTCCCCTTGAGATGGGAGGACTGGCGCCCAGCCCCGGGAGACCTGACACAACAGAGTACCTCCCCGTCTATACCTCCGCTCGACAGGATTCCTCCTCATTCATTAGCTCGCCTTCTGGCTCTCCGGCTGGCGCATGTTGGATTTGTGGAGTTTCCATTTTTATTGTTTTTTCATTTCGCTGGAAAAATATATAAAGTTTTCAACTGTCGCAACTGGCTGGAGGAGGCCGTGGAGTGGGGCCAGGACGCAGGACGAAGGCGGAGTGATTTGCATTTTTTGGCAGCCATCACTCGGCCGAGGCCGGGCGGGGCGGGGAGAGTGTTGCGACAAAGTCGAAATTAGATTATGCTAATTAAGGCATTGGGCGGAGGGGGCGTGGCACGGAGCAGCGGCAGATTCCGGTGGCGTTGCACTGATTGACGCGGGCGGAGTAAGGCCCTCCGTATTGCCGTATTTTTTACGGCGTAACTGGCAGCGGTTTAATATTCAATCAACAGCTGTCGCGAACTTTTTTATGGCCCGAGCCCAAGTTTCTGCACAACTTTCGCAGCTGCGGACTGCAGACAGGAACAGGACACTGGAGACGGACGACGGGGCCCGGGAGCTCTGGGATTAATGCGCAAAGTGCAGTGCGAGTTGGTCCGACTTCTGTTTGTCTTTCGTCTGGCGCGGGACAAGCTGGAAGCCAACTTCCGCGCAGTCCTCGCCGAACAAGGACCGGCAATTAAAACCAAGGCACATCTGAATCTCGGCGCCCAGCCACCACCCGCCGCCGACTCCTGGCCGGCTGATTGATGTCCTGCCAGCCTCATCAACCCCTGGCGGATGGGGTTGGCAACCCTTGCGGCACACACTTAACAGCCACTTGGGCCGGGCCACCTCATAACATAATTACAGCATATCAAACGACGATAAGCCGTCCTCGCAGAGCCCGTCCCAGGAGTGCCGAGCCACCCCCAAGGGTTCACCTCATGTGCATCCCCCTTCCGCTTCCCCGCAGCTCCAGGTCTACTCCTGATCAAGACCGTTCGCAGATTCCGGTGGCGTTGCACTGATTGACGCGGGCGGCCAACCAGGGCGATCATATTCTGCTCCCATGGACCTCCTTGGAAATCCGCGAAAACCCATATATGGGCCCGAACGATAGCTGTATCTCAGCCAATTCCCATCCGATCCTTGCGAAGGATACCTTAAACGCTTTCTTTTTCGATTCCCCACAATTCCGCATCAAAATATGGAACCCCAATATTTTTTCGATTTTTTCTCAAAATTTTCCCATGGACCTCCTTGGAAATCCGTGAAAACCCATATATGGGCCCGAACGATTGCTGTATCTCAGCCAATTCCCATCCGATCCTTGCGAGGGATACCTTAAACGCTTTCTTTTTCAATTCCCCTTCATTCTGCATCAAAATATGGAACCCCAATATTTTTTCGATTTTTTCTCAAAATTTTCCCATGGACCCCCTTGGAAATCCGCGAAAACCCATATATGGGCCCGAACGATTGCTGTATCTCAGCCAATTCCCATCCGATCCTTGCGAGGGATACCTTAAACGCTTTCTTTTTCGATTCCCCACAATTCCGCATCAAAATATGGAACCCCAATATTTTTTCGATTTTTCCAAAATATGGAACCCCAATATTTTTTCGATTTTTTCTCAAAATTTTCCCATGGACTCCCTTGGAAATCCGTGAAAACCCATATATGGGCCCGAACGACAGCTGTATCTCAGCCAATTCCCATCCGATCCTTGCGAGGGATACCTTAAACGCTTTCTTTTTCGATTCCCCTTCATTCTGCATCAAAATGTGGAACCCCAATATTTTTTCGATTTTTTCTCAAAATTTTCCCATGGACCTCCTTGGAAATCCGTGAAAACCCATATATGGGCCCGAACGATTGCTGTATCTCAGCCAATTCCCATCCGATCCTTGCGAGGGATACCTCAAACGCTTTCTTTTTCGATTCCCCTTCATTCTGCATCAAAATATGGAACCCCAATATTTTTTCGATTTTTTCTCAAAATTTTCCCATGGACCTCCTTGGAAATCCGTGAAAACCCATATATGGGCCCGAACGATTGCTGTATCTCAGCCAATTCCCATCCGATCCTTGCGAGGGATACCTTAAACGCTTTCTTTTTCGATTCCCCACAATTCCGCATCAAAATATGGAACCCCAATATTTTTTCGATTTTTTCTCAAAATTTTCCCATGGACCCCCTTGGAAATCCGCGAAAACCCATATATGGGCCCGAACGACAGCTGTATCTCAGCCAATTCCCATCCGATCCTTGCGAGGGATACCTTAAACGCTTTCTTTTTCGATTCCCCACAATTCCGCATCAAAATATGGAACCCCAATATTTTTTCGATTTTTTCTCAAAATTTTCCCATGGACCCCCTTGGAAATCCGTGAAAACCCATATATGGGCCCGAACGATTGCTGTATCTCAGCCAATTCCCATCCGATCCTTGCGAGGGATACCTTAAACGCTTTCTTTTTCGATTCCCTACCATTCTGCATCAAAATATGGAACCCCAATATTTTTTCGATTTTTTCTCAAAATTTTCCCATGGACCCCCTTGGAAATCCGTGAAAACCCATATATGGGCCCGAACGACAGCTGTATCTCAGCCAATTCCCATCCGATCCTTGCGAGGGATACCTCAAACGCTTTCTTTTTCGATTCCCCTTCATTCTGCATCAAAATATGGAACCCCAATATTTTTTCGATTTTTTCTCAAAATTTTCCCATGGACCTCCTTGGAAATCCGCGAAAACCCATATATGGGCCCGAACGATTGCTGTATCTCAGCCAATTCCCATCCGATCCTTGCGAGGGATACCTCAAACGCTTTCTTTTTCGATTCCCCTTCATTCTGCATCAAAATATGGAACCCCAATATTTTTTCGATTTTTTCTCAAAATTTTCCCATGGACCCCCTTGGAAATCCGCGAAAACCCATATATGGGCCCGAACGACAGCTGTATCTCAGCCAATTCCCATCCGATCCTTGCGAGGGATACCTTAAACGCTTTCTTTTTCGATTCTCCTTCATTCTGCGTCATAATATGGAACCATAATATTTTTTCGATTTTTTCTCAAAATTTTCCCATGGACTCCCTTGGAAATCCGTGAAAACCCATATATGGGCCCAAAGAATAGATGTTTCTCAGCCATTTCTAGTCTGGGCATGCATCGATTTCCTCTAAAATATACCTAAAATGTCCAATAAATCCCCCTGGAAACTCCATTTATCGTGTGCTCCCGTAAGGCCTGATCCGGCCCTGTGCCTCGTTTAACCCCCTCGCTCCGACCTCTCTCGGAACACACGCAGACACATGAACTTGTCGGCTTGTTGGTGACATGTCGCAGTGGTGTTAACGGTACATCGTTTGACTGCGAATTAAAATAATGTGCCACTTGTGGCTTGTGGCTCTCCGAGTGTCCATGTGCGTGTGGAGGGCACGTGTGTGTGTTGTGGCAGACAGACTCCCTGTCCGCCCCAGCCCCAGCCCCAGCCCCTGGCCTCGTCCTTGTCCTTGTCCGTATCTGCGTCCGCATCTGTGTCCGGATCTGAGTCCGTACGGCCGGGGCCCGTGTGCCGGCGTCGCCCGAAAATTTGACAAAATTTCATTTGCAACTTTGGCAAAATCGAATTTGATTTGAACCCTTTCTGGCAGGTCCTTGCTGCAAACTGATCCGGCTGTTTGGGGTGATGAGGTCCGCCCGGGAGGCACATGAGTGGTGGGCAAACAGTTCTCATTTAGAGTGGAGCTCATGAGGACTAGGACTTCAAAGTAATGGGGATCACGCAAGTAATCGTCTAAGGGCACTTCACTAAGGACATCGGTGCCCACAGTCAGATACTTCCGGTCAGATACTTCGCACTTTCTTCAACAGTTTCTCACCTTCAGGCTTCGAGTTGTATCTCGGATCTCGTCCACTTCAAAAAAAAGAAACAAAACTGGGTCTGAGCCACAAAGACACTCCGGCAGGACGCGAGAGGATAACGGTCTGAGCCTGAACTGCCGCCGATGACAGTTAAAAATCAAATGAAATAAATGCCAGCAGCCGCGCGGAAGCAGAGCAGCAGGATGGCAGCAGCAGCGAGTCCTGGGGCAGAGACAGAAGCAGAAGCAGAAGCATCAGAGTCGGAATCAGAATCTGAATCAGAGCCAGGGCCAGGGCCAGGACTAGGGCCGTGAGGAGCAGCCGAGGACGAACCCGAAACCGCAACCGAAACCGAAACCCAGCCCGAGACCAGGACGAAACAGGACGAAGCGTGTTCGGTGCGATTTTAAAATTATGAATTGTTGGAAATGAAGCGAGGCGTAAGCTCGGTGGCCTGCCGGTGGGAGGTGGATGGTGGGATGGGTGGATGGGTGGTGGGTGTCCTGGCGGTGGGTGGTGCGCCCCAGCCGCTGTGGCAGTGGTGGTGCGCATCGGCAGCAGCAGAGCCCGAGCAGAGTGTTGATGGAAACCACCCCCAGAAGAAGCTCGGGTTGATCGCTGGAAACGAATCAGCATTTGGACGTCAATCAGGAGTGGCCGCATAATGGAAAATAATAATTTAAGTATTCCATCCGAGGAATGGACTGAAGTGGAGGTGGAACTGAACTGCCGGGCCTCTAGGCTCGATAATGGGAGTGGCGAGCGGAGTGCTCGGATTAGAATGTATCTCAAACTTTTTATTTGAAAACAATGGCCGGCAGGACGCAGCGGCAGTTCCCAGTTCCCAGTTCCCAGCAACGTTTTCAATTACCATCCACTGGCGGATGTGGATGCGGATGCGGATCCTGGCTCACTAGAACAATGGATGTGCAATCTTTGTTGCTAAAACGACAGCAACACCACCACCCGCCCGGGCCAGGAACTGCACCGAGGGGGAAAAGCTTATAATTTCTATTACAATGAAAGCATGCGGATGTGCGGATGCGGATGCGAATGCGAATGCGAATGCGAGTGCGGATGTGCGGATATGTAGAGCAGTGTGTGCTGAGCGGCCTTCTTCGCTTAATTTTTTGCCGCTGCCGGGAGCGACTGTGCGACTTCATTAGCGACACCTCCCTGTTGCCACAAGCTGTTGCCAGGCGCTTGCAGTTGGGCGGAGGGAGGTGGGAGGCGGGAGGTGGGTGTGCGGTGCACTGAGCGAAATACGTTAGGGGTTTGGCTAACTGCCAACTACTAGCCAGCATCTCGTTCGTGAATCCACTCCCCAAAGCCAGGAAGTTCTTCCCAGTGTATTACATGTGCAGCTCGGCATTCATCCCTCCGCCCGGCTCGGCTGCTTTTTAATTCCTTTTTGCACCGAGCTTGTTTGAAATAAATACCACACTTTTCGGTCGGGCGTATTCTTTCCTCTCCTTGCTTTTTTCAAACATAGCCTGCGTGCCCCCCTGCCCACGCCCCTGCAAAAAAAAGCTGCCATGGCTGCACATCAAACGTCAGCACGGAAGGAAGCTGTAGCTGTCCGAGGGGGAGGCAGGGCAGCAGGGAGGCAGGGAGGGCTGGGTGGAGGGGGGCGTGGCAGAAGTGGCATTGTCTAGTGGCCAAAACGAAACCTATCCACTGCCAAAGCGGAGGCTGTGAATGTTTACACTTTGGATTTGGTCCTGGTCGTCGCACGTCCCCCGTCCCCCGCCCCTCGAGTCCTTTTTTTTTTTTTGTTTGCCGTTCCCCGAGTTGGACTCTCCTCTGGAGATTTTAAATGTATCTCGGTTAACGGTTGTTATGGCAATGGGCGGGGTGGCAGGGCGCCGGGGGCTACAGCGTGTAGCAGCGGCTGTTGCACTCGGAAAGGATGCTTGTGAGGGAAATTTCGGATTAAAAAATCAAAAATAAAAGGATTCAAAGCGGAAACACGAATTCTACTGCATACTTTTAGGCCATCAACTATTTTTAATTAATTCACTTTAGTAGTCATTTTTTTGGGTGTGAGCAGAGCGCTTCCAGGACCTCTTTCGGTCTTTCGGTCTTGCGGTCTTTCGGTCTGCACGTTGCGATGGTGTCCTTCCTTCGCAGTCCTTTTTCCGTATTGTTGCATGCAGCGTCTCCCACATGCCACACAATTTGTGCCACTTTTGTGTTGCGCATCCATTTCCGCTTGGCTGCCACCACCCGGCACCCGGCACCCGGCACCCAGCCCTCCAGCCCTCCAGCCCTCCAGCCCTCCAGCCTCCACCCACCACATTATCCTTGCTTTTATTATCATTTTTTCAACATTTCACTCGAGCGTTGATTGAAATGTTCGCCGAGCGCACAAACATTTGCCACAAACAAGGATGGCAAGGATATCGATATTTTAAAGGATATATAATGTTACTCTTACATTTTGTTCAGCGACATAAACGACAAAAAACGTGAATAATCTTAAATACGCGCTTAGTTTAAGGACATACTGGGTGGTGAGTGTACAGATCCTTGTTTCAGATCTGCATCCCTGGTGGGTGGTGCTTCTGGCCCGGCTGGCTTTGTTTGCTTGTTTGCCTGGGAATTGCCTGGGAATCCTTGCCGCCGTCGCCCCTTCCCCCAAGGACCTTCGGTTTTTTAGACTTTAAATGTCTGTCGTCCTGGCGGTCCTGTTTTACGCTGATTGTCATTTGCCTTCAGCCGCGCCACCCACCGCTATTTATGAGTGGCTTCCGTCCATCATCCATCCATCCATCCATCCATCAAGGACATTCGGGGCAGCGGATAGATGCCCATGGGCTCGGATTTTTGGGCCTTCTTTTGTTTTTCCTTCTCGCCTTCCTTTTGGCTTTTCAATTTCCCAAAAATTGTCCTGCGGCTAATGAATTAGTTGGCCGGATATTTGAAACTTTTTTTTTGGGGATTCCGTATCCATTAGATTGTAATTTCTTCCTTTAATGAGGCGCTCCTTTCGGGCGCCTAGCGCCTAGTCCCAGTCCTTGGAGCCTTCAACTCCTCCAGGACAATGCGAGCCATCTGGAGCGGCTTAAGTGCTGCCGGCGTCGGATTTGCCAAATATCCGCCAGATACTCGAGCGACAAAAGAAGTGCTAGCACTCACAGGAGCAGGATACACATCCATTTCCATATCCCTGCACTCACGCAGTCTGTAATCGCTTTATGTGCGCTTTGTTGACAATTGTCAAGTGGCTTTGGTTGCAGGGGTGGGAGGATAAGACGGCGAGAGTGAGTTGCGAATCTGGGGTGGAACAAGGCCCCCACCAGATCCTGGAGGACATCATCGACACCACATGTTGCCGGCAACAGATGCGCTGGATTGCAAATTGCTTCAGGTAAAGTGGGCACTGAGAACAGTGCAGGAGCGGGTTTCAGATTTAGTTCTCTAGAGGTCCTTTGAGAGCAATGTCCTTCACCATTACGGAATCAAATGTATGGGATTTGAACAAGCAGTAACATTTCTCCCTGTGTAGGCACATCGCTTTATTGAGACAGTTGGAATTCAGTCAGTCATCCGTTCAATTTGCAGCCTCGGATTCGCCTGGGGAATCTCCGTCCAGGCGCGGCAAGGCAACCAAACAAATAAAGGACAAACAAATAAAGCGACAAACAAATTGGCAAATATATTTGCGACATTTCGTGTCAATTACTTGCAAATGAGAGTTTCGCAGAAAGCAATTCGAAACGACTTAGCTGCATTGATTCTCAAAATACTTGTCTTATTTCCGAAATACATTCGCTGGAGGAGCCGCAGCCACCACCTCCACCTCCACCCCAAGGTCCTGGCCACGCCCCTCCACGCGGCCCAGCCAATGGCAGGCGAGCGGTTAGGAAAACTTTCGTATTTTAGTTGGCGCTTTCCTCGCCGTTCGTTGCCTTTCGTTAGTTTTCACTCCACCCACCTAGTTTGCTGGAAAAAAAGGATACCAAGGAGTCCTCCTATCACCGCTAGGGGGCGGAGGATAAAAAAATCGGCGGCCTAGACTCCTCGAGTACCATACATGTCCTAAACTCTCGAGGTTTTTCAGAGTTTATTTCTAATTCAAAAATGGAAAATATTAAAGTTAAAATATAGAATATGTACACAATTATATATTATCTTATCTAAAACATATCACAAACAATGACTGGATTTATATAGTTTTTGAATAAATATAAATAATTAAAAACACATTCAGTAATTACAAAATATAATTAATCGAATGGTGGGTCTACAAAAGTACTATATTTTAAGCCTTACCTTTGAGCTTAATAAATCAAGCTTATATTGATGTTATAGCTTAATATAACGTCTAAGGATTAGGATTAGGATTTAAATTTAAATTCAATATTAAATTTGATGGGTCGCACTTTCCGATATCTTTTTCCAAAGCCGGAGTTGCCACTCCGTTGGATTCTGCCAATTTCGCGAAAGACGGTCACACTGCCATGCATCGAACCGCCGTGCAGAAACTTTGTTATTAATTATATTTTATTTTAGCTGAATTCGCCTGCCGTCCGTCCCAGATCCGCACGAGATTCGAGGGCGGAATGCGGCTCATCAAGCCGGGCTGGGTGCACCACGATGGTGAGTTGCCGCCTGAGTCAGTACAGCCCACGGCCTACAGCCGGCTTTTTCCGTACGGCGCATCCCGCCAAGGGATATGTTATTAACTACTTGGGATAACCCTTCTCCACCTCCCCCTTTGCAGACAAGCAGATATTCTCAGTGGACATTCACCAGGACTGCACCAAGTTCGCCACCGGAGGGCAGGGAAACGATTGCGGCCTGGTCGTGATATGGAACCTGCTGCCGCTCCTTTCCGAGAAGGCGGAGCACGATGCCTCCGTGCCGAAGATGCTCTGCCAGATGGACCAGCACCTGGCCTGCGTCAACTGCGTCCGGTGGTCGCACAACGGGCTGTGCCTGGCGTCCGGCTCCGACGACAAGCTGATCATGATCTGGCGGAAGTCTGCGGGTTCCAGCGGGGTCTTCGGTACCGGCGGCATGCAGAAGAACCACGAGTCCTGGAAGTGCTTCCACACGCTGCGCGGCCACTTCGGCGACGTCCTAGACTTAGCCTGGTCGCCTAACGACATCTACCTGGCCAGCTGCAGTGTGGACAACACGGTGGTCATCTGGGACGCCCAGGCCTTTCCGCACGTGGTGGCCACGCTGCGGGGCCACACCGGCCTGGTGAAGGGCGTCTCCTGGGACCCGATCGGTCGCTTCCTGGCCTCCCAGTCTGACGATCGCAGCATCCGGATCTGGAGCACCGACGGTTGGACCATGGACCACAAGATTACCGAGCCCTTCGAGGAGTGCGGCGGCACCACGCACATCCTGCGCCTCTCCTGGTCTCCGGACGGCCAGTACCTGGTCTCGGCGCACGCCATGAACGGCGGCGGACCCACCGCCCAGATCATCGAACGCGAGGGCTGGAAGTGCGACAAAGACTTTGTGGGACACCGCAAGGCCGTGACCTGCGTGCGCTTCCACAACTCCATCCTGCGGCGCCAGGTGCCCGATGGCAGTCCAAGCAAGCCGCTCCAGTACTGCTGCCTGGCCGTGGGCTCTCGCGACCGCTCCCTCTCCGTCTGGATGACCGCTCTCCAGCGGCCCATGGTGGTCATACACGAACTCTTCCACGACAGCGTCCTAGATCTCTCCTGGGGGCCGAAGGAGTGCCTGCTGATGGCCTGCAGTGGCGACGGAAGCATCGCCTGCCTGCAGTTCACCGACACGGAGCTGGGCACTCCTCTGCCGGACGGGGACAAGAACGCCATCATACAGAAGCTGTACGGCATGGCGTATGGCGACGGCCTAGCTGCTGCCAAGGCCTCCACAATGGAGCACCCCGAGAGGCTGCTGAAGCCGCAGAGCGGTGGACAAGCACCCATCCTGGAGACGCGTCCCGTCAAGTTCCCCATCTCCACGGACTCCAGCCAGCGCCCGATCAGCCAGCAGACTGAGACCATTACTAAGGATGGCAAGAGGCGGATCACACCAATGTTCATACCCCTGCACCAGGACGGACCCACCTCACTGGCCACCACCATAGTGTCCAGCTCCGTGGCAGGCAGTGGAGCGGCGGCCAGCAGAGCGGTGTCCTCTACGGCGCCGACGGAGAGCGCTGCCACGCCGCTGATGCCTGAGCCTCTGGTGAGGACCGAGCACGGGCGATTAGATTCCAGGTGAGGATTACCCGCTTTCGTTTCGTCCTCCCACATACCAAGTGGCTCTTCTTTCCAGACTGAAGTCCCAGCCCACCTCCAACCAGCGCCGCCAGTCTCAACCCGTCGACCCCGCCGACCTGCCACGCTTACCCCGGGTGGAGGAGCACCAGAGCTCCACGTCCGGACCGCCGGACCTCCAGGTCACAGCCACGGGGAAGAGCGAGTTCGTCAAGGCGGCTCTAGACTACCGCGTCCACGTGCAGAACGGCTACCTCAAGACCACCCACGGCATGCTGGCCAAGATCACGGCGTCGGACTCCACCGAAATGCTGTGGGAGTTCCTGGCGGGATCGCCGGTGGTGAACCTGAATCTGTGCGAAAAGTACGCCATGCTGTGCTCCCTGGACGGCAGCATGCGGCTGGTCTCCATGGAGACGGGCTGTCCCGTTTTTCCCGCCATTTCCCTCATCAGTTCCGCCGTGCACTGTACCTTCGTGAGTTGCTGGGACGTCGCTGGGTTTTTTGGGAAGGTGGCATTGAATCCTTTACTTTCAGAGCCCGGATAACCGCTTCGTCGGCGTAGTGACGAACTGCGGGATGCTGCGGGTTTGGGACATTGCCCGGCGCTCCGTCAACCTCGCCGCCGGATTCGCGCAGCTCCTCTCCGCCCACGGCCAGGCCATCCAGTTCTCCGTGACGGACTACGGCCTGCCGCTGATCGGCTTCGCCAACGGGCAGGCCTACACGTACTCGACCAGCCTCCAGTCCTGGCTGGTGCTGGCCACCAAAGACGCCATCATGTTCCACGGCATCAAGGGCACCCTGCCCCGGGACATGGACCAGATCAGCCAGAAGTTCCCCGTCCTCGGCATGCAGGCCAGCAGCTCCAACTACTTCTGTTTTAGTGCCGGAATGGAGCTGTAAGTAGAGGAACTAAGTCCTTCAGGGGATCACTTTCATTCCTGTTTCGCTTTTCAGGCGCAAGGCGGAGGCGTGGCAGCAAAGTGCCAAGATGGTCTTCATCGAAAACCAGATTAAGCTCTGCGAGACCCTGGAGTCGCTGGACGAACTGAAGCACTGGCACCGGATGCTCACCTTCCAGCTGGCCACCTACGGCACGGAGAAGCGCATGCGCCAGTTTCTGGACGACCTGTTGGAGGATCCGGAGCCGGGAATACCGCAGGTAGGCTCCCTGCGCCCCCGTTCGCCCCTGAGGGTGTGCTGAGAGTGTCGTCTCTTTTCAGTTCGTTCCCAAGCAAGAGCTGATGCAGTGCGTGCTAGACACCCTGAAACCGCATTCCCAGTGGCAGCTCATGTACGCCGAGTACGTGGACATGTTCAAGATCAGCAAGTCGCAGAGGCAGGAGGAGGTGTTCGCCACGCCCAAGGCGCCGCTGCCGAAGGATGGGTCCCCGAGCGGGTCCGGGTCGGTCGCCGAGGGAGCCAGCGCGGCGGACAAATCAGAAGAGGCTACGCAAGGTAGAAAAAGAAAAACACGAAAACGAATCCTGTAACTCCGCCAACCACCCCCCTTCCGGTCATCTGTATATATCCCACAATTGTGTTCTTTTCATTTCAACCTCACTAACCAATCAAAAACCCATTGATAGTACCACATAAACCACCCTCCAATTCCTGGGCTGCTTTTTAATTAGATTCGCTCCCTTTTCCACACCAGTAGCCGCAGAAGGATCGCCGCCAGCGGTGACCAGCACGGGCTTGACCACGATCGCTACGACCACGATCAGTTCCAGCTCCTCGTCGGGCTCCTCGTCCACCAGCTCCTCCTCGCCGACGTCCTCGTCGGCGCCGGCAGTGGGCCTTTCGCCGGAGAACCCGGTCCTGGACGACGACTCGCACACGGTCTGCATAGAAGACTCCTCCTCACTACCTCCGCTGGAAGTCTCCAACTCGCCGCCGCCCCCGACGCCCCAGGCCCCCGTGTAATTAAGAGAATACTGCCAAGTCTCCCACAGTCGAAGACGAAGTGCAGCTAGGCTAGGCTTTAAATTTTATATTTTTTTATAATATTATTTAAAATCAATTATACAATCCAAGTAAAAAGTAATAAGTAAAAAGTAAAAGCAGCTAAAAGTTAAACACAATTAGGATTTTGAATCTAGTAGGACATTTAGGTGTAGACTATTGCATGGGATTCACGATCGGCGGATGACAGAAGCTCCGAAACTATAAGCAGTTGGGTAATACTAATATTATGTATAATCAGTTAAATCAGTCAAGAACTAAAGTACGTAAAAGACCTAAAATATTGCCTAATTTTGCGAAAAATGTGTAAAATAGCCTTTAAAATACATAGTATGAAACAATCTGGTAAAGCCCACAAACGAAAACTTTAGATTTGTACTCTATACTGTGTACTAGATCCGGTAGTTACACGGGCGTAACAATTGCTATATCCTTTACTGGCTACCGTACATACATATGTAAATATGTATCCTCTATATAATGTGTATAAACTCCCGGGCGGTACGCGCGATATGCGGGAAAACGTTAAGCCTACTCTAAACAAAATATACTCTTATCCTGAGCGCATGAGGGCTACAAGCGAAAGCTAGCTCCGCGGCGCGGACGAAGACGCATCCTCGTCCCCACCCGGGTCTCTGTCCCAATCTCCTAACCGTCACGTCATGATTCGATCGTAATCGGTACGTGTATGGGTATCGGTATTGGCATTGGTAGTGGTATGGGTTGGGTCATCGGTATCGGTATCGGTACTGGTAATGGTCTGGAGGTCAGTATCCATCATCCGACGACGGCCGCTGGAGCTATAGCTGGCGCTATAGCCGGTGCCTGAGGCGGGACAGCGGCCGCCGGCGCCTCTGGCTATTGGGCGTTATAGTGCGGACCTGGCGTTGGCACGCTCTTCAGCGGCGAGTCGAACTCCATGGGAGGCGCCTCGATTACGGGCGTCTCCGCCTGCCCGGCCCCGATCCGCTCCTGCAGCGTCTCGTACAGCTTGTGGATGTGCTCGTTGTGCGCGGTGGTCGGCTGCATGGCCTTCATCAGGGTGGCCAGCCGTCCGGCCGGGAGCTTGTTGTGTACGTACCAGAGCAGCTTCAGCATGTGTCGCGAGGTCACGTTCTCCCGAGTCAGGCCGGCGAAGATGAACTCGTCGAAGAGGGTCGTGCAGAAGTCCTCCGTGGAGAACTCCTCGCTCATAGGAATGAGCAGGGCGATCTGGAAAAGGATCTCGATCAACGAGCAGCGCACGGCAAGCTATAGCCCCCTCTACTCACCAGCGAGTGCAGGAAGGGATCTTCGTAGGCACGGTCGTCCTTGCAGGCGGAGAGAATGGCCAGAACGCGGAGCACGCCCACGCGATCCTTGAGCCGGGCGGTGTGCAGCGTGTAGTACATGGCCAGGATGCTGGCAACGGAGCTCTCCCGGATGTAGGCCTCCACGGCGTCCGGGGCCGGTCCCGAGTGCTCGATGGTGGTCAAAGCGGACTCCCGCTCGTCCGGCGGCAGCTTGCCGTGCAGACTGCGGCACTGGTCGTCCACTATCAGCGACATGAGGGCGGGCAGGAACTTGGTCACCACCTGGCAGTCCAGCTTTGGCTCCTTGAAGTCCTGCGAGTCGATCATCACCCAAGCACTCAGCCCCAGGGCCAGCATCCTCAGCAGGAGGATGAGGATCTGGTTGTCGCGCGGCATGCCCTCGTTGTTGATCAGGTGGTGCAGGATCTTGATGGCCGATGTGGCCAGGAAGTTGATGGCGTAGGGGTCGCAAAGGGTCATGGAGAGATCCCCCAGCACCTGCTCCTGGCCGCGCTTGATGTTGTCGAGGAAGCCCTGCAGCTCCCGGGACCGCTTGATGTCTACGTTCTTCTCGCGGATGCAGGCATCCAGGCACCAGGTGAACTTGTGGCAGGGGTCGATCGAGATGATCTCCTGCACCTCCAGATCGTGTAGGGCCATCAGCAGCTCGGCGCGCAGCGTGCAGTAGTGGACGTTGCGGGTGCGCAGGAAGAGAGTGCGGAGGAACTGCAGCACCATGTCGTACAGCTTCACGCTCGTCCCGATCATGTTGGCCAGCTTCTGGACCACCTCGCCCTGCCGGCGCACCTTCGGCGTTGGTTGGAAGAACAGGTTGTTAAGGTTGGTGTGGTCGAACAGAATGTGCTCCTTCTCCCGAATGTACTGGGACAGCAGTGGAGACACCTCGTCGCCGAACAGGCTCTGGTTGTCGCGCCAAATCTGCCGCTTCACCTCCGTGTCCGTGTCGGCGTACAGCTCGCGGTCCCGGACAAGGATTTTCAGGTATTTGTCGTCGATGTGCTGGGTGTTTCGCAGTATGGCCATTACCACTGGTCGCAGGGACTTGACCCGGACCACCGGGAAGCTCTTCGCTAGCAACTCCTTCAGCTTCTTGTCGCGCTCGCGAGCCTCCTTTTGGCCCAGGTCGTTTATGTGGGCGATCAGCTTGTCCCGCAGCTCCTCCATCAGTGACGTATGGAAGTCCAGCCGCCGCACGCCGTGCAGGTCGAGGAGCGGTAGCATAGGTCGCAGTGAGGGCAGCAGCACTCCGTTCTCCAACTAAAACGGTTTCAAAAATCAATGGGGAAAGTGACTAAATCCACAATATTTCTTTTTGGCGCGTTTTTCCGCTGCCAACGTAAACAAACCTGGAAACTCTCGATGGCCTTCAGGGGGTCCGTGCAGGAGGTGAGGGCCTCGCGCAGGTACGCCTGACCGGGTATATTCACGTCCTCTAAGCCAGTTCCGTTGTTTTTTGCCGGCGTGCTCATGGTCAGAAAGAATTCCGCTCGTGTTTGCGGCAAATCTAAAATGCGGTTATTTTTTTTTTTGTTTTTTTTTTTTTTTTTTAATCATGAGGGGGTGGGGGCGAAAACAAAGTGCAGGGTTGTCTCTATCCGATAGTTATCGATATATCTGCAAACACCATCGCTGTCGGAGGTCGATAACCAGCCCCCCATCGGTCCGTCTCTAACGCGAAATAAGTAACGCCAAAGCAGAATCAAAAGAAAGCAAAAAGAAAACGGAGACCTTCGAGCGCCAAGTTGATCCTGATTACCTTCTAGTCCAGCACGTCTCCTGGCATCTGGGCCATCGGTGGTTGTGGGGCTTAATTCGCGCGTGAACGTGTGGAGAACCCTCCATGTCTGTATGTGTTTGTGTGCCAGTGCATGAGTGTGTGCGTGGATCTTGGCGAGAATCTTTAGAACTTGGCAGTCCCTCGAAGGCGAGTGGAGTTGTAAACATAAACAAACCACATTAGATGTGAGTGCGGAACCGGAGCTCGGAGCTCGCAACAGCAACAGCAGAAGCAACATGTCCTCGTCGACGCCAGAGCGCAAGCGCTACCACAAGGACAACGCGCCCACGGACGATATTCTGACGCTGATCAACCTGGTGCGCCAGAATCCGGCGCTCTACAACTACAAGCTCCAGCCGAACCAGCGCCGCCGTTCCGATGTCCTCAACGGCTGGCAGGAGGTGGCCCAGCAGATTGGCAGTGAGTACATGGTCTAGACGATCCCAAGGAAGACCCTAATTTGCTTGTTTTCTTCTCCCCTAGACAAGTACACCGTGCAGGAGGTGAGGCGCAAGTGGAAGAACCTGCGGGACACCTACCACCAGTACCGCCTCCGCACGCCCAAGTGCATCGAGGGCCGGCTTTCCAAGTGGCGCTACGCCAAGGAGCTGGACTTCCTGTCGACGGTGTACCAGCCCAAGCTGAAGTCCCACCGCACCACACTGAGCTATGAGACGACGAGCAGCAGTGGAAATGCGACCGTAGGCACCGCGAGCGCCAACAGCACAACTCTGCCCATCGGGGCCATGCTCCACCTGAAGCAGCACGTTGAGGACGAGGATGATGAGGTGGTGGATGATGATGTACAGTCGGATCCGGACACGGCCACTGTCTCCTCCCACCACGGGGCCTCGCAGATCACCTTGGTTAGCGAGGAGGCGGAGACCTTTATCCTGACCGCCTACGAGGAGGGCGTAGCGGATGACTCAGTATCGCAGCACCACCATCAGCCACACAGCCACCACCAGCACCACCACCACAGTCACCACCAGCCGCACCATCACCAGCACCACCACCACAGCCACCACCAGTCGCAGCACGACCGCAGCATCTCCAGCATCGAGCTCTCGCAGCTAGCACATGACGACGACGTGGTCGATGATGTGGACGACGACGATGACGACGTGGACGGGCATGTGGTGGACATCGTGAAGCACGAGCTGGACGAGGACGGAGCTACCGGGGCGGAGGTCGACTACGAGGAGGTGTGTCTCTACGAGGAGGCCAGCGGGGCCCATGTGGACTGCGAGATGGGCGTGGGAGATGCCGTCGACGGGAGCAGCGATGTGGTGTCGCTCGGCAAGGGCTTTCACTACATCGACGCCCACGACTTCTGCATATCGGACATAGAGCCCCAGACGGTGCGCAGCAGCAAGCACCAGTTCCAGCCGTCGACCAGCGCCTCCAACAGTGTGCTGGCGGGAGGAGCTGTGGTGGGCGACGGCAAGCTGAAGAATCTCACGCTGGTGACGACCACGGCGACAGGTGGAAACACAACAGGAGGTAGGTTTTTCGAAGCTCTTTTGGTATTTAAACCCGCATAACCTTTTATCTTCTAGGTGGCCCACAAGGAGTCTCGCGGACAGATCAGATTTCCCTGGTGGATGTCACCGAAGCCACCAGCACCAGTGTCACCATTTCCAGCACTCCGGCCGTATCTCTGAACGCAGCCACTGTGACAACGACGCCGGCGCCAGCTCTATGCAACACGACATCCTTTACAGCGACGCCCACGGCGACGATTCTGCAGCTGCCAAACTTGAACTGCGGCGCCGGTGGGGGCGGCAGCGGATCGGGCGCTTCCGTCGGATGCGGCGGAGTTCCCTTGTCCGTGAGTGCGGCCAGCAGCAGTACCACCAATCTGATCAAGGAGGAAGAGTTCCAGCAGCAGCAGCAGCTTGCCCAGGCCCTGGCAAAGCGGGACGAACTGGATCTGTTCTTTGATTTCCTCAAGAAGAAGATGCAGTGCTTCAGCAAGACCCAGATCACGCACATCCAGATGGAGTTCCTCAACTGCGTCAGTCGGCAGGAGTCGGCCGAGCAGGATGGCAAGGATTAGATTCCGACCCCCGGTCGCCCACCCCAGTAGTTGCGTAGTTTATTTTTTTCAGTGTTTAGGATTAGGACTCGTACCGTTTACCAGTTTACAAGATTCCGGACCCAGTTGCGGGGTCTTCGGCTAGCTTTACCGCCCATCTCTCCATCCCTCGTCACCCCAAGGGACTCTCCGCTAAGAGCCCCCGTAGTCCCCGTCGTCGCGCCACCCGCACCAGCCAGTCGCTTTTGCATATTGTTTATATGTAGCTCAGCGTTATATACAATTATTTCATGTAAGTGTATAATAAATCGATTCTCGAAAAGTAACAGCTCAGGCGGAGGAACCCTTCGATGTTTTCCCACTCGATCCCCCAGAGAAAACACCCATCTTCGCTATCCGCGTGACATTTATTGGGCACGGCAGTCGTCCAGGTCAGAGATGGCGAGTGAAAACAAACTTAAACGTATCGCTAGTGGCTAGGTTAATGGGGTGGAGCTTCCTCCGGGCATCACGCCCCGAGCGCCTTATCCGACTTGGCCGGATCGTCGGGACTGGCCGGCTGCAGCTTGGCGATCTGCTCAGAGTTGAAGTAGATGACGGTGATGGTGATGTCGTCGCGGTAGAGGCGCACCACGTCCTTGGGAAGCGTCAGGTAGTACGAGATCTTCGAGTGCTCGATGCCGTAGTCGGTGGCTCCCAGAGCGTTGCGGATGAGATGCGTGGCCGCGTTCGAGTCTATGGGCTTGCGGGTGAGTCCAGCTCTGAAAGAAAGGGACGTGGAATGGGCTAAGTGTTAACAGCTCTTTGCGGTTTAAGTCCAACTTACTTGCGCTCAGCCAGCTGGGCGGAGATTTCCTGCAGAGTCACGTTGTCGTCCTCGGGAAGACGCATCGGCTCGAGGATCTTCTTCGAATCAATGTGCTCGCCGACGAGGCTCACCACCTCGCTGGGCGAGAGGAAGTCCCAGAGGCCGTCGCTGGCGATGACTAGAAACTTGTCGTTGGGGCCCAGCTGGTGCTGCTGAACGTCCGGACGAGCGGTGAGGTACGGCGGCGTGTAGTAGTGCGGCGCCACGGCGTGCTCCCCGAACATGGGCACCACCTTGTTCTGCATGACGTCCACCGACCACTTGTAGCGGAAGTCGCCGAAGGCCCGGAGTGGAGCTAGCTGGCTCAGAAGCCGTCCATTGCGGATCACAGTCTCCTGCTCCTGTCGGGGATGCTCAGCTAGGATACGGCGCACCTCTCCAATGTTCTCTGTGTTGTGCTCAATGTTGAGCTTCTTTGGCGTCCATTGCTGGGTCTGCGGGTCCAAAATACCCAGTACGGCGCCGCAGTCCCCCGTGCTGGCTACGTGCAGCTGGAGTCCTTCCAAGTGGACCAGACAGGCGACGGCTCCTGAAAGCGATTGAAAGGAGTGAACGGGATGAAAACTGGAAGCGAAGTGGATTGCCCACCTGACAGAGCCACTCCCATGGTGCGCAAGTCGCTCACTGCCAAGGCCTCTTCCGATAGGCCGTCGTCCAGCTGGAGGAAGGCGTTGACCAGCTCGCTGGCCACATCCCGCTGCGGCGTCTCGCACAGCTCCTTGATGTACTTCTGGAAGCTGGCCTCGTAGATCGGCTTGATCTCGCTGACGAAGTCCACATTGTCGTTGTGGCACTTAAGGAAGGACTGGCTGCTGCACCCTTGCTTCATCTGGTCCCGGAGCACCTGGCGCGGCAGCGTGGCCGCGGACACGTAGCGCAGAAGGCGTTTGGACACCACCTGGCCGCAGGCAGCGCCCCCGTGCCCGTCAAAGATGCCGCATATGAAGCCATTACGGTGGAGCAGGCTGGCCTCAGTGCGCGAGTCCTCGCAGGGCGAGTTGGAGCCCAGCTGGTTGGTCTCGTAGCTCCGAATGACACCATCCAAGGGGAAATTGAAGACGAACTCGTTCTCCCTTAGCACTAGGTTCACCTGGGCGAAGAGTAAAAGGACTTAAACTCAAAACTGAACTGAAGTGCAACTCCAAACTACAACTTCTTGTGTGAAATGTGTTTCCTAATATTTCTCCCGACCAACCTCTTCCATGTCGCCTCTGATAATGAATAATTTTTTTTTTCGTGGCCAGTATTTATACGGAGAATTTTGAAAGAAACCGAGATCGAGGGCTACTATGCTCCACAGTTATGTTGGCATTGGTTAATACTTTAATTGGAAGGAAGAAGCCATGGCTTCCGTGATTGTTTTTAAATAATTCGAGAGGAAAAGTGAAATACTACTATGTCACCTGTCGATAGTAACAGAATTGGAAGAAGGAGCTGATATATCTCATTATAGGCTTGGAATTATACCATTTGAAACTCAAAGAGTCACTCATCCTACTCTGAAACTCTGTCCTATTCCTGGCCATCCGGCTATGCCCTTCGGCAGAAGTGATCCTGGTTCTAGGGGACTTATATAAGACTGGTTCGAGATCCGCTGGACTACACAATGGGAAGATTTGCGCACTCAGATTACCATGCGGCACCTGGTCCTCCGCAGCTAAGGCATTAGGATTCACTCACATCGTACGGACTCAGCTGGGGCAGTTGGGACAGGAAGCGCAGGGCGTTCAGGCTGAAGTCCCGGATATTGGAGCGCACACAGTTGGCGGCGTCTTTTACTGCGAACTTGAACATCTAGACGAGTAGACTACGGGATATATAGGTTCTATATGTTCGCTCCGCCCGTTCCGCTGCAGCTATAATTAACGGTAATAATATTTCAGATTCCGTAACCTTGCGCGCACGTTGGAAATTGGCGTAGAGCGAGCGGGATGGCTGGATGGATGCAGTTGGGTGGTGGGACGGGCCCGATACGAAGCGGAAGACGAAGAAGTCGAGACAGGAGTCGGTTCCGGGGAACGGAGGACAGCCCGGAGATAATAATAAATACGGAAATCAAAGACACCAGGGAGACCGGATAGCCCGACCGGCGTCTATTCAGTTTCCTTTGGCAGAATCACGGCTCCCATAGAGTGAGAGAATGGGGTCGTGGCAACGTCCGACCGATCCGGCGATCTGTTTTTGTACTTTTGTGTGCGAAGTACGGACAATTTCGACGAAAAACAAACGTATAATGAATATAGAACATATATACAAATCCAACAGCTGTTTGGGGGCTGCCACATGTGGGTGAAAGGCCCACTTGTCCGGCAGCTCTGGTTGGGGCTTACCTGCGGAGCCGATAAGTTATCGGCTCCACTCCCACCACTAGGCGATTTGACTGTACATTGACAAAAACACATACCTATATGTTTACATATATAACACTTGATATAAATAAACATATTGAAAGGGTTTGTTTTGTGTATTACGTGTCTGCATTCGATTCCAAACAAGATCCTTTTGGATCTGAGAACAGTGCGCTAACTAGAGAACCGAGAAGGAAGCCGAGGGGACGCACGCACACACCTGCAATCGTGGAAGCAGAGCTGAAGCAAACGAAGTGGTTACAGCGGAGAGTGTGTAGGAGTACCCAACACCCGAATCACAGACCCGAGAATCCGTGGGCGACAAACAGGACAAGGCTGACCAGGAGCAATGGCTGGATCCGCGCTGCGACGCCTCATGGCAGAATACAAACGTAAGTCCGGGAGCGAAGTCCACAGGCAAAGTTCTTCGGCAGCTAATTACCATTTACCACCTCCAGAGTTGACACTCGATCCGCCCGAGGGCATTGTGGCCGGACCCATCAGCGAGGACAACTTCTTCGAGTGGGAGGCACTAATTGCGTAAGTATCTCTGTCCGCACGGACTCGCGAATCCCCTCCAGAATAATCGCAACCTGTTCTTTGAACCTTGAAGCGGACCCGAGGGAACTTGCTTCGAGGGCGGCGTCTTTCCGGCTCGATTGGTCTTTCCGCCCGACTATCCGCTGAGTCCGCCAAAGATGAAGTTTACTTGTGACATGTTCCATCCCAACATATTCGCCGATGGCCGAGTCTGCATATCTATACTTCATGCCCCCGGCGACGATCCCATGGGCTATGAGCTGTCCGCCGAGCGATGGAGTCCTGTGCAGAGTGTTGAGAAGATTCTTTTGAGTGTGGTCAGCATGCTGGCAGGTAAGTAGCTCGTTGCCCAAGAAGGCTGCATAGTCTGTGACCACTTTGAGCTAAGCACCGCTTCGCCAACAGAACCCAACGACGAGAGTGGAGCCAATGTCGATGCAGCCATCATGTGGCGCGAACGGAGAGACGAGTTCAACACCATCGCCCGACGACTGGTGCGCAAAACATTGGGACTGCCCACATAGATGGCAATTCGTCCACGGACTGGCACTGGAACTGGTTAGCCCACAAAGAGACACCCAGACCCCGCCACCTTCCCATTACGATCCCTTCCCAACCCGATTCCAGGATAGCGCCTAGCGAAACCGACCCCAACCCGAAACAGAACCGAAAGCGAAAACAACAGCAGACATGACGAGCTAACCCACAGTTCCCACACCTAAAGACGTTTCAAATTAGCGAAATTCACGAAACCTAGCAATAAAATCGACTGTTAAACAACCAGACAGCAGTGCGTCCCGTCTAGAGTTGCATTTCCCGGAACTACTGATCCCGAACAGCCTATTAGCAGGCAGCTCGGAGACCCATTACCATTACCAGGCAACTAGTCGGTTGCCAAAGGCCCAAAAGAATCCGTAAATTTTGAAATTGTAAAATTCAAGTTTTCTACCGATACAAATTGTTTTTTGGAGTCACTCGTTCTCTGCAAAACTCGTCAAAGCCTTCATAGAACGGCCACTTTGAGCTGTCTATATAACCTGCTGCTCTGTAAACCTTTCATTAAATAGTTTAAAGAAAACATATTGTATATAACGTGAAAACTTTTTTTTTGGTATTTCAGCGAGTCGTATAAGTGTAAAATATATTTTATGAATGGAACAATGTGAAACATGTGTCTAGTAAATAGGAAAACACTTGTAGACCTTACCGCACGACTGTGCAAACATTAGACTTCTTCAGGGCCTAGACTTCTCCCAAAAATTCCTTGTAACTGTTGAACGTGTCCAATGCACAAGGCCACTAACACTTTACCCTTGCAGGGAAGACGCACACAAGCTTCTGTAGTTTCGGTTTATTTTTATGAATTACGATCGGTACATTTAGATTAAATATGTGTATATAAAATAAGTCTAAATCGATAACGTGCGATGGATAGACCCAGTTTCCGTTGGCCAGTTCCAAGTCCTTCCTAATTGTTTCTATGTATTCGTATATATATGTTCTACCACGCAATTGTAAATGTCTTATTTGGTTAAGTAAATTGATTACAGTGTGCCCCGATAAGGCGTGTGTATATAGGGTGTGCCCCAGAGGTCGTGGTGCACTCTTCATTTCTTAAATTAAATTGTAATTAATAACAGACTACTAATCAATCCTAGTGTGGCGGGATTCCACTTGGTATCAGTGACTTCGCAGGTGCCTAGGCCTTCTACCGAAGCACCTCCTATCCCCTTCTCTATTTAATAGCACTCCCGGTCGTTGGTATCCCTGGCTTTAGGTGGGGCTTGGTGCTAGATTGGACCCCCTGAGTCGGGGAGCTTTTGATGCGCATTGGGGGCGGCAAGCCACGTCAGTGCAGAGTTCTTTGAATCAATAATCCCGCTTTTTTGGACTAGATAAGGGGGGAATCAACTCTTGGGGAGCCCAGTTTAGCGGTGGATTACTAGATAAAACTCCCCACATACGAGGGATCAAAGGTGTAACAGAATCATGTGATATTCTCTGTTTATTCGCCTTCACCGGCAATTAGAGTGCGCAAGGTAGTTATCAAATTGACGTCGGCGAGGGTCACTGGGCAGCCAAAATTCCAATTACCGGGCCAGCATAAATTTATGCTCCCGTTTCAAGCATTCCACTTGATTCAGACTACAATTCGAGTCAGTGTGTGTCGAAACGGTGCTTTTATGGATGCAAAGTTTCTCCGGGCACCCAGTTACGGTGGCTACTGCCAATGCCCCCCTGCACGGTGGGCCGAGTTCGGCGTAGTCTTCTCAAAAGTCTATGGGGGTGGTCTACAGTCTACTGTCCTCTGCCATCTATCATGGGTCTCAGAACCAACATCCGTCTGGTTCAAAATCTTATACATTGGTTGGGGGTTGGTCACCTACATTATATGTCTCGTGCTCCGACTAACATGCTATCACTTACAAGCTTTACTTTTCTTTAAGATCATAATCATTTTGTAGTGTAAAGTATCATAGTTTAGTTAATTGTTTAAGTTTCTTTCAGGGACCACAACAGACAACATTATCTACGTACATATACGCACCATAAATCACCCATAACCCTAGCATTTATATTTAAAATAAAAACAATTATAAATAGAACCTATTTAAGTACAATTATTGGAATAATTGGTGCAGTCCCTGGGTTTTTAATCGACTTCAGTCCATTTGTCCCACTGTGCGCGGGTGTGTCATAGTTTCGGATTGTGGGCTGGTGGCGTAATTAACCTTTACGAAACCGGTTAAGTATTTCTAATGCCGTGATGCCGTGCAAACAAAAATAACAAGTGACAACAGAAGCAGGCCGAGATGCAAGTGAAAGCGGGAACAGTCATGCCGCAAGGGATCGGGCGGGGTAGAAAGGAACACAAACATAATGGGTATAGTTGTATAATTGCACATACGGAGTGTTTTAAATAAAAAGGCAACAATCAAACTTAACAGGTTAAAATTAGACACACTGGACTGGAAACTAGAGAATGAAGATGTCGAGCGCCTCCGCCAGCTAGTCGACATGGTACTCCGTCCTATGCGGCGATCCGCGCCGCTTCTCAGCCACGAATGCGTTGCTAATGCCGGCCAGACTGGTTACTCCTCGAATGCCAGTGCTGCGGAAGTAGATCAGCAAATACTGCTCGCCATGTCGCAGTTCCACGTCGTCGGCAAAGTCCAGGCGCACCTGCTCCTGCGAATTGGCTTCCTGGTGCCGCCTTAGCCTCTGGCGATTTCTGTGGTGGTGTCTACCCCGCCTGTGAGTAGCCGGAGTGTCGAATGGGTCCGGCTCATGGTTGGAATCCGAGGACGTGGGGGACTCTGCCTGATTCACGTACTCGTAGGCGGCGTAGTCCGCCAAACTGGCGTACTCCAGGGGATAGATGCCGATCCAATCGTTGGGACCCTCCTCGAACTCCGCCTGCTTCTTGTACTCCACGGTATTCTCGTCCCCAATCTTCCAAACCGTTATCGACGAGAAAACCACACCCGGCACTCTTACGCTCGGATAGAGCTTCACCTTAAAGTCACTGGTCACTGGCTTGTGGTCGCTGATGGTGTAGACGGGGTGCGATTTGTACGAGGACTGCTCAATAGACAGCTGCATTCCAGGCTGCCTGTTAAGGGGCTGCACGGCGTACATTATGCGATCCGTCCAAGCTGGTCTTCGCTTTAGATCGTACTCCGAGCTCCCCTCCCGGAACTTGAAGGTGGGCGGAAAGGCGGGCAGTCGCTCTTGCAAAACCTAAGAATGATACGGTCTTAGTCTCATGTCTCGAACTTAACTAGTGCTGTGCTACTACCTGGAAGGCCTGCTGGGTCTGCTCGCGCACATGGTACAGTTGGTCCCGTTTCATCAGAGCCTCGTGCTGGGCCTCGTCGCTCACCAGCTGCCGCACTTCGGAGGCGGAGTCGCTGCCCTCCAGCCGGAAGTTGAGGTCACCAAACCAAAACACATAGTCGTGGTCGTAGATCTCTCGATAGCGCTTGACGTGGTAGTGGTGGTTCTCGAGAATCTGACGATAGTCCTCGATGCGTTCGTCCAACTGGTGATCGTGGGCTGCCAAATGGGCAACCACAAAGGCCAAACCGCATCCGTAGAGGGTAAACCTGATACTAACCGCTCCTTTGTTGCCCCAAATGCCACCGAACCCAGTACGCGTGAACTCCGCCTCAATGTCGTGAAGGTGTTCCACATGCTTCCGTCGGACGAACATGCTCAGCAGCAGGCCCTGCATCTGCTCCGTTTTAATGGCCACATAGTCGTAGTTGCGCAGCAGCTCCTTGGCCTTGTGTGTCCAGGGATCCTCCTTGAACAGACCAAGCACCTGTTGCTGCGGCTGGGCGTTCACCTCCTGCAAGCCCAGGGCATAGATGTCCGGCAGATGGGCCTTCTCTTCTTCCGACTCCTCGGCGCCTACGTCGTGCAGACCCAGCAGCTGTCGAAGGGAGATGTTGTCTGGGAAGCGGCTGCCCACATTCCAAGTGACCACGTATACTCGGTAGGTCTCCAGCTGCTGCTTCGCGCTCAGAGCAGCCTTCGCCTCGTCCACCTCCGTTTTGGCTGCCTCCGTCGTCTGGCTCATTGTATTCCTCGCAAAGTGGAGATAAGAAATAACAAAACCAACTGTCGCTGCACTGCACCCACTGTTTAGATTAACGTGTTTACCCTATTGATAAGGGGCGTTGTTCTGATCGGCGGTTTCCCGCTTTTAAACTATCTTAGAGCTGAACGCGGAACTGGGGTGGTGCCTTCTTAAACCTGCAATTGGGAAACTATGAATTACGTTTGTTTGCTAGACCAAAACAACAACAATAAAGCTTAAATGCAACAACACAGCTCCATCTGGCTGACCGTTCGACCAGCGCCAAAGAATCCCAACCACCTGCAAATGGCGGCCTGGCCACACCTTTAACCGACAATTCATAGATGAATATAAACTCTGGAAGCCCAGAGAGATTGAATTAAATATAATGCATTATATACCTTTTGGAAATATTAGTTTCAGTTAAACTTGGCAGGTATTCGATATTTTAGCGAATATGATAAAAATATATTCTTTTCGGGAAATATCGATGTTTCTTTTTTCAAAATTGCTCATCTCTAGTTACCAAAAATACCAGAAAAATCGATACAATATTAAAATATATCGATGTACGGTATTTTTTGAATGTATATTTTTGACATCCCCATCTCTAGTTGGAAGTTTAAACGGAACTTATTCTGCGCGGCGTCGCTTTTTTCCCCCTTGATTTTGTGCAGTGCCTTGATTTGAAACTCGCTGAAAATGGAGACTCCGCGCCGCAAGCTGCGCGACCTGCATTTGGAAAACGTGCAGAACAGCAGCACCCCAATCTGCATTCCGCCATCGCCGCTGCTGAAGACCCTTGGCCACGGCACCGGGGTCAGTGTTTACCGCCTGGACCGCTCCCCGCGCCAGGGTCAAGTGCGCTCCCCGTGGGCCGTCAAGCGCATCACCCAGAACCCCAGGATCAAGAAGGACCCGGTCTTCAACGAGCGAATCATGCACGAGGCCCAGATTTTGCGGTAAGCGGCATTACATGTGTGTGCGTGCGTCCTGGCTGGCTCTGGAAGTGTGTGCGCTGTTGCATGCATGTGCGTGCGTCATTAGAGTGGCCCAGTTTTCATTCCTTGCCCCATTTCTTCCCGGAAAATGCACTCCCCGTTGATAATCCCGAGCAGACAAGTCTTTGAAGTGAAATAAATACTCGTTGCCAATCAGATCACCACGGTGACATGCATTTCCCTTGGGCTGGTGTTTATCGGCCCAACAAGTAAACACCCATCTGCAAAATAAGTGAGCGGCCCTTCCTACGGCCCCTGGAATTTCCCTGCAACTCCCCCATTTTCCCCGGACGAAAAACTACTCGAAATCTGGCGGCAAAATTCAAATAAAACCTCCGCTCTTTTTTTCCAGGAAACTGAAGCATCCCAATATCGTAGGCTTCCGCGGATTGGTCACCGGTCCCGGAGGAGTCAGCACTCTGGTCCTGGAGGTGTGCAACACCTCGCTGGGATCCATTCTGGAGGAACGCCATGACGAGGATCTGGGCCCCTTGCCGCCCAAGAATACCTTAAAAATGATCATGGATGTGGCCATGGCCTTGGACTTTCTGCACAACGAGGCCCGCCTGCTGCATGGCGATCTCAAGTCCTTCAATGTCCTGATCAAGGGCGAGTTTGAGATTTGCAAACTATGCGACTTTGGGGTGTCCATGCCGCTGGACGAGAACGGTGAGGTTAACATGGTTAAAAACGCAGCGCAATGTTACGTGGGTGAGTATGCTGGCAGCCAATAGAACTCTGCTCGTCAACTATAACGAAACCTTACTTCTTTCACTGCAGGAACCTGCCTCTGGTCGGCTCCGGAGGTAATCGATCAGGTCGAGATCATCGACAGCAAGGCTGACATTTTCAGCTTTGGCCTGGTTATCTACGAGACCTTGGCGCTGGTCCCACCGCACACGTTGGAACTGGACGAAGCGCTGGGCGAGGACTTGGAGAACTCGCACGACTTGGACGCCAATAAGAAATACAATAAGCAGCAGGTCCAAAAGCTTGATTTCACTGACTGTACCGAGTCCTCGGTCAACTTCGAGGAAGACAAATCAGAGCTTGAAGGCATGGAAGTTAGTCAACAGGTCGACGCGGAGGAGCCATCCCTTGCGGAGTCCGAAGGCAAGGAGACCTCTGAGGAAGAAGATGATACAAAAGAGAATGACATCTCCGAGTTTTCGCTGAACAATCTGCAGTCGGCCTACGGCACGCGCCCACCACTGCCGGTTGCATTCCAGCTGAGCGCCGACTACAACTGCATCGTGGAGCTGTTCTACCTGTGCACTAATGCCCTCAGCGAGGATCGCCCGGCTGCCAGGACCATTTGGCAGAGCCTGGAAAACAATGCACTCAACGTCGGATGTGGCGGGGACTAGACTTTGTATCATGCGGATGATGAGCCACTTCTTCCACTCGGAGACCGTTTGTTAACCACAGATTGGCAGTGTTCTGTGCATAATCTTACCTAGCTATAAGTTTTATACATCAAACAAAAGGAAACAAACGGCATCCGACACTCGCATTCGTTATAAGTGCATGCGTGCTTATAGGAGTTTTCAAAAAAGATCTGAGATATATTTATACAGTAAATACTCTTTAACATTCCCTGATTCTCTGCCCCTGCAATTCGAAAAGGAGGAAGGCGAGGAGAACTGTAGGAGCCACGGTTTCGGTCAATATCGGAACAGGGCTGTTAGATCTGAAGGCCAAAACAAGGAAGGATGGAATAAATATTATCCAAAGAAACAACTAAGTGTCGATATGGTTTCTCACCCCTATTATTCAGCGGCGGACAACAGACAATTCATTATCGACCTAATGAATAACACCAATCAAAATCTGGATGCCAGAAAATAATTTAGCGTAAATTGAATAAAATATGTATGTGTAAGACAGCCTCCCACCTTGAATCTAATGTTCGAAACAATGATATGATGTGTTAGCGATTGAAACTCGAGTTATGAACCCTTCCAGAAAATGAAGTACGCCTCGGTTACAATTTTACTTAGGTTTATTAAAAAATAATAATACATACATCCAAATATAAGTTCTGTCTTTTCTGTTGTTCAGCTAGAACACACATTTATTCTCTCGTAGATGCGTGAGCGACTTGAAGATTTTGGATCGGGAATTCCGGAGACTATAGGTTGTTCTTGTTCGGTAGAAGCTTTGATTGTTTGACAGTGTTAGAGGATATGCTTGTGGGGATGGGATGTGGGCGAGGACGTTGTGGATACTCATGGGGGTATAGTTCAGATTCGCTTCTGTCTCTAGTCTAGACCTTGCTATCTATATTTGTATATTATATGTATATTTCGTTATGATAAGGTGCGATCTCTAAGGTTATTAGCATTAGGTTTGCCTTTCCGTCTCATAAGTATAGTGGTATGTTAACTTCAAGCCGAGCGGATGGCGCGGCATCCGCCCGGGGGTCTGTCTCCTCCGTGTGATTTGACTAAAGCGTACCCGGACTTCGACTAACTCTACATAGATACGTGTATAAAATAAAGTATTATCCTCTTGTATATATATATAAAGTATCGAATTGCTCTCTTGAAGGCGAAGGCGCTGTTGGTGTTTCGTTTGTTAATTTATCTCCTCGATATCGTCGTTGCTCGCTGCGTAGATCGTTAGCTTTCGTTACAAACAAAGGAGTATTGGACACATTGGGACAAAAAAATGTTAAAAATATAAAAAAAATACAGTGTATAAGATAAAATAATCAACTACAAAATGTAATGCCAAATAATTCAAGAACGGTTTAAAAATACATAGCAGACATACAAGGACACTCGCACACTTTCATCTCAGGATAAAAATAATCGAGGATCAGTAGGGTCTACTGATCCGTAAAAGTACATAAAATGGAATGTTTTGGATATAAATTAGTCGTGTTCGTGTGATTTGGTCGTACAATTCCGATTGATTTTCGAATAAGTTGGTCATCCTACCACTCTGCCTTCTGCATTTGATGCTCTCTCTCTCTCTCTCTCCTTCTCGCTATAGCTGTCTCACTTTAATCTAATGCAACAAGTAAGCATAACAAGACGTAAATCTTACAAATTTAAATACACATAATATATATATATATATATGGAAAGGAAAAGATAAAAACAAGGACTGCATTCAAAAACGTGCAAATGAATAAGTGTGTTGGGGTTGCGAGTTGTGTGCGGAATGTATGGGGAGTCGTATGACTAAGTGTATGAGCGACTTCTACAGATCCCTCACTTACTCCAGGAGTGCCTATGTTCTAGTTGGCCAGTCCTGTTCTAAGTGAGCGATGCATATTCGATTGTCTTCAGCAGACCTAACTCCAAATAATTGACTCAAGTTGGACGAACTTATCGATGTGGGGAAAAGGTAAGTCTGCTAAACCGAAATGTCTCTTCTCGTAGCTGCAGTGGTTCTGCCTTGTCCGCGGCGCGAGGCTCTTACAAGTGGAGCACTCCGTCCTTGACGTCGCTGGCCATTATCGTGGAGGCGTTTGAGCCCGCCTGCTGGTGATGGGACGAGGGTAGTGGGGACGGCTGGGACGCCACCGCCGACTGGTGGTTGTGATTGGCGGCGGAGGACGTGGGGCTCTCGTCCAACGTGACTCCCGTGAGATCCACTATGTCGTCCTGGTCGTCGTGCTCGATCTCGTCAGAAGTGTTGGTGTTGTTGGTGTGATGCGAACTGCTTGAGAGCTGGCTGTTCCTGGAGAACGAGCCGCGGTGCGTGGACGTCAGCGTCCGTTGGTTGGCCGGCTTCACTGTGATGATCAGATTCGAGCTATTGGCCACCATCATGTCGGTCACTTGGTCCAGAGTCTTTCCGGCTACCTCGATGCCGTTTACCTCGATCACCTCATCGTTGACAGCCAGCAAGCCGGTGCTCTCCGCCAGGCCTCCCGGCACCAAGCGGGATATGAAGATTCCCGGCTGTTTCTCCAGTCCGCTGGCTGTTACCCGCACCGAGGTTCCGTCCCGAATGTAGAAGCCCAAAGGCTTGTCGCTGCCGTGCTTCAGGAGCCTCACCCTCCGATGGGTTTCCGGCACAATGTCCACGTCTATGATGGCCGACACCTGTCGGAAATCATGCGGTATGGAAATAGACGGCGCCTTTGTCTTCACCGGAGTGTGGCCCATAAGTATGCTGCCTATTAGGTTTCTGGGTTTCATGGTGCCGAAGCCGGAGTACTCGTTCAGATCATCTACAAACAAAGGGAGCAGTCAAGAGAGTGATACCATGGCTAATCTGCGCCGGAACTCACCTTTTCTCTGCACAATGACCCGCAAGAGGGGGCGTGCCGTCTTCAGGGCGCGTCCGAAGTTGTCGTCGTTGTTAATGGGCAGCAGATCGTTGTCCCGCGGATCTATATAGAGGATGAGAAACTGTATGTTGGCCAGCTTGTGCAGCTGCTCAATCAGAGCCGCGAACTTGTCGAAGCTCTGCTCCGTCTCGTTGCGCTTGAAACTCCAACGGCGGAACTCCGCATCGAACTGGAAAAAATGCGGCGGAAGTTATAGGATTGATTTGGACATTTCCCCTAGATCTAATCCCCCCAGAATGATATGCGAGCTCCGATCCCCTGCCAACCTACTGCTATGCGCATGAATCAGCAGCTCAGCGGTGAAAGGGGCGTGGGGATTTTGTGGCGGCTCGGGAGGGGGAGCGTTGCCCAGGGTCGGATCGGAAGCTGTTGTGGACTCACCTTCGATTTCACCTCGATCAGATTCGTGTCCCCGCTGGCCGCTGCAGCGGACGTTGTGTTTATCTTGTTCTTCGACATTTTTTCCCCTGCTCACAATTTTCCACACAAGAGTCGCTCTTTCGGTTTGGACTCTTTTTTGTAACTGATCTTCAGGATCGGGCCCAACCGAACCGATTGGATGCGAACTGAACCGAACCGAAGACAGGGGCAGCGAAATGAAAAGGCTTCCAATAAATTAGAGTTAGAAAGGTAAATTAAAACTAATTAAATAAAAGAAATGGATGGTGGATGGAGGAATCTCGTTCAGCGGTGTAGTGTTGGTGAACGCGCAGGTGTTGCGGAATGCAGCCACAGTGTTGGCCAACGCCGGGCAACAACGCCCTGCATGCAAGTTTTTAAATTATTTTAGTTTCAAAAGCCCATTTAATCTGTGGTTAAAGCCTGATGCAAGGCCTAAGTCTGTATTATTCAGTTGAAACGCGAAACTAAGAAAGGGAGTGCTAAACGATATTTTGCAACAGTGTGACCATGCTGCATCTGAGAAAGAGCCATCGATGTTTCTCTACCGCCACTGCGAGGGTTTCTGTAAAATTCGTCCCTGTTTTTTTGTGTTGTTGTCGAGCATAAAATGAAATTGGACAACAAAATTTGTTTTCCTGCGGATAAATAAATACACAAAAACACGTACACAAGATCAGCGAAGGCGAGCTATTTGATTTCAAAACAATAACAGATTAGAAACAAAATTTCTAGTTGCCTCGACACTCAAGCCCCACAACAACACGGAGAAAAGGAAAGAAACGCGACCACAGCAACAGCAACTTCAGTTTCCACCAGACACTGTTTTCCTCCAGCTGCCGTCCAGCTGGGGAGTCGCATCCCTTTTCGCGCGACGTGCGTCCCTGAAAGGCGCTCGGCTGCAGGAACCAGCGCCTGACGCGAAGCCTTGAGACGCATACACACCGTCGCACTTGAACCCTCGCTCACTCACACAGACACACACACAGACAGGAGCAGGACAGGGGCAGGCGGAAGCAGCGAAGAGGACAGGAAGCACAGTCAGCACCATGAGCTCGGTAATATAAACATTGGATGACTCCAGACTGGCGTAGCTCATGATGGCAGCAAGCTGAACATAGAAGATGGTACAGTCAGTCCTGGAAGGCTAAGGGGGCTGTGTCACGTGTCCTACAAGTCCTTTAGTCTCACACATGTGGTTGAGGACACTAGACCCGGCGAACTGACCCTTGGCCTTATCCAGGATTATATGTATATAAGGACGTTATAAAAAGCGCTTTCTGAGCTTCGCCCATGGCTTGCACTTTTGTGCCCTCTGTGAAGAACCTGCTAACTTTATCCAATCCTTTTGCAGCAATATTCTAACGTGGAGAACCTGTCCCCCCAGACGATAAGGCAGGTGATGCGGGAGCTGCAGGAGATGGAAACCACGCCGCCGGAGGGCATCAAGGTGCTCATCAACGAGAGCGACGTCACGGACATCCAGGCGTTAATCGACGGACCCGCCGGCACCCCCTATGCCGCTGGCATTTTCCGCGTCAAGCTGACGCTAAACAAAGATTTTCCCCAGACGCCCCCGAAGGCGTACTTCCTAACCAAGATCTTTCACCCGAACGTCGCTGCCAACGGGGAGATCTGCGTGAACACACTGAAGAAGGACTGGAAGCCGGATCTGGGCATCAAGCACATACTCCTGACCATCAAATGCCTGCTGATCGTACCCAATCCGGAGTCGGCGCTCAACGAGGAGGCCGGAAAGATGCTGCTCGAGCGCTATGACGACTACTCACAGCGGGCGCGCATGATGACAGAGATTCATGCCCAGGTAAGTGGTTCCCAGTGGTATTATGCGCCGAATGCTAATTACCTTTCCCTGTTAGCCCGCCAAGTGCGCGGCAGGCGCAGCTGGGGACTCCAAAGACGATGACGGCCCCTCGACGAAGAAACACGCCGGCCTGGACAAAAAACTGCAGGACAAGAAGAAGGAGAAGTTGCTCAAGGAGAAGAAGCGCATGCTGAAGAGATTATGAGACGCATGAGGCGCGCGAGTTCCAGAAGCAGAAACACTGAACAGAAGGAGCAGGAACAGTATCAGTAACTGTAGGAAACTGAAGGATGTGAAGGCCAAGTGATGGATTGGCAAGGCGGGCGTGGGTAGGGTATCCAGACCCACAGGGCCAGAGAATAGGAGCAAAGCTAGTGTGGTAGAAGCTAAGAAGCAGAAGCAGGCGCGCTATAAAATTTTACACTGATCTGATGATTAACAAAAGAAACAAAAGAAAATCACGCAAATAGGAGGAGCAACAAGGAGGATAAGCGGAGGAAACACCAACCTAGATCATTTAGAGGCGTAGAAAATGCGGATTCGGAAGTTAAAGTTGAGGCAAAATTTCGGTGGACCGAGAGCAAGAACCACTCACTCCAAAGAAATGTGCATCCAGTTGCCACATACGGTTACATATTTAAATCACACACTCATACACAGACACACCTTTTGGTAAGACAGCATCTGTCAGTCAGCTTAGAATGTAGACGAAACAAAAATTGAAAGAATATGAGCGAAGAATATGAGCATCCAGAGAAACCAAGAGAAATGGAAATGCAACCATCTTCGAAGTATGTAGTTCTTTTCTTAACACTATCCTAGCATAATTTATTTAATTAGTTTAAAGATAATCAAGGAGTATATAGCCCATCGCCCATCGCCCATCGCCCCTCGCCCTCGCCTCATACGCCCTCTGTCCCATCCACCCCGCCCTGCCCCTGCCTCCTCAGATACATATATCTCTAACGCATCACCGACTCACCTTAACTCACCTTGTAATCCGTGCACCGGCATATGGTTAACCATTTCGTCTATTTTGTTTAAGTAAGTTCTTGATTTCCACCACTAGGCTTAAGATAAAACCAATCACACATCCAAAAATACAACTTATAAATGATTGACAAACCTTACGAGCTGTCGCATTATGGTAGAGATCGAGGCTAAGTACTAAGGCTAAGGACGAGCTGCGGAGGATTAGCTCCTTCCCCGTTCGCCGTCCCCGTCCCCCGTGCTTCTACTTCTTTTCCGTTCGTACATCCTTTCCCGCACCAACGACCTCATGCAAGTCCACCCAGGCGGACGGCGAGTAACAAGCAATAAAAAGAATAAAGTGAAAAGCATGTTTCTATACTGTCGCCGGAATACTGTATCTTCTGGCTGCAACTGCCTCCTGCACTGCATCTTCCAGATCCTCTAGCGCTTCGGAAGTCGATAGATAAGACCTGCTGCGGTCGGTTTCTGGCTCTCTGTCGGCCAAGCACGTAGCGCGTGCCAATAACAATGGGCATTTCCTACATAGTTCCGCTCCCCTTCCGTTCCGCCCACCGGAACAGTTTACGCTCCACTCTGGGTTGCCGGGGGGGACGCCAAGCCGAACCCGTTCCCCCGATTCCGCGAACTGTCATGAGACATCTATTGCGCGTCCAAGCACACACACACTGGCGCGCATTCCAGTCCGCTGACTGAGCGGATGAGTAGGTGTGTGGTTCTCGCTCCGAGTCCGGGTCTACGGGTCTACGGCGGGTCTAACCTTCAGCCAGCTTGTCGTTCGAGCCGCGTTCCATGCCGCCAATAGCCAATACCGTCTCTGGGTGCTACCCTGGAGCTCCGCAGGTGAGTAAGTGCTCGAAACCTCTTCTTTAGCGGACCTGAAGAAAGCTGCAGCTTGCTGGCCAAGTGCGGATACCTCCAGCGACTTAGGGTATCAGCCAGCTCTTCGCTCTCGCCAGCCAGCTCTCTCCCGCTCTCATCGATGGAGCTCAGTTCGATCGTGGCTCAGTTCGGAGCCAGGGGCGGGTCTCGATCGAGGGGGCTCGGACCGCGGTGGAGTGGCTTCGGTGGTTCGATTGGGAAAGCCCCCCGACTCCACGCCCCTGGATGGGGGCTCTCCGCCAAGCAGCAGCGGACTCTCTCCGAGTCGGACTTGAATGAATTTCTGCCCAAGTGGCCAGCCAGCAGATGGACCGACCGCAAAATGGAAAAATGGAGAATGGAGGTCGGCGATCGGCGGGCGGGAGAGCGGCGGGCGGCTAAAGTTGGGGCTAAAACCAAAACCAAAACCAAAGCCAAAAGCAAAAGCCAAACAGCCAAGCAGCTAAACAGCCAGCGAATGGCGAATAACAACAGCAGCAGGTAGATCAGTTGTGAATCTGGCACAGGCGGACGAATATCAACAAACGATTTGGCTGGCTCGGCTCCAAGCGAGGCAAATTAAAATCGAAAACAAAAACAAAAACCAAAAGGCCCGATCGGATCTCGGATGTGTGTGCTGTGTGTGTCCCTGTGTGCGTAGATCAATATATATATTATTATTGTGATTTTGCCGCAAGTCCGTCGCGAAGAAATAAATCAATAAGCTCCGGACCAGGACTCTTCCGGAGTGAAGAGTCGGAAGTCGTTGGTCGTCAGTTGTCAGTTGTCAGTCGGGAGTTAGTGCAGAGATCGCCGAGCGAGCTGTGGACAGGCTCCCCCAGCAAAGGACCAAGTGATTAGCTAGCATAAGCCGAACAAGGATATCTCCTCGCGGGGACCAGCTTTCCCGCCCAGGGGAGGGAGGAGCGTGTGCTCAGACTGTGCCAAGGGGGCCAGCTTGGAGCCCTGTTGGCCTTTTTAGCAACATCTGTTTGCCCAGCTTCCCATGTGTTGTATCTTGGCTAATTGGCCAGCTCCCGCCCGCTCCCTCGCTCCCTCGCTCCTCGCCCGCCGCGCTTGTTTGTTTTCTTTGCTGTTTTCTGCTTTTTTTTCAAGTGATCGCTTTGAACCGTCCTCCCTTTTTTTGACAGTGTGTGCCAGTGATCTGATCTGATTGGATCTCGCGATTCTAGTCGAACTAGAACACCTCCGTTTCGGTTCGAGTGTACGGTCCATACCTGTATTCCAGCACTACTATATATAGTCAGCGGTCGTGGGCCGAACCAGCCAAAGCTATTCAAATGGAATCCGAGCGGATCGGTCGGTGGACCAGCGGGACCTGTACTTTTTTCCAGTGCACCTCTATGACGTTGCCACGGTCGCCTTAAAAGGGCTTCGCATATGCCGACAGTGAGGCCAGGCTCGGGCGGAACCCCAACCGCACTAGAACCGCTCAGCACCACCGCCAAGGCCCAAGCGCCTCGCCATCGCGGCCCATTCAGCGATCCGCCGATTTGCTGAATGAATTCGATCGGTCGCCGCTTTCCAAGGCGCTCTCAGCCCGGTCGTGATAGGAATGCCGCACTGTGGCTGGCGGCCGACCGACTGACAAGTACAAGCAAACACACCCACATGATAGTCTATATAAACATTGGCATACGGATCACGGTTACGGTTCTGTAGTGCCCGGTGTGGGCCGAAGAAAGCAAGGGGCTGAAGGGGGAGAACCCGATCACTTGTTCATATTCAGCGATCAATATTAGCAATGCTTGTGGTCCACAGTTTCTCTCAGTGCTCTGTAATGTGTAGGTATGCAAATCATTTCGGTCGCCTTGACGGCGGTCGTCTCGCGCATCGTAAAATCCTCCGCTCCGATCTTGTAGATCGCTGTTTTTGTGTCACCAATGTGGCTCGGGTTCGACTGTTTTATTCGAGTTTCGAGAACTCAAGTTTAAGCTTGAGTTTCATTAACAGGCGGGGGCGTTCCGAACGCTTTTGGCCATCGGAGCCCAAAAACGAAAACTCAAACTCATTTTGACCAAATGTGTTTGAAACTATGCGGTTGAAAAACGGCGAGTGGGCAGCTCCGCCAGTTCAACGTTGTTTCGAGAGCAGCAATTATCGCGAATAGGCCAACAAATCACAAAACATTGGCCGGAGATGGCAGGCTGCTGAGATCTGTCCCAGGAGTCGAGTCAAGGCAGTGCCAAACCACTTGTGCCAACGATCGCCAGCTGAAGATGGATGATTATAATAATGGAGACACAAAATACGACTCCGAGTAACCCCTCAGTTTAAAAATAAACAAGAAATAGTCTTATCAACGTTTTAAAAGCAAAAGACGTTGGAATAACATACTCTGGCGCCACCTGGTGGACGTGTTTATCTGCCAAAAATCGTAGCATACTATTGCGCGCGCGAACTAAGTTTAGAGCCGAGACCACAACCAAATGTGAACTCTTGCGAGCTTTAAACTAATTTTAAATCAGAGTTTTTAATTATAAGTGACCTGTTTGATTTATAGGCTGTTGAATGGAATTGAAAACTAAAGGAATCCGGAGTCAACAATAAACCCTTCAAACTTCCCAGAAGCCATGGCTTTGAGCAAATCAAAGGCCGGCGCCAAAGACGAGCAAAACGAACTGGTGAGTACCCCTGCCCCACTAACCACAAACCACCCACCACCCACTACTCCCTGCAATGTAGAGAGTGGAGAATAAAAATAAGCAATAAACCCGCCAGAGATCCAGGTAAGGGGCACTAAAGTAAGTAAAGCTCGGCGGTGCGGGCAAAAACAATGAATGGCTTGGCTGACGGCAACGGCAACGTCGACGACGACGACGACGACGTCGGCAGTGGCTGAGGCAGCGGCAGCGGCAGCGGCAGCGGCCGAAAAAGTTTCAAGCTCAGGTGTAACAAACTAACGGTGCAGCTAGCCGCAGAACCGCAGTCGCGACGCGCCATCGAACCGAGCTGAACTCGCGCGTGCGCGCTCTCTGTTTCGGATCTTCGACTCGACATTCCGCCTGCCACAGGCCGCAAGAAGAACACCACTGGGACAAAGTGCAGCCCGCGCTCGACTTCCGCCGAGGTGCACCTGATTTTTGTTGTTGTGCCGTTTGGTTTAAGCCGCCAACCGACCGCCCCTGGCGCCCCTGGATGGCCCAGGCCGAGTGCAGTGCGACAGTGCAAGCGAGATAAGGCTAAGTGCGCGAGCGGCCGCGGAGAGAAGGGTGAGCGCGCACCACACAAGCTGGACAAAGAAGAAGTTTATTATCTCATTCTGGGGCATCTATCGGAGCCGCGAGCTCGGCTCCGAGCTTTTCCGCTCCAGCGTTATCTCAGCCCCCAGCACGGCGCTGTGGCCAGTGATTAGATCATTTTAATTGCAGAACCGAGCCCGTACTCGTACCCGCAGCCCATTCCAATCGCCGTATACGTGCAAAAAATTAATCATTAGCTCTGGCCCCTAGCTCCCTAGCCCCCTAGGCCCCAGCCACCCCCCACTCTGCTCGCTTCATTTCGTTTTGTTGGCTCTATTCGCTGTCGTGACATTTGTTGTTGTTTTTATTGCTGGCTGCCATTGCATATTTGCTGTACATTCGGCGTTTAGTTTGTACTTCCATTGCTGCCTTCGCCGATCTTCGTGTGTTGCATCATGGGCATCCCCATCCCGATCTCCATCCCCTTCCCCATCCCCATCCCATTCCCCAGAAACAGCGCACGTTCCACATCGCGCATACGCCACGTTGGCCCAGCAAATTAGTTCTAGTATTGGCGCAATATTTCGCCAGTTTCCAGTCTTCCAGTGGGCCTGTGTGTCTCTCTGTCTGTCTGTCTGTGTGCCGGAGAGTGAGCCCCGCGGGCCACGAAAATATTTTCCCACCATTAAGAGGCCCGCCAAGTCCGGCCCCAACAACAAGGCTGAGAAGCACTCACATATAGCCACAAATCATAGCCTGCTCACAAAGTGGACACTGAACAGCGAGAAACGCGGTGCACCTCCGGAGGGAGCTCTCCACAGCCCAAGCTCTGTGCCTCGTCTTGGGCCCACATTTTCCCGCAGTGCAGATCCAATAGCACCCACAACCGATGCAGTTGTTGTTGCTGGTTATGTGTGGCTGCCTTTTGAAAGAGTCAGTTTGTTGTCAGTTGTTTATTGTTGTTGCTGTGGCTGTGGCTGTGGCTGTGGCTGGCCGTTGTTCAACTTGTTTGTTTGGGGCTCCGGCTGGGCCAAGAAGCGAGCGGCGCCGAGCGCGGGAACTGCTTCGGATTTTTCCCGCTCTTCTAAAGGAAACCTCTTGTGGCCTGCCCGCGTGTTTTTTGGACAGCAGCCACAATTCAATGTCTTTGTATGGCCAAGAGGCGTGAATTAAATGCAACTACAACCACGCTGCGCCGGGAGCGGGGTGGGGGCTGGCAGGAGCCCCTTCCAGGGGGTTGCAGGGGGCACGCTGGATGCCTGTTCGTCGGAGACCAGTGCGTGACTTTTGGGCTCGGCTTCGAGTTTGTCTCGGCCTCTCGGCCCGTCTATAGCTGTCTGCACAGAACGAAATGGCCCAGGCCCCAGAGCCCCGGCTCGCCTTCTGGGCCTGCCTTTCTCTCAGTGTACCGCTGGCTTTTGGTTCAAGTAAAAGGCACTGCGATTGCATTAGGAATTGTCAAAGCCCCAGCTCCAGCTCCAAATCCCAATCCGAATCCGAATCCAAACGAGTCGGATTATTTTAATTTCGGTTTGGGCCGCTGACTCACATCTGGGCGTGGCGCTGCCCCCTCCCTATGCCGACTCCTTATTTTTTGGCCACCTCGTGACAAAAGAGGCGGCCTGTCGCTGCCGAAAGCGGCCGAAGAATGCCCGGGAAGAGAAGCTCCTCCTCCCGCCTCCCGCCTCCCGCCTCCCAGACCTCCTCCCTTGCGGCATGCGAGCCACAAATCGATTTGGCCGGAAGCAATTACAAAAATGGCCAAATTGCAGTCACAATTGATGGCTATTGTTATTGCTGTTATTGCTGTTATTGTTGTTGTGGCGGTCTGACGTCATAGGCTGGGGCGATGGGCCAAAAACACCGAAAATAGCAATTCAGGCAGCGCGGGGCTAGATTTATTGTCCGATCGCCTAATTATCGATTCAAGAATCGTTTTGAGCGCTTCTGGGGAGTGCGGGGAGGCGGCGGGGCCTCCGATTCCGATGCCACATCCGTCAGAGCCCCTGGAAGTCGGCCGATAAGTGGCGGTGAAGACGGGAGCGATTTTATGGAAATCATTTGCTTCCAATTAGTGGGTTTTCCGTCCACAGCCCGTTTCCCCTTCATACTGTTAGTGCCCTAGTGGCAGAACTCCGTTTCCCAAGCCAGCTGGCCGGGTGCCCCCTGACCTGACCTTTGAACTGACCAGCCAAGCTTGCTTTTGGCCGAGTTTCTACTACCTTCGGTTTCATTTTACCGCCCTGACCTGCGCCGCTGCCCTTTGCGGCCTCCGGGTCACTGACCCTGGGGGGAGGGGGCGCGGATCTGGCCCACTCCCTCCTAGGCCGGACCCACGGCCAGATCCGTTCACGGGCCGCGGAAGAGGCCTAATGAGCTCGGAGAACCGTTCTGGGCTTAACGCTTCGCGGATTTAACGCCCACTGGAAGAAGGGGAGGAGCTGGAGCTACGAGTTCGAAAATATGGCCATCATGATGAGCATGTGATAGGTTTCATTTTAGGGCCGGATAATAAACTTCTTCTTGGTGTTCTTGATCTCTGTCTCGCTACTTGGCTAATGTGAATGATTTGGTCTAGAACCTGGGTCTCGTCTTGGCCAGCCAGAGCCGGGAAGCGCGATCTGCGATGTTGTGCTCGCCTTGGAGTTGCTCCGAAGCAATTGGATTTGGAACTGAGGCCGGTAGAGCGCGTGGAAGGGGAAGAGGAACCAGAGGAAGAGCTGCAGCTGCAGCTGGAAGTGGAAGTGGGGAGAGTGGATCCGGGGGGCAGATGTAGATGCAGCAGAGCCGCCGTTGCCACCGACACCGCCAGATGATCGAATGGTGGTGATCCTCCTACTGTCGCCATGCACATGCAGCCGCAGCAGCAGCAGCAGCCACGCCCACGCCCACGAACCCGCCCACTCATCACCACCATCAGCACCACCCAAGCACAAGAGCCTCAATCAGCATCAGCATCAGCACCACCAGCACCTGCACCATCCACCGCCCACCGCCTCCAGCTCGCCGGAAAGCCGCGACTCCCGGAGCAGCAATGAGTCCTGCTCCACGGGCGACACCGCCATTCCGGCGGCCGGCTTCCTGCAGCGGACACCGCCGGCGCCCCATCCCCTCCAGCCTAGTCATAGTCGTAGCTACCGACCACTGCCAGCCCCCGGCCCAGGCCCAGGCCCAGGCCCCGCTCCCGTCCACGCCTACCGCCCCGGAGGATGGGCGCCCCTGCAGTCCTGGCCGAACGCCGTGCCGAACGCCGTGCCGAAGCCGCCGCGTCAGATCCACCAGAGCCACCCGGTGGTCTTCCGCGTCCACCCATCACTGCCCCAGCCGAGTCCCAGCCCGCATACGAATCCGAATCCGATCCCGGGGGGCCATCATCCCCGGGGAAACCGCTTTACTAACGCTAACGCCACCACCAACACCACTGACTACGTGCGTCACGTGACCCGGGTTAACTTCTACGACATTGATACTTCGCAGGTCGAATTCGAGTCCAAAGATGACGAGGAGAGCACCGAGGCCACTGGAAGCAATTGCGATACAGAAGCTATTACCAAAGAAGGTGAGTACCGCAGACTGTTTGGCATTCCTCCCCAGAAACTAGGTAGTATTTGGCCAACAACTTGGCGGGAAGAGTTGTCAACAAAGAGGCTAGAGCTTCGGCTTGGAGGCCAATTAGCATGCAAACATTGGCAGCAGTCGGTGAGCGGAGCTTGACATGGCTGATGAATGGGCGGGGACAGGTCATGTCGGGGAGCTGATCGATCAGAGCGCTCGATGGCAAGTGGGTGCGACAGCCGAGTGGCATCATCGCTCCCAGGCTCAGAGGCAAGCCAGCGACAGCTGAAATTGATCGCCTCCAGCGTGAGATCAGATCAGAGCGCAGATCTGGATGGCGTGGCCTCCGATTACTCACTCGATTGCTCATTCGATTTTCGATTGCACCCTGAAGGGGCTCGCACATCAAGCATACGCCGTGGTGGCCCGGAATGGAAGTGCAACGAAAGCGCGCCTCCATTGCCATACTCGCTTTCATATTCATATTATATTCGTTTTCTATTCGTTTTCTTACTCATTTCCATAACTGATAATCAGATCTGCTAATCCCGAATTCCTTTCGCTCCCTGCTCCTCCAATTACAATTAAAAACATGTGTTATGAGAGCCCCCGCGGATTCCGCTTGCGGAAATCGTAGAAAGTTTCGATTTAATTATGTGATTAACATAACACAAAGGCAGCCAGCAGCTAGCAACTTGCAACTGGCAGGCAGCAACTTGCAACTGCAACAATAAGTCGATTACTGGCGCCAATCTGAAAAATGTATGCACAACAGCTGTGGAAACGTGTAAAAATTATAAATAACAAGCGGCCGCAACAAAATGCAAAATGCAAAATGCAAATTTCAGGTCCACGGAGCACAGCACGGCGGAGCGGGCGACAGTGAGCCCCTCCGGGGAAAGGTGATCCGGGGAGAAGATTTCCCACGTTAGCGGATCATTAAAACCCAACTGCGACTCCAACTGCGCCTGCCACATGCAAAGGCGAGGTGGCAAGTGTGGCAGTGGCAGTGGCAGCTGGGGCTGGGGCTGGGGCAGGGGGCAGGCTCCGAGCTGAGCCCCCCTGGCAGTGTCACTGCGAAAATATTCGTCACATTCGAGCAGAAACATATCGGCCCAAGGCCCCTGATCTCCGATGTGAAGCGCGGCCTTGTCCGGAGGTTGTGAAAAGCACAACTGCCTGGCAGTTAGAGCTGCGGGCTGGGAGCCAGAACTCGGCCACTGGAGGGGCGAAAACGACTGTTTATCGCCTATGTGTAACTCGCGGGAGGTCGTTTCTGTTTGTGGCACAACTGAGCCAATAACCGACTCCCTGGGCCATAATTCCCCAGTACGACAAGGTGTGGCGGCAGTGACAGGGGGGGCAGGCCATAATCGATACCACAATTAGTCCAAGTGCCGCCGCCGAGCCGCAGATGCCGGAGATGGTAATGCAATCTCTTTGGCTGTGGAAATATCCACGACCTGCAGACAGGCCGGAGCGGAGCGGATTGGACCTGCCACAAATCGGTTGCAATCGCCTGAAATCGAGGCTTGTTAGGTGGGCGTGGCGCGGCGGTGCAACAACATAAATCCACATTATGTAGCGCCAGGGGCCCGTATCGCCTAGGAACTGGCCCCAAACAATGGGCCACAAAGTCGAGAACGGCAACCAGTAACTGTTGATCAGCAACCTGCAACTTGCAACATGCAACCTGCAACAGCTGTCTGCCCTCTTCCCGCTGGTGGTATTTGGATGAGGCTTTCCTCTCCACATCCACCAGCTTGTTGCCAATACTGTTCATTAAACAACTGCCCCTGCTATTCTCCGAGTGTGGAAATGCTTGACTACCCCGATGGATACCCAAGATGGGAGAGAGTGGAGGGCGGGGGGCGGGGAAACCCAACCAGCAGCAGTTGCAACAATGCGGATACATACGTGCGAGCGGAGCCGGGTGCTCGAATGATAAAGATAAACAGTCTGGGCAGGCAAACAGTCGAACAATAACGACAGATAGCCGAGGCCCTCTACAGTGGGGACTGCCTCCTGAAGAACCCCCGCCGGCACTCCGGGCTGGGAGCCGGCCCTTCCCGGCCAGCCAGTCTCGACTTCAGTTCGATCTGGCCAAGACTGGCCAAGAGCTGGGATCGGATTTAGACCAAGACTCCCCGCCAACCCGAGGAGGGCTGGGGCAGGGGCTGGGGCAGGGGGATGTGGCAGACAGACTTCGCGACGTCTCGTTTCGGTTTCTGGCGCTTTGCATTTCCATTTGCATTTGCAGATAGATTATGTAAGCGACCTTTAATGGTCCAGCGATCGCAATGCAGGCGAGGCGGACGGACGCCGAGATTCAGTTTGGGGGGAAACGTAATCGGGAAATGGTAATGGTGATAGTAATGGTAATGGTAATGGTAATGGGGATGGGGATGGGGATGGGGATCGAGAAGGAGGAGGAGGCGGACCTGGACAGGAGAGACTCCGCTCAGCGTCCACCCCAAAGACGAAGGAGCAAAAAAGTGGTTTGGGAAATCAGTGCCCAGATCACGCTGCCCAGTTGTCGGATGTCCGCCGTCCCAGCTCCTAACAATCAGCTTCCAGCTTGTAGCTCCAAGCTCCCAGATCGGGGCTCCAGCCTAGTGCAGGTTGCCCAACAACCAGAGCCCCCAAAGCTGGCTGTTTGGACTTTTTTTCTCACTGGCGGGAAACAGCAACGAGGCTGCAGTGTGGAGGCAGGCTTTTTTAGAGGCCTTACTTGTTATTAAAGCTGATTTTCCCATGCCGTACGAGATTTATTCAATTTAGTTACTGTTTACACCACTAGTCTAGACAATTCATAACTTTGTTAAGTTAAGTGCGATTCTATTTGTATCTTTGCCGATTTTTGAGATATTCCTGTGCGGGTTACACCGTTGTTTTTGCAGTAAAAATCTCCACAAAGCAGGGTCTAACCTGAGCCACTAAGCTAAGGTGCGCCACTTCAGGATCAGACTTCTATTGACTGAGATATGATCACGGATTGCCCCGAAAATATCACTTTTTGAAGTCCTGGATATTTTGTGTCCTAGATATCCTTTTTTTTTGCATTCCGAAGCCCATATCTTTGGTAATTTTAAAGCAATCTTTATGAGGGATACATCATTGTTGGTAGTTAAAATCGCCACAAAACTGCATCTAAACCTGAGGAACAAATTTTTTATTGATTTTCGATGATTTTTTATGATGGTACCCCTTTAAAAATTTTCGAAAAATCTATCAAATTTGGGGTGGTCAGATTTTGATGCAAAAAGCAAGTACTCAGTGCGCTGAAATCGGAAAGGTGCGCCACTTCAGGATCAGACTTCTATTGACTAAGATATGATCATGGAAAGCCTCGAAAATATCACTTTTTGAAGTCCTGGATATTTTGTGTACTAGATATCCTCGGATCGATATTTTTGTTCAATTTCGAAGCCCATATCTTTGCCAAATGTTAAGTGATTCCTATAAGGGTTACACCGTTGATTTTGTAGTAAAAATCTCCAAAAAACTGCATCAAAACCTGAGAAACAAATTTTTTATCGATTTTCGATTAATTTTTATGATGGTACCACTTGGAAAATTTTCAAAAAATCTATAAAATTTTAGGTTGCCGGCTTTTGAAGCAGAAAGCAAGTACTTGGTGTGTAGAACTCGGGAAGGCATACCATTTCTGGATCAGACTTCTATTTCCTGAGTTATGATCTTTAAAAGCTGTGAAAATATCACTTCTTTCATGTCCTAGCTGTTTCATGTCCTGGATCAGGAATTACGAACTCTTTCGAAGCCCATGTCTTTGCCAATTTTCGAGCTTTCCCTATGAAAGATACACCCTTGATTTTGTTGTAAAAATCTACACAAAACTGCATCTAAACCTGAGGAACAAATTTTTTATCGATTTTCGATCAATTTTTATGATGGTACCCCTTGGAAAATTTTCAAAAAATCGATCAAATTTGGGGTGGTCAGATTTTGATGCAAAAAGCAAGTACACAATGCGCTGAAATCGGAAAGGTACGCCATTCCAAAATCAGACTTATATTGACCGAGATATGGCTATGGAAAGCCTCTTCAATGTCCCTCTTCCTGTCCAGTAGAACAAGTACGTAGCTAGTTCCGATTCCAAGCCGTACTCCCGCTTCCTGAAGCCCTGTCTTAGCAGACCAGCACTTAAACCTATTCAAAATACATTAAAGTGGCTAGAAACCTTTGTGGCCAAAATGGGGCATCTCTGGCTGGCGCACGACGAGTACTGTTAGTCGGGTAAGTGTGCGCGCCAGACTAGACCAAGACCGACTCGGACTGGGTCCGACTGGGTTACGTAATTTGGCGAGCAGCTCGCGAGCGCTGAAGCGCTTCCCCCTCTCCGCCCGCGCCCCAAGCCCGGCTTGGCGGACTTCTTTTGTTAGAAAAGGCGAATCCCAAAATGGGCATGAGCCACATGCAAATGCGGCGGGGAGATCTTGGCCAGTCGCTGCAGTTGCGCAAGCCAAGAGACAAGAATGGCAGAGTCGTTGGGCAACCGCCACGGCGTCCTGCCCGCCAAGAAAGCTTCGCCAGAGCTTTGGCTTGGGCCCGAACCCGTTCTGCCAAGTGTGGCTCGCACCAGTTTAGTAGCCGACTTTCGGGGGGCCTCAGCACCCAGAGCACTCAGTATCTCAGCCAACTAACCCTTTCGCTTCGGCCCTTGCAGAGGAGTGGATTACGAAACGCAAGACAGAGCTCACAACCACCAGACAGATCGAGACGAGGGTGAAGCGGCAGGTGAAGCTGCAGGATGGCAAGGTCATCGAGGACTCCGGGCCCATTGTCTCCACCAACACCACCGAGGACACCGACAAGCAGGAGACGGAGACCACGGAGGTAGGTACTCGCTGCGGATCTGGTGACTCTGGAGGACTGATGTCCTTTCTTTGCAGAAACGCGACCTCGACCTGCCCGACGACCTCGACGGAAACGCCCAGCTGACCGACGTGGCCGCCCTGCAAGCGGCCGCCGCCAACGAGTCCCAGCTGGCCCAGATCCAGGAGGTGTTCGGGCCGGCGGACGGAGCCGGGAAGCTGGTGAAGCGAATGGTCCCCCGGCCGGCGGACGGGCTGGTGCGGCAGGTGGACGACAAGCGGGTCATCTCCCACGAGGAGGTCAAGGACTACCACGAGACGGAAGACGTCAAGCACCTGGGCGACTTTACAGACCAGGTGAGTGTTTTAACTTTTTTTATGAAGGATTCTGGTGTCAGAATTATATTTGTATGAAGGTGGACTACCTTATAAGGAATACCCAGGGTGATGGAAGCTATTTTAGACGGTTAGGGGACGCCATATTGGTGACCACACTCACAAGAGTCTTTAGGAGAACCCCTTGAACTAATCCGCTTTAAATGAACCTCAAACTGGAACAGGCTCCAGGAAGACAAGAGGCTGAAAAGCGAGGGAAAGCCCGGATTTGCTCTCATTTTCCTATTAGCCGCTGACGTTGATGGCCTGAACCTTCACTCGGCAGTGGCAGGGGCCTGACCCCGCGACCCCCACCCCCAGGAGGCACACTATTCATCTTCGGGCTCATCCTCATCTCGCTGGTGGCTGCTGGAGGCTGTGGTCGTGGGCTGAGCGCGGCTCTAGTGGGCTTGTAGCTTGCTGGAAAAGAAGAAGAGCAGCCAAGACCGGTTGGCCGAGAGAGACAGGAGCGGTTGGGGCCCGAGGGGGTATCGAGCACTTGGCCAAACTCTTGGGCCCAGGCCCCTGTGAGTCGACGAGGACATGTCCTCTGGTCCGCAGGACAGAAGTACCTGGGGAAGGGGCCCCAACTGGGCTAGCTTTTCTGCCAGTGCACGGGGAATGGTAATCGGAGCCAGGAGTGCGGACAGGCAGCCCGAAAAGTGGCGTAAATAACTGAAAATCAATTCGGCGTTAAGAGCAACAATGTAGCAGCCCTGTCCGTCGCTCGGCGGCTGCTTTAAGCTCGTTCGAAAGTTACTGCTGCCTCGGTGCCTGGTTGCCTCGTTGGTGTGGTTGGTGCTTCGCTCCAAGCTGCATCCCGCTGGCGCTCCGCGAGCGAGAGAGCAGCCTCTCCCAACCGGTAACGCATTTGCGAACCGGTAACAGGCCGTGGGGAGCGCTCGGATGGCACGAAGCGCGGAGCAGCGAACTCGAGCCGCGCAAGTCGAGCAGTACGGACGGATACGGACGAGTGTGGCGCGAAGAGTGGCTTGTAGATTTGTTTGCTTTCTTCGCAGAGTTTACAGTTATCCGCTTTTGTTTTTCTCGCCGCGACGCGAAGGAAATATAAACAAATAATTAAACGGCAGAGCTCAGCAATCCGTGATCAAAGATCGGTGATCGGTGATCGGTGATCGGTGGTCAGTGAGCAGTAACTGGAATCGATATCCTCCGTCCCCCTCTCCGGGCTGTGCTTGTTGCCAATTTCTATGTGACCCCCGTTTCTCGCAGTGCCGTGTGATCTGTGCTTTGTTTCAATTCAGTCGCTAATGCGTGGGCTCTTGGCCAAATTATAAATTATAAGCCGAAAGCCACAAGGTGCTGCAACCGCCAGAGCGCTGTGGAGGAGACTTCGGGCGGAGGACTGCGGACTCCGGCGCTCCAATTTGCATAATTATCGAGGTGCGATCTGGTCAGCAGATAAGTTATAAAACCATCAGCTATTTGCATTCGAGTCACGAAACAAAGACGTCTTCTGCGGGAAGGTCTTGCCCGATTCTGGGTAGTTCAAACCGGTAGTGGGTTGCGGTTAGCCAGGCCAAGAGTGGTGGCCATCCCGGAGGTCAGGCAGGAGCCTATTCCGGAAACAGTAATCCACTTTCGACCGAAAGGTCACTTGCTGGCAATACAGAGATTTAGAAATTCTTGTTTTTCCTGATATCGATTTTCGAAATATCAAGTACCTGGCCACCTACCACCTGGGAGCTGGAGCTGGAGCTGGGAAAGGCAAGGCATACACACTGGGGGCTGCTGCCCAGAGAAAGAGACGGCAGCCAGTGGGCGACAGAGAGGCCGAAAGACTCTCCCGAAGGCTGGCTCCGAGCAGCTGAGCAGACCTGTTCTGAGACCGAGCTCCGAGCCAGGTTTAATCAATAGCTTCTGCTTCTGCGCGGCTCCTGCTTGGATTTCTCGGATTCTAGGCGTGTCTGCCTTGGGTCCATGAACCTAACCGCACGCACACACACAGCTGGGGCCACAGACACAGACACAGACACAGGTAGAGGTAGAGGTAGAGGTACACGGGGAGACACAGATACATACCCGAAGCTGGGGCTTCCAGGGCGGACCACCGTCTGCCCAAACTTAATTGGCCGGCCGAGCTGGTCCGACTCATTTCTTTCTGTGCAGAAAAGTGTCTGGAATGTGAATTCAAATTCGTGTCTCTCGGAGTTTCAGTTTCCAGGTGTATCTGTATCTGTATCTGTATCTGTGGCTCGGGGCAGCTAGTGAGCAAGTACTTGGTTGGTACTTGGCTGGCCGCTGCGGCCTAACCTGGCCGAAAACCCGTTTCGAGTCTGAGTCTAGGTGCCCGTGCCAGTGCCCGTGCCCCCACACGCTATGCTAAGCAAGGCAGGCCCAAACCGAATCCAATCCAGCCCAAACAACTCTAATCGGCAAATGCCAATCAGCCAGCCAGCGCCAGAGCCAGAGTCAGAGTCAGAGCCAGAAACAAAAAGGCAGCTGGGTGGCAGCCATGGGTGGGGGAAGGGCAGTCCACGCAACGGAAACTGGGCTCGGAATTCGGCTCTGACTAGGGCTATAAATAGAGTGATTACTGTGGAACACATTCATAATCACGAATGCTCTTTCGAAAGTGAATACCAGAAAGAGCACCAAGGCCCTCTTGGCTCCGTTGTGCTTCTCGAGCATTATCATATGCAGGCGCGTTGGCGGTGCTCGAATAATAGCACTCGGATAGCAATAATCGATAGACAGACTCGGCCCGAGGTTCCACGCTGCCAGTCACCAAGTTTCCAAGCAGCAGCTCCCTGGCTCCGATCCCCCGATCCGATCCGATCCGATCCGAGGGGTTGAGCAACTCCCAAGGCAAACTGGTCTTGGTCGAGTCCACCAACTCGCCAGTGTCCAATGGCTTTCTGGCAGCACTTACTGGCCAGCATGGATATGTATACTCTGCTCCGATACCGATCCGCGGCGACCCTCTGCCACCCGCTCCCAAATTGGCTCATTTCTCTCTTTTTCGGCAGTTTTGCGCTGCGATTTGATTTTGTTAGCATTGTCTTTCGCTTCTTGGCCCGGCCACTTGGCTTGGCCACTTGGTTTGGTTGCTGCCAACCAGCCAGCCTGCCTTTGGCCAGCCACTGGGCCACTTGGCATGCCAGGCCACTCTTTCCGCACTCGAATGTGAATGTGCTGGCTTCTGCGGGCCAGCAGTTGGCTTTCAGCAGAGAAGTACTTAGCCGAGGCCCCTCCTGGCCCGCCTGGCTCCGCATTCAAATTCAGTTCGAGTCTGGGCCAGCTGAGGGCAATAAAGCGAATCAAAGTAAATCACAGGCGCGGGGAGAAGTTGTCAACGCTGAGGGGACCTGACTCGGCGGAAGAGATGGGTCTCCAGACCGCTCTTCCACTCTTCCCAGAATCCATTGCCCCCGGGGTGATTGCGGTGTTTTCGGGCCAATGACAAATCTGTCGAGCCGCGGCGGGAAGGGCAGGAAGGTGAGTCGAAGACCTGAGATCTGCCGCTCGAACTCTGCGTCATCGATCGGTATTAATCACCTCCGTGGCCTTCTCCGCCGCCCCCGACTCTCTGCGCGGATTCGGGCCTAGTGTGGTCTTCGGTTTGTTGATCAATCATCGAGGTTGGCGGCGCAGAAAGGCCACAAAGAGGCAGCCTATCTGCATATGTGCTGGGGACTTCGTGCTCGCTCAATGGGTTTTCTGAACAGCACGAAATACAAATGCCCCGGGCCTCGGATTAGTGGCAGCCACTCTTCAATAAAAAGAAAAGAAATACCAGATGGGTGAGCTTGCACGATAGCTGGCTCAGAGACTGGCTGACTGGCTAGCTGGCTGGCTGGCTGGCTGGGGCTGACTGGCTAAAAAGACAACTGGATGAGCAACAACAAAACACTTTCTACGAGCGTTACCGTTAAGCAAGGTCGTCGGACAAGCACCAACAACAACAGGTTCGGGTGGTGCAGCGCAGGTGTGGGGCAGGGGCACTCCTCTTCAGTCTCCACTCTTCGCTGTCCAGTATACAGTCTTCAGTTGACCAGCGAAGATCACCCAGGCGTGCCTTCTGCCCGTCATCCGAGTAACACCAGCCCCGAGAGCCAAGACATCCAGTGCGATTCGACCTTGGGCTGTCCATCTGACGATCCACTGCAGCGGAGGGTACGATCCACCGACATACAGCTGTGAGAGGGCTTCCCGCTGCTCTTTGTCCTTGAGCCCTGAAGCAGAGACTGGCCTGCTTCTCGGCCGCAGCTTGAGTCTCCAGGTCCCGTTCTGGCAGCTTCCCCTCTATCACTCCCTTCTCGGGTTGCACTCCCGTCCGTTACCGTTACCTCAATGACGTTGCCCCATCCACCGAGTCGGCTGCAAAGAGTCGGAAAAGTAAATGGGATTTGTGTTTTGTGGTTTCGACTGTCTTGCTCTGAATACCCAGAGCCCCAGCCCCTTGGCTCGGAGGCTCGGTGGCAAGGGAGTTGGGAGCCGCCGCCATGTGCAGCGACTGCATCGCTGCAGAGTGATGCAATCGGCAGGGGATCGACTTCGCGGAGGAATCTGCCAGGCGCGGAGGAGGCGCGGATGACTTGATTTGCCAATCTCGGAGTCCGCCCTGCAGCTAGCTTTCGACTCGGCTTAGACGAGATCTATTTCTAGACCCACCCAAGGGTGCCGCAGCAGCTCCACACATAGAACATTACATAACATTGGGTAGACTCCAGGTTCGGAATAAGAGTTTCAGAACTGGAAGGTGGAGGACTCTGATTCCTTCTGGATGGCAATTTGCAACTAAAGATCCCATTGATATCTAATTTGTAGACCTACGTAAACGCCGTCAGCCAGGGCGTCGAGGACCTTGAGGCCATACTCTGCTCCCCGGAGAGCCAGAGGCAGCTGGTGCCGCTGGGACCCCAAGTGGTGGCCAGCCGGAGCAAGTCGCGGAAGACCATCGATTCGGAGGACACGCAGAAGCGCTGCCTGGCCCAGGAGGACGGCACCCTGGTGACGGAGAGCCGGCGGACCACCGAGCACGAACTCATCCTCGACGACGACCTGCCCCCCGGCGACCAAAGGCATGCCCAGCTGCCGGCGGCGGAGCACGAGCAGGTGACCACGACGGCGGCCAACCAGCGCTTTTTCCGGCAGCGGGACGAGCAGCATGTGGACCTGCTAGCCAACGGCCGACTGCTGTCCACCGAGATGCGCTACGCCGCCGAGACGACCCAGATGGACAAGGACGGAGCCGGGGAGCTGGAGCGCCCGGGCGACTGGGACAGCCTCTCCGACCGGATGCGCAAGCTGCGACGCTCCCAGCAGCAGCAGCAAAAGGGTAAGTGCTCCTTGGTCCCCAAGTTAGAAAGCTGCGAGCAACCTAACGCCTAATCTTTCCACAAAAATCCCCTCCAGAAGTTGCTCTATTGGCTGATCGGAAGGACGCCCTCACAAAGCGGCCCCTTGACTTTGACCGGGAGGAGGAGACTCGTAAGGGCGAAACCATGAAGTGGCTGGAGTCGCACTTCGGCAGCGAGTCGACCGCCTCGAACGACTCCCGCGACGACGAGGTTGCCCCCGAGGGCGACGTGGTGGAACCCACCAAGAAGAGCTACTTCAACGTGACCATCAAGTCCCAGAGCCAGCCGCAGCAGCACCCCCATGCCCACCAGCATCCTCACGGCCACGCCAATGTCCACGCCCATTCCCACCACCATCCGCACCATCCGCAGACGCTGCCAAGGAGCGCGGAACGGGAGCGGGAGCGCGAGCGGGAACGCGACAGGGACAGAGAGCGGGAGAGGGAACGAGAGAGGGAGCGGGAGCGGGAAAGGGAGACAGAGAGAGAGCTGGAGCGGCAGAGAGAAAGGGAGCGGGTGAAGGTGGCCACCTTGGAGAGGAAGCCTCCGCCCGGCGGCCTCCAGACCGGTGGCAGTCGCTCCAAATACTTTCAGGGCATCTCCAACTGGTCGGACCGCAAGGATCCGGCTCCTGCCCCGCCTCCTGTCACGGCCGTCAACCACTTCTCGTCGCAGGCCTTCCGCGAGGACCTCCAGGAGACCATACGGCGCAAGAACCAGGTCTCCGGACGAGATCCGGCAGGCTCCTTCCTCCCGGAGCAGCCTAAGGACAGCTACGTGAGTCGCGAGGACATCTTGCAGCAGAAGCGCCAGAGCCTCTCCTCACAGTTTCTGGCCCGCTCCATGCGGGGCTCCCGCGACGCCCTCGACGATCTGGAGGCCATACCGGGCCCGGGTCGTGGGCCGGGACCGCCGCGGCCCGAAGAGCCCTCCCACAAGCGGGTGGCCTATGGGCACCACCGGCGTACCAGCAATGGGGTCAATGGAGCGACATCCGCATCGGCTCCCTTGGTGAACGGGCGTGGGAAGAGTTACGAGCCGGCTCCTCCGCCGCCAGCCCCGCCCATGGAGTTTGGCGGCAATGGGAACGGAATGGGCGGAAGCCATCCGAGACCCACGGTCCCGCAGCGACGACGTGCCATCGAAAAGAAGCTGGTGGAGCACACGCCTTCTGTGCACTCCCAGGCTCCGCCAATCCCCGTGCCGGCAGCGATCGCCGGGCCGATGTCCTCCGGCAGCCAGCTGGAGCCCCCGCCGGACTACTCGCCCCCGCCGCGGAGCCGCAGCCGCTCGTCCTCGCCCCAGGTGGACTACCTGATGACCAGGTTTGCAACTCCGCAGCTTCTCTATCCGTTTATACTCATTCCGATCCTTCTAGGGAGATGCCCGCCAGCACGATGACGCTCAGTCGGAAACAGCAGCAGCGGACGCGTTTCGCACCCACTTCCAGCTACCCGCCCGGAGGAGCTGGCACCCTGCACCGGGGTCATGCCGGCGGAGCCGCCACCTCGGCCTCCACCTCTAACCTGTCTGCCATGAGTGCCCGCAGCGCCGGTGGGGGCAGCTCCAAGCCCAGCCGCATGGGCCAGGTGATTGGCAACTCGCTGCGGAAGCTGGTCAGCAAGATCAGGTCGGCCAGCGCGGAGCGAAAGTTCCGGATGAAGTCTTCGGTCAGCAAGTCCCGGGAACAGTCGCCCAGTCCAGGCCACCACGGAGCCAACGGCGGAGGAGGTCCACCACAGGTGACCACCTACCAGCAGTACAATGTGATCGATGGGCACATTGGCCACAGCCAGGAGTCCGAGGACTCTAATCAGAGTGACAATCACAGGAGAAGGGAGCGCGAGCGAGAGAGAGAGCGGGAAAGAGAGAGGGACAGGGAGAGGGAGAGGGAAAGGGAAAGGGAAAGGGAAAGGGAGAGGGAGAGGGAAAGGGACTCCCAGATGCGTCCCAACTTCAAGCGGGCAGAGTCCGCCGATCCGCAGCTGCAGAACCTGGAGCAGCAGACCATTAGTCCCCGGCAGCGGTACTATCTGGGCGAAGATCCCTACTCGAGCACCCTGTACGGCAAGGAGAACCTTTACGAGCGGCGGCCACGCCAGCGGCAGTACGAGGAACGGCAGCTGGAGCGAGAGGACGACTACTACGAGCAGCGGGGACCCGGCGGAGCACCTCCGACGGCTCACACCCTGGGCCGGTACCAGAAGAACGGCCAGCGCTTCAGCGGCTCCACGCCCAATCTCCACCAGCAGCAGCAGGACTACCGCACCGCCCAGACGCTGCCGCGCAAGCTGCACGAGCAGCGCCAAACCCAGGGCCGCTACTATCCCCCGGCTTCTCAGCCTCCGACGCTTAGCCTCCGGGGAGGGAATCACCAGCAGCCGCCCAGGGGCCCATACCACCCCCAGTCGCAGTCGCAGCACCAGCCCCATCCCACTCCCAGCCAGCTGAACCAGCAGCAGGGTCCCGCCAAGCCGGCCAGGACCTACGCCAAGGTTCTAAACCGGAGCAAGAGCTTCAACGTGCACGGCATGAACGGCAGCAACGATCCCAGTCCGATTTACATCGAGAAGCTGTCTCGGAACAACTACCCGCCGTCGGGAGGCGGCGGCGGATACGGTCTCGGCCAGGGGCCAAACGCGAACTACAAGTCCAACCCGCACCTCTTCTCCGGCAAGGACAACTCGCTGAAGAGCGGCCTGAAGAGCCCCTCGATCGTTAACCTGATTAGCCGTAGCCAGAAGGACCTCACCAAGATTGGAGTGGCCGGCCATGAGGACGAGGACCTGCTGCCGACGCCCTACCCAGAGCCGGACAAGAAGCAGCTCTACTTGCGCGGCCTGCACCAGCAGGCACCGGACCTCTACCGGGTGATCCACGGCGACGAGGACTACGCCGGACCCGGAACGGCTGGGCAGCGCAGCAACGGACACAAGTATCCGCTCCAGGCCAAGTACTCGCTGGACTCGCGCTCCCCGCCCTCGGTGGAGCTCAACAAGGACACGGCTAGCATTGTGCGGAGGAGCAGCGAGGTCGAGCAGCAGGGCCACCACTTGCGTCGCGGATCTGGGGCCACTATCATCGAGCTGCGGACCGGAGGCCACCGCAAGTGAAGGCCTCGGTCGAGAGCCTCCCCCGAGTATCCCCCACACCTAACCGGAGTATAAAATCTGCTAACAAGTGCTCGGCCCAGGGGCTTCAGTTTCATTTGTCAAGCAGCAAATAAAAATGAAAGGCCAATTGAACTAAACAACGGAAATCCTTGGAGAGTCCTCGGAGAATCGTCCTTGGAGAACGTGAGAGCGAATGTTGCGCGAAGTGGGATGCGCAGTCCCGCTGTCCTGCCACGCCTTTTCCAATCGTAATTCGATAATACCAAGTAATGCCTACGTCTAATTGCAGTATCTATATCATTTTTGTTTTTTTTTTTTACTACTAATATTGACTTTTTGTTGTATAGATGTATCGTTACAGGATAAACTAACTAATATAACTAATATAACTCGATAATACTTGCACACGTTTGATTAATAAACAAATTGCAATTAAAATATTAAATAAAGTGCCAAAATAAAGACGAGGCCTCGCCACCAGTTCTCCTGGGCAATGCGGGTTTTCCCCCACTACGTAAGCCGTTGCGTGTTACGTAAGCAAGTCATTCCATTTGGCCATTTTTTCCAGTTCATTAACTTGCTTCGCTCCTGTGATTTCCGTCGCTGCTTTTCAAATATTTGCATGTTGCTACACTCTGCAACTGCGTCTCTTCCACCCGGGTGTTCATCACACAATTATTCAAATAATAATGGCTCGATAAAGATCTTTGTACATTGTAGCGGTCAGGTGGCAACTAAGTCTGCGATTTACGATTACGACCAACCTGGGTCAGGTTGTCCCATAAAGATTAATTCAAACGTCGTTCATACCAAGCCCGGTTACGGGTATCATTGGCTTCGAGGGCCAATGGTCGCTCGTTCGACTTGCAATCCCTCCCTTTTGATTTCCTTTCCTAGCTCCTTTAATCCTGCTCTCTGGGCAGCCGTTCCATATGCTCCGTAGAGTTCTGCAGGCTGAAGATCGAATATCGTAAGTTTGTAAGATGATCTCTCAGCCTGATCTTGTCTGGAAATCATTTAGCACCAGTTCTACCAAAGGGTAGAATCGAGGCTGACAAGGTAATAAAAACCGGCCACGACCATTAAACGATTTCTCGCGGATCACCGCCGGATCTATTTGAACATCCGGGGTTAGGTGGCTCGGTTAGACTTTGCTTTGGCGCGGCCAGATGGGTATGGCCAGTTGTGCGGCATCTGTCGCGGAGCTTAGTGGTGATGTCGTCCGGATCCATGTTGCTCCAAGTCCTTCTAATAGTTCAGATAGTCGCTGCGTTCGGCGAAAGGGAGTCCCTGCTACTAGACCTGGTAGACGGGGTTGTCCAGGAAGGAAACAGTGGAAACGCCACTCTTACCACGTGCGAAAAGGAACTGCTGCGCCTCCACGATGGCCTGGAGAAGGAGGCGCCATGGGCAGTAAAGGGTAAGTTTGTGAGATGTGCCAGAGAATATAACCTGATAACTCTGATTCCCGTCAGCGCGGGACGCCTCCGGCGAGGGCTTCGGTGACTTCATGATGGGCCACAGCATGTGGCTAGGCAGCCCGTCCACCTGCCGGGCGGCCAGTGAGCCGGTGCTCCTCGACTATACCGAGCGGGACGCCCGCCTGCTGCGCACCATAGCACCCTTTCCCCTAGACTACCTAGTGGCTTACGTTTGGCCCCACTCCTCCTGGCACCTAAAGCATGTCATCAAGGAGGAATCCCTGCTGCACATCGGCCTGTGCTTGCCCCGGAGCTGCGACTCTCCCGAGATAGAGCATCTGTTGCATGGAATCCTGGCCGCGGGCAAGGGCCGCTCCTTCCGGCGATGGAAGATGCGGCCAAGCTTGGCCGAGGTGAAAAGGCCGGGTCTGAGGGCGGACTTCTTTGCCAGCCGGACGGTCCAGCTGTTTTTGGTGCTGTCCGGGGGCCAGATGCTGCTCTGCCTACTTTCCAGCGCTGGCTTGGCCCAGTACTCGAAGATCTTAGCCTGCTTTGACCTAAGGAGCAACTGGCAGCGCGCCTGGCAGGTCAGCGCAGAGGAGAACAGCTGCATAAACGGTCTCCGCGTGGTCACCGCCTTCGCCCTGCTGGGAGTCCATGTGGTCTGGTACAAGGTATTCGCCGGGGACCCCTCGTTGAAGCTCCTAGAAACCGTGACAGCGATGACGATGCGGCACACCTACTGGCCTAGCACGGTGGAGGTCTTTTTCGTGATCAGCGGCTTCTTGACGGTGTCCAACTTTTTGCGCGATGAGCAGCTTCAACAGGACATCGCCAGCGACGGTTTATCTGGCAGAAACGTGCGTCGCTTTCTGGGCCAGGTCTTTCGGCGTTTCCTGCGCCTAGCGCCTCTCCAATTCATGGTCATGCTTCTGGGGTCCGTGGGATCCCAGTACCAACGGCAAGTCTCTCTGCTATACGTGACTGTTCCACATGACGAGATCTGCCACCGGCACTGGTGGCGCAACCTGCTTTTCGTGCAGAACCTATTTCCCGTGGTGGAGCTGTGCGGCTCCTGGACCTGGTACCTGGCCTGCGACATGCAGCTCTATATGCTAGCGCTTCTTCTGCTCTTTCTGCACACCCGGCACCCCCGGGTCGTCAGGTGGCTGGCCGGTCTACTCCTGGCCACTAGCATCCTCTACTCGTCGGTGATGATGGAGCTGCTGCAGGTGAAGCCAAACTTTGAGGAGTTCTACCAGGCAGGCGAGTGGTTTTACGTGAGTCCCGTCATCCGCTTACTAGCCTACATCGTGGGCGGGGCCTACGGGTATTCCCACGCTCGTGGCTGGGAACCGCCCTCTGCCCTGCTCCTGCCAAATTGGTGGTCCAAGCTGGCTCTTAGCCTGATCCTGGGCTGGCTGCTGCAGAAGGTTCTAGCGGAGCAGCTGCCGGCGGCTAGCGTCCTCGGCGCCATTATGGCCGTTTTACGGCTTCTGGTGGCTACCTGGGCCGGCCACCTAATCCTGAGTGGCGATGGCCGGGATGCTTGGGCGCCCAATCGCTGGCTCCTGACCCTTTTGCATTCCGATCAGCTGCAGCGGATGAGCAGGTTCACTTACGCCATCTACTTGCTGAACCCCATCATTATCATTTGGTTCTACCACTCCTTTACCTCCGCCATTAACGCGGACAAGACCTTGCTGGTGAGTTATCCAGCGTGCCTCTCCGGCAAAATGTTCTAGACGACTCCTTTAACCTCTCCCATGTCCTTTCAGATGCTCCTGACAGTGGGCCACTCCGGCATTTGCTACTTCCTAGCTATAGTAGCCACCTTGCTGATCGAGCTGCCCTTCAACCGATTATCCAGCCTGCTCACTAGCTCACGATCCCCCAGAAAGAAAACTCCTTAGTTTTATAAAATATATTCTTTTCCCTCCTCGTTGTTTAGAAGAATTAAAGGTATATGTTTAGTAGATCACTATTTTTATAAATACGGTCGACATCGAGCAGTTGGCCATCAATATATCCTAATTTTGAGTTTCCAATTTATCCGAGGCGAATTTTAAAGTAACGATGAAGCAAACGAATTTTGAACCACCGACCTCTAGTAAATTATTTTGAATTTGCCGCCACCAGTTGTGAACTAAAAATATGGATGAACTGAAAGGTGTTTGAATTCCCCACCTCCAGCGAACTAAATAAATCGATAATCTTAGCGGACTTTGAACTCCCCACCCCTAACACACTAAAAATATCGATAAGTAAATCAGTTTCTTGAATTCCCACCTCTAGTAAAGTATTTTGAATTCCCCACCCCTAGCTAGGTGAACTAAAAACATCGATGGACTAACCAGTTTTTTAGAAATTTGCGCCGCGTTTGGACCGCCAAGGCTCAACTTTCGAAACGCATATCTTGGCCATTTCTTGAAGGATTTGGAAAAGGGATATCATTTCGCAATCAGGACTTCGATATCCTTCGAACTGCATCCCAGGATTTTGAAAATCGGGCAACAAAATTTCGACCCGATTTTCGCGATTTTGACAGGGGTACCATCAGGATTTTTTGTAAAAATTGGCGAAAATTTTATTGTCCGATTTTAAAAAACTTTTGATGCAGATCGAAGGATATTGATGCCCTGGTTACAAAATGACACCCCTTTTCAATATCCGTTAAGAATTAGCCGAGATATGAGCTTGCAAAGAAGCGCCTTGGCGGCCCAAACGCAGTGCAAATTTCTTGAAAATCGTATTTGTTTGATATGTCCGATCTTTTGATGCAGTTCGATGGCGATTAGTGTTCTGATTCATAAATGGCATTAAGTTTCGGAATCCGTCGCGAAATAGGTAAAATATCTACTAAAACGTGCATCAAAAATTCATATTTTGAAACAAGAAAAACATTTTAAAACTGGATCCCAATTTTTTCCGTTTTTGAAACGAAAAATGTTCATAACTCAGCTAATACTTGGCACATCATCAAATGGCATACCTTCCCGATCTTAGAACTCCGAGTAGAATCATTCCCAATCAAAATCTGCAAATGAAAATATTGACCCATTTTTCGAAATTTTTCAAAGGGGTACCATCAGGATTTTTTGCAAAAATCAGCGAAAATTTTATTGTCCGATTTCGAAAAACTTTAGATGCAGATCGAACGACATTGAGGTCCTGATTCCAAAATGACTTCCTTTTCCAAGATCGGTTGGGAAATGGCCAAAATATGAGCTTGGCAAGATGCCCAACCGGCGGCCGGCAGCCATCGCAAAAAATCCTGATGGTACCCTTGTCAAAATCGCGAAAATCGGGTCGAAATTTTGTTGCCCGATTTTCAAAATCCTGGGATGCAGTTCGAAGGATATCGGAGTCCTGATCGCAAAATGGCACCCCTTTCTAAAATCCGTTTAGAAATGGCCAAGATATGCGTTTCGAAAGTTGCGCCTTGGCGGCCAAAACGCATAAAAATTTCGAAAAATGGGTCAAAAATTTTTTTTGGCGGATTTTGAGAGAAAACGATGCTACTCGCAGTTCCAAAATCGGGAAGGTATAACGTTTAATGATCTGCCAAGTATTAGCACCGTTATGAACATTTTTCTTTCAAAAACGGAAAAATTTGGGATCCTGTTTTTAAAGCTTTTTCTATTTTTTCAAAAGATGAATTTTTGATGCACGTTTTAGTTGATATTTTAGCCATTTCGCAACGGATTCAAAAGCGGAATACCATTTTCGAAAAATCCCAAAAATGGTTAAAATTTGAATACCAACTTTGATTGGCAATGGTGCTTCTCGGAATTAGAAACTATAAGCTCCATCTCCTTTGGATAGAGATACCCGCCCACAAAACGTTCCATATTCCAGTTCAATCCAAAGCTGTATACATAGTATCCAATCAGTATCCAGCTCCTATATTGTGAATACAATTTGGGCTATATATATGGTTACCTAAAGGAAACCTTACCTTAGAGTAGCATCGCCCAAAAAAGAGCTACTCCCAAAAGCCACCGACTAATTCGTTGGAAAGGTGTGTACTTTAAAGGAATATTTCGTTTATTTATCGAATACATTGAAATGCATACACGAGTTCTTTTCCTCAAACATTTTGTTTGTTTTTTGTATTTTTTTGTTTTGTTTTATCATTATATTACCTTGTATTTGTTTAAATAAATAAGATACATACGTTTAATCATAATAGCAGTATTTATCGTGCAAATTTGATAAGCATAATAATAATTGTTTACGTTTTGCTCGTTTCTTGCAAGTTTTTGTAGCTTTTGTTTTCTTTTACTTCTCATTACGAAATAAGTTTAAATATATGAAAAAAAATATATATATTTCTTGCGTCCTCTTAATCTTTGTGTATAATTTGTCGTTTTTGCATTTTTTTAATTAGCTGCTCTTGCTTATGTGTGTGGGGGGCAGGGTGTGTGTAAGAGAGTGTCCTCTAGCATTAGTTTACTTTTTCTTTAAAGTAAAAAACGATCTGCGCTTTGGTTCGTCCTTTTGTGAGGTGGCGGGCAGGGTCTGGGACCTGCTGGCGGCCACCGCTGCCGAATCGCTCTGGGCCTTCAGGCTGGACACCCACTGGGACATCTCGGTGTCGTCATGGGCCTGCAGTAAGAACTCTGCGCCATTGGAGAGCCTGCGAAGACGGAAGAATTAGTATAAACCTTTCCCAGGACAATGGGTCTCAGGGGAACTCACTTGACTCGCAATACGTGCTTCTTCTTGGTGTAGTCATTGGCAATTTCAATGGAGGCTCCCTGCAGATCGTAGCTGGGCTCGCCGCGGAAGGTCAATTCGGGATTACTCTTGTAACCCTTCTGATCTTTGAAGAACGAAATGCGTCCACCCCGGGCAGCCATGTAAACCTGAAGGAGCAAAGGCCAAAGGGTTAGGTCCACCTACGTCCGAACGTGGAGTGGCTTCTCACTTACCTTATCCCAGGATCGGTTGGAGGCCTTTTTGGTGGTCGAGTCCCACTCGTGCTTCCGTGTCACATAGCCCTCCTGGCCTTCGCCAGCAGATGGTGTAGCTCCTCGTTCTGGGAACAGGAAAAGGCAATTATTAGACCGGCTGTTCAAACCTACGTGCAACTCATAACAACTCCTACTCATAACAACTCATAACTCATAACACAACATAAGATCCACAAACTAAAGCGGCTAACTGCGAATGCTACGAATCGGCACAGGCCCATAGCTGGTGCCGTGTGCCGTGAGTATACCTGTTTGGATCTCGACAACACGCTCGAATTCGACGGCGGTGTCTTTCGCGGCTGCACGGTTCAAGTGGTTAGTAATCCGACGCAAGGGCGATCATAGTTAGGATTGTTTTAGTAAGCATGAGTGAACGACAGAAAATGTGGAGACAAGTTGAGTTTGCTTTCTTGGATTTGGGATTGGGTTTGGGTTTCGGTTTGGGGGATATGACTGGGGCTCAGGCAACAGCCTGGAGGGAGTATTATTCGGAGTGCTTACCGGAGTCGTCGTGCGAAGCTCCAACATCCACGTCGTCGCGCCGCTCAGCCTCTCGTTTGGCCTGTTCCGCCGCCTCAGAGACGGCCTTGGCCTCCTGCTCCTCCTTGATCCTCTGTCTTTCGGCCTCCTCCGCCAGCTCCTGGCGCCTCTTCATTTCCTTAAGCTCAAACTGTAAGCAGGCACAAGTTATGATTAGCATGGTATTCTCTCCAAGAGAAAATCTCCAGGGACACTTACTGTTGTCAAACGCTCAAGAGCACTGAAGCGCTCCTCCTGGGCGGCGGCGGACTTCTCGAAGGCCTCGTGCTTCTTTATCAGGTTCTCCACCTCGTCGATGGTGTGGCCCAGTTCCGAGGAGAGAAGGTAGGGTTCCTGGGCGATCAGCCAGGCCTCGGCCACGGCAGCGTCTCGGGCGAATTGGTAGACCTCCAAGACTAAACGGATAATCGGTTAGGAGGGGGCATTGAAGACACTATGGTGTCGGGTACTCACTCAGCTGGAGGTTCTCCCAGCGCTCCTCCCAGCGGCGGAGCAGGGCGTTGCGGCTGTTGCTCAGCTGCAGGAGGCGGTCCTTAATATCAGAGGAGGCGTAGTGGTTGCGGGTCAGCAGCTCCTTGCCTAGCGAAATGCAGGCCCCGAAGTTGTCCTCCCGGGTGTCTATTTCGGCCTTTAGGCTCTGGTGGTTGTTCATCAGCAGCTCCACGCCGGAGACGTCGCGCGGCTTCTCGGAGGTGTTCATCTGGCGGACGAGGTCCTCCATCCAGATCATCAGGATGCGTACCATGTTGAAGAAGCGGAAGAGGTCGCCGGTGTCGGCCAGCTTCTGTTTGCGAGCGTCGCACATCGCCTGCAGGTTCTCCCAGGCGTGCAGCACCTCCTTCTCGCGGTTGGTGATCTCCTTAGCCTTGTCGCCGGCGTAGGCGTCCTGCAGCTTGGCGGACTCGTCCTGGATCTGCTGCACCTGGGAGTAGAGTGTGGTCAGGTCCTGCTGGAAGTTGTGGTGCTTGCGCTGCAGCGTCGAAACGGAGCCGGCGTCACGGCCCAGCTCGTCGGAGACGCCGTGCTGCTTCTCCAGGATGCGGCCCAGCACATCCTTGCAGTCGTGGAAGAACTTGTGCAGCTCCCGCGAGGCAGCCAGCATCTGGGTGCGGGTCTCGATCAGCTCGAGCAGATCCTGCCACGACTCGTTCAGGTTGTCCTTCCACTCGGCGATCGTGGCCGAGTCGGAGTGTCCGGCTTGGATGAGGTTGTCGGCGATGCCGTTGACCTTTGCCACCCGCTCGCCGCCCACGGCCTCCGTGTCCCGCGCGAACTCGTTGAAGCGCTCCGACAGCAGTGTGACGTGGTCGAAGTCCTGGCCCAGCTCCTGGGAGCCGGCCACCACTTCGCGGTCGGTGATCCACTGCTCCAGGTCGTCCACCTCCCGACTGAGCATGAACAGCTGGAGGGCCTCGTTGAGGCGTGCCCTGCGCTCGCCGGCCAGGTCCTTGAGTCCGGCGTAGAGCTTGTCCAGCTGCGACTGCTTGACGGCCACCGCGTCGCCGGAGGAGATGTCGTCGCCGTTGAACTGGCGCGCCACCTCGCCCAGTTGGCGGATGGTGTTGGCGTAGTCCTCGACGGACTGCTCCAGGTTCTCGTGCTTCTTCATCAGGTTCTGGGCGCTGATCTCGTCCTTGCCGCGGTCCTCCACCATCATGTAGAGCTCCAGCTCGCTCATCCACGACTCGGCCTCCTGGGCGTCGAAGAAGTACTGCTGCACCTTCTCCGACTCGAGCAGGTGCTTGCGCCGGTTCTCGATGGCGTCCTTCAGCTCCTGCCACTTCTGGGTGAGGTCGCTGATCAGGGCCTCGAACTTCTTGGCGTCCTCGTGGCCCTCGTCGATCAGCTTGCGGCCGTTGTTGCAGATGGCATTGATGCGCGGCTCGTGGTTGTCGATCTCGGTGGCCAGCGACTGGTTCTTCTTCTTGAGGACGTGCACGTTAAAGAGGGAGTTGCCGTAGTCCGAGGAGTTGGCCACCGGCAGCTTCTCGTCGATCCAGAGCTTCTCGTCCTCGACGTCGCGGCAGAACTGGAAGGCCTCCTTCTTCTTCTCGAGGGCCTTCTGGCGCTCCAGCAGCGGCGCCTTGATCTTCTCGAAGCGCTCCAGCACGGCGGTCTTCTTCACCACGATCGGCTCTATCTTCTCCTCGGGCACCGTCTTCTGCAGGTACTCGGTCTGCTTGTCGATCTCCTCCACCTGGCGCGCCTTCACCGCCATCTGGGTCTGGATGACCTGCTGCTTCTGCATCAGGATGTTCACCGAGGTGAGGTCATTGGCCGTGTCGCCGCTGACGATCTGCTTCTCCAGGTCGGTGATGTAGGAGTCGATGTCGTCGCAGGTCTGCTGGACGAGCACCTCGCGGTTGGCGTCGAACAGCATGGCGCCCTTCTCCTTGGTATGCACCTCCAGGTCGTCGAACTGCTTGGCCAGCTCCTTCAGCTTCGGCTCGATCACGTCCTTGAACTCGGGCTTCTCCTTCGACAGTTCCTGAGCGGACTTCTCGGCCTCGTACAGGCGCTCCTTGTTGGCGGCTATCTCGGCCTCGAACGCCTGGTGGCGCGTCCACTTCGAGTGGATGGTCTTGGCGCTCCTGTAGGTCTCGTCCTGGGACGTGGCGTACTTCTCCTGCACCCACTCGGCCAGCTCCTCCAGGTCCTGGAGGAACTCGTGCAGCTTCACCTGGTTCTTCAGCTTCTCGTGCTGCTCCAGGGCCCTCTGCCGGTTGTCGTCCCGCCGTCCGGTGATGTTCTCGGCCCGTTTGCCGATCTTGTCCGCGTCGAAGTGGTCCTTCTCCACGAGGGTATCGGCCACTTGGAGCAGCGTGTTGATCTTGTCGTCGTTGGCCTCCATGGTGGTGAGGAAGGCCTCGTGGCGCTTCAGCTGGTTCTCGGCCTGCTCCAGGTTCACCGGGGTGTCGTCCTTGCTGAGGAAGTGCTCCTGCTGGCTGAGCAGCACCTCCGTCTGGCGGGCGTCGCGGTTGAAGAGCTGCTGGTCGAGGCTCTGCGACAGCAGCACCTGCCTGTTCTCCCACATCTGGTGCAGCTCCTCCCAGCCGTCCTTGAGGGCGTTCAGGCGCTCCCGCAGGAACATGTACTGCGGGTCGTCGGAGGTGTTGCCCTCGGATGTCAGTCGCTCGCCGTACTCCATCATGTTCTTGTAGTCCTCGGTGTAGTTGTCGATCTCCTCGCGGATGGACTGGTGCTGGTTGAGCAGCTTCTCGGCCTCTGGCAGCGAGGTGGGCGTGTCCTCGGAGGCCACGTCCGTCTGGGTCTTGGTCAGCCAGGTCTGGAAGTGGTCCAGGTCGCGCAGGAACCGGTGCAGGTCGCCGGCCTCCTCCAGCTTCGAGTCGCGCTCCTTGAGCATCTGGGTGAGCTGTTCCCAGATCAGCTCGATTTGGGCGATGCGCTCGCGGATCAGCTGCGCCTCCTCCGGGTGCTCGTCCTCGATGCTGTTCGCCTCCCGCTCCAGGCTGGAAAGCTTAGCCTGAATGGCGGCTAGGTCGCGGTCCATGCCGCTGAGACGGCGCTGCAGAGTCATCACTCCGGTGAGGTCCATCTCCAGGCTGTCGGTCTCGGTCAGGATGCGCTTCTTGTCCTCGATCCACGAGATAGTCTCGCGGCACTCGATGTAGAAGGTCTGCACGCCGTGGGCAGACTTCAGGTCGTCCATCTTGGCCTCGGCCTTCTCGCGCAGGGCCGACCACTCCTGGTTGAGGTGGTTTTGTCGCTCCAGGATCTCGTCCGAATTGGGGTGCTCCACGTGGAGCAGCTGGCGGGCCAGCTGGTTGACGACGGCCACCCTGGAGGCGTTGGCGTTCATCTCCTTGTCGAAGCCCTCGAAGCGGTGCTTCATGATCTCCACGTCCTCGATGTCCTTGCCCGGCGTCATCGTGTCCAGCATCTTGGTCTTCTCCTTGATCCACTGCTCCACGCCGTCGGCCTCGGACATAAGCTTGTAGAGGCTGAGGGCGTCCAGCAGGCGCTGCTTGCGGAGCTTTGCCAGCTCGGTGAGCTCCTTGTACCGGCTGTCGATCGCCTCCAGCCGCTTGTCCACGTTCGCCTTCTCCGCCTCGTTGAGCTTCAGGGTCTCGGCCTGCTTGTGCAGTGCGTCGATCACCTCGGCATAGTTCTTCAGCTCGTCGGCCACGTCCTTGTGCTTCTTCAGCAGCGACTGCACGTTGGCCTCGTCCCGGCCGACGTCCTCGCTGGAAACGATGCGCAGCGTGTCCAGCATCCAGTTATCCACGTCGTCGGCGTCGGCGAACAGCTGGAAGTACTCGACGGCGTTCTCCAGGCGCTGGCGGCGGTACTTGGTGAGGTCCAGCAGGTGGTCCCACTTGGACAAGATCTCCTTCAAGCGGTCCTTGATGCGGTCGGCTCCGAAGTGGCCTTCGGTGATCAGCTCGGCGCCCACCTTGGCCACGTTCTGCAGCTGGGGGTCATGCGAGGTGATCTCCGACTCGAGGGCCTTGTGCTTGCTGAGCAGCAGGTTGACGGTGGTCAGGTCGTGGCCGATCTCGTCGGTCGACACGATCTGCTCCTTCTCCTTGATCCAGTTCTCCTCGTCGGCGGTGTCCCAATAGAACTGCCAGAGCTTGCGGCTCTCCTCCAGGCGACTCCTGCGCTCCACGGCCAGACGCACGAGTTCTGCGTAGGCGTCCTCCAGCTGCTGGACGCGGGAGACGATGATCTCCGGGTCGCAGGGCTTGTAGGACTCGGGGTCGTCGCTGAGGAACTTCTGCGAGTTCTGCACCACCACCTTGACGCGCTCGCCCAGGATGTTGATGTCGGCCTCGACGAGGGAGTGCTTCTGCAGCAGGTCCTCCACGCCCATCAGGTGCTTGCCGTAGTCGTCGGTCATGAGCAGCTGCTTAATCTCCTCCATGTTGTCCAAGATGTAGAGCATCTCCTGGAAGTTCTGCTGCAGCTGCAGGGAGATCTCCAGGCGCATGCGACGCGCTCGGAGCAGCTCCAGAAGGTATGTCCACAGGCGCATCACGTTGTCCTTGCGCAAAAGTATCCTCTTGACGTCGTGGTACCTCTCGGACTCCAGCTCATCGCACACGGCCACCACCGCTTGGACACGCTCCTCGTACGCGAAAATGTCCGTCTCGATAGCCTCGTGCTTCTTGGCGGCGGCCTCCACGGCAGCCAGATCGAAACCGAAGTTGTCCTGGCTGACGAGGCGCTGGTTCTCGGACAGCCAGGTCTCCCGCATGGAGGCCTTGCGGTCGAAGCGGGCGGCCAGCTGCTCCAGCTTCTCCTGCCGGATGAGCTCCTCGCGCAGCGCCAGCTCGCGCTCGTGCTCGGCCTTCTCGAGGCGCTCCCAGGCCTTGTTGATGTCGGAGATCATCTTGCCCTCCTTGGGGGTGTAGGGCTTCTGGTTGTTGGCCCGCATCTTCGACTGCAGGGTGAAGAGCAGCACCTCCAGGTTGCCCTTCTCCACGAACTTGGGTGGCTTCTCGATCGTCCTGTAGTTGGAGAACTGGGCCAGCTGGCCCTGGACTCCGGCCAGGGAGTTCTCGAACTCGCGCTCGCCGAGCGATTGAATGGTGGTCTCGATCCACTTGAGCAGGTCGCTGGTGAAGTGCTCGTAGTCCTGGATCATCTTGTCGTTCTCCATGGCGATGCCGACCACCTTGCCGATCCTCTTGCCCTGGACCGTCTCCTGCTTGAGCTTGCTGAAGTAGTGGTAGTAGGTGACCACGTAGGTGATGATCGACTTCTCGTCGGGGTGCTCCACGAAGACGTCCTCGGCGTCGAGGAGCTTGGCCAGGCCCAGCTTGTCCTCGGCCACGTCGAAGGCGTTGTTCAGGTTGTGGATGGCGTTCGTCTTCGACAGCTTCTCGAACTGGACCAGGTCCGGACGGTGTTTGTGGATGATGGCGTTGAAGGCCAGGCCGTCGCGCCACGAGGTGGTGAAGTTGCGCACGTTGACGTTGTGGTAGCCGGCGGTCTTCATCTGGCACCACAGCAGCAGGGCGTCCTTGGCCGACTTGGTCTCCTTGTTGTCGACCTCCTCGATGGTGATGTCCTGGATCTGGAAGCGCAGGATGATGGTCCAAATCAGGCCCAGGTTGAGGGAAGCATTGCCGTCGACGATGTCGTGGGAGCCGATGTTCTCCAGGTGAACGCGCTGCTCCCGCAGGAACTGCAGCGCCTTGTCCACGTTCTCCAGGCAGTGGATCCTCATCTTGCCCTTGGTGGGCTTGGGAAGCCTCTCGCCGGACAGCACCTCCAGCAGCTTGATCAGGTGCTTGCCGTCCCGCATGTCCACGTAGAGGTCAGCGATCCGGCAGTTCACCCGGCACAGGTGCGAGTTCACCCACTTGGTGAAGGTCTTTTTCTGGACGCTCTCGCGCTCCTCGGCCAGGGCCTTGATCCTGGAGCGCTCGAACAGCCGGGAGCTGGAGTTGCCCCCGTCGTACTCGTACTCGTCGATGTACTCGTTTCCGGGACCCTGGCTGGGATCCCAGCGAACAATCGAGATGTCCGTCGTCATGGTTTGGTTCTGGTGATAGCTTCTACAGTTTCCACAGTGCTTTCGTTTGTGGGGTCGGGTGTGTGGTGTCCTAGTGTTCTAGTATATAGAGTGAGGTGTCTATATTCGTGTCCTTGGGAGCTCGCCTCTCCGCCTCGTTTCGTTCGGGTTCGTATTGCTTTCCTGCGTTTTCAGTGTATCCCTTGAGTCCAAACCGAATGTGTTGCCTTTAGAAGAGAGTCACTGAAAGCGGTGGGAAAATCGGTTAGATAATTAGGCGAATGATTCACTTGCGAGTGGGGTCGGGGCTGGGGTCGGGGTCGGGGGGCGAGGACCGTGCCTGGGGGGATGGCGTCACCGTCGGCCCGCCCCCGGTCCGATCACAATTGCGGCTTACTTAAACCGATTACATCACGCCCTGCCACTAATAAGCGCAGCGAGGCGGGGAGGGGCTCTTTTGTGCTGTTTCTGTCCACTTCCCCCAGAGCGACGGACCCGTGAAATTGCAGGAAGTTCAATTCACAGACCATCGAAAGTGCGGACATGAAACAAAACCCGGCGTATCGCTTGGAGCGCACTCTGCCCAGCCAGTGTCCAATCACTGGCGAGCAGACTGTTCGAATTAGTTCATCAATTGACGGAGGGGCACTCTCTCCCCCAAAGTGGGTCGACTCAGAAGAGAGTTACAGGGCTGCAGGGCTGCAGGGGTCAAGTACCTATCACAATACTATCTAACTATCTAGAAGGATACCTAGGAGCTAAGGAGAGCTAGGAGTGGGAGGCACAAACTGCTAACTTGACTGCCAACACAACCATGTATCACGGTTCGGGGCTCCTTTGTTCGACCTCTTTTTACGACCGCACTTGTAACCACTCACAGCCCTCCGAGATAAACGAGCTGCCACTTTTATGGGCTTGTTTTTTGCGCTCATCCACAGACACACTGAAGTGCTAGTTGCCTTCATCGACTTGGCCGGCTATCTGAAATCACGACCTATTCAGCGACGGCCCTCGAGGCTCGGGCGCAGATCCCCCAGACTCGGATTCACATGCACATTCGCACCTGCCGGGCTTTTCGCACCTCGGCGAGCTTCTGGGCTGCAGTGAAAAGGGCAGAAAGCCGAGTACTTAGCACCACTTTCCGCCGCACTTTCTCCGCCCGCTCCGGCTCTCGCCTTGGCTTTCACATTTCAGTTATTGGGCAGTGCACTCTTCCGGCGGGCCTAGGCCAAGCCAGAAGCTGTGTGCCGGGGCGGGTGGGGGAGTGGGCCTGGGTTTGTGGGCCAATGTCCTCTGACCTTTATTCCCCTTTCGCACGCAGGCTCCTCGGCAGGCACTCCCCGGCCGGAGGTATCGGAAAGAAGGTCAACCCCTTCGACAAGCAGTCCTTACTGCTAAGCTGCGGACTGTCCAAGCTCTGCCAGCGCCGCTGATTTCATCCGCACTAATTCCAGCAACAACAACGACGGCCCGCCGTGAATTGTTAAAACAAACAAGCAGAAAATCAGCACACACTCTCGCCCGCAACACAAACACGCACTCGCGCTCGCACTGCGACAGAGCCGGAGCCGAAGCCGTAGCCGGAGATGGGGGACAGCAGCTTCTATCTATTACGTAATATTTTTAATTTTAATAAAACGAAGCTTGGAACTGCGGCTGCAGGCCGGGGGCGAGAGCGAGAGCGAGCAAAAACAAAAGCGGCCACGCACAAGTGGAGCGAGCGAGAGCGGGCCAGCCTGTGTATCTGGGTATCTGAGTATCTGAGTATCTGAGAAGCCGAGTATCTGAAGGTGGTGCAGTCGGTGAGAGCGAAAACAGTGGTGTGCTTGGGCATGGGGGTGGGGATGCGAGCCAGGGTTGTTTTCCAACTCCAACTGCATAACTCCGACTCGACTCGGCTCCGGAGCGAAAAGCGACTGGGATTTTCGAATGGCACACTTTCGAGGGGCGATGATCATGCTGTGGCTCGGAAAAGCGAGCGGACGAGCGAGTTTGGGGATGGGTGTGGGGAAAAGTATGTTGTGCGATGAACTCATAATCGAGTGGGCCGGAGAGCCCGGCGAGAGAGCGAGCGGGCGTGGAGTCCCGTACGTGCCGTGGTAGTGGTAGCTGCGGTTGGGCAATTGAGAGTTCAATTAAGCAGGCCAAGAGTTCAACTCGAGTTGGAAACTTGGAAACTCAATGCGAGTGGTTGGTGGCTAGGGGCCAGGGGCCAGGGGCGTAGGCAGCTGCCCGAGCCGATCCCCCCTGCGAGCGTAGTCTTCCGAGCAGTTAATTACCTGACCCACCACCAAAGTCAAACTTTGGAAACGTAATTTGTTTTCGGGCCTTATTCTGCTTTTGGAGAAAACCTGTTTTCCTTTTCGTCCAAATTGGTGCGTTCGGCTGGGTCGGGCGGGCTGTGTGCGTGTAGCGCAGTGTAGCAGCGTACTTGCCATAAACAACACGATCCACTAAATATACAAACAACACAACACAACAAAACACAACACAACAAACACAAACAAGCTGCACTTGTGCGGCGGGGAATGGAAGTGTCAGTGGGATTGGGACTGGGACTGACTCTGAAGATTTTCACCCTGCAGTGCATTCATTATTGCCTTTCTTTTCTCACTCTCATCCACTCCGCACGAAAAACTTCAACTCGTGACCTCTCCAAGGGGCTGGGCGGCGGAGGGTGGCCGGGGGAGTGCTTCCTATTTTTACATGGCGTGTGTGACTGTGCCTGTGCCTGCGCCTGTGACTGTGACTGGGCTATGTGGTGTTTGTGCGCTGGCGAGGCAAGGCGAGCACGTAACTGTATTTAAGCCAAATGCATATGATGATGGGTGTATCTATGAGGAAGAAGAGAGCGCGCCCGCCGTCATAAACACTCACACACGGCCACTGGCACTCAGGTTGGCACTCAGGCTGCCCCTGTGTGGGTAAGAGTGTATCTCCGATTAGGCGATTGCCGTTCCGACCATTTCGGTTTTCGGTTTTCAGTTTTCAGTTTTCGTTTTTCGTTTTTATCACCAACCGAACTGACGCAAATGTTACTTAAGGCTTTCTTGGCGCTTCTCTCCGCCTGCGGCAGAGATACGTTCGGCAGAGCGGCCGAGATACAATAGGATCTCTCGGATGCAGATGCAGATGCAGATAGAGATGCAGATGCACTGTTTGTTTTGCTTTTTTCTTTTTTTGCCAATTACTTCTCTTGCTCGCTTTGGGGCGCTGGTCAACGTAAAAAAAAAGCACAAAAAAATAAAACAAATGCGGCGGCACACACGTTCGATTGGGAGTAGTTTCTAGTAATGAGTCTAGCAGCCAACATAGCCGAGCCGAGCCGAGCCACGGCAGAGCAACACCAACACCAACACAAACACGCACTACGCGCTCTCACCGAAAACAGAATGATGTCATCAACGGCAGAGGCAGAGGCAGAGCCCTGGCCGAGACGGTGGCGGGGGCTGGGGCGGAGGCAGCGACGGCGGCAAAATATGAAACATTGGGACAATTTTAATCGATGATGTTTTCTTTACGCATATTATCTACACATATATATCACTCCACTGGGCAGCGCATTCCCGAGATAGGTGTCCCCCATTCTGAGATACATTCGCACTCTCATCCGCTCTTGTGCTGCTTCTTCTTCGCCCCTCCTGAGTTTTTTATAGTGCTAGGTACTTGGGCGTTGGTTGCCGATTTCACAAGCGTTTTTGCGCGAATTGGGGGCTTTGCACAGCGCACTTACCTACTGGATAATTTTGGCTCTCCGCTCGCCCCAATCGATTCATAAAACACAGTTAATTTCATAGATTTAGCACGTTAGTCGAAAGGCTTCGGTCTGGCGGATCTACTGCTTGCGAGAATGGAAAATGTGTATTCAAAACACGACGGTGCAGTGTGACCAGGCGGCGGCAGGGAAAACTCTGCCACCGTATTTTTGAATGCGTAGCCCCAATTGCCCGGCAATCTGGAAGAAATTCAAGAAATAATTATTATTCTTAATGAAATTGCAATCGATGTTATATAAAGCCCCCAAAAATATTTCAATTTGGATATAAAACTTTTAAGTATTTGAAAAATAGGGATGCCGGATCGGTAAAAAAGCCCTGCGCAGTGTGGCCGTTTCAGATATAGTAGAATGCGGGTGGACTCCTTGTCCTGGGGCAGCCACACTTTGGACAAGTTTCGGATACGGATGCGGGGGCCTCTATGATTTTCCAGAGAATCCTGGTCAAAGATAGTTTACGAGGAGTCAAACGGCAAGCGGGAGTGCCCGCCCGCTTGGTCCACCGATAGCCAAGCGAACGAAGCGGATCGCAGGAGCACCGATAAGCTAGAGCAACAAGTTGCGGTTTGGATCCGCAGCCGAATCTGTACAAGATGCCGGTAAAGATGTACGACGTGACGTCGCGCGTGTTCAGCGCCATGCAGAACCTGGACATCACGTTGCTGGCCAGCTACCCGGAGACGGAGATCCGGCCGGTGCTGCCATCGCTGGTCCGGATGAGCCTTCTATCGCCGCTAGACAACACGGAGTCATCGATGGAATCGCGAAAGCAGATCCTGGCCGTCCTCATCGGCATCGAGGTGGTGAACAGCATAGTTTCCTACCTGCAGGTCAACTACCACGAGCTGGAGAACGAGCTCAAGAAGGAGCTGCAAACGCGACAGAAGTCCGTTTACTTCGAGGGCCAACAGCACGAATATGGTCTGCAGTCCGGTATTGCGCTGGGTTTCGAGCGGGCGGACGTGGCCCGGAAGGTGCGTGTGGTGCTCTCAGAGATCTTCAATCTGCAGCAGCAGGTTTCGGAGCAGAAACCGGCTGCCCACTCTGAGATCCTCGACGATGGCATCTACCTAGAGGAAGTGGTGGACATCCTCTGCATAGCCCTGGCCGAGCTGCCCTCTCTGCTGAATATCCTTGAACTGACTGATGCCCTCGTCCATGTGCCGAATGGTCACAGAATTATCTGCGCTTTGGTGGCCAATTTCCCGGACTGCTATCGCGACGTGGTGTCCCACGTGATAGCCAACTGTGATGAGGAGGGCTCCGATGGTAAGTACCGGCTGACCCTGTTGATGGCGCTCAGCGAGATGAACCCCTCCCAGGCGCTGGCCAACCGTTCCATGTGCGTGGAAATGCTGAAGGTGCCTTCATATATGCTTAAGCTGACCCTAAAGCATCCAGAGGACCTGGTAAGTGGATGGCATCTTTCATAAATCGCATAGTACTAGTTCGATTGGTTTCTTCAGACTAAGTTTGACTATTTCTCTCCCTTTCTTTTTCATGTCACTCCCATCCACTTCGAAAGATTGCCTTTCTCACGGGCTTGCTGCTGGGAAACGATCAAAACCTGCGCTCGTGGTTCGCCGTCTACATCCGCTCCAGCCAGAAGCGCAAGGGCGACGCACTTAACCTGGTGCGGGTTGAGCTGCTGCAGAAGGTGATTCAAACGACCAGCAAGGCGACAGAGCTGCGGGACTTCAATTTGCAAGGAGCGGTACTGCTACGCCTCTATTGTGCCCTCCGCGGTATTGGCGGCCTAAAGTTCAACGATGACGAGATAAACGCGCTGTCCCAGCTGGTCACCAGCTGCCCCCAGGCAACGCCCTCGGGCGTGAGATTCGTGACGCTGGCCCTTTGCATGCTCATCGCCTGTCCATCGCTAGTTTCTACCGTTCCTCTGGAGAACAAGGCGGTGGAGTGGCTTACGTGGCTAATTCGCGAGGACGCCTTCTTCTGCAAACGATCTGGGACAAGCTCGTCCCTCGGCGAGATGCTCCTCCTGCTGGCCATCCACTTTCACAGCAACCAGATTTCAGCGATCAGCGAAATGGTCTGCTCCACCCTGGCCATGAAAATACCTATCCGGCCAAATAGCACCAACCGAATTAAGCAGCTCTTTACCCAGGATCTTTTCACGGAACAGGTGGTGGCACTACACGCAGTTCGCGTCCCGGTGACGCCGAATCTGAACGGCACCATTCCCGGCTACTTGCCGGTGCACTGCATACACCAGTTGCTGAAGTCGCGGACTTTCCTAAAGCACAAGGTGCCTATCAAGGCGTGGATCTTCAAGCAGATCTGCAGCTCTGTGCGGCCCGTGCATCCGGTTATGCCCGCCTTGGTGGAGGTGTTTGTAAACACGTTGATCATACCGAATCCCACCGGAAAGGTGAACATTGACCACATGCACCGGCCGTTCACAGAGGCGGAAATTCTGCATGTCTTTCGCACCTCGAAGCTGACGTTTTTTGCCGAGGAGCTGCCCCCAATGGTGGAAAGTGAGGAGCTCTCTTCCATAGAGGTGAGATACAGGCAGCCACGTTCGTTGCTCTGACTATATTAATGGATTTCTTTTTCTCCAGGTAAGCTGCCCACTTACGGCCCAGCTCCTTATGATTTACTACCTGATGCTGTACGAGGACACGCGGCTGATGAACCTGAGCGCCCTGGGCGGGCGTAAGCAGAAGGAGTACTCGAACAATTTCTTGGGCGGACTGCCACTGAAGTATCTGCTGCAGAAGGCGCACCACTACCACCACGACTATCTGTCGTTGTTCCACCCGCTGCTGCGACTTATTATCTCCAACTACCCGCACCTCAGCATGGTCGACGACTGGCTGGAGGAACAAAACCTGGCGGAGGGCAATCCCCCGCTGGTTGTGGTGAGCAAGCGAGAGCTGAAACCGGAGCAACTGGATCAGGCCCTAGGCGCTATTCAATCGAAGCCGCACCTGGCCATTCGGGCATTTAAGCAACTGCTCCAACTACCGCCAGAGTCGCTGGCGCAATATGGCCAAAAGCTTGTGCAGCACATGCCGATGGTGTTTGAGAAGACAGTGCCGCGGTATATCAAAGACCTATACAACGATCTATGGCTGCGCCTGAACGCTGTGCTGCCCACCACCCTGTGGATTATGTCGTTGCGGGCGATCACCAGTAGCTCAGACTCCATCAACAGGCGCTCCTTTGGCAACGAGAGCCTTCTGGAGCCCATGGAAGTGCTAAGGTGGGTTAATCATATAGATCTGTCGCGCCAAACTAATAATGTTTCCTCCCGCAGTTGCCCTCGCCACGTCTTCTGCTCTCCATATCTGCTGATGATTCTGCTGCGCATCCTCAAGGGGAGCCTGGCCGCCTCAAAGACCTATCTCAATGTGCACATGCAGCAGAAACAGGTGCTGGACAAGAACGGCCTGGTGCAGACTGATGCGGATCGGGAGGAGCTAAAGACGACGCTGATTGCCTCGCAGGAGAGTGCCGCCGTTCACATTCTGCTGGAGGTGCTCGAATACAAGGCGAGCAAAGCCCACGACCGGGTTTCACATCTGGAGTTGCGAGAAATCCAGGGCATCATAGGTACCTACGTCCACCAGGCCTTCATTTCAGAGCCCTCGCTGGCGAAACTGGTCCACTTCCAGACGTACCCCAAGTCCGTCATTCCCATGATCGTGGCTAGCGTACCGTCGATGCACATCTGCATTGATTTTGTGCACGAGTTCCTCAATGTAACCGAGATGGACAAGCAGATCTTCACCATTGAGCTCACCTCGCACCTGGTTCTGAACTACTCGATACCCAAGAGCTTGGGAGTCTCAAAGTTCTGCCTGAACGTGATCCAGACCACGTTGTCCCTCCTCACATCCTCAGCCAAGTGCAAGTTCCTTCGGAACATCCTACCGGCCATGGTGCGCTTCGTGGAGACGTTCCCCATCCTAGCGGATGATTGTGTCAACATACTGATGACCACTGGCCGTAGTCTGCACTCTCAATCGTCGCTGGGCGTGACTACCATGCAGATGCCGCTCACGGAGAGCGCCAAGCTCTGTTCGTACCGGGATGCTCAGCTTCACATCACCATGATCGAGGATGCGTTCAAGGCGCTTGTCACGGCTGTCATGCAGAAATCTGAACTGTATTAGTAGGAGGCGACTAATCCTCAGAAATCCCCCACTTATTTTCCCCGCCCTCGGCCTAATATAATATTGTATGTAAAATTCATAAAAAATGACCAAAATAGTTTAAGTAAAAAGCTAATTTCTAAGATAATAAACCTTTAGTAAGCTATTAAAACTTCTTCATTAAATAAATCCATGGTCCTTTTTTACCTAAATATTTGTAGAACGTCCCGAAGGAAATAAAATGTGTCTTGCTCTTTCATAATTTTCATCCCTTGAAAATTCATCATTTACGGTTTTCCCCATTGCTCCACCTTCGGATGACGATAACTTCTTCAATTTACATCCGATCGGGAAAAGGTATACGTTTCTGTAATCAACGATTCCAGTAGCTGAATCCCTCATACAACGCTTTTCTTAAATACCGTTTTCAATTTTTTCTAAATTTTCCAAGGGGTACCCCTTGAAAATTCATCATTTACGGTTTTCCCCATTGCTCCACTTTTGGATGACGATAACTTCTTCAATTTACATTCGATCGGGAAAAGGTATACGTTTCTGTAATCAGGGATTCCAGTAGCTGAATCCCTTATACAACGCTTTTCTTAAATACCGTTTTAAATTTTTTCCAAATTTTCCAAGGGGTGCCCCTTGAAAATTCATCATTTACGGTTTTCCCCATTGCTCCACCTTCGTATGACGACAACTTCTTCAATTTACATCCGATCGGGAAAAGGTATACCTTTCTGTAATCAGGGATTCCAGTAGCTGAATCCCTTATACAACGCTTTTTTTCAATTTTTTCCAAATTTTCCAAGGGGTACCCCTTGAAAATGTATCATTTACGGTTTTCCCCATTGCTCCACCTTCGGATGACGATAACTTCTTCAATTTACATCCGATCGGGAAAAGGTATACGTTTCTGTAATCAGGGATTCCAGTAGCTGAATCCCTCATACAACGCTTTTCTTAAATACCGTTTTCAATTTTTTCCAAATTTTCCAAGGGGTACCCCTTGAAAATGTATCATTTACGGTTTTCCCCATTGCTCCACCTTCGGATGACGATAACTTCTTCAATTTACATCCGATCGGGAAAAGGTATACGTTTCTGTAATCAGGGATTCCAGTAGCTGAATCCCTCATACAACGCTTTTCTTAAATACCGTTTTCAATTTTTTTCAAATTTTCCAAGGGGTACCCCTTGAAAATTCATCATTTACGGTTTTCCCCATTGCTCCACCTTCGGATGACGATAACTTCTTCAATTTACATCCGATCGGGAAAAGGTATACGTTTCTGTAATCAGGGATTCCAGTAGCTGAATCCCTCATACAACGTTTTTCTTAAATACCGTTTTCAATTTTTTTCAAATTTTCCATGGGGTACCCCTTGAAAATTCATCATTTACGGTTTTCCCCATTGCTCCACCTTCGGATGACGATAACTTCTTCAATTTACATCCGATCGGGAAAAGGTATACGTTTCTGTAATCAGGGATTCCAGTAGCTGAATCCCTCATACAACGCTTTTCTTAAATACCGTTTTCAATTTTTTCCAAATTTTCCAAGGGGTACCCCTTGAAAATTCATCATTTACGGTTTTCTCCATTGCTCCACCTTCGGATGCCGATAACTTCTTCAATTTACATCCGATCGGGAAAAGGTATACGTTTCTGTAATCAGGGATTCCAGTAGCTGAATCCCTCATACAACGCTTTTCTTAAATACCGTTTTCAATTTTTTCCAAATTTTCCAAGGGGTACCCCTTGAAAATTCATCATTTACGGTTTTCCCCATTGCTCCACTTTTGGATGACGATAACTTCTTCAATTTACATTCGATCGGGAAAAGGTATACGTTTCTGTAATCAGGGATTCCAGTAGCTGAATCCCTTATACAACGCTTTTCTTAAATACCGTTTTCAATTTTTTCCAAATTTTCCAAGGGGTACCCCTTGAAAATTCATTATTTACGGTTTCCCCCATTGCTCCACCTTCGGATGACGATAACTCCTCCAATTTACATCCGATCGGGAAGAGATATTCATGTCTGTGATCACAGCTACCAGGAGCTTAGTCCCTCATTTAAAACATTCCTTAAATACATGTTTTATTGTTTTTTAATTTTTTAAAAGAAAATTCCCTCTCACCTGCTCGGAAAAATCCCTTATTTACGATATTCTCCAATACGATGTGTTGGGTTGCTGATATCGCACCGACAATCGAAGTTTGATTATCGATTGTTTTCCATCTCTAATACGTGGCGCCGGTGGAATTCTGATAAGGATTTGTGATTGCTCCACGATGAAGGACCTTTTCTGGCACCTTGTGGGCATCAGTATTGGCCTAAAGATCCTGCTCATACCGGCATAGTAAGAAGTGTCGGATTTAACTGCCTTTTGGGTCACCATTAATCGTTTTCTTCCCTAGCCACTCCACGGACTTCGAGGTGCATCGCAACTGGTTGGCAATCACTCACAGCCTGCCCCTTAACCAATGGTATGTGGATGCTACCAGCGAATGGACCCTGGACTACCCGCCATTCTTCGCCTACTTTGAGTGGCTCCTATCGCATGTGGCAAAATACGTGGATCCCCGAATGTTGGAGGTATCGAACCTCAACTATGATTCAAAGGGCACCGTGTACTTCCAACGGCTGTCAGTTATCGCGACAGATTTGGTCTACGTTGTGGGTGTACGCAGCTGTCTGGGCTCTTTGGGCCTGGCACGGGATACTCAACAGCACTTTGCTGCCTCCATGATCCTGTTGCTCAACGTCGGACTGCTTTTCGTCGACCACATTCACTTCCAATACAATGGTTTTCTGTTTGGCATCCTGCTGTTGAGCATCAGCTTCCTTGTGCGACGGAGGTTCCTGTGGTGCGCCTTTATCTTTGCAGTCCTGCTAAACTTCAAACACATATTTCTTTATTTGGCCCCGGCCTTCGGGGTCTACCTTCTGAGGTTCTACTGCCTGGAGCAAGTGGGCATTAAATCGCAGATCGAAGCATTTCTGAAGCTCCTAACCGTGGGACTTTCGCCGTTTGCCGCTTCCTTTGGACCCTTCTTTGAGCAGATTCCGCAGGTGCTCTCCCGCTTGTTTCCCTTCAAGCGGGGACTGACTCACGCCTACTGGGCGCCCAACTTCTGGGCTTTGTACAATAGCGCCGATAAGGTGCTTGCGAGCGCTCTCCGTGTAAAGGCTGATGGGGCAGGAGCCACCTCGGGACTAGTGCAGGAGGTCAAGCACTTGGTATTGCCCAGCATCTCACCGCCCGTCACTTTTGCACTGACTGTTCTATTCATGCTGCCCATTTTGGTGAAGCTGTTCAGGAGTTCCAAAAGGTAAATGCTTTATGCCCTAGGTTACACGCAACTAATGCGAATTCAATTCCACAGCCAAAGCCCTCTGGTGTTCCTGCGCGCCGTAGTCCTCTGTGGCTGCTCTTCTTTTGTCTTTGGCTGGCACGTCCACGAAAAGGCCATTTTAATGGTGCTTCTGCCGCTGTGGTAAGTACCTTATCTACTAACTCTGAAAGGTACCCACTTACTCCAACCCCACGCTCCTGCAGCTTGCTCACCGTGGTGAATCGTGAGGATGCCCGATACGCCTACATCCTGGCCATTGCCGGCTACTTTTCATTGTTCCCACTGCTTTTCGACCCCGATCTGTTCATTCCCCGCTACTCCTTGTATATGTCCTATGTGGCCATGCTGTACGGCCAGCTGTACCGTGTCTTTCCCGGCTTTCGGGGCTTCCATGTGCTCGAGTGGCTCTACGTTCTCGGCTTTCTGGCAATCCCTCTCTACGAGCACCTGCTGGCCCACTTGCTTGGCTGGCACAGGCGCCTGCCATTTCTGCCCCTGCTGCTGACCTCCGTGTACTCGGCAATTGGGGTGATCTACTTCTTCGGGGGCTACTACCTGTACGCCCTAGGCATCGGTTCGCACGCGAAATGGCACTCCTCGTCGTCCGCGGAGACGGTCGAGAAGACTCGAAAGAAAAAACGAAAGACCAAATAAATACATAGGTCCTCGAATAGGATTCAGCAGAAACACTTTCGTTTCGTTGTCCTCAAGGCGCCTGGGGCAACAGCCAGCACGGCGCCGCTGGCTGGGATGATAAACAATGCCTGCGCCATAAACAAAAGGCGTTAAGCGGAAATCGTCCCGCGGTTGTAAGGCCAGGTAGTAAGATGAGATTATGGTCGGGGCTAGGGCCATAAAACAGCCAACAGCTTACAGCCCGGCGGCCGGGCGAGATTCCTGGAAAACCCGCGGAAAATACGCGGACTGAATGAATATATCAATCGAACCGAATGGCTAGCGGTTCAGTTGATGGTTTCCCACCCAGCGAACAGGTTATCCTTCTATTCGTCAAGCATAATGCAGTTGCACATGGAGTTCTCGCCCAGCTACGGCTACGAGCCATTCAAGAGACCGCCCCAGGGTCAGAGTGCAAGCATGTAAGCTGAATAGCTAAGGTTTTCGGTAAAATGTGCTCCCGAAGCTCATCCCTTGTCTTGCAGTCAGGACTCGGACGACTCGTGCTTTCAACGCGGATCCTACATTGAGCTGTCCTCTGGCGCCATACGCCGCGTGGAGGACATTCGCACAGAGGACTTTATACAGTCGGCGCTCCGCAACGAGCGCTTCGAACTGCGTGAGGCTACGGTGGTAAGGATCGACCACGGCACTGGCGGAGGAGATCACCAGGTGACCATCACCTTCAGCTACGACAACCAGCACGCCAAGGTGAGTTGGGAGTGAATTGTTGTGTATTTTTAGAAAGTATTTAAGATGGTAAAACATAAATTACGTTCTTCATCTTTTATAGGTAAACCTAGAGGTGGCGCCGGCCCATCCCCTGTTTGTTTATGGCCAAGGCTGGGCTTCGTGCAATCCGCAAGCGTCGCTGCAGCTGTACGAGCTCAGGTGTCAGCAACTGCAGGTGGGCGACATCTGCCTATCACTGGTTCCCCGCCAGCTACCCGTGGCTCCGGTGGCCCCATCCACTCCCGCTCTATCCCAAGTGCCAGAAACGGCTCCAGTTACAGCGAATGAGTATCCAGTTGCGGCCTCGTCCCCGCCTCATGGTGCGTACCCGGTGCCGCCCAACCGGAATCCCTACCAGATGTACGCTCAGATGGCCAACTTTGTGGCTGCCTACACTCAGCACATAATTGCCGAAAAGATGAGGCAGAGATCCGAGGAACAAAATAGAAGTGACTTCGGAGCGGAGTTTTTCTATAATTAAATTTAAATTAAAAAAAACTCTGAATTTATTTTTTAAATAAATATTTAAGATATGTATTTCAGTATTTCCGTTATCGGATTTTTCCCGCCAAGACGGATAAGAGATGGTAGATTCTCGATAACATTTACATTCAACAGTTTCAATGATCGTGACTCACGAGAGATTCTTGTCTCTTTTCGATTGTTGTAAGACTGCATTCAACAGGTTGGCCACCTCTTACAGCGATTTCCAGCGATCGTGTTAATGCAAAGTTGGATCAAACGCGAACATGTTTGAGGAAGGAATTTAAATCTAGTAGCTTTTTGTCGACATTATTACACACATAATTTGTATCTCTCTGGAAATAAATAACGAGAGCCCTGGCAATGCAGAATTCTTTGTGGATTCAGAGATGAAATGAGATTTTAAAGGATTCTTGGCATAGATTTCCAAAGATTTTCGTTATTCGATAGTTTGTCCGCGTCATCGATGGCCCAGTAAGCCGAGGTGGCACATATCGATAGTGATTTACACTACTGGTGGGCCACCACTAACTCAATTGATAAGTGTTTCGACCAAAAAACGACCCAATACAAGGAATAACAGCTAATTTTGTGGTGTAAACAGTGGAGCAGAACCGGGGAGAATTGATGTGGAGGAGATCAGATGTCCGCGCTCGCGCCGCCGCCAGTCGCCTCGATGAAAAACGCGCTGCAGCCGGACAACTTTAATGAGGCGCAGGAGGATGAGGTGGCCACAGCTCTACACGCGGAGCTGGTGGATCGGGTTCTGCGGAACAACAACCCTGTCGATGCAAGCGGGAGCGGAAGCAGCAGCAGCGTCGTCATCAGCGACGCCCAATGGACCCAAGGGCCCCTATCTGGGCATCAGCTGGTACTGCGCAACGTAAACCAGCAGGAAATGACCAAAGGCCACCGAAAATGTTACCAAAACAAAGGTAAGTTTAGCCTTAGGCCTTCGCTTAACCTTTGTCTGAGGTTCTCATTGTTGTTTCACACTCAGGTGATGCCGGCAGGGTTCAGGATGTGGCCAACAATGGCGAGGACCTGCGTCTCTCCAAAATTATCCGACGACTGTGTAACGAAACGAACCCCACAGCCGCATTGGATCTGTGTGCTAAGCTCCATCAGGCAGTGCGGACGCCCATCAACATGGGCTACCTGTCCTGCTCCTTTGTCTGGATCCTTGAGAACATGCTAACGCTCTTCAAGCAGTGCACGCCCGTAGTTCTGGAGGAGTGCAGTAAGATCCTGGGCGTGATCGGGTACATCAACCGCAAGTCGTACCCCATCTACGAAGAGTTCATTGTGAAAAACTACCGGACCGGAGCAAAGCGCCTGCAGAAACACCTGATCCAGGCGTTGCGCACCACGATGAGGTGAATCCCTGAAATATTTCTATATCCCGCTAACCGCAGATTAATTTAATCCGTATACCACGCAGCTGCGACTCCAAGTGCGACCTTCATCCATATGCCGACAAAATAGTTTTGATGCTAAAGGACTTTCTGGAAGGCGCCGAAAACGCCGAAAGCTTTACTGCGGTGAGTGATGCACTGGTCCAGTTCTCGTACATCTACCGGGAGGCCTTCGAGTGCCACTTTACGGATGTGGTGGACATTGTCATCGGATGGCAGCTGGAGGCCGGTCAGCCCAAGGAGCTCAAGCTGCACTGCGCCCAGGTGCTGGAGCAGCTGACGCCCTACTTCAGCAAACAAATAGACTTCAGCTATGGCCTGCTGGCGCAGTTCGTCGAGGACATCACTGTGCTGGAGGAAGCAGAGCCAGCGGAACGGGTTGGAGCGTTTGTGGGGGCATTTAACACGCTTCTCAAGTGCTTGGCCCGTATGCAAATCTTCGTAGGCATGGCCGCCTGCGAGACCATTGTGCAGCTGGCTGTGGACCACCTTACTAAGATGTTGCCCAGTCTTCTGGAGGACACTGAAACGGACGCGGTAGTTAACATCAACGAGCTGCTCTGCATCTGCCTGATGAATGGGTTCGGGGGCCTCGATCCGAACACCCTGGAGATGCTGCTTCTAGGCCAGTTCGAACGGATGAGCCTCATAAGTGAGGCCCAACGACAGAGCACGTTGTACCTTCTGCTCTGCACGGTAAGGAGGTTGCGGGCCCGACTGCCCGCAAGCCTAGTGCAACTGATTTTCCAAAGCGATCCCTACCTGGCGGAGGTGAAGCGCGGCGATCCATGTGGCACAGCCTACAAGCTACTACTCCGCACCTGCCAGGAGACGCTTCTCATCCGGAATGTGCCCCTGCTACAGCAGGCCTACAAGCACCTGGTCGAGGACATCGACCACTGCATGGGAGCCATGCTCGTCGAGGACTCTCTTTCCCAGTGGAGGGCCACCGAATGCAGCGTCCTTCTTGTCTTCCACCTGACAGCCCTAGCAGCCCTCGCCAAGCAAACATCATCCATCATTGGGATGTATGCCTGCAAGCCATCCATCCTGGAGCTCCTGCTGACGAACTGTCGGGCCCAGGACCTGGCTCTGTGGAGCCGATACCCCTCCACCCACCAGGCCATCATCAATCTCCTGGTGGTGCACTGCCAGGCCAACCACAACTTCCGCACTAACTCCAGCCTGCTCCGAGATCAAGAGCAGCCCTTGTCGGAGAACACCTCGCCGACTGCCAACAACTTTGCCACTATCCTGCGCTTCCTGGCCGCAGTCCTAGAGAACGCCGGCCTGCTGAATCCTCAAAACCTTCGCCAACTACTCCAGTGGCTGCAGGTCCTTTTAAATGAGTGTCGCGACCGATGCGACCTCCTCTTGGATCAGGAGCAGTTTCTCAGCATCTGCCGCAGCCTGGTGACTACTGCCTGCAAGTGGAGCCCTCAGGAGAGCGCCGCTTGCATCCAGATTGTTCTGGACTACGGCCCGGAGAAGCAGGAGCACCTGCTGGAGTTGCTTACTCTCTACCGTGACATGGCGCTGCAGCAACTGCAGGTGCTATCGCCGAACGGCCACACTCCCTTCAGCCAGATCTACGCCAAACTGCCCCTCCGAATCACACTGACCGGGGGCGACACACCCATTCCTGGCATGAGCAGCCGGAGGGTCTGTGTGTGGCAGCAGCGGATGAGTCAGTGCAGTGCGGTAAGGGACAGCGTGTTTCGGGACTTCTTCGAGCGCCTGCAGCACCCGGAGCAGCAGCCCTTGACCAACAGTTTACGGGACCTCTTCGTGCGCAGCTGTCAAGTGGCACCCCAGGACGAGCGGCAGGAGAAGCTGTCGCAGTGCACACGTCGTTGCCAGCGTCTGGCCACCGCCTGGATGCAGTTCGAGGCGGCCAGGTACTGCGTGGACCAGCGACTCCGGACGACGCTGGGCAAGCCGCAGGAGACCTTCCTCGGCTTTGAGGCCATCATCATGCGTCACGCCCGGCAACTGAGTGGCTGTGGCAAGGAGGAGGAGCGCGCTGCCCTGGATACCCTGACCCTGGAGGAGCTGTCCAATATGCAGTCCAACCTGGTCCTGATGCTGGGCTTCCTAGACGCCCTGGAGAAGCTAATCTACAACGCAGCCGAGGGCAGCGCGTTTGCCCTCCGTCCGCCGGAGAAGCCGGTGGCGGCCTTCTTTCGTCTGAACAACCCCACCTGCCAGTCGTGGTTCAATCGCATCCGGATCGGAGTCGTCATTATTGCCGTACATGTGCAGCAGCCGGAGCTGGTGATCCGATACGCCCAGGTGAGTAATCGTCCAGACGAGATCATATCAAGACTCAACTCTAATTGTAATTTGTTTCCTTAGAAAATCTTGCTCACCCAGAAGGCCCAGGACGCCACCTACAGCCAGGCAATCGTGTACCTGGCCTGGGCATGGGTCTGCTGCCAGGAGTCTGACTCCCTGCGCGGCCTCTACCTCTGGGCTCGCTCCAAGAGCAGCAAGTCTTTCCAGTGGCTCCAGTGCGCAGCGGACCAAGCCGGAGGAAGAAAGGATGCCGCCCTGGCCGGCTACCGCAGTCTCTTGAACGAGACGGAGGAACAGCCGCCGGAGCTGGACACACACACGCGCCAGTTTGTGGTCGCCCAGATGATGCAGTGCCTCCAGGACACGGGCCAGTGGTCGCAGCTGGTCGAACTCAAGCAGCGCCAGCTAACGCGGCCGGAAGACAGCGAACGGAATCCCTTTCTACAGCAGAGCAACGTGGAGGTCAGTGCCCTGGAGCGGCTGCTGGCCAAAAGCGAGGAGCAGTCCGCCAATATGGACGTGCTAGGTGGGGCTCTCCAGGAGCTTAGCTTGTGGCCCAGAGGCTGGGATGAATCTACAACCGGGCACGCCAGCTTTGCCTCTGTCCATGTGCGACAGCGCACGGAGAACCGCGTTCTGCAGCACCTTGTAGAGGAGCGCAGCCTGCCCGACCAGGTGCGAAATATCCTGGACACCCAGTGGCGTGACAGCCTCCTTAACCCGAGCTACGACCAGAGAGACTGTCGCGAGTTGACCATCCTGCGGCATGTGGCCCAAAGAATAACGAACGGCCAGCCGCTCTCTCTGCTGCCACTCAGTCCCGCAGAAAATCGACGCCCCCAGCTGTCCAGCGCGATCTTCATGCGCTGCCTGGCCTGGACGCAGTTACTCCGCCAGCACTGTATTCCGGGCAGCTGGGAGACCCTTTGTCTGGACGCCGCTGCAGCCGCCCGATCGGAGGGAAACACCCAGCTATGCCAGTCGCTGCTGGTCCAGTTCTTCGGCCAGCCGCTGGACGAGATCGCCCAGGAGTCGCTTCTAGAGACGGCGGACACCCCGCAGATGGTGCGCGGCTACAGCGAGCTGGCCAAGTGCCTGCACCTCCAGCAGCAGGCGCAGATACATTGCAACGCGGAGAGCAGCTCGCCGATCGACCTCTGCTCCTCGCTCTGCCTGGGCCTCCAGCGCAGCCAGCGCCATTCGGCCCTGGGAGCGGATCTGCTGCTGAAACTCTCCGACTGGATAGCCGCCCGCACCTGCTGTGGCCTCGCGACAAGCCCCTCGACCGCGCTGGTCCAGCTGCTAGAGAAGCTGCCAGAGTGCCCCTTAACCTGCAGCACGGCGGCCCAGCCCCTGGCCATTCCACAGGCGGAGCGACTGGTGGCCCGGCTGGTACACGCCAGCCTGGAGCAGCGCCCCGACAGCGAGGAGGCCCTGATCGCGTACGGGAACTGGTGCTACCGCTGGGGCAAGAAGATCGTCGACAGCGGCTGCGTGCTCAACCAGGCGGACTTGCAGGCCCTCAGCCAGGTCCTGGACCTGAGCCAGCCCCTGGACGGGGAGCGCCTCAGCGAGCTGCTGCAGGCGCTCAGCATGGAGCAGCCGCCGGCCAAGTGCGAGGAGGCCTGCCCGGAGACGGCCCGCGCTCGGGACGACGAGGCGGCTAAGAAGTGCCTGCGGCGGCTGAGCCTGCTGGCGGACAAGCCACCCGAAGTGCTGGACGCCATCCTAAGGATCTGGCGCCGGGCCATTGCCAACACTTACGATTACTACAAGGATGCGGCGCGGTCGTACTTTCAGTATCTTATTTTGAAGGCGGGCTCCGGGTCCGAAGCCGGAGACAGAGCCGGAGCTGGAGCGGGAAGTGGCTGCGGATTGGTTGGAAAGGACGGAGAACAACGGTTCCATGTGGACGACAGTAATCTAGTGACTACTACGCTGCGCTTGCTCCGGCTGATCGTGAAGCACGCCAGTAGCCTGCAAGAGGTGCTCGAGCAGGGACTGCGCCACACCCCCATCGGTCCCTGGAAGGTGATCATCCCTCAGCTGTTCAGCCGGCTGAACCACCACGAGCCCTACGTCCGGAAGAGCGTGTGCGCCCTGCTCTGCCGCCTGGCAGAGAGTCGTCCCCAGCTAGTGATCTTCCCCGCGGTGGTGGGAGCGAACAGGGAGCAGCAGCAACAGCCAGTGTCCACTGGGGAGACGCCCCAGCCACCGGCCCCCTCCACGGAGGACGCCTGCTGCTACGGGTACTTGCTAGGAGCTCTCTCGAAGCAGGCGCCGGAGGCAGTGCAGCACGTCCAGCTGATGGTGAAGGAGCTGCGCCGCGTGTGCCTGCTCTGGGACGAGTACTGGATCCACTCCCTGGCCCACATCTACAATACTTACGTGAGCCGAGTGAACGCTTTGGCCACCGAGTTTCGGCCGGACGATCACGAGGGGAAGAACAACCGCTTCAACTGCTGGCGGCCCCAGCTTCTGGCGGACGTGGAGGCTCTAGCCGCCCTGACGGACCGTCCGCCGGAGACTACCTACGAGCGGAGCTTTCGAAAGCGCTTCGACTCGCCCATTCGGGTAACTTTGGAGGCCCTGAGGACGCGGCGATATCCTGAGGCGTGGGACAAGCTGAAGCAGCTCTACCACGTGCTTCAGTCCAACATGATCCGCGGCACCGGAAACACTCTCAAAATGCAGAGCCTCAGCCCAGTGCTCTGCGGGATCGGGCGGATGCAGATTTCGATGCCAGGACTGGACGCCCACGGTCCGGATGAGGACCAGGTGTACATCGAGAGCGTGGAGGGCACCGTGTGCGTCCTCCCCACTAAGACGAAGCCCAAGAAGGTCGCCTTCTACGGCAGCAACGGACAGAGGTACACGTTCCTCTTTAAGGGAATGGAGGACCTGCACCTGGACGAGCGCATCATGCAGTTTCTGTCCATTTCGAACGCCATCATGGCCTGCCGGAACGACTGCCCGCCCGGAAACGGTAGCTACCGGGCGCACCACTACTCGGTGATTCCCCTGGGACCCCAGTCCGGGCTGATCAGCTGGGTGGACGGAGTGACGCCGCTCTTCGCCCTCTACAAGAAGTGGCAGCAGCGCCAGATGCAGACAGCCGGTGGCAAGGGCGGTGGAGCGGCCGGCGGAGGAGTAAATACCACGAGGAGATTCACGGACCTGTTCTACAGTAAGCTCTCCCCGCTCCTGGCAAAGCACAACCTCCAGGTGAGCGATCCCCGCCGCCAGTGGCCTCTCTCGGCGCTCCGCCAGGTGCTGGCCGAGCTCTCGCAGGAGACGCCGGGCGACCTGCTGGCCCGGGAGCTGTGGTGTCAGGCTGGCAACGCCGCCGAGTGGCGCCAGTCGATCCGGCGCTATGCCCGCTGCATGTCCGTCATGTCGATGATCGGGTACGTGATCGGGCTGGGCGACCGCCACCTGGACAACGTGCTGATCAACCTGGGAAGCGGCGACATTGTCCACATCGACTACAACGTCTGCTTCGAGAAGGGGCGGACGCTGCGCATCCCGGAGAAGGTGCCCTTCCGGCTGACACAGAACCTGGTTCATGCCCTGGGAATAACTGGAATAGAGGTGAGTCACAAAGCTGGAAATCTTCATGCGGCATTCTAAATTCTTCGCTGGAAGAATTCAAATTCATAGTATTCGTTTCTTCTGAAAAAATCCAAAGAAAGCCTTCCATGATAGTTCCACGTAATGTGAAAACATTTAATTCCCATCATCCCAACATGAAATCACGGGGTGGCCTTCCGTCTCACCTACCCCTGCTGCTTCGGCTGCTTCTCCTGCTGATGGTGGTAGCCTGTGGAAGAAGATGTGGCCTCCATGCGGTGCTTGCTGTCCCCTGGCAGCTGCTCCTCGCCCTGCCGCGCCGTCCGGCAGCAGAGCGTCTGGGCGAAGGCCCGCCGGAAGCCGGAGTTCTTCCAGGAGTAGATGATCGGGTTAAGGGCGGAGTTGGCAATGGCCAGGGAGAAGGTGGTCTTGTAGATCATCGAGCTGCTCCGGCAGATGCTGAACAGCTGGGCGATGGCCACGCAGAAGTACGGCAGCCAGCAGAGCGTGAAGCAGCCCATGATGAAGACCACGATCTGAACGCTCTTCCAGTCCGGGTGGAGCAGCAGGCTCCGCATGGTGGTGGCCTCGTCTGTGTTGTAGACCACCGACTGGCGCAGGCGCTGGGCCTGCTTGGAGGCCTCCCGCATGATCCGCCAGTATACAAGGAGCATGCAGATCCAGATGACTATGAAGCCCGGGGTGATGACTCCGGCAATGTAGCCCGGCGAGAGCACTTCGTCGAACTCGCAGGCTTGCGCCTCGGGCCACCGGTTCCAGAACACGGGCAGCAGGGCCACCAGGGCGCCCAGGGTCCAGTTGCAGAGGATGATGCTATAGGCCACCCGCCGGGTCATGTATCTGGGGCAGAGTATTACAATATAAGCTCCAGAGGAAGAGGGCTAGAGCAGAGCAGGGCTATGGGTATAAGTACCTTCGGTAGTGCAGGGCATAGACCACGGCTATGTACCGATCCACAGCGATGGAGATCAGGGTCAGCATGGACACGCAGCAGGCGCAGATGAGGAAGAAGAAGCGCAGCAGGCAGGGCGCCCGCATGGCGCCGATGTCCGATCCCATGTAGAAGACCAGGTGGTAGGGCAGGGCGAGGCCCACGCAGAAGTCGGAGACGGCCAGCGAGAGGATGAACAGGTTGGAGATGACCGACCGCAGGTGTCGGCAGGTGCGCACGGCCACGATGGTGAGGATGTTGCCTCCCAGGATGAGCACGAAGAGCACGGCGTTGATCGCCAGCCAGAGGATGTGGCCGGCACTAAGGGCGCTCGTCCCGGACTGGGCCTGGGCTTCGGCAGTGGAGTCGGGGGTGGAGGCGGAGGCGGAGGACCACAGCTGTGTGCTCTGGAAGTCCCAGGTGGAAGGCATCGACGGACTGGAAACTTCCATGGCACTCTGCAGAAGCGAAGCGCACGCACTGCCCGTGGAAAAGTAAATGCCGTAGTCAGATGGGGTCCACGGCTTTGACCGAACCCACCAAGGACTTCGGCTCCCCTCGGGGTCGCTTCGGCTGGATCGTGGGCGTCGTTTGTTTACGTTTCGCTGATGATTCTCCACCCATTACCATTACCACTACCCTGCCCCCCAGAACCACCTGGCCCTGCTCCTGTTCCCGCTCCTACCTCCAAACAGTTAACTGATAACTGATAGCAGATCCAGCGTGAGAACCACAATCCGTCGATAAGCCCGCCACTTACGGCTCCGCCATGCCAAGTTTCCACCCGTCGACCCAGCCGGACAGCCAACCTACGGAAAGCCGTGTGGAGTGCTTGCCCAAACAGATCGCTGGGGGGTTTTAGTAGATTAGCCCAGTGCCCGGACCAAAATAGAACGATAAAGGAACGGATCCAGTGCAGTAGCTGCCACCCCTCCACGCTCCTCCGTGCTCCCAAATGTTTATCTGCTTATTTGTCCATTTGCATATTGTTAGTTTAAAATTAGCTCCAACTAAGGGTCAGCGGAGGAGCTGCCGTGGGGGTCAGGAGCTTAGTGAGTAGAATGAAGGACATGCAGGAAGTAACATGCGTAGGGCGGAGACACTCTCCGGGATCGTGTCTATATCCGTTCGGGTCGTGAAACCCGTCAGGGAGCGCCACCTGACCACTCCGGACACGTATGCAAGGGTGCCCCCATCCCAGAGAGCTTATCGCATAAATTACGTGGCAATCTGCCAGTGTAAACATCGATTAGAGGCGTCTATTCCGTTTGAGGTCGTATATGTCGAACATGGTTATGGTTCTGGTTTCTGGATACCGCTTTGGGTTCTGTCTCTGTCCCTGTCCCTGTTCCAGGTCTGGATTTATTGCGGTTGGTAGATACCAGATACTGGCCGTGCTATCCGATGGATACGCGTATTTATGGAGCAATTGCCCCATTTATTGCACCCCTCCGGACACCCACCACCTTTTATGCCCCATGGAATATTCCTCCTTACATGAAGGTTTCAACTATTCCACAGGGTTCCTTCCGGCTCGGCTGCGAGTACGTCCTGAAGGTGATGCGCAAGGAGCGCGAGACGCTGCTGACCCTCCTGGAGGCCTTCGTGTATGATCCTTTGGTGGACTGGACCGTTAACGACGACGCCCAGGCGGTGCGAAGGTCCCTCTGTGCCAAGCAGCCGCAGGGAGGAGCAGGAGCCACAGCTGGGGAGCTGAAGTGTCACAAAAAGGACAAGAACCGGAACAAGCCGCACGACTGGGACGCCAAGCGCCAGCACTTCCTAACCAAACTGGGTCAGCTTCAGAAGTTTTGGGCCGCCAACAGGTAAGTCTATCCCGGATCTCTTGCCAGGATCAGGAAGGTAACTTCTTTTCCCCAGGGACGACATGCTCCTGCAGCTGCAGGAGATGGAGCAGGAAGTGGAGCAGTTGCAGGCAGCCCAAGAGCGGCGCATGGCCACCGAGCAGGAACTGCAGGAGCTGAATCAACGCAGCGCCCTCATCGCGGAAATCAAGTCCCTGGGCACGGCGATCGAAAGCCACAGCTTCAACACGGCCTCCCTGCGCCACGCGGTGCGCCGGGGCCACTTAGAAGCGCTGCGGGTCCTCAGCGGCGAGCGCCAGGCCGACTTCGGGGCGGTCCAGAACCTGCTCACCAGCTACGGCCAGTGCCTGCAGCCCTACTACCTGGCCGAGCTGCACGCCCAGCTCCTGCAATTCCAAATAGAGGCAACGGCGGCCGCGGAATTCAGCAGTCCCGGCGACATCAAGGCGCTCCAGCTCCTGCCGGGCTACGAGCTCATGCGCGTGCAACTGGACGAGCTGATCCAGCACCTGGGGGAGCTGGCTCTGCGCACCTCGGAGCAACTGCAGCAGTACGCCTCCGTGATGGGCTTCTTCCCGGAGCAGAGCCACCGCCAGAACCTGCTAGTTCGCTTCCATGACAGCTACTCGTCGTATCTGCAGTACGGCGAGGGAGCTCTCGAGAACTCCGGCAACTCCCACTCGTCCTCCGGCTCGATCATTTGCACCGCAGACATCCTGGGCGTGGCGGAGGCCCTGGAGAGTGCCTGGATGCATCTTAACTGTCAGCTGCTCAACTCCTCCCAGAGGTTCTCCGCCAAGCAGGCCCAGGCCCAGGCCCTCGGTCCCCCGACTTCGGCACTGCTCGCCATGATCGGCCAGAGCGGATGCAGCCTGATCCTGCTGAAAGCCAGCCTGTTGCGCATTCTGGACAGAGCCGGCGTGGCTTTCGGGTCCTACGAACAGGTTGCAGTGGCCGGCGAGGACGAGGAGCTGCTGCAGCACCAGCTGCACCTCATAAATCTGGTGCGCTCCATGTGTCACGGCGTGCTGTCCGTCAGCAACATCGACGAGCAGGAGGCCGACGCCCATCTCGACCAGCTGGAGAACCTGTTGTCCGCTCTGGCGCACCTACGGCAGATCTTCGAGCACGACCTGCCCGCCAGCATCTATCGCTTGCTAATGCTCCAGCCGAACCTCGGCCAGCTGAGCGCCCTGTGTCATTTGAGCTCCCCCAGCCTCGCCCAGCTCTACCTGGAGGCCACGATAGAGGAAGCCAAGCAGTCACCGGGCGGAGAGTTCCCCGCTGAGCGGAGGTTCCTGCTCGCCCTGCAGCCTGCTTACGAGCAGTTCCAGGTGGCGGCGGCCGCCTATGAGGAGCTTGTTCGAAGCCTCAAGCTCCTGGTAGAGGATAACCGTGACCCGCAGGTGCTGGAGCTAGCGGTAGGCTTCTTTGTGGCTTCTTTGTGGGACAATTAATGACAACTTATCCTTTTTTCAGGACCTGACCATACTGAGTACCGAAAGCCTGGTGTTGGACGACGAGTGCTTCTTCGGCTTGGTCAGCGAAACCTTGGAAGCCAGTCGGAGCTGCGATGTGCGCGAAATGGCCCGCCCCGTCCTGGGACTTATTCAGCGCATCCAGGCCGAGAGCCTCATAGGACTTCTGCCGCCGTTGGCCCGCCACTTCTACGAGTCCTTGGGCCCCCAGTGCCAGCCACCGCCCGGCGGGAATCCGAGCCTGGGCGACGCCGCCCAGTCGGACCACATGTGCGAGGGCCTCTTCATCTCCCTGCAGTCGGACGGCGCCCTGCAACAGCAGCAGGCAGAGATGGCGCTCCTCAACCAACAGCTGGAGCTGCACACTCTGGCGGCCTCCGCCCAGTACTGGGCCTACTCGGAGGCGCTCGGAGGAAACCAGATGAGGTGCGGCCACCACATCATAAGCCGGCAGAAGCTCGCGGCGGCTGTCGGAGAGAACTGGCTGGAGTTGGACACCGGGCTGCACAGCCTAGAGCGGCTGCAGTCTGGCCTGGACGCCCAGCTGGGCCAGCTGCAGGCCCAGAGGAGCAACTGGAACCGAAACCACATCGACAGCCTGATGCGCACGGAGCAGACGCACTCCGCCCGGGTAAATGGGCACTTAGCCGTGATGCGGCAGCTGGCGGACGGAGCCGGCGCTGTGAGTCGCCTGGAACAGTACCCGAGGGCGCTCGGCGAGGAGGGCCGTGCCCTAGTGGAGCTCTTGGAGCAGTGGCTTGCCGTGCACGGCCAGTGGCAGGCTAGCAGCTCGCGGATCAGCAACGTGGAGCAGGCCGTGGTCGAGCTACTTGACCCCGAGGGTGCAATCGACCCCACATGGCTGGAGGACGTCCAGGGACTATTGGAGGAGCACACGTGCAAGGTGCAGCGCGACTTGTCCGCGCTGGAGTGCGAGCAGCAGAGCAAGCACCGGTTCGTCTGCACCCTGGCCAAGGAGACTCAGCGCATGCAGGAGAGCGTGCCGCGCTTCCACGTGCGCAGCCTGTGCGCGGACGCCCAGGGGCAGGGCCAGAGCAAGATGGTGCCCACGGACGTCCAGCTTCTGTGCGGCCACCTGCGCGACAGCCAGCGCGTTTTGCAGAAGCTCTTCCATCGCCTGGTGGAGCTGCGCAAGGACCTGTGCTGCGAGCGTCTCACCCTGCCGGTTCCGCTCCTAACATCCTGGCGGCAACAGCTCCAGGAGATCCAGACAGTGGCTCGCGACGAGGTCAACGCGTTCTTCAAGAGCATGGACGAATTCCTGCAACAGGCCACCGATTTGCAAACCGACTCCTACGAGACCTTCGCCCACTGCAAGGGTAAGTGCTGTATGTCCTCTGCTATAAGGAATCCTATTCTAATCTCGATCTGTTCCGCAGGCGCCAACAATTTAAACGAACAGAAGCGGAACGCTTACGGCGTGTCCGTGTGGAAGAAGATCCGCATGAAGCTGGAGGGACGTGATCCGGATGGAAACCAGCGCAGCACTGTTGCTGAGCAAGTGGAATACGCGATCCGCGAGGCCATCAATCCGGACAATCTGGCGGTGCTCTACGAGGGCTGGACGCCGTGGGTCTAGTGCGGACAAGTGCTCGGCCGAAATTGGGCTTCTGACATCAGCACGCAGCAGGACGCAGCTGGACATATTGGGGGCGCACCTCCACAGGAGCGGATCTCCCTGTTGGGATCTCTTTGTATGCAAGGGATCCTGCAGCCTGGCGGTAGACGACAGGCTACATGCGGCAGGCGACAGACGGCGGAGAACGGCGACGGACGACGGACGGTATACGGCGGACTACCCCAAGATCAACGACTCAGTGTTGTTGTTGCCTAGGCGATATAGAAGACGATAAGACGACGAGACGCATGCAGACTGTAGCACAGATCGCCTCTAGAGTTTTCCGGGTGTCTGGCCGGGAGTAGAGTGGCTGCAGCAGAAGGAGCAGCAGCAGTACCAGTAGCAACCGCCACAGCAGCATCAGTCGCGGCAGTGCCGGCTTCAGGCTTCTAGCTTCCAGCTCACAGCTCCCGGCTCCTGGATTCGTCATCGGATTCGACATCCCAATCATAGGTTTCAGTAATTTTCCATTTACGTTCTCCGGTCTCCGGTCCTCGGATCTTTGCCTTAAATTCGATTATAGATAGATTCATTTACGCTGCACCGGATCTGTTTCTATTCCCATTTGTAAACGTTAAGTCGAACATAATTTTTTATTTACTTAAGTGCAAAATTGTTACCGTATAAGCTGATTGAATTGTGTTGTTGCCAAATTATCTGTACCTCTATTAAAGATTATACAACTGCAGCTCCTTATCCTTCCCCTCCCGCTACACACATATACATATAACCGAAGCTCACACGCGGCGCCAAGGACACGATCCTGGACGGGTGCTCGCGCGCCATGTTTACTTTTAATTTTATGCTTATTGAATAAACGGAATGCAACTATGAAATGACTTTTTATCTGATAATAAAGAATCAGATTTTGGCCAAGAAAAAAATATTTTAAAAAGGATTCCATCTTTGGCATTTTTACGGCGCAAAAAACGTATAACTCGGCTGATACTTCTCAGATCCTGGAATGTCATACCTTCCCGAGCTCAGAACGTCGAGTAGCATCATTTTCAATCAAAACCTGGCTATACAATTTTTGACTCAAATTTCGAAATTTTTGTAAGGGGTACCATCATGATTTTTGGCAAAATATGACCAAAAATTTATTTTTTTGACACTGCATATGTTTTGATGCAGATCGAAGCGGAATAGAACCACGATACTTAAATGGCATTCCCTTTTGGAATCGGTTGCAAAATGGCTAAGATATTCACTAAAAAGTGGGTCTAAAGTTGCGATTTTTGAGGAAAAATAATTTCGAAAATCATGAATTCAATTTTCGTCATTTTCGAAAGGAAAAAGTGCATAGCTCTGGCAATACTGGGCAGATCCTGAAATGTTGTACCTTCCCGAGCTCAGAACTCCAAGTAGAATCATTTTTCATCAAAACCTGGCAACCCTAAATTTTTACCATTTTTCGAAATTTTTGTAAGGGGTACCCTCATGATTTTTGACAAAAAATGACCAAAAATGTATTTCCTTGAAATTATTTGCATTATTTTGATGCAGATCGAAGGGAAATAGAATCCTGATTCGTAAATGGCATTCGGTTTTTGAATCGGTTGCGAAATAGTTAAAATATTCACTAAAACGTGCATCTAAAATTCATATTTTGAAACAATAAAAAAGGTTTAAAACCCGGATCCCGTTTTTTTCCGTTTTCGAAAGGAAAAATGTTCATAACTCGGCTAATACTTGACAGATCATGAAATGTTATACCTTCCCGAGCTCAGAACTTTGAGAAGCATCATTTTCAATCAAAATCTGCCAATGAAAATTTTGACCCATTTTTCGAAATTTTTACAAGGATTTTTACAGGATTTTTGGCCAAATTTGGGTCAAATTTTTTTTGGTTAAAATGTGCCATATTTTGATGGGGATCGAACGAGAAAGGAACTCTGATTCTTAAATGGTACTCCGTTTCCGAATCGATTTCGAAATGGCCAAGCTATGCGCCAAAAAGTGCATCTAAAGCTCCGATTTAGGGCAAAAAAATATAAGGTTACAGGTCTCTATGCCATATGATAATAACCCCGTCTAATCAATCAAAACCCTTAGCAGCACAGTAAACAGGAGCACCCAGAAAACCCCAGACCCTAAGACATAAAGCGCTGTTGCAATGTTACGTTTATCGCTTTTATTTTGTCGTTTAGTTTAAAGAGTGAAATCAGTTGTATCCTCAATCGCTCAATGCAACGCTATTAGTTATACAGTTACAATTTACAATTAAAGTATATAATTTACAAAATAGTTCTTACGTGCTGCGCTGCTGCCGCCGACGGTTACTGCGGTTGCTAAGGAAACTTTGGCGGATCATCGACGCAATCCCCGATCTGTGTATCGATGAGCAAGAATAAAAGTATATACGTAGGTATGTAATATGTAGGTAAATGCCCGGGAACAGTGGCAGGCTCGGTCCGTCCTGGACAGGATCCAGTCCCGCCGCCGTTGCCGCGGTTTTTGAACCAGTTTCAAACTCTTTACATTAATCATAAAAGTAAGGAGAGAAAAAAAAACGTTACATACACCCGGTTTGCCCTAAGCTTTCTCGTTTGACCAGAACTTCACATTGACGAATTACAAATTGTGGCGAATATTTCAAATATTTCTCATTCGATTTCTGTCAATTGCATACTCCTGCTTCTTACGCTTAAACAAAACAGAAACAAATTGTTGATAACAAACAGGATATAAAAAGTTTGAGAAACTTAAAGTAACACATCATAATCATACGCATACTTGGGTGCGATTGTTAAACAAATCTTCTTAAAATTAACACCGAAAGTGGGGAAAGTGGTTTCCTTCGTTACTTTTCCGTTCTTAGAGATGTACGAGATGTTGCGGGTGTTTCATTTTGTTTTTTGTTTTATGTTTCATGTTTTATGCTTTTTTTGGTTGCTTTGCTTTTCGTTTGTTTCATAATTATATCGTAATTATTATAGTATTCTTGTTATTGTTATGTTTGTGTGATCTTACGCGTTGTGTTCGTTTTGTTTTTTGTTTTTGTTTTATCCTATTTTAGTCCTGTTTAAAATAATAAATACATACATATACATTACAATTACAATTACATCATTATCGTACAAAATATAAAATTTAACATCACATTGGTTGACATTCTTTTGTTGGTTGGTTGGTTGCTTCGCTTTACACTCCTCCCGTCATCATGTTTCCGGTTGTTGTGGTTTCTCTTGTTGTAGTTTTGTGGGTTGGTTGATTCGCCAGTTTAGCATTGTAAATTAATTTGTTTCAATTGATTTATGTGTGTTTTGGGTTCCATTAGCAGTCGGTCGGTAGGTCAAATGATCGAAGTCCCGATCACGCGTTCCACTCCACTCCACTCTACTCCTTCATCCTCTAGACTAGCCTCTCCGTCACCTTTCGCCTCAGCCTCAGCCTCAGCCGTTGTTGTCCGAGTCCGAGGGGGTTGCTGAAAGAGGAATGCACTCTCAATGGGTTTCTACCAGCCAAGGGCGTCCAACCTACCTCTTGAAGGTTCGATCTCTGGGCCTGGGGCACCATGGGCCACCAACCCAGAGATGCGCCAACCAATCTTTCCTCCTCCTCTTTCTGGGCACACCATCTCGCTCTACACAAACAACGGGCCAGGAAAAACTCGAACTGGAACAGGGAACACAAAGGCACAAGGACATTATAATCGATTTTGTCGAAGCAAAGCCTCTGGGGGGCAGGCAGGCCTCACCTGGAAGGGATTACTAATCTCCTGGATGCTCGGGACAGGAGCGGTTCACCTCGAACCAACGGTCGATGCATCTGCGGGGTGCACGGCAAAAGAATTCAAATGAGTCTAAAACAAACCGAACAAAGCAAGAGAAAATGCCCAACAAACGCCTCATTAAATGTAGGCGTTTATATTTAGACTGATTGCCGGCAAGAAACGAGTCAAGAAAGCTAACTTGGGGCAGGGCACAAGGTCCGACACCAGTGCAAGAACTTTAATGTCAATCAAATAGGAACAGCCTTTTTCGCAAGTCAATACTAATACCGTGTGTTTCTCGTGGCATATTCTTTGTGGGGCACCCTGAAGCTACCCAGCATAGAGATCATGAAAATATGGGGCAAGAACACCGCCCCACCCACACACTTACCCCTTGTGGTAGATGCAGAGACATGGCAGCCGGGCGATAGTGTCGCCCGGACTCAGGTCTTCGAGGCAGATGACGCACTCGCCCTTGGCGTCCGACAAAACGTCCTCTGAAATAGAACGGAAAATGGAGTGGACTAGAGTCGGGTTTTGTTTAATGGAATGCGCCACTGGACTCTGACCGCTTTAGAGTAAATAAACAGGCCAGAGGCATGGCCCTGAGCATCAGCATACCGTTATATGAGAGCCGCGGTTTCGTTAGGCACATGACTAAATGGCATTCAATGTCGTCCGGCAACACAAACTTATTGCACACGGGGCACTTGATACCTGCAATTGTTCCCGGTAATTGAGTGTTTAGGTTCAGATTCGGGGAGCCTTAAGCCCCGCCACTCACCATTGAAGGACCAAATGTGCGATGGAAGCGAAGTGGCCGTGTAGACACGTCCGATTTCGTTGCCGGACGTGGCGGAGGCGGCCAGGGCGATGCTCTCGGCGATGTTACTTCCGGTTATGTCCTGCAGGATGAGAAAAAGGGTCGTTAGAACCGGGAATTCAGAACACTAAGGCATAATATACCCTTATCGAGTCGCCAAGAGTGCGCCGCTGCTGCATGTAGGACTGAGTGGCGGATCCGTTGTTATTTCCGGCAGCCGGGAACCCATAGTTGCTGTTGGCACTCCCCGACACGGTTACCGCTACCGCAGTGTGTCCATGTGGATGCGGCTGCAGATGCTGGTGCGCCGGGTGACCGCCGTGGGTGTGGGCGTGGGGACTGCTGCCAGAGGAGGTGACCGAGCCCTGTTGCTGGGCAGCCTGCTGCTGCTGCTGAATGTCCGGCACGGAGCTCAGGCTGCGCGCCCTCTGCCGGTCTACAGAGGTGGAGTTCTGATTGTGGTACACCTGCAGGCCGGGCAGCGTACGCAGCAGATTAAAGCCCTGCCCGGCATCGCCACCAGTGGAGGTGTTGGTAGAGCCGCCGCCACTGCGACTGGTGGTCACATTGGGAGCAGTCGGCTCCGCCGCTCCCGTTGAGCTGCTGGAAAAGGTCCTGGAGCGTGGGCTCTGCTGGCCGCTAGTGGCTGGCGTGCTCGCCTTCTGACCCATAGAGGAGCTACGGGTACTGCTTCAGTGCGCAGTCCTGGCTCCCAAATGCCCCTCGAGTTCTGCGATTTTCGTGTGGTGGGTTGGAGTGGCTCCTGCCGATAGTGCTACGACTCCCACTCCTCCGACACCTCCTTCTCGTCCTTCTCCTCGTTGGCCCTCTTTGTTTGCTCCTTCGGAGCGGAGCAGACAACAATAGCAAACAATGATGCGAGGCGGATGATAAATGCGGTCGGATGATAACTCTGCGAACCTGTGTGTGTCTGTGTGCCGCGCGAGAGTGTGTGTGATGTGTGATGTGTGTGTACGAGCGGGTGTGCGAGTGTGTCTGTGCCGAAAGTGCGGGCAGGTGTCGGGTGGCGGGGGCGGTCCTTAATCGGTCGGATCGGTCGGTTTAGGGGTCGGTTTCGGTGCGTAGTTGATTGTTATTATTGTTGTTATTGTGGTTGCTGAAACTACTCTGCTGCCACTGGCCACTGCAACTGCAACTGCCGCTCCGCTGCTCTCCGCTAGCCAAAATAGGTGCGACGCGATTACACTGTCAATTTAAAAATGACCGATTCCCCTCTGCTCAGCCGTGTTTTTCGTTTTATGTGTACAACTTTTTTTTAATAAAAATATAGAGGTGGTAGCAACTGGGTCACGAGCTGACTCGCCGAAATATCGCCCATCTCTATAAATATCAGAAAGCGCTAGTTCTTTAGTACGAAAGCTCAACAGTTTTCCAGCTTTCGTTGCGGGAAAATTCAAAATGTTACCACCTCGTCCTAAAAATTTTGTGAAAATGACTTCTCAAATAAAACGCCAAAAACAAGTTTTGATATGATGAATGACAGCCAACTGTTTATTTCATGAACCTGCCAAGAGCATTCATTGCGCAGATTTAGGCTCCCTTTGATCCCAAGAAGCCGTCGCAGGCCTTCTTGGCCAGCTTCTTGCAGAGAAGCCACTGGCGCGAGATTCCTAGGTACTGCCTCTGCAAACGCTTGATCTCCTTCTCGATCTCTTCCAATTCTTCCTTTACTTCGGCTGAGTAGCGCTGTCTCTTAGCAGCCGGAGACTCCTCCGGCTTGTCCTCAGGAGACTCTTTCAGCTTGTCGTCAGAAGAATCCTCCGGCTTGTTGTCAGAAGACTCCTCCGGCTTGTCAGAAGGATCCTTCGGCTTGTCGTCAGAAGAATCCTTTGGCTTGTCGTCAGAAGAATCCTTCGGCTTGTCGTCAGAAGAATCCTCCGGCTTGTCCTGAGGCGACTCCACCGCCTCTAGGTACTGCCTGTGCAAACGCTTGACCCTCTTCTCGATCTCTGCCAGTTCTTCCTCCACTTCGTCTGAGTAGCGCAGTCTCATAGCAGCCGGAGACTCCACTGGCTTTTCATCAGGAGACTCTTCCGGCTTGTCGTCAGAAGAATCCTCTGGCTTGTTGTCAGAAGAGTCGTCCGGCTTGTCCCGAGGCGACTCCACCGCTTTGTCTTCAGCAGACAATACCGATTTATCCTCAGGTGACTTCACCGGTTTTTCCTCAGTGGACTGCAGAGGGTTGTCCTCAGGTGTCATCTTACTCTCCTTTGAGATTTGGTCCATGGTGGTTCAAGAAAAAGAGCTTGGAGGAAAATTATTTTTTGCCAAATATTTTTGGGAATATGTTTCGAGACGTCCGTTTCCTTTCAGTCTAAGGCAGAAAAAGAAAGATTCTGGCGTTCCATTCCTCGATTTGACATTTCAATAACGTGAACTTTGCTCCGATTCCTGTCAAAAAGAACAATTGATGGCAATCCTAAAACGAATTTAACATTTTTAAACACTTTTTACGTATATTTAAAAATAGTTAGGCATTACTATAATGCTATTATAAATACTATAATATAACTACTATTTATGTATTAGTTATGAATTACTGTTTGCCTTTTGCAAACCTTTGTTGCGCCCTTTTCCATGGAGTCTATCTATCCTCGCCGTTTTAAAACTATGGATCGACATTTTTCAAATATATTTTGTATTTTAAACTTTATTTTACTTTTTATTTACTTTTAGATGGTTTAAAAGAACGCAGGAATATGTTAATGTAGGGATCGAACATATCTGGGTTTAAACTTTTTCGTTGGAGTTCGTTTCCGTTGGTGTGTCCATTCGCAATCGATAATTCTATAATATAAAAATACCGCGAAATACCAAATAAAATCTTTTTTCGATTAAATATATCAACTTTATACAAAGAATATCGATATATTGATATTTTGATTATCAACATCCCTACCCAAAACGTTTTTCAGTAAAAGCCAACGTGATTTTGCACTGATTTTCTTACTAAGACGCGCGGAGAAACACTCGGCCAGAGTAACAAATCACTGAAGTTAAGGGAGCAGTCAGAGGAAGCACATCAGCCATACGCAGAGGAATACCGTAGAGGATCAGGAGGATGCCACGAGGAAAGTTCGTTAACCACAAGGGCCGCAGTCGTCATTTCACGTCACCCGAAGAGCTTCAGCAGGAATCCGAGGAGTCGGAGGAACAGTCCAGTGGCAGCGGCAGCGGCAGCGAAAGCGAAGACGACAAGGCTGGCGCCGGAGCATCCACATCGAAGCAGAAGACCGTTGCCCAAAAAAAGCCCGCCGCTAGTCGTCCTGCCCAAAAGCAAAAACAACGCTCTGCGGCAGGCGGGGGTAGCTCCTCGGAGTCGGAATCCGAGGAGGAATCTGACGAGTCAGAAGGGGAAGCGCGCGATGCCAAAAAGGGCGTGGCATCGCTCATTGAAATCGAAAACCCCAACCGTGTGACCAAGAAGGCTACGCAGAAACTGTCGGCCATCAAGCTAGACGAATCTGGCGCTGCCCCAAAGCCGGAGCTTTCGCGCCGCGAACGTGAACAAATCGAGAAGCAGAAGGCCCGCCAGCGGTACGAGAAGCTCCATGCCCAGGGAAAGACCACCGAGGCAAAGGCAGATCTAGCAAGGCTAGCTCTCATCCGGCAGCAGCGCGAGGAGGCGGCTGCCAAGCGAGAGGCGGAGAAGAAAGCTCTAGAGGCGAGCGGCAAGAAGCCGGGAGCCAAGTAAAAGCCACCCAGCTCTCAACACTTGCAATTGTAACCCAATCCTAATCCCGATCCCGAACCGAAGCGAAATGGCAACCGTGCAAGGGCTAATGGCAATAAGCTAAGTTAATTAACCGAGCAGGTCAGCAGGTGTGTCCATAAGAGATCCGTATCCATGTCGATTGAAATGTCGTAGTTTTTCAAGCCTATCTTTTTGTAATTGCGAATTATATACAAATAAATAACTATGTGTAAATGAATTAGTGTAGATCTGGAGATAGCGTGGGCAATCTCATGGGAATTTGTATTAAATAAGTACTTTTGCACAAACAACTCTCCTTGCAAATAAAGTCAGATCGTATATTTAAACTATTTCCTGTTTCTAATTTAATTTCCATTGATTTGTGGCTTTCCTAACCTGGTACATTCATGGTTAAAAAGTAACAAAAATCCTTCTTACGGATGACAGTAAGATAGTAAGGGACAGGCATTTTACCAGCTAAGTTAAATCTAGTAAAATAAAATGTTAAATATCTAGACAACGCCCCAAACCTCCTCGAAGGCGGAACAAAGCTTGGAACACGCTATGGCTGCCGAGAGCGGATAGTTGCTGATGGAGAACAGGTCCTCCGTGTAGTCGCTCTTCAGAACGCCATGGGCAAAGGCACCAATTACCAAGACCACGGGCTCGTCATAGCTAGCGCTGCCCTCCTCTCCGTGCGGCACAAGGTCCCGGCAGTTTGACATCAGCTTGCCGGAGAAGCTCATGGCGTACTTCTTGCACCCTACTGGCAGGTGATCCGTAATTGGGTTCTTGATAACACTCATCAGTCGACGTGAGGAGTCACTGGCGCGGATCTGGAATTTGTGGAGTAGTTGGACCATCAAGCCGGCGAATCTCTTGAAGGTTCGCGGGATTCTGGTCTGCGGATTGATCTCGATAAGCACGTTCTTCTCAGTCCGTACAAACACCTGCAGCAGACCAGCCCGATTCAATGGGGAATCGAACAGCATGAGAAGACATTGGTGGGTGATGTCTGGACGACAGCTGCCCGGGTCCCGCTGGTTTTTGCGCATGATGCCCGCGTGGTCGTCGCAGTTGAGGAGCTCGAAAGTGTTGTGTACCTATTGGAGGATGGAAGTTTAAAGAATGACAGCCTTCAGGGCTATGGGACACCTACCTTCACCGTTTCCAACTGAGCGCCCTCCAAAACAATGATCAGTCGCTTCTCGCTAGCGTTCACATGGAGCGCCTTGAAGTGCTTCTTGTCCAGATCAAACTCAGGATCATCGGCCTTGCGTCCTGTGAACTTGCGCTTGCGGTTTATAGCCTTTCCTTGTCCTCCCATGTCTGAGTGCTTATAAAAAATCAAAACAAGAGCACGCGGCCAAGGAGAGTGTGGCCAGACCACTCTCGAACTCACTTGGATTGCAGACCCATAGCTACTGGTCACACTGCCGCGTTTTTGTTTGGATTTGGAATGCGAATTGGGGCTTGAATTTCCTTGCGGCCCCATCCTGTGTCATTTTTGGAACGTCGGACAGCAGGAAACAACGGTCACAAGTCATGCAGTAAGTAATTCCGCCGCAAAATCAGCTTCTCCCATTCAGAACTCCCCGTTTTCGGTTGCAGACGTTCGCGGGCCAGCAGTACGAGCAGTGGACGCCAGCCGGCTCCTTCGAATCCCCATCCCCCGCATCAAGCACAGCCCCTAGAGGCGCCTAAGATCATAGTGATTCACCCCGGATCCCAGCACCTGAGGATCGGAAGGGCTTCTGACCTCAATCCGCAGACCCTGCTCCATGCAGTGGCCTATAGGCGGCGGCAGCTGGAGGGCGACTGGCCGCACCACGATCCTCTGCTGCCGCCGCTGGATAACATCAATCCCGCCCGGCTGCAAGTCGAGTTCGAAGAGCAGCGACTGGCCGTTTCGCGTATCCTTCAGCACTGCGTCGTAGACGAACAGAATCGCCTGCGGGTGGCCACTCCGCCGCAGCAGTTGGCTCACTTCAATCGGAGCAGCCAGGCCGAGAAGATACCACCGCCGAGCGGGGTGCCTGAGGAGCGCCCTTGGCTGGATCGCGATGCGCAAAGCATCTTCGACGAGCAGATACTCAGGCTGAGCGCCTTCGATGCCCGCGAGTACGACATCCACTTTCCCGTGCAGCGGGGCGAGCTGAACGTTCACAAAGAGAAGGGTGGCTCGCTGCAGGTAAGCGAATGCACTGGAGTTGCTGGTCACAAGTAATAGTCTATGCTCTTCAGGCTACTCTCCAACACCTGGAGCGGATCTGGGCGTATGCGCTTGAGGTACGCTTGAAAATTGCACTTCGCGACCTGGGGACTCACTGCGCCGTGCTCGTGGTAAACGATGTGTACGTGCGGAGGTATTTGCGAGAGTTTATGACGCTACTGCTTCAAAGGCTCGGCTTTCAGCGCTGTTTTCTGGTCCAGGATAGCGTGGCATCGACGTACGGCGCGGGAGTTGGCTACGGCTGCGTGGTGGACATCGGCGCCCAAAAGACATCAATTGCCTGCATCGAGGATGGAATTTCCCAATTGGATGCCCGTGTGAGGCTTCACTACGGAGGCGGAGATATCGATCAGGTCCTCCTGATGCTGCTGCGGAAGTGTGGCTTTCCCTACCGGGAGTGTAATGTTCAGGACAGCTATGTGGATGCCCACCTGATGGACGAGCTGAAGGAGAAGTTTTGCCATTTGAATGCCAATGTGTGCGGCGCCCAGGAGAAGCACTTCACGTTGCGAAAACAGAACGGCCAGTGGTTGCGCTACACCATCCAGGTGGGCGACGAAGCCATCATGGCTCCCCTGGCGTTTTTCCACACGGAACTGCTGAATATCACGGGCCGGACGAGAAGCGTGTGCATCCAGCAGACTGTGCAGGAACAGTATGACTGTGAAGATTGCTTCAACGGGGAGTACTTGAAGGAGACGGGCCGGAAAAATGGCGTTCGTGGTGGGGATACTAGCTTGCTTGCGGGCCCGGGATCTCTGCCAAGACCCCAGCTGCCTGTTACTGCGGACGACGAGGAGATGCTTGTGGTGGAGCCCGACGAGAGCAACAGTAACTCCCAACAGCAGCAAGGACAGCCCCTCCATTCCAACAGTTGCTACCTAAATACTCAGGGACAAGTGCTGTCACTAGACCAGGCCGTGATCCGGTCCATCAACCGGTGCGCAAGCTTTGAGACCAAGCGCAAGATGTTTGGTTCCATTCTGCTCGTGGGCAGCAGCGCCAAGCTGCCCGGCCTGACCGCCTGGCTGGAGAGCCGCATCAGCCAGCAGATGCAGCCCACCGGGACCGAGGTGAATGTTTTCACCAAGGGTATGGATGCCGGCATGGTGGCCTGGAAGGGGGCGGCCATCATGTCCGTCCTGGAGAGCGCCCGCGAGCTGTGGATATCGCAGCACGACTGGCAGCGCTACGGATTGCGCATCCTCCGGGAACGATCGCCCTTTCTTTGGTGAGTGACAGAGGCAAGAGGCGTTTCGAATATGATTAGGGAATTTTAAATAGTAGCGGGAATCGAAGAGTACAATTATGTAGGAACTTAGCCGTAACCAAAGCACAATAAAGGCGCCGGACTACGGAGCGGTGTGTGACTTGCACCCAAAATGATACGACTCCTGAGCTCCATCAGTACTTTGTCCAATTGTTTATATGTTTTATGTCTCGTTTTGTCAAATATGGTTTTATTTTGTGCTGTAATTTATGTGCATTTTTAAAAGTATCCGCGATTAGGTAAACAAATTTAGAACCCCGGGCGATAAGCTCTCCTGCGAGCAAAACAAAGACTTTGTTTTCGACACTTGTTTTGGCTGTTAATTTGCAACTTTATCATGCGATAACTGAGACACTTTGACCATTAAGAGTAAAACAAGATTTTCTTATCAAAAATAAAACAGAACGAAAGTGCATTTGTCATAAAAAAATATGTGTGCGTATGTGTATGTTATAGGTGGGTCCAGCGGCTCTCAGGCGAGGTACTTGGGGGCACTGGAGCCCATGTAGTGGTACAGGTCCCCCAGGGTGGAGCGCACCAGCTTCGCCTTGATGGTGTCGCGCTGGAGCCGCTTGTAAGCCTCGAACCGGTGACATCCCCCGAAGCTGAAGTAGTAGTCGCCGCCCTCGCTCCCAGTGATCCAGAGCAGGTCGATGGGCGGCACCTCGTCCTCGCTGGTTTCGCGCTGTGGGAGAAAGTGTGTGGTCGAGTGAGCGGTGTGTGGGTAACCAGTACAGCAACTATCCGGAACTGTGGAAAGTGGAGCAGTGCCTGCTTCGCTCTTCAGATATGTTTTATGGACAGGAACATATTATGTGCGGACTTGGAATTCTTTTGGAGATTAGATAGCCCGTGTTTTTTGGAAACCAACATTACAGCGCCTCACCAGGGTTTTACCCTTGACTCTTTACGTTTTAAAGTCCAGAACTCATACGCAGTGTTGTCCCAGTTGCCACTATGAGTCCCAAAATCCAAGCACAGCAGCGAAAACTCACCTGGATGGTGTCCATGAGCGACTGCACCTTCTTCTCATCCAGAACGGAGGGAATGGGTCGCTTGATCACCTCCATCGGAACATTGTGGATCTCCGCTATGCCCGCCGAGTGAATTGTGGTGTCCATGGTGGTGCTGGTTCTGCAGCTGTTTACCTGCCGGTCGGAGGGAATTCTTCGACAGTTCAGTTGTGAAATTTCACTATGCCCCAACAACAACAATGAGCAACGATAGCGGAGCTACTGCGGGGTTGCCACCCACACCCACAGAAAAGAGCTTACTTTGGGGCAGGGCTTCTGCTGGAGGAGTAGTGACTTCTGCGGAGACTGGGTACGTATCTGGGGAAGCGTCTGCTCGCCTGCCGAATGGACTGGCTAATGAACTCCATGGCCGCTGTCTCCGATCAGCAGAGCCACTGAAACTCGTTTCAATGTGCACTCGAACTCGTACTCGTCGGGCGATGGTATATGTTTACCGCTATATGTTTTTAGCTGCTGCTGCACGACCACTTTTTGTTTGTGTTTTGCATAATCAACGCGCTGCAATGCCCCCCACAAACACCCAGCCCCAGTATCGCCCTTGATAAAGGCAAATGAAATCGAAATTCAAAAAATAGCAGCTGCTGGGGGGCGGCTGGGGGCTAGAAGTCTTCCTCTGGCAGAAACGCTCCGCCGCTCTCTGATTAGCTCCAAGGCGCGAACGGAGAAATTAAAATGTCTTGCTGGTTGTTTTGCTCTGTAGCCTATCTCAAGATAAACGTATACGTATTTAAATTTGGGGGCAAAGTATGGCAGGTAATTCTATTTCTGCGGAGAAAACAAGTGCGTTTTGCGTCACTCGAGTACTCTTAGGTGCCCTGGGTCGTCGTAACGGTCGTTTTGCAGCACTGTTTCCGTTAAATTCAAATTTCAGAGTTCGAGATTCAAAATTCAAAATGGAGTATGGTACAGAGTCTTTTGCAAGCTTTCAAGGCCATCCAAATGGCAAAGCCCATGCAAAAACTAGGCCAGTTGCTATTACAATATGTTAGCCGTAGCTCCGCAGCAGTAGCTCTACTAGAACATGTTAAATTACACTTTTATCTGGCTGGTATCGCCGCGGAGAATCGCCTCCCACTCCTCCGGCGGCTTGTCGGCCACACAATCTTCTTCAATTAACTGCTACGAGCTGTTCGACAAGAGACAATTGCAGTTACTTACCCGGGTGAGGTGTCAACAAAAGGTAACCGATGCCGGAAGCCCATTAACAGTCACTCTTGGCCCTCAGCCGCAGACCCACCCTACCTCCAGTAGTTTTAAATTCAAAATTCTGTTACAAATTTGTGGTTTGGTCCTCTTTTGATTCAATTGGATGTGAGCATGAAATTCAATTTGGTGCAGACCCTGGTCTTCGTTTTCTGTCTTATCAGCGTCCAAATTTACGGGATACAAGGTGATGTTCAGGTGCCCTCCGGAAATCTCCGGCGTAGTGACTTATTCCCCTTCGGGATTTCGTTGCAGATGCTAACGGGAAGCGGATCGTGAGCAAGTACGAAAGGATAATGCAGATGTACCCACAACTGACGACGGGCGGTGGCGAGTCTTCCCAGTGGCGGGCTGCCGAGAAGGACATGCGGCATCCCTGCAAGCGGGACTGCTCGGACCAACAGCCCATGACTTGCTACTACTACATGGTGGTCCACTACGACGACACCATGGCGGAGACCTGTAAGAGATACCTCCAGGTGAGTGGGTCTATCTCCCGAGAGAATCTCTATCAATACCTTTAAAAGGATAGCTAGTACCTAGGGAGCTTTCCGTGTCAATTGGGATTCCCGGTACTCCACCCGGTACTCCAATTCTGTTTCTAGAACTCCGCCGTGATGTCATGCGATTAGAAAACGTCTTCAGAATTTTCTGCAGAACTTTCCGAGTACGTCAGAAAACACTGATCAAACACCGATAGTGGTGTTTATTCCTTGAAGTGATCAGTAACATCGGCGATAAAAAATGTTCTTTTTTTAGAAGTTACAATTACAAACGATTCTTGCTAAGTCTTTCCCTCTTCTCCGCAGTCCAAGTTCCGCTTCAAGCTGGGAGGAAAGGAGTATCTCGATGGCATCATGCTGGAGGAGAACCTGGGGGCCACCGATTGCAAGTACGCCGACGGGCTGGAGAGCCAGGTGATGGTGGTGAATGGTCAGCTGCCCGGACTGGCCATCGAGGTCTGCCTGGGCGACACCGTGGTTGCGGACGTGATCAACAGCATGCACGAGACGACGACGGTCCACTGGCATGGGATGCATCAGCGGATGACCCCGTTCATGGACGGAGTGCCCCACGTAACCCAGTACCCGATCGAGGCCGGCCAGGCGTTTCGTTATCGATTTGAGGTGGACCACGGCGGCACCAACTGGTGGCACAGCCACACGGAGCACCAGCGCGCCTTCGGGCTAGCCGGCCCACTGGTGGTGCGGATGCCGCCTCGGCTCAATCCCCACGCCCACTTGTACGACTTCGACCTGTCGGAGCACGTGATCATGATCCAGGACTGGGTCCACAACTTTGTCGAGAGCGTGGCCGAGAACATCCTGATCAACGGGAGGGGTCGGAACCTAAAGAAGGGCGTCACTTCGAAGCCCACTCTGTACGCCCACTTTCCGGTGGTCCGCGGAGGCCGCTATCGCTTCCGGGTGATCTTCAATGGCGAGTATTGGGCCGGGAGTGCCTACTAGTCAAAGTACTAATGCGGGTTCCCCCATTTCAGGTGTTTCTAACTGCCCAATCAGCTTTAGCGTGGACCAACACGACCTGGTGGTGATCGCCAGCGACGGCAACGACATTGAGCCTGTGGAGGTCCAGCGGATCATGTTCCACGGTGCTGAGCGGTTCGACTTTGTGCTGCACGCCAACCAGGAGGTGGCCAACTACTGGATCCGGGTGAAGGGATACAGCTTCTGTGCCAAGAATCAGCTGCACCAGGAAGCGGTACTTCACTATCGGGATGCAGATCCTCGGTCGCTGGACACGCACATCCTAACCTACGCCTACGATGCCCCAGGCACCACCCTTAACGAGCTCGGAGACGACAATAGCATGACCGCCAACGGAAACGGCAGGAGTATTTCCCTCGCGGACTTGAATGCCCAGAGACAGGAGCTGGAACTGCAGCCGGCGGTAACATACTATACGAGCATGAACGCCTTCGAGGTGCGCCAGGGCGAGGGCTTCCGCTTCCAGATGGACGACATCAGCTTCAGCATGCCGAAGATGTCCCTTCTGCAGACCCGCAATCTGGGCGTCGGCCAGTTCTTCTGCAATAGGACCCAACAGGCGGAATTGGGCTTCAATTGCCGCCAGCGGCACTGTCGCTGCTCTAACGTGATACAAGTGCCGGCCAACCAGCAGGTCGAGTTCGTCGTGTACAGTCTGTCGAATACCCCACACCCTGTTCACCTGCATGGCTACACCTTTCGTGTGGTGGGAATGGGGACACTCGGTGAGGAGAAGATCGGTCAGATCGAGCAGATCGACAGGCGAAGTCCGCTGCCGCGTCGCAGGCGAGGTGCCCCCCTCAAGGACTCTGTGCAGGTGCCTGCCTTCGGGTACACAATCCTGCGTTTCTTCTCCAACAGTCCAGGCTACTGGATGTTCCACTGCCACATATCCCCGCATTCGGAGAATGGCATGGCGGCGGTGGTACGAGTTGGCGAGGATGTCGAGATGAAGATGTGTCCTGTGAGCAATTGCGGGCTTTGCAGCTCAGTGGCGTAGTCCTTAACAATAAAAATAAAGTACCTTTAAGCTGGCATTTCAAACGGGTATCTTTTGCGCGGTTTAGTGTTGGGAATGGCAGGGGCTAAGTGTTCGACAACGCCAAGGCCCACGTGCCGGCACTAGTAAAAGTAAATAGACTAATCCCGTCTAGAAATGCCGGTAAGGGGAGACTCGGACTCGGATTCTGAAGATGACGCCCAGCTGCGTCGGCTTCGGGAGGCAGCTGACACTTCTCTGCTCACGAACTCAATGTTTCAAGAGCAATCCCAACCAGCAAAACAGTCAGAGCGAGATAACCAGCCCCGAGAGATCACCAACAGGCAGCAGGATCCCGTCTCAGCCAAAAGCGAACGCTATTTGGAGGAGCAAGAGCCCGCTACGTGTGACCTAAAAGTAACTCAGGAGATGCAGAGGCATATTTGGAGCCGGTTAAGTAATATTATCCAGCAGCAAATCGAATTCTGCGAAGAAGAAAAGCGCCCTCTTGGAAATAAGAAGTCTGTTCCCGATAGGGTGAAGCTTGTTTCCACGGCCGATTGTTATCTAAGTGCAGATGTAGTGATAGAAGGGCCTCAAGGTCCCCAGAAAAAACCCAACATCATGAAGCGTTTGCTTCCTGAAGACGAATCCTCCAAAGAACACAATGCCAACTTGCGCTTGATATCAGTCAGTGGTGAGTCTGTGCTTGATGGAAAGGATCTGCGCTTCTGGGCTCCGAAGAAAATACGGGCTGACAAGATATTTGAATACAAGGCGCAGGGATCCAAACTACTGGCTGTGGAACCCGATAATGAATTCACAGAGCGCCGAAGAAAAAACAAATGGGACGAGTCCAAGATTAGAAAAAGGAAGAAAAATAAACAATAGATATATTCTTAAAGTGTAAAGGACTTGTTACTCTTATTACGAATCGAAAGTGGCATGGAAGGTGTTTACTACATGTCCGTTTCCATTGTCAGCACCGCTCGTGCCGGCCGTATTTGAGGTAGAAGACATCTGACCATCGAGCAATCCGTAGAGCATCTGTTGCTGGGAGCTGGCGGTGCCACTGGAGCCCGCCGAGCTGCCACCGAGTTCCTGCAGCATGTCCCCCACCATTTGGTGCCCTCCCATGCTCTGGTTGCTCCCGGTAGCGCTGTTGTCAAGTATGTTAAGGAAGTCGCTGCCATTGAAGTCCTGATGCTGTTGGATCTGTTGTTTCTGCATGCTGCTCTGACTCTCCTTCATAAGCTTGTCGTACTCCTGAAGCACGCCGTTGAACTCGCCAATCTCCACGCGATTCCTGGCTATCACCTTGTGCTTGTAGTAGTTGTGAACCTGAGTTAGGGATGTACCCGTAATGGCAGTGTAGGCCCGCTCGAGGGGCAATAATTTGAGACTAGTGGCTTTCTGCAGTCGAGGATCCGAGTCGTAGCAACCTCTATACTCGCCCACAAAGCTGCGCAGGAACTCCTCCGTGGCGTCGGTCAGAACCTGAACGGCCGACTCGGAGCAGTCTGTGAATCCGGCCAGGCGCAGCATTCCACACATCACTTTGCGCACGGCCTGTCGGCAGGTATCGCTCGAGATTTCCGGATAATCCTGCGGGTCGCCTCTGGAGTAGGCTGTATCCACAGGGGGCGTGAACCATATAGGCTTCTGGAACTTTTGCTCGCTCACCAGATCGGCGGCGTTTTCTGGAGGGAAGTCCACTTCGGGTATCATTAGGCAGGGATTCAGCAGATAATTCGATGAGCCCTAAAATGGAATACGTTATTATTCGGATCACAGGATTGCCAGGATTCCCGCATACGTTTTTGTTTGAGTATGTTTCGATTAGCGACTGCAGCACCTCCGTCTGTTTCATCACCTCGATGGTCTGGGTTACCAGCGAGCTTCTCAACTCCACGGTGTGCCTGTGAGTTACAGAATTATCAACGTTTTGTCCACTGAACTCTCTTACTTCTTTATATTCACCGCATTTCTTTCGGAAGGTGCTCATAATTTGCTCGGGCCTCGTCAAACCTGGCTTTCTTCGTCGCAGTGTAAACACCCTTCTCCGGCGGCAGCTGAGGGCCATCGTCCTCCAGGGGGATGGTGCCCCAGTGGTCCAGTTCCATTTCCTTAGTTCCCTCGGCTTAAAAAAATAATTTGATCAAAACAATTTCACCCAAAAACAAAAATAAATAATCAAAAGCCGATGGCAGTATTGGAAAACGTGCAATAACTATCGATTGCTAAAGAGCTCAATGCCACGGTGCGTAAGACACGAGTATCGGCACCTTGGGTATCGTAGCAAGCGTAATGTTTGTTTTTTAGGAAAGGGAAAAATAATTAACTGACGAGGCGAATTGAAACGTCGGCAAGATAACGCAACGACGCAGACGACGTGTGGGATACTCCGGCGGATTGGCGGTGCCAGGGTACGGATTCGGCAACAAGATGCACCAGCAACACATGGACCTGCATGCGCCCGTGGACTTAAACAAGGTGAGTAGTATCTGGAGGGGATTACCCCTAGGCGAGGAGAAAGGGTCCATCTAATGATCAATTGAATGCTCCACAGTCCCTGGATGAGATGTCCCCAGAGGAGCGCATGCGGTAAGTTTATTTAATCCCTTGCCGGTTCTCCAAAGGTTGTTGACCTAATCTTTCACCTTCCCCTCCAGAGCGGAACACCAGCTGATGGTGGAGAAACACCGCGGCCACGACGCCATGCACTCGGAGATGGTGATCATCCTCTTTGTGACCCTGGTCATCGCCCAGATCATTCTGGTCGAGTGGAAGAAGCGCCACTACAGCTCCTACGCCTTCGTCACTCTATTGGCCATGTGGCTCATCCCGCTAATCATCTCGTGCAGCTTCGGTTGGGTGCGCTTCATCATCATCTGGCTGATATTCACTTTCATCACGGCACTGGTGATGCGGAGGGCCACCAGTAAGCCCATCCAGGGTACAACGCCTAGGTGAGTCACGCCGCCAGTTGGCGATAAGGGCAATAACAGTAATCTTATCCATTTCCATTGCAGGCTGGTCTACAAATGGTTCTATTTCATCTACAAGCTGAGCTACGGCCTGGGCCTGGTCGGCTACTTGGTGATCATGGCCGCCTTTCTGGGAATGAACTACGTCTTCTCGCAGCCTCCAAACGCCTGGATGGACGTTGGCCTGATGTTCTGTTTTTACGGTCTATATATCGGAGTCCTTGGCCGGGATATATCCGAGATCTGCTCCGACAAAATGGCCGCTGCCATTGGCGTACGTATTGAACTTTCTTGGAGTATATTAATTCGAACAATCCTTTATCGCTTCGTAGTACTACACGCCTCAGGGCATCCCAACCCGACACCTGGACCAGAATGTGTGCGCCGTTTGTGGCAACCAGCTATTGGTCTCTGAAAAGGAGGAAGGCGTCATCGAGAACACTTACAAGCTGTCGTGCCAGCATGTATTTCATGAGTTCTGCATACGCGGGTGGTGCATCGTAGGAAAGAAGCAGACCTGTCCCTACTGCAAGGAAAAGGTCGACCTCCAGAAGATGTTCCGCAATCCGTAAGTCATGGAATCAAGTGACCAATGTATACTATATGTTCTCGTACGTCTTGCAGCTGGGAGAAGCCCCACGTCTTGTACGGACGCTTGTTGGACTGGATTCGCTGGCTGGTGGCCTGGCAGCCGCTTATCTTCTTCATAGTACAAGGAATTAACTGGATGCTGGGCCTAGAGTAGGTTCTCCTGGACCCGGCTTTGCTTTCCTGGGCGTCTAGTCAAGCACACACACATACACACCAACACACACACACAGTATATATTTAGAAGAAGCACACTATTATTATTACTTCAACTACAACACCAAGAACGACAGACCAATTGGAGCACCAGCACCACTCAATCGCCATTCATTCCAATTCCGACCCGCTCCCCGTCCAGTTATCCGGGGTGCGGCGGTGCTCGCGGAGCAGAGCAGACGCTTCCACCCTCGTGGCTTGCTTCCCAGCACCCGACCTTTCCATGGCTCAGACTTAACTCAGAGACGAAAATGCAATTTGGATATATGCATGTGTACATCTATATCTATATAATACAAGCTATGTATTTTGTGTACATTGTGTGCCTGCCGTGTGTATGTTTCCTAGGTATTTTGACCAACTATAATTTCGTTACTTTGCTTGGTCGCCCCGGAGCTCGATGGACACATGTGTGTGGCGAGCGGAGACTGCTGATAGAAGCCAAATAGTGGAAAAAAGACTCGCGGACGCTGTAAATCGAAACAACTTCAAAATTCTGAAGAGTTTAGAAAAACTTCATGTGATCGACGTGGTTTAAAGTTCAAGAGTTTATATAGTACGGATTGCACGGATCTGTGTCTGGATGGGAATAAAAGGATTTATAGAACCAAGCATGTCTGTCTCTTTCGTTTTCGCCAAGAGGCCCCGCCCGGGATAGACGTTTTGAAATAACAATTTATCGCTTTATTGTGTATTATTCCATTCACTTAAGGCAACAACAATAACAAAAGAGTAGGATGCAAGGTAAGCCAAATGAACTGGAAAGAAACGAACTGCCAAGCCAGGGACTTAAGTTTCAGGCACGGGTAGGTTATGGAACCGGGGATATGGGATCGGCTGAGTGTGCCGTCGTGCTAGCACCGACCTGGTGGCCGGGGAAGGATTAGGAACGCACTAGTGAGCCGCTTTATACATTTCTTCCGGTATGTACATCTACACCTTAACTGTTACGGATCTAGTAGCCAGAGGCTCCGATCATCTTGCGGATCTGCTCGAAGGACAGCCAAAACGTGAGCGACCATGGCGCCATTCGGATCCAGCACGGCAAGAATCCCTTGTAGAGAGCCGCGAAGCCCTCCTTGGCCACGGTCTGCCGCAGGCAGTCGACGGATCCGCGGTACAAAACACCCCTGGAAGGAAAGAACACATTGAGTGGTACAGAGCTGACCCAACTCGCCGTCAGAGTCGACTCACCGGCCCTTGTCGTCGGTGGGCTGGTTCATGATGCGGGTCTTCACCACATCCGCCGGCGTGCCCATGATGGCCGCCACGAAGCCAGCACACACGGAGGCCAGTACATGAACGGTGTGGCAGTCGGGCATCTGCAGGCGGTCCATGATGAGGTGCTTGATGGTGTCGTAGGTGGTGAGATCGCCGAGGTTCACTAGAGCCGCCCGCTGAACATTCGGAATGCTGCCCTTCCATAAGCCCCGCACGCCGCCTCGCTGAACAATTTCCCGAAAGGCGTGGCCGGCACTATGGACTCGCGGCGGCTCGCCCATCAGACGCCGCCGGCCCTCCATCTGGACTTGGACCTTGACCAGGTCAGCGGGCGAGGCAAGCCACTGGGCGACGGCTCCAGCGGTGACGCCGCAAAGGGCTGACTTCCACACGGGCAGCGCCTGACTTCCATCGCGGGTGAACTCCTTCCGCATCATGTCGTAGCTGCAAATCCTCACACCGCTGAGGGAGTAAGCAGAGAGGAAGCACAAGGGGGATTAGAGCGACTCTAGCAACTGGCCGGAGGGCTAGAGGGCGGCAGGCGATCTATTGATCTATTGGCTAGTTCTAGTATGAGGATTTTGGATGTTTGCCCACCTATAGACGACGTGTCGGTAGAGCGCCGGCGTCACGCCCTGCCACAGCTTCAGGGCGCCCTCCTCCCGCGCAATCCCGAAGGCGGTGGCCATCATGCCGCGGTATTGCATCTGGTAATGGTAATTGTGGGGGCTTCATTGTAGTAAGAGTATCTGTATTTTCTAAAAGTCCAAGAACAACACACACACACACACAAACACAAAGGAACAGATTGGGGGAGAGGTCCAGGTCCACCCAGAGGAGAGATGACAGTCACACAGATCACAGTTGGGGTAGCTAAACATATAGTGGGGGTCAGTCGGATGGGGGAAGGTTAGTTGTGGGGAACAGCTGGGACTGCTTCGGCAACCTCTCACCCGTGGGCACTCTTATCGTCGCTTGCCCAATCTTATCGAGCGATGGAAGCAGTGATAAGTCAGAGGAGCAGTCCCAGGTTAGTGGAAGCAGGCAAGTCAACAAATGGAGATGTGGGATTAGTCGGGTTACAGTCAGCAACAGTAAAAACAACGACAGGCGATGCCAGAAACCAGAGATAGGGGTTCAATAATGCAGTGGGCAGATGACAGAGAATACCCGCCCCTATCACTGGTTCATGCCGGGCAGCCATATACTCACATTGGACTTGGTTATGGTTTGGGTTGGACTAATCGTGGCTATGGCAGCCGCCTCGCCCTGGATTTGCAGGCGCGTCTTGGTCAGATCCAGGGGATACGTGACCAGCTCTGCGATGGAGGCCGCCACCACAGACACGATGTACGTGCAGGCGAAGGAGTCCGCATAGTCATACTTCACAGGCCGCAGTTGGTTGCGTCCGCTGGTAGTGGAGGAGGCTGTGCCGCTAGTCCCGGAGCTGGAACCACCTACGCTTGCTGGCGAAGATTCCTCGGTGTGGGAGCTTGGTGAGCCCGTTGCAGCGGCCATGGCAGCACAGTTGGAACTGGAAGATAAGCGGGAACGTTTAGTAAACATTGAGGGAAAAGGTAAACAGCAGAAAACAAACTATGGCGGGAGAGACTTTCACACGGTCGCGTGATGTGGTCGGGGTGCTTCGAACTTTCCCGAGGATTGCGGACGCAATGCCTTGTGCCTTTGTGTCCGAGAATATGCTTCCGATTCCGTGTGCGACTCTTTTTACATAATAACGACGGCGGCGATTTTGGCAACGCTCTTCCGAGGTGCGAAAAAGAAAGAAAAACAAAAGGTGCCAGTGGAATCGCTCCGAATCGCCTTGACTTGGACAGCAGTCGCGCTCTTTTTAAGCTCTCGATGGGCTAATCATGTTTGTCCACCCAGCTGCGAAGCGGTTCTATTTATATATCCTTAGTATTGTGTATAAAAAACCTTAAGCTTATCAGCTCCTCGTCAATAAAACAAAAAAAAATAAAAACACAAAAACAAAAACACAACAGAGGCCTAGGGTTGCCGCGTGCAGCAAAGGAGCGAAAGTGTGTCCGGGGCTGTCAGATTCCTTCGAATTACCTCTTAAATATAAGGTAGCGGGGATATATCTAATATATATCTTTATATAATTCGCTTGTCATTATTTATTTGCTTTGATTTTATGTAAGGAGCGCTCGTATTTGACTTTCAGGGTTATCGATAGTTTGCCTTTCCACCATCACATGGAGATCGATAACCGACGCGATAGTGAACGATAACAACGCATTTGTGAGAAATGTACTAAATATAGCCGCGAAGCGCATAAATAAAGTCGATCTTGTTTTTTTTATGTAAATTTTTTTTGCTGCGGCTGCGATTTTGGAAATTCCAAAAGCGATGTAGATATGAAGTGTGATCCTTTTACCAGTGTGAATCTTATACCGAGTCGCTTCGAGTTCAACCAAATCGGAGGAGGATCGAAATATTACCCCTCAGAGTCGTAAAGTCGTCTATCCGAGAATTGCCCCAACAACAAACAGCGCGTAGGAATCTACCGAGAAGTGGAGCCAAGGCGAGAGAAAGAGAAGGAGAAGCAGGCGAAGGAGGAGCGCAGCGGAGTGGAGCGGGGGAAGCACAGAATGGATGTTGAAATACCTGTTTTGGCTGGATATCTTAATGTGCCGACCCAAACTGGATTTTCGCTAAATCGTATCTCGAAAAAGGTATGGAAAATCACGTTGACTTATCACTATATAATATCCTCCCTATTTTTCGCCCCTCTGAGACCGATCTCGCATATGTACCTAGGAGCTTTCTCGTTAGCACCAAAGGAGAGGCGCTCCAAAGGGCCAGGCAGGACCTGCGGACGTCGGTGCTTGCGATGGGGTGTGCCTTGGCACGCCACTAAGCCAGGGCTCGGAGTGCGGGAGAGACGGAGCGATCGGCAGCGATCGGCAGCGCAAGAGTGACAAGGAAGGCGAGAGCCCCAACCACAGGCGGGGACGACAAAATAGACACAAGCAAGAGATCGCGGAGAGGGTTTCGGGTTGGGGCCTTGTCTTCAAAATCTGTACTGATAGGAGCATCAATTGCATAAACTGTCATTCCGCACTACTGTATGTAAATTCAATGCTGGCATGGCGAGAGGGAGTGTCTGCTTGCTCCGCACTGCAATAGTCCTACTATTTTTCCCGCTGGTGTAAGCACGCACAGCTGGGCGATCGACGCTTGGAGTTCATGGGGTGTGCTTACATGCAACAGGAAATTCTTCAGTTAGCAATAAAAAGGGCTGAAGGGGGGCCGTTGCCCAGGCGCGGAGTGGGGAGAGTGCACCAGGGCCCAAGACCATTATGTAACACCCTCTCTAGGGAACCTAAACGTTTAAGTATCAGAGCCTCTATTGACCCCATGCCCATTTCCATCCTTTTTGCAGAAGGCATGCACTCGCTACTGCCTCCTTTTCAAGGCCAGTCGCCACGGGATCGCCCGGCTGGAGATGTGCGAGAGCAAGGAGGACCGCAACCCGAAAATCTTCACCCTTGAGAACTGCGTCAAGATCACCCAGGAACTGCCTCCCGAGCGCCTCATTCAGATCGTCAAGCGGCATGGAACGCTCACCCTGAGCACCGGGAGCGAGGAGGAGCTGAAGGACTGGATCACCGCCCTGCAGACGGTAGCGTTCTGCGACACTTCCCCGTCAGGTGGTAACGGCGGCGCGATCGAGGAGGACAATGACCTCTACTGCAGTTCCTTTGTGAGTTGGAATTCTTTCTTTTATGAGGTGTGTCCTCTTCTCAGGGCAGTATTCCGCCAGCACATAGAGTACATTGTATTTTCTTGTTTCGAGAGAGCTATGGGCTACCGGACTTCGTTACGTCATTACCAACTTCCATCAATCGAAAATGAATGGACCTCTATATACGGACCCTCTTGAAATCCAAGAAATCCTCAAAAGCCCACATATGGCCCCAAACTATGCCCATATCTCAGCCATTTCTCATCCGATCCTCGAGCGGCGTACCTTGTTCGATTTCTGCTTCAATTCCCCATCATTCTGCATCAAAATATGGTACTCGAAATTTTTTAAAATTTTTTTCAAAATTTTTCGATGGCCCCCTTGGAAATCCGTGAAAACCCACCATAGTCCCTTCCGATGCCCATATCTCAGCCATTTCTCATCCGATCCTCGAGCGGCGTACCTTGTTCGATTTCTGCTTCAATTCCCCATCATTCTGCATCAAAATATGGTACTCGAAATTTTTTAAAATTTTTTTTCAAAATTTTTCGAGGCCCCCCTTGGAAATCCTTGAAAACCCACCATAGTCCCTTCCGATGCCCATATCTCAGCCATTTCTCATCCGATCGTCGAGCGGCGTACCTTGTTCGATTTCTGCTTCAATTCCCCATCATTCTGCATCAAAATATGGTACTCGAAATTTTTTAAAATTTTTTTCAAAATTTTTCGATGGACCCCCTTGGAAATCCTTGAAAACCCACAATTGGTCCTTCCGATGCCCATATCTCAGCCATTTCTCATCCGATCCTCGAGCGGCGTACCTTGTTCGATTTCTGCTTCAATTCCCCATCATTCTGCATCAAAATATGGTACTCGAAATTTTTTAAAATTTTTTTCAAAATTTTTCGATGGCCCCCTTGGAAATCCGTGAAAACCCACCATAGTCCCTTCCGATGCCCATATCTCAGCCATTTCTCATCCGATCCTCGAGCGGCGTACCTTGTTCGATTTCTGCTTCAATTCCCCATCATTCTGCATCAAAATATGGTACTCGAAATTTTTTAAAATTTTTTTTCAAAATTTTTCGAGGCCCCCCTTGGAAATCCTTGAAAACCCACCATAGTCCCTTCCGATGCCCATATCTCAGCCATTTCTCATCCGATCGTCGAGCGGCGTACCTTGTTCGATTTCTGCTTCAATTCCCCATCATTCTGCATCAAAATATGGTACTCGAAATTTTTTAAAATTTTTTTCAAAATTTTTCGATGGACCCCCTTGGAAATCCTTGAAAACCCACAATTGGTCCTTCCGATGCCCATATCTCAGCCATTTCTCATCCGATCGTCGAGCGGCGTACCTTGTTCGATTTCTGCTTCAATTCCCCATCATTCTGCATCAAAATATGGTACTCGAAATTTTTTAAAATTTTTTTCAAAATTTTTCGATGGACCCCCTTGGAAATCCTTGAAAACCCACAATTGGTCCTTCCGATGCCCATATCTCAGCCATTTCTCATCCGATCGTCGAGCGGCGTACCTTGTTCGATTTCTGCTTCAATTCCCCATCATTCTGCATCAAAATATGGTACTCGAAATTTTTTAAAATTTTTTTCAAAATTTTTCGATGGCCCCCTTGGAAATCCGTGAAAACCCACAATTGGTCCTTCCGATGCCCATATCTCAGCCATTTCTCATCCGATCCTCGAGCGGCGTACCTTGTTCGATTTCTGCTTCAATTCCCCATCATTCTGCATCAAAATATGGTACTCGAAATTTTTTACAATTTTTTTCAAAATTTTTCGATGGACCTTAATCCATCCGGCCTCTTAGTATCCAATCTTCGAGCGGAATGCCTCAATATGTACCCATCGATTTCCCCACCATTCTGCACCAAAATATGGAACAGTTCATTTTAATTTAATTCTTTTCAACACATGTCTGATGAATTATTTTAAAAACCGTTTATTTACTCTACGTTTCTCTGAATTTTAAAAGGGGAAACAATGGTCAAAAGACTGTTCGACGAGCCGCGCAGCAGCGATTCTCCGGGTGCTGAATGCTGCGAACGGTGCGCCAGTGCTTCGGGCCGGCGGTTTGCAGCCACTTCAAGTACTTGACGAAAGTGTCGTAGCCCAGGAACTGGATGCGCCGACAAGTGTTCCCGTGGTGGTATGGCGCCCGGCGATCGTAGATCCAGTTCCGACTGGTGTTGCCGCACCTTCCCTGAAATTTGCTAGCGGCGATGTCACTGGAGAGGAGAATGGGGCTTTTCAAAAGGGATTTCTGTAAGAGCTACCATGGTACTTACATTTCCTCAAGAGTCAGTAAGGCTCGCTTGCGGATTTCCGGCAATCCGGCCAGGAATCGGAGCACCGGCGGCCCGTCAGTGCGTCTGACAAGGGAGAAGAGGAACAGAAAGGGCATCTGCTCGAACCGCACACACTTGATGATCTCTGTAGCGTGGCACTGGCGCTCCGGCCACTTGTGATCCAGCCAGACCACGGCGGCCATGTATACCTCCATCTCCGAGTTGACCGCCAGAGAGCCCATCGACAGCAGCCGCTTTAGGGGACCAGCCTCCAGCAGCCTGAACTCCTGACTGGCCGCAAACTGGAGGAAGATGTTCGCCATTCGACCGATCAGATGATCCTCCAGGTGAAGACCCAGAGTAATGCCCCGCTGGTACAAGGACACGGCCTTTTCGGGATCCCTCGTGACCAGTTCCATGGCGTTCCAGATGTCGGCCACTATCTCCGGGCAGTCGAAGAACTGCGCTGCCCGCAACACCTGCAGGAGGTAATTGGTGGACATTTCATGGACCGGCTCCAGGGCCCATCGGTACATGGCCACAAAGGCGCGGGCATTAACCATGGAACTGGGCAGGTGGTAGACATGCGACTTGCCCATCGGGGCGCGTCGGAAGAAGGTCGAAACCAACTGCAGGATAATGGCGTGGCATCGGAATTGTCGGTTCTCCACCACCACCAGAAGAGAGGGTTTTACATTCTGCCTGAACATGCGGAGCAGGTTCTCGGCGAGGTTTGTGCGCTCCGGGCCCAGGGACTCCGCCCAGAGCTTGTCCAGTCGCTCCGGCTCGGTCGTGCCCCGCTCCATGTTCTTCAGCATGTCGCTCAGCCGGATCTTTATTGTGGTGGACTCCGCGAGAGAGGGATTGCTGCTGATCTTCAGCTGGTTGAGGATGTTGTCGAAACTGCCCACCTGGAGGCTGATTGGCTTGCCCAGCGGCAGCGGGTTCAAGGCAGCCGGAAAGGCCAGCTCCTGCAGCAAAAGTTGCGCGTCGCTTCGGAGGGTGTGTGGACGACTAGAATCCTCTTGGTAACTGCTCTCACTCAGATTATCTTGATCTCTGCAATCTGCCTTCGGGGGTATCTTCGGAGACTCTTCCGATCCCTGCCGTTTTCCAGTTTCTTCAAGTTTGCGAGGATCTTCTGGCGTCTGTTTGGGTTCCTCTTTGTCAGCCTCCATTGAAACAGTCTCCAAAATCCCTCCCTCTTTGGTGGGGATGCCCGTCACTGAAGAGTCCTTCGGAGCCTCCACTGGGGAGGGGTCCTCTTCGAAAGACACGCCCTCCGCGGGTGTCTCATTTTGCGCTCCGTTGTCCTCCTCGCCCGGGTTCTGTGGATCCTCCCTCATGTAGGATCTCATATCGATCGAAGAACTGCGCTCTTCAATTTGAAATCCATCCTTGTCGTAAAACTTGTTCGGTTCGCTCATTTTTTCCCTTTTTCGGTCGTATGTGTACTTTTTACGGATAATTTGATCTTTGTGCTTTATCGAAACTATTTTTATAGAAACTGCTAGAAAAATGTATTAAAAGGAACTGACTTCTTTTTTGGATTTCAAGAATAGTCTGAAATGGGAAAGGAAAGGGCTACTTGTGCGCCTGTTTTTTTTAAATTATTTAAACTGTTTTTTAAAAGAAGTACTCTCTGATTTTCTCTCAGGATGGCCTGTTCATAATCACACTGATTCCCTCGGAGGCCTCGCGGCGCTGCGGCATCGAGCCCAAGACCTACATGCTCCAGATGACGCCCACTGAGCTGCAGCTGAAGTCCGAGGACCTGGGCACCACGATCGCCATGTGGCCGTACCGCTTCATCCGGAAGTACGGCTACCGCGACGGCAAGTTTACCTTCGAGGCGGGTCGGAAGTGCACCACCGGCGAGGGAGTCTTCACACTGGACCACACCAACCCCCAGGAGGTGTTCCGCTGCATGTCCGCCAAGATGAAGTCCATGAAAAAGCTGATCAGCGGCGACAACAGCTCCGCCTCCCTCAGCACCTTGGAGTGTGGAGAGAATCAGTTCAGTGCGGCGGCCAACATGGAGCCGGGATCGCGGAGCCCGCTGCCTCCGTCGCCGTCGAGTAACCCGCACGGCGGCGAGTTCGAAATAAATTCCACGCAGAGCGGCTTCTCCATGCGGGGATTCCTGAGCTCGAACGACTCGCTGAACAACTTTTCGGCGGCCAGTAGCAGCGCTACGCCGGGGAGCGGAGGTGCTAGTGTGACGCTCTCGGTGCCCGCTGGGAAGCACATCCCCAACAAACCCCCACGGAAACTCGGAGCCAGTCCAACCACAACAGCGCCGATAGCAACGACAAACCAGCAACAACATTGTGATAAATACAGGAACATTGTGAAATATGAGCCTGTGGCCATAACGACATCCTCGCCCGCTACCGATTCGGCAGTTATTCTGAAGCCCCTGGAAGCGTCCGACCCGGATCCGCCGCCGCCGGACCTGCCGCTGCGCAACGAGAGCACCGGCAAGGGCGGCGGAGGAGCGATGGAGCGGGACTACGAGTGCATCGAGAACATCACGGAGGCCTGGCGCACTCGGGGAGTCGGCGATGTGAGGCACTGCGAACGCGTGCCCATCCTCTGCGACACCTCGGAGTTCGTGCGCCAGCGTTCGGTGACGAAACCCTCAAACAGCACACCCAAAATAATTGACATCGACATCGGGGAGGGGGCATCGCCCATTTCCGTGGCCGACTCCAACTACGATCGCCTGGACTTCCTCTCGCCGAACAACAAAACCTCCAGCGGATACAAGACCATTGTGAACGTAACCGTGCCGGGCAATCGCGGGCGGTGCAGCCCGCCCCCGCCCAACGAATACGAGATGATCGCCAGCCCGGACACGGAGAGCTTCCGCAAGGCGGACGACAGCCACCTCGGGTACGGGGTGCTCCGGAAGACCAGCACCACCACGACGAACAACAACAACCTAGGAATCTCCAACAGCAACATCATCATCAGCAGTAGCAGCAGCAGCAGCAGCAGCAGTGCCGCAACAGCGAACAAAAGCAGCAACGACGCATCAGCCTCGGCCATCGACCATCGCAGCTACAACGGACTCAACTACACGATCGTCAGCAAGCCGAAGAGGGTGTAGGAGTCAGGGGGCTGGGAGGTTAAGATTAGGAGGGGCCTGATGCACAATTCCAGAACAGGGCTAGGGTGGTGCAGTGTGGATCAGGGGAGACTACACGCGGGGCACTGGCCCCGAACAGTTGGCGGTTGTTGGAGGGAAATCGAGTCCTTAACCTGCTAGACTATATTCCAAGTTCATTTTCAAAACAGACTTCCCAGAATCTCAAAACCCGCAATTCAGAATCACAAATGAAAACTCTACGTCTCGAAATTAGTAATTTAGTAACTCCAGGGTCTGAATGTTCTTTCTATTTGGGATCTCAAGAAAACACAACGCAACTCTTCAAAAGCAAGCACAGTAGGTAACGAGAGCAATATCATCTGAGCCATCTGAAGCATTCCATTGTAATCCACTTCCGTTATCGTAGTTCCAGCAATTGCATTTCGAGCTTAAGAAGAGACTGCCTTACAGTGCCTTAGTAGAGTTTTACGCAAAGCAGGGAGGCGGTGGCCTCCCCCGTTCCGTTCCAAATTGATTTCCGTCTATTGTTTCTTGTTCATAATCTGTGATTGTATTGTTAGTATGAAGAAACTGCTTAGTTATAGCCAGCACTGCCCGCCACTGATCGCACTCGAGGAATAAGAAGTATATATATGTTTTGATTTTACTTAAAGCCGGAAGTAAAACTCGCAAATCCTTGTGTACTTGACCCGTTTTTAAACGTATGTAGTGTTTTGTATGTATTCTTTAGAAATATGTAGAACAACCCGAAACTTTGTTCGCCTGCCATAATTGGTTACGGATCAATTGTTATACCTTTGAAATTTTCAAATAATACGATGCTATAGCTGCCATCAGTAACCAATAAATCTCCCACAGCGCTAGCCATGCTATTGTAATGTTTTTGGTCCAACCCAGGCTGGAGAAGGCCTCCCAAGCGTTGATTAGGGAACCCGTGTCATTGTACTTGCACCTCCCTCGTGCCCCGCCATCTCGCATACGCACGTATTCGATTTTGAAGCCATGTTCGTTGCAAATGACATTATTGAGTATTAAGCAAAGGTCACAACAAAAAAATAACTAAAAACGAAATAAAGCTAAGCCAGAGCCAGAGCCAGAGCCAGGGCAAGGAAAAGTAAAGAATAAAAATACCAAAAGAAAAATTTGTGACGCACATTTCACTCGAAGAATATCATTTTTTTACCTAACGTTTAAGACAATACCTATTGTAATTATTATTTTTTTGTGTCTTCAAACTATTGTTGTTTAAATAAAGACCAACAAAAAATCAAAAACTGAAAATGGACATTATTTTTAGGCTGTGATGCTTTTGAATGGGTATTTCAGAATCATATTTCAGTTTTAAAGATGAAACAAAAGTAACGTATTTTGTATCGCGGAATATTTAAATTTATGAGCCCTCGTTAGAGACAGTTATCGGAGCCGGATATCGATAAGCTGGTGGGATATCGATGACCTCCACCAAACGCGGGTAAACTTTGGCGTTTTTTGTTTGTATTTATTTATTTGGAAGACCCAAAGATCTCAGGATGCAGGCGTTTCTCAAGACGGGCAAATCCGGCACAGGGCTTGGTGAGAAACAACAGGGAGCCTCCGAAAGACGGAAGCCGCCAACCCTCTGGGTGGAAAAATAGTGGGTACCGCAAACTCCAACCTAAAGCACATGCTGACTCTTTAACTTTACAGCCGGCCTCGTAATGTGGACGATGTGGTGGAGCAGTCCGAGGTGGTGGCCGTGCTGCGCAAGTGCGTCGAGGGTGGAGACCTGCCCAACATGCTGCTCTACGGACCGCCAGGTACCGGAAAAACCAGCACGATTCTCGCCGCCGGCCGCCAGATTTTCGGAGACATGTACAAGAATCGGATTCTGGAACTGAACGCCTCGGATGAGCGAGGCATCAATGTGGTGCGCACCAAAATCAAGACTTTCTCCCAGCTTGCCGCCAGCAGTGTGCGCCCCGACGGCAGGCCGTGTCCACCGTTCAAGATCGTCATCCTGGACGAGGCCGACTCCATGACACATGCCGCCCAGTCGGCGCTGCGTCGCACCATGGAGAAGGAGAGCCAAAGCACTCGGTTCTGCCTGATTTGCAACTATGTCTCCCGGATCATCGTGCCGATCACGTCGCGGTGTTCCAAGTTCCGGTTCAAGTCTCTGGGCGAAGAAAAGGTGATCGCCCGCTTGCAGTTCATCTGCGAACAGGAGGGCGTCCAGATCGACCCTGACGCCTACAAGTCCATCGTTAAGATATCCGGTGGCGATCTGCGACGAGCCATAACCACCCTACAGTCTTGCTTCCGCCTGAAAGGCCCGGAGCACACGATCAACACAGCAGATCTATTCGAAATGTCTGGCGTCATTCCCGATTACTACTTGGACGACTACCTGGAGGTCTGTCGCTCGGGCGACTATGAGCGGCTGGAGAAGTTTGTGCGGGACATTGGCTACTCCGCCTACAGTGTCGGCCAGATGATGGAACAGTTCGTGGAGTTCATTGTCAATCACCCGGGTCTGAATGATCCTCAGAAGGCCAAGATCTGCGACAAGTTGGGGGTAGGTGCTTGGCCGCTAAGGCTCTGGGCTGTCTAATCTAACGATCTCTTCCCGCTTCCAGGAGTGCTGCTTCCGCCTGCAGGACGGCGCTTCTGAGTACTTGCAAATCATGGACCTGGGCTGCTGCATTATCCTGGCCCTCAAATAGGATTCTTCGCTAGCACTGCTCACTCATTTAAAATGCTTTTTTTTACGGCTGATGTTGAAAATATATTTAAAATTAACTTTTAATCTGTTCCGCCCTCAGTTGGCTGTAAATTCAAACTCTTCATCCTCTCGTTCCCGCTTAACGGCGCCTCCCGTTCCGGATGCATTTCCCGCTCCGACGCTGGCAATGCTTCCCACGGCCGCCGCATCGCTGTCCACTTCCATTTTGACGTCGTTGGCCCCACTAGGCTCGTTCTTTATCTCCGCCCCGGCTATTGTTCCGCCGCCGCCTCCGCTGGAACCGCTGTTGTTGGGCACAGATTTGGACACAGTAGTTGTGGTGAACTTGATAACGGGCTTCGATATCGTCACCACCTGCTGCTTGTTCACAACGGAGTGAGATCGCTTGGGGCCGTTGGCGCTGGACACGGGCTTCACCACGGTCTTCAAGGGCCGACCCTCCAGCGCCGACTTGGTCATTTTCTTGGGCTGATTGGTGGCTCTTAGTTTGTAGTTGACTCCCGTAAGGCAATAGCGGTCGGGCGGCAGTCGCAGGCCGCAGTGTGGTTTGATCGGGGGCAGGGGCGTGGCGTTCCGTATCTCTGCCACCTTCGCTAGGACGTGGCGCGAGGGCGGGCCGGTGAAACTCTTGTCCAGCGTCATCTCGGTGGCCAGGCGCACGTCATCTAGGTCAATCGTCTTTTTCCGGGCATGGTTGGCATACACCTTGGCGTCGTCCAGAATGCAGGTGACGTAGCCTGGAAAAAAGATCCTGTTATTTGCGCGCAATTAAAAACAAGTCACTTTTTTTACGGAAGGTGAATTCCAGCATTTGGTTGACCACGCGCGGCTCGTACTCGTGGATGTTCAGCTCCTTCAGGATGGACATGATCACCTGGGCATCCTTAGGCACGTGCTTGATCTGAGCGCTGATCTTGGCCTTGTCGGCCTTTTCGCTGCTCATTGTTTATTGTTTGTCAACTATATTTAAATATCAAAAAATATGTCTGCACTAGAGGTGGGCGAAAACAACAAAACAAACACGCTACCGTGTCACGATAGGAAGCAGGATGCGTTTACCAACACTAATCGATAACACAGCCAACAATCGATAGTCAGAAACGTGAATCTGGTGTGGCAACTCTTGGTGGAGGGATTTCAAAAGTGGGACCATTAAAATTTAAAAGGATTTCAAAAAATACGTTTCCGTTAACGCAAGAAACTTTTATTTATTAATCGTACAGCTCTACATACAATATGCACTATACTTGGAAGACAATTTGAAGCTTGTCGCGCACTTTTACATTCATATACATTGTACAATGAAACTTTAAGCTTAGATACATATATTCGGTTTATATATTATTATTTAGATACGCTACATGTACGCTACGTGCTACAATAAATTAACGGTTTATTGTTTCGTCTATTCAATCAGCGTTGTCGCATACCGTCCTCCTAAGATATTTTCAAAATTTCGTGCAAACAAATCGCGCACCAAAAATCGGACGCCACTTTTGACTCAAGTCCCACGGTTACACACATAGGTTTATATATATATATTTATATAGTTCTATATAGACTCTAAAACTAATTCTCGTCAAAAAAAAAAGATGATGCTGTATATTATGCGTAATTTTAAATTTCATTGTGTCGCGCGAACTCCTCCTGCCAACTCATTCGTTCCGAGGGGCCGAGGGGTCTCTTTTCTTAACTGGGGAGGTTCCCTCCTGGTCTTTTGTAACTGCTTGCCACTCCTTCCTCCTGACTGGTCCCTAGTAGTTGTAGGGCCCGTACTGGGATCCGTGGTAGTAGGGTCCCGGGTAGATCTGCGGCTGGGCGTAGTTGGCGTACGGCGGATAGGGGGGCTGCTTCTGGGAGTAGACTGCAAGTCGGGGAGAGAGGGTTAGGCCTGGATGGTTGCGGGAGATGGCGCTCCACTCACCTGGCATCAGGTACTGCAGGTTCAGCTGCTCCTCCTTCTCGCGCTCGTTGCGCAGACAGACAGCCGCTCCGGAGAGCAGGATGGCGGCCAGGAGACAGGTGCCGATTCCTGCCCAGGCCACGATGTAGGACCAGTCGTATGCGATCTTGGTGTTGTCGCGGAGAACCTGTCGGGAAAAATTTGGGAGTTACTTCGCCAGAGCTCCAGCTGCCATCTGCGTCTCAACTCACCGTGTTCCACTGCTGGAAGTAGTCCTCGCCCACAACCTTCTCCTTCTCAAAGAACTCGACCGTGTGCCAGAGGCCCATGGCGCCGGCGGCCAGGAGGCAGGTGACCAGCAGCAGGATCGAGGTGGCCGTGATGGCGCCCGAGGAGCGCTTCCAGCAGCCGGAGAGCCCGGTCCAAAAGGCGCAAAAGATGGTCACGAAACTGATGATGAACAGGGCGATGCAGGAGCGGGCCAGGTGCAGGCGCGAGGTGGCGTCCTCGTTGGCGATCTTCTCGTCCTCCGCCTGGGGGAAGTAGTCGATGTTGGAGCAGTGCGTCTCGATGGGCGACAGGTAGGTGGGCACTGCAAAGTCGGGAGGGATGGTGTTAGAGGTCCTCCAAGACAAGGAGCTCTGGGGGAACAAACCTGCCGAGACCGGGGGCCGCTCCTTGGGGTAGCAGATGCGGAAGAGGCCGCGTGTCCTGGTGTAGTAGTAGTACTTGTAGTTCAGGTTGTGCAGCAGGGACTCCGCGTCCGAGTGCTTGGCGGCGAAGGCCTGAAAGAGGGGACGAGATTAGTTAAGTATAGATTCAGGTTTTGAGGTTGGGAGGCAGCCTTCTCGGGGGATTAGCTGGCTGGTGCGAACGCCTCACAATAGGAGCTGGCAAATATTGTCATAAGATCGAAACCGAATTCCAAACAACCCAAACTTTGTATCAGATCGAAAGCAAACACTAGAGACCCGCCACGCCTCGCCCCGCCCCGAGGCTGGTGGCATTGAACCGCTCTGAGAGGCGATGTCGATCACCATCCGGTCATCATCTCGCCCCTTAACGACATACGGATGCTCGGATATGGCTCGGCGTGGGCTGCGAGAGGCAGAGAGGGCAGGGGGGAGCACTCCGGTATCAGATCGAGTCGCATTTCGAACACGTACCGCGGTCCCCCATTGTCTGAAGCCGCAAGCCGTTGGGCAATCTCGAGAGTGCTGCCGCCCAAGGTCTCGCCGGGCACCTCGTGTGCATAATGCATGATACAGTGCGTCCCGTGGCTGTAGGGCCCTCGCCATCGCCTCAGTCAAAGATCTATTTCTGTGCCAGTGACCTTCACTCTTGATTACTCATCCCACAGTAGCGTGGTCGCGCAATCGCGTAATTCTGGAGAGTCTTCAGAACCCACGTCCGATTCTCTATTGGTTTTGTGGCGGAATCTACCCCCTCGCATGTTCTTTGAACGAGACACCCTAGGGTGAAATCCAATCATTCCGAGCCATATCACGTTGCTCACGTTTGGGCCAGAAATTCTACGGTTTTGGCTTTTCCAACTGGCCCGGCCTGGCCTGGGCTGGGCTGGTCGGGGAAATCGCGCTGCTAACGAGTTTTCTTTCCGACGAGGGAGAGAGGAGAAATGAGTCGACAAACGGGTTTCACTGTACAGTATACAGTGTACAGTGTGCCCGGTGTTCGGGCGGACTGAGAGGGGGACTTGGAGCCGACTTATATCCGAAAAAAGGGAAACACTTCAGAGCTCACATCTGGGTGCATTCGGGGATCGGGTCTTATGTAAATTTTGGCGCCTAACTGGAGGCTTGCGCAACCGACTCTGGCGACTGCGGATAGGGTCGGACTAGGGCGTTACGCCTTCCATTTTCATTTCATTTTGAGTCGGGGAACTCCCCTTTCTTTTATTCCATCCCATTTCTCCGCTTGTGAAACTGTCCGACTCTTTCTTAGCGCCTCTTCAGGCGGATTAGTGTTGTAACTTTCTTATGAAAGTGGCCGGCAATTAAGGGCCCCCAGTCCCCGTGTAATTGGTCCGGTCTTCGGCTGGGAAGGCAGAGGCGGAGGAGTCCCCATGCCACTTTAGAAATGCATTCGACTGGAAAGAGTCTCCCAGCCAGCGGTGCATCGTCGGTTGGCTGGCCGGACTAATACGCTGTGGTGGAGATCGGTATGGGGGAGACCGTACAGAGATTCCAGGGGAGCTTAACGGGCTACGCATGAGCCGCAAGCTGTAAAGTGAAATGAGCTTCAAGGTTGATCGGGAACCCTAATGGAACCCCTGAGCACTGCCGTCTGGCCCGTCCCATCACTTTCCTATGCACTCCACTGCAAATGGCATACAGTATTGTCGCGAATTCCAATGGCAGGCCTGCGGAAACATTGCAACCACCTGGCGGGCTGCTCTGGTGGTTTGGTTTGGTGGTTCAGTGGCTTAGTGTTTCGGTGGTTTGGTTTAGTTTGCGGGCCCAGATGCCAGCCTGCCAGCCTGCCAGCATGCGAGTGTGCGAGTGCGCCACAAATATTTTTATGACACCCGGACCGGATCGGATCGGATCGGGCCGGAGCACATGCAAAACTAGTTTCTGCGCGGCCCGGTCCCCTCCCGGCTGCAGTGTCGGATGTCGGTGATTAGCCAATCGGAGGGAGGGGGGCTTGGTATTCGCTCGGATAAAACCAGATAAAGCAAACTGGATCGCGGCTCAGGATTCCCGCGATGGGGGGAGCCCCACCGGGCGGCAGAAACCGCCATCTGGCGTGCCCGCAGAACGCCCTCAAGTCAAGGCCGGCGTGGAGCCGGATTCCGATCCCGGGGAGTGGCGGCGAGTCCTATCCAGGCCATTTGGTGGGAGTCCAATGAATAATTCATCCACTGCATCGAGTTCCGATGCACAGACATCCATTTGAACCGCAGACAGAAGACGGCAACTGGTTTCCACTATTGCTATCCGAATCTATTGCTCTTTGTGGTTTCTGGTTTCTGGTTTCTGCGATCTGTCCACCGAAAAACATGGAAACATCCGAAAAGGTCGTGGGAGCACGACATTGACTCGGCGGCTCCACATTCTTGGCCACCTAAAGTACGCGGCCTGGCCCACACACGGCCCGCAATTACGGCCCAGAGAAGCCCCATTACGGGTCCCAGCCGAATCTATAAAAAGCACGCGGAAGTCGAATGGGAAATGTGATAAAAAGTAGCAGTCATGGCGGTGTCGTTGTGGGACTGCGGAGGAGCCGAAACCTGAAACCTGAAGCGATTGAATCGAAAATGATTTGTTTATCGAGCGGAGTGGAGTGGCGGCGCAGAAGTGGCGGCAACACGCTCCAGCTCCAGCAAGAGTTGTTTGCTTTGGGCGTTTTGGCTTTTGTGTTTTTGTGTGTTCGGAGCGCTTTTTGGCGCTTTGGTGGGAAGCGAAAGCGTTTTCAATCGCACGCTCAAGCGGTCTCCATAATGAGAGACCTCGGATGCCGAGAGATCCATCTCCATCTCCATCCCCATCTTCATCTCGGAAGAATCTCGCATGCGGATAATTGCTAGAAACTATCTATAGCCTTAATTTTCAATTGCCGGGACCTGATTATCGCCGATACACTTTCAATGCCGAAGATTCGGTGCCAGAAGTGGCGGGAAGAGTTTGGAAAGAGTTTGGGCCGGAAGCTGGGTCTTTTTCTTCCCAGAATTCTCCCAGGCCGAATCGATTGCAATTCTCGATTCAATGCCGATTATGCTAATGTCGGGCCGACTCAGGTGACTTACCGACTCGGAATTTCTCATGATGTCAGCCGTAAAATAAACAATCATTAATTAAGCCCCGATGATGGCGTCAATCTGTGCACTCGGAGGCGGAGAAAAGAAATCTTCTGTCACACATGGCGTATGCGCAATTAATTTCGCATCGCGAATTAACATGTGTTTCGTCTTTCTCCTCCAAAGTGCTTACTAAGCGTAAAGGCCCAGCACGAACCCGGCCCCCATCCGTCGTCCGGAGGGGAAACCTGGGCGGCAGCTCATAATCCGATATTCGACTATATGGGCTTTGTCTCCGCCCCTGGCTCTGGCTCTGGCTACGGCTCTGGCTCTGCGCCGGCGACATTGCATTGCCCAAATGCGAGAAATGAAATCGAGAAACCGCCGCCTTATCCATATGGATATGGCGGGCCTGCACGGAAAAAAACACGGAGTCGAAACAAGGGAAATTGTGCTGTCTGGGTCTGGGCTTTCGGTCGCTGGCAAGGGTTTCTCTTTTGCGCCCAAGACGAGGCCAAAACGCAGTTTCATCAATTGGGACTGGGTGCCCGATCCCCCAATCCCCCAATCCCCCAATCCCCCGTCCTCGCCCTCGCCCTGGCCCCTCTGGCAAATGTTTAACAAAAAAAGAAACAACAAGCGCGAGTTAGGGCCAAAACGCCAAGTGGCCAAAGCCACAGCAAACCGGCCAACTATCCGCATACCAATTTTGAGTCGTCGTCTCGAAAACGTGAATCGAGTGAAAACTCAACTGGGGCCCAAACCAGTTTCGGAGTTTAGGGGCGAGGCAGGCGAGGAGCACCGAGATATAGGCGTGGATACAAATCCAAAGCCAAAGCTAAAGCCAAGAGCCCCGGGCCCCGGGCCTGGCCAGCTTGGAGTTTATGCACTTCGAGCCGCTACAGGATCTCTAATTAAATACCAATGCATGTGGCTATTATGGTGCTATTTGGTTGTAGAGCTCCTGCAGAGCTGGGCTATCAAACTAATCCCTCACTCATTAGGTGTTTCAGGTTCGAGGGAAGGATCTCATCTTTGAATTATGATTATAGTGCTAGGAAGCGCTCGAAAGAAGACAGCTTTCCAATGACGAGTGTTGGAAAGCACTTGAGAGCCCTTTTTGGCGTCCTCTTCGCTCCTTCTAATCTTCTCTTATACTGGAACGGTATAAGGGAGCATCTTGGACAAAGTTCTGAAATTTAGAGATCTTAGATCTTAGTATTATCTGGTTTATCTATTTAAGAGAGGAGAGACTAGCTAGAAGGAATAAGCATTCATTTCTTTCTATTAGCGATATTGTGTAGAATGCGAGAAGAGGAGAGGCGGTGGGCTCTCTCCGTAACGGAACGAATTTAATTATTTCTACAACACTGTTTTGCGGCCATCACTGCTTGTGTAATTTCCTGTCCAGGTAGATGATCTCGAATTACGTACCTGTTGCACCTGAGCGGTTTTTCAAAGGCCCTAGGGGACTGAGGGAACGAGGCATTAAGGGCGGAAATTGGGGAAAGCCAGACACAAAGGAGAGAAGTGCCGAAACAAGAAATAAGGGAGGTCAAGGCAGATGAATGCCCTTCTCCGGCGATTAGTTCTAATGGCTTTATAAATTCCCCCCACTCCGGCGCTCCCTGCGCTCCCAAATCGTTTGGAAATCGTTTCGAAACTCAGGGAGAAAGACTCGGATCGCGAATCATCCGTAATTATTGCCGTTTCGTGCCCCCCCCCCCCCCCCCCACTTGGGTGCCCTATAGCGCCCATTGAAGCTTTCGGATTAGACGACAACTTTGCTTCAGCTCAGCTCAGCCGGAGGGAGCCACAAAGTCAAAAACGTGCAAATATTTTCAGCACACTTTGAGCCGTTTTCTTCCTCTTCTCGTTCGCTTGGCAGCGGGCGGGCGAGAGTGTGTGTGTGCAAAGGTGACTTGTTGTGGTATGCGAGGTATGCCAGTGGCGCTGTCTCCCTCTGGCAGTCTGCCTCCCTTCCAGCCAACTGTTGCACCTTTTAAGCCGGAGTTCATTTGGCCACGATCGCACTCGTTAATTAGTGAATTATATTGTTTGCTTTCCAAGGTTCGTGGAGCGTATTTTGGGGCTCCGAGAGGCCCCGAACAAGTTTATCGTAGGGCCCCTGTTTCTCGTGTGCATTTAAAGATTGCGATAGGTCCACCTTCGCCCCGCCCCGCCCCGCCCCGCCTGCTCCTATTCGGTCTCTGGCTCCTCTTCTTCGCTCTCTTCTGCCTGGGCCGCCAATCTTCTTCGCTCTTCTTCTTGCCCATTCATCGCGTTTGGCTTGGCTAAGCGCTTGGCTCTTGGCTCCGTTGGTAGAAAGTTTCAGCGTTATAACGTTAACGGCCGTTGCCCACCCTCCCTGCCACCACTCCCTCCCCACCCCACCTCCCCCTGGGCACCGAGCCAGTTGTTGCTGTGTTTGCTTTCGACCTTTCTTCTTCGCCTTCTCCTTCTCCTTCTCCGCCTTGCCCTTATTTTCTTTTGGACAAGCGCACAAAACGAGCGGCTGTTACTGTTACCACCGTTTGTTGCCTTTGTTGCTGTTTGATGCTTCTTCTTGTTAGCCCACGGCTCACAGTGGGCCACACACACCTGTTTGTGGTGCACAAACATGCACGGGCATGCCCACTCCTGTGCGAGTTCCTATCTTTGGGGTGTACTTAGGCATCCCGCTATCAGCGATCAGATGTTTCCTGATCAGAGAAGGCATCTGGAGGAACTCCCAAGCTAAGAGCACTCAGATTTGGGGAAACTTGTGGGGATTTGTTCAAAGAAGACCTAGTCCTCAACATCAGCTTTGAAATTCCGTATTCTCATCAATTTTGTACAAATTATATGAGGTCTAAGCCATCTATCCACTAGAACAGTGTTGGAAAGGGCTATTTGATGCAAGGAAGCTCTGCGAGTTCTATGAGCTAGCCATTTCCGCTTCTATTTCGCCCCACTGTGCGGAGCACGGAGCTAAACTCCGTTTGAAGCGGCAGAGTCTTTGGCCTCGGGCTTTGGATTCGAATGTGTGTATGGAAATGTGGCTTCTGCCACGACGACGCCAGTGCACCGCTGGCCGTTATGCGGAGATCCCCACCCCCAGGCGGGGCGGATTGGGAGACTCACCTGTATCTGGTTGCGCCAGACGTCGTAGTGGAGCCAGTTGTCCGTGGAGAAGGCGATCGCCAGGAGGGCAGTGGCGATGATCGCGCAGATCGTCGCTATGGACAGGGTTACGGCCGAGCAGGGCATCTTGTGGATCTGCTAGGGACTCCTGGTGGCTCCGGAAGACGGCGGAATATGGCGGCTATGGGCGCTTGGATCGGTGGTGTAATTCGTGGTTTTTCAAGCGAAAAATCCCCGAAAGGCCAAGCGAAAAGTAAACAACTACAGTTGTTTTCGCTCCGCGTATCTTCTCTTAGTGGCCTCTTCTGTCTTCTCTGCGCTTCGCTCCGCCCCTGGTCGGCTCGGACAGATTCTTCTGCTTCTGATTCTTCTCCCGACTCGTATTCGTAGTCTTCAAGTGCTGCTGCTGCTGCTGCTGCACAGATACACAGTTAAAAAGCAGCAACCAGTTTTGGAGGCACAGTAAAAAAAAAGCAACGTTCGAAAAAATAACAACTCTAGAAACGGGCCAGTGTTACTGGCTATCACACACACAGCTCCACAGATACAGATACTGATACGGATACATGCACGGATGCAGATACACACGGCCGAAGATACAGATACACGCGCGCCCCGCGGAGAATCTGAGAACTGGGCACAGAGAATCGGAGACTTGAAGATTCAGAGAGAGAGACTTCGACTGAGACTGCTACTGAGACTGGAACTCAGAACTGTTGGCTAAGACGTTGTGCTCGCGACAACGTTCGCTGGCGGACTGAAACTGAAACGCGACGGCCCCTGAGCTCGACTTCAGTCCCAGATTCAGGTAATACCCGTCCGTACCTCCAGCAGTCGGCAGCAGTCGGCGTCGCTGCCTGGGTTTTCGTTGAGTGCACCGTCTTGGGCCAGACAGAGACGGGGAGAGCCAGGTAGAAGGGGCCGGAGGAGGATCTGCCCGGAGAAACGAGAAGAGGACCCCGCTTCGACTGGGCAAGCCGAAGCACGGAGCACTCTCCGACAGCTTTCTTGGAGCGGCTCTGACAAGCGACTGGCTTTCTTCTGCGAGCCACTCGGGCCACCCCATTGCAGGGTATCCAAGTCCGAACAACAACAAGCCGCATGCCTCAGCAGCCTGTTGATGTTGATGTTTCTTGTTTTCGCTGGCTGCTCCGCTGGCTGGTGGTTGCAGTGCCTTTGTGAGCAGCAGGTAGGAGGCGGGCCGAGGCAGGCTGTGGGCCGTGGGCTATGGGCTGGAACCTATCCCAGCCATATCGCTGGAATGAGTCTGTCAAAAGGCGCAGATACTTTATTAGCCCACTCGATGGGAAACTACACGAGGCCTTCTTTCTGAGTAAGGAGCTACTAAGCCAATGCCATGGCTCTACTTTCGCGCGGGAGGAGTCCCGTCCCAGAGTCATCCCGCATTAGAGGCCCATTATCCCGCCAACACATGTGGGAAAACACTGTTCCGGCCTGGCCATGGCCAAACATCTGCGGCCATGAGTGTTCCCCCAGATCGGTAAGCCAATATTTTAATTGGTTCCGTTCGCTGGAACCGCTGGAACCCAAAGCCAAAACACAGCCTGCCATTAGCCACTTGGCCGGGAAACAGGCGGTTTCGGGCCATAAACAAAACAGCAACTGCAATCGGAAAGCATTGAAAGGCCAGGCCATTTGGGATGAGCTAATCCCACCCACGTCCCACGGCCCACCACCCCCAGGCACCAACAGAACCCTCGCAGCAATTTCTCGCAGTGTGGAAGCTGCAACAACGGCAGGTAACAACGCACACAGATGCGGGATGGCCGTGTATCTTTGTATCTCGGCATCTGTATCTGTGAGTTTCAGTGGCGGCATTGGCATCTCGCTGCGCCGCCGCCTTGTTGTTTTTGTTGATTTTCATCGACTTTAGTGCCTTTGTCTATTTTGGGTTGCTGTTTACTGCTGTGGCGTGGGTTTTTCTTTTCTCAATTGCATTTTTGGGTGCGCTGTCGACTTCAACACCGCCAGCTACGATGCAGGCCAAGAAATCAGAGCCGCAGATGGTTCAAGGTGATATCTGTAAGAGAGTCTCTATATCTTTTAAGATTCAAAGACTTCTGTCTTCTGCCTGTCTTAAAGATAGGTCCTGATCAGTGGTGTGTCCTTCGCTGAAGGGAGCATCTCTCGGACACAGTCTATGACTTCTACGGAGTATTGGTGCTTAGCACTGAGACTCCTCTTCTAAGACCCCCTCTTCTGAACTTCTAGACCCTCAACTTCTTCCCACAAAACAAATCCTCTTCAAAAGGACCTTCACTCTGCCCCTACTGGTCCTGATGACCTATTCTTGCGCCTTCTGCTGTCGGTGTCATTGGAGATGACGGTCGGGTGTGTGTGTGTTGTGGAAATACCAGAATTACCTAAATAACAACAAGAATAGCCGTGCACTTATATAGCTACATATATGCTTGTAATCGGATCGGATTGGCATGTTGGCCGGTTCTCGATCTCAATTGCTGGCCAAAAACCGAGCTCGGCCCTCGCCCCGTCTCTTTCGCCGGCCGCAGCCCCTCTCTTTCGCTCTGCCAGGCAGTGGTATTTCGTTTTCTTTTCGCATTCCTCAGTGTCGCATTGCGTTTGTTGTTGCTGCGTTGCGAGTTGTTGTCACTTTTCGGCGGGGGGGCACTGGGGGGCCTGCCCGAAAGAAACATTATGTATGCGGGGCCTGGCATTTAATTCACATTTTAGCACAAATTATTAAATATTTGACAACGGCAACGAAAGTGAGAGCCAGGTGGAGACAGGTGGAAAGCCAAGCGAGTCCACGCCGGACAAAGCGAGACACTTCCGCAGATCGCTGCACACAGAATTGCTAATTTATGCGATTATTGGTAAGGCAATCCGGCGATCTATTTGCGGCAGCGTTTTTGTCATTTTAATAACTCTGGCATTGTGGGGACAAACACAAACACAGACACAGAAGCAGAAGCGCGCAGCCCGAAAGCCCATCGAAACGTGTTCGTCGCAGTGAAAGTAACGGCCGGAGTCGCCGTGAAGAGTCAACGGGCAACGGCAGGTGATGACCGCGACGACCAGAAGCCGAAAACGGCCAAGGGGCGAGGAAAATAGGAAATGAAAATCAGTCGCGAACTTCTGTAGCTTTCGTTTTCCCCCCAGTCCCATCCCCAGCCACAAGTTCAAGTCCAAGACCACAGCATCAAGCAGGCCTTGAGAACAAAGTATTTGAAAAGTGAGACGTCTACAAGGGGCATTCGGTTTGGGCTTCACTTCACTTCTACCGTTCTAAAGTAATCTACAAAAAGCTAAACGGAGAACCTCTCTGATTTCTATGTTCGTCAAAAATTACAAAGAAAAAAATATTTGGTTTCAGTTATCCGTTTAGTCACAAGTCTATTTTAAAAATTTGTGAATATTTAAATTAACCTTTTGAATTTTTAACGGACTGCGCAAAAAGTGTTGGAAAGCAATTGTTCTAAAATATCGATAGGTAATTAACGACAGTTTTCAAATAATTTTCCTCGGCAAACGTGGCCGAATATTCAAGAAATGAAACTCGAATCGTTTCGAGTTTATATTCTTCTTTCCAAGAGGAGAATTTATTTTTTTGTGCGGCTACCCGCCACGTTGGGTATCGTGCCGGTGCATTAGAGATGAGAGTCCCAAAAAAACAGTGTTGCAAAGTCGGTGTGTGACCAAACTGAATATATCGGTATAATATATTTTTTTTGCGAAAAATATCGATATTCCGATTGTATTTTCGGCATCCCTAGTCTTATTGTTTTATCAAAAAGTCGTAAAAAAATCTCACAAAAATCGTCCGCTGCGCAGTTGTTTTATTCTGTTTTCTGTCCTTTGCCTACTCTTTTGCCTTCGCAGCAAACTTTAGTCGTTGAGGTGAGTGGCTGGCCAAGCGCAAATAAGTACTAACAAGTGCAGGAGCGCCATTGCGTTATTCCGCAGAAAAAACACAAACACACACAAAGAGGACCACTCATCCACTCACACCAGCAGGCACCTTGACGGCCCCAGCGTGTGCGTGCGTCTGTGTGGTAACTCTTGGAAGCTAGCTTTTCACTTTCCCATTTTCCTGTCCCCGCTCTCCCCCAGGAAAATCAACCTTTGAGTCGAAAATGCCGAACATCATCAAGCTGCAATCCTCCGACGAGGAGATCTTCGACACAGACATCCAGATCGCCAAGTGCTCCGGCACCATCAAGACCATGCTGGAGGACTGCGGCATGGAGGACGACGAGAACGCCATCGTGCCGTTGCCGAACGTCAACTCGACCATCCTACGCAAGGTCCTGATCTGGGCCCATTACCACAAGGATGACCCCCAGCCGACGGAGGACGACGAGAGCAAGGAGAAGCGCACCGACGACATCATCTCGTGGGACGCCGACTTCCTCAAGGTGGACCAGGGCACACTCTTCGAACTGATCCTGGCGGCCAACTATCTGGACATCAAGGGCCTGCTGGAGCTCACCTGCAAGACTGTGGCCAACATGATCAAGGGCAAGACCCCGGAGGAGATCCGCAAGACCTTCAACATCAAGAAGGACTTCACGCCCGCCGAGGAGGAGCAGGTGCGCAAGGAGAACGAGTGGTGCGAGGAGAAGTAAGCGGCCGGCCATGTCCCAGTGCCCCGAATCCCATCGCCCGAATCCCCAGAACGAAATTCAGTGTACCAGTTGGCGTGCAGTTTGCGTTTACGTTCGAAGAGAGACACCCACACACAAAGTTGCGGCAAGACACGATTTGGGCCGATGAGGATTGGAAGCTGCTGCTGGCTCACTTAGTTGCTAGTTTACCATTCATTTCCCATTCTATCGAACTTTATTTTTTTTTTTGTTTCTAACACATGCCTCATATTCTACTGATGATCTGTCAAGCGGGGTAACATTGTAGTACACACCATTATGGAATTTATGAAAACGGTAGTCTATTCATAAGAAAATGCGATTACTTCACCAAAATAAATATTACTCAACACCGTATTTGAGGAAAACGTTAACGTGTTCTTCCCCTTATTGCAAACTGATTTGGTTCAGCCGGAGTTCAGGCGCCCCTTTTCCAAGAAGATAGATTGTTCTGGAAATTTTGCTTGTGGCTGATAAGGCTTGATAAGGAGAGCTTATCAGTTTGAATAGACAGTTCTAGAACGACGAATTGGTGGCAGCAACTATAGCTGCCATTGTCGTCAAAAGAGTGTCATGTTGGAGTTTTAAGTTAATTTTTCTAGAATTTCTGGACCTAGCCTAGCATTTGCGGCTAACAGCACTGTTTAACAGAGCTGTTAAGTTCGGAGCGCCATCTAGCGGCGGGGGTGGGAACTAACGTTTCCACTCAAGTGTTTGAGTGAAAAGTGTGCGCCGTTTTCGAAGCGCAACAGTTTAATTGGTTTATTCGCGATTCTGGAAGTGTTCTTGTAAGCTATAGTCTCACTAATCAGGGGATGTTATCCTTAAGCAAGTATCCTTGATCCTTTTAGCAGGACTACCCGTGCAATGAGCCCAAAATGCACGGATAATCCGATTGGAAAGCATGCGTGCTTTTGTGTCCTTCCAGCAACTTGTCAACTGGAGGACACAAAGGAGCCCACCGAGCTGCCCACTCACAGGATGTGGCAGGACATCTGCTCCTGTCTCCGGCCCGCTTTGTAGTCGCATTTAAGAGCCCACGTCCTGCCAAAGCCAAACAATCGGAGCGGGCTCCATGGGTGATTGGCAACGGAAGCGGAAACGCAAGAGCAGCGGCTCTGGGAGTGCTCCATTCAAGCGGTGACTGCTTTGAGTGGATGTCCTGGCCAGACCGGTGGCAGGATTGATCGATGGCCAGGCTGCTAGCAGCCATTGAGCGAGCAGAATGGCGAAAGTTTTCAATTTTCCAAGTGATACTGTTATTTTGACTTTCCTGCTCCTGCTTCCTGTGTCCTGTGTCCTTTCTCCGGGCCCGACATTGAACTCGGGCAGGTGCTTTTAATGAATAATAGAGCCCAGAGTGGAGCGACGAGTCCTTGAATTGCGACATTACTCGGATTACTTTTAAAGCACGTTCGTTATTTTAAGGATGCGCTCCCCAAAGGAGCTGCAGTTTCGCATCAAATTTGAATTTGGAATTGTTATTTTCATTAGTCCTTTGTGTTTTCATTGCGCAGTGTGGCGCGTTATTAATATTCCTTGTTTATAAGGACACCCTGACCGTCAGGAGTATCAGGGTATTATGGACTAGGCGGGAAGGATGACTCGGAACTATTTGGAAAATCAAATCAGACAGGATCGGGATAGCATTTTCCGCCAGAGTAGAGCGCCTTCGAGTCCTGTCAATGCTGGAGCCTAGTCCTGGCTCATTGTTTCTCAGACGACGGTCCCGCCCCTGCCCCTGCCCCCGGGGGGCTCTCGCCATTTCAATTATAATATGGGCGCCGGAAGGGGCGGGCGGGGCGGCCTGCTCCTGAGCGAAAGAATTGAAAGAAAGGCGAATGCAAATAAAACAGAAGAAAGAGTCCTGAGCATAAAAAGGAGTAAAGGGTTTTCCTATTGGCTTTCTTGCTGGGGCAGCCCCCCACCCCCTCCGCCAAGGAGTAATTAGTGTGCATTTTCGTTTCCTCCGCCGCCCCCCGCCTGGCAGTGTGTGTGCAACATTTACTTTTCCACTTCGTTTGCGACAATCAAATGTAACAAAGGAGCGGAAAAAGTAGCACAAAAAATGCTGGGAGGCTCTGGGGGGCAGGAGCTGAAGGAGCCTGGCTGCACTGGCAGAATTGGACATAAGTTATTGCACTTCCATAGCCATTAGCAGGTCCTGCTCGCAGGATTCATCTCTCAGTGGCTGAGCCGCCGGAGCACCTGCCACTGCCACTGCCACTGCACTCACCTGGCTGGGCCCTTTTATCATCTAAGTCGTGTCCTCCACTGGAACGTGACATTGAATACGTCTGCATCCTGGCTGCTCCGCCAGCTCCTTGTGCACTCCTCCACGCCCGCCCTGGTCCGCCAGGTCCTGGCCATGCTAATCTCCCTGTAATTAAGACTGTCACTCATTCAGGCATTTGCTTGCCATTCAGTTTGCCCATCTCGGAGGCAGCGATTGTCCTGGGGATGATGCTCCTCCTCCAGCTCCTCTTCATGCGTCAATGGGCGTAGGCGGAGGGGCGTGGCCCATTTGAATTGCCTTTAATTGCATGTTGTTGTTTCTGGGCCGACTCCCCTGGCAGTCCTCCAAGGGACCAAGTGGAAGGCTTCTCCCGACGGCTTTGGGCTTTCAGGTTCAGGATCAAGTGGCCCCAGGACTAGGCCCCAGGACTAGGCCCCAGTCTAGGCTCTATAAGAATCTATCCGAACTACCCCATAACTCAGAAGACGAATCACAACTAGGACAGATCGAATTAGCTGCCAATTAGTTCCCGGGGAGACGAGGTCACCTCGTAAAGTGTCAACCAATTAAATTTACGATAAACAGATTCGGCTTCTTTCGAGTCTCTTCCGCGGGAATACAACATCGGAACTGGGATTGGGCAAGTGCCGGACTGGCCATTAAGTCGCTTTATGATGTGCCGCCATAAATTAGGGGCCACATTGGATCAGTCTGGACGCTGGGACTCCGCCGCCACTCGACTCTATTAATATCCGAGTGGAGGGAGCTCTAGATTTATGGCCCCCTATGGGAATGCGTGGGATGTTAGCGTAGGACTTGGATATGCGAATGCATAATCCAACCCGCAGTTCACACATGGGCTGCTTACTCCATGTGAGCACTAAGTGTGAATTCCATCTGGCCTCCGAGCAGGCCGCCCTCCCCTCCTGGCAAGTGTAAATAATGCAACTTTCGGGGCCCGCCTCGCCCATCGATCAAAGTCTTAAAAAGGGGGGCGGAATGGGCTCCCAAACGCTTTGTTTATGGCTGCCATCGGACTCTATCGCCTGCCCAGAACTGCTCTGGCCAGAACTCCCGAATAGATTTAAATTGAACCGAAGACTGGACTGGGGAGAGGAGAGCGAGGAGCCCTGGCACCTTCCCTGCTTCCTGGCCAGAGCTATTTATACCCCATTTATTGTTATTGTTGGCTCAGTTTTGAATCTTGGGAGCCACTCGCACGGAATGCAGTGCTCCGACTCTAAAATACATAGTCCGGCATTACGGCTTCTATATGGTGTGTTTTCCGCATCTGCTGCCACTGTACTACACTGCGTTTCAGGACTGTAATGTGGGGGCTTCACGTTAAGGATTGCTTACACATTAAGGACTAAGACCCTGAATGCCTAAGACACCCGTAATTAGATGCCTCTCTGACACCTTTCCTGACGGAGGTTGTGGAGGCCCACAGCCCTACAGTTCCGTCGCACGGAGTACCTCGTACCGCCTAGCAGATGCTCCTCTATGAGTTCCCAGCATATATGTTCCCGAACAGTCGTAAACAGAGCGTGCTGAATGCCAAGTGCCGAATGTGCTCCAGTGGCGTCGTAAACGCTCCGGTCCCCCTCCAACTTTTCCGCAGTAAACATTTTAGATTTCGCACGGAACAGAGATTCGAGAACTCTAAACTGCAGTGCAAAAAGCGCTATGCAGAATTGTTTTTAAATTGAAAATTTAAATCACTTTTAGAAGCGGCTCACTCGTTTCCTGATTTCAGACATCAAATGGCCCAGGACATAAAAGTTTCATACTTTCGAGGCCAATGCAAGTCTGATCCACGAAAGGCTCACCTTCCCGATTCCAGCACATCGAGTACTTGCTTTTTACGAAAAAAACTGGCTATCTAAAATTTTGAAGATTTTTTGAAAATTTTCAAAGGGGTACCATCATAAAAATTAATCGAAAATCGATCAAAAATTTGTTCCGCGGGTTTTGATGCAGATTTGTGGAGATTTTTACTACAAAATCAACGGTGTATCTTTCATAGGGATAGCTCGAAAATTGACGAAGATATGGGCTTCGAAGGAGTTCGTAATTCCTGATCCAGGACATGAAACAGCTAGGACATGAAAGAAGTGATATTTTCACAGCTTTTAAAGATCATAACTCAGGAAATAGAAGTCTGATCCAGAAATGGTATGCCTTCCCGAGTTCTTCACACCAAGTACTTGCTTTCTGCTTCAAAAGCAGGCAACCTAAAATTTGATCGATTTTTTGAAAATTTTCCAAGGGGTACCATCATAAAAATTGATCGAAAATCGATAAAAAATGTGTTTCTCAGGTTTTGATGCAGTTTTGTGGAGATTTTTACTACAAAAACAACGGTGTAACCCTCTTAGGAATCACTCAACAATTGACAAAGATATGGGCTTTTAAATGGAACAAAATAACCGATCCGAGGATATCCAGGACACAAAATATCAAGGACTTCAAAAGGTAATATTTTTCTGGTTTCTCATGATCATATCTCAGTCATTAGAAGTCTGATCCACAAATGGCTTACCTTCCCGATTCCAGCACTTCGAGTAGTTGCTTTTTGCATCAAAATCTGACCACCCAAAATTTTATCGATTTTTCGAAAATTTTCAAAGGGGTACCATCATGAAAATTCATCGAAAATCGATAAAAAATTAGTCGCTCAGGTTTGAATGCAGTTTTATGGGGATATTTTCCACAAAAATAACGGTGTAAGGATCATAAGGATCGCCCAAAGATTACCAGAGATATGGGCTTCAAGAGAGGTCGAAGTACCCGATCCTAGGTTTCCCAGGACACTGTGAAAAGTCGATCATCTCCAGCCTATATCGCCAGAACGCTCCTACCCCAGGAGCCTCAATACTGAAGCAGAATAACTACCAGAAATCCTAGTCCATCTCTCCGCATCGTCTGTCGCCTTGTGGGTGCCATTTTCGATGAATCGTCAAGAAGAATAGCTGGTTGGTGGCAGTGGCAGGTGGCAGTGGCAGGAGGCAGTGGCAGGGTGTTTGCTATCCTGCTGGAGCTCTTGTGCGCTTTCCGGACGACTGAATATTTTGCTGCAATTAGCAGCAAGTCCAGCCGACAGCTGTTGCATCGAATGGCAATCGAGGATGCGGAATATCGAGTCGAGTCCAAGTCCATGTGTGTGAGGAGTAAACCGAATCGGAACCGACCAAGCCGCCATGCAAATTGTCGGAAATCACACACGCAGCAGGTCCTTGGCGGGGCGGGAGGGCCGGAGGACAGTTGGGCAGGGAATTTGCATGAAAAGTAAAGAATACGGAGCTCGACTGGCTCCGGGAGCTGCTCGAGCCAGAAACTTCGGCGAGTCCAATTATGGGCATTACCAAAATAAACTTTCTCGAGGCGGAGTCCTTTCAGATCTCACAATCGGACCGAAATGAATCAAACTTTCCAGGCCATTGGCGAAAGGACTCTCTTCCGCCATTACTGCTGGCAGTGAGGGATATCTGGCGTGGCATACGCTCCTGCTGCAGGATCTGCGGCTCCGGGAGTGGCAGCAGCTGACGGACCTGGCAGGACTCCCAACAATGGCAGCTGGGGACTGGGGGGCAGGAACACATGTATCCGATGTCGCCACGCGTGGGAGGGCGTGTAAATGTTTTCCTTAGATCCTTCTGCCCGGCTGCTGTCGCCGGGACACAATGCCTTTGAGGAGGAAGCAGCGCCGGAGAGCCGGAGAGCTGAGAGCTCCGTGCAACAAAATGCGGCAGCAATGCAATCGAGGGAAATGAATTAAAAAATCCTGAAACCTGTGGGACAGGAACTGGGGACAGGTTATGGGGTAGGAAATGTCCTGGCAGGGCGGCGGAAGATGGCAGATAAAGTGCCAGGCTGCCAAGCTGCCCAGCTGCCTGGCTGCCTGGCTGCGAGGAGGGGATCTCGGCTTCGTGACCGACCAAGCTGCTGCAGGATTTGCAAGGACAAGAGTGAAAATTGAGGGGCGGAGAGTGAACAGGGGAAAGTGAAAAGTGGAGGACCAGTGAAGGAGTGGAAAGCGAAAGGCAAGCGCCCACTGATAAGCGGCTTAGGACCTTTGTTTCTCGCTCTGTGGCAGGAAACTCGCTGTGTGTCGTTGCCTCATTTTAGATAATAAGAGTCACCCCTCCGCAGGACTCGTGTAGTGAGGGTATGTTTGATTTCCAATCCAATCCAAGGGATATGCAAGTCAGGAGAGCATGCCGTCTGGCAGTATCCTGTTTTTCCGGCTTCCCAGGTCGACGCGTGTTTCCCGAAAACTTTTCCTGACAGCCCTGCTCACTCCCTGGCCTCATCCGCCTCGGCATCCCCGGCACCCCCGGCATCCCCGGCATCCCCTGCTGGGGAACCGCAACCTTCGCCACAAAGTATTCGAAATTAGCACGCAGTCCTGGCAGACCGCACACACACTCCTCGGCCCAGGACGCAAAAACCATAAAAGTGAAATTGATGTCAGGCCGGTGGAGGGAAGGGGAGGATGAGGAGGACATGGAGGGGGGCGCAAGGATTATGACACGGCGGTGGTGCATATATTAATGCCTGTTTTCGGTGGCAGTCACTCGTGGCTGTCACTTCGTGGCAACCTCAACCTCAAGTCATCTGGCGAATGGCGGATGGCGGATGGCGGGATTTGGGTGCGGGGTTCGTCGGTGGTTAGTCCTTGCTAAAGAGAGTGGGACGAGGGGAGAGGAGAGGAACGGGAGGAAGAGTCCTCGATCTGGTCAACAATTCATTATCTCCTTAACGTCATTAGGGTTGGGTTGTGATTTGAGGGCTTAGCGACTGGAAACTGAAAGTCAAATGGAGAGCCAAGGACACGGCAGGTCCTTAGAGCCTGCAGCCGAGTTCCATTTCTAATAAATTGAAATAACTTTGAGAGTCCCTCATCGACGCAATTACCCCGAACAGAGCCCACTGGTCAGCAGGGAGGGGGTGTGGTAAGGACGATCAAAAGGAGGGGGTGGGTGGATAAGGCCAGGGATATTGAAATGGAGGTGGGTGGAGGTGGCTCCAAGTGCAAGGTGGCTCGGCTGGTGGCTGAGTTATGCAATCCAAAGTCATTCGTTTGCTTTGATCCCCTCCCTGCTCCCTGCTCCCTGATCCCTGATCCCCCTGCCCCGTCCCTGCCACTTTTTCTTCATAAACTGTCGCCTCACCTGGCAGGACATGCCCCTCTCCCCCCTCCAGCCGCCACCTCTCTCACCTGGATTGCTGTGTTCGCTTGTTTGTTAAATTGAACAATTTATTTTATTTTTTCTTCTCGCCATTTCGATGTTTGTTGCTCTCGCCTCTTTGGCCCGGCTCCTGCAAGGATATCCTGCAGCTCCACAAAGGACACTCCTCACCCTGCCAGCTCCTGCTCCGTCTGCGTCTCGAGTGCAACTGGCAGTGGCAGTGAAGTGCGATAGTTTAGCATTTGTTTGCCTTGCTTTTGTTGCAAATGAATGCGCTAGATTTCACTTGCATTTTATTTGCAAACAATTTTCAATGTTTTTCCTTGCACTTTTCCGTTTTTCACTCACCGGACGACTTCCTCTTGCTCCTCCCCCTCTCAGTTTTTTTTATCCAACCAGCATCCAACAGCCAGCACCCAACTGGCAGGATCCTGCTCTGCATCCTGCCCAGATATGACAGGAGCAGCTTCCCGTTGCGAACGAAGCCAGCGATTCGGGCCAAAGAGGCCGGATATGTCCTGAACCCAATTAAAAAGTAAAGAGGACATTGCAAATTTTTTAAAAGGATTCTATTTTTACAGTACTTCCGTTAGTGCCACATGCCACCTGCCACCTGCCACCTGCCACACATCCCCGCATTTAAGGACTTCATCAGACTCAACTCGAACTCCTCGACGGGGTGTCGCTCTTGCAGCTCTTGCGTGATGACAATTAGCCTCGAGTCCTGGGCCATAAACATGCAATTAATAGGACACTACCCCCCACCCCCCCTCCTCGGAGTCGTCCTGCAGGACTTGGCCACCAAATCGGCTCTGATTAGGCCCGCACACAATGCTAATTACGGACTTGATGGCGGTCATTAAGCTGCAAGTGGCTCCCCGCGGACTGGACTCTCGACTTGCAGCCGCCAAAAGGTGGGCGGGCGATGGCCTGGGGGCGTGGCAGTGGCCGCAATTAGCTCAAGTGCTGGGGTGGCCGCCATTTGGCGCTCCGTCTTTGATTTTTCACAGCTGCTGCTGCACTTGCCGCGAGTCGCGAGTCGCTAGTTGCTGATTGCAGGTTGCAGGTTGCAGGTTCCGTGTTGCAAGTTCCGGGTGTTGTCACGCCCTCGTCCGCCAGTTGACGACCCATAAACAGGACTAGAAGGCAAGGACGATGGCGAGTCGAGGGCCCAGAACCCTGCCACTAAACCTTAGAGTCCGAAGTCGGGGCAGGACCATCATGCCGCCCTCGAAGGATAAAAAAGCGATTGAGGGGAGTGGGGAGCTCATAAAATAAATCACGCATACGGGGCCAGGACGATCCCATTTCAAATAGTTGTAATTGAAGGAGTCCTGCGCGCCATGTGGCAAGTCCCGAAATGTATTCTTGCCTCCTATCCCCAAGGACCTCCGCGGGGAGGGACTTGGCCTTGGCTCGGCTTTCCACTTAACCTTTTTTCGCTTGGCTAGGGCCAGGACTTGGCTTGACTTTGGATTTCGGCCAGTCCTCGTCTCGGTCCTGTCTCTCTGTCTTCCTGTCAGCCGCGCTTCCTGCGGCTCCTTGGCAGCTCCTTCCAGCTCCTTCAGCTCCTTCAGCTCCTTCGGCGTGTTCTCGGATTTTCACTTGGCATTCAATTGCATGAAAAAGTCGACTGGCGCCTCCCCGCTTGCTCCTTTCCATTTTCGCCGGCATCGTCCTGCGTCCTTCGTCCTTCGTCCTTAGACTCCTTGTTTTTGCGCTCCTCTTGCGCCATTCTCCGGGTGTGATATTAATTCTATGGGAAATCCATTTCCAGCATAAACGTGCCCATTGAATCGCGCTCTAGAGCCGTCAGCTGCTTGGCGCCAGACTTTTTTTTTGTCCTGCTGCCTCCTTCGTCCTTAAGAGATGGCCCCGAGGACAGGCGGAAAATGGCCACGGAAGCGGAACTGTGCGGAGGACCAACCTCTCCAATTGAATCATTTCAATTACAATCGAAACCAACAAAAAAAGACCCGAAACTGTTGCGGGCGGCGGATCATCCATCCGCCAGGGTGGCCTGCCCAGGACGGGATCGGGCGGGGTAGTCCTGGCAGGGCAACTCAATTAACAGCCAGGTGGAAATTGGATTAATCGCCGGGGCGGCCGGCGGGGAAATCATAAACATTCGATTGACATTTCGGTGACTGCACAGTCGATTGGGTTTCTGGCCAAGATTCGATAAGCAGTCAATTGGCATTCGTCGGGCGCAGGACGACTGGGCCAGAGGAGCGACGCAAAGGACGAATGGCATATCGCATGTCCTCGCCATATACTCCGCCCCTGTCTATGCAGGCGAACAGGATCCATCTGCCCACCTATCCGTCACACGCCCACTTTGGTCTAGCATCTGCATGCCACAGAGTCCTCCGCCCTCCGCCCATCCGCCCATCTGCCCACTCCACAGGACTCCCGTTAAGCTGTTGAGTGACTCTCAACGATTTTTGGATGCATCTCCGTCGGGGGGGGGAGACTGCCGCCTGTTCTCCCGGAGATAAACCAACCAGCCACCTGCGCCTGCCCCCGGCCCTCCTGCAACCCTAGTCCTTTGCCTAAGCCCCCCCCCCCCCCCCCCCCCTCACCACGTCCTGCAGGCTGAGTCCTCACCTGCGCCAGCCTGCAAATCTCGAAAAACTTTGCCTCGAAAACTGTTGCACAGACACTGACAGAAATGGGTCATCCAGTGGACATCCAGTATACCAGTTCCAGTTGTCCTGCTGGTGAGGAGTGGGCTGGCCTCAAGGACCTAAGGACATGCATCCATCAAGGACAAAAATTCCAAGCCACCTCCGGAGGATCAAAGATTTCTTCTCAGTGCTTCAGAGCCCACTTGATTCCTCGACCCGGGCCTGCTATGCGGGTTCGGGCCGGGATAGGCTTTGGATTGGGAAGGATAGGGATCTGGTAGGATGGCAGGATGGCAGGATAAGAGTGTGCTGGAACTCAAAAAGAGATCTGGCAGAGTGGTGCAAAAGTTAAGCAAATCGCATATTTTATTCATGTGTTCATTAGGCGGCTACAATGTGCGACCGAAAATGTTTAAAGGAAGCGCCAGGAGGTGGGAGGCGGTGCAGGACGAAGGACGAAGGACGAAGGACAGGTGAAGGAGCCTCAACCGGAGGATGTGGAATGTATATATAATGGGTATGTGTGTGTGAGCTTGCAATTCATGAAGCTGCAAAATGGGTCGTTCTCGCACACTCTCACTCACGGAACTTCAAAAGGGAAACCGAAAAGGATGCAGGGACACATTCAGGCACCTTCTGCCAATAGAACTGGCCGGGGGCAGGACGAGGGCAGGACGAGGCTAGGTGCTGAGTGCATCACTATTTTATAAACCGAAAAACGGGGACACCCTGATAAAGTCACTTCGCCGGCGTCCGCAGCTCCCTCCTCTGTGTCCCGTAGCTCGTAGTCCGTGGCCCTCCGCATCCTGTGTGTCCTTAAAGCCTCGCTGGCTGACTGGCTGACTAGCTGACTGGCTGACTGGCTGTGAGGACATAAATTTTTAGCTAAATTATATGACGCGACATGGCTCGCCCAACTGGCGGAAGTACGGCCCAAAAAGTGGCTAAAAAGTGGAAAATGCCCGCCGCATAAGTAAACCTCTTCATTTGGATGCAGGCCGCCTGCAGCCGGCCCTGCGTGTGTCGCCCCGCGGTTCGGTTATCCTTGTTAGCTCCTTTCACGTCCTGGCGCGGTCAAATGCGTTTCCATGAAAGCCGAGACCTGAAAATTGCAAACTGCAAACTGCAAACAAATTTTTCGGTCGCCGGTCGCTGGTCGCCGGGAAAATCGCTTCAAAGGCTTTGGTCCTTGGCCAGGACGTGCCAGGACTGCCAGGCTTATACATTTAATTATGTCTCTGAATGGAGCAACCTGAGAACATGTGGCCACCCCGCTAATGATGCCCCAAAGCCGAAAGCCGGCCATCCCGTCCGAAATCGGAATGGAAGACCAGATCCCGGGCCTGATTTGAAAATTGCAATATTCCGGCCCGAAAACGGCCGTAATTAAACGCCCTTCGAGGCACAACTTAATGCCAACTGCCACTGCAGCGTGGCAGTCCAATTACAGTGTCCGATCCGGATCCTAAATGCGGCTGGCAGTGGTCCTAGCTCAGGGATGAAGTCCGCCGCCAGAGCCGTCCGAGTGTGGCGGCGCATAAATATCACGCATACGACAGGTGGGCCGTAATTCCATTTTATTAACATTTCTTGTCGTTTTTGGTCTCGCCGTGTCACTTGTTGTTTTTTTGCGATTTCATAAATCGCCGCAAATGTTGTTGCTGGCTGGGCGTGTGGCACGGGGCACGGGGCATGGGGCATGGGACACAGGACACTGTTTGCATAAATTAAATGTTGCATTTATGCACATCAGTGCGCATTTAAAATTGTACAAATTGATTAAGAACAACTCGCATTAAAAATTTTCAAACTGGATGAGCCAGCTCGTCCGCCCGTCCTGTTCGTCCCGTTCGTCCTGTTTGAATATTATTGTTTGCCGTTGTGTTGATAAATGATGTGAAAATCAATTAAAATAAATTGCAGGCCTGCAGTTTCGAATCTGGGATCCGGGGGGGAACTGGACCGGAGTGTCAACTTGCCCGGCCGAGTGCGAAGCCAACAAGGACTGCCTCGGCCCATTATCCTTGCGAGAGCTGCCCATTAAAGCCATTTCATTGATAGGCCCTCGAATAGGCTCGAACCAAAGTAATAACAAATTAAAATAATAATTCAGAAGGTTAGAACCGCCATCCCGAGTACAACGAATCATTTCCACTTTGGTTGCATAATGTGCCTGTGTCCTTTGTCCTGTAAGCGCATTACCAGCCGGGCACGGAGACAGAGAGGGCACTAGTGCCGGCGAGAGAGACAGGCGAGGCGCAAAAATGGCAGAAACGTGCAACAAAATGTCGGATGGCTGACAAAGATGCTCTGCCGCCCGGCCCGGCCCCGCCCGGCCCGGCCCAGCCCGGCCCGGTGATTATTTATGCATATTGTTCGGATTTGCATATGGCGAATGTTGAACACCGGATTGGAATAGGGGGTCGGATTGGAATAGGGGTCGTCCTGCCACCAGGAGGAGAGAGGCAGAAGGCGTGTCGGAGTGACACAGTGTGGCATTTTGTGCTGTGTTGCATGTTTTTAGGCGCTCCTCGTTCGACGTGCTGCATATTCATTAATAATAAACCGAATTACCTATATTCCGGGCCCTCTGTCCCTGTTGCACCTCCATGTCCTATTTATTGCGTCCTTACCGCTTGCCGAGGCACCACTTCAGAGTCTGTTCCGTGATTCCCTGATCCTCCGCCCCGTTCCGCCGCCGCTTATCCGCCGGCCCAGTGCAATTTAATTATGCAGCACTCCGGCGAAGGGAGGAGGTCAGAGGAGGTCAGAGGGGGAGCCACGCCCCCTACGCCCTCTGCAGTATGTGGCACACATAATATGCATGCTCACGCAGCACATTTGGGAGCAGTTCGAGTTGTGGCAGGAAGAGTCCTGCTTGCCGCACTGGTTGAAGGATAACAAATCGAAATATACCTTTAATACTGCAATTATGCATGCCGAGCACAGTGTGGTATTTAAATACCAAATGAAAAGGACCCACAGCTCCCCCCTTCCTTCACAGTTTCACTTACAACTTCCTGCCTCTATCGAATTAGTTTCGCGCCCAGGACCCTAAGGACACTGTGGCCCAGTCCCGGGTCCCTGCCACCTGTTGTTGCGGCCAGCCCCCCCGCTCCCCCGCCCCTGTTGCGCATTGTTTTGCATATTTCGACCATGTTCGACACGAAAAGGGACATGTCGTGTCACTTTTTTGCGCTCATGTGGGCCACTACAGCCCCGCCCACTCCAGCGCCCTCTCCCCGCCCAAGATGTCCATTAGCGGCCATCGGGATTTGCATTCGAGTGTGCCGGAGTGTGTGTTTGGCTTTTACTTTCACATTAATTGGTCGAAAAGCCGGACCGGAGCCGGGAGAGCGGGAAACCCGAAAGCATTTAACGCGCGTTTCGCGTGAAAGTGCCCAGTGACCCCCAGTGCCTCCCCCACCCGGCTCTAAAGTGACCACATCGGGGCTCTAATTCCAGGTAAACAGTTCTGTTCCACTTCCACGCTCCCATGCTTTCATGCTTTCGGGCTTTCGGGTTTTGAGGCTTCCAGGTGCAATGAACCCTGAAAGGGCCATCAAGGGGGAGAGGGCATTAGCGCTCCTCAAGGACTCCCGGGATGATTAGCCCCTCGATGCCTCGCCCGGGCATTCCCCGCGATCGAACTGAATCCACAATCAGTTGCCACAAGCTGGCAAGACTCCCAGTGACTTCCTCTTATTGTTATTCGGCTGACTGGGCGCATAAATCTGCGGCTGCGTGTGAACTTCCACCCTGGCACCCACCCACGCACCTCCCAGAAGACCTGATGGAAATCTTTGTTTTCGTTTCGGGAAATGCTAAATTATGCTGCCGCGGCGACGATGTGCTCCACTGGGCCTGGGAAGCGGCGGGAAGAACTGTCTGGGAGAATTGGTTGCGAGTCTGACAGGCGGATGAAGTGCAGCGATTTGCATACTCCAGCACTAGCTGGGGGAGTGGGGCACTAGCTGGGCCCTCGATGAGGTTCAAGATGCGAGATTCCAATTTGAATGCCTAGCACTAGCTGGAGCGGCTGATTATGCGGAACATCAAATATACTCTCGTACGTTTTCGCGTTTAAGGGACAGAGGATGGGGCCTTCCTCCAGCGGAGTCCCCCGGGGGAGGTCTGCTCGTCATTCTTGAGCTCCTGCCGCTGCCATTACAGCTATCCTTGCCGCTGTCCCGGGCTCCTTGTTGTGCTCTGTGCCCAAAACGTGTGCGCATAAATATTTAAATGCCAAAAAGTCACGTCTTGAATAATTGTTTAACTTGGAGGCGCCACCCCTTTGATGGCCCGGCCTGGCTCGACTCGGCAGCTATTTTAAGAACTTTTTGCCACTAAGTGCAGCTGTTACGCCCCACCCCAGGCCCCACGGGCTCAAGGATTCATTATTATGAACGCAAATTACTCAAACTCCGGCCACCACCACGCCACCAGGCCACCACGCCACCACGCACACCCACCCACAATTAGGCGGTGCATGTGTGGGCTGTGTGTTGCTGTTAATTTTCATATTAAATCCGTTAAAATGTGCAAATACCCAGCAGGCACTCGGGGAGCACGGCCCCCGGCCTAGAGGCGGCAGCGTGAGCGTCCTTGGGCCTCGCAGGCGGCGGGATCTGCCCTCCAAGACGATAGTGTCCCTTCTGCGATAGTCATGCGCTCCGCCCCGGCAGGGCCCAAGAAGGAGCGCCAGGACGAGGCGCGTGCCACCGCCGAGTGGGGAATTTCAATAAACTAGCGCCGTGTAAGTAAAGTTATTAAAGGTACTTACACAATCCGACCGCCATCCGCCATCCGCCATCCGGCAGCCCGACACCCACGGCCATAGTTACGCTCCTACCCGGGAACTACTCCCGCATCCGGGTCTACAGTATGCCTACAGTATGCATATTACTTTTCGCGTGGAGGTGGGCCTGCAGGAAGCTATCAGGATACGGAATTATCTGGCCCGGAGGCAGGTAGCGGGAGCAGGAGCTGCCTTTTTTCCTGCTCCGGCCTCATTAGGAGCCGGATTAACGCCGCCTTCATAATTGGGATCGTTTTACTCGAAATCCGAAAAGAGGATAAGCTTTAAAGCCAGCCACCTGCAGTCCGGTTGCCAGGACGCAGCCACTTCCGGATAATTGTCAATTAGGTGCCTGTTCCGGTTGCATTTTTTGGTCAGCCCAGGCCAGGACGGAGGAGCATGTGCAGGTTGCCCTTTGACAGGAGCAGCTGCTGGAGCGGAAAATAAAATAATAGGAGCCGGAAGGACACAACATTGTGGCGGGTGCACCGAATTGGTAATAACTGGCAACTGGCACGTGCTTACCTGCAGCCAGCACGGCTCTGGCTCCTGCTCCGTCTCCGTCTCCTTCTCCGGCTGTGGCTCCTGCTCCGGTTCCTGCTCCTGGAAGGAAGCCCTGCCACAAGCCCACAAATTAGTGGCACATTCGGGAGCTCAACTATGTGTCAGAGTGTTTGCGGAGGGGGGCGAGTCCCCCCTATTTATGCCCCGAAACACACATGCAGCAAAGTTGCAGGGCAACATTAACTGCAAGTCCTGTTGGTCCTTAAAGTGGCTGGCTCCAGGATTCGGTTGCCACTGACCGACACAGCCCTACAGGATGTCAAGGATAGCCTTTTTCCAGCCGGCCAGGCTGGACGGCCACTCCACTAATGGCCTTTTAATGTAGGAGCCGACTCTGAATACGTCGTCCTTGCGGCCTGAGCCATAATTGCACGCAGAGAAAGGACTCGTCCGGCCACCCCTCCGGGCAGTCTTAACTAAAATGGCAGCTGCAGTGCTTCGAACAATATTTTTCAATGCAAATGGAAATATGTATTTTCGGATTAATTGAAAATCAACAAGACGTGGTAATGACATCGAAAAACTACACACGAGTCTGTATTTTTTCCCCGCAAGGAGCTGTCAAGGACACAGGCTTGCCTGGCAGCACAGGAAAGGAATGGAAAGGAGTGGAAAGGAAAGGAGCAGAAAGGAGAAAGGACCTCCCAAATCGATACACCGCCTCCGGGGAGCTCCGGTTCGCCAAAGCTCATTACAAACAATAAACAAACACCGCCCGGAACAACAGTGCGGCAAGCGATCCGGTTGCAAAGGGGATTATGTTTTCAGAAATACATAAAAAACACATCCTGGCGAAAAACAGGACACACGAATGGGTTTCAGTGCGAAGGGATACCTGGCCAGGGAGGTGGCTCTGACTCCAACTGACTCGATAGATCTAGATGGTCCCCCTATGCAGATGCCGGATTGGAGGACGGCAGTGGCATTATTTTCGTATCGGAGCCATAACTAATTTGGTCCTGCGAGCCTGCCGCGTCAAAGGACTTCAATCGGCGGCCAGTGGTCGTCATTATCAGCAATCCTTTCCCGCGCCAATCACACATTTTATGGGCTCTGATTGCTTTTGACACTTATTGATTTATTCGGCCAGGACATCCTGTCCGTGTGTGTGTGTGGGTGTGGGTGGGTGGCTGGCGGGATGTGGGATGGCTGCTCCACCAGCTGGATGTAAATATTTATAAATTGCTGATATGCAATTAAAAATTACAGCAACAAACTGGCATCGACAGCGGCCATGACAGCTGCCTCAGGTGTCCTGCACCCCCGCATATCCTTGTGCGTCCTCTCGCACATGATGCAACTCTGCATCTGTGTGCCCCGGGCCTCATTAAGCTCTTTCGCAGCTCTTTAAAATGCAAATGCAAAAATGCAAGCGACACCCGCCGCCTCCGCCTCGGCCGCCACCTCCGCCTCCGCCCAGGAGCTGCCCAATGGCGGATTAAATGTATTGTCCTGCGAACGCTTCGTCGCTTGCACCACTTGTAATTACCCAAATAAACGCCGCCCACTTCCACTCCCATGCCACTCCGCCCACTCCCACGGCAAAGTAAATATTAAGAAAGTCAATATTGGTCCTGCGAATTTAATAATTCAGTCATTACGCGAGGCGACCCGCAGATTCCGGATCCACACTCCGGACTCCGGAGCAAACAGGTCTGCGGCAGAACCTTAGCCGTAGTAGGTGGTGCGGAGCAGGGCGAAGAACTGGTACGACATGCTGATGACCTTCATGAAGGTGTTGAAGGAGATGGGCGGGAAGGTGGGCGGCCGGATGGAGGCGGGCTTCTGGCTCCGCATGATGATGTACTTCAGGATGCGCTTGTACTTGCTGCTGCAGGGCAGCCAGTTCTGGTTGAAGGCGGCGTGTCCGATGCGGGAGCTCTGCAAGGACCTGGTTAGTCTTAGCCCAAGGATTGAGGACTGAGCCTGCGAACTCACCGAGGAGATCATCTCGTCCCCGTAGTAGCACACCACGAAGACCTGCACCAGCGAGGCCGAGAAGAAGATGAAGTAGAGCACGATGTCCTCCACATTGGAGGCCGTGATCTGGAATCCCGCGAAGCAGATCACCAGGGAGGCCGCGATGAAGTTCCACAGGATGAGGAAGCTGAAGATGCTGTTCACCTCCTCGCTGAGACTGCAACAGCACAGGCATTACTCAGGACTCAGGAAGACTTCAAGAAGAGATCAATGATACTCACTCCAAGGCCCGGGCGTGGTAGACGACCAGGTCGTGCAGGTACTTGATGTTCTCCTCGTCGGAGTGCTCCGCCCCGTCGTAGGCCTCCAGGCAGTCGGCCATGTAGCTGAAGTGCATCGTCAGCTGGGTGATGGTGGTGATCAGGAGGAGGTCCACGCAGACGTAGGAGACCCCGGCCACGTAGGCGCAGTGGGCGAGGCCCCAGTAGGAGAACCAGTAGACGGTCAGGTCCGTCTCGGCGTCGTACGGGAACTGGATGTGAAAGCCGTAGTTGCGCTCGAAGATCTCGGAGCCCATGAAGTAGTACTTGATGGTCGACTTGATGGCCGGGTAGAAGCTGAACGAGGAGGTGTACGACATGCAGAGGATCGTGAAGAGGGTCATCACGCTGTTCATGTGCTTCTGGTAGTAGGAGACGTGGTAGGCGCGCTGCTGCTCCAGCTCTGTGGGGAAGATCGCCTTGAGGTCGTCCAGCAGCCGGACGAGCCGCCGCCGGTTCACCGTCAGCCCGAACTGCTTGAAGTCGGCCATGAAGCTGAAGCCGATGCAGGGCGCCACCGCAGTGGCCTCCAGCAGGGTCGTCGTCGAGGTGATGTGCACGATGAAGTAGGCTATCTCGCCCACCACGTACGCGTTGAAGTTGAGGAACCCCAGCACCAGGTAGAGCCGCAGCAGGTAGCGCCGGATGAGGTTCGGGTCCCGGTCCGAGTAGAGGTCCTCGCCGATGGTCTTGTAGAAGGCCATCGGGAAGCGGGTCAGGTCCTCGAAGGTCCTCACCTCGCGCTTCTCCTTCTTCCGGCGGAACAACATGGTTCTTTGCTGGCCGATCTCTGGGGCCCGGCCTTTTATAGCTCCCAGCGCCCCGGGGGCCTTAAAATTCTTATGAGCCACCTGCGCTGACCTCATAATTACTTAACAGGCTCTAGGATAATTGCGGACACCTGCCCACGAGGACCTCCTGAAATATTCAGGCTTTGAGGACATGGCTTTAGGGGCTTCCACAGTCTATCTAGAGGAGCTATCAATGGAACTCTCAGTAGAATGTGTAGAGCCATCGAAAGTATCGAAGAGGGACAGTATCTGCTTTCCTCCTCCTCTCATATATAGACTCCAATCCATGGCTGTAACTCTGGCCAATCTTATCCGATCCTTAAGCAAAGTATCTTAAATGATACATACTTTAATTTCCTACTAGCCCCATCTTTTTCCAGTGGAGGTCCCTGCTAAAGCTATCGATTTGTTATCTCGTCCTGGAAGCCTGTCTTCATGGAAGACTAGCTCCTGCGGTTTCCCTTCCATAATTGTCACTGGATTGCGAGAAACCGAATGAGCTGAGGCCTGGAGCCTCTCAGGGCCCGGCCTCCTGCGAAACGGATTCAATTAAACGGCAAAAGGATTCTTCGGGCCAGGCATCAGACCTCGACATCAAAGTCGAGCTCGCAAATGAAGTGGAAAATGTGAGTGGGGTCGGCAGGAGGTCCTTGAGCCAGCCACTCCCGGATTTGCCTGCCAGCTGTGACTGGCTGTGACGAATGCGGTTTCCATAACTTGGGGCGGCCCCATAACCCAGGACGCCCTGCCCCTCCCGCCCAGAATCCGGCAGTTGGCATTCGGCAGTTGGAAGTTCAAAGGTACTCGGACCGCAGAATGCTTCAATTATGCATTAGAAATGCCGGCGTCGAGAGCTCCTCCTTGCTCCCCGCCCGCACACCGCCTCAATGGAATATGTGGGACCTCTGGCCTTTTATGAGCACACATTAATATATGTGGGAGTTCCTGAATTCGCAGGATGCAGGATGAATGCAGCCCGGCCGGCATAGTTGGCTCGAAAGAAGAGATTTGTGATTCTGATTCAGATTCTGATTCCTAGTTTGATTTTGGGAAGCAAACAATGCCCGAATATGATTTCCGAGCTGAGAGTCCCTCCCCAGCTCGCCCACCAGGGCTTAAAGCGGGAATGCGAAGCCTTCGAGTCCTTTAAACGGCCGGCATTCCGGTCCTCCCCCCGACCGAATTCCGGATCACGGACATGGAAAATATTAATTCAATGATTTGTTTACCTTTTGCCTAGTTTGCGGTCGGAGTTTCGCAATTAAATGCTGCATAAATTACTTGCCGTCGAACAATTTGGGTAAATTGAAACGGATTCGAGTCTCCAGGACATACGTGCGTCCTGTGGTCCGGGGCCGAAGTTGCCAGACTTGTGGTCGCCGGGCAGGACACTTTCTGACTCTCCGGTCGGCGTAATTAGTTTAAAAAAGCACCAATGGACATTTGTCACTTTTCGGCGCTAGGGGCAGTCGAGTCCTGCGAATCCTGGGTCCTGCGTCCTGTATTTATTAGTCCTGTGCGAGTGCGAGTGCGAGTGTGTCCTGGGCAAACAATTAGTCCGAAGATATCACTGCTCATTGGGCTAATAATTGAGTTAAATATTTGCACACGAAATGCAAATCAGCTCAGGGACGCCAGCTGCAGCTCCTGCGTCCTGCCCGGCGACAGGTCCTGCAGCTCTATGCATGGAATTAAATCGAAATGAGTCAATTATTAATGCAAATTAATTGTGTTGCCGTTTGCGCAAACATATCAGATGTCTGGCCACAGTGGTTCGAGGTATTCGAGGCCTGTCCAGGTGGTCCGCCATCCTCCATGCCGGACCATCTATCCTCATGCCAGTCTCCTCGAATCCCAGCTAGTTTTTCCGTGCCTGGAGCTGGAAAGGCGGCTTGGGTTTCCCCCTAATGAGCCGGAAACAATGGACGCCGGCCATGGGTGCCCCTTTCCCCAAAAAACCCACCACTCGCAGTGGAAATTCAGCATTCCGCATAATGATAAAATAATAAGAGCTGTGGCTGGCCAAGTGTGTGATTAGTAGCCGGGAAACATATGTAAGCAATGGATTACAGTTTAATTTGCATTAATTTGGTCGCAGAACACGTGGCAGGACGTGTGTGTCCTGTCCTGTCTCCTCACTGCTGTTTTAAGCACTCCTGCCCAGCCCGACCCAGAGCAGGCCAATTGCCAGAAAACTAGGGGGCCCCCTAGGCAGCAGGACCTTCCAGGGCACCCGCCCTTGTCCAAACACCCTCGAACCTGGCCAATCCCGCCCCCAACCAGTCGATAGCTTGCAATGTCCTGCACAAAAATTTCTATTACAATTTTCGGAGAGTTTTTTGTTGTGCCAGGACGAGGCCATCAAAGGCCAAAGGCGGGCGGTGAAATGTGCGTGTGTGCCGGGCACTCCAAATAGATGTGTTTGCTCCTCCAGCCCAGACCCTCGCTCCATTTTCCATTTTCCGGAGCTCTCCTCGTCTGGGAGGAAGGGTATGTTCGGATTTCGGATTTCGGACGTCTTCTGGCTCAAATGGCCATCTCTGGCCATCATGGCCTCTTTGCACATTCCCTTAGTCCCTCCACGAAGAGCATCCAGGATTCGGTGCCTCCCCTGCCCGGCCTCCCCTGCCCGACAGCTTTGTTCTTTCGGGCTTTTTTCTATTTGTTGGCATAATATTCAAATTGGTTGGCCGGGCAAAGAAATGCAAACTCAAAGAGGTCCTTTCCGCCCTCACCTGGTGCACATTTCAGTTCTTTTTGGCCCGGCATACCCTTGGGTGGGGCTTGGTCGGGCCAGTGCTCGAGGAGCTGCTTCCGACACTTTCCACATTGTTAGGGATAGGGTGGAGCACCCTCGCCCCGGGCCAGTGGGCGGTGGGCGGTGGGCGGAGGTATCAGCCTTTGACAGGCAAAAGGGAAAGGAAATCTGGCCAGGAAGCGCAAGGAAAACCATTAAATGCTCGATTTGACTCGGGCAGGTGGCAACCGGAGAGCAGGGCGTGGAGTGGGGGGTGGGGAGAGGGGAGACGGAGTGTAGAAAGGGCTTAATTGCTCTGGAGAATTTCGTCAGAGAACAAAACGCTTTTGAGAGCAGAACCAAGTCCCTGCATCCTTGAAGAGTGAGAAGAAATGATATTGCAGGAATCTGGAACCTCCTTATCGCAGGCACGAGTGTGGCTACTCAACGCCAGGGGCGTGAGAGGTCGAGTGGCGCCACCTAGGGTGCGTTTTATTGACCATCAGACGCGGCGGACATCGCCCATTGATTGCCGTTTGATTCTTCGAGTGTGTGGGCGTGGCCAGCTGGCCAGGAGGGGCGAGCGGGTGGCCCGGGGCGTGGCAGCCATGACTACATTGAGTTGCCAACTGAAAGTCAAAGTTTCGGCCACAGTTCCTGTGTGCTTCTGTCAGGCTCATCCCCTGTCCGGAGGAGCAGGGCGCCTCTGGAAATTTATGCCAGTGTCCTCGCATTGTCCTCATCCCTCGGTTTGTGTCTGGGGCTTCACTCGAATTCATCTGCGGGACTGTCAAGGGTTAACTTACTCCTCTGCGGCCGCAGCGCTGGAGTCAAAGGAGTCCGGCCAGGAGGAGCTCTGGCCAGGACTTGCGTATTCGTTGGACTCGCCACAGCCCGCCAGGGGCGAGGTGCGAACAGGACGAGGTCCTGGGCCTGAAAGCAGCCAGCCACCGACCACATAGCTTATGCAGACGATACCGAGAAGGGAGACGGGTGGGCCTAGGCCGGACCTGGGGACTCCGGGTGCCAGGATACGGGTGACGGAGCGTCGTATTGCCGTACTGCCAGGGGGGACTGGCAAGGGGGCGGTCGGCAGTCGACAGTCGGCAGTCGGCAGACAAAAGCACGCAAAAACTTTGTTGCAAAACACTTAGCAGCACACACACTCGCCTAGCACCGGAACAGGCAAGGATGTGGGCGACAGGCGACAAAAGTTTCAAAGGCGGTTGCCTTAGTCTGGCCGGACAGGGTAGAGCCATCTCCAGAGTCCCCTTGCCCAACTACTCCTTTAGCCCTCTGCCCTTTAAGCCCTTCCCGCCATCTCGATTTCGACGCCCTTGTCGCCTGTCTTCCGCATGTTAAATGCGCGCCGCCACACATTTCTCATTGAGTGCCAGGGAGGGGGAGGGGGAGGGGCTGGGAAAGGGACTGGGGTGTGCGTGTGTTGTGCATTGTCTGGTTAGTCCTTTCCGCATATATTTGAAAATAAAGTTACGACAAGTTGCACTCAATTTTCAGCATTTACTGTCAGCGCAGAGGCACGCCAGCCATGCAGCCATCCAGGCATCCAGCCAGTTGGGAGAAGTGCTCCCACGGGGCGGAGGAGGGGAGAGAAGGGAAGCAGAGCAAAATGCCGCAGGGCCGGCGTTGCAGCTACGAAAATATTTAGTGAAAAGGTGATATTGCAGTAAATAAAACATTATGTTACATAAAAGTAGGCAATGGAAGCAGCTCCTTTAATTAAAAAGCATAAATATTTCAGGAAAAGTATTATATTTCTATAATTTCTGTTCCTTTTTCTCTTTCGCCCAATTCAGGCGTTGGAGCAGCCCCATCATTGCCATCCCAAATGCAGGAACACTTGTGCTAGCTGAGATCCACTCTCCCTCTCTCCATTTAGGCATTCCAGCAATGGCTGCACTTGCGCTCTCCCACATTCTCCAACGCTTTCTCTCTGAAGTTCATCCCATCCTGGCGCACGTTCTCTCTCTTATATTTTCTCTGCCTATTTTACGGCGCATGAAATCTTGACTTTGCTCATTCGCTCCTTGGACGCCTTCGCTGTCGGACGCTTTGATTTGGTAAGTTCACTTTCGAATTTGGAGTCTAAAAAAATAAATTAAAATACTTAAGTGATTTTGAAGAACTTTGAATTTAGAAATAAAGATTTTTAAAAATAAATGTATAAACTTTGTGAAAAATACACAGCCCAAAGTGGATTATAAAACTTAATTAATGCAATCTTTTGATTTTGTGTTCAGTTGGTCCAGTATGGAGATTGGAGCGAATCCAGCACCTCCCGGACGAGGTACACTATGGGGAAGAACTTTTTTCAGGTAAGAGGAAGCCTTTTTTCGTGGAAAAAACAAATTGTTCCCCTGTTCCCCAGCTATTCTATTACAAACAAGGGGCAGGCTGTACATGCGCCTTCTCTAATCCTCCTCTTTCTTACTCCCCCTCTTTCTCGTGCAGGTTGAATTGCGGGAGTCCGCAACTTGCCCAGCGTCTCCAACGCAAAGTACAGTTACTCGGTGACTATTGGGACAAATTGCAATGTATGGGCGCATGGTCGTTTTAAGGAAGAAGAGTTGCACGTAAGTAGATTTATAATATTTAAATATTTAGTTTAGTTTTTTGGCGAGTAAGTTTTTTAAATTTAAAAATATTTTTCTTTACCGGAATAATAGTAAACTGTAAAGAAATACAAATGTTTTTAATGTTGGCACGCGTACATTTTCCCATTGTGCAGCACCAGCAATGCTGCGCTCTCTCACCTTTTCCCCACTCTCTCACTGTTGATCCTTAATATGCTCTCTCTCCATAACTGCGCACTCCTCTTATTCTCTGCCTATTTATTAGGGCTTGCCATCTCGAAAGCGTTCTCGTTCAGAGGCTCTCGTTCAGAGAGGAATTGCAGGTCCAACTCAAAGTACAGTTACTCGGAGCTAGTCGCCAAAATGTATTTCCCATTTCCCATCTCCCATTTATTTCTCACTTCCTTAAACTATAATTTTAAGATTGTCTTTATATTTATACCTAATCCATTTTACCCTCTATCTATATATGTACCTTATTTATATATCAAGCCATTTTAAAATATCTGAATGCGCCCTATTTTTAAAAAATAAGCATTTGTGGAGAAAACGAAGCCATTCTCCCGACGCTCTCCCACATCGAACCACAAGCTCGAAGCGAGTTCCTTTCGATATTCCTCTTTCTCTCCGTTTCTGCTCGTTTTTCCATTGCCTATTTAGCAGCGCTCATTGAACATGGGTATTCGTACTAATGGGGCACAAAACGATATTTGTCCGATTCTTAAACCTTTGGGGCAAGTACGGACTATGGCCCCTTGGGAACGCCATATCTCCGCCAATATCCATCCGATCCTTACGAGGGTTACTTTTCTGGAATCCTGGATCCATTCCCCACCAAACTGCATTAAAATCTGGAGGGCCAATCCATTTTTCAATTTTTCGATATTTTTCCGATGGATCCCCTTGAAAATGGGCCAAGTCCCCACAAATCGGACTATGGCCTCTTGGGAACGCCATATCTCGGCCAATATCCATCCGATCCTTACAAGGGCTACTTTTTTGGAATCCTGGATCCATTCCCCACCAAACTGCATCAAAATCTGGAGGGCCAATCCATTTTTCAATTTTTCGATATTTTTCTGATGGATCCTCTTGGGAACGCCATATCTCGGCCAATATCCATCCGATCCTTACAAGGGCTACTTTTTTGGAATCCTGGATCCATTCCCCACCAAACTGCATCAAAATCTGGAGGGCCAATCCATTTTTCAATTTTTCGATATTTTTCTGATGGATCCCCTTGAAAATGGGCCAAGTCCCCACAAATCGGACTATGGCCTCTTGGGAACGCCATATCTCCGCCAATATCCATCCGATCCTTACGAGGGTTACTTTTCTGGAATCCTGGATCCATTCCCCACCAAACTGCATCAAAATCTGGAGGGCCAATCCATTTTTCAATTTTTCGATATTTTTCTGATGGATCCCCTTGAAAATGGGCCAAGTCCCCACAAATCGGACTATGGCCTCTTGGGAACGCCATATCTCCGCCAATATCCATCCGATCCTTACGAGGGTTACTTTTTTGGAATCCTGGATCCATTCCCCACCAAACTGCATCAAAATCTGGAGGGCCAATCCATTTTTCAATTTTTCGATATTTTTCCGATGGATCCCCTTGAAAATGGGCCAAGTCCCCACTAATCGGACTATGGCCCCTTGGAAACCCCATATCGCGGCTAATATCCATCCGATCCTTACGAGGGCTACTTTTTTGGAATCCTGAATCCATTCCCCACCAAACTGCATCAAAATCTGGAGGGCCAATCCAATTTTCAATTTTTCGATATTTTTCTGATGGATCCCCTTGAAAATGGCCCAAGTCCCCACTAATCGGACTATGGCCTCTTGGGAACGCCATATCTCCGCCAGTTTCTATCCGATCCTTACGAGGGTTACTTTTCTGGAATCCTGGATCCATTCCCCACCAAACTGCATCAATATCTGGAGGGCCAATCCATTTTTCAATTTTTCGATATTTTTCTGATGGATCCCCTTGAAAATGGGCCAAGTCCCCACTAATCGGACTATGGCCTCTTGGGAACGCCATATCTCGGCCACTATCCATCCGATCCTTACAAGGGCTACTTTTTTGGAATCCTGGATCCATTCCCCACCAAACTGCATCAAAATCTGGAGCGCCAATCCATTTTTTAATTTTTCGATATTTTTCTGATGGATCCCCTTGAAAATGGGCCAAGTCCCCACAAATCGGACTATGGCCTCTTGGGAACGCCATATCTCCGCCAATATCCATCCGATCCTTACGAGGGTTACTTTTTTGGAATCCTGGATCCATTCCCCACCAAACTGCATCAAAATCTGGAGGGCCAATCCATTTTTCAATTTTTCGATATTTTTCCGATGGATCCCCTTGAAAATGGGCCAAGTCCCCACTAATCGGACTATGGCCCCTTGGAAACCCCATATCGCGGCTAATATCCATCCGATCCTTACGAGGGCTACTTTTTTGGAATCCTGAATCCATTCCCCACCAAACTGCATCAAAATCTGGAGGGCCAATCCAATTTTCAATTTTTCGATATTTTTCTGATGGATCCCCTTGAAAATGGCCCAAGTCCCCACTAATCGGACTATGGCCTCTTGGGAACGCCATATCTCCGCCAGTTTCTATCCGATCCTTACGAGGGTTACTTTTCTGGAATCCTGGATCCATTCCCCACCAAACTGCATCAATATCTGGAGGGCCAATCCATTTTTCAATTTTTCGATATTTTTCTGATGGATCCCCTTGAAAATGGGCCAAGTCCCCACTAATCGGACTATGGCCTCTTGGGAACGCCATATCTCCGCCAATATCCATCCGATCCTTACGAGGGTTACTTTTCTGGAATCCTTGATCCATTTCCCACCAAACTGCATCAAAATCTGGAGGGCCAATCCATTTTTCAATTTTTCGATATTTTTCTGATGGATCCCCTTGAAAATGGGCCAAGTCCCCAGACCCGGAATACGTCCTCTTGGGAGGGCTGTATCTTGGTTATCCTTGGACTGGATCCTGAGCAGAAAAGTATGCAATAAATTGGAATTGCAATAAATTAATTTGTGTGAAAGGCAAAGTGAGAGACCTTGCCACGTGTGGAAAGGGACTCCTCGATGGACTCGCTCCTTGTTTCCTGCAGTTTGGGGAAAGTGACGAAAGCGGGATAGAAGTAGGTCCTTGCGGGGAGGGCCAGCCAAGCCACTGGGCCACTGCAGGGACAAAAACTGTGTCGGCGGACAGGGGCCTGGACAGTGGCCATCCAGGACATGCAGGGCGTGCAGGACAGGCAGGACAGTGGGGACAGCCGGAGTGGCAGAACTGGCTGTAAAAACAAAAGCCAAGCAGCGCATAAAACGCTTGAAATGAATACGTGTTGCCGTCGTCTGCCCGCAGCTGCAGCTCCCCCCGAGCCCTCCGGAAAGTTATCTATGTGTGCCGCACAGACACACACACACACACGCACACACAGCCTGCGGGCATTTCAACACGCAGGGGCAGTGGCAGTGGCGGAGTTCCTTTGTGTCCTTCCTCCGCCATCCTGCCGGCCTTATGCGATTTGCAACATTTTCATTATGCCCCGACATGGAAGTGCGCTCCTAAATAGATCAGGCCTACCCGCACCAGAGTGCGGCTTCCACTTTGCGCCTCCTGAGAGTTGAGACCAGGAGGTCCTGGGCCACCAGCCACCGTGGAACTATGTTCTGGAGAGTTATTGTGCGTTTCTGACTCGAAAATCATATTTAAGCGGAATGCAGATCTGTTCTTCTTCCCTTCCGAGCTACGTGCGTGGTCCGGAGTTTTAGATTTTCGGAATTGTGGTCGCCGTGACTTGCCACTTGCCACTTGCCACTGACCACTTGCCACCTCGTTCTTACCCGAATCGAGTTGCGGTTGCACCTTTGTTCGGAAAGTGTCGCCGAGCAACTCCCTCCGGAGATAAGCTCTGCAGGTGGTCCTGGTTTCCCTTCCTCCGCTGCCACTTTTTACGATTTCCCACAATTCCACTTGTGCCACACCAGAGTCTGTAGTCCGGAGTCCGGACGCATTTGCATATGGAATTGTGTGGTGCGTGCCAAGTAACGTCAGCGGGAGAGCCACCCACTCAGCCCCCCAGTCACTCATCCACTCATCCATTCAGCCTCTCATCCACCCACTCGCCCACTCCCACTCCCACTCGAGCACTACCGTGCAGGCACTCCGGGGAAATCCCATTCTGAAAAGTGTCACAACACGCCGAGGCAGCTAGCTGTCACAGCCGCCGGCAGCTGCAAGTGTGTTTAAGTTTCAAACAAATTAGCTTAGTAAATTAGCTGCTCATAAATCTGCGGTCGTAAAAGGCGGGGAGGCGACACTTCGGACAGCCGGAGCGACAGCATCTGTCATTGGTTCAGTTTCCATTTGGCCGAGATCCCGCCGTCCCACCTCCACACCTCCACACCGCTGCCGTAATTAACGGTGTCCAGTCACGTACGGCGTGCATCGGAGTACGGAGAAGCCCTTGCGGCACTGGCGTAATGGTCCGAGTCTGTTGCCGGGATTAAGTCCGGTTCGGGCTCATCCGGCCGCAGTCCTCATCCATCACCCAACAGCTGTATATAGTTTGGACTGTAAGATAGTTCTCGGTAGATAGTCTGGTTCATCAGCTCAGCTCCCACTCTTGTAGAGATTGCTCCACTCCAAAGGCAAGGAAACTAGCTGCTCCATCTTGAATCTTAACCCGTTGAGGCCGTTGGTGTTTAATCGAAGAAAGCGAGGGCCGTCAACGCAAGAGATTAGCATTTATACAACTTTTAACTAAACAATTTGACCACAAACTAGTTGAGATTTCATCACAACAATGTTCTTCGGCTCCAGTGTTAAAAATGAATTGAAAATAGGGGGAACAACCAGTTGGGGCACGGGGCAATGCATGGGGCACGTCGATACGTCGATATGATAGCTGATTACATGGGAGTGCGCTTGCCGGGATCAGTGTCTCCGCGGCCGCCCTGTTCCTGCCCCTGCAACTGCTGCAACTGCATCTGCATCTGGACGGACTGAAGGTCCTGGCGGTGGCTCACCAGGCGGTTATGGTAGATTCCGGCGGACCGGAGGCGTTCGTCCAGGTGGACGCGGGAGCGCTGCATCTCCCGCTGGCCGGAGGGATCCAGCATCTGAGTGGCCACACGATGTCCGATGGCCACCAACTGGCCGGAGTGGTAGATGTGCTGCATCCCGGCCGAGCCGCTGGCCCCCTCCTCCCCCCCGCGCAGGCTCTCCGCGCAGGAGGAGGTGCTCCCCGGGACGACGGTGACGCGGGCCAGCTCGGGGCAGCTGGCGTAGATGTCCGAGGTGGAGGAGCAGGGTATGTCGTAGTAGCCTTCAGTGCTGGAACATCGTTTGGAATTTTGCTTGACCAATTTTTCGACGATCTCACTCATCTTCACCTGATCCTCTGTCTTCAAAAAATCGGCCATTCTAGGGGATGAGGGATTAGGGATCAGTTATTTTATTGTTTATATAATATTTGGGAAAAGTATTATTATTTTAGAGTAAATCTCACCTTATTTTGTTTTTATTTAGGGAAAAATGAAAAAGTTGTATAAAATGTGTGTCTTGGAGCAAGGCACTCAACTGAATGAACAGAGGGGGTTCTCTAGCCTCCCACTGGCATCTTGACAGGAAGGGCGCAGGCTAGTTGATCGGGGATGTCAGTGTTTCGGTTACAGAACTCCTCCCTGCCAGAAGGAGTTGGGATTCAGGGAGGCAGGATGGCAAGTAGGCTTTGAGAAAGCACTCTCCCCTGTACTCTAGTGCTCCTCCGCCCAAGGTCTCCCAGTTCCAGCTCCCATCCCCTCCTCAGACACACTTCTTGGACCACCTCGTAGCACCTCCTAGTCCCCCAGGAACACTCCTGCCAGTACTGTTTCAACCAATTTTGTTACAATTTATTACAATAAACAGGAGCGACAGAATGAAAAGAATGGTTCCTTCAATGAAAAGGATTTACAAATTTACGTCTAGCCTAAAGAGGGGTGGCGGCGCTGGGCAGTCCCTGCACTCGTCCTGGGGTAGTACTGGTGATTTAGCAGTCGTTGTCGTCCAAAAGGTTGAACTGGTTGCCCATGTCGCCCGCCCTGTCGGCCGGCTCCAGGTGGGGCATCTTCCGGCCCTCGCCGCCGATCAGGACGAAGCCCTGCGAGTCCACCCGACGACTGCTCTTTCCGCCCTTGTTCCTGATCCGCTGGCCTTGGTTCGCGGCCCCCGCCGACTGGCCACTGGCCACCGCCTTCTCCTTCGGGTCCTTCTGCCCTTTCTTCGGCCCGTTGATGGCGCCCTTGTAGCTCTTGGGACGGGTGCCCTCCGGCACCTTGTTCCGCCCGTTGTTGGCGGCCACCTGGGCAGCGTTGTAGCCGTAGCTAGAGGTCGGCCCGGTCTTGTTGCCGGCGTACTGGTTGAAGCGCGGCTGGGGCGCGTCCTGCTTCCTCGCAGTGGTTCTGAACGGCACCTTCGCCACGTTGTCCTGTGCCGGCGCCGCCGGGGGAGGGGGCGGGGCCTGACTGCGCCACGAGCTGGGCGGGGCCTGCTGGTTCTCCTTCGCCTGCTTCAGAGCCTTCAGGTAGGGAAACGACTCTGGTTTGACGGGAGACGCCTTGGAGGCGCCGGGACTCCGGTAGTAGGGGTCGCCCACGGCCCGGACGAAGACCTTGTCGGCGGCATCGTTGCCGTCCCCGGCCATGGCGCTGGCTGGCGGCTTGCCCGCCACGGACTTGGGCTCAAAGGACCTGGCCCCGCCCTTCTGGCTCCTCTCGGCCGCCCTCGCCAGGAAGCTGTCCTGTCCGGGGCCATCGCCGTGCTGGTCCAGGTCCTGCTGGGGGAAGAAGCGACTGGGCTTCGACTGTCCGTCTCCGTTCTGCTCCGGACGGAAGCGCTGGCCCCACTCCGGCCGGGGGCTCGGGGTGAGCATCGCCTGGAGGCTGTGGATCCGGGGATTCTGGGCGGCCTGGCCGGTCTGGGCGTCTGTTGCCGGGTCGTTGGGGCTGTAGAGCGCCGCCAGGGTGGCTTGGGGCGCGTAGGTCAGCGGCGAGGGGACGCTGGGGTCGAGGAGGGACTGCTGCTGCTGCATCTGTTGCTCCTGCATCCGCATCTGCTGGAACTGCTGCATCTGCTTCTGCTGCAACTCGCGCATCGTCCCGCCGTCGTGCTGCACCTCCTGCTGCACCTCCAGGGGCTGCAGCGGCTGCTGTTGCACCTCCAGTGGCTGCGGCATGCACTGCTGCTGCAGGCCCTGCTCGTGGATGTGGAGCTGCTCCCGCAGCTGCTCCTGCAGCTGTAGCTGCTGCAAGTAGCGCTGCATCTGTTGCTGCTGCAGCTTCTCGTGCCTGGCCAGCTCCTGCTGCCTCTGGAGCTGCTGCACGTGTTGCTCTTGCATTTGAAGCTGCTGCTGCTGCTGCTGCATGTGGAGCTCGTGCAGTTGCTGCTGTTGCACTGGCAGCGGCTGGAGGGCTGGTTCCTGGATCGGCTGAGGCTGTGGCTGTGGCTGTGGCTGGAACAGGTGCTGCTGCATCTGGAACTGGTAGATCTGCTGCGGATCTGCTGGCTGCTGCGACTGGGGATCTGGCATCTGTAGCTGGGTCAACATCTGGTCGTGGATCTGTGGCTGTGGCAAGAACTGCGGCTGGCTGGACGGTTCGGTTGAGATTATCGGTTGCTGGGTCTGTGTCTGTGTCTGTGTCTGAAGGTGCTGCATCAGGCGGCACTGCATCTCTAGCTGATCCTCGGGGATCTCGAGATGTTTCATCTGCTGATCCTGTAACCGATAATCTCGGTATTGTTGGTCCTGCATCAGCCGATGTTGCAGCTCTTGCTCCTGCATCCTGAGGTGTTGCATCTGTTGCTCCAGCAAGTGTAGTTGTCGCAGGTCCTGCTGCCTCTGGTCCTGCTGCGATGGCTGATTCTGAAACTGTTGGTACATCTGGGGTATTTGTTGCTGGTAGGGCTGGGGGGCCTGCTGTTGCATCTGCATCTGTTGCATCTGCATCTGTTGCATCTGCATCTGTTGCATCTGCATCTGTTGCATCTGCATCTGGTGCAGCTCAAGCTGCTCCTGCCGCTGCTGCTGCTGCTGCTGCTGCTGCAGCTTGTACTGTTCCTCTGCCTCCCTGCCCAGCTGGTCACTGGCGGAGGCCTGCCGGCGCAGGTCGTCGTAGAGGCCCTGCTCGATGTGGTTGATCATCGCCTCGCCCAGGCTGTCCAGGTGGCGGTAGATGAGGGCTATCTCCTCGTCGGTGCTCTTGTCGGTCTTCAGATGGAAGTCGGGGTTCTGGAAGAGGGGCACCTCCACGTCGTCCCGCGGCTCCTCCGGGTGCACTCGCCAGCCGGCGGGGGGCTGCTTGCGAGGCTTCTTCGGCGGGGGCGTGATCCCCTGCTGGGTCATCGCAGGCGCATGGGTCGCCATCTGGCGGCGGCGCGAGAGGTAGGAGGACCAGGAGAGCTTCCGCGAGCTGCTGCTGCTGTCCGGCTTGGTGCTCTTGGTCAGCATCGAGTTGTAGAACTCCCGGCCCCGGATCTTGGCGGTCTTCAGCTCGGTGGCCGTGGACACGGAGTTGGTGCGTCCCTTGTGGAACTTCTTGGCGGCCGTGTCCTCGTCCTTCTTCGGCTCGCTCCTCCTGGCGGCCTCGACATCTGTCTTAGGTGCTGGCCTGGCCACGGCCCTCCAGCTAAGGGGCTTCGGCGGCCCCTGCTCCCTCTGCTGCTGCTGCTCCCGGAGCTGCTCGGCCACGAACTCGCGCACCGCCGGGGGCACGTAGAGTCGGCACGCCGGGGCGTCCTTGAAGCTCGACTTGGGCGCCGTGAAGGCGGGGAGGGCACTGGAGCAGTGCGCCGGCTCGGCGGTGGCGCGCCAGGAGGTCGGGGTCGGAGAGGCCACTTGCTCCTCGCTGGCACTGGGTGAGGTCTTCTTGAAGGCGTCGGGGGCCCATTCCCAGAGGCTGGGCGACGGAGCCGGCGATGGATGTGAGTCCAGAGACGGGTTTCGAGACGGGTCTAGGGACAGAGATGCGTCTGGGGAGAGAAATGCCTCTGGTAGAAGAGACTCTTCGGGAGACAGAGACTCATCTGGAACTGGAGAGGGAGCTGAAGACGAAGGCGCTGCGCTCTGGCACTTCTTGAAGTAGCTCAGGTAGCTGCGCCCCTGGGTGCGCTTCCAGGATACGTTGACGCGGCACTGGTGTCCGCTGGAGTGGCGGGAGGAAGCGGGCGAGGCCTCAAGAGGCACGACTGGAGTCTCTGCGGCGTCCTCAGAGGAGAGCTTCATCGCTGGAATCTCCTGGCCTTCTTGACGCTCCTGGCTGACTTGGACGGACAGGCACTCCTGGCCCTCCTGCTGCGGGATCGGCTGCTCGGGCTCCTCGGCCGGGCGGGAGGACTCGCTCATGGGGACGATGTGGGACATGGTGGTGGGGAATGACACGGAAACACGGAACCTACAGAGAGACGATTACTACTGGGAAGGATGAATTTGGAAGAAACGAATTTTTGCAATCAAAACTGGCTAACTTCGAAGGAGGTCAATTAATAAACTCGCGATAGAATTAGGATGGCTGCACGTTTTTTTTTGAAACAAAAAAATAATATAGAGGGAGCGGGTTAGGTCTGTTTAGGTCGAGCTGTAGAGGCCGTTTGTGAGGAGTTGGGGGGCAGGGGGCCCAGGTCGGCTCGAAGCTAGGCCCCCGGCCTACTGATCTGGAGCTAGAGCCAGTCCCTGCTACTCCTATCGACATCCGGATTCCGGACGGAGCTCCCACTTCGGATCGCCCGGGATGGCCCTTCTAGGCCGACTAGCTGCCAAAAACCGGGCCAGGAGGGCGGCAACCGCAGCTTAACGAGCAGTTTAAGTAATTGCAACAAATTTTCAAGTCTCCTCGTTATCCCCTCGCAGGCTCCTGCTTCCAGGCCAGGTCCTGGACATAATCCGGCGCAGCCAGCTGCAAGGGGCAGGGGCAGGGGCATGTCTGCCGGAGAAGGCTCGGGCGGCAGCCACATAAATGTTTTAAGCTGTTGTGAATTATGGTAATGAATGTCAGCGCAAACTTCCGGCAGCCAGGCGCAGACCGAGCAGGGGGAGCCAGCCACCTCTCCAGACTGCCCCCCACCGGCCGGGTGGCCTTTTGTTTTGGTCGTCTTTTGTTCTCGGCCACCTCGCCACCTCGCCACTCGACATTGGCCAGTGTCTGGTGCTGGTGTTGATGCCTGTGGATGCCACTGCCACTGCAACTGGGGAGCGTAATTGACAAACGGTTACAGTGACAGAGCCGGCGTGAATCCTGATGCCCCTGCCCCTTTTCGGGATGCGGCAGAAGGGGGATCTGGGACGAGCAGCTTGCGGATAAAGAGGCCTGCTCGGGCGGCAAAGTGATTACTTTAATTGGTAAACATTGCACCCCTTCCCCGGGAGCCAGGGCCCACTGTGCGCCGCCCGGACATGCCCCAAGACAATGCCACAATCCGCAACAATGCTGCTGCTGCTGCTGCTGCTGCTGCCCCTGACCGGAGCGCATCCTGCGGGGCTCCTGGGGGAGAGCCGGCACTCCCCTGATTTATGGTGGCGCGCAGTGCCATTTTTACCTGCCCGTAACAAATTGGACACCAGTTGATAGGAGCTGCAACTTGTCGCATTGCAGCAGGCATGTGGCAGGTGGCAGGTGGCATGCGGCATGCGAGGGGAGGAGCGGGGAGTTAATCGAAAAGAATCACGAGCGGCCGATAAGTATCGGAGGAACAAAGGAGTCGAAATTAAATTATATCCAGGCGGGAGAGGGAGGAAAGTGGAACTAGAAGCCCTGCTGAGACAAGGAGTGCCTCGGGAGCAGCCGACATAGGTGGGATGTCCTCTCTAAAGGACCTGCCTATCGGCTGGCACTCTTCTGTCACTTCTGACACTTTCGGTGGCAAGAACAAGAGGCAAGTGATCGAAATTGGTGGAAAAAGTAAAATTAATAATTCAGAGTGAGTTTCTTCGAGACTTGCCAGGAGTGGCCAGGAGTGGAGGCCAGGACCAAGGCCAAGGACTGCTGATTGCCGATTGCTAATAATTCGCAGCTAATTGGGAGATTAATGACGCTTTCGAGTGAGTGGCCAGCCAGAGGGCTTAGTCCTGTTCTGCGGGTTAATCGACAAAGTGTCGGATTAACAATCCCGACATCGGTAATGACAGCCGACGGCAGGGACTCTCGGGCGAGCACATCCCCGGCACGACACCTGCGACTCAGAGGCACTGACAGCTGAGCTATTGCTGTCTCTGTTGCTGTTTCGGGTGGGGCAATTACGCCCCCGACCACGCCCCCGCAACGCCCACTCCACCACTCCCATTAGTCGCTCAAAGAGGATGTTTGATTAAATGAGCTGCCACGCCCGCGGCGCTCGAAGGAGCCTGGCAAGTGACAGCTGGCCTGCGCTGCGCTCAGTGCAGGACATCTGCTGGCCAGGATCGTTGGCTGCCCCATTGCCCCGCTGCCCCGCCCTCCCCTCTGCTCTCCACTTGCCCGAAACTCAAATTCGATTAGCCAAAAGTGCTCGCATCCATGTCCTTGTCCGGCGACATCCCATTCGAATCGGAATCCGATTCTGATTCTCATTCTGATTCCGATTGAGACTCGCAGGGGCGAGTCCTGGCTTATGTCCCTGTCAAGCGGGCTCTGGCGTGGCCGGAGGGGCAGGTGTTGATTGGTCAGAGGTCGAGGAGGCCAGGCCGCCGGGAGTTGCAAATGCCGGAGAACAAACAGCAACAACGGCGAAAGGAATCGGATTGGAATGACTGCGACAGGACTTGTTGCGCTCCCGGGGGAGGACGGATGGACGGACTTGGTGCGCAAATAAATGTGACAGCAGGCTGATGCCCTAGCTGGCCGGGATTAGCTCCTTCCGTGTCGCCATCGCCATCGCCATCGCCATCGCCACTGACCTGTTTCCAATTTATAATTTTCGCTTCTATTTTCATTTTCATTTCCGCGCTCGTCCAATCGCAAATTAATTGCCGAATTCCTGCCGCGGAAAGGATGTTTTTTGTGGCCTCTGGCCCGAAAGGGCATTGGAAATTGGCTCTCATCTCAGATTCCGATTCTGACTCCCACTCCGACTCCCAGCTTCCTGTTTTTGTGCCCGTTCCTGCCGATGTTGTTGCAAGCTTGTGTGATTTGCCAACGAGCTTGTCAAGACGGATCCCCTCGGGCCGCCGCTCCCTCTGCTCGCCTCTGTTCCGTTTTTTCCGAATGCAACTCGCCGCACATCCCGACCAGATACTGTCTATTCCCTGGTGGCCAGTGCGCCCCCTCCCAGCCCAGAGGCGCCGCCCGAGGGGGCTTCATCGGGGGCCTGGCCAACTGATTTTCCACATAATTGCGCCTATTACTAATTAATCCTGTGGAGGATTCGGGGAAACTAGGGGAGGCCCCTTCTCCTCCGGTGGTCCTACGCTCCTGCCGCGGACAGTGTCCTTTTTTGTTTAGTCCTGCCGTCCTGCCGCCATCGGAGGGTGCCAGTGTGTGGGTGCCAGTGCGCTGCATAATTTTTTAAGCACATTTCAAATCAATTTGAGTGTTAAGCCATGTCCGACTGACCAATCAGGAGGCCATGTGGAAACTGAATGGATCACAGGTCACACTCCCAGTGGGAGTGGGAGTGGGCAGGGGGAGTGGCAGTGGGCTAAATGCTCCGTTAATCATTTAACTCAATTAGGCATAATTAAGTTTTCGATTCGTTTTTATTTCGTATTTGTGATAAAGTGCCAGCCAGGCCTACCAGCTCACCAGGCCCACAGCCCACCACTCCGGCCGCTCTGGCATCCGTAATGAAGTGACATCAAGTGAGTGGATGAATAAATAAAGTCGGGCTGGAATGCCTGGCATGTGAATAGGTTTCTCAATTGCAATTAATTGCAATACATGCCGAGCTCTCGTTTCCAATTAAATAAAACAAAGTTTCGGCTCCAGAGCACTGGCTGGCGCAGCATCCTGACTCCTGACTCCTGATTTCTGAATCCTTGCAGTGCCAGTCCTGGCCAGCTCTGTTTTATGGTCAAGCTGCTTCCGACCCGGAACTCCTCTAATCTAACCAAAAAAAACATCATTATAAATTAAGTCCTGGCAGCCGTTCAAATGGCCGCCATTTTGCGCCCCAAGGTAGGCAACACTTTTTGCGATTTGTCCGCAGAGCCACCAGGCCACTCCGGACCACTCCACATCACGTATACGTACCGTGGGCACTCGGCACTTGACGCACTCCCCGCTCGCCAGCTTGCAACTTGTTGCACGATGACAAAAGTCCAACTCACAACAATACGAGACATGCGTGGGCGGCAGGAGTCGGAGCCGGAGCTGGAGCCAGAGCAGAAGCGCCCTGGGCCCACGGGCGTCAGGGGGCGTGTCCGAATCGAGTGCAAACTTGAGTGCAACTGTGCGCGTTGCACGGCCCGCGAATGCCAGGAGGTGTCGCCTCGCTCAGTCGCGATTTCGGGACATTCCTGGCATTCCCTTTCGAGTGAAAGTTCTTTCGCCCACCCTCTCCCCCCCTCTCTTGTGTGTCGGAGTGTGGTTTTTTGAAAGCTTACTTTTTGGCGGGGACTGCCCCTGCTCCTCCCCTGCCCCTGCCCCTGATGGCGCTTAATTGTTGTGTTGTTAATTAACTGAAATCGCATTAATAAAGTAACTTGGGAATGCGGCAGCCTCCGGAGATGCGCTCGTGTCACGACATCTGCAACTATCGGGACTAATATCTATAATCTCTGAATAGTAGGCCTGGCCCTGCCACCCCCCTGTAATTATTTAAGAAACTTTCCAATTTTAAATTCATTTTTTATTCCGACACTCGCCGGCCCACCGCTGCCTGCCGCTCGCACTCCTCCCCTCTCCGGCTGTGGCCTGCGTGTGTGTGCCGCCGCAGCGCATAAAAAGTTTTAATTGGCAGGCGACGAAGTTGACCTGACCTCTGGCGGGACACACACGCCGCACACCTCCCCTCCTCCCTAGCTCCTCCTCCTCCTCCAGCTCCAGCGACAACAATTTTAAAGTGCATTTTGAAATGCATGCACATTTTATTTCGCATTTTCGCATCTTTTTCTGCGTGCTCCTGGCTCCTGCCGTCTGCCTCCTGCGTGGGGGCGTGGCAGACACAACTCGCAATTGCATTACATTTTGCACACATTCTGTGTGTTTAATTTGAGCGCGGAGAGCGCCAAGTTAATAGCCAGAATGTGTTGTGAACAACTCCGACCCGACCCCTCCCCTCCGCGTAATCAGAGTTTATTTATTTTGCATATTCCTACACGTATTTGCCATTAAACGACGCATAGTTCCCTCCCATGCACAAAGGCGACTTGGAATAGTTGAATTGCCATGTCCTTTCTACGAAAACGAATCCTTTCTGTGACTTCTGCCGCCAAAGTCCTCCCCAGAAGCGCTCAAGTTATGTTTTCGGGTCCCACTCACAGCCCCCGGTTGAGTGAAAGTGGCACAGTGGGCGGCAGCAGCCCGCAAGCTGGGTGGATGCCAGGGCTCTCTCGTGTTCCACCTCCAACTCCCACCCGGCCCACGGTGCGGCTGAGTGCTTTTTGAGGGAGCGAGCCGCAACAGAGAGAGTGCGAGCGCGCTGTTAACTCTCTGTTGGCTCTCCCTTTACAGCGCGCTAACAGAGCCCAGTTCTGCTGGCCATGATGGCGCTCAAAATGGCTCAAATGGGTTTCCCAAAATGGCCAGTTGTGTTTGTTTACCATGGCAGCTCCTTGGCTCAATGTTTATGTTTAAATTGAAAGCATTTGAACGAGAGTGAGCAGAATGCCTATCTATCTGTCTTATAATAAGAGAGACTTGTTTGTTTGGTAAATAAATAAGAGAAAATTAACAGTTATTAGTCCTGATCAGGAACATACAATCACTCAGCCACCCTCCACCCCCCGCTCGAAATGCACTCACGAGGGTGAGCGCGCAGCTAACAGCGCGCCAGCAGAGGCTCGGCCGCTAACATTCGGCCGACGTCGGCAGAATGGCCGCTCCGCAGCGCAGCGCCATGGCGTCGCAGCAGTCACTCCGAAATAAGGTGGCGGACGGGAAAGTACTGTCGATGGCAGCGCGGATGTTCGAGTGAGCGATCTCTTGGCGTTCGGCGTGTAACTACAGTTTGGTCATCGCGCCCCATTGTTTTTTGTTTGTTGTGTCGCGTAGTTGTCTTGCCGCGTGTTTCGAAGCCAGAAACCGCAGCAGAAACATTGCAAGAATTTCAAAACAAAGTGTAAGTGGTGGAGTGTTGTCGCGCCCCTCGCTCCGATCGCGCTACTCCTCATACCGATCGGTATCCCCATCCCGATCCCGGTTTTCGGGCTGTTTTTTGTGGGTTTTTTGTTCTGTTCTGTTCTGTTCAGTTGATGCTGTTTTCTGTTGCTGTTCGAGTAATGGCCAAGTGAATAATGGATTGGTGCTGGAGTGGAGCGCCAAGAATGGAAAACTAAATTAAATGATTCATAGCCATAATTTTCAGTTGTTTTGCATGGTTTATCTGTATTAGTGTCTGTGTCTGTGTCTGAGTGTGCTTGTGTGTGTGCGTGATGGTGTGAGCCAGAAAAGAAGACAAAACACGAATTGCATGTGGAAAACGGGTTCTTGCAACCAGTCTCGAAGAGCCCAAAGAAAAGGGTTCAGGCCAGCAGAGAGAGGAGAGCAGAGCCGCGAGAGGGCCTTCCAATTAAGGTGAGCAGAGAGCGGGCCTGATCGCTCTCTCCTCATCTGCCTCTCCGCTGGCTCCGCTCTCTCGGCCATCTGGCCCAGGCCGTTGTCCCCCTCCGCCCGCTCGCCGGGCCAACTACCTGTGGCAGGTGTGCCTGTATCTGTATCTGTGTCTGTGTGCGAGTGCGCGAATGGCGGAACAAAGCAAAGGTGGCAAGCGCTCATGTTTGTTTCTCCTCTTGTTTCTTGTGTTTTGTAGCCGCGGCGAGCGATGTGAGAAATGAGTGGCCTAGACTAGAGCTTGCGACCCAGAGAGAGCCGAGGAGAGAACTCGACAGAGCGCTCAGCGAACAAACAGACTCATCCAACAAGGAGACAAGGAGACCCAAAAAAAAACATCAAATGCACGGCGGGCAGCGGAGGTCTGCGGCCTCGTCGCTGCGATCAAAAGCAACAAAAGCAACAAAAACTCCGAGAGCAGGAGCAGAAGCAGCAGCAGGAGTTGGAGGAGAAAGAACAACAACAAAAACGCAGGCAACCAAGGTAACAGCGACCCGAGTCTGGTTGTTGTTGTTGTTGCTATGGAATTTGGACAGCTGCTCATGTTACGCGGGTAAGTTCTTCCATCGCATGCACTCATTCTCCCTCATTCTCTTGTGCTTTATCACCCCTCCTTGCACCACCATCTTCCCTACCTACCTACCTATGCCTACCTATGTAGAATATGTACCTGGAGCAAGTACAAAACAAACAGCCGTGGGAATATCGGGGCACCCGAAAGACAAGAACCCGAAAAGGCACAGGCGGCGGACTCGAACACTTCGAACTCGAATTCGACGAAGATCGTCGGCAGTTTTCGGCTCTGCATGGCTGGGGGATGGGGGATGGGGAATGGGGGCTCTGGTCCCGTTCCTTCTTATCAAAAGTAAGGCAGGCAAACAGAGCGATCAGAGCGATCAGAGGGGAGCCCCAGATAGGCGGCAATCTCGGGTGCGAGAATCCGTCACTCGCCGCCAAACAAATGCGAATTTGTGGCACTTCTTTGTGCCGAAAAGAGCGCCTAATGGGGCTCTGCTCCGTCTGTGCGGGTCTGTGTGGGAATGGAACCAGATCTCCGCGGTTTATGCGACTCATTAAGCTGCTTTTTATGGGCCTGGAAGAGTCTAATTGTGAAACCGTAGCCCCCGATTCCTGGAAGCCAGGCAGCTCCGTAATGGGTGTCCATTCTGGAGGCGTCCAGTTGCAGTCGCCGCATCTCATTATCGCTTATTATCACTCGTATTATCACCCAGTATCGCCGCCCCTACCACAGACATGTAGGAATGCAGCGGAGCGCAATCGGAGCTTATCTCTGGTTTGCTTACAATAGCCGTGATACCCGAAGATTCCCAGAAATAGATGCCAGTCTTCTAGCCCAGTCTCCTCAGCTTCTAATTTCCAGTCTCCATTTGCCAGGCTCCTCTTTCGAGGCTTCACTTTTCAGCCTTTAGGCTTCCCTCTTTCGGGTTATACTTTCCAGGTTTCCAGGGTTTATGACTGCCGTTTCAAGGCACCACTCTTCAGCCTTCACTTTCCAGGCTCCTCTTTCCAGGCACCACTTTCCAGTCTTCACCTTCCAGGCTCCTGGTTCCAGGCTTCACTTGTTAAACTACATTTTCCTGGCACCATTTTCCAGTCTCCACCTTCCAGGCTCCTCTTTTAATCCTCCGCTTCCCAGGCTCCACTCTCCAGCCCCCACCTTCCACTCCTTCCAGGCGATCAGCCGCCAATCCAACCACTGGCCCTTAAAGCCCACTCCCACTCCCACTCCCACTCTTAGCCCCTGGCCCTGGCCCCCGGCTGACCCGTGCTCTCCGAAGCCAAATATTAAATACAGAATCAACAAATTTGCGATTTGGGTTCTGCGGGGGCTTACACACATAACCTCGCACTGCCTCGCACTGGGCTTTGTTTGTGTTTCGTACTCGCGGGCTGTTGTTCTGGTGTGCGTATTTGCATATGGGCAGGGGGCAGGGGGCGGGTGGTTGGGACGAGGGACGAGGTGGCAAAGTCGCCACAATGCCTCCCTCGGGCCGCCCGCTCGTCCGGTTGGTGGTGCCGGGGGCCTCTGGTTCGCGGGGCGTTCCGCGGCGCCTGGCCTGCGCGAATCGAACTCCGCAGATAGCCGCTTGTTTGTCCATTTAATAAAGTTAATGCCCCAGTTGCTGGCAGGCGGGCTGGCATTGTGGGAGCCGTCTCCGGCCGAACCCGATCGCCACATCTCGCTTTTGTGCAACCTGACCTTGTCCGGGCCGTGGAGTGGGCCGAGCTGGGCTGGCACAAAGCGCTGACTTGGCTCTCGCTTTAAATATGAAATATATAAGTGTTTTGGGTTTAAGTCTTGCCGGCAGAATGCAGAAACCCCCGAGCTCCAGTCCCCCAGTCCCCCAAGCCCCATCCGGGCCAGAAAGAAAGCCAGAACCGGTCGCACAAATCTGACAAAAATGCAAATTGTTTGTCCAGCTGTTTGGCTTTCCCCCGTACCAGCTTGGCCGCACTGGTCTCTTCCATTTTGCGCATTTCTGTTTCCCATAGATATTTTGTGGCATCGTCTCGGGTCGGGTTACACGGCGGACTGAAACGCAAACACAAACTGAAGACCGACGACCGAAGACCGAAGACCGAGCAGCCAAGACAGTTTTATAATTGGCTTCGTCTGGTGGCTGGCCCTCCGTCCGCCGTCCTCCACCGCCGCTTCTGGCCACATTAGCAGGTGGCACCTCTGTTCATTAGCTGCAGCTCGCGATCTTCCAGCCCAGGAGGGTCATGCTCCAGAAACTCCGCTCCATAACGCCCGTCCTGGTCGTGTGGCAGCCCACCTTCAAAAATTCGATTAGCCCTCTTTCTGGTCTCTGGTCTCTGCGCTTTGTTTTGCGGTTTCTCCCGGCCATGTCGGAGTGGGCCGGGGGGCAGTGGAGCGCTGGTTATATTCATCAGACTTTGTGACATGATATTACTCCGTTACATGCTCTGTCTCCGGCTCTGTCTCCGGCTCCGGCTCCGGCTCCCTCCGGGGGACAGCTTCGATGTCGATGTCCTGTCAGCCAGCTCGCCTGCCACAATCCCTGCAACAAACTGGAAATCTCTCCTTCTCGGTTTCATTTCGTTTCAGTTTCAGTTTTCGTTTTCGATGTCCTCCTCGTGGCATTCTCCTCTAACTGGCTTGCTCTCCGGATTGCCATTTTATAAGCCAGTAAGCGCCTTTGGCAGCATGCCACGCCCCTGCCCCTGTCCCTGCCCCCGAATATCGGAAACAGAAATTAGTTCGGCTGGCAGGACTAGAATTAAAGCCTTTAAAGCAGGACCCTGTCCTGTCCCGTCCTGTCCTGTCCTGGCCGCCATTTGCATTTCGGTCAACACCAACTCTGGCCTGGCCGCTCCAATAAAGAATTCCTGGCCAACCGCATTAGATAAATCAAATTTCGGAAACAATTGTTTCGATGCGAGTGCCCCGAAAACTGATTGGCCACATCGGCCATGGAAGGCGGGTGGCGGGCAGGACACTGTCAGGGCAGGAAGGGGGTCCGATATCAAATGACGGTCTATATTGTGTTATTTGGCGTGGTGTGGCTTGTCGGCATTATCCTAATGCCCTCTGTTGACAATGTAATCGGGCGCGGCGCTCGGATTGTGGATGCCACAAATATTTACGCACTTGGCCGCCCGGTGGGGCGCGGCGGAAAGGCAATTAAAGCTGGGGGCGGGAGCGGGCAGCAGGGATTGCAGGACATTAGGTGCTGAGGTGGCAACTGGCGATTGATCATCTAATGGGGGCGAGGGGCTTGCAACACGGCTTGCAACAGGGTGGCAGGCAGCGCCAACAGCCACACTTATCGGCGATGCATCGCGCCCAGGAGGCGGCAGGACCTAACCCGGTCATCGCATCCTGCAAGGCCCAACTACAGCAGGCAGGACATGGATCCCCGAGGAGCGATGGATGCGGAAAAAGTCAAATGCCTCTCCCCTCTCTCAGCCAGTGCTTGATGATCCCGAAACGCGGCAGATTAACAGGACGAAGGATGTGCGAGTGAGGGCTCCTGGCAGGACTCCCGACAGGACGGGGGACGGGGGGCGATTAAACAGATTAGAAAGTTTGCCGCCCGGCCTGCAAGTTGGGAAGCAAAGTTGCCAAATTACGGAGTTACGGTGGAAGGGCGGGCGTGGCAGCTGCGTGGGGGGAGGGGGGATTGGGGGATGGTAAACAGAATGTAATTGCAACTTGCAGTTCTGGGGCGACTGCGGCGTATTTGTTCAGTTAATAGTCGTCTCTGGGAGTCTTGGCCGAAGACTGGAAGCATCAGAGTCCATATTCGCAGTTGGGGCTTCGACTTGCCACGCATTTCAATCAGCAGCGCTCCACTTGCCACTTGCCACATGGTGGTTTGTTTGGACAATTATGAGGAATATTTCCACGACTTCTAACGAAGCGCGCAGTTAGTGCCACTAATTGAGGAACCACCTGGTTGATTACCAATTTTTTGTGGCTCTGCCCCTCGATTCTGTATGAGTTTCATTGCATTTTCCGTTGCCAGTAGATTGTTTTGTGTTTTTGGTAACAGAAGCTCAATTAATATGCGAAAGTGGTAGCTGCATTATGGCGGGGCGAGTGGAGTGAGTCAGGGAGTGGATTGGAGCGGAGCCACTGCCCCGAAGAGGCCTGCCTGTGACTTGCATACGAAGAAGGCCCAGAACTCGTGAAGTAGGGGCGGAGGAGACTCCTCCTGAGGCATACCCCACCCTGTACTTTGCCTCCCTTCCCACCCAGACCCAGAGCCAGACTTCCAGAGGCCTTGGGAGCGGCCACCAAAGCCAGGTGCCACTTGGAGGCACAAACAGTGGTTCATCCACAAGAAGAAGAAGTCGAGGCGACACTTTCTTGGTTTGTTTCTCAGAAGAGAGAGACAGGGAGCAGCCGGAGAGAAAGAGAGGACAATGGCGCCGCCGACTGTCATTAGACATTTCCGGTCTTCGACTGCGCTCTCCCACACACACACACACACACACTTACACACACAGTCAGGTACTTGAGCACGCACACATGGGCAGCCAGCAGGACTACCTTCTCCGGAACAGACTCTGCCAGACACCCACACTGCCTCAATGCCACACTGCCACATGCCGCACACATGAACTCAAGTCCGCGTCTCGAATGGCAGAATGGCTCGAATGGCTCGAAATGCAGGGCAGGTAGCCGAAAATCGGGCTGAGGACCAAAGTATGCCTCGTGAGGCAGGCCGGAGGAAGTTTCAAGGGGCCTCCAGCCAGAGTCGCGGCAGGCCATTGTGGCAGAGTCTTCTTTCGCCATTAATTGCGCCGAAAGTTCGTAATGCGAGCCCTCCAGAGCCAGGCCCGCAGCGAGTTTGATGCGAGGCTGCTGTGGCGCCTCAAAGGCACTCTCCGCCGGACTAGCTCCTCCAGGAGGTGGATAACGGGATAATCTGCTCCTTGCCGCTCCGGCCCGGCTATGCGCCAGCACGTCCTTATCGCGCCAGTAGGCTCCCTGAAAGGCACCTTCGGAGCGCTGCTCTATCACTCCTGAGGTGGACTGGAATCTGGTGGCAGAACTTCCAGACCCCTTTCTTTGTTGGCAGTGGGAGGAGGTGAGGGAGGGGACCTGCCCCTGCCCCCTCTTAAATATTAAATGGGAGGCGGCGAAGAGAACAAGCAGGAGGAAGAAGGAGCCGGAGTGGGAGCTCCACCCCAGAGCCACACTAGAGTCTGTTCTTGGCAGAGTATCTGGTGTCTGGAGAGTATCTTCTGGGGAAGATGCACTCCCTCCCCCGAGTCCCCCTCCAGACACCCTTTTTCAAAATTCCGAATATGAATATTTCGAAAAATCCCGAAACCTCTCCCATCCAGTCACCCTGTCGCGGCGTTCCTGTTTGCATTCTGATCAGATTGGAGCTGGAGGTTGGTGGCCTTGTTGGGGGAGGGGCTTCCTCTTGCGATGCCTTTTGTTTTCTTTTCTCCCCCCACCGCCCCCACCTTGTTGTTGACAAGCCCCCTGCCCCAGAGCTCCGAGCTCCGGCTCCTCGAGCCCCATCTTTGGCTACTTCGTCTTGTTTCTCCTCGCCTCCGCCATTCCACTTAATTGTGGCCACTTTGTGCGGGGCCAGGGAGGGGGGCTGCCACCATGTCTGTGTGGGTGTGTACAGAGGGGGCGGGGGGCAGTGGGGGTGGGGCATGTCTTGTAGCTCAACTCCTTGTACATTTTATTGCTTTTGTGTTTTATGACGCCTCAGCTTGTGCTGCAATTTATATTCATTTTCATACCTTAATCGCTTATCCCCCCCAGCGAGTCCCCTCTCTCCCTCCTGGCCTTCTCCCCCTCGTGTCCTTCTCCCCGCCCCCGCCCCCTTCAAGATGCACTTTTAATGGCAATTAGGCCCGCTTTTAATATCTCATAATTTGCCAATTCAGTCGAGAAGCGATCAGGGATGAAAGGCCACCTGCCTGCCAGCTCCCAGCCACGTGTCCTTCCCAGCTCCACCTCCTCCTCCTCCCCAGGTGTCCTCTGCAGCTCCAACTTGTGTCCTTTCCGAAAGGAAAAATAGCACAACTCCGCCAATACTCGGCAGATCCTAAAAAGAGACACATCTCCGAGCTCAGGGCTTCGAGGAGCATCTTTCCCTATCAAAACCTGGCCACAACATTTTTGACCCAAATTTCGAAATTTTCGTAAGGGGTACCCTCATGATTTTTGACAAAAAATGACCAAAAATGTATTTTTTTGACAATGCATTTATTTTGATGCAGATCGAAGCGGAATAGAACCACGATACTTAAATGGCATTCCCTTTTGGAATCGGTTGCAAAATGGCTAAGATATTCACTAAAAAGTGGCTCTAAAGTTACGATTTTTTAGGAAAAATAATTTCGAAAATCATGAATTCAATTTTTTGTCATTTTCGAAAGGAAAAAAGAGCATAACTCGGCCAATACTGGGCAGATCCTGAAATGTTGTACCTTCCCGAGTTCAGGCTTCCCAGTAGAATCGTTTTTCATCAAAACCTGGCAACCCTAAAATTTTACCAAATTTCGAAATTTTCGTAAGGGGTACCCTCATGATTTTTGACAAAAAATTACCAAAAATTTAGTTTTTTCAAACATTCTATATTTTGATGCAGATCGAAGAGGGATAGAATCCTGATTCTTAAATGGTATGCCGTTTTTGAATCGGTTGAGAAATGGCTAAGATATTCACTAAAAACAGTGTCAAATTTTAAGATTTTTGGGGAAAAATAATTTCGAAAATCATGAATTCAATTTTTTGTCATTTTCGAAAGGAAAAAAGAGCATAGCTCGGCCAATACTCGGAAGATCCTAAAATGTTGTACCTTCCCGAGCTCAGAACTCCCAGTAGAATCATTTTTTATCAAAACCTGGCAACCCTAAATTTTTACCATTTTTCGAAATTTTTCCAAGGGGTACCATCATGATTTTGAGCAAAAATTGAGTCAAATTTTACTTTCTTCATATTGGCCTTATTTTGGTGCAGATCGAAGACGAATGGTTCCCTGATTCAGAAATGGTATTCTGTTTCTCGATCGGCTGCCAGATGGCCAAGATATTCACCAGAAGCGGAATCGAAACTTTGGATTTTGGCAGAAAAATAAATTTCGAAATCTTGCAACAATTTTTGAAATTTCTGGATGGAAAAAATTGCATAACTCGGCCAATACTGGGAGGATCCACAAATGTCACACCTTCTCGTTCTTGGAACTCCTAGTAGAATCATTTTCACTTAAAATCTGGCCATCAAATTTTTGGCTCAAATATCGAAAAATTTCTAAGGGGGGGCGTCATGATTTTTGCAAAAAATTGGCCAAAATTGTATTTTCCTGATATTTGCTAAATTTTGACGCAGATCGGAGGGGAAAGGAACTCTGATTCCCAAATGGTGTTCCGTTTTGGAATCTGTCTGGAAATAGTCGAAATATCGCCGAAAAAGTGAGTCAAAAGTTCATATTTTTGGAAAATGAAACAAATTCGAATACTCTTCCAATTCCCTGAATTCTGGAATGGAAAATGACCAAGCGGGCTGCTCCTTCCGAGCTAGGAACTTCAAGTGGCCCCACTCGCAATCACTCCCATCAGTCCAAGCTTGTCCGTGGTTAGGGTCCCGCCGAGTGACCTTTTTGGCTTCCAACCCGCTGGATGGTTGCTGGGAACTGGGTTCCGTTCCCCCACAGGTGGCAGACAGTAATAACCACTGCGTTACTTGCCCCGATTACGGCGCTCTGGCGTGCATAATTTCAGATAATGGCCCTCCGACACATGCAATCCGGACCGGGAGCCGGGAGTGGGAGTGGGAGTCGGAGTCGGGTGTCCGGAATCTGAAATCTGGAATCAGAAACACAGTCAACAGCCCGATCCGGAGCCAACAAAACAGCGGTTGGCGGCCACAAAGGCCCCAATCTTATCACCGAAACTGTTGACAAACGAAAGGTTGCAATGAGGCCGCCCCCGCCCCGCCTCCACCTCCGCCTCCGCCCCCGTCCTAATGAGCCGCGTGTGTTGGCTTAAATGTTTCAACATTTGTCCGGCCCTGCTGTTGTGGATCGCTTATCGCCTGTTGGCCTGCTGGTGGCAGGGCGACGAGTTTAATCGGAGTTTTGACAAAAAGAGTGGTAGAGTCGTATTTCGGAGGGGGTCTGCTTTAAACTGCAAAGGGGAGGGGGAGGGGGAGGGGGAGTGGCGGAGAGATGGCCAAAACAGGTTTTGGCCAACCGACTCAGTTCGGCCGACTCCGCAGAGTATTTGTCTTTCATTGCCCGTCGATGGGGCCGGGTGCTATCGGTGATGGATGTGGGCCGGCGATTAGCTAATAACCCGGCTGCCAGGGGGGGCGGGGTGGCCATGGCTGCCAGGTGGGGGCGGCAGGTGGCTCCTGCGACTCCGGTGGGAAATGAGTTAGAAAATGCGGTCGAGAGGCGCCCCTGGACTGGCGACAGCTGACGGCCAGAAAAACAAAAACAAAAACAAAGCAGACCGAACCGGACCGGACCGAACCGGACCGGACCGAACCGGACCGGAATGGAAATCGAGTTTGGCTCAGTCGAGCAAAGAATGGCTCCCCACCAGGATACCTGCTCTCTGCACAGCTCGTTGGCCACCAGATGCATGCCAATGGCATGAATCATGAATATTGATCTCCCTCCCCTGTCCGAATGTGACTCAGTCCGGCTCTCTTGTTGCCAACCGCTTGCTGGCCGGGCAGATAAACAAGAAGCGGAAATGGCCAGCTCACCTTGTTGACACTGCACCTCAGTTCGGGGGTCACCTGGCTGCCGAGGGATCTGATCTGGACTCTCCCTTTAAGCTACCAGCGGGCCAATCCAGTTCCATTCATTTAAGAGATGGGCCCTGTGCTCGGGCGCCGAAATCGGTGGCCAGGAGTGGGCGGCAGTCCGGCAGTCCAGTCGAACTATTCCAGCTATTCGGACTTCGCATTCCTCCCTGGCCTCCCGCCTGGATGGACCGCCGCAATTGTTGAGATTCCCGCGTCCGGCGGGGGCTGCCCGGAACAAAGCGCCAGAAATGTGAAAGGGGCAGCCGGAGTGGATAACTTTCGTTTTGATGTTTTCTTTTGTGGCCTGGATCTCTGGCGGGGAGGAGCAGTGGGTGGCGGGCGGGACTTATATAATTATGTGGTAATTATGTTGTTCAACTCTTTGTCCCAGTTGTTGTCTCTTTGTGCGGAGCACCACCCCCTGCTCCCCCGCCGCAGAGCCAATTGCGGATGACAATTGCCATCAGTGGGGGGCAGCGGTGGGGCGGCGGTATGGCGGCGGTATGGCGGCGGAGGGGGAGAAAGCAACAAGCCAAGCTCTTTTAAATCGAAGACTAAGTGGTGGGAGGCGGAGGGAGTAGCTCACATGGTGGCTTAGAGGCCTCCTCCTCCGCCTCCTCCTCCTCCTCCACCTCCACCCCCTCTATGCGTGGCTTCTGTTCTTGTTGTTGATTGCGCTTCTCCTTAATTAATTTGACATAAATTGCAAGCGAAATAAAGCGCAAAGCGCAGTTGGGAGCGGGGCATGACGTCAGTGGCTGTCCCATGCCCCTGCCCCATGCCCCATGCCCCTGCCACATGCCCCTGCCAACCAGTTGCACAGCCAGTCTGTTGCAAATTTGTTTGCTTAAGCTCTTTGTTTGCTGTTGTGTGTGAGCTGCCTCCTGCCTCCTGTCTCCTGTCTCCTGCAAGGACGATTGGGCAGAGCAAACTTTTAATTGCATCCTCGCTCCCAGCCGCCGATCTGGCCGGGCTTCATTAGCAGCCGGAGCCAAAGTTGGCCCGGCTGTTAAATCTATTAGGGCTCCCACTAATCCGCCGTATCAGGGCCAATAGCTTCGATTGAAAGACGGGAGGAGGGACTAGCTAGGATCTGACCTCTGCCCTCCCCACTTGCCCCAATCTCAATGCCGTAATGTCTGTTTTCTTCCCAGGGCCTGCTCATTAGACGTAATCGGAGACCAGAAACCAGAGACCAAATCGAGCTGGCCCGACTTTTCGCTTTTTCTCGCTTTCCCCGCCCCGCCCCGCCTCGCCTTTCCTTTCCCCGCCCCACTTCTGCCGCCCACTTCTATTGTTAATTTCGGCGCCGCCCGACCGAAACTGAGGCGGAGGAGGAGGTGGCCCGGGGCCTGTCGTCGGCAAAGCGCGGAATGTAAATATTCCGCCTATTAAAAGTCGGAATGGAAAACGGCTCTACGGCTCCACGGCCCTGGCCCTGGCCCCGCTCCCCGGCCCCTGACCTGGCCCAAGAATCGAATTAATGAGTCGGAAGGCGAAGGTAAAAGTGCGTACGGGGTTAAGGAGGGAAAGGGTTAAGACTGGAGAGCCCTCGCTCCCCAAAGAGACTCCCTAATCCCGGAGGAGCTCTGGAAGGATTCTTACTTGTTCCCGCCACATCCCTGTAGCTCCTTGTGCAGTGCCACGCCCACCGTGCCCCGGGCCGCTTATTATAATTGTTTTGTTTGTTTGTTTGTTTGCTTGTTCGCTTGCCTTTCTGCCGCTCCGCTCCGCTTTCCTTGCCGCTTCGCGCTTTCTGGGCCGCCACTCGGTTTCTATTCGCTCCCCGGGTACACATGCCGGGTAATGGCTTTCGCTTTATTTATTTAAAATTTGATTGCCTTAATTATAATTTTTAATAATTCCCTGCCGCCTCTCTGCCGCCTTTCTTTGTGCCGCTTGCGGCATTACGCAAATGTTCACGCCCCATGGCGAAGTGGGCCTTTTGCAGAAGTTGCACCACAGCCCGGAGTCGCTTTCCAGCCACTCATTTCAATTACAAATTACAATTCGGCGGCGAGGAGGAGTTCTGATCAAGTCGGGTCTTCCCCCTCTGGATGCCTGAGATGCCTCCTCCAATCGCACAATGCCAGAGCTCGCCAGGAATTCGCCTTTTCCCTCCATTCCTGCCACTGCCACTGCCACTGGCACTGGCCTTTGACGAAATTATGGAATTTTTCCGAGCAGCGGGGCGGCGGCCGTGCGAATTCCGGGCGAGGAGCACCAACCTGATGGCCAACTTAACGGGTTTATGGCCTCAGCCTGACCGCAGGCCCCCTGCCACGCCCCTCCCGAGTGGCATGCACCCACTCACATGCAGGCAGCCTGTTTCAGCGCTGTTTTCGCTTCATTTAATTTGGATTTCTTGAAAACAAAAGCGTAAAAAATGACGAAACAAGCGGCGTGGTGGCGTGGTGCGTGGTGGGGGCATGTGGCAGAGCCTCTCGGTTTCTGTGCCTCCTCTGTTCCATCTCTAGTCCGCAGAGGCGACACTGTTGACTTCTCGCCGTTCTCCGCTTAATTGAGCCTCAATTAAAAATGTCCCGCCTCATTAAATGTGCGTTTAAAGAAAATAAAGCCCAATGGCGGAGGAAAAGCGCCGAAGAAAGGCACTGAATCTATTGGATTCACATTTTCTGCTGGGGCTGCGGCTGTGGGCATTTGTGTGCCGATCTTGGGGTTGTTCCGCCGCCTCCTCCTCCCAGAAACTCGATCTCCCCTCGCCTGGGGACCAGCCGCCTGGAGGACCTCCGCTTCTGAAGGGCCTTGTCTCTTGTGTTCCTTTCATGTTTAATGGCGGCTCCTTGAGTGCGGGATGTGCATTTGGTCCAGGACTCGATGGTGCGATGGAGGACTCTTCAAGGCCTTAATGCCAAACACCCTCCACAAAGCAGCCTGCCACACGCATTCGCGTTTGAAGTTGCAAGTCCATTCAGCGGCCGCTGCTTATTGACAGCGCAGTGCTCTGATGTGCTGGCTGGCTGGCTGGCTGACTGGCTGGCTGATCGTATCGTTCGACCTGCGACCCTTGGCCCACATGGGCTGTAATTAGATTAAAGAGTTTTCCACTCCAGCTGCAGTTCTCCGCCCGCCTGGCCCCGCCTCTCTGTGCTTCCCATGACCAAATTAAAATAATTCCAGCGCACATAAATGCCAAGTCCTCGCGTATAAATCAAATCTTTGCCACTCCGCCCCTCGCTCCGGCAGCTCGTAATTAAAAGATGCACAGCGTCAGTGCCGGAGGAGCAGCAGGCGGCCAAGCCATCTGAAAAGAGAGGGGAGCCAGGGGGCTTTTCGGGGGTCTGTGCCACATGTGCCACATCGAAGCAGGGCCAGCTCACAGGGCCGGGCGATGCCTCGTTAGATTCTAAATAAATATTTTCGTGGAGAGTGCATGGCATTTAGTCTGAAGACTCCCCATTCCGAGGGTCAATCGCCAGATACTCTGGGCGCACTCGTATCTCGCAGATACAAAGCACATCCTACCTTCTGTCGGAAGGAGTCCTCCCACTGCCACTCCCACTGCCACTGCCACTCCCACTCCGCCCCCCGACAGACACACATGTGGGAGTGCAGTGTGGCGCACTTCCTGGTTGGGCTCCAGGTGGCTTTCAGGCTGCTCCTCCCACCACCACCCTGCTGTTTTTGTTCTGCCGGCTTCAGTTCGTTAATGAAAGGAATGAAGGAGCAGCTCTCCCGGCGGCTCCCGACTGGCGGCTCCCGACTGGCGGCTACCCTGCGAGTGGCACTTGCCTCGGATCGATCCCCGAAATCCAGGATATGCCAGGATAGATTCCATAATCTCCGGCCTATTTGGGGGAATGGAAAATAGTGTCCCCAGGAGCTGACAGACTGACGTTTGGGGACCGAGGAGAACGCGGAAGTGCTCCGGCCCATCTGGTATCTGGATGATGGTATCTGCTGGCTGGCATCTCGTCGCCTCAGACTGTTTGTTTGCTCGGGACGGGCCAGACATTCCTCCCTGGCCCGACTGCAACTATTTGCAACAGTTTTTTCCGCACTCTGCTTGTCAAATTATTTGTTGTTTTCTCCTCTGTGCCATTTTGCGGAATGTGAGCTGTAGCAGGAGCTGTAGCTGAAGCTGTAGCAGGAGCTGGAGCCAGAGATGATGCTGGCACTTCTTCTATCGCTCCTAAACCCATTTTCAAGTGCTTCGCGCCCATTTGGGAACGTGTTTTCTTGCCATTTGCGGCGGAGCGGCGGGCCAAACAGTTTGTTGCCTCAGAGCTGCCTCCGTTTGCTGCTTTGTGGAGTAATTAAAATGCCAAATGTTCATAAATAGAACGGCTAGAAGTGGCAACTAGAGTAGTGAGCTGGGGCCTGAACCAGAAGCAGAAACAGAAACAGAATCAGAAGCAGAAACTGAAACTGAAGCTGGAGAGAGCTGATGGGCCGGGCAGGGAACAAGATCTTTAATTGAGATCGTATTTCGTTGGAACTGCACTCGGGCTCTGGCCAGCAGCTCCCCCAATCCCCCGATCCCTCGATCCCCGATCCCCAGAAGGGCAGACAAGACACAACATTGTGCTCGTTTCGGCAGGAAGTCCGCATTTAAAATAAAAACTAAAGACAGAGAAGGCGGGGACCGGAGACTTCAGTTTACAGGCAATTAGCATAAAGACCTCTGACCCTTTCGGGGGATTGTGGCGATATGATCTGGGATTCAGTAGGCGATTGGACTCCAATATCTCATGAGTCTGATCGGAACCCTTTTGACATTTCTTCTCCTCATTACCGCACTCGCTTCTCGGACGCCCTTCTCCTGGAAGGTTGTGCCAGAAGACTTGAACGCATTTAAAAGTCATTAGTTGCAGGCCAGCTTGCCCGGCCGTATCTGGAAGGGGCTGCCCTTCCTGCAGCTCCTCCCTGGGCTTCTGTCTTGGTAGATCGGTCTGCCTGCCTGCCTGCCGCCTCCTCCTCGGCCGCCTTGTCTATCATGCACTGTCATTAATTGTCGTTTAGTTTAGTCCTTGGTTTATGGTTTCCGCCACTCCTCCGGCTGGGCGCTCTGTCCGGCATAATTATGTCCATTAGCGTGCCGTGCCGTGCCGTGCCACGCCGCAGTTGCAGGCCAGAAGGCAGTTGCTGTTCTGATTCTCAGCAGAAGCCCCACGTTGGTCGCCACGGACTCGGCCCAAGTCCGAGTTCGAGTTCGAGTCCTGGCCATTTGGCTCAATTGTCTTGGCACGTTGCTGGTTGCTGGTTGCTGGTTGCTGGCCGGCCTCCCCTGCGGAATCCCCGGAACTTCAAACAAATTTGAGCAACTCACGCACACGACATACCACTTCGATGTGTGGCAGGCACATGTTCGGCGTGTTCCGGCCAGGATTTATGTTTCGGAGAACACAACCTGGCCACATAAGTTTAAAAATAATTTCCCTTGTTTTTTTTTAGCAAAACGGCCTATCGGAGCCAGTCGGGGGTTAGGGGCAGGAGAGTTGGAGGGGTAATGGAAAAACAAAGAGGGCCAGGGGCCTCCCAGGACTGGCTTCCTACCTTGATTTGTGTTTTATGGAATATCTGAATATTGCTGCAAAGTTAATTCCATTCCTCGGAGGGATCTGGCTTCAATGCCGGAACGGAATGAAGAACCCATTGCCTTCAACCTGTTCCGAAATATCTGCATATCCTTGAGCTCGTCTGAGGTGGTTCCTGGCCACTTGCCTTTTGGCCACCAGGAGGAGCAAGTGGCTGCCAACTGCACTTTCCTGCAGACGCCCGGCAGACTTCTATTCGACTGGCTCGATTTTATTTGATTTTATTTATTTATATATTTATTTATTTACTTGCTTATTTGTTTATTTGTTTATTTGCTCTCGCCGCCGAACACTGTCCATGACATCTCGTGGCTGCTCCCGAAAGAATTCCGGCATTTGGTGTGTTTGTTTTGTTTCTTGTCTGTCGCTGTCCCTGGCTCTGTCCATGTCTCCCTTGGCTTTTTGGCACACTCTCGCCCCCCAGTCCTCCTCCGAAGACAAGTGCCTCCAAATAAATATCCACTCTTTTGGCGACTGCCCTAATTTATGGCTCCTCACAAGCGCCTCTTATGAATCCAATCATTGGCACTAACTGAATAATAGATCGCCGAGTACCTTTTCGGGGCTGCCCCCGAGTTCCTGAAATAGTTCCATCGCACCCTCGTCACTCCCTCGAATCTCGAGCTCCGACACATCCAGAGTTCCGTCTTAAATTTTGCTCGCAGATGGCCACTGTCAGTCCCCCTGCCCACTGCCTGGCTGCCTCCGAATCTGGCAACATGTTTGTTGATGTTCGTCTGGGAGGCGGGGTTTAATTGGCAGACAACGCGACGAGTTCATCGCCGAGCGACCACTGTTATTGTTTGTGTCGCACATAGCTGGGACGCCCTGTAGCTGGGGAGGGGGACAGCGCCACCGACATCTCCCCCAGTAGTCCCTCAGTGCTGATGCCCCAGGGCAGCTGCTCCCCTACTCTTAGATCCAATGAAAATTATTCCATCCAACTAATTCCCTTCTTCTCTCTTGTCTCTTTTTAGGTAAGTTGCTCCACGGCACTAGACTAGAAGCCACTCGTATGGTGCGATGCCCACCCCGCCCTGATTCGAGCCTCATTGCCGGAGTAGGAAACTCATTTAATTTCGCAGTTCTTGTTTTTGCCACATTCGATTACCCGAACTTTTTGCCGCTCCATAAACTCGATTTGATTCCAGTTTACAACTCTCCGTCCGCCGCCCAATCCAATCCTTTATGAATGCGTAAGCATTTCATAAATACATGAAATATATGCGCAGATATTAAAATTAGCTTTTTGCTCAATTCTCCCATCATACTCTATGAATTCCGAATTCTCTTTCAAAGCACAAGACGCAGCCCACACACTCCCTCTGCCAGTTTTCACTCAAATGGTACATACTATTACTATTATTGCCCACAACACTCGACACTCGACACAACTGCCTCTTAATAGAAGCTTCTCCGTCCGATTGCCGCCCTTTTGTGAAGAGCCAAGCAAGAAATATTCCTCAGAAACTTTGATCCGAAACTATTGGATTTTGGGGAATCAAAGGTTTCGAAAATATGACCTCTTGAAGGTTCTATCTTGGGAACTACTTATCCGAGCCTAAAATCGGATTCTTTTTTGGAATCGTGGCTCAGTTCTCTACAAAACTGCATTTAAATCCGGGAAGCTAATATTTTGTCGATATTTTTGCCATTTTCCTGAGGGATCCCCTTGAAAATGGCCAAGTCCCCAGTAACCGGACTATGGCCTCTTGGGAACGCCGTATCTCCTCCAATATCCGTCCGATCCTCACAAGGGATACCTTTTTGGAATCCAGGAACGATTCTCTGTTAATCTGCATTCAAATCCGGGAAATCAAAATTTTGTAAATTTTTCACAACATTTTCTGACCCCCTAGGAAAAAGGGGACATCCAGGGAATCGAAGGTATGGGCCCTTCCGAAGGCTGTATCTTGGGAGATAGTTACCCGATCCTCAAAAGGGATATTTTTTCGGAATCCTGGAACGATTCTCCGCAAATCTGCATTAAAATCAGGAAAAGTAATATTTTTTAAATTTTTTTCCAATTTTTCTGATGGACCCCCTTGGAAAAAGGGGACATCCAGAAAAACGAAATTGTGGCCCTTCGAAAGTCTATATCTTGGGAAATACTTGTCCGATCCTCAAACGGAATACATATTTGGAAAAGTGGATCGATTCTCTACAAAACTGCATTTAAAACCAGGAAAGCAATATTTTTTCGATTTTTTTTTAATTTTTCCGATGGACCCCCTTAGAAATAGAGTTAGTTGGGGAGACCGAAAATGTGGCCACTGCGGAGGCTGTATCTTGGGAAATAGTTATCCGATCCCAAAAAGAGATGCCATCTTAGAATTGTGGAAGAATTCTCTTTCAATCTGCATCAAAACCCTGGAAGGTAATATTTTTTCAATTTTTTTTAAATTTTTCTGATAGATCGCCTTGAAAATGGGCCAAGTCCCCAGTAACCGCATTAGGCCCTCTTGGGAAGGCCATATCTCGGCCAATATCCATCCCATTTCTAAAAGGGAGGCCTTTTTGAAATCCTGGATACATTCCCCATCAACCTACATTAAAATCTGGGAAAGTAATATTTTTTCAATTTTTTACAACATTTTCTGATAACGACCCTTGAAAAAAGGGGACATCCAAAAACCGAGAGTATGGCCCCTTCTAAAGAGTGTATCTTGGGAAATACTTATCCGATCTCTAAAAGGAATACATATTTGGAAAAGTAGAACAATTCGCTACAAGACTGAGCCAAAATCTGGAAAGGTTAAATTTTGTCGATTTTTTTGTAATTTTTCTGACGGACCTCCCCGAAAGGGCGTGGGATGAACTATAGAGTGCCTATGTTGTCTCCTTTAAAGGGATCCTGAAAGTGTAAACAAGCTGTGTTTTTTCCATTTCCTCTCGGTTGGGCGACTTAAATATAAAAATCCCTAATTACTCTTCTGCACTGCAGTTTTTTATACTTTCTGGTCCGTTTTTTCGACTCGGCTCATCGGGCTTGTTGTGCTGCGGTTGTTGTTCCGAAAGGTCATGGGGCCGCCGCTCTGGGGTCGGAATGCACACAACAATCATGGCAATTATTGCCGGGGCCTGCCGAGTGCACTTTCCTCCGAATAAAAGTAATGTGCACTCGATGGCGCTCCTCTGTGACCCCTGGAAGGAGGCCCGGCCGCCCAGCCGCCCTAGTCCCTTCCCAGGTTACCTCGCTGGAGTTCATCTCCGTCTCTGGTGGAGCTTACCCCCAGAAGCCCCGGCTCAGAAGCTCAGGCTGCCTTCACATGCGAGTGTGCTTTGCGGAGTTGAAAATGCAAATAAATCGCATTTAAATTTCATGGTTGACATTTTGGCCCGCCGCCTCTCGCTGCCTCCTTTCTCCGGGCCGGGCCGGGACGGCAATAACTCACTCGAAAGTATTCCGCTTTCCTTCTCCGGCGAACGAGGCCAGGCCGGCAATTATTCCGCTTTAATAAACCATAATTTATTAATTTTTTGGTTATTTTTAATTAAGTAATTGATAGATTCCAGGCGGCCGCCCCGAAATCGATGAAATTTAATTAAATACTTTTCGTTTCTCGGCCGTAAACTTTTGTGCTGGCGGGTGGTTGGCGGCTGGGCGGAAGGGCGGAAGGGTTCCGGAGTCACGAGAGGGCTGCGACTGTGGAAAGTCAAGACGTCAGCCCCGAGCACAAAGTAATCTCTGGCCCAGGCTGCGGCTGTCCTTCCCCCCACTCCCACTCGGCCCGCACGGAAAGGAGCAGTTAGCGGGGCAGGCTTTTGTGTTTCGTGGCGCGCTGGCAGCTCACGGGCGTGCTGCCCCACTCGGTCGGAAGCGGGCCAAGTCGCACTTCGCCCGGCAGTCACGTCCGTGATTCGTGTAATCCGCAGAAGTGAATCGGCTTACATGGAATAATTATTAAAAGATTGTGTCCTCCAGGGCCTCGAGGCAGTGCCGGCTTCTGGCCCTGCCCCTGCCCCTGCCAGCTCCTTCGACTGTAATTGCCACAACACGATTGCCGCCGATTAACCTGCCCGACAATTGAAATCCGTTCGCAGCCAATCGGCTGGGAGCTCCTTCCCGGGCAGACTTTGTCTCCAACCAAAGTGTCTCCAACCCACTCCCTCCCTCGCAAGTCTCTGTTTAGTTGGCGCCACTAATTATCCGCCGCTAATTAGGTGCGCTCGCAGGAGGCGTGTCCCTGGCGGAAACTAATTTTCAAAGTCAATGTCGCGACGTGGCCTCATGCACCATTTTCCGCACCTGCCCGGAGCGGCCTGCTAACCCGTTTTTCACGTCGGGAACACTTTCCTTGTTGTCGGCTTTTCGCCATAGTCCTGGGGAAAAGTTCCACTTTCCCCATCGATGTGTGGGTGGTGGGTGTTGTGCGTGAGAAGTTTTCATAACATATTCATGCCAGGATCACCCCCACTCCCACTCCCACTCCCACACACACCCACTCCCACACCCAACAAGCACACTCCTTCGCACACAATTTGCTATTAGACGCTCGTTGAAAAGTTTTCGACTTTCGGGCTCGCACAATTCAATCAACAACTACTGCAGTGGCAATTTGGGAGGAGGAGGCGGCCTCCGGGCGAGGCCAGGGGCGGAAAGCACTGGCAGAAAGTGGGCCTAGCCAGGACAGTGCTATTCAGAGCAGCTGTGTGCCATTCTCCGGGTGTACTCCACGGCCAGACTGAGATTTGTTCAGAGCACCCTGCCCCTGCCCCTGCCCCTGCCACGCCGGGAGGAGCCATAACAAAAACGTGTTGATTTGCTGAAATGATTTTCAGTTTGATTTTAATTTTCATTGCATGAGCAAAGTTCCAGGATGCACAAAGTCAGTTGTTTCATCTGCTTTGCTCCCCTTGCGTATGTCCTGGAGAGTCCCTGCCTGTCGAGTTGACATTCTGTATCGGTTTGCTGGCAAATCCCTTTAAAGAGCGTTCCTAAGCCCCGATATGTTTGCTCATTCACGTGGTCTCCGGAACTGACTGCTTATGACTGATAATTGTGGAGAGGGCCCTTCTGGGTAACAAAACCCGATATGAAAGGCAGTGAATGCCTGCCACATGCGGAGGCATCTGCATCAGTCGGGAATAATTGGCAGGCCCCGAAAGGAATTCAGGTGATCTCTCCTGCCCCGGTCCCGGTCTCAGGACCCTTGTAGCAAGTGGCCAAAAATGCGAGCAGAGGGCCTGGAGATCAAGGTGAACTGGGAGTAGATCCGCAGTGCCCTCCCGTGGATGTGAATCATCTCTTTGCTTGCCGGAATCTCTAATCTCGACCAGCAACTGCTCGATGATTCACGGACAAGCGGGTGAGTAATCCGCTTTCGCCAGTATTTTGTTCTGCAATCTGTGCCGCCTTAGTGGTCCTTCGATTGGCAGCGGGCTTCCCCCAATCGCATTAGTTCCTAAAGAGATGGATCCTACTCTGGAACTGCTCCAGAACCAGAATTAATCATCTCATAAAGTCGTATTTTTAGTGGCGATTCGCAGACGAGATTCCGATTCCGGCCAAGCGAGTCAGATTATTTCCCTTCAGAGTTTTCCAATTTTAATTAGATAACATGTCCCGGGAAGAGTACGAGTACAAGCAGCACTTCCCACGGCCTCCCCCCTCCCGGACTATGAACTTCGTGCGTTAATTAAAATTAAGAAAGAAATAATAAAAAATAGACTACAGACTGCAGACTGAAGACTGGGGAGTGGAGCTGGAGCAGCTGGAGCTCCCCTAATCTTTCGGCAGGGGGCAGGGGATAAGTGGAAATAAAACTTCTTATTCTTGGCTGTTGTCTGACAGGCGATAACAACACAAGTTGACTGCACTTCCCTGCTCTGCTCGGCTCTGCTCCTCCTCGCCGTATTTATTTTTTGGAGCGTCTGTGTTTCTGTGGGGAGGGGAGTGCCTGCACTTATGTAGAAATTATGCGCAACTTGGCCTGTGCCTGTGCCAGTGCCAGTGCCAGTGCCAGTGCCTCCTCCTTTGTAGCACTGCTCCTTTCTAGCCTCTTGCCCGCGAAGTGCAGCCATCCAGCTGTGTGGCTCCTTTCAGCTCCTTTTTATTTATTCTTCCCTCCACTCCACTCCACTCCACTCCGCTCCACTCCTGCCCGATGCTCCTTTGAAGCCAGCTACCACTGCCAGTTAGAGGCAGTCGGCTGCCGATGCTGCCACGTACAGAGAGACTCTGAATGGGAGTTTCGATTCGAGTTTAATCGAAAAATCAATTACAAACGGCGTGCTTACTTCCGCTATTTATGGGCCAGGAGCCGGACTTGTTTGTTTTCCGTCCTGGACTGGCTCTTCTTTCGCTCCGTGTACGAAGGCGAATCCTCCTGGGCCGGGAAGCTAATTCGGAGAGCGGTCCCGGCTGGCCTGCGACTGATTGAATTGCCTGATTGCTCTGATTGCCGCCGCCAGACGTCATCAACATCATCAGTTCGGCGGACGGAGCTCAGTACTAAGTGGATGAGAGCCGGAGTAGTAGCAACTCCGGAAAGCGACGGCGGTGTGAGAGAGCAGCCACAGGTTCCTCATTCACTGGCTGCGTCATACTTCCCCAAATGATTCACCAGCGATGGCCCTCGGAAAGCAAAACCCTGTAAATATTTTCAATTAATCTTCGGAACTGGGGAACTGGTGGCCCACTTACTTCTGGTTTACTTTGGGGCCTACTGTTGCTATCTCGAGCGCCGCGATAAAAGCGAAGAGTAAACACTGCCCGGAGCCCCCTCCTTGGCGCAAGACTTCCAAACAAGCTGATTTCCTCAGTAACTTTTATTGGCGATTGGGGACGTCATCTATGACTCTGATATTGTGTGTCTGATTGATGTAATCAGCTGGCCGTCGTGTAGGTCCGATGTGATTGACACTGGTGTTTAGCTTCTCAAGATTCTGAGCTACACCAGTAGTAGTTGAAAATGTGCATTTATCGATAATTATCGATTGTTTTCAAAAGGTTTCTGAGACTATGAGTCTGATATGCGCTTCTGATTGATATTATCAGTTTAGAATCGTGTAGGTCTGATGTTATTGGCTTTTAGTGTTTAGGTTTTCATGTTTCCGAGCTACTGATACTTGCCAATGTATTTATCGATAATTATCGATAGTTTTCAAAAGGTTTCTTCCACTCGATGGGTCTAATTTGTGCGTCTGATTGTTGCTATCAGATTAGCATGGTGTAGGTCTGGTGTTAATGGCACTTGGTGTTTAGTTTCTGAGCTACAAATAGCTGAAAATGTATATATCGATAATTGTCGATAGGTTTGTAAAGTTTCCTGCGCCATCTGCCAGTCTGTGAGTCTGACGAGTGCCTCTGATTCATGCAATCAGTTTAAGCTCAAGTAGGTCTCATGTTACTGGCACTTCATGTCCATATTTCCAATTTCCTGAGCTGCTCAAAGCTTAAAAGCGAGTCTATCGATAATTATCGATAGTTTTGAAAAGTTTCCTGGGCCATCTGCCAGCCTGTCTGCCTGGAGAGTGGCTTCTGTGTCAGGAACACTCCCTTTCGGCGGCACCGGAGCGGAACCAGCCACCCCGACTCCGGGCTTCCTGTCTTCACCTGGCAGGCCACCCCCTCCTCCTGGCACCCACCCCCACCCTCGCCTCGCCTGATCCGCTCAACTGAAATATGAAAATTTAAATTAACAAATAAAAGAAATCGGGCCGACTTCCGCTGCAGCTTTTCGCTTTCTTCTGGGGCGTGGCTCGGGCGAGTTGCATGTGGTTGGTTTTTTGCAACGGCTTTCGCAGTAGCTGTTGCTGCTGCTGTTGCAAGTCTAGAGCTGCAACAACGGCAATTTGGGTTAAAATGATTGGCGAGCAGGCAACAAAGCGGCAGAAAGCAGAGCAGCAAAGGCAAGCGGCAAGAGGCAAGCGGCAAGAGGCCTGAAAGGAAAGAGTCAATGGCGCAGCAACAAAAGAAGCGAATAAAAGAGCAAAACAAAGAGCCGAATGGAACAAAATGCAGTTCACTGCATTTGCTGTTTCCCTGCCCCTGCCCCTGCCCCCCATGTGTTGCAGCAACATTTCATTTTTTTGTGCTATCGACACTTGGCGATTTGTTGCAGCGTCCACTCCTGGCTTTTTGAGCTTCTCGATTGCCTTTGTGTGCTCGCGAGTGTGCTCCACTTTTGAGCGGGAGCGGGAGCGGGAGCGGGAGCGAGTGCTACCTCGAGGTGCAGCGTGGGGCATGCTGGACTGGTCGTGAGCCAGGCCTGACCTTTCAACTGGCCCCTCCCCCCACTACAGACACTAGACACCTGAGTGATTTGTGAGCTCTGGCGTCTCAAGCTCCGCCCTGGGCTGCGTGCCACAAAGTTCTGGACTCCTGGCCAAGTGGCCGGCTGATTGATGGATGTATTGGCCAAGTTTCCAGGTCCTGCTGCAGTCCGTTTGAGTCTCCGTCAAGGCGAGCAGCCACTTGGCCACTTGGCCAGTCGGTTCTCCTTGGCCGTTTCTGTTTCTGTCTCTGTTGTTAACTGCCGCACATGTCGAAGCTGACCCGCAGCAGGGCTCTCCGGGGAGCAGGAGGCACGAGGCAGCCACCCAGCAGAATGCAGCATGCAGCATGCAAAAAGGCGGAAATAAGCCACTCGAAGTGACCTCAAAAGCAGGGTGGTGGCGGGTCGCCCAGGGGGGGCAGTGGTGCGGTCTTTTTTTGCCGCACCACCACCACCACCACCAGCAGCAGCAACACATGTGAGTAATCGTGCGCGCCACTTGCCACACTGGCCACCGAAAGTCTCCAGCCATCTAGCCATCCAGCCGTTGCAAGCTTAAGCCCCGAACCGACGTGAGTCAGTTCTTGCCTCCCGACCTGGCACTCACCTGGGCTAAGCTGCCGTGGCAGTGGCAGCAGCTGCTTGCAACTCCTTTGAGTAAGCCTCGCTTCTCTTGCGCTCCGTGGAGTATATAAAGTGCTCACCGCTCAGTGGCAGCTCCAACAAAAGGTTAATACTTTGACTGAAAACCTGATTTACTCGTTCTGCCCCATCCCCTCCCCCTGCCCCTGCCGCAGCTCCCCTCCCTGCGGATTCTTCTCTCCGCCGGCCTTTGTTTCTTCGCCTCTTTCTTCCCTCCACTGGCTGACCTGGCAGGCTTCTCCGGCGGGGTTACTGGTATTTGCCCCGTCTGCCGAAGAACTGCGCGGTCTTAGATTCTCGAAGACTCTTCTTGGATTCTTCTGGCTGCTCCCCCTCCCTGCTCTTCCGAGGGCTCTCCCCGCCCCTGGCTCTGCGCTTCTGCCGAACACATGGCTTCAAAGTCGCTCCCCGCGAGTGTCGGTGTGATGCTCTTCGCCTCGTCTGTGTGGCAGTGTTGGTGCTGGTGCTTGTGCTTGTGCAGCCTGATGCTGCAATTGTGGCACCATGCCCCCGCCACCCCCTGCCTACCCTCGCCACTTGCCACCAAAATAGATAAGTAAACAAAAACATTTTTAGACGATTTCATCATCATCATCATCAGCCGGAGCAGAATAGGAATAGTGGCAAGATGCCGCCACAGCTCCAGCAGCCAGCGGATGCAACACCTCCCCCTGCCGCCCTCCAGCCCCTCTTCTATGAGCCCCTGCCCCTGCCCCTGTCCCTGCCCATAGCGGGCGAGGTGGCTTGTATTGCGCTTCCAATAATGAAAATAGCGAAATTGTTTATAAATCCCGGGCAATTGCGATTGCCGGTCGGATGGGTGGAGAGGGGGCTTGCAACAGGGAGGGGTGCCTTGTAAATTGGGCTAATGCGAGCAAAACGACTGGGAAGGCGCACTGGGAGTGTCTGCGATTCGCAGAATACTTTCGGATTTCGCCAACCAGCCGCTCCAACTGCGGGGGAGGTGCCACCGGGATGATGCAACAAAGTGATCTCTGCCGAGAGCTCGCCACAAGCCCTCGCATATTTGTCTAAGCGAAATGACTCGAATCAATACTTCCTCGCAGCACCCCTAGTGGCCAGTGGCCAGAGTCCTTGTGGCGGCCAGGACTGTCTGTAGGGGTTTCTGCGAAAATAAATTGCTTTGCTCAATTAGCGGTTTTCCTGCCCCTGCTCTGGCCGCCACTCGCCCACTCGTAGCATGCCCCTCTTGACCGTTATTGCATTTCTCAATTGGCCGGAGGGGACTCTCCAAGCGGAATTCTTTTCAATTCAGGGCCATCCATTTGCCGGCGGGTCCTGCTCCAGATTAATGGAGATGGGACTTGTGGAGCTCTTCTCTTCGCTCTGCGTGATTAGCCCGGCCAGGTGGCCCTCCTCCTCCTCCGCCTGGAATGGAAATCTGAGCTGAGCGGGCGTCTCAATCGGAGAGTTAATCGAGCTCTAAATTGTCAGGCGGCCAGCAGCTGGCGGCTGCTCCCCTCCCCTCCCCTCCCCAGCCTGGCCTGGCCTGTTGCATGCCCCAGTGAGTGTTACGCTTCAGCGGTGGCAACAGAACTTAATTATAATAATCAGGCACCGGGCATCGGGGCACAGGGGAGCGGAGCGGAGCAGAGCATCTTGAGGGGCTGTAATGGGGTTGCAAGTTCAAAGACTGATCTCCCGTCGCAGGTTTATTTATGGATTCCGGGATGTTTCGGTTTGCCTTGCCGGCTTACCGAGAGCTCAGAGATAGTTTGTGGCAAGCATCGCCCGCAGTTGCCTCACGCCTTCATAACAGGCATTGTTTCAATGTCGGGACGGGCTGTCTTTCGCCACTCGGGGGAAGAGTGCGTGTTTCAAGTGCCAGACACTCTCAAGTGGCCGAGGGGAGCTGCACGCTCCTCAGACACGGATGGAGCTCCTCCTGTTGCAGCTGTCGCTGACAGTGGCAAGGAAATGCGCTAATTATGTTGTTTCTGCAGCTCCAGCTCCAGTTCCAGCTACTGGTGCTGCAACTGAGAGGCGAGGAGCAACCCCTGACCCCTGACCCCAGAGCCCGCTTGGAGCGACCTTGATTGCGGCAGCGGAAGAGGAGGAAGCTTGCTGGAGCTGGAGGAGCTGCCAGGACAATGGGAAAAGTTCTGAGGCTGTGAGAACGTCAACAGGAAGCGAGCAAGTGCAACAGAATGAGAGACGAAAGTCCCCTGATTGTTATTGCCCCAAAAACGTTGCAAGCGGATCCGGGGAGCGGCGGAATTGAATTCGAAATGAGACCTCCGCCCACCTGGAATGAGAAATGACTCGGAATTCGGTGCAAACATTTCGGGCAGCTTCTGTAAACAACATCGACTGTTTAGTTCCCATTTCTGCTCGCTCCGGCTTTAATTTCTTTTTTATTGGCTCCGAGTCTCCTGGTTGCAGAGTCTCCTGGTCTCTGTCCCCCCTTTGATCCGGCTAATTTGACTTGTGAGGGAAACACAGAAACAGCACAACAAGGGCAAGAAGGGGCAGCCGTAAAAGGGCAAGAACAGGCCGGGCCGGGGCCGGGGCCGGGGCCGGGGCAGCTACACGACAATAAAGTGAAAAATTATTTATACGTAACACATAATTCCGGGAAGCTAGCAACCCAAAACAGCACTACTTGGGGCTCCCAGGCCCTGCTCCCCACTCCGCACTCCCCACTTGGCACTCGGTTGCCAAGTTGTCGTGTCCAAGACCGACTCCCAGGAACTCGCAGTAAGATGGCGAGAAGGCTGCTCACCATGCATGTGTTGCCAGCCAACAGAAGCAGAACCAGAAGCAGTAGCTGTGGCAGTGGCAGTGGCAGTGGCAGAAGCGGCACTGACAGCTTTGAGAGGTTGTCTGGGAAAGGAACGGAACTACATAAATAAAAGGGCAGACCGGAGGGCGAGGGCAGCGGCGGACAGACAATGACAATTGCTGGAAAATCATATTAAAATAAAAGCGCAATAAACAACACACGAACAGGAGGGCAGGACAGGATGGCGGAGTGGCAGGATGGCGGAGTGGCAGAGTGGCAGGAGCCGAACTTGGCCCGAAATCTTGGCTTTATTAAGTCGCATCAAAACATTCATAAATTACACGAGACTCTGCAGGATAACGAGGGGGATTATAGTCCCTGAATAGTTGCTCCCTGGCAGCCAGGAGTGGGCTATTTATATCCGGTACTTGCCGAGGAGTCGATCTGCCGAGGTCTGGCTGGCAACCCAAATTGGAGGAACGCAGCAGCTCCCCACCGCAATTTGAAGATACGAGATCCGAGCACAGAGTGCGTCCTTCATGCCCAAATGACTTCCGCCGTGTGGCACGAATCTCGCCGCCTTTCTTCGGCTGCTCCACATATTTTCCTTTATTCTCCGCCCGGCGCAGGCAGTCAGGTGCATTGTTGCCACTGCCACACAGCGACGGCGCCTCATAATGAGCCCGAGAGTGAGAGTCTTGGCCAGAAAAGCTGCTGCTGCTGCTGCTTCTGAGGCAGCTGATAAAGCAGCTTGACAGCCAAGCAGCTAAGCGGAGAACGGCTGAGTGGCTGAATGGCGGAATGGCCGTGCTAAAGTCTACTAAAAGAAAATTGCATGCCATCCAATTTCTCGTGAGACTGTCGTGGCTGTGCCGTTGCGGCAAGCTGCTTCCAGGGCACCTGGAACAGGTTTTCCGCTGCGAATTTTCATCCCGAAAGAAAGGCAAACTGGTTCAGTGCACCCACAATGCGGCGGCGAGGGCGTCTTGGGAAAGTTCACTTTTATCTTAATTGCAGCCAACAAGTGATTGCCGCTTGTATGCAAATCCGTGGGAGGAGATCAGAAGCCAGATCGCGCTCCGGCGGCCCGGGAGGACTAATTACCTGCTCATTATGGCCAAACAAAGACACGGCCGCTTATCGAATAATTTGCAATTTAACGCCCGGAATAGATGCGGCAAACATGTGGAAAATTATTTTCGGCTTGCTGGCGCGGACTCGGATGCAATTATGCGAGTAAATTGGTTTCATGCACCGGCCAGGTCCTGGGTGGCCGGCATTAATGAAAATTATGCAGATTAGGAGTCTGAAAGCTATCAATTAGTGCCACTTGATGCGCTAATGGGCCTCTCCGGCGGGAGCAACCACATTCTGGCACAAGGTGTGTAACTCAGAGCCCCTGAACCGCCATCCTCCAATCGCCCAAATCCATTACGAGCATCCTTCACGGCTATTTTTGCCGCGGATTCAGTTCCAGTCCACTCTCTCCCCTCCGATGGGAGGCATCGATGAAAAGCGATGTTTTCTGTCCACTGTCCAGTGGACACTGTCCCTTGGCCATTTCCCTGCCGGACAGCAACACAATGTCAGTGCAGAAAAATATTTTCGCAACTGCCTCTGGCCCCTGCGGCCCGGCCCGCCGACCATGTTCCGTGTCAAATGGCAAACTAAATGCCTCTCAGCAGCAGCCAGGGCGGAATAGGAAAATAGAAAATAGAGTCTCTGGAAAACACACAGCCCGGCTGGGCGGAGGACGGAGGACGGAGGACGGGCTGGCGGGAAAATCAATAAACTCTGGACTTAAGTTTTTTGAACTTTCTTGTTCGAGTTGTCGGCTATTCATTGTCCTCCAGGCGAGTGCCCGGCGGTGGAGAGTATCCGCGGGCGGGATACCCCGGGATGGGCCTCCGGCGCAGTCCCAGTCCTAGTTCGTAGTTATCCCGAACGAAATGGAGGTCGAACCCTTCCCCGTCTACTCTGTAGGGAGGCCTTGGCGCTGATACTGTTTTGGCAGCCCGCGACGGCTGCCAACTGCCCGGGACATGCCGCTCTAATAGCTCTGGCCACCAATAGTCCGGCCATCGCCACAGTGGCAGTGCCATGTGTCGCATTCCGAGTCCATGCTGGAATTCAATAAGCCGCCCACAACGGCGGAGTGGGGATGGGATAGTCGCGGGATAGTCTGGATGCGGAGGCAGTCGAGCCACTTGATCCCCGGAATTAGTGCCTTAATGCCCTTAACCCCTTGACGTGCGCCGCGGCGGCCGCAGGAGCTTAGGCGGTTGAATCTCGGGCCAATTAGAGGAACCACTACCAGGTGTGGGAGTGGGATCTGGGGCGGGGGTCAGGTGGAAGACAAACAAAGCAACAGGACGGGACGGGATGGGAGGGAACGGGGAACGGGGAACAGGACAAGTGATAAGTGATAAGTGCAATTTCTCACGTGGCAGAAGAGAGAGACAGCCACGGGGATTAGAGGACGGCGACAGCAATGAAATTTATGAAACGTGTCAGGCGGGGCAGGGAGTGGGAGTAGGAGGAGGTGGCCCGGAGGTCAGAGGTCGGGGAGGACCAGCGTGGAATAGAAAACAGTTTGCGGGCTGTCCGGGCCACTGCCGGTGATAAACGACGAAAGCGTCAGCTGGACAAAACAAAAGTGTAATGAAACGGACGGACGGGGACGGAGTCGGGGTGGCAGGTGGGAGGTGTCCCCTCGGATTAAATACTCCTGGTGGGCAGTGGCAGGAGCAGGACTAGGACAGGAGCGGAGGAGTAGATATTGAACCGTGTATGACAACGCGAGTATTATTAAGTGTTTTTCGGGAAATTGCCAGCGCACTGGGAGTGTGGAAATTGCAAGCCTTTCTCCTCCGGTCCCAGCTTTGGGAGTTTGAGGAGGCGACCTGCCCCCCTCCCCCGGCCCGCTCTGGTGGCTCTAGTTCTCCCCGCCGGAATAAATTATCCGCTTCTTAGCGCGGGAATCTCCCACGGAACCCTCGCGGGAAAGCGGCCTCGCAACCCACCCCGACGCACTTGGAACAGTAGAGTCTATAATTACCCCGCCCCTCGCCGCCTTCTTCGGGGTGGAACGTTTTTATTTTTATTGAAAGCCGGCTGTCCATTTATCGTGGCTTCCTAATCCGCCTCCTGGAGCACCAGAACACCAGAACACCAGAGCACCGGACTTGCAACCATTAGCATGCGAGCGCCGCCCTCATAGGGGCTTCGGCCCTCGGAATGCAGCAATCGAAGTGAACATCTCTCGAATTCCTCCCTCGAAACTATTCATAACTCATTTGCGGAGCGCGGAGCGGAATCTCCGCGATGAGAAGCCACCAAAGTTTCCGGGGAAAGTGGTCGGCCGAGAGCCGCCACCTTACACTTTCTCGCCGGCCTGGAGTGTGCGATGTGTGTATGGCATGTGGCATGTGGCATGTGGGTAGAAGGAGCAGAGAGGGGCAGAATCAAGCCGAACTGTGTGTGCGGGTTAAAGTTTGATTGATGTGCCGTGTCCCGCGTGCAGACAACACGAAAATTAGTCGAGAGACCCGCTCTCGAAAGTTAAATGCGGACTGTGGTGTTTGGGGTTCGGGATGGATCTGGATCTGTTCCCCCGCCATGGAGTGCATGATTGACGGCTGGACGGAGGAGCAGGGCGTTCCGGGGAGCGCTTTAAAAGTGGGATACAAATGAGGCAACCAGAGGCCGCTCTGGAGGGGGCGGGAGTAGAGGTCCCAGCTTTGGGTTCTCCGTCTCCGACTCTCCGAATGTGCCAAGCCAATTTCCTAATTCAAGGAGATGCCTGCGGAAAAAGGACAAGGAGAGCGGGCCAGGCCTGGTCGGGCCTGGCTAGGAAAGCCAAACAAACACCCTGGATATCAACAGGATCTCGGGCATTTGAAATCACTTCCCGTGAAGCTGCTCCGGCTCATCCCCGCTTATCCCTCATCCGGGCCGTATCAGATTGCTGGGCGACGTGACCCGACCCCTGGACCACCCAGGCACGCCCACTTGAACCCGATTGCTATCGTGTTTGTCAGTGCGGCAGTGTGGCGTGTATAGCATGCAGCGTGTAGCATGTAGCAGTGTTATCATTAGCTTGAGCTGCCTGCCGCATGAGGAAGTTGCAAGTAGCTAGGCGCTTCGGTTACGGTCCTGGGTATCGGGTATTGTGTCCTGCCCGGCCGAGATTGTGTGCTTTGCCTCATTGGGCAAACAGATGCTGCAACAAAGCCGGCATGTGTGCTGCACGTTGCACGTTGCACTGGGCTGAGGAGACTGACACAGTTTAGGGTTCGCCTGCAGCACTTGAGTGCGTGTTGCAAATTGAGCGCATCTCTGGAAACACAGCAGCTGCCACACATTTAGTTTTGGATAGGACATGGGGTGGAGAGGGGAGGGGACGAGAGGAGGGGGAGGGGCAACTGGCACTGTCCCTGCCACTTCGTATCAAGTGTCCGATAGGGGGGAAGCCATGCAAAATGGAATTCGCGGTGGCCTGCACGCATGCGCACCAAACCGCAAAAGCCAGAGGGCCAGAGGAAGCACGCCACGTGTAGATTTTCCAGCCTGCCACTCGCCGCCTCCCTCCCGGCTCCCCGCCCCCCTGGCGCGCCCCTCGATGATGATGGCAATTTAACGCCTGCTTTGCTTGATGGCAGGACAACAGGCAGGACTCGAGTGGGTCGGCAGGCGCTGGCGACTTACATGCCAGACTACATGAGAGTGGTCTGCGGCTTCCTGGAGGGGAAGGGCGAGTGGTCGGACATCAAAGGGCCTCGCAGGTGGGGCGGGCCAGGGGCGGAGTCATAATTTCGGCCGGTCGGTGGGCATGGCAACCTGGCAACGCCCATGGCCGGCGCTGCTCTGTGGCGAGTGGCGAGTGGCGGCTGAAACCAAACAAGGGCTCAGCTAGAGCGACTGGAGCACTCCGGTCAGCAAGAAGGACTGGCCAGGCAGGGCAGCCATCAGCAAACAACGCCCAGCACTCGTGTGGCGGGTCAGTTACAGTGTCGGCTTCAGTGGGGCATGCAGCACTCGTCACCACCTGCCAGCTCGCACCTCGCCGGCCATCGGCCATCGGCAGGACGACGGGCTTAGATCAACAGGGGGGCTGACCACCTGATTGGCATGCTTTGCGGTTTCGAGATTGTTTCCCGAGTGGCGTCGACACGCTCTCGATAGAGGTCCTGGCTCCTGGCAGGCACTTTGCAACTCACTCTGAAGCCGACGACACTGGGGCGTGAACAACTATTTGGTCGGGAGATCGACGGCTATTAGGCAGGTCCGGCAGGTCGCATTGTTTCTAGTTAACAGCCGGGCTGCCAGGACTCTGACGACTGTCCGAAAGGACGGCCATTAAGCCGGACTAAGGCCGAGGGCCGAGGGACGAGCTCTGAATAATTCACCGCCTTCCATGGCGACGGCTGATGATGTCCTTGTTGGCAGGAATCACCCGGAATCTGTGCCCACAAATGGCAAATATTTGCGAAAAACAATCCACGCATCGCCCTCGCCCTGGAAATTGAATTCGGATCGAACCACAACAAACTATTCTAATGCAGAGGGAGATGTTTTCCGGCCGTTCCTGGCCAAGGAGGGGCCAGTGGGATAGCCCTTCCTCCGGAAGCCGGGCAGTCCCCTCGTGTTGCTCGCTTTCTGCCGGCTCCGGGTCGGAAATTAAATAAAAATGCAAATAGAACTGGGGCGGGAGTGGAGCCGAAATGTGTGTATTGTTTTTTACGAAATATGGAATAATATGTGCGAGTATTTATTTATTGAAGCTGCAGTTTATTGTTGCCTTCTGCCACATTGTTGCCGCCCCTCGTCCTGGCACCGGAAAGCCCGAAAAGCGAGCCAGGACTCGGGCAAAATGGGAAATAAATGCTGGAAATCGGTGCGGGGCTTCAGGTGGCCTTTGTTTCCGCCCCGCCCCGCCCCGCCCGGCTGCCATAAATCAAAGAGCTGGTCTTTAAGCCCCGGATTTAAGCCAAAGCCGATCCAATCGGCCGGGCGAGAAGCTTTTAAGCAAATCCGGCTAATGTCCGATCTGTCGGGCTATCCTCGGCGCGTATTATAATTATAACTCCATTCAGCTCCTGAATTATAGAGCGACTCTATTGGCTATCGGCTATCGGCTTACTTCCCACTGACTAATAATTTTTATTCTTTTCCAGATTCCAGCCCGCAGCCCCAGCAGCTGATCCCGCAGCAGCAGCAGCCGCACCAGCAGCTCCAGGCCCCGAGGTTCACCACGCACCCCTCCTCGTCCGGGTCGATTGTGAGCGAGGGGAGCACTAAGATCCTGCAGTGCCATGCCCTGGGTAAGTGGTAGCTTTAAGCCAAGGGTCCTATCTGGCGCAGGACATCTGTTAACTGAATCAAGAGCGTGTAGTAATCCCCGAAAACACTGCCTCCTTAAGGGGGCACCACCCCGGTGGGCGTGACAACATAATGCCTCGGCCGGCGGGGCTTCGCCTCGGCCTCTAAACACCACACTTGTCCCTCAAAGCGGCGAGGCCGACAGCCAAGGCAACAGCGCGTCCTGCCGCATGTCCTGCGAGAAGGCTTAGTGTAAAATGAAACCATAAACGAAAACACTTTTCTTTCCCTCTTCGCTGCTCGTGCGCGCTTTTCAAAGATAATGAAGTAGAAAAACAATAACTTTTATGAGGTTTCCCCCAGCTGGGCCACCCACCAGCCTTCTGCGTCCCGACTCCCAGTTCCAATCCCAATCCCAGGACGACAATGCCTGGCTCCCGGCTCCCAGGCCGGCGAGTAATCCTTTGAGCGCTTTAGGGCGTGCCAGCGTCCAGTCAACGGCTTGCCAGGACTCGCAGGTATACGTACAGCTCCGCCCATCCTGTCCCTCGCCTGCTTTTGACAGTTTCGAGTATCGGTTTCATATTGTGGGTCCTTCCTGCCACCGCCCCCGCCCGAAAAAGAATGAAATGTTATGAACTTACTTTCGGCCCAGCCCTAGTCCTGGCTTCTGCTGTTTACGGCCTTCTCTGGCCGCCCCGAAGTCCGTGCTTGTGTTTTATGGCCGGCGGATTCGCAAAATTAGTCCTGAAACGTCCAATCCCGGGGGAATGGGCCGATGCGGATGTGGATGCGGGCAGTTGGCCACTGTTTGTTGTGTCTTAATTGGCAAATTACGGCTCGATCCCTGCGTTTAACCTTTCAGCCCTCGCGTGCGGCCTTGAACGGCGATTAGGCGGCCATAACACCTGTTCGGGTCAGGGGGGAAGTGGTTCCATCATCGGGAGTCGAAGCCACCAACCAAGTGACCTTCCTCTCGAAAAAGTGCTCCGGCCATGAATGGTTGCCGGCATAACTGATTCTTGGGGATTTCGGCCATAATCGCAGTTGGTTTTTTGGCCTTTCGTCGGGGGTCGGCCCGCCAGGTTGTGGCAGGCATGTCGATGCACATTCGAGGGGGGCATTCGAGTGGGGCATGCCTCTATTCCGACGGTGTTTGTGCGCATTTATGGGGATCTGTGCAACGACACCCCAGAGCCGAGCATTTTGCATAAGCTGCAAGCGGGCTTCCCAAAAAAAGGCCAAAAAGGGTGGCAACTGCAAGGGGCAACTGCGAGGGGCAACTGCGAGGGGCAACTGCGGGGGGAAAATAAAAACAAATGCAAATCTCTTTAGCTGCTCTTTGGCGTTGCTGTTGTTTCTGCCACACATGCCACAACAAGCGTTGCCGTTCGCGCTTTCAGTCACTTTGGCGGTTTCAGCTGTCAACACACACACACACACTCTATCGTCGTGCCACACAGACACAGATAGTGGCAGAAATGCAGATACATCCCCCCACTCCACGCCACTCCACTCCACTCCGCCCTGGCCAGCCCCTTTTCCACGCTTTAAGATACTTTATGGCATCGTCGCTCCACGAGGAAGTTTTTCTCGCTCGGTCGCGATTTTTTGCCCAGTTTTCCACGGCCGTGGAGGGGCGGCTCTCACATCTCAAGTAGAACGGGTTCCCAGCCCCAGCCCCAGTCCCAGTCGCAGTCGCAGTGCCAGTGCCAGTCCCTGCGGCCTCCCTTTCTGGCCCTGCCTACGTTTCTTCACGTTTTGTGGCGCGACAATCGCGAAAACAACACTGGAATAGCCGGGGAGAGGCGGCAGTGGTTGCAACTGCCGCCATACCCTGTAGGGGCCGAGGCCGGGGCCCACAGGCCGTATGAGTGATATTCCAGTGGCAGCCAGGCACAGCGACAGCATGCCCCATTCGGAGGCACTCCAGGGCATAATGGCAGCATAAAAGCTAAGCAGAATGTGTGTGGAATTGTTTCTGGCCAACAAAATGAAATGCGATGAGCCCGCATTAGAGCGGGAGGGGCCGGAGAGGCTGCCTCTCAAATGTAGCGCATTCACTTGCAACAAAGACTGCTTGGTGGCAGCAACAAAGGCCGCCAAAGCGCTGTTTTCAGTGGCAATGCTGCCAGTCGGACATGTGTCGAATGGGGGGGGGGGGGGGCCGGCAGGGCCAGAAGAAGGCGGGGGAAGACTTCTTCGCCACTTCCACTCTCCGGCGTGCCACAAAAAGAAAACCGAAAAGTGGAAGAAGGAAGGTAAGCTGAAAATTGCAACTATTGTTTTTGTTGCTGCCAGCTTTTTGTCGCAATTTCTTTCTCGTTCTCCGGGAGCACTCCTTCCCCCGCTCCTACCTCGCCCCACTGCCGCAAATCCTGTTGTTTATCCTCCAAACAGGGAGGAGGGTCGGGCTCCGGCCAGGATGCAGGGCGAGCGGTATGCCTACCCGATGGTGCGACGGCTTTGCTTAATGTATTGTGCGAACGGAATGGCAACTGGCACTGCAGAACAGGGTATTCCTGAAATGGAAACCGAGGAGCATTCCGGCAGAACCCGAAAGGTGACTCAGGCAACAAGGAAATTGTGTTTACTTAAACGGAGGCAGTGGGAAGGACTGGATATTCCCGCAGCTAATGACAAAATTTCAAAATATCTGGTGGCAGAGAGGAGCAAGCCAGGACTCTTTGCTCATTGTGGCCAGGACATTGCATCTATATCTTCTTCGGGTTTCTACGGTATTCCCTTTGCTTCCTTGAGGATAAGTCCTCCAACTCACATCCGATCGGGGAAGGACAACCCCTTCTGTAATCTGTAATGGTATGATCCCCTCCGCTGGTGCGATCGGAAAGGATCTGTGCCCAGAGCCCATTAAGTCCTCCTTACTGTCCTCCTTTTGTGTCAAACCTAATCCGAAGAGCCGCTCGAATGCCCCATGAGGAGCCGGAGCAGTGTCGGGCAATTTATTTAGCCAACCAATTTGGCCGAGTTGTGGTCCTTGTTGCGGGCCAGTGGCGGACGCCAGGACATGGCCAGACACACTAACGAAATGTGTAAACAAAGGCGAGAGCATAAAAGTGAAATGTGCAGCTGGAAAGTGCAGCCGGGCACGGGCCGGGCACGGGACAAAGCGAGGAGGCTTTTAGGCACTTTGAAGTTTACTTCGCCGGGGATGTGCCGCAGGAAGACCAAAAACGGCTCACCTGCCGGGAGGAGAAGGAGGTCGTGTCGTCGGGTTTTGTTTCTGGCTGCTGGTCAGGTCCAGAGGCGTCAGAATAATTTAGCAAACATGTGCCGGAGTGGCCGGAGTGGCCAGGACAACAAGAAGACGGACAGACGGCCGAAAGTGGCAACAAATTAACATTTTTAAAAGACACTCCGCATAGACACAACTCTTGGACTGTCCTCTCAGACTGACAGACTGACTGACTGACAGGACAAAGGACACAGGTCCTTGATGCGGGTCCAGAGTCCCCAACTTTCCGGCAAGGATCCGGCTGACAAATATTGATGGCCGGGAGGAGTTATGACTGCCCAGGACTACCCGACTGCCTGGCCAGCAGTCCTTGGGAGGCAGTCTGGTTATCTTCCTCTTCCTGCTCGGCTCTGCTCTGCTTCCTCTTCCTGTTACCGTTACCGTTTCGTTTCCGCTTCCCGCTGCTCCGCAGGATCGGATCCGTTCGCAAATGAAATTGATTTCGCGGAGCACGGTCCTGTTTGGCTGGCAATCATTCGGGCGATGGATTTGCTCTGGCCACAAATCAAACAATTTCCGCCATGCGTGCCAGGAGCGAGGCAGGAGCGAGGGGGTAGACCCACTAGCAACAGCAACTGGCATACCCGGCGTACTCCAATTCAAACAAGAAAGCGGAAAACCCCTTTACATTGCACACAAATGCAATTCGTTGCATTGTGTCGCCTGTTTATTGAATTTATTTATATGCTCAGCCAGTGGGCCGGCAGCTTAGACACCAGCTGATTGATTGATTGACTAACTGATTGACTGACTGATGGCTGGGTGGCTGGTTGGCTTCCTGCCTGCTTCGCTGCGAGCTGTGGCGAGCCGCAGAGAGAAGTAAGCTGGAAAATATTTACAACAGAATTCATGTTGCAAACATGTTGCCTACTTTCCGGGGCCGGAAAGCGGAAATCCGAAAAGGGAAAAGGGTTCCACCCCAAAAGTAATCGCATTTTGACGGCAAACTGAAGTCATCAGCTCGGAAAAGGATGTGCCGGCAAAGTAGTTCTTTAATTCAGATCAAATCCACGGTCAGAGTCAGTGGGCTCCTGTGGTTACAGACACACTTTCTTCCACTCCCACTCCCAGTTCCTGTCACTTTTTTCTTACCATGTCCTTGCCATGTGATTGACTTCGGCCCGGCCGCTTCCCAGGAGAACGCAAACTTCTGCTCCTTTTGGGCGTTTTTTGTAATTTTTTCCACTCGCTCGCTCGCTCGCTTCTCGGGTTGCCGCCCGGGTCGGCTTGTACGGCTTCAGCTTAAAGGATTCCTGCCAGTTTAGTTATTATAATTAAACGCACAGATATGAAAGGGCCGTGTGTGTGCAGGCACTGGAAGAAACCGGGGAGAGTCTCGCTCTGTGGGGGCGAAGACTGCAGCCGGGACAGGTCTCTGGGAGTGTAGTCCTGGCAAGGGCCCGTCTGGGACTCGCCCCTGCCCGGCCTGGCTATCGCTTCGATTTAGCGCTGACACATTTCGCTGGAGAATGTTTGTTTCTTCGCCTTTCTCCCAGCCCTCCTTGTTGACTAACGGCACTCTGATGTGTGAGTTTGCATTTGCCCCAGTGTGTGTGTCTGTGTGTGTGTGTGTGTCTGTGCCTGTGAGCGTCCTTGTGCGTCCATGTGTGTGTGTTTGCCGTACAATTCCCCAAATTGTAATTTTATAGCAGCGTCATTGCCCAAAATGTCCAAATAGACTTTTGCCTTTCGGTCCGTTTCGGGTAACTTTTTTCCTGTTTTCCTTCCCTGCTGCCTGCTGCCTGCTGCCTCTCCTTTCATCTCGTCCTTGTCCTCGTCCTGGTGCCTGTCCTGTCCGTTTTGTGGGTCCTCTTCTTGGGCTTTCTTATCCTTGGATTTCGACTTTTTTTGTCCGTTGTTGCTTGAGAAACTTTTGGCTTGCCTGCTGCCTCCTGCCTGCTGCCTCCTGCCTGGCGGGCGTCTCCGCCTCTCCTGCTCCTCGCCCCATATCCCAGCTATTCTCAGGATGATCCCATTCGATTCCTATTCTCGGCTGGTAGTTTCCAGTTTCGCCTCTAACTTGGCGCAATTCGATTTCGCCCGTAAACCGAATGAAGGGAATTGCTTCGCCAGTGGTCCTCCTCCGGAGCTCCTCCGACTGCTACCCTCTAATGAGGCCATCTAATCAGGAGCACCTTAGAGCCGAAGATGAGACGGTGTAATAGCGGCGGTCATCTGTCCACCCATTTGGATTCTAAAGAGTACAGGGTATCCTGCGCCAGAGAGCACGTGAGCCCCACTTTCCGGGCCGGAGCGTTGATGGGCGCTTTCGGGCGGTTTGATGACCGGATTCGGGGCCTCCGGCAATCCGTCTGCTCCCGTCCCACCAGAAGCAGCAGCCCAGCCACCTCTCACGCCCTGCAGTGTGCAGTCGGTCCTGTTGCATCCTGGCCAGTTAGGCGGAGCGCATATTTTATTCAGGCTTTCATTTAGATCGGCCTCTGCCCCTGCCTCCACTCCTGCCCCGACTCCGCCTGCCAGGTCACATGTAATTTTTGTTTAGCCATTCCAATTGCAATTCCATTTCGCAAAGGGAGCTGCTGCTGCTGCTGGTGCCCGGGGCGCGGGGCGTGGAGCAGGTGGGCGGGCAATATAAATCAACTTTAATTTAAATGCTCGGCTACAGCAATGAAATCAGAATGAGCTCCCCGCTCCCCGCTCCCCGCTCCTCCGGCCTATCCAGCAGTGGGCAGTGCGGAGTGGACATCCTTTGCGGGTCCCCCGACAGTCGACGGAAGTTCAAACAAGTGGAGCCAACTGTGGTCGGAGCCGCCCTTTGTGCGGGCATCCATCTATCGGTCCCTTTATGGCTCCCTGGAACTCCACCAGAGTACGATTTAATCAAAATGTGTTCTGTGGTGGGGGGCAGGGACGTCGAATGGGGGGGGACTAGTGTGTCCTCCTCCTAGGAGGCCGGCTTCTAGGAGAGCGGCGCAGTGGATGATCATCAGAAACGAATTATTTCCGAGGTGCAGATAGCCCCCTTCAACCCTATCCCTGTCCATGTCCATGTCTATGTCCTTGTCCCTATCCAGGGGATCCTTTGTCGGAGCAAATCAAATAAAGCGCTGGTTTAACGATATTCGCCCACCCCTTCACCCCTCGCATACTTACAGCGGCATTAACGCATCTCCCTCACATCGTCTTGTGCAACTGACTCATGTCCTGTTTCGCCTTTGTTTCCGCAGGATACCCGCAACCCATGTACCGGTGGCTCAAGGACGGCGTGCCAGTGGGCGACTTCTCGTCCAGCCAGTTCTACCGCTTCCACAGCACGCGGCGCGAGGATGCGGGCAGCTACCAGTGCATCGCCAGGAACGACGCCGGATCCATATTGAGCGAGAAGAGCGACGTGGTCGTGGCCTGTAAGTACACACACTCCTTCGACTGGGTGGGATTAAGACTGCGAGGCGAGACTGCTCGCACCAGAGTCCTTTGAGTTGGAGAGCACTCCCTGTGCATCCTAGTCTGAGCAGAGTCCGCTCCTGAGACCCAAGCAACTCGAGTTCGGGCTGCCAATTAAACAAAAGAACTGCCAGGGCGGGTAATTGGACATTGATTAGCCAACAATGCATTCCTGGGAGTGGATGGCTGCTCCCAGGTCGGAGGGCCAGCAGAGTTCCGTTTATGTTTCGATTAGCGGCAATAGTATCCATTTAAGAACCGGGGACTGGAGCCACGACCAGTGGGTTAATTTGTTCAAAACTAAAGTGGGTTAGTCCCGGAGCAGGGCGGAAAGTGTCGACTTACCAGACTTACCAGGGGGTCGTCAGGGATGCTGCTCCCCCGAGCACAAGGATTGCTAATCAAACGGCTGTCACAGTCGTAGCCGAGTGTTTTCCAGGGAAACCCCACACACACTCCCCTACCGAGGCGGGTGGCGGGAGGCGGGAGGCGGGATGGGGATAAATGTTTAGCTGCTAATTTTTCTTTAATACGAACTTAATTACAACATGGACGGAGCAGGGCGGCTGGGCCAGGGGGTCACTGGGTAGGTGTGGTTGTAACGAACAATTAGACAAGTAAGTGTGAGTGACACTTGAGCTCCGTGTGCCTGTGCCTGGGCGAGTGCTTATTACCCCACTACTTGAACCTAATAAATCCTCCTCGACCTCCCGCCTCCGCCTCCGCCTCCGCCTCCCAGTTCCCCAACTAAATTCACGGTGACCTTCTTTTCCCGGGGCTGTGGGCCGGGTGGGCGTGGCCCGCTGACAGACTGACTCAATGACTCAATGACTCAATGACTCGTTGACTGGCTGACTGGTTGACTGGTTGACTTGGAGCAGCTGGTAGTTGTAGTAGCGTCTTGAGCACTTAATTAATTGTAGGACCGAGCGAGAGAGCGCCGCTTAACCTGAACTAATAACCTTTAAAGCTCGGCTGCCTGCCTCCTCCTCGAGGGGTGGTGGGCCGACTGTGCCAACTGGGGGGGGAGCTGGCGATGAGCGAGGCCAAATTGACTTGGCCGCAGGCCGCATTGCCTCCAATTCAATTAGCGAATGACACCACAGGAAGGCAGCCCGAGTTTCACGGCTGGCTAGGCCGGAGGAAGGTGGCAGTGCAGGAGCACAGATCCCACCTAGTACTGAGTAGGAGGGTTTAAAACTAAAGAGGCATTCCCTTGAGCCCCTATTGGGTCGTCCTCCAGTTGATTCGAGTCACTAACCCACTTCTTCTACCCCCACAGACATGGGCGTCTTCGAGAACACCACCGAGGGTCGGCTGACGGTGACCAGCGGCCACCCGGCGGTCTTCGACATGCCGGCCATTGACTCGGTGCCGACGCCCTCGGTGATGTGGCAGTCGGCGGACGGACCCCTCAACTACGACATCAAGTACGCCTTCACCCAGGCCAACCAGCTGATCATCCTGAGCGCCGACGAGGGCGACCGGCGGGGCTACCGCGCCCGGGCGACCAACACCCAGCTGGGCAAGGAGGAGAGCAGCGCCTTCGTCTACCTGAACGTCAGCGGCGACCCGTTCGTGGAGGTGGCGCCCGAGATCATCGTCCGGCCGCAGGACCTCAAGGTCAAGCTGGGCACCGGCGTCGTCGAGCTGCAGTGCATCGCCAACGCCCGGCCCCTGCACGAGCTGGAGACCCTCTGGCTGAAGGACGGCCTGGCCGTGGAGACCGCCGGCGTGCGGCACACCCTGAACGACCCCTGGAACCGCACCCTAGCCCTGCTGCAGGCCAACAGCTCCCACTCCGGGGAGTACACCTGCCAGGTGCGGCTGCGCAGCGGCGGCTACCCGGCGGTAAGCGCCTCGGCCCGGCTGCAGATCCTCGAGCCGCCCGTCTTCTTCACGCCGATGCGGGCGGAGACGTTCGGGGAGTTCGGCGGGCAGGTGCAGCTGCCGTGCGACGTGGTGGGCGAGCCCACGCCCCAGGTCAAGTGGTTCCGGAACGCGGAGTCGGTGGACGCGCACATCGAGAGCGGAAGGTGAGTCGCGGAATCGATGCCCGGTGCCCGAGGGAAAGATAATGGAGCGCGTGCCTAATCCCTTTCAGATACGCGCTGAGCACGGACAACACCCTGGTAATTAAGAAGCTAATCCTGGATGACGCCGCCATGTTCCAGTGCCTGGCCAGCAACGAGGCCGGCGAGAACTCGGCCAGCACCTGGCTGCGCGTGAAAAGTAAGTCAAGAGATTTCCGGCTGTGTCTGCGTGGCGCTGGACCCGGGGGTGGCAGCCCGGCTGCTCCTGCCCGGACTACGGAGTGGCTGATTACCGTAGACTAGGAAGTAGGATGGAAGAAGAGCAAAAGGACCGTGTTTCCAATTGATTTTCAAGCTCTGAGGATGAAATGCTACTCACTCATCGTTAGACATAGTTTAGTTAGAGCTTTAGATGTCGTGACTACTGTCCAGACCCCGGACAGAGACCATCCGATACAGATGGGTCGAGCCACTCCCCCGTCCAGCGCTCGTCCACACTCGAACCTAGACATCTCTGCCCACCAGACACTAGTCTAAGCCTCCCGAGAAGTGGCCCCTAACCATTTCCATTGCATTTTGCCTCTAACCCATTGCTAACCACAAACGCATCCATAGCAGACACGGCCAAGAATCGCGTCAAGCGCCTGGCCCAGCCCCGAATCCTAAGGGTAAGAGCTTCGCATGCTGGCTTGGGATCGGGATCGGGATCGGAGAGGGGCTCGGGCTCAGGATCGGGATCTGGTTCCTCTGGTAAACGCAAGGAGTTCCGCTTTGGTATGGGAATCTATACAGCATTAAGTCGCACAGCACACACAGCACCCTCACACCGCACTAGAATTGAATTTGAAAGCACTCTCGTCCCACACACCCACTGCACCCACTACACCCACTACACCACCCCGAATATCCCGTAGCTGGTAGTCTATTTGATTGTTTTGCGATTCAATTTGTTGTTTTATTGGCTTGCCTGGCTGGCCTTGTTTTGCTTGTCGGTGCCCGGGGCCGGTGGCAGTGCAAGTCTTAGTCTAAGCTCAAACATTATCTCTAAGTATTCCTTTGACTCGACTTAGCTCCCAGCTCCCAGCTACCATCTCCTTGGCCCATCAACTCCCAGCTCCTCGGAGCTCTCCCTTTTTTCGTTTTTCGCCAGTCCATTCCTAATTTGTTTTTCGCCCTGCGGGTGATGGAGCTCCATTGCATTGCAGAATACGTTACTTTATGGAGCGCCAGGGGCCCTGGTGCGCTGGCCAGAAGCTGGAATTTCATTTGCCAGCTTCCAGCTCCCTGCTCCGATTGCTCCATCCTGCCCCTCCACCTGGCTCCGTATCGAGTTTGTCAAAAGCAAAGGAATTTTTCATTCAAGTTGATTAGTCGGGCACGCCGCCCCTCGCCACTTCGTCTGCCGAAGCAGACGGAAAAGCGAAAGTATGATTTGTGTGGCCAGTGCCTGGGATTGAGGATTAGCCGGACCAGTTATTGGGGCACTGCCTGTTGCCAACTTGCACCCCCAAGTGCCGTTAAGTGGCCTCGCCCTCACGCAACTCTGCATTTTAATGAACTCCATAATGCGAAAATTAAGACTGACACACGTGTCACACCCGGAGACGGCCGGAGGAGTCCTGTCATGCTGACATGACACCGCGGAGCTGTCGCAGCGACCCTTCCGGAGCTCCGCCCGGTGAATAATTCCCCATTCATGAGAACAACCCGAAAAACGAGTGACTTCGCTGGCGCTTAAATATTTGACAGAGGCAGTTGAGTCCTTTGAAGTCCTCCCGTCCAGCAGACAGGCAGGGGATATGCCGGAGGACTGTCGGACATATTGTTCTGCAAGAGTCTCGAGTCTCGGGTCTCTGCAAGTTCTGTCCCTGCGTTGCTTTTGATGGGACATTAGGCAAAGTTGGTCCTCGCCGGCCACCGCACTTGAGTTTTTATGACCGCACCAGTTCGGGGCCGAGATTTCATGTAAATTTCAAAATTCTATGCATATTTTGCCGGCTGTCTATATTCCGATGTTGCAGCATCTATTTTGATGCCCATGACAGGACTTGGCCCGGGACAGGTCCTGGCCCGGCCTGGTGCGGTGCAGCACTGGAGGCGAGTTGAACAAGTTAAGGGATTCTGTCGTCGGCGGTTTATTGAAAAACTTTTCAGCCTTGCAGTGGGCCGGGATGGGGAAAGTTGCTGATTACGTTTCTCCTTATTTCTGTCCCCGTTCCGGGCTGGATTTCCGGCGGCGTGCCGGCGAATGGTAACCAATCGATGCGGCTCATTTAATTTTATTTGCCTAAGCTAATTCGAGTCAATTTGTTTGTCTGCGCCAGCGCTCTTTACGGTTCCATTCGGGCCATCATTTAGGGAGCCTCCCAAGCCCCACTCCGGCACAGACTCTCTGCTCCGGATAAGTTTTATTGTCGGCAGAAGTTTCTGCCTGTTGTCTGACTGACTGACTGCAGTCGCAGGACGAGGGCCGGCGAGTAATCAGGGGAGGGCCGCCCTAATCGGCTTTGTCTCCCTGGCCGGATCCGTGCCGGAATGGCAGGAGCAGAGCCGGACCTTTTCCCTCTTCCCCGTAATTGGTGGAGGCTGCGATAATCCAGATCAGAATCCGAATCGGATTACGAACACCTTTGCTCCTTGGGTTGAGCTCTGATTCGATTGCCGGGCCCTGGGTTCCGGGATCCTGCTCGCCCTGGAGCAGGAGCCGCTGCATCCCCGCCTTCCAACTAGCTGGGAGTCCTTAATTTCCTGGCCGAGAACGGGCCAGGACTCGACATCGCTTCATTTCATTCCGCAATTCCTTTCGCTTATTGTTTGGGCGCCCGTTTGTCTCCGGGTGTCCTTCGTCCTCCGGCAGGAGAGCAGGAGCTCTGCGGCAACAAGTGTTTGGCGTTTGTATTGCCGACTTCCCCCTCTCCCTCCCCAGACCCCAGAACACCTAGCTCCTTGGCCCCCCACCCACGCCCCCTCGCTATTTTCCGCTTGGAAGGCCACTTGAAGGATAATCCTCGCGCCGGAGCACTTTTCATTTAGATAGGCGAAGAAGTTGAGTTGGGAAATTATTTTCCAGCTTTTCGCGTTCAGCCACGTGGAAGGGAGCCGCCGACTGGCAGTGGGGTGGCAGATGGGGCAGGAGCGGGGATTCGGATTCGAAAACCTGCCACCCAGCTCCGACCTGGCTGCATTTTAATTGCTCCTCGTGCCGGCCCGCCCGATGTTTGTCAAAGTTTTGCATCTTCCGCTGTTGTGCTGTTGCCCTTTTTGGAGCGGCCCGGGCGCCTTTGCACTTCGTTTTTGTTAAGTTGGCGTGAATCCCCAGAGGTGGGCCCCTGTCGCCGCCCAGGCTTTGGCTTTTCTTCGTCCTAGTCCCGCCCTGGCTCCTGCTCTTGTGTTCCTGTTTCAGTTCCAGTTCTTGTGTTGATGTTGATGTTGATGGTGAATTTGTTGGTGTGCACTTTCCGGCTGCCTGGGCTTCTGCGCTTCAACTCGAGTAACATAATTTCGTAATTTCCCGAAACGCAAAAGTGATTTTAATCGCCGCTTCCTGCCATTGCCACCCGCTCTTCCGCTCTTCCACTGCACTGCCGTACCGTCTCCCCCTCGCCTTGTGAGTGTGAGTAATTAGGTGACTTTTGGGCGGTGGGCGTGGTAGTGGTCCTGGTAGCAGTTCCTTTGCCTGACGGCTCTATGCGATTGCCAGTGCGCGAATTTGTGGGCATTTCTCTGTTTGCCTTTCCGAGACTGGTGGCCCGCCAACAGGTGGCGTTCACGCGAGGTCAGAGGTCACCTTTCCACCGGATAGCTCGGCGCTCGCCGCCCTCCGCCCCTCCGTCCGGTGATTGATTGCAACGAGGGCCCTTGGGAGCCGCAGTGGCGAGCTGATTGGTTCGGGACACGGAACCTCCCCGGCCCGGCCAAGTGGCTAGTTTTCGGAAAGGAATTCGGGCCTGATACCTGAGAGGCAGCTCGCCGAGTTAGCCAGAAGCAGGACACAAGTGGGTCCAAATCAGGGACATCAAAGACCCCTCCAAAATATGAATCTTATGAACTTAAAGCCGCTTCCTCGCAGAATGAAGGCTCTTTTGAAACACAACTCCTGGCAACCTGAATAATTAATTCGCAGAGAAGGGTGATTTTCGATTAGTGTGTTGCAAGGAGTCGCCTCGGCCACTCAGCCTCGCAACAAGGGCCGCGACGGCGGCTCTCGCTTTATGCTTATTAGAATAAGGACCACGCGGGGAGGGGGCTGACGGCTGAAACGAAAACCGTTTAGGCGGCGCGAGGTGGGCCGTGGGTCGGGGAGGGGCGTGCCAGGACCCATTGAATTTAGAGTCTCGGGTCGGGGCGGCAGGGCACGAACAAGAAGAACAATTCGCATGCAAATGTAGCGGGCGGGTGGCCCGTGGCCCGTGGGCCGCCCCCCTCAAATGGCCAAGTAATGGCAATTATTGCCATCGCACGCCATTGCCCCACCTCCTCCCCAGCTCCAGCTCCAGGCCCTGGCCTTTGGGTTCTGAGCCACTTGTCCGGCTGAGTGAGCGTTTTATTATGACTTTAAGTTGATGGCGGGCCTCCTTAGTGGGTCAACTTGAAATTAATTACGGCTGGCCGTTGACTAAGGCTCGGACTGCTCCTGACTGGCTCCGATATGGGACCAGGAATGTCACCAAAGTGGCCCGCTCGGAGCTTTGGGGCAAATATTATTCATATTCGCATTCGGGGCGGGGCGGGGAGAATTTCGAGTGCGGTTGCCACTCTGCAGTTTCTGCCCTTCGTTTTCGGAGGAAAACACTTTCTGGTAACCAGGGCGTATACTTGATATTTTATTGCGTATACGCAGGGTGGGCAACTGGGTGCTACGTTGCGTATACGCACTGTACTACTCGTCCGCCATTCAAATTACGTATACGCCCTGTTTAAAAACTTCGCATAAATCAGTTCGATCTGCTAACTTTTCGCATAGAGGTGCCCGAACTGGCAGAGTCGTGGCGCAAATTGTTTCTCCTGGCTGGCGACGGCCGGGAGGTCCTTCGTGTCTTTAATATGCGGCTTGCGTGAGCCATAAAAAGGGGCCACCGGACTGGGTCTCCCGGGCAGTGGCCACCGGGCCAGCTTAAGCTCACTTAACACGTTGGCCCGCCGAAGGAGTTATCCGGGCCTCTTGCATTTTTCATACCCTATTTTCTTAACGTTTTTATTTGCCCCTGCTCCTCTGCTCCTGGACGCTCTCCGCAGGAGTGATGTAATGGCCTGCGCAGCTTAATTGTCCTTTAAGTGCATATCGCAGCCCGGTTCGGGCCGACCCCCAGTCCCCGGCCGGCTTAATCATATTTAAGCCGGCTTAAAGTCGGCACTCTCCTCTCCCCTTTTCGTCCTTTGCTGTTTGCCTTGTTTTTACGCCGCATGTCCTTGTGATTTCCACAACAATCGCAGCTACAGCTGCAACTGCAACTGCAACATCCTCGGCACCTGCAGACACCAACGGCCGACCGCCCAATCGCACACACTCAGCACTTAATATCTTGAGGTGGCGGGGCGCCAGCAGCCAGGGCTTTTATTGTAATTTTATGCACTTATTTACATAAGCGTAGTTAACGGAATGCTCCATCATGCGAAATTATTACGAATATTATTACATTTGCGCGCCACTCGGCGTGGCATTTGGCCATAACAATGAACAGGGAGCTGGAGCTGGAGCTGGAGCGAGTGCGAGGGCCAGGGTCGGGCAGGTGCCGCGCTCATGCCACTCAAAATCCAATAAATAATTTACATTAACCAGTGGCAGTGGCACTGGCAGTGGCAGGAGCAGCAGCAGCAGCCGCAGCAGCGAGGGCCAATGCCACACTGAGTGCGGCCACAATAAGGCAACATGATTAATTGGCCTGCCTTCGATTCGGCGTAATCATAATTGCAAAAGTCGGCACCCAATGAAAGGTGGATCGAGTCAATGGAGCAGTTAATCAGGCAAAAGGAGTCGATTACAATCAATTGCCTGCCAGAGGACGAAGGACGGGCGGCCAATCAGGCCGTTAATGCTGCAAATTGCACTTAAAAAGCAAAGAGCATCGCAGGACTACAGTGGCAGGCCCTGGCTCCTGGCTCCTGGCTCCTCCTAGTGCTTCTGCCGTAGCCTGTAAATAGTAGTTAACTTTTGAGTTCCATCCCACAGTGCACGAACCCCACCCAGATTGAAGCCTCTGTCCAAACTAACAACACTCCGACACTCTTGCTCACTAATCGGCCTGTGAACTCTGTCAAGCGCCGCCACTAATCCGAATCGCTATTCCCGCAGCCTCCGCCCCCGTGCTGGAGCAGCCGCCGCAGAACGTGACCGCCCTGGACGGGAAGGACGCGACGATCTCCTGCCGGGCCGTGGGCTCCCCCAACCCGAACATAACCTGGATATACAACGGTGAGTCTGAGCATGCCGCTCCTCTAATTAGTGCATCGCAAATCCCTAATCCCCAGTCGCTAATCGCAAATCGCTAATCTCTTCCTTTGTCTACTCTCTGTTTTTGTTTGCCCGCTAACGTGTAATGTGTATTGCTAACACCGAACTGCCCTGTCGTGCCCTGCCTGCCAATAATCCGACCCCGCATCCTGCCACCTACCAACTGCAACTGCAACACGTAGAAACCCAACTGGTGGAGATCTCCAGCCGGGTGCAGATACTCGAATCCGGCGACCTGCTCATCTCGAACATCCGCCCCTCGGACGCCGGGCTCTACATCTGCGTGCGGGCCAACGAGGCGGGCAGCGTCAAGGGCGAGGCCTTCCTGAGTGTCCTGGGTGAGTATTATCCTGCTAACAGCCGTCCTGCCCTCCTGCCGTCCTGCGTTTGTTATCCCCGCAACTATTATCCCAGCCCGCAATTAATTGCCCGCCGCTCCGCCGCCTTGCTGGCCTCGAGTGCCTCCGTCTGAGTGGCCGGCGTTTTAGGTTTTAGTTTCCTGGCCACAAAGCCCTGCCGGCCAGGGTGGGAGTCTGGCCCGGAGCTCTTAGCTCGTTTTTGCCAGCAATTACACTTGCAGCTTGCACTTGCCCCTAAGCGGTGGCGGTGGCTCTGGCCAGTGCCACTCTTAGATCCGAGCCACTTAGCCTTGACCCCTGGCTGTGGCCGGGAGTAATTAATAGCCAGTCTCACAGACTTGTTGCGAAAGTTTGCGGATAATTCGGCTGTCGTCGCCGGGAGGAGGCGACTCGCCTCGTCGCCTCATCGCCTCGTGGAATCAAACTGTCGCCACTCTTCCGAGTGCCCTGCTCGCCTTAGCCCCGTCTGCCTTGCGAGAGGCGCCACTCGATGGCAGGACTCCGATGCTGTCAGCAGTCCCCGCCCCCACCCCGGCAGCTGCAATCCGGGCGACCACTAAAGAGATTTAAATTAGGTTTGTCCGCCAAAGCGCTATCCGCTGGGCACCTGGCCGGCCCTAATATCGCATTAACTCCAAACTGCCTGGTCCGATAATAATAATGTGTGCGGCCACAGAAACAGTGGCGTGGCTTGGGGGGATGGGGGTCTGGAGGGGCTTCAGTGTTTAGTTTTAAATGCAATCCGAAACAATCCGAATCGGGGGGCGCGGTTCAAGTCCTTCCAGGGACGCCCCTGGCCCGCCCACGACCACCCGCCTTGTGTGGAGGACTCCCCGGGCGGAGCTTCAATTGCTTTTGTGATAATATACAAATCCGGCGGTAGGTTCGCACACATGTCTATGGCTTTGACTTTTCAGAGAGAAAACGGGAAAACAGGAAAATCCGGAGCTCAAATGATTTTTGAAGGGCTCGCCCGCCCTGCCCTGCCCTGCCCTGCCCGGCCATTGTGTTGTTTGTGTAATTAAAGTTGATTTGCACATGCAATATTTTTGGCCCAGAGCGCCGTCCGTGTGCGTCCTCCTGTCCTCCTGTCCTCCTGTCCTCCTGTCCTCCTGTCCACCATGCCGTTGCATGTGAATGCGGCTCTGAGTGTGTGTCGGCCCTAAAAGGCAGCATCAATGCGCGGCTAATTGGCAAAACGCTGCCGCCCAGTGGGGAGGGGAATTCGGACACTGGCCCGTGCATCCCGGACACTGGACTGTGACCGGGCATGGTGGACGGTGCAGACTGCAGACTTTACCACTGCGGCCACCAAACTGATGGCAGTTTTCCATCACCATCACCCCGCGGCCAGCCCGACCAGCCCAACCAGGCCGACCAGCCCGGCGCGCTTTATTTGGTGCATAAAACACAGTGCCCAAGTCCGAGGAAGAAATAAAAAACAGAACGAGGTCCGTGGGTCGAGGGAAGCGACTGCTTGATGCCCTGGATGGGGCTTGGGAGGACCTGTGGCTATCAGATAACTATCAGACCAGTCGAGAGAACTCCAGAGGCTATGCCAGGGTATGCCAGGGTGCCAGAGCCGGCAGTCGGCAGTCGGCGGAGTTCCCGAGTGCAGTGGAGTGAACAGTGCAGTGCAGTTCATTTCGTCAGTCCGTCCGGCTCTCCATATGGGAAGCGGCTTGGCTTACGGCAGAGCCAGCCACCAAGGGCCAGCCAGCACCACCTCCGGAATCAGCCCCACAGCCATACACATGTCCCACCTACCGACTCACCCATTCACCAGGCCACCCATCCACCCATCCACCCATCCACCAGCCACCGACAATGTCTGGGCCACGGGGCGCGTTGAACTCTCGATGCATGCGGGCCAAGTGACTGAAAAGGGATAAAAAGAGAACAAATAAAAGGGAAACGAATACGGAAGAGCGGAGGAGCAGAAAAGCAAAAGAATTCCGGCCGGGGAGGGGCCGAGGGCAGAGACCATCAAATAAATAAAATCAAAAGAGAAAGCCATACATAAAAGAACAAACGGGCGGAGAATGCCGCAAGTCAGTTGCGGGCCGAGTGGCAAGACCGACCCACAGAATACCCTGTAGGACGCACCACTCCGGGCTTGTTGCACGATGGAATGCGAGTTGAACTAACTGCCCCTTGTAGAGCTCCCGAAACCCTCTTAATAACCGGCTCAGCACTCCCCTGACCTCTGCTGGCCAGGATACTCGCCACACACCAGCCCGGTGTGTCAGTTTTGGAGCTTTAAAGCCTCCCAGCCACTCCTCCCTGCCACTGCCCTGGAATGGGCCGATAAAAGTGGGCTGGACCACGGCGACTTGTCAATGCCACGACTTGCGGTGGCCGGTCGCCGCCTGCCGGGTGGTGGCTCGTTTAATCTGCATTGCCGTGTTGTTAATGTGCTCCAGTGGATACTCCTTTATATATTCCCCCACATATTCTCACTCCGCATCTCTCCACTTCTCTCCCCCAGTGCGGACACAAATCATCCAGCCGCCGGTGGACACGACGGTGCTACTCGGACTCACCGCCACGCTGCAGTGCAAGGTGTCGAGCGACCCCAGCGTCCCGTACAACATCGACTGGTACCGCGAGGGCCAGGCGGCGCCCATCAGCAACTCCCAGAGGGTGGGGGTGCAGGCCGACGGCCAGCTGGAGATCCAGGCGGTGCGGGCCAGCGACGTGGGCAGCTACGCCTGCGTGGTCACCTCCCCCGGCGGCAACGAGACCCGGGCCGCCCGGCTGAGCGTCATCGAGCTGCCCTTCCCGCCCAGCAACGTGAAGGTGGAGCGCCTCCCGGAGCCACTCCAGCGCAGCATCAACGTGTCCTGGACACCCGGCTTCGATGGCAACAGTCCAATCTCCAAATTTATTATCCAGCGACGTGAGGTCTCCGAATTGGGTAAGTTTTTCGCATTTTTTTTATCTCTCGGTACGGTAGCACGGTAGCGGGACTACGGTTATAGATATAGCTCCGGCGTATATAGCTGCATATATACATTCTCTGTATATATGTATAACATATCCATGAAATCGTAATTTGGTAGCTCCGGTAGTTGTGGGTTGCGGTGGTTTTGGCTTGTACTGGATTTATGATTTATGGGCGGGAGGCCATGAGGGCGCACAGTCGCCGCTTTTGTTCCTCTCCCAAGTAATTTACTCACATTTGCGTGCATTTCCATTCACTTTTTAAATTAAAGGGGGGGACCCGGACGGGCTGCCTCCGCAGAGCACCCAAGACTCCGATGACTTTATTACTAAATGAACTATATTCCGGAATAAACAAAGCATCGCCGGCGCACTTGAGGCGCCGAAGGGGGCCGAAGTCCAGCTATCCGTTCAGACCACAACCAGACGCCACAAAGAATCACTTTCTGATGTATATTTTATCCCGTTCTCTTCTCTTCCATTTTTTCCAATGTCTAATATCCAATACCAACCGGATCGGACTGAACATATCCCTAACACGTTGTATATCGATGATAACTTGCACTTCCGTCGGACTAACTTGCGATTGTAATTGTTGTTTGCACTTGTTTCATTGCATCGAACATCTCATCACCAAAATCCACATCTCATCACGGAACACCACCGCCCCCACCTGCACCACACTTGTATATCTGACTCCCACTCACATCCCCCTAATCACATCACCCACTCCCACCCCACCCCGCCTGCTGTTCTCCAACACATTAACATCACAGAAAAATTCGTAGGTCCAGTTCCAGACCCCCTGCTCAACTGGATCACCGAGCTGAGCAACGTCTCCGCCGAGCAGCGATGGATCCTCCTCGAGAACCTCAAGGCGGCCACCGTCTACCAGTTCCGGGTCAGCGCCGTGAACCGGGTGGGCGAGGGCTCGCCCTCGGAACCCAGCAACGTCGTCGAGCTGCCCCAGGAGGGTGAGTACTCAGTCCCCCCACAGCCCTAATCCTGTAAAGCCTTTAATTCGCTCTTGCATCTCCCAGTCGTAACCGTAATCGTATTATGTTGTATTTTATTCATTTGTACTCTGTGTGCTTTGCTTTCCTTGAGTTTGTGAATATTTATTTGAGGCCGCCAGTAGAGGTGAGCGCCTCGCCTTTGTACTTAGCTTAGGCCTTCGATTTTTACAGATTCTTTATTGATTTTTATTAAGATTTACAACCACGTTTGAGTATCCTTACAAGCACCCTTGTAGGAATATAATCTCCAGCCCAAAAAATTCAAAAAATGGGGGTCAAAAATTTAGTTTCCAGATTTTGATGAGGATTTTAAGGGAATAGTTCCAGAATTCGAAAGAGGTATCCCTTTTGGAGATCGGATGCGAATTGCCGAAGATATAGCGATTTTAGTGCTCAGAAGTGGAAATCCAGGATTTCGAAGGGGTACCCCCAGAAAAAATTGAAAAATGGGGGTCAAAAATTTTGTATCCAGATTTTGATGAGGATTTGAAGGGAATAGTTCCAGTATTCGAAAGAGGTATCCCTTTTTAAGATCGGATGCGAATTGCCGAAGATATAGCGATTTTAGTGCTCAGAAGTGGAAATCCAGGATTTCGAAGGGGTACCCCCAGAAAAAATTGAAAAATGGGGGTCAAAAATTTTGTATCCAGATTTTGATGAGGATTTGAAGGGAATAGTTCCAGTATTCGAAAGAGGTATCCCTTTTTAAGATCGGATGCGAATTGCCGAAGATATAGCGATTTTAGTGCTCAGAAGTGGAAATCCAGGATTCCGAAGGGGTACCCCCAGAAAAAATTGAAAAATGGGGGTCAAAAATTTTGTATCCAGATTTTGATGAGGATTTGAAGGGAATAGTTCCAGTATTCGAAAGAGGTATCCCTTTTTAAGATCGGATGCGAATTGCCGAAGATATAGCGATTTTAGTGCTCAGAAGTGGAAATCCAGGATTCCGAGGGGGTACCCCCAGAAAAAATTGAAAAATGGGGGTCAAAAATTTTGTATCCAGATTTTGATGAGGATTTGAAGGGAATAGTTCCAGAATTCGATAAAGGTATCCCTTTTGAAGATCGGATGCGAATTGCCGAAGATATTGCAAGTTTAGTCCTCAACAGTGGAAATCCAGGATTTCGAAGGGGTACCCCACTTAAATGTGGAAGGTAGGTGTCTAGAGCTATGTTTTAGGAATCATTGTAGGAGTTACGAGAGTTGTCACCATTTTATTTTCGTTTTTATAATTTTGTGGATACTCGTTTTGTCGAAAGACTCTTCAGTTGGCTCGCTTCAGTTGGTAGCACTTTTGATTTCGTTCCGAATGATTTGCGCCCTTAGTTGGCTGGCAGTGACTACTGTACAGTGAGGACAGAGTCGAGCCGCCCTGTATATGCCCTGTATAGTGTAAAAAGAACTAATTCTGAACTCCTGTATGTATTGTACTCTTTACCGCCATCGTTGTCGTCGCGCAACGCGAATGCTAATGAATATTGAATACCGCCGTTGGTCGCCTGCTAGAGTTTCCGCTTCACCGAGGTATAAGTTACAACTAGCCCAGAGGCACGCCCCCACCACTCCCCATCACACAGACACACCCACACACTATAATATATCCAAGAACACACTATCTCGTCCCCAGAAGGAGAGAGAAGTAGCAGCTCTCGTTTGCGTAGAATCCCCCTTCGCACAGATCTCTGACACTCTTTTTGCTTTACCCAACGCAGCTCCCTCGGGACCCCCCGTAGGATTCGTGGGCTCCGCCCGCTCCATGTCGGAGATCATCACCCAGTGGCAGCCGCCCCTGGAGGAGCACCGCAACGGCCAGATCCTGGGCTACATCCTGCGCTACCGGCTGTTCGGCTACAACAACGTGCCCTGGTCCTACCAGAACATCACCAACGAGGCGCAGCGCAACTTCCTCATCCAGGAGCTGATCACCTGGAAGGACTACATCGTGCAGATCGCGGCCTACAACAACATGGGCGTGGGCGTCTACACCGAGGGCTCCAAGATCAAGACCAAGGAGGGCGTGCCCGAAGCCCCGCCCACGAAGGTGCGGGTCCAGGCCCTGAACTCCACGGCGGCCAGGGTCAGCTGGATCCCGCCGAACCCGCAGCAGATCAACGGCATCAACCAGGGGTACAAGATCCAGGCCTGGCAGCGCAGGGACATCGACGGCGAGTGGCGGGACTTCGAAAAGCGGATGATGACGGTTCCGCCCAGCCTGATAGACCCGCTGGCTGAGCAGACCGCCGTGCTGAGCGGCCTGGAGAAGTTCGCCGAGTACAACGTCAGTGTGCTCTGCTTCACGGACCCCGGCGATGGCGTGGCCAGCATCCAGGTGCCGGTGAAGACTCTGGACGACGTCCCGGACGAGATCACGGCCCTGCACTTCGACGACGTTTCAGACCGATCGGTCAAGGTGCTCTGGGCGCCGCCGCGCTTCTCCAACGGCATCCTCACGGGTTACACGGTGCGCTACCAGGTGAAGGACCGGCCGGAGACGATGAAGTCGGTCAACCTCACGGCTGATGACACGGAGCTGACGGTGGAGCAGCTGCAGGCAACGACGCACTACTGGTTCGAGATCTGCGCCTGGACGCGGGTGGGCAGCGGAACCCCCAAGTCGGCCACCATCCAGTCCGGGGTGGAGCCCGTCCTGCCCCACGCACCGACCAGTCTGGCCCTCTCGAACATCGAGGCCTTCTCGGTGGTGCTCCAGTTCACGCCCGGCTTCGACGGCAACTCCAGCATCACCAAGTGGAAGGTGGAGGGCCAGACGGCGCGCAACATGACCTGGTTCACCATCTGCGAGATCAACGACCCCGACGCGGAGACCCTCACGGTCACGGGCCTGATGCCGTTCACCCAGTACCGCCTGCGCCTGAGCGCCACCAACGTGGTGGGCAGCTCGCGGCCCTCGGACGCCACCAAGGACTTCCAGACCATCCAGGCCAGGCCCAAGCACGCCCCCTTCAACGTCACGGTCCGGGCGATGAGCGCCCAGCAGCTGCGGGTGCGCTGGATTCCCCTCCAGCAGACGGAGTGGTACGGCAACCCGCGCGGCTACAACATATCCTACAAGCCGCTGGAGAAGACGCCGGGCGCTATTCGGGGCGTGCCCCGCTCGGTGGTGATCGAGGACCACACGGCCAACTCGCACGTCCTGGAGGGCCTCGAGGAGTGGACCGTGTACGAGGTGCGGATGAACGCCTGCAACGACGTGGGCTGCTCCCGGGAGAGCGGCACTGCCGTGGAACGCACCCGCGAGGCCACGCCCAGCTACGGGCCCCTGGACGTCCAGGCGAACGCCACCTCCTCCACCACGGTGGTGGTGCGCTGGGGCGAGGTGCCCAAGCAGCACCGCAACGGCCAGATCGACGGCTTCAAGGTCTTCTACGCCGCCGCGGACCGCCCTGGCCAGCCCGTGCTCCACAAGACGATCCCCAGCAACTCCACCTTCACCACCACGCTGACGGAGCTGAAGAAGTTCGTCGTCTACCACGTCCAGGTGCTGGCCTACACGCGGCTAGGCAACGGCGCCCTCAGCGCACCGCCCATCAGGGTGCAGACCTTCGAGGACACCCCCGGAGTCCCGTCCAACGTGAGCTTCCCGGACGTCACCCTGACCATGGCCCGCATCATCTGGGACGACCCGATAGACCCCAACGGCGAGATCCAGGCCTACCAGGTCACCTACACGCTCAACGGCAGCGCCAACCTGAACTACAGCCGCGAGTTCCCGCCCTCGGACCGCACCTTCCGGGCCACCCAGCTGCTGCCGGAGAAGTACTACAGCTTCAGCGTGACGGCCAAGACGCGGCTTGGCTGGGGCAAGACGGCCACCGCCCTGGTGTACACCACGAACAACCGGGAGCGCCCCCAGGCACCGTCCGTGCCGCAGGTGTCGCGCAGCCAGATCCAGGCCCACCAGATCACCTTCAGCTGGACGCCCGGACGCGACGGCTTCGCCCCGCTCCGGTACTACACGGTGGAAATGCGCGAGAACGAGGGCCGCTGGCAGCCGCTCCCCGAGCGCGTGGATCCCCTCCTGAGCTCCTACACGGCCCTCGGCCTGCGCCCGCACACCACCTACCAGTTCCGCATCCAGGCCACCAACGACCTGGGGCCCTCGGCCTTCAGCCGCGAGAGCGTGGTGGTGCGCACCCTGCCGGCCGCGCCCGCCGTCGGTGTGGGCGGGCTGAAGGTGGTGCCGATCACCACCACCTCGGTGCGGGTGCAGTGGGGCGCCCTGGAGACGGGCATGTGGAACGGCGACGCCGCCACCGGCGGCTACAGGATCCTCTACCAGCAGCTCTCCGACTTCCCCACCGCCCTGCAGTCCACCCCGAAGACGGACGTGCACGGAATCAACGAGAACAGCGTGGTGCTCTCCGACCTGCAGCAGGACCGCAACTACGAGATCGTGGTGCTGCCCTTCAACTCCCAGGGCCCCGGCCCCGCCACTCCGCCGGCGGCGGTCTACGTGGGCGAGGCCGTGCCCACCGGAGAACCCCGGGCCGTGGACGCCGCACCCATTTCCAGCACTGAGGTGCGCCTGCTGTGGAAGCCCCCGAAGCAGAGCATGCAGAACGGCGACATCCTGGGCTACAAGATCTTCTACCTGGTCACCTACTCGCCGCAGGCCCTGGAGCCGGGCCGCAAGTGGGAGGAGGAGATCGAGGTGGTCTCCGCCACGGCCACCTCGCACAGCCTGGTCTTCCTGGACAAGTTCACCGAGTACCGCATCCAGCTGCTGGCCTTCAATCCCGCCGGGGACGGACCCCGGTCCGCCCCGATCACGGTGAAGACTCTGCCCGGAGTGCCGAGTGCTCCCCTGAACCTCCGGTTCGCGGACATCACGATGCAGAGTCTGGAGGTGTCGTGGGACCCCCCCAAGTTCCTCAACGGCGAGATCCTGGGCTACCTGGTGACCTACGAGACCACGGAGGAGAATGAGAGTGAGTGACTCTGACTATTGGCCAAAACTGGTACCATTTCTGACCTTTGCATCCTCTTCCCTTCCAGAATTCAGCAAGCAGGTGAAGCAGAAAGTGTCCAACACCACGCTCCGGGTGCAGAACCTCGAGGAGGAGGTCACCTACACCTTCACGGTGCGCGCCCAGACCACGGTGGACTACGGACCGGGGGTGAGTGAGAACGTGACCACGGGGCCCCAGGACGGCTCTCCGGTGGCTCCGCGCGACCTCATCCTGACCAAGACCCTCTCCAGCGTGGAGATGCACTGGATCAACGGGCCCTCGGGCCGGGGACCCATTCTGGGCTACCTGGTCGAGGCCAAGAAGCGAGGTAAGTGGCCAGCGCTGTCTCCTCCGGTTGTGGATGCCTCCTACTCTCATATTTGAAATCTGTCTGTATCTTCTTGATCCCCTCCTTACCATTTGGTGGCTTGGTTCTAACCGAAATCCTTTCCAAACCCAAACCGTAATATTTGCGAAATGCTTGCGTAGAAAAAGGAGATCCGGCGTTTGTTTGTAAGTATTTCCGAGCCGTAAAGAGTAGAGTTTAAGAGACCAGACTGTCCCATTTTAACAACAACTCCATCGCCTAACGAACGTAGCCCAGTAGTGGAGATCCTAGTGGAGATCCTCTTTCCCCCCAAACTATAACGAAGTATACTCACACACACTCACACCCTCCTCCCACAGACGACTCCCGCTGGACCAAAATCGAGCAGACCAAGAAGGGAATGATGCAGGACTTCACCGTCAGCTACCACATCCTGATGCCCTCGACGGCCTACACCTTCCGGGTGATCGCCTACAACCGGTACGGCATCTCCTTCCCCGTCTACTCCAAGGACTCTATCCTGACGCCCTCGAAGCTGCACCTGGAGTACGGCTACCTGCAGCACAAGCCCTTCTACCGGCAGACCTGGTTCATGGTCTCCCTGGCGGCCACCTCGATCGTGATCATCGTGATGGTGATCGCAGTGCTGTGTGTGAAGAGCAAGAGCTACAAGTACAAGCGTAAGTGCACCCTCGAATGTAGATGATCCTGTACTAATATGGTATCTCCTTCCCCCGCAGAGGAGGCCCAGAAGACGCTCGAGGAGTCCATGGCCATGTCGATAGACGAGCGCCAGGAACTGGCCCTGGAGCTGTACCGCTCCCGGCATGGCGTCGGCACCGGAACCCTGAACAGCGTGGGCACCTTGAGGAGCGGCACCCTGGGCACCCTGGGCCGGAAGTCCACCAACCGGCCGCCGCCGAACGTCCAGCTGGGCAAGAGCCCGCCCCGGCCATCGCCCGCCTCCGTGGCCTACCACAGCGACGAGGAGAGCCTGAAGTGCTACGACGAGAACCCCGACGACAGCAGCGTGACGGAGAAGCCCTCGGAGGTCAGCAGCTCGGAGGCATCCCAGGTGAGTGTTGCGTTAGGCTTTCTGTTGTCCTTCGGTTCACACGGCACTTGAACACTTTCCAATTGGCCTTCCAATCCGTTGTGGGCCGAGGAGCAAGCCGTGCTTGCCAAGTCGGTGCTTAGTTCTAAGTTCGTGTTCAAAATTGTGAGCCACAATCGGCTGTGGGCAGACACTGCAGGCAAAAGACAAGAGCACTACACGACACACTGCACACACTCTAACCCGTTTCGGATTTCTTGAAACTAAATTTCGGCATTTGTTTTCGCTCCCAACCCATGCGGACGAATGCGGGACTGGGTGCTGCAGGAAAAGGTAAAGCTGAATGTCCTTCGCCTCCCTGTGACCGTCTCTGTGTTTCGTTACTCTATGTTTTGTTGTGTTCTGTTGCCAGACCCGATCCCCATGTTGTGTACCCCATCTAATCCTGAACTATCCCCGTCCGAACCCTCTTTCAGCACTCGGAGAGCGAGAACGAGAGCGTCCGCAGCGACCCCCACTCGTTCGTCAACCACTACGCCAACGTGAACGACTCCCTGCGCCAGTCCTGGAAGAAGACGAAGCCGGTGCGGAACTACTCCAGCTACACTGACTCCGAGCCGGAGGGCAGCGCAGTGATGAGCCTCAATGGTGGCCAGATTATCGTCAATAATATGGCCAGATCGAGGGCACCGCTGCCCGGCTTCTCCTCGTTTGTCTGACAATCAACCGAGTTCTAAGATACAAGCGCCGGTAGCAGCGGCACCGTCATCCGGGAGACCTTTGTCTAGGCCCCGGTGGAGGACGAGGACGTGGACTTGGAGGCGAACCCCCGGACCGGGGGTCGAAGCTGAGGCGGCTGAGACAGGACGGGAAGGAATGACTGGAACCCAAGGAGGATGAGGATGAGGACGAGGGCCACAGGCACCAGACACCAGACATCAAACACCAGACACCAGAAGGACACATATCAGACGCGGGGTCTCAGCCCCCCCAGCTCGTCGCTCTCCGCCGACCCGCTGCTACATGGATGCACTATACAGAGACACCCCACATACCCACACACCGGAAGGATTGGACAGACATTCGTTTAGTTTAGCCTCTAATGCGTTAGTTTAGGTTCTAGTTTTACGAGAGATCTGAGATTGGCGGCATTTAGTTAGTGTCCCCCCTTCCCGGCATGACTCTGCTCCCAATCGTAGAGCTAAGGTTTTTTTTTAATCGTGTTTTAGTTAGTACTAGTACGTGTATTTATTTATATGCATATGCATGTGTGCGCCCGTGTGCTTGTTTAGGTTTGTGTTTGTGTTACGTTTTGGGAGCTGCCAGCCACTCCGCCACTGTCTATCGGTTCTATCGGTTTTATCGAGCTATCGATTTAAGAAATGATTTCCAAACGGGCTCGAAAAGGTGGCACTGGCAGCCCAAACTATTGAGTGAAAGGGTGAATGATGGCGTGCGTCCGGCGCAATCTCATTATGTTTAAAGGAGTCGGGGCTAGGAGGAGTTTGGACGATGTGGACGACGACGAGGAGCGCCCGGAGCGGCAGGAGCAGATTAAATGCTGAAGCGCGGAAGTGCGAAGAGGGAGTTTAGCAAGGATATAGAGCAAGGATATAGCAACCGATTCAATCGGAGACAAAGAAAAAGAGTTCAAGCGAAACAAAACAAAAAACAAAACAAAACAAAACAAGAGAAAACAAACAAAGCAGAGATATTTAGAGAAATATGCAAAGGATAAGAAAAAAAAATCATATCTTGTAAGCAAAAGATAGGTGTATTTTTTTTTTTGAGTGTGCAGAGAAGGCGGCGGAAGGAGGAGCGGCGTCATCGACGGCCGGCGGACGAGCAGAATAGAGTATATTCGGATATAAATTGATAGGCCATATTAATGCAATTTCTGTACCACGTAAGCCACAAAACAAAGCAACTGTAACACACAAACACTCGAAAGGACACTGCGGGAGATCCTTGCGATCCAACAGCGACGAGCTGACATTTTCAAGCGCATGCGCGGCCGACTAGCACTACGAGAGATCTTAGTAGACGTAAGATGCATTTTTTTTTGCTAGCTGGGCCTGGTCCCTGCCGGAGGGTCTTGGCTAGGGGATACCCCAGGGACCACGCCCTAGTAACTCCTCTTTGATTGTTCAAAACGACCGATATACCGATACCGATACCGATACCGATAACGATAGACGATAGACGACACTTAATTGTATTTGAATGTGTAATAAGCAGCTGCTTATATTTATGACTATATTTATATATCGATGTATTTTACATGTTTATCTGTAACCTAAACGACTGATTATATATTTTTTCCGACTACCGATTACCACTTACTGATTACCCGATAACCGATAACCGATTACCGATTACCGACTATCGATTATCGATTCTGATTAACGGTTTACCAATTAGTTGTATTCATAACTTCTCCTCTGTACTTGTACTTGTACTACCCACGCATTGACTCCACATTTACACCACATTGGCCCACGATCTGACCCAGAATCTAAACCAGAATCCGAATCAGAAACAGAACTACATATATAGCCGGAGGGGAGTAGCGTGAACCGCATTTGTCCCGTTTCGCAAGCTAATTTCTACTTCAAAGACTCGAAGCACAAGTTCATCTAGTTAAGCATAAATGTAATTGTAATTGTTGATTGATTGATTGATTGATTGATTGGTGGAAGAGTGAGGATAGCTGGCTGGGAGCGGTCTCCTGGTCCCCACCAGGAGCGCCCCCCAGCCGAGACGGACGGAGCCCCTGGCATCTCGCCTCCGGGGCAGGCGGGCTAGTGGAAATCGTGCAGCAAGCGCAAAGTATTAGAATATTTATAAATACAATTTAAATGTGTAAATGTCATTTTGATGGAACATACGATACGAATTAATAAAAGAAGTGAAATCAATGTGAGTTAAATGTTAGTCTCTGTTTCATTTCCGTCGTGATTGTCCCTCGCCCGGCTGCCCTCTTCGAACCGCATCCTGATCCCCTTCGGATGCGGCCCGAAGAGTGCAGAGTTGCATGTCCACTAATCCCAGTTACTTTTCAGGTCTGGCTGCGTTTTTATTTCTGCATCTAACAGGCTGGCGATCAAGACAGTGACGGATCAGTCGGAGGCTTGGCTTAGCAGCTCGGAGGCATCCCAGGTGAGTGTTGCGTTAGGCTTTCTGTTGTCCTTCGGTTCACACGGCACTTGAACACTTTCCAATTGGCCTTCCAATCCGTTGTGGGCCGAGGAGCAAGCCGTGCTTGCCAAGTCGGTGCTTAGTTCTAAGTTCGTGTTCAAAATTGTGAGCCACAATCGGCTGTGGGCAGACACTGCAGGCAAAAGACAAGAGCACTACACGACACACTGCACACACTCTAACCCGTTTCGGATTTCTTGAAACTAAATTTCGGCATTTGTTTTCGCTCCCAACCCATGCGGACGAATGCGGGACTGGGTGCTGCAGGAAAAGGTAAAGCTGAATGTCCTTCGCCTCCCTGTGACCGTCTCTGTGTTTCGTTACTCTATGTTTTGTTGTGTTCTGTTGCCAGACCCGATCCCCATGTTGTGTACCCCATCTAATCCTGAACTATCCCCGTCCGAACCCTCTTTCAGCACTCGGAGAGCGAGAACGAGAGCGTCCGCAGCGACCCCCACTCGTTCGTCAACCACTACGCCAACGTGAACGACTCCCTGCGCCAGTCCTGGAAGAAGACGAAGCCGGTGCGGAACTACTCCAGCTACACTGACTCCGAGCCGGAGGGCAGCGCAGTGATGAGCCTCAATGGTGGCCAGATTATCGTCAATAATATGGCCAGATCGAGGGCACCGCTGCCCGGCTTCTCCTCGTTTGTCTGACAATCAACCGAGTTCTAAGATACAAGCGCCGGTAGCAGCGGCACCGTCATCCGGGAGACCTTTGTCTAGGCCCCGGTGGAGGACGAGGACGTGGACTTGGAGGCGAACCCCCGGACCGGGGGTCGAAGCTGAGGCGGCTGAGACAGGACGGGAAGGAATGACTGGAACCCAAGGAGGATGAAGATGAGGACGAGGGCCACAGGCACCAGACACCAGACATCAAACACCAGACACCAGAAGGACACATATCAGACGCGGGGTCTCAGCCCCCCCAGCTCGTCGCTCTCCGCCGACCCGCTGCTACATGGATGCACTATACAGAGACACCCCACATACCCACACACCGGAAGGATTGGACAGACATTCGTTTAGTTTAGCCTCTAATGCGTTAGTTTAGGTTCTAGTTTTACGAGAGATCTGAGATTGGCGGCATTTAGTTAGTGTCCCCCCTTCCCGGCATGACTCTGCTCCCAATCGTAGAGCTAAGGTTTTTTTTTAATCGTGTTTTAGTTAGTACTAGTACGTGTATTTATTTATATGCATATGCATGTGTGCGCCCGTGTGCTTGTTTAGGTTTGTGTTTGTGTTACGTTTTGGGAGCTGCCAGCCACTCCGCCACTGTCTATCGGTTCTATCGGTTTTATCGAGCTATCGATTTAAGAAATGATTTCCAAACGGGCTCGAAAAGGTGGCACTGGCAGCCCAAACTATTGAGTGAAAGGGTGAATGATGGCGTGCGTCCGGCGCAATCTCATTATGTTTAAAGGAGTCGGGGCTAGGAGGAGTTTGGACGATGTGGACGACGACGAGGAGCGCCCGGAGCGGCAGGAGCAGATTAAATGCTGAAGCGCGGAAGTGCGAAGAGGGAGTTTAGCAAGGATATAGAGCAAGGATATAGCAACCGATTCAATCGGAGACAAAGAAAAAGAGTTCAAGCGAAACAAAACAAAAAACAAAACAAAACAAAACAAGAGAAAACAAACAAAGCAGAGATATTTAGAGAAATATGCAAAGGATAAGAAACAAAAATCATATCTTGTAAGCAAAAGATAGGTGTATTTTTTTTTTTGAGTGTGCAGAGAAGGCGGCGGAAGGAGGAGCGGCGTCATCGACGGCCGGCGGACGAGCAGAATAGAGTATATTCGGATATAAATTGATAGGCCATATTAATGCAATTTCTGTACCACGTAAGCCACAAAACAAAGCAACTGTAACACACAAACACTCGAAAGGACACTGCGGGAGATCCTTGCGATCCAACAGCGACGAGCTGACATTTTCAAGCGCATGCGCGGCCGACTAGCACTACGAGAGATCTTAGTAGACGTAAGATGCATTTTTTTTTGCTAGCTGGGCCTGGTCCCTGCCGGAGGGTCTTGGCTAGGGGATACCCCAGGGACCACGCCCTAGTAACTCCTCTTTGATTGTTCAAAACGACCGATATACCGATACCGATACCGATACCGATAACGATAGACGATAGACGACACTTAATTGTATTTGAATGTGTAATAAGCAGCTGCTTATATTTATGACTATATTTATATATCGATGTATTTTACATGTTTATCTGTAACCTAAACGACTGATTATATATTTTTTCCGACTACCGATTACCACTTACTGATTACCCGATAACCGATAACCGATTACCGATTACCGACTATCGATTATCGATTCTGATTAACGGTTTACCAATTAGTTGTATTCATAACTTCTCCTCTGTACTTGTACTTGTACTACCCACGCATTGACTCCACATTTACACCACATTGGCCCACGATCTGACCCAGAATCTAAACCAGAATCCGAATCAGAAACAGAACTACATATATAGCCGGAGGGGAGTAGCGTGAACCGCATTTGTCCCGTTTCGCAAGCTAATTTCTACTTCAAAGACTCGAAGCACAAGTTCATCTAGTTAAGCATAAATGTAATTGTAATTGTTGATTGATTGATTGATTGATTGATTGGTGGAAGAGTGAGGATAGCTGGCTGGGAGCGGTCTCCTGGTCCCCACCAGGAGCGCCCCCCAGCCGAGACGGACGGAGCCCCTGGCATCTCGCCTCCGGGGCAGGCGGGCTAGTGGAAATCGTGCAGCAAGCGCAAAGTATTAGAATATTTATAAATACAATTTAAATGTGTAAATGTCATTTTGATGGAACATACGATACGAATTAATAAAAGAAGTGAAATCAATGTGAGTTAAATGTTAGTCTCTGTTTCATTTCCGTCGTGATTGTCCCTCGCCCGGCTGCCCTCTTCGAACCGCATCCTGATCCCCTTCGGATGCGGCCCGAAGAGTGCAGAGTTGCATGTCCACTAATCCCAGTTACTTTTCAGGTCTGGCTGCGTTTTTATTTCTGCATCTAACAGGCTGGCGATCAAGACAGTGACGGATCAGTCGGAGGCTTGGCTTAATTCTACAGAGGAGTCCTGCCCGGGCGCAGAGTCCTAGGCGGGACTGTCGGAGCTGCCGTCCTGCTGCTCCGGCTGCGCCTTTGCGGCCACCACAACACCCTCCTCCTCGCCCTGCTCCTCCTCCTCCTGGCCCTCCGCCTCTCCCTCGTCCTCCTCTTCGCCCTCTTCAACGTCGTTTCCCGTTTCAGCCTCCGGCACTGCCTGCAGGTCGTGCCGCTCGATGTGCCGGGCCGCCGGCTGGGGCTCCGCGGAAGGGACGGCCACCGGAGGAGCTGTGCCCGCCGGAGGAACAGAGGCCACCATGCTCGGCACACTCACGGGGCACATGCAGGGCACGAACTGGATGCGACTGGCGCTCCCGGCCACGCCCTGCTCCGGCGTCTGGTAGTTGAAGTAGTCCGGGTACGGGTACTGCGGCCTGGCGTTGTACAGGTTGCTCACCCGGCGGCTGTAGGTTGGGTACTCCCCCCCGTAGCGCAGCAGGCTGGACGTGCCGGCGGATCCCGGAGCCGGCGAGGACCCCTCCAGCCCCGGGGGCGGAGGTGGCGGCGGCGGCGTCGTGGTGGTGGTGCTGGTACTCGTCGTAGTCGTTGGTGGTGGCGTAGTAGTCGTAGTGGTTGTAGTAGTTGTGGTGGTGGGTGCCGGGGTGGTGCTGGTGGAGGTGGTGATGGTGCTACCACTGCTGGCGGAGGGAATGGGGCCGTTGACGCCCAGAACCGGCGGGGTCACATCCGGCCTGGCCCCCGCCGCCGAGGAGGAGTCGTGCCGGCGGGCTGCCGCGTAGCTGGTCACCGCATAGGGATCATACTGGTGGGCGCCCGGCAGCAGGGGCGTCTGGGCCGCTCCGAATCCGAAGAAGGGCATGCTGAAGGCTCCGCCGGAACCCAGAGGCTGGTACGTGTACGTCCGGAAGTAGGTGAGCGGAATCTGCTGCAGCACGGGACCCGCTCCGTTCGGCGGCTCCCTGTGGAGGAGATCGGGTTAGAGGTAAGGTTTCTTGGGTTATCCTCCACTGCCGGACACTTACGTTGTTGTTTTGGGCCACCAGAAGGCGTCTGCGAGCTGGAGTCTTCCCAAGAGGGCTGCGACGGTGATCTGAGGAGTTCCAATCAATGAAATGCAATTAAGGTAAGCTATACTGTTAATATTACTTTAAGTTCTAGATACTGGAGGATTAGCTTGCTAGTTCTTGCTTCTTTATGGTCTAATTACTTTTCAACAGAAATCTCACACTCTCTTTTATATTTAATAACTCTGAGATCTATTAGTCCTAAAGGATGTAATTTTTAAAGTCTTAATTCACTTTTATTACACAAATATCTATTTGAGGCTTCATTTAACGCTAACGAGAAGTATCTCCAGTTTTTGCAAGACATTTCTAAAGTAATCCTCTTTAAAATCATTTTAAGAAGAAATGTCATAGCTAGTTTAGACTATTTTTAAGACATCCTTAAGAGTAATCCTAACGAGATTAGTTCCAAATGGGAACTATGGTTCCTGTCTTTCAAAAACTATCACTGGTAGTTGCATCACTTTTTATACATTCAGTTTTGGAGGACTCAAGTTATCCTTCGTATCCTTCAAGCTCTCATTCACGTACCACAAAATACAGCCACATTGTGTGTGTTCTTTAAAGGCACTGCACTGCGAGGAGGTATCGTACTCGTATCCCTTTATCCTTGGGGAGCGTTAAAAAAAATGTCAAAAAAATAGTCAGGTGGCAGGTGGCAGGTGGCAGAGTATCCGCTTGTTGCACTCGCGATCGCTGTCGTCTTTGTTCTAAGCCCAAGAAGAGCCACGGTCCGAGCTTTTATAGCCCGAGATCCGGCACGGAGAAGGGCAGCATGGGATGGGATGGGATGGGATCGATTGTGTGGCCCACAGCAATGCTGGCCAGAACAGGGAACCGAAGACTGAAAAGAGACCGCCACCAAGCGGGTTTCCACGCTGGGGATGGAGGGGGGATCTTGTAAGAACAACGAGAAAATTAATTGCAGGCTGCAGAGCGAAAACTAAGCTGGGAAATCAATAATAATAATGAACGTGGAGGCAGCAGGCAGCCGCATCATTGACAAAGTGATTGAATGAATGATGGAGCCAATGACGAGCCGGGAGCTCGAGGGGGATCGAGGCAGGTGGTGGTGGTGGGAGGGCACGGGCACGGGTCTTGAAAGGGCCGCGTCCATTCGATTGGCCATAAAAATTTGTTGATGACTCTTCCCCGGCCTGTCCGGTGCCAGCCCATCCCCCCCTCACTTTTTAACACATTGAAATATTTTGTTTTTCTTTCTGATTTTCCGATTTTCTGAATTTTTGTGTTTCGGGTTCTGGAATTTGGGTCAGGCGACGCCTTCGCCCCCGGCTTTGCGGCCCATCTAGGTCTGGCCCCTCCTCCTGGGGCCACTCCATGCCACCGCCTTTCGATTTGCACGGTGGGTTATGCAACCCAGTCCCATAATGGGCCTCCCAACTGCTCCCCAAATGAAGAGCTCAGTGTTGTTCTCTGAGCTCGGTTCCATTCCTCGGCCGCCCATTTACGAGCGCTTTTGTGTCGCCCGGAATTTATGGCTGCCCTTTATGGCCCAGCATAGTGGGCCCGAAACTGCTCCACTTCGGGGCTCCATAACAAGGCCTAAACTGTCCCATACAGAACTCCGGACAATCGGAGCTGGAAAGGCGTTAACGATCGTCGTTAAAAATTGTGTTTATTGTTTAAATCGGAATGCGTTCGAGCAGGATGGTAGCTTTCTTTGGCAGCAGCATAGTGAGAGGTACAGATCTCAGTTGGTAGAGCTCCTCCTCCAGGATCTCCTCCTGCGATCAGCGCGGTCTGAAGGCGTTCCCCACGTACTTGGAGGTGTAGTACTTCGTCTGGTTGTCCAGCCTTCGGTAGTGGGGGCCCTTGTACCTTGTGCGGGATATGGGAGAGATTGAGTTTCGCCCGAAATGTTGTCACCTTAATACTGACCTCGAGTTGAGAATGAACCAGGTGCTGCCGGGCTCCCTCTCCTCCGAGTTCCCGACCGCTCGATCGGTCTTCTCCAGCACGGCCTTGGCGGGGCTCTGGGTCTGTAGCAGCTTCCCCAGGGTGTAGACCGGGAAGGCGTAGTACTGCTTCTTGAGGGCGTAGCGGGAGCTCTGGCGCAGGGGCAGAACCTGGGGCGCTGGGGTGGTGGTGCTGGTCGGGGCCTCGACTACAGGCCGCTCCAGGCTCTCGTCCAGGTAGACGATCTGGAAGGGGCCCTGGCTGGAAGGGGTCGAGATCTCGGTTGCCGTGGCCTCCTGCTCCTCCAGCTCATTCCAGTGCGGCTTCTCCTCCGGATCCTCCTCCGGAGCTTCCTCCGAGCCAGACTCCGAGGCTGAGATGGAGTTGGCTTCCTCGAGATCCAGCTCCTCGCTGGGGTAGTTGCGGTGGTTGCTTTTGGGGTGGTGGCTGCTGTGACCCGTGGAGCGGCGGAGCACCGACTGCCACTGCATCACCTCCTGGGGCGAGTGGTAGGCCTCGTACTGCTTGGCCTTCTTGGGCCTCCGCCTGGACTGGGTCAGCTCCTGGGTCCTGGGCAGCTGGGTCTCGAAGAGCGGCGTGGGCGTAGCCGGCGGCGGCTGCTGGGTGGAGGAGAGCCTGGCGCCGGGATCCGCGATAGCTTCGTGGGCGTAGAAGGGAATCAGGGTGAGGTTCATCACCTCCCGCTGGCCCGGCAGCCGGAAGCGCTCCACGATCGGCTTGGGCCGGAACATGGGCGTGGACGGCGGGTAAAGGACCTGCCCGGGCACCGGCTCCTGCATGGGGTACCTCCGCCGGCTGAGCATCGTGTTCAGGATGAGCTCCCCGCGCGTGCCGTTGTACACGAAGACCGGATAGTGGCTGCCTCCGAGCGGCCGGAGGGAGTTTTCGCCCGGACCGTTGTCGAAGACCGGCAGGTGCCGGCGGCTCTCCCGGCGCTGGCTCTTGTGCCACGGCTGGCTCTTCTTCTGGGGCTGCACGTACTGGTGGGGCAGCTGCAGGCGGCGGGGCATCATGAGGCGCCGCTGCGGGAGCGAGGGAGGCCGAGCCGGAGGAGGAGGTGCCAGTGGCCTGGGCTCCTCCCCGTGCCGCACCAGGAACGTAATGGCTGCCGGCTCGTGGCCCGCAATGCCACCCCTGGCCTGCCTCCTGAGCATCCCCTGGGCCGGCTCCCTTGTGGTGGTGGCGTAGTCCTCCTCCGGCCGCTCCAGTCGCTGCCGCTTGGCCAGCCCGTCCTCCAGAATCCACAGGGGGCGCTGCTCGCCGTCGAGATAGCCGGCCCCCTCCGCTCCCCAGACCAGCAGATGGACCAGCGCCAGAGTCCAGGTGGCCAGTAGACTGTCCATTTGGTGCGACGAGAGTTTGGCAAATGGTCGGGCCTCTTCTCGGCCACCAAGTCTTATAGGGCCCAGTCCGGCGGTGTCTCCGGCTGGCTCTGCGCCGGTTGTGGCGTAACTTACTTTCGTTTTGGGCGAAAATCGCACAACTCGTTCTGAGTGGGTCGCCAAACCAGTGCGGGGTCAGCCCGGTCCGAATGTAATGTAGGTCCGAACCAAAACACTTACTTACTTTAGTTGGTGTCGGCGCCCCTCCTCCCTCCTCCCGCTGCCCCAGAACCACTCGGAGCTCAGACTATGTTCTCCGAGCTCCGTCAGTGGCATCTGATGGCTCGGACAGCTGTCAAAACTGGCATTAATCAAAACACTCTTAACTGATTCTGATTCCCTTTCTTGTGGTTGCTCCTCCGGCTGGCTGCAGCTCCTCCTCCTTCTCAGCCGCCCCTCCGCCCGCCTGGAAGTGAAACTTTCGGAGACCCTTTGATGACCAACTCCGACACTCTGTTTGGGGCCAACTTGTTTCTCAGGGCCACAAGTGCAACAAGTGGAACATTTTGGCCCCGAAACGGGGTTAATAGCCTTTGACGGTCAGCCGGAGAGGCGGATGGATGGATGGACGGATGGACGGACTGCAGGCGGTCGTGAGTTCTCACTTTGGGAACCAGAACAGACCGATGGAAATGGCAATGGAAAGGGAAACGGAAAATGGAAAATGGAAAATGGAAAATAGAAAATAGAAAATAGAAAAATGGAAAATGTTAAGTATAAAATGGAAAATGGAAAAATGATTGATTAGGCCCTGTATCGCGGCTTTGATCGATCAATCGGCGCTTGCATGTGGCATCTATCCGTCCGATGCATGCTGCAGGCTGCATGTTGCGCTTGTAAAACTCGGGCTAATTACTGGACGGGCCAAAATTCGATTTCGAGGCAGGGATCCCTCGTGGGACACCGGGGAGTAAGACAGTAAGATAGTAAGACAGTAAGGGAGATCGCCCTGGCGAAATGATTCGAAAATCGTTTCTCATGCGGGGCTTGGATCTTCCATTCATTTCTCAGATTTCTTCCAGCGCTCTTCCAGATGATCCTCATTCAGAAAGTCGATTGCGTGACGTGACAGCATTATTAGGTCAGGACTCCTGGCCGGGATTAATTCGCTTTTAATGGCTTCTAATGCGTTTTAAATTCCCCCGCGCCTCGAAGGGTGGCGTGTCATAAATTCCACACGTCCATCTGGCCACTCCGGCCCGGCTATCAGTCACGCCAACTCGTGCCCATAATTAACAGCCCGAAATATTTGGACGTCGTAAAACAGACAAAGCCACAAATACAGGTTACAGGTACGTCTGCATCCATGAGATACAGATACAGATACAGATACAGATACAGATACAGCTACAGATACAGCATCTAAATCATAGATGGAAAGGTACCAGCGCATTGCATTTTTGACACCAACGATTTGTTCTATCAATTTCGGATAGAATGCATTTTATGTAAATGAAAGTTGTCCTCAATCGCGGTCTTGTATCTTGGAGGTTGTATCTTGTATCTTGTATCTGGTGTCTAGTGGCTGCTCGACTGCCCGACTGCCTGACTGCCTGGCTCTGATTGATGTCCGACCTGCCGTGGTCTCTGAACAATAAACCAATCAAGGGCCAAGACTGTCAAAAGATTTGTTTGTCCATTGTGTCGTCCCCCCTTCCGAGCGTGTTTACATGGGCGAGGAATCACAGCACAGATAAGCAGAGCCATCTAATGGATGCAGCGGCAGAGTGTCCCCTTCCAAGGGATAGCCGTGAAGGCAGTTGCCAAAAATCAAAGAGTAATGGAGGTTTCTACTGCCTTCTCTGAAGAATTTATGAACTTCCATTCGGACCTACTGTCTAATCAATAACAAGCATATAGGCTTTTCTTGTCAATTAAGTGCGAGCTATCTCTATCTCAAGTGCTCAAGTGGTCGCTATCTTCCAGATACTTGTCAGTTCCATCGTGAACGTTCGGTGGCTCTTGTCCGCCCCGCTAGCCCTAGAATTTTCTATGCTGTCTGTCCGGTGACTGCCTGTAAGGATACCCTTCTGGGTAGCAGACTCTTTCGTTCTGGAACCTCCAAATATTCGAGCTTTCGCTGAGCTTTTTCCGGCCACGGTGGCTGGCGTTCTCCGCCGATCGCGGAAGATCGCCGGCAAAGCTCTCGCCCCGATCTGCCTCGGCAAATTCAATTAGCGAGTGAGTCGCTGCTTCTCCGCCCCGGGCCTAAGCTGTTAAGTGTCGCTTCTGGCGAAAGCTTGGCCCCGTCCCGCCCGCCTCTGGCCCGGCTGAGCAACCCCTGCTCGGGGCCACGCGCCCCTGCCCCTGCCCCTGCCCCCGCCCTATCGCACCGCCTCTTTCGCCAGCCGCCTCTTCTTGGACGCGACGGCAGCTGGTCGTGAGCTCAGTGCGAATTGCGTTCTCGAAGCGAGCGGCGGCAAGAAGCGTTCTCCGGGCTATCGACTACGGGTTGTGTTTGTTTTCGTTTTTTTTCTCGTGCTCCTGTTCTCGTTCCGGCAAGTTGAAAGCCAAACAAGCAGATCCCAGACCAGGCACTAGAACTAAGTTGGCTAAGACGATACTCTCTGGCAGATCTTAACGCAAACCTCCAGCACAGCTAGTCGACACGAAGCAGGTGCCCCTTCCCAGACTACCGCCCACCGCCGCCCCCCACAACGCAGGGATGACCGCACCATCTTCAGACCCAGCTCCGGCTGCCGGCCCAGCCGCCGCGGAGAACAAGGCGGTCGCAACCTCTGGCACCGTTGCCGTCGCGCCAATTTCGCACGCAAAGAGGGCCCTCTTCCAGGTGATGGCCGGAGGCTCCGCCGGCTTCCTGGAGGTCTGCATCATGCAGCCCCTGGACGTGGTCAAGACCCGGATCCAGATCCAGGCCACGCCCGCAGCAGCCGCTACGGCGGTGGGTGAGGTAAGTGGAGTCATCGCAGTCCGAAAGATGGTCAGCTCTTGTGTCAGCTGTTGGTTGTTGTTCCTCTCCCAGCTGGGTCGGGGCGGAGGCGGGGGCTTCGCCTCTGTTGTCTTTTTTTGGATAAGGGCATAGCAAGGTCACGGGCAGACGCACCCGCACCCGCACTCGCACTCGCACTTGGAAGTCCGGCGCTGGCTCTCCGCTCTCCAAGCTTTCTATTCTCTCTCGCTGTCTTACTGTCTCTGTGTTTACTTTCCCTCGTGGCCCACAGATTATGTGGTGGGCCAGACAATCCATATACTGGCCCAGCGCTGGCTTATCAGCTGTTGACAGCCCCTCGGCGCTCCCCTCGCTGCCCCGCCACGCCAGACGCGCCAAACATTCCCCAAAGAACTCGGACTCGGATTCGAAATCGGAATCGGAATCGCCAGTTCGCACGTCAGGCATCTAGCCTCAGACTTTCGATTCCGGAGTGACGCTGGACACGCGCGGATGCCATTAACTCGGGGATCGCGACCGGCTGCTTTCGACCCACAAAATATTCCACCTTCCCAAGCTTATCTAATCGTAGTGTTTGGGTTCTTTTTTTAAATCTTCAAGCCCCAAACTGCTGCGATAAGGCTTGGGCTACATAAACCAGATTTCAGTTGTTTATGCTGTCGTTCATTGTTTATCCCGAGATTCCAGTTCAAATAAATCTTCTTGGACCACTAGTCTCTTGGGTGCATCTCAAAACCACGCCATAATACTTTCCCCAAATTCTACCAGTCAGTTTATTCGAGTGCGAAACGCATTCGGATCTGTCGCCGGGCATCATTGGCTGTGGGACTCGTAGTCGCCAGCATAAAGATGTCTTAATACTGCGACACGAATTCTTTCCCCTGCACCTCGGGGCGATGATTAAACAAATTTATGACTGCGCACCAAAGCAGCCAGGGGGAGGTGGCGGGTGGCTGTAGCTGGTAGCTGGTAGCCGGGTGGGAAATTAGCAAACAGATAAATAGACATTTGGAACAACGCACGCAGTTGCCCGATGGTGCGACTCCAGATCGGCGTGACGCGGAGGAGAGCGCTCACCCAGACAAAGACCATGTTCGCCGCACGCAGCTACGGTGCGATGCACCGACGTATGGAATGGGAGCAATTATAGAGACAAGCGTTTATGAAAGTCTTTAGTATATTTAGCATTTGTATAAGGAAAGTCGTGAAGACGTGGCATTTCTTTGTTGTCTTATCCATGATCTTGACACCTTTACGGAACTCCCTATTACAAGAAGGGAAGAAGGGACAGTTCATGTGGTAGTACCCAAGTTAAATAGTCTTCCAGCCTTTATGCAGTTACAATACAACGTTCTAAAGTAACTTTTATTTGCTTTTTCAGCTGCACTACAATGGCGTGTTCGACTGCTTCGCCAAGATGTACCGGAACGAGGGAATCTCCTCGTACTGGAAGGGCATCCTGCCGCCAATCCTGGCCGAGACGCCAAAGCGGGCCATCAAGTTCCTGGTTTTTGAGCAGACGAAGCCAATGTTCCAGTTCGGCTCGCCCACTCCCACGCCACTGACCTTCTCGCTGGCGGGGCTCACAGCCGGCACCTTGGAGGCCATCGCCGTCAACCCATTCGAGGTGGTCAAGGTCGCCCAGCAGGCGGACCGGCAGAAGAAGCTGCTGAGCACATTCGAGGTGGCCAAGGGCATCATCAAGAACGACGGCCTGGGACTGCGGGGCCTCAACAAGGGTCTCACGGCCACCATGGGTCGCAACGGAGTCTTCAACATGGTCTACTTCGGGTTCTACCACAGCGTGAAGAACGTGGTGCCGGAATACAAGGACGGCACCCTGGAGTTCCTGCGCAAGGTGACTATCGGCTTCCTAGCCGGCACGTTTGCCTGCTTCGTAAACATCCCCTTCGACGTGGCCAAGTCGCGCATCCAGGGACCCCAGCCCCAGCCGGGAAAAGTGAAATACCGCGGCACCTTCAGCTCAATGGCCATTGTCTACCGCGAGGAAGGATTCCGGGCTCTCTACAAGGGACTCGTGCCCAAGATTATGCGCTTGGGTCCTGGCGGCGCCATCCTGCTGCTGGTCTTCGAATACTCCTACGGATATCTGCTAAACAATTATTCCTAGTTCTTCCGGCCCCGCCCGCCGGTCCTAATCAAGTTATAAGACATGTCATTCTGTTGTTTTGCTTCTTTGTTCTGTATATGTATGTCCCTAGTTCCTAAAGTTTCGAGTCTAGGCTACATTTACACGTAAGACTGTATTGTGAGGAGAAAATGTTAAGAAAAAATATTTTGTGCTAAAATATATGAATTTTCCGAGTTTTCCCGGAGTTTTCTGCGTTTTTATTATGTTTTTCCGGATTTTTTCTGAATTTTCCCGGATTTTGTACGGCCATTTTCTGAATTTTCCGGATTTTTTTCGGCCAATTTCTGAATTTTCCGGATTTTTTTCGGCCATTTTCTGAATTTTCCGGATTTTTTTCAGTCATATTCTGAATTTTCCGGATTTTGAACGGCTATTTTCTGAATTTTCCGGATTTTTTTCAGCCATATTCTGAATTTTCCGGATTTTTTTCGGTCATTTTCTGATTTTTCCCGATTTTTTCCGTTTTTTTTCAGAATTTTTGGGATTTTTTGCAAAATTTATCGCATGCGATTTTCGCACTTTTGCATTTTGGGGCGCGCTTAAAGGGTTTTGCAAAAAATATGACGTACTGGACTTAGTAAAAATCCAACTCCGACCCCTAGAAAAGGGCATATTTTAACATTACGTCGTGCGACGTAAGGGACTTGCCACTTTCATGAAAGTAACGTAAACGACTTGGAAAAAATCGGGAAAAATTTTCAAAAATTCAGAAAAATCAGGAAAAATTGTAAAAATTTCGGAAAAATCTGGAAAATTCAGGAAAATTTCGGAAAAATCTAGAAAAATCCGGAAAATTTATTAAAAATCCCGGAAAATTCAGAGAAAATCCCGGAAAATTCAGAGAAAATCCGGAAAAATTCAGGAAAAATCCGGAAAATTCAGAGAAAATCCCGGAAAATTCAGAGAAAATCCGGAAAAATTCAGGAAAAATCCGGAAAATTCAGAGAAAATCCCGGAAAATTCAGGGAAAATCCCGGAAAATTCTGGAAAAATCCGGAAAAACCCGGAAAACGCAGGAAAAATCCAGGAAAATTCTGGAAAAATCCGGAAAATTCAGGGAAAATCCCGGAAAATTCAGGGAAAATGGAATACCCCCAATAAAAACACAATGTTTTTCCTCGACTCGTTTATTTCAGAAGCTTCAAATACTTGGTTATGTCAGCAGACTCCCATGTCGATTCGCAAAGAACTTCACGTCGTGCTCCGTAAAATAAATATATTTTTTCCTTTGCGAATCGGCACAGGCGTATAACGGTAGCTTTATTTGAGGGCACTTGGTGAAGATGCGTATAACATTTCCACACATTTTTTACTTGCTTTTTAGTATTTTTTTTTAATTTTTGCATTCATGTTTTAGTTTCTTTGTTCGATTTTTCTTCGAACTGCGTATAACGTTGCTAGCAAGTACCATTTTTTTTGTAAATGTGTTTTAATTTTCTTTTTCATTAATATTTGTATTTTCTCGAATAGGCTCGTAGCGTAAGCTATCTAGACCATTCTTTACGATCGTTATACGCAATTCATATATATATCTTTTCTGTCGTCTCGGAAAACGTTTCAAAAGCGCTTTTCAAAGCATTTCCCGAAACACGAACCGCTTATTTGCGACGATGGTGTGTCGTATGGTTGATGTGGTTGTGGATCGTGGGTGTTGTCTGGTTGGGTGTCAAGTAGTGGAGATGGTGGGCACTGGAGTGCTAGGCAGGATGGCTGAAAACAGGACCTGAAAGAGGACTGGATTATCGTGCGGAGGGATCACATACAAGTCGAGGGATCACACTGGACAACGAGAACTGAGCAGAGGATGCTACAGAAAAGGAGGGGTTAGTTGGTAGACGGATCAAAAATGAAGCAGGAAACTAAGGGATCTGGAAGGTTAATCTTCTCTTGTATGTGGCGGAGCTTCTTGGCTGTGGCCAGTCCGGGGATGGACTCGATGGTTTCCTGCTTGCGTATCCAGTTCAGGGGGCAGCAAAGACCCTTGACGGAGCGGACCAACTGGCGGAGGGCTGTTTTTGATGGCGTATCTGGCTCAAGAATAAGTCTGGCATGCTATTTTAGCTATTGTCTGATTCACAATTTCTGGTTTCCAGTAAAGAAACTTGCCTTTGTCTTTGTTTTGTTTTATCTGCAAGAGCTTTTCATGTTTTCAGCGATTGTATTCATTCATAAGCAAAAGTGTGATCGGCTGCCTTGGCAAACCAGCTGTGGGTCGATCGACTCACCCACAAAGGGTTTTGTTTAGTAGTATTCTTTTTTACACTTTTTGCTCACAAAGCGTACATCTTTTCAATCTTTTTTCAAAGCTCTCGTTTATAACTTGGCACTGTTTCGTGCTGCGAACATGAGCGGCTCGTAGAACATTTTGAGTTACTTGTTGATACTTTTTTTGGGGTAGGGTTAGACAAAGCCACTCTTGAGTTACTGGAAACCGAAGCAAGATCAATGGATCAGGAGCAGAACGTTTAAATTTGAACAAATGCCAATGAATCGTGACTCGTTCTTGAGAAGGATGTTTGGTGACGTGAATGGTGTCAGTTGGCTCATCCGACATAGAAGTCAGTACTCCCCACGAACCTACGCAGTGGCAGTTTCTTCTTCGACAGGCTTCTTGGCTTCGCTTCACTTTAATAGTGGACCCAGCGCCATGCCAGAATAAGTCCTGTTTTCTTCAGTCTACGCGTTAGTCCTCGGGCAGGGCAACTTCCTGACGAATCGTTTGGCATCTTCTGAAACCTCTGAAATGTTAGCTTCTCTGGCCAGAAATGTGTCTTGATGGTTAGTGAGTGGGTGATGTTACGATGACACATATAGGAAATTGATCAGGGAGTAGTTTTTGACATCTTTGCGAGGGGTTATAGAATCTGGTATGGTTTATAGGAGCCCCGCTGCTCTGACCGATGTCCCCCCGGTGGTGGCGGTGGGCAGCCAGGACTCCAAGGTGTCCGTGAGTGCGGTTAGGGCGTGCATGCGTGCGTGGGGGAACCAGAGATTCATTTACGTATCTTTCGACACGTTCTGTTTCGTACTGTTATGGGGGGGTATGTCGTTACTGCTCTTTTTGGCCTTGCAGCCCGCCCGATGGCCGCTACTTTCTTCCGCTCGTGCTGCAAACGTCTCACCAGCGCGACAGAGATATCAATTAGAAGGAGAGGGAGCTACTCTCCGTGCCACTGCTCGTGCTTTGTCTCGCTCGCATCCACGTGCCACTACACACGCGAACGATAGAAGTATGCGGAACGCTTCGTCTCGAGGGCGTGTGGCGCCAAGCAGATGCTCTGGATCCGGTCTCTCTCGCTCCTGGTCAGACATTTCCACCGCAAGCGTTCTCGTGTCCCCAAAGTCCGGGACTTCATCATGGCCACGGCGTGACTGCAAGGTTCTCACGGTTATTGGTAGAATCCGCCCGGCCCGCCACAGCCCAGGTTGCACCACTCGCACCCACGGAGCCCGACTACGCCGACGCGTCTCCTCTTGCGGCAGAGGAGGCGCCACCAGGGAGGAATCGGTTCAGGGGGGTTCTCTTACTCTTTGATGGGCTTCTCGAAGTTTATCACTTGATGAATGTGGCGGTGCTAGTGTGGGTGAAGGGCTGGTTCTGGCCTCGGAAGCTGGGAGGCGTTTTCGGAACTGATCTGGGCCAGGAAGGTGCCTCTGCCGTAGGACTCCACTTTTCACACATCACGAGTCGTTCATTTTGTTCACTTGAAAAAAAAACAGAGTAAGAAAGGGCACTCAGATGGGTTTCCGAGACTCACGAGGACCATGGCGCTGGGGGCAGCGCTCGTCGGCGACTGACACTCGGCACTGCATCGGAGGCCCGGACGTAGCCTCGGTCCCTGCACTCAGGTAGGTATACTGCGGCCTCAGGTAGACGTGTCCCTATCGGTCCATCCCCTAATTCGTCTGGGTTCGCTTCCCAGGGTTTTTCCCAGGCAGCTGCTGACCCGATTTTCAGGATCCTTCTGGATATCCTTCGTACTTGGAATTTGCATTGTTGTTTTCGGGCCCGTGCATCTTAGAAGCCTGTTTCTCCTAGGGTTTCTGCAGCTCTGCTGGCAATGCCGTTTAATTAAGCATTTTTTCGCATTACGAAGCGTTAGAACGTTGGCTATTATTTGCAAAACGTCAACTTGATTGGGCTCAAATAGTTATGCTCTTGTTAAAGTACGTTAAAATCTATCAAAAAGGGCCAATCTTCAGGCTTAGTAGCACTTTGGAAAAAAAATATATGAAATTTTCCTGAGGCCGGGCCGCTTGTTGCGACTTTCCGTCGCGATTTTCGCTATCTCATTGAAAATTTGTCGGCGAAGGGTCGGCAGCGTTGCCGTTTAATCCAGAATTGAGCTGGGGAGTACAGTACTGCAGGGGAGAGCCCCTTCCCGACGACGCCTATGGCCTGGTTAGCTTTTGCGTCGTTTCCACGTAACGGGTCTTTGTGGCAAGCTTCTTGGGCGACTTCTTGGCTTATTTTCAGGTTCCTTAGAGCCTCCACTTCTAATCAGTGTCACAAAATTGTACTTTCGGCTCTTTAATCGTTTTTAAAACCAAAAACAGGACCACGATCGTGCGCACTAAACACACCTCACCACGAGACCTGTTTTCGGCGATGTGGCAAGGCCGGCCGATGGCTGTTAAGTTAACAGGCCTGGAAATGTAAATAACATTTGAGTTTAAATTGGAGGTATTGAGCTTTTTTAAGTTTTGTTCAAAGAACTAAGTGTTAAAATTAAAAATTAGTGCTAAAAATTAAATCAAAGAGAAGCTTACCCATTATTATAAGAATTTATAGACCTCCTTTGGCTTTGGGAGACCTATAGCTGTGGAAAATAAAGAAAATTAATTAAACAAAGTTTCTAAATTAAATCAGAAAAATGTGAAATATTAAAATTAAAAAGGGTGTTAGTCTCTTTTCTAGTCTATTATCTATCTCTATTACTGATTGATTGTAAGACTCGTGTTTAAAATATAACCATTAAAAAGAAACTCTACTTACATTTCAAAAAATTGAATTATGGCGCGGACCTGAAAACAATCAAATACTTATATGATTCCTACTGACTGCTACAATATTCGGTTACAATTCCTTGCTGCAACATAGTTTTCGTGAATTATGATTCTATGATGTTATGTAAACAATATTCGAGATATATTAGTATCAAAACCGAGTGGCTGGCTCGGATCGGAGTATAAAAAGTATTTACAAACAATTTGATAAAAAAGCAACCGCATAGACGAACATAATCGGAGATATACAAGTAAATGCGAACAAAAATAAAATAAATACAGGGGCGCTTAAGACTAAATGCAAGTAGGGGCGGACGCGGGGATTGGAGGAGGCTCGATGCTCGTGGGGCGTAAGTACGGATGCGGGCGCGGCTCACAATCAGGCCTCGGAGAAGTCGTTGTCGTAGGCGTGGTTGCGATAGGCTCCGTATCCCGGTTCCGCGTCCATGCCGCTGGGAAGGCGTGGCAGCGGCTTTCCTCTAGATGATCTCGAAGATCCGGATACCCTAGAACCCGGCGATTCTGTTTCCCGGACCGCGGGCCGGGGCTTGGAAGGTGACGACGGCCCGCAGTTGGAGTGCTCATCGGATTCCTCGCAGAGATTCTTGTACTGGTAGCTGCGGGCCAGCCACAGGAAGATCATCATGTCCACCAGCATGAGGCAGGCGAAGAGGGCGAACTCGCCGGACTGCGAGCTGGTGAACTTGAACTCGGCGATGACCACCACGATCATGTTGCCGATGGCCACCGAGAGCAGCCAGCAGGCCTGCAGGACGCTCTTCATGCTGGGCGGCGCCTGGGTGAAGGAGAACTCCAGTCCGGTCACCGAGAACATGATCTCCGCCGCCGTCATGACCACAATCTGGGGCAGCTGCCACAAGATGGACACGGCGCTGGGCGCCACCACCTCGAGTAGGTTATATTGCTGCAATGCAATAAGGGAAGGAGGAAGGGATAGTTATGATGGTATCCTTTAACGAACCACACACTTACGTAGCCCTCCTTGGCGTTGCCTCCGACCACCAGGCTGTAGAGGCCGCCCTCCTTGGTCTCGAAGCTGGCCGCCTTGTGGCCGTTGATCACCACCTCGCCGTAGCCGGGGCTGATCTTGTACAGCTGCGACAGGTTCCTGTTGATCATGACGAGGGGCTCCAGGGACGAGGCCGATGCCTTCAGGAGCACAGAACCCTCGTCGGCGGGCGTGTTGAGCAGCGCCCTCACCATGGGCGGGCTGCTGGCACTCGGAGGCAGCTCCAGGCCGTCGGCGAACTCCAGGAGCTTGTCTCCGGCCAGGAAGTAGCTAACAGACTTGCCAGGGCGCAGCCGCAAGTTGCCAGTGATCTCGGGGCACTTTCCAGAGGGGGCCTGGGCCTTGAACTCGTACTCCTTGGACTCCGGCACGAACAGCGAGAGGTCCGCCCACATGCCCAGAGGCTCGATCGCTCGCGGCAGCTGCTCCGGCGACGCCCCCAGGCCGGAGGTGAACTCGTACTTGCAGGGCATCCCGTTGTAGAGCCGCAGGTGGCCGATGTCCCGCTCCACAGGGGCAGTGGCGAAGGCCGCCTGCTCCATCTTCATCTCCAGGGCGGCGGAGAAGAAGAAGCCCAGGGCGGCCAGCAGCAGGCCGATGGTGAGCTTCTGCAGCGGTCGCCGGATGCCGACCACGCGGAGCATCGGGTAGACTATGTAGTCGAAGAGCGGAATGAAGGCCAGGATCAGCAGCGGGTTGACCACCTGCATCTGGTCGGGCTTGATGTGGTAGCCCAGCACCTTGCCGTCCATCCGGGTGGCCTGGAAGGTCCAGCGCGAGCCCTGCTGGTCGAACAGGGCCCAGAACACGGGGAAGGGGAGGTAGAGCCGCAGGATCCGGGCCAGGCACTTGGTCTCCTCCACCAGCTTGGAGCCCACTGTCGGCTTGGCGTAGTCCAGGAAGTTCGCCTCTGGCTCGGAGTTGCGGCGCTTGCACCAGCCCCGGAAGGAGTCGGCGATGCACTTGGAGACGCCGAAGATCATGTTGCCCGCCGGGGGCTGGCAGCGGTAAAGGCGCCTCCCGGCTACGAAGATCAGCACCGAGACGATCATGAGGATGGCGGGCACCCCGAAGGCCAGCGAGAAGCAGTCCTGCTCGCCGAAGCAGTGGATGTCCGCCCGCAGGATGGGGGTCACCGTCGTGGAGATCATCGATCCGGCGTTGATGGCGAAGTAGAACAGCGAGAAGAACTTGGCCAGCTGGAGGCTCTGGGCGGGCAGCGAGAACTGGTCGCCGCCGAAGGCCGAGACGCAGGGCTTGATGCCGCCCGTGCCCATGGCGATCAGCAGAAGACCCACAATGGTAACAGAGCTGGGGATAGAAGGAAAATAAGCACTCTGTCTGGTGGTAAAAAGATGATACTCACTTGGTGGGCATCCCGGGCAGGGGAATGGCGCCAAAGGACACCACCATGGCGCCCAGGCTGTAGACGAGCGACAGGTAGAGGATGGTCTTGTACTTGCCCAGCCAGCCGTCGGCGATGAGGGCTCCTATCAGGGGGAAGATGTAGACCAGCATGGTGAAGATGTGGAACAGCACCGTGGAGGTCTCCTCGTTGTAGCCCAGCTTGTTGGTGAGGTAGAGCACGAGGATGGCTGGAAGCAGAGAGATGGGATTGCAAGTGGCCGGGGACAGTGGACCGGAGGTCCTGGGGAGTCACTCACTGCGCATCCCGTAGTAGTTGAAGCGCTCGCAGAACTCATTGCTGATGATGAAGCCCACCGACTTGGGGTACGGGAGGGGGGCCTGGAATTGGAAATCGGTTTTAGTTTCCTAATCAGATCCATCCCCCAGTACCGCGCCGAGACTGGGGGCCCACGTACACCCCATTAGAGGCCAATTGGCCGTGGAACACCAGATAGTACCAGTCTATGCGGCTCGGCATGTCTATTCCGCGGTTTCTCAGACATTCCCATTGTCTCACGTCGGGCGGCGGTCGTCGAAACTTTCTACCCATCTCCGCCCTCCGCCCTCCGCCTCATGTTCTGACAAAGAACAGCCCATAAATTAGCGTTTTTATTCAGCGCTTTGTAGGGCCCACAACTCGTAACTCTCCAATAGGTGGGCCAGGTGCTCTACTATACGATTGGATTGGGTTTGGAACTAGCACTTGGAAGTGGAGCTTTGCGGAAAGTATAATTACTCGCCTACGAATCCCAGCCCCTATCCTGGCGCCTCACTACTATCCTATCTCCGCTGGTGCCTAGGGTATTCCAGTGCCGGACAGGTGGGCCCGCCCCTTATCGCTCCTACGGCCATTCTCATGGTAATTGGCCTTTCTGCCGTCGCCGAGTCTCGTCTAGCTGTCGTTTGGCTTTCGGTTTTGATGTGCTTCGCTTTGTTTTGGCGTCTGGGCTTTGTTTTGGTTCGGTTTGCAGCGTCTCTTGGCCAAGGTGAGCAACGGAATGCAAACGGGTTTCGCCGCCGGAGTATCTAGTACATCGCTCTGCCCCTCATCCTCTGCCGCGGCGATTGAGAATTCCGCGCACACCGCGGCCTAGGCCAAGCGCTCGCACTCACCGTTGCGGATTTGCCCGCCCCTCCGGCCTCTGCTCCGCTGCCTCCGCTGCCTACGAGTGGCATAACCGTAGCTTGTTGGTGCTTTATGTAACGTTGCTCCGTTGGGGCCGTAGTGGGATTCGAGCGGACCGACTGCCGTCTGCCGGAGACTGCGTTCGGCGTGGAACTAAGAATCCCCCGCCGCTTGGCCCGAGCTTTAAAGATCGATCTCTGGTCCGCTGCCTCCCCCTCTCCTTCTCTCCCCTGGGGGGTCAATAAATTTACAAACAAACAAAGAGGAGCCGGCCTGGGAGGCTGCTGGGGAGTCGGGGGGAGAGTGAGATCGCGGCTCCAGCTGATTACTGCCCAGTGATGGGCGGCAGATGCTTCCAGACACAGTCTAGACTTAAGCCGGAGAGTCGGAGCCGGAGGTAAAGTTGAGGGGCAGAAAAGGGGGGGAGCCAGCTCAGGAGGCTAATATCATTCCCCTCTCAAATTATGCAGTAAACGAGTCTGATTCTTGTTTTGATTCTCGTTTCGCTAATTAATTCAATCAATTCGCGGGCAATAAAAGGACTTTTGGCCATTTGACACACATTTCTCGCCCGCTCGAGGCCGTCCAAGGTCGACCGCCTCGCCGATGCGAGCAACAGCCTTGAAAGAAGAAGCAGCAGCACGAGCGCAACTCAATTGGGCTCAGAACGCCGAGGGGGCAGGGGCAGGGGGGGCCTTCCAGTTTGCTTTCCAGTACTTTCCCAATTGATGACCGAAAGTGATGATCGGCTGTCTCTCTCCGCTCTTCTCTTTCCCCACTCTGACTGATTTCTTTTTGGCCTTCCAGTTCTGCCCCCCCTTCGCCCCATCGTTCTGCCACCTTCCTACCTTCCATAGCTCCCTCCCATTTACCGTTCCACAGTTTTCCATCTTTGGCTACTCACCGCATTCTTTGCCTCCACTTCTTTCGACTCCTCCTGGAGTTGGCCGCTTTTACCGTTATCCCCGCTCATTATGGCTTCGCTCTGTTTTAAGTCGCAGTTCCTTGCCCTTTAATTGCTCCCCAAGCACATAGTTGACGAAAAAAGGGACAAGAACAATTGCCACAAATTCCAAACTGCTTTGGAATTTTATCGAAAGTACACACAAAACGAACTGTAAAAATATTTCACTTTTTGCACTGATTTGCGGACAGGTGTAATTTAGACGCGACGCGAGACGATAAACGAACGGTTGGAGACTAGACGGAGGCGGAGACGGAGACGGGGACGGACGGCTGCTGGGCTGAGCCACGTTGTCGCCATAAAACAGCAACGATAAATGATGCGCTGCCCTCCGGTAAGCTGCGCTTTTAAAGCTGCGCTCGCGGATGCAGCAGCGCAGCCGAAAAACCGAACCAACCGAAAGTAAAAAGGGGAGCAAGAACCAAAATCAAATTCAATTTGAAGTGATAAGTGGGTGGGGGAGCGAGAGCAATATATGTACGAACTTGGCTGTGGTGGAGTGTGAGGAGTAGGGAAAAAGAGCTCACCTAGCTGAGCTAAGCTTTGCTCTCTTTGGATACCTCGCTGCCTCCCACTCTCTGGCAAAGAGATCAGTGCAGCCGGCGCTGCTGCAGCATTCTTATTCTTACTGCCCTCCCCCTTTCTGCCCTTTCTCTCATGCTCATTAAAAAGAGAAAGGGGAGCTTTCGTCAGAGTCAAGTTCAATGCCATTCTCTTTGAAATCGCCGGCGCCATCGCCACTGACTAGGGCAGGCGGGGGCACTGGAAAAGGGGACTCGAATTTGGATAATGGAATGAGTATTCCAACGAATGAGTATTTGGATAATCCCTTGAAACAGTTGTTTCTCTAACTTTTGGAAAGTAAATGGATTGTGTCGTAATAGATTTCCCAAGTCAACTCCATCTGGCTCTTTCCAGAGCCTTGCGTGGAAAATAAACAGACTTTCCCTGGACTGGATCACTGATTGCGAAGACTTCCCAAGAACCCACGCTTATCGACCTGGCTAATCTCCGTGTGTCGCTTTCGGGCCTGATCTTATCTCGCCGCGGGTCCTATCGCCCGGATCCTACAGAACCGATCCAAGACCCCTGGTAGAGCGGCCAAGTGCCCCGCTATCGCTATCTCTGTTTGTTTTCTTTACGGCTTCGAGTAATTTGTGGGATATTCCCAGGTGGCCATAAATCCATCTAGTCGTTGAGATTTACGAACCGCATTGGCCTTGTTCGGCCGGCAGATTGGAGCGCCGCTTAGGGTATCCGGCACCAGGTCCCAAATACTGCTGAGGACTCACCTCTTTGCGGGTGGCGGTGCGCCTGTCCCTCCCGATCCTGCCCAGGCCGAGGCTCTTCAGGCTGTCGGAATCATAGTGATATCTCCTCTGCTCCGACCGAGCCAGCGCCATTACTGCCAGGAGAACGTGGTGAACCGGATTCAGTTTCACGAGATTCGCACTCACCCCGACCGAATTCCGAGCCCGCTAGGAACCGACTGAACTCGGAGCTGGAGGCGCCGCTGCAGCGGGAGCAGCCGGAAGTCCCCGATGAGATATTCCGGTTCCGTTTCGACCTGTTACTCATCCTTTTCAATAATAGCAATGATCTTGTGACAGCTCCGGAAAGGCTACTCTTTTAAGAGGAAACCCCTACATGAGTTTAAGATTTCCATTTCCGATTACCACAGCTCCTGCAGATTCCATCCCAAGGGGTACCCCTTGAAAATTTATAATTTACGGTTTCCCCCACTTCTCCACCTTCGGATGACGATAACTCCCCCAATTTACATCCGATCGGGAAAAGCGATACGTTTCCGTAATCAGGGATTCCAGTAGCTGAATCCCTCATACAACGCTTTTCTTAAATACGGTTTTCATTTTTTTCGAATTTTTCCAAGGGGTACCCCTTGAAAATTTATCATTTACGGTTTCCCCCACTTCTCCACCTTCGGATGACGATAACTCCCCCAATTTACATCCGATCGGGAAAAGCGATACGTTTCCGTAATCAGGGATTCCAGTAGCTGAATCCCTCATACAACGTTTGTCCTAAATACCATTTTCAATTTTTTCGAAATTTTCCAAGGGGTACCCCTTGAAAATTTATCATTTACGGTTTCCCCCATTGCTCCACCTTCGGATGACGATAACTCCTCCAATTTACATCCGATCGGCAAAAGCGATACGTTTCCGTAATCAGGGATTCCAGTAGCTGAATCCCTCATACAACGCTTGTCCTAAATACCATTTTCAATTTTTTCGAAATTTTCCAAGGGGTACCCCTTGAAAATTTATCATTTACGGTTTCCCCCATTGCTCCACCTTCGGATGACGATAACTCCTCCAATTTACATCCGATCGGCAAAAGCGATACGTTTCCGTAATCAGGGATTCCAGTAGCTGAATCCCTCATACAACGCTTGTCCTAAATACCATTTTCAATTTTTTCGAAATTTTCCAAGGGGTACCCCTTGAAAATTTATCATTTACGGTTTCCCCCACTTCTCCACCTTCGGATGACGATAACTCCCCCAATTTACATCCGGTCGGAAAAAGCGATACGTTTCCGTAATCAGGGATTCCAGTAGCTGAATCCCTCATACAACGCTTGTCCTAAATACCATTTTCAATTTTTTCGAAATTTTCCCCTTGAAAATTTATCATTTACGTTTTCCCCCACTTCTCCACCTTCGGATGACGATAACTCCTCCAATTTACATCCGATCGGAAAAAGCGATACGCTTCCGTAATCAGGGATTCCAGTAGCTGAATCCCTTATACAACGCTTTTCTTAAATACGGTTTTCAATTTTTTCGAATTTTTCCAAGGGGTACCCCTTGAAAATTTATCATTTACGGTTTCCCCCACTTCTCCACCTTCGGATGTCGATAACTCCTCCAATTTACATCCGGTCGGAAAAAGCGATACGTTTCCGTAATCAGGGATTCCAGTAGCTGAATCCCTCATACAACGTTTGTCCTAAATACAATTTTCAATTTTTTCGAAATTTTCCCCTTGAAAATTTATCATTTACGGTTTCCCCCACTTCTCCACCTTCGGATGTCGATAACTCCTCCAATTTTCATCCGATCGGGAAAAGCAATACGTTTCCGTAATCAGGGATTCCAGTAGCTGAATCCCTCATACAACGCTTGTCCTAAATACCATTTTCAATTTTTTCGAAATTTTCCAAGGGGTACCCCTTGAAAATTTATCATTTACGGTTTCCCCCATTGCTCCACCTTCGGATGACGATAACTCCTCCAATTTACATCCGATCGGCAAAAGCGATACGTTTCCGTAATCAGGGATTCCAGTAGCTGAATCCCTCATACAACGCTTGTCCTAAATACCATTTTCAATTTTTTCGAAATTTTCCCCTTGAAAATTTATCATTTACGTTTTCCCCCACTTCTCCACCTTCGGATGACGATAACTCCTCCAATTTACATCCGATCGGAAAAAGCGATACGCTTCCGTAATCAGGGATTCCAGAAGCTGAATCCCTTATACAACGCTTTTCTTAAATACGGTTTTCAATTTTTTCGAATTTTTCCAAGGGGTACCCCTTGAAAATTTATCATTCACGGTTTCCCCCACTTCTCCACCTTCGGATGACGATAACTCCCCCAATTTAAATCCGGTCGGAAAAAGCGATACGTTTCCGTAATCAGGGATTCCAGTAGCTATACCTATACAACGTTTGTCCTTAATACCATTTTAAATTTTTTCAAAATTTTCCAAGGGGCCCCCCTTTAAAGTCCCCTTGAAAACGGTTCGTGAGGAGAAGTAAGGCTTGTGGGGAAAGATCGTGGCCTTATCTGCTCCGATAGGGGCTGTGAGGGCCTTTATCTCACCCACTTGAGCCACTCGGCCCTAGGCAATCGATGGGAAGATACGGATGTGGGGACATGATGGGCCCCGGGGTTAGCTAATCGGCGCAAGGTGCAGTTTGGCAAGCTCGTGCCGAAGATGGATCCGATCTAATCTGGACTGGATCGGCCGAGCGATATGCGGAGGCAGGGTTGGCAAGATCTGGATCAGAATGGAGCAATTCGTGCCAGAGGTGTGCGCCACCAATTGGCCAATTACGGAGCCATGCACTTTGTGTGAGAGCCGCATTCCTCCGGCTGGTAGATAGCTATCCAGGTCCACGGTCTTTAGTGTGTCGACACGCAAGCCCAGTCGCCGGCACAGTCTTGATGGCTTTAATTGAGTGTTACTCAACCGATCGGATCGGATCTGATCGGATCGGACTACAAAGACCAGACACTGGCCACCAGGCACACCATGCAATCTGGGGCCGGGTGACAATCGCAAAATCGAAAGCCAATCGAAAGGGGAAAACAAAAAGTCGCCTTATCGCCCAGTCGAGGACTACCGCCCTCCGCCCTCCTTCCCGGACGGGCAATAATGGCCACCAATAGCACCCACAATGCCAATAACAATGGCACTAATAGTAACAATAACAAAGCCCCCGCCTGTCGGCTATCGGCTATCGGCTATCAGGAATGGGGAATGGGGAATGGGGAATGGGGACTGGGGAGTGGGAATCGGCTATGGCCAATAGATGTTTATACTTGTTTCTGGGCATGGCTATAGTGATGGGCGCTCGTAAATACTGCTCGCGGCTATTGGGCCGCTATCGGGCGGCGATTAAGTCCATAAAACTAATGCGAAAAAAGCTAAAAAAGCGCCACGAGTGCGGAGCCGCGACCGATTAGATGGGGATCGGAAGGATCGCGGGGCAAAGGACCAAAGGGCCTCGGGCTCTGGGAGTCTCTGGGCCCTAATCTCTGGGCCGCTCTCGAGTGGTGCTCATCTGGAGCAGTTTATGGCCCAATAGTGCCAATCATTTGGGGCTTAACAAGTGCTATTTATGCCCCGGAGAGCCCCAAGAAATGCCCGGAGTCACTGCCAGCGTTTATGCGCCCCAATAGCTGATTAGGGCAGTTCTTGGTCTGGATTTTGGATGGGAAACAGCTCCGGGTACGGCATGAACCCTCCCGGCTTTTATCAATTGATTTCATTCCCCTGCGAGACACTCTCGGATCCCTGAATTACGGCCGTAGCTGGCCGAGATCTGCAAGTAATGGCCTGAGATAAGCGCCGTGATGGCAAAAATATTTGGTTAGTGACTAGGCGATTCCTCCCGCCCCTCGGAGGAAGGCAGACGGGGCGTGGCACTCCCCCGATAAGAGGGATAGTTTGGGGAAAGCCATCGGGCGATCTCAGAAGGGCTTACAAGCTAGAGCTAGATCTAGAGCTAGAGCTATTAGGGATAGGATGGCACTCGTCCTGCCCAAGATGGCCCCTGGCATGGTGGGGTGGGGTGGGGTGGGGTGGGGTGGATGAGGGGCCATAAATAACGGCAACGCAAACAGGCCGGAGCACTCGTCCAGGCCGGTGGGTAAGCAAACACCGGCCGTAAATACCTGACAGCGGCTGTCGGCTGTCGGCTGTCGATAACATGGCGATTAGGCTTATCACCAAATCGCTTATCCCTTATCGGCCGGGCGACGCTTTTGTCATCCTCCGAAGCACGCGCGCAGTCGCAGCGCCAGAGGCAGCGGCAGCGGCAGCGGCAGCGTGGCTCGGAGTCGGAGTGGCTCGGAGAAACCGGCGGCGGCTTCTTGGCAAAGCCACCTCGCTCGGTCGACTTCAGTCTGAGGCTGTCGATCGCCGGGGACGGACTTGAAAGCGCATCGGCTCGAGAACCAACAGCGTGCCCCTTAATCCGTACCGTACCGCGCCGTAGTTTTTTGTTTTTTTGCAGTTTGAAAGCTAAATGTTTTGATGTGAGTTGTGAGTTGTGAGTTGCGAATGGCAATTGTCGCCTTTCAATAGCGGTGACTCGAGCAGTGACTCGAGGAGGAACAATCGGCCGGAAAAGTGAAACCAGAAGCAGCGGCTGGCGAACCCAAAGGCACGGCCCATTGCCTCGCCCCAGCTGGGCTCTTGACCAGACCAGGTCCCAGCCCAGGTGGCCCTTGTTTTCGCCAAAAGCACTTCTGCCGCGTTTATGCAACCGCTCCAATCCGATCTCCAATTAAATAATATATTTCTCTTCGATTTCAAGTGCCGCGCCACGGATGAGAACCGGCCCCCACAATGACGGATAAAGACAATGGTATTGCTATGCTCCACTCTCTAATTACTGCCTTAGTTCCCCAGCTATACGGATCGCTCAACCCGGTCCAGGTCCAGGTCTTGTGACACCTATTTTCGATTTTCGAGGGGGTCTCGTAGTATCTCGAGTGCCCGAGTGAGTTGCACTTTGTGGCCAGAAATGGCCAGGAAGCTCTAGTGACGCATTAGTTGCCCTATCTAGCTCCTGCTGGGAAGAACTGCAAGGGAAGGCCCTACTCCCAGCCAGGAAGGCCGGATAGCATCTGAGAAAAGTCCCCCAAGCGAGAGCATTACTTGATTTATGGACGCGAACCCAGAAGACCTTGCCCCTATCAGAGAAATATAGGCCGTGAGGTAACGCCTCGCGGAGTCGTAAAGATTAGTCCCGGTACCTGGAGAACAATCTCCCTCCGGGCACCGGCTCTCGCCTGCAAATCTAATCGCCCCGATAAGCGCCTTCGAGTGGCCACCTTCCCCTGGCGCTCCTCTGCTGGCCCCGGGCCAGAACTGCCAAAATCGGCCGAACCGGAGTCGGAGGCCTTGCCGATATTGACATTCATCGCGCCTCCCACCCACCACCAAATTGCGGCCGATTTGGCGAGTCTCTGCACTCGAAAAAATGGGTATGCCAACTGGTTGGACGGCCGAGGGCCTGCGCCGCTACTTTTCTCTCGGTGTACCCTGCACTTCAATGTCATCTAAGGCCTGGCCTGGCCTAGCCTCGGCTCATTTGCATACTAGCTGCTCCGCGGGTTTGGGGGTCTGGGATTTCTCATTCGATCGCCGCTTTCGGTATTCCCCCCACGAGCACTGAGCGCTCGCTCCCAGCTAGCTGCAATTAGTGAGCAACGCGAAAGGCATCCATCAATCAGTCAGTCAATCAGTCAGTCAGTCAGTCAGTCAGTCAGCCAGTCAGTCAGCAGTTCCGAGCCAGAACCGATATCTGAAATAATTGCCAAGTACGGGCCATTGCCAGGCCCAGCGACGGGTACTTCGAATCAAAGCTACCGAATAGACGCGCCGGTATCGGCAGATACACACACTTATCTGACAGATAGCTCTGCTTCCTCCCCGACATGTGTAATTAAAAACTGGGCCGCGTCTCTGTTCGGGCCAACACCATCGCTTCGGGCCGCTATCAGCCATCGCTTACCGGAGAGCCATAAAGTCCCAGCCCGACAGGCAGTCTCCTCCCACTTCTCCCACTCCTAGCCCCCGTCCCCGGGGCTAATCGCTTGTAAATCAGTTGGCCAGCCGGATATAGACCGGATAAGGGATCTACTTTTAGCCACGGCGATTATCCGCAGATCGGGATGGGATGGCGGCCACATTAGCCACTCGGCGCGTAATGGAGCTGCTGGGCCTGCGATAGCGAGGTCGGATCTGATAACGCCGAGGAGTTGCGTCATGGGCGTGGAGCTTTGCGATCGGAGCGGAGCACGTACGCACTTGGACCTGGAAGGCCTTCGTCCTTAGCCTCTCTTGGGGAAGGGGGCTCTGGGGGGGACAGCCCCGAGCGATCCATTCACGACATTGACCCAGATCCCAAGTGCGCCGCTCAATGAATCGAGTGAGTGGCCTTACTGCCATCGACGGCCACTCGAGACGGCCCCTGCCGGCACCTGCTCCGGAGTACGCCGGACTTCAAAACGGCCACCGCAGCGGGTCACTGCTGTACCTGCTGCTGCGGACCTCCAGATAACGCCGTACATGCTAATGGCGTGGCTGGAGAGGGGTGTGGTTTATGGCGGCGTGTGACGGCTGCCATAAAGGCCGATAAGCCATCGATGGATTAGCCCCGCCGATCTAGGGTCCCTCCCACCTCCCCCCTCAGCCATCAGCCATCAGCCGTCAGCCGTCAGCTGTCCTCTTCCTGGTCCGTCGATCCGTCGATCAGATCCAGTTCCAGCGACAGCGACAGCGACGGCTTTCCATTTCCGTCAGCCGGCGCCCTACATGGCCATGACCAAGGCTGGGATGCACTCGGCTGCAATTGGGCACGCAGATGGACATGACCATGTGGGAATGACGGGAAAGCCGCCGTGACAGCGCACCAGTGCCCAAGTCGGGCAGCCGTCCACGCAGGCCTTTATGGGCGGCTGGGTTATCTGACAGCGTCCGTAATGCCCCGAGATTTATGCCCGGACCGAGAATTCACACGCCCGCGGGTGAGGGCTGGCCAAATATAGAGCGGCTCCCGCGCCTTATCGGCCACGGAGGTGTCAAGCACAAGGCCACAAATCTCGGCAGCCCAGCTTTCTGCTTTTTACCCGTTCTGATGAAATCTCCCGGGGATCATCTCGGGGCCCGCAAGCTCGCTCCGGCCAGACGCAATGGAACGCCCGGCAGAGCAGGTTCCGCTCCTCGGTGGGCCCCCCTCGACCCTTGACGGGACACCCTCGCTGGCGAGATAATCTCTAACCTGGTGTCTTCTCTCGTCCCCAGAAATTCAGCCAGCTGCCGAGCCCGTCGCTCAGGCGGAGGTCGCTCCCACGGCAGCTGTGATCCCGGACCCCCAGCCCGGACCCAGTGAAGACCCAACTCCCGTGCCAGATGCCGCACCCGATGCCGCACCTGTTGTCCCAGAGCCCCAGGCTCCAGTGGCGGAGCCAATGCCTGAGGCCCCGGCCGTCGAGGAGCCGGCCAACGGCAAGGCGGACAGGAAGCTGCCCGAGATCGCCGCGCAGCCGGAGCAGAATGGCAAGGACGCGAAGCCCGATCCCGATGCGAACGGAAAGGAACTGGTGCAGCCGAGCGACTTCAAGAACGTGTCCGAGGCGGAGGGGCAGCAGAAGGTGAGTGTGCCCGGTCGGAGTGCTCCAAGCCACCACCCCCAACTAATCCACGTCCTTGCGCGATCCCCCAGAAACTGCCGTACCCCAAGTCCGTGTTCTTCATCATCAGTAACGAGTTCTGCGAGCGCTTCAACTACTACGGAATGAGAAGTAAGTGATCCCCGAACTCCCGATGCTCCCGAAGTCCGAGAAGCTAACCCCTCTCCCTTAACGCCTCACCCCAGCTGTCCTGGTCCTGTACCTGAGCCACGCCCTGAACTACTCCGACGACAACGCCACCGTCACCTTCCACATCTTCACCATGTTCGTTTACTTCCTGTGCGTCTTCGGCGCCATCATCTCCGACTCCTGGCTGGGCAAGTTCAAGACGATCCTGTACCTCTCGCTGGTCTACATCTGCGGCTCGGTGCTGCTCACCCTGGGCGCCATCGGACCCCTCAACCTGCCCATGGAGACGTTCACCATGCTGGGCCTGGCCCTGATCGCGCTCGGCTCCGGCGGCATAAAGCCGTGCGTGGCGGCCTTCGGCGGGGATCAGTTCAAGGTGCCGGAGCAGGTCAAGCAGATCACCTCGTTCTTCTCGCTCTTCTACTTCGCCATCAACTCCGGGTCGCTGATTTCCACCACGGTGACCCCGATCCTGCGCGAGGACGTCTCCTGCTTCGACGATATCAACTGCTATCCGCTGGCCTTCGGCGTGCCCGCCGTGCTGATGGTCATCTCCGTGGTGATCTTCGTGCTGGGCCGCTCCATGTACAAGATGAAGCCGCCGGCCGGCAACATGGTCGTCCTGGTGAGCAGCGCCATCTGGACCGCCCTGACCACCAAGTGCAAGGAGAAGAAGACCAATCCCCGCCAGCACTGGCTGGACTACGCGGACGTCAAGTACGACCGCCAGCTGATCGAGGACGTCAAGGTGCTGATGCGGGTGCTCTTCCTCTACCTGCCCCTGCCCGTGTTCTGGGCACTGTTCGACCAGCAGGGCTCCCGCTGGACCTTCCAGGCCACCCGGATGGACGGCGACATGGGCTCCTGGAACATCAAGCCCGACCAGCTGCAAGTGCTCAACCCCCTGCTCATTCTGCTCTTCATCCCGCTGTACGACGTGGCCTTCTACCCCGCCCTCCGCCTGGTCGGCATCCGGCGGCCGCTGCAGAAGCTCACCATGGGCGGCATCCTGGCCGGCATCGCCTTCATCATCTCCGGCGTGGTGGAGCTCAACCTGGAGGTGAGTAGTTAGCCCGCCATACCCTGTCTCTGCACCGGCTCTAGCCCCAGCCCCAGCACCTGCACTCACTCCTGCACCTGCCTCGCTTCCCTCACTCTCACACACTCTCTCTTTCTCGTTCTCGTTCTCGTTTCTCGTTGCACGCCCGCTCCCCCGCTCCAGAAAACCTATCCCGACCTGCCCTACAGCCAGAACGCCCAGCTGCGCGTCTTCAACAGCCAGCCCTGCGACTACACCTTCACCTCCAATATGGAGGGGGCGCAGAGCTTCCTGGTGCCCGCCAGGGACGTCTACACCAACAAGGACCTCTCCGTGGGCGACTCCTTCGCCCTCTCCTACACGCTGACGACCACGGATGCTAACTGCAATTCCTACCCCCAACAGTCCCACCAGCTCACCCAGGAGACCGCCTGGTCGCTCTTCCTCAACCCGCAGAACACCACCAGCAATCCCTTCTGGCTGCCGGACTTTGTGGACAAGCCCAGCCAGAGCTATCCGCTGGTCCGGATACTGGCCAACGTTCCGTTCACCCACAAGGTCACGTTGCTCAGCAACAAGGGCGAGGTGGCCTACGAGGAGCTGGCCAGGGAGATGCTGCTCACGCGGGTGAACACCGGCAACTACGATGTCATTGTGGACGAGACAATCGTGACCTCCTTGCACTTCAGCACCGGCGGAGTGTACACGCTCATGCTGTGGGAGGACAATGTGGACAAAAGGTTCGACTTCAAGCTGCTGGAGATCACCGAGCCCAACTCGATGAGCATCCTGTGGCTGATCCCCCAGTACGTGGTGATGACGCTCGGCGAGGTGATGTTCTCGGTCACCGGGCTGGAGTTCTCCTACGCCCAGGCGCCGCCCAGCATGAAGAGTGTCCTGCAGGCCTGCTGGCTCCTGACGGTGGCCTTCGGCAACGTCATCGTGGTCATCATCGCGGAGGCGGCGCTCTTCGACTCCCAGGCGGACGAGTTCTTCCTCTTCGCCGGGCTCATGTTCGTCGACATGCTGATCTTCATGTTCATGGCCTACCGCTACCAGCCCAACAACCCCGTCAAGGACGAGGACGAGACGCTGCCCCTGACGGGATCGGCGGAGCCGTCGGCGCCACCCGCCGCCCTCGACGGCGGCGTCGAGAACAAGGGCAAGGAGATCAGCAAGGACGAGTAGTCCGAGTGGCGCCCCGCGCTCTGTATTATATGTATTTGTATTGTATTTCTACCGTAGACGTGTGTGTGTGCGTAGTCCTAGTGGTCTCTGTCCCATCCTGGCCAGCCCCGCGCTCCAGGCCCTTGTTGCACCTGACCAGACCTCCACCAAATGTTAACCAATAAAAGAAACCTACCGATATACTCTTCCGCTCTTCCGCTCTGCCGCTCTGCGATGTTTGTGTGTCCTGTCGCCCGTATCCCGTGTGTCCTGTGTTTGTCTCTCCTGCCTGAGCTCCCAGAACACCCTCCTCCTTCTAGAACACCTACCCCGAAGTAGCCTCGGGCGGATACACCCAGCTGCGGGTCTTCAGCGGCATCCCCGAGTGCGAATACCGCTTCACCACCAACCTGGGCGCCCGGGAGAGCTTCACCCTGCGGGGCCTGGACTTCTACTCCTCGGGGAGCGTGGCCACAGGACCCGAGGGCATCTTCACCCTCACCTACACGGTGGAGGGCCTGACCGAAGGTAGGTACCACCAGATCCCAGTCCCTTGGAGCCCTGGCGACCTCAAGTCTTCCGCACCGCAGGTTGCCAGGTTCTGGAGGGCGGCACCCAGCAGCTGTACGAGGCCACCGCCCACAGCCTCTTCCTGCGCCCCGCCCACACCATCTCCAAGTACTGGTACGAGGACGACGTCCAGAAGTCCAACCGATCCAGGGCCCTGGTCCGCACCCTGGCCAACCTGCTGGCCACCACCCGCGTGGTCTGGTCGGAGGAGCCCTCCGGCAACGTGGCCCTCGACCTGGCCGCCCGCAACCACGATCTCTACGAGCTGCCCACGGGTGCCTACAACGTCCAGGTGGCGGAGCACCCGCTGGCCAGGGTGGAGCTGCGGGCCGGCGGGGTGTACGTCCTGGCCATCGGCCAGAGCCGGTCTGAGGGCTTCGTGTCCGAGCTGCTGGAAGTTACGCCCCCGAACTCGATGAGCATGCTCTGGCTGGTGCCCCAGTACGTGGTGATGACGCTCGGCGAGGTGATGTTCTCGGTGACCGGCCTGGAGTTCTCCTACTCGCAGTCCCCGCCCAGCATGAAGAGCGTCCTGCAGGCCTGCTGGCTCCTGACGGTGGCCTTCGGCAACGTCGTGGTGGTGGTGGTGGCGGAGGCCAAGTTCTTCGACTCCCAGGCCAGCGAGTTCTTCCTCTTCGCGGGGTTGATGTTTGTGGACATGCTGGTCTTCATGGTGATCGCCTTCTACTACATTCCCTACGACGAGGAGGCGGCCTACGCCGAGCGGCTGAGGGAGAGGCTGCGGGAGCTGGAGGAGGAGCGGGAGCGGAAGCGGAAGCGGATACGGCGGCAAGAGCAGGAGCAGTGGAGCGACTTTGACAGCTTCAGGAACGATGAATAGTCTCTTCAGTTACGAAAGCCAGCTATATAATTGTACCCAGTTCTATCATTAACCTATTAAATGCATAATCTAAAAAGTTATTGTTTTAATTTTCAAATTTAAAAGTTTCACCCCGAAGGAAGCTTTAGTGTTGCCACCCTTGGATAACATTCTGTTACGGCTCTGTTAAAAGCTTAGTGCTGGTAAACAGATGGAGCTTACTGTTGGAAAAAATACTAAAATAAAGTCGGTATTTTAGATTATATATATCGATATATCGATATGAGTATACGTTTATAAACACTAAAGGCAAGAAGAAGAACCGTGGAAATCATATGACTCGATCGATAGAGAAAAAAGTTGGAATTTTCACTTGAAAACTCGCCCCGATTGGACTGGAAGACTCCACGCTTTTCGCCCAACACAGCTAACAAAGGCACAGCCGAAGGAACTCTGCCCAGGCGCTTCTGCTGCTTTTCTTTTCGCTTCCACGCCAGCCAGTTTGTGTTTTCGTGAGCCGTGTGCCCGTGTGTGTGCGAGTGCCAGTCATCAGTCATCCATTCAACGCTCGTTCAGTGTCAGGGATCAGGGAGTACCAATTGCAAGATGAACAGCTCGGGATTCATGTTCAACATCGACAACGGCTATCTGGAGGGCCTGTGCCGCGGCTTCAAGTGCGGAATCCTCAAGCAGGCGGACTACCTGAATCTGGTTCAGTGCGAGACCTTGGAGGGTGAGTTGTGTATATCTCGGGCCCCGTGAGGCGGCCTCCCCACTCCCCACACCCACCAGCACCCGCAGCTAGCTAGTTGCCATTGAAACTATTCAAAGCAGTGGCCCCAAGGTCTACTCCCAGGCAGATGTCTGCTCTGTCCCGGGGAGTAGTATCTGGCATGTTATGTCCACCTGCGAGGCAGTATCCCAGCCCCAATAGAACAGATACGGCCCAGAACTTGGCCCACACGAAACTCCAGCCAGATCTGGCCGGAAAAGAGCCGAGTGGGCCGCTCTCTTCGCTAATCACATGACCAGCGATAACAGCGCTTACGCGACTGCTGGTGTGTGTGAGAGGCGCACTCGTACGTACGTACGTACATGCTGGTGCTGCCGCTCTGCCCCTCGTCCGTGTGTGTGTGTGTAAGCTTGTCTTGTGATGTTTGCTGACCCCTTTCCGGGAACGCCTCCTGGCACTCTTCTCTTACAGACCTCAAGCTCCACCTGCAGGGCACCGACTACGGCAGCTTCCTGGCCAACGAGCCCTCGCCGCTCTCCGTGTCGGTAATCGACGACAAGCTGCGCGAGAAGCTGGTGATCGAGTTCCAGCACATGCGCAACCATGCCGTCGAGCCGCTGTCTAACTTCCTGGACTTCATCACCTACGGGTACATGATCGACAACATCATCCTGCTGATCACCGGCACCCTGCACCAGCGCCCCATCTCGGAGCTGATCCCCAAGTGCCATCCCCTGGGCAGCTTCGAGCAGATGGAGGCCATCCACGTCGCCTCCACGCCCGCTGAGCTGTACAACGCCGTGCTGGTGGACACTCCGCTGGCCCCGTTCTTCGTCGACTGCATCTCCGAGCAGGATCTGGACGAGATGAACATCGAGATCATCCGCAACACGCTCTACAAGGCATACCTGGAGGCCTTCTACAACTTCTGCAAGAACATGGGTGGTGCCACCGCCGATGTCATGTGCGAGATCCTTGCCGTAAGTATCCACCTAGCCAGGTGTCCTTATCCTTGTCTTTGTCCTTTGGCCTGAGATGTCTGACCTTCTGCCTCCTCACAGTTCGAGGCCGATCGCCGGGCCATCATCATCACCATCAACTCGTTCGGCACCGAGCTGTCCAAGGACGACCGCGCCAAGCTCTACCCCAACTGCGGCAAGATGTACCCCGACGGACTGGCCGCCCTGGCCCGCGCCGACGACTACGAGCAGGTCAAGACCGTGGCCGAGTACTACGCGGAGTACGCCGCCCTGTTCGACGGCTCCGGCAACAACCCCGGCGACAAGACGCTGGAGGACAAGTTCTTCGAGCACGAGGTGAAGCTGAACGTGTACGCCTTCTTGCAGCAGTTCCACTTCGGCGTCTTCTACGCGTACCTCAAGCTCAAGGAGCAGGAGTGCCGCAACATCGTCTGGATCGCCGAGTGCGTCGCCCAGAAGCACCGGGCCAAGATCGACAACTACATACCCATCTTCTAAGCGCCCTCCGGACCGCCCCGGCCCGCCCATAATGTTATAATGTTTACTTTTTTTTTTAATGACCTACCTTCCGCGTCTTCGTGTTTTTTTTGTTCGTCTCCCCCCCCTCCCACCACCTTGTTATGCAATTGTTTAATGTATATTATATTACGGCCACTGTCTCCGGAAGCGTGTATGTAGTTTTGTTGTACGAGTATTATTGTCGGCCCGGCAGCCCGACAGCCCCGCCGCACTTCCGACGGATACAGCCCCCCACGGACATACCCCATAGTAATGTACAGCCCATGCGTGGGGGCGACCTCCCAGGTGTCCCTTCCAGGGCTCCGTGCTTCTGTATATATGTATTACCGCCGAACGGATCGGACAGTTCAGTGCCGAGGAGGGGCGTCAGCACCATATGTTAACTACTATATAGAATGCATAAACTACATACATATGTGAATGATAAATCAATTATTAAACATGTTTTCAAACATTCCCTTAAAAGCGTGCTTCTCTCTTGGCTCTTGGCTCTTGGCCCTCTGGACCGCCATCCTCCGCCCCACAGAATGTGCAGCTCGGCCGCTAACCGAATTATGCTGGCCATAGAATTAATGGCTTTCGGAGACCAACTTTCTGCTGGCGTTTGCATAACCCCAGCCCCTGCCCCTGCCTCTGCCCCTCGACGGAGTTATATAAAGACCGGAGTCGATATCGAGCGGGTTTTCGGGCATCGAAAGCCAACAGCCAGTCTGCTGCGGAAGAAAGCTATTAACTAACTAGTGGCTCGACAAAAACAGCTCTCGGGAATGGGTAGGGCGTGTCGTAAGACACTCTATGGGGTGCTTTCAGAGTTTCGAAGTGAGCTGAATTCTAAACAGTTTTCTAAAGCAAGTCTGGTGGAGATTGGAAGGGCCCTACGCCCTATATGCTTCTATAAGTGTTACGGAGGGCTGGCTTTCTTTTCCGGATGCTGATGCCCATCGATACTGAGCCTCGATCCTCAAGTACCACCAGCCATGGATGCCCTGAATTACAAATCAGTGGCCTTCTTCTCTGCTTTCGATGACTAATGGACCTGTCTGGGCCCACTGATTGCAGCTGCACCTTTGTCCGCACCCGACCAGGTTCCTTGGCCACCCCAAGGCCACTGCTCTGGGTGTGGTGATCACCGTCCTGCCCAGCTATTACTCATCCCGGCCTAGACAAAGGAGCTCCGAGAAAGAAAACCCCCGACCCGAGGAAGAGGAAGCCAGTGACGTGGGTTAATTGCCAGCCAGAGGGGGGTGCTACGTGCCTCCACACTCCCAACTCCCAACTCCACACAACCGACCTGATATACAACAGAGGCAGAGCATGCCGTTACCGTTAACCTGACCAACGTGCAGCAGGTGGCAGCCAACCACCTGAGAGCAGCCAACACGTTCGATGCGAAAAGAAAGCTGCCGTCGCGTCGGCTGGTTCGATCAGCTGGCCGGATCGCGGGCCGGGTGGGGAATCGCCCATAACTCGGCTCGGTGGCCCCGACTCTGGGCAGTCGAGTTCCGCGTCTCCGAGCGTAGAGTTCAGTCTTTAAAAACGCTCCCATCCACCACCAAGTCCTAAACGCGCGCCAATTTTGTTGGGCTTAAGCCTCAGCCACATCTTCGCATCTTAGGCAGAACTTCGGCTTAGGACCTTCTTTTCTTTTTTTTTTGTTGTGTTTTTGAGTGCATCTTCAAGTCCCACCCACCGTGGTTGCAGCAGCGCTCCAGCATCGCCCATTCGCACCGGAGGACACAAGGATATCACACCTGCAAGGTAAAGAATCAAGTGCCGTGGCTGGCCAGCGGCAGTTGGCAGTTGGCAGTGGGACAGTGGGACAGTTGGACAGTGGGTTCTGGGTGCTGCTTCGGCTTGAGTTCGTCGGCTGGCGAGTGAAACGCGGTCGCCGCCAGGCGGGGGCAGAACGCGGGGCCTAACTGGGCCAATAATGACGACTGAAGTGGCACTCTCGAAGCGCTCAATGGCTTATTGTCTTCTGTTCTTGCCCCGGGGAGTCCCCTTGCTTTGCATTTCTTGTACTGCTGGGAAGTCCAAGGCCTAAGCCCCTCCAGTAGCCTCATCTTCGTCAGTTAGCCAGGCCAAATCCGAGTCGGCCAGTGGGCAGAGGCAGAGGCAGAGACAGGCAATTGCACGTAAAAGTCGCCGTGAAATTGTGTCAACCAGTTTGGCTCCGACTTACTGGCTAAGGTGTTGCCCACCCCCCTCTGGCGCTCTGGAGATCTCCATCTACGTCGCGGGCCATCGCCATCCATCCGCTTCTGTTTTCTGTTTTTGTGGCTGTGGCGCGTTCTTCTTTCCTTGTCATTAATTTATTTGAATTTGGCAAAACAAAAGAAACGCGGCGAGCGTTTTCGTTCTTCGTTTTACTTTCTACAAGCCCCCATCCGAAGACGGAAGACTGAAGACGGAAGAGCGAAGAGTCGGGCCTGGAAAGTGGCACTGGTTTCGGGTGGCTCAGGTGGCTAATTGGTGGCCAGAGCCACCAGGCTAACAGGCTAATGGCTAATGGCTAATGGCAGGCTCTCCATCCAAAGGTCGTAACTTCCGAGACAGCCACTGCTCCGTCCGACATGCCATAGCCATGGGGGCTGGCTGGGCCTATTTTCTGGTCCATTGGGTCAGCCTTGACCGGAAACGCCGTGACGCCGCTCCCCCAGCCCCGCCACTCCAATTCCAATTCCAATTCCAAGTGCTGGCTGGCAAACAAACACAAGTTTCACCGTAGGCTGCATTAAAGAACTTAACCTTAATTTTGGCATAGTCTCTGGGCTATTATGGTAACTCCGATGCGTCGATTTCACCCACACACGGCCAGAGCCAGAAGAAAGCGGCACTCGGTGGGTCAAATTAAGCAGAAAAGTCCCGCAGCAGCAGCGGCAGTGGCAGCGGCAGAGACACAAAGCCGAAAAATTATGCAAATTGTGGTGCGCTTTCGGGTTATATAAACCGGAGCGAGATGTGGCTCGCTCCGAAGGATGCCTGTCCGAAGGTAAAAGTCTGACAAAGTGCTTAGCATAATCGAGGGGGGCGCTGGTTTCGTAATCAGCACATCGCGGCTCAGAAGCCACCCGACGGCCAAGGCCTCTGCCTCTGCCTCTGCCTCTGTTTTGGCCACAAATGTAAAAATATTAATGGGCGAAATCGCATTATCGGAGCTCCAACCCGCCGCATCAGACCAGATCCATAAGCGATCGATCCGATCGGGTCATCACTTTCGCTGCCCACCGCATAATTAACAGTTCGACTCGGATTCGGATTTCGATTTCGATGGCCAGATTGCGGGCATGTTATGGTGTTATGATAATTTCCGAGGCGGCCCAATATTTTGGGAGCCATTGTTTGGGAGCCGGCCGCCTGGCCTGGCCTGGCCTGGCCTGGCCTGGCCTCGCCTCGCCTCACTTTCTATTTTCCTCTGCGCCGCCGATTAATTAATGCTAATAACTCCTCACAACCGTTATAATTTATTGACAAAATTCGAAAATGCCCGCTCGGGTCGGCTCTGGCCTGGTCTGGCCTGGCCTGGTCTGGTGGAGCAAAACAAACAAGAGGCGAAAACAACAGAGAAACAAACACCCAGCTCCCAAAAAACAAAAACGATTAAATACTCACACGTGGACATCTCACGTCGTGTCGTCGGGCGCTGTCTCTCTTTCTCCGGACTCCATAGTGCTCCGCTGGCCCTTTTCCCGCCCCGTTTCCAAATCCAAAATGCGACGAAATGCAAATGAAGTCTGGCCTGGCCCTGGGCTGGCTGTCGACTGGAATTTTTTTGGCCCGGGCTGGGAAACTAACGGGGAATGCAGGTGGCATGGGGCGGGGGGTGGACGCCTCCAGCGGAACAAGACAGCATCAAACATCGAATGGGCAGGTCCCGGCCAGAGAGCTCTGCTGGCAAAGGGCAAGGTCGCCGGGCCACAGTGCCACTCCACAAGTGCCACTCTATTCCACAAAACATTTAATATTTCGCCACTTCTCGGTGCAAGCTGCTCTCCACTAGTTTCCACTGCTCCTTGTTAACGGTACTCCTGGCAGCGGAGCATCCTCGCTGCGCACACGCGAGGTGGAGCTCTCGCCGCGAACTGCACTTCTGCACTTCTGGGGCTGCCTAACAGATTTATCCGCTAACTAAGTATTTATTAGCGGCGAGACTATTTATTACGATTTTTCACTTTATTTACGGCGGAGAACAGGACTTGAGTCGTTAAAGCACACGCGTTTAGGGACGCCATGTTGGCAGTGAAGAAGAAGAACATTTACAGAGAGAGGATTGAACGATCCCGTTGGCGCCCTGAGAGGGAGTAAGATAGAGAGCGGGAGCTTGCAGGCCATTTAAATGGGGAGACACGGAAGTGCAAAGAGAGCGACTGATCCTGTTGGCGTCAAGAGAGAGCAGCAAGAGAGAGAAGCTTTCCAGGGAGAACTCTCTGGAATTAATCCTATTGCAAAGGCTACACTGCAAAAAAAAAGTCAAGAGTATGCAATCTCTGGGAATTTCTCTCCGTGTACCCTTATGCCAACGTTCTCGGAGTCGGACGCATGCTTTGGCTTTGGCCGTATTTGGACTCGTACTTTCTATGGCCAAAGCTATGTAGCAGCCAACAGCAACAAGAATGCTCATTATGAGCAACTGGGCCATGTGTTGCTTCGCTGGAAGGTCATCAGCGGATTGGAGCAACGCCCGGCCGGATTCTTCGATGCAACCGCCAAAGGAAGGGGCGGGACGGGGCGGGGCGGGCGCAGAAAAATGAAAGTGGAACAGTGCAGCGGGCAACCGTTCCGCGGTGGAGCAGGTTGGAGATTCGTGGCCATTATGCGCCACTTCCACTTCCAGCCAAATTATGGAAATGATGTAAGGAAATGTGCGGTGTCAGAGCGGCCTGGGAAAGCGGCGGGCGGTGGAATAACAATCTGGTCATTACACCAAATCGTGGACGGACCTCGACGGTTCTCGGCCTGGAAATAGTTTAAGGCCAGAAGCGAGTGAGTGCCGGGTCCATGAATCCACGCCAGTCCACGCCAGTTTCTCCTCCAGTCGAGCTCCAGTTAAGAGCCGCTAATTGATTTGGAAATCTTGGGGCTGCCACCGCCCCCCTCTCTCCACCAACCGTCCCGCGCCAAGGGGGCACTCGAGGTAAATGAGTCAATAGCTGAAATTTCACTTTGCCATCAGAGGTGACTCCCACCGCTGCTCCTCCTCCTCCTTCTCCTCCGCTTCGGCTCGAGTTGCCAGCGAGCTCCAACGTGTTGGCTCTCCAAGAAATGAATGAATTTTGTTTTTGGTATCAAAGATGGTAGAGGGGGGAGAGGGAGGGGGAGGGGGAATTCTAATGAGGCTCTAACCCAGTTCGTCAATTAAATAACTTTTGAAGCCCGAAACGCACGGGCAGATTTCACTTTCGTTGGATTTTCGCCCGCCGCTAGATGGCGTTCCCCCTAATTTGTTTGCTTGCCCCCCCCTGCCTGCTCCCCTGCTCCCCTGCCCCCTGGGGCGCCCACTCTATGACTCTCCAAAAGCCAGATGAAAACGAAAAGAAGAAGAAGTGAAAGAAATTATGTCAATATTTATTTAAATTCATTTCTTTTGCAAAATACCAGACGAGGAAGAAGAATGCGGTGAAATTTAATCGCTGCCCACTCGAAAGCGGCAGAGCTGTTGACTTTTCGAATACCTTTCGCGACTGGGAGCGAAATACATGGCACATACATATATACATGGCACATACATGGTACCTACATGGACTGCCTCTCAGAATACATACATACATGTATGTACTTGGAGTTGACACATTTCTCTTCTTTTTTTTCGGTGAAATGTCAAAATTACAAAAGTTCTCTGCTCCTCCACTCCTCTCACCCGTTGTAACAACTCTAAGAGAGACTCTCTTAACGCCCCCCTCTGCTCCCCTCCACTTTCAGATGTCTGGCTCGAGGAAACAGATCCCGCAGCTGCTCCTGGCCCTGCTCCTGGTGGGCAGCGCCCTCGTCCTCCAGCTGGAGGCCAAGAGCGTCATGCGGCGCACCGACAAGATCTCGGAGAACTTCAAGCAGCTGGACCTGCCGCCCGAGGAGATCGACCCCAATGTGGCACCCCCCGAGTCGGAGCCGCCCAAGGTCGAGGACCTGGCTGAGGAGGCGGCGGCCAGCGCCCCCGTCTCAGTGATCGACGACAGCGCCAACGAGATCGCCAGCGGAGACGTCGAGGGCACGGCCAACGCCGTGGAGGCCGCCGTCCCGGAAGTGGCCGCTGCAGCTGTTCCGGAAGCCGCTCCAGAAGCCGCCTCCGCTGCTGCGCCAGCTGCCGCTCCCGCCGCCGCCACCACCGCGCCCGCTGTCGCCAAGCCGCCCAAGGCGCCCACCACCCCCAAGCCGGAGAACCCGATCAGCAAGTTCTGCAAGTGCTCCGAGACGCACTGCGACTGCTGCCGCAAGTTCGGCCTGCCGCTGCTCCCAGCCGGCCAGGGCTGCGCCAAGATCGCCTACCTGGGCAACGACGAGATGAGCGTATCCCTGAAGTACGGCGACTTCACCCTCGCCTCCCGCCGCATCTCCAGCAAGCGCGCCCGCCCCATCTGCGTGGGCCTGCCGGGCGGCTACTCCCAGTTCTGCGGCCGCATGTACGGCCTGTCGCGCGCCAAGGACTCCAAGGACTTCAAGGCCTGCCTGGCCTTCGAGCTGCGCGCCGACGAGGAGGTGGAGGCCTCCCTGCGCGTCTCCTGCTTCAAGTTCGGCCCGGAGGGACTCCGGGTGGCCGAGGCGGAGCCTCTCCCGGTCAAGCCCAGCACGGACGACGACGAGGACGACGATGACTTCTTCGGACTTGGCGGTACGTATTCTCTGAGAGATAAATGGTGGTTTCTTAGTATCTAGGGAATCTGCCTACGTGTCGTATACTTAATATTGCGTATACGACCAGTGGGCCGGGGAACTATGCATTGCCTTGAGTTGCCATTTAAAGTAAGAGATTTAAAGGCTACTTTTGGCCAAACTGAAGAGTAACTAGATATAAACTAGACACTTTATCAAGGAACATAAGCTGCATATCACGTATACGCCCTGTTCATATTGCGTATACGCCTAGTATTCCTATTCTAAGAAATCTTTATTTAGAAGCATACTAAGAAGAAAAAGAAGAATTAAAAACCACTTCTGGGAATAGACAGCCTTTCGAATGAACTCGGGGCGTATACTTAATATTGCTCATACGCCTAGTTGTAACCTTCTCCAAATTTCTCCTCCAGGTGGCGGCGATGATGACGAGGATGAGGACGACTACGAAAGCGACGCCGATACCGACACCGATGATGACGACGACACCGAGGACTACGCCGACGACGACGAGGCAGAGGCGCCAGAGGACGCCGACTACGGCGGCTTCAGCCTGGCCGGGCTCCTGGACGAGCTGGACGACGACGAGGAGGAGAAGCCGGTGAAGAAGCCAGCCGCTGCTGCCGCCTCTGATCAGACCCGCGAGGTGGTCACCACGGACGCCCAGACGCCCGCGGCCGATCCTGTCCAGAGCAAGGACGAGGCGGGAGCTACAGCTGCCGCTCCGGCTGACTCCCCGGCTGCTGACTCCGTTCCCGCTCCCGCTGCCGCCGGCAACGCGGCCGAGGAGTTTGCTGCCGCCGTGACCCCCGCCCCCGCCGCCGCGGACGACTCCACCACGCCCAAGGCCAAGAAGTCGAAGAAGGCGAAAAAGAACAAGAAGAAGAAGGCCGCCGCAGAGGCGAACGAGGAGACGGGATTCGCGTACGAGCTGCTCAACGGCATCCTGGATTTTTTCAACTGAGCGGCCAGCGGGAGCTGGCCAACATGCTGGGAAACAGTGTAAATACCGTGTACCGTCACTGGCCGGAAACGGATCCGGATACGGATAGCTAGAGTTACGCCCGTAGAGCTTAAGACCGCGAGAAATTCACTTATTTATTGCAATTGCTATTTATTCGATCGATTCCAGTTGAGCTTCGTAATTGTATGTTTAATTTATTTAACTTTATGAGGAATAAAAGTCGAAAACAAGTCCTGTCTGGCCCTGAGCTCAGCCTCACCCCTGACCGCGGTGCATTAACTAGACAGCTGTGGCGGCTGATGTCCTGGCTTGGAGCTAGGAGCTTGCACCTCTCCTGGAGCCGACCATGCCGCTCCCACAAATAATGCGCTCTAATTACGTGTCAGGAGCAAGTGGCCCAACTTACCGCAAATAAGTAGACAATTTACTGCAAGCGGCTTCCAGGCCGTGTCATCTGCACCCGGAGCCTGGCTCCGAGTGGGCGGTGGACTGGAGGCGGTGGTGGCCTCCAGTAGCACTCCAAGATAAAAGCGTCCATCTTTGGAGACTTCAAGAGCATGAAGTGGTAAGCCGCAGAGTCTGCACGTGAAGTGGCCGAGAGCCCCGAGTTCAGGGCCTACTTGAAGGGACTTCCGGGGATAATATGCTTCCAATAGAGTGTCTATCGACTTACCCGCTTCCGGACTTTCCAATTTATCCTGCGGCCAGCCAACAGTCGGAGGAGCCGGCCAGGATTGCGGAATAAAATAATTAATGTTCCGGCGCGTTACATTTTCCGGCTTCTCGGCATTTTGATTAGTCATTTATGGAGCCGCTTTCTCTCCGGAATCCGGGGTCCGGAATCCGCCGGATGGGGGTGATTAAGCGGCGCGCCATTTGTCAAATTCCAGAGGTAAGGCAGGGAAAGGATAGGAGTCCTTACCGCAGGAGGACTAAACTTTTAATTAGAAACTATGCGTTGCAGTTATGTGTGGTGGCGCCTCGCAGCCCAGGATCCGGGCTTGATTAGCTGCCAGACTGCCAAATTCCTGGCCCCAGACGCCAGCACCCCAGACAGTAAAATGGACTCGTCGTACATATATAAGCTTTAATTGTTCGTAAGTGTACACATAGAGTAAAATATTTATTTATTTTGGATAAAATATTCCGTTCAATTTGATTGAACGGCTGTGCCTCAATCGACCAAAGAAACGTAATGAGTACGTGGTAAAATCGGGGGACAGCCGGACTAGCATGCTACGTGGTCATGTAGGTGATCCTCTGCCGCCGTCCGATCCGTCCCGCCGATCGATAGAACCTTCGACTGCCTCTAATACCAGACCCAATTGCCTTGCCTGGAAAGTGTTAAAGTGCGGGAACTGGCTGGGAATCATATCGGCAGATATTCGCTCTTGCTTGGTTTTCTGTTCGCTTTCGAATTGCACAATAATATTATAGCATTATAGCTCGATATAAAGTGGTGGTAACACACACAAATACACATTCATAAACGGTTAACGTACATCGAAAAAAATTGATTTATGTATATCTGCTGTATATATCTGCTGTATATATCTGCTGTGTATATAGATCCGACTACGATAAGTTTTGATTTGTAAACAATTTTGTTAGTTTAAAAAGTGGTTGGGCTCTCTACTACTTTTTAACTTTAAATTTTGCTTGGTTTGGGCCGGCGGCGCCTTTGATTTGATCCGAACGGAGCAAAAGTGGGAAGATCTAACGCAGGGATGGGGTTTGAGGATTGGGGACTTGGGATTGGGACTGAGACTGGGACTGGGACTTCTAATTACAACTAAAGCCACCTCCGTTCGCGTATCACACTTAAATGATATACTCAACTTGTAGGGTTGAGAGTAGTGGGGGTGCCCGGACTAGGCGGTCTTGGGATCTGGCCCGCGCCCGAAATTCGTACAAAGTTGGTTCGAAACTTAACTTATGTGTCGTACAATAGGTTCTGAGTCCTTGCGCCAGAGCGGCTGAAACTGGAGTGTAAATTGTGTCCTTGCACTGTATCGCTAATATATTATATATGCTTGCTCGTTATCCTGTAGTATATTTATTGATGTATACATATATGTATATAATATTGGGTATATAATTCTATAAGATATATATGTGTAAACTTCTGTTCGTGTGTCTTCTCCTCTTGTAACTTGACATTTTTGTTTCGTGTAGAGGATTTGTGTGTAAGGATTCAAGGATCCAAGGATTAGAGTGGGGAGAGTAGTCGTCAGTGGTTAGCCAGAAGTGTGAGATCCGTTCGCTAGAGGTCAGGGGTCAGGGTCAGGGTCGGGGTCAAGGTCAGGGGGATCAATATAATCAGTCTCGTTTTCGAAGTAGAAGTTAGTAGTGGGTTAAGTTCCGAAGGGGGTTAAGCAACTGTCCGTGTGGGCGTGCCGTGTCCCGTGTCCCGTGTTAATGGCACAGTTTCGATTCGTTTCGAGTTCCACACGACACATCCTCCTCGCACACATCCTGCCTGGGAAAATGCACTTGCTGCCGGACCGGACTGCCGTCGGAGTCCTTCAAATCTCATTACTTCACCCTCAATATTGTTTCTGGCCCTTATCAGGTGGCGCGCAGCCGAGTCCCGGCTCCTGCAGGACCTGCTCTAAGGCTGTAAGGCTCTGGAGTTGCAACCTCTCAAAGCGGCTTCTGTTGCAGGTGTACATACTGACCAGCTTCGGCGCAGCGGCTTCCTACCTAAGTGGCTTCGGTGGAAGAAAAGAGCTTAAGGTACAGAAATACATACTTCTAAGCTAAATGAGTCCAATAACTTGCAGGCTAATGACATTTTAGGGCCGTAAGAGTAGTGCAAACTTAACGTATACTTTATCGAATGGGGCGATCAAGGTCTAGCTTAGCGGGCTAAGTTCAATAGGTAAGTGGTAAGTGGTAAGTGGTAAGTGGTAAGTCTACTTAAAATGCATTAAAATAACCTTAAGAGTACAAAGTAGTAGGTATTACCTTTGCCGTGCGACCTTACACTAGTATTGGTTGGCATTTCCCTCTCAGGTCATTCGCAATTCGTTGTTCCGTTCACTTTCTTTTGTTTTTTTTTGTAACATACATAGTTCCTGTTCCTGTGTCTGTTCCTCTTCCTGTTCCTGGTCCTCCTCCTGAAATTCCGATGCCATCTCGTTCTTATTTTGCCGTCCAGGACTCTCCACCGATCAAGTTCGGTTAAGTACTTGCCTAAGTTTCCTGATGGAATCTCTCCCGATGACATTGCCGCTTTCCCAGGAGAGTTTCCACCTTCACCGACTCCGACTCCGACTCTCCCATCCTCCCATCCTCCCATCTCCCCATTTCCCCAACCTGCATTTTCCATATTTCCATTGTTTGCCATACACACACACACACACATGCACATATTCGTACGTATGTATGTATTTCAAGGGGACATTGCTGTGTTTCTGTCTATGTGTGTGTGGACGTGCACGCTAGTGTGTTCTTGTGTGTTCATTTTCAATTTGTTTAAGTTTTTTGTGTTTGGTTTTTGTTGACTTTCTGTACCCAGAGCCCTTCTTGTAGTTGGTGTTGCTGTTGGTGTTGCTGTTGGTGTTGGTGTTGGTGGGTTGGAGCTGCCGCTTCTTGTGCACACAGCCCCAAAACAATGTGGAAACTTTGAGCTTATTTCTCCGCTTTGTTCTCTCCGGCCGTCGCTGTTTACAGTTATTTTGGCCTGGTTTTGTTACAACTCCCCGCCCGCCCACTCCACTCTCCCATCTCCATCTCCATCTCCATTTCCGTCTCCACCACGCCATCACCTTCCCCTCGAACGCCTCTGGTTCTGGAGAGGCATTAGCTATCTCCACCAGGAGTGCAAGGGAGATTTCACAATGGAGGCGGAATCGACGCCATTGTTGTTCTCTCCTTCGCCTTTGTCTCAGTCCGGTTGATTTAAAATATAACCAGATCTCAGGTGAACCCAGGCCGAATAATGAAATAATTGCATTTGAGCAAACTATCTCCCACGCCACTCCCACTCCCACTCCCACTCCCACTCCAATCCAATCCAATCCACCTCCCTCTCCCATATGCAGATTTTTTCGTCTCTGTCCCCGAATCGAAGAGAAGCAACTCATCATTATCCGTTAAGTGTATTGTCAAAGGGTATTAGTGGGCTTGCGGTACAGTTGTGTGGCGGGAGTGTGGCAGGTTCGTACAGCTAAAGAAGGTGCCACCCCCCGAGCAACTGCCCCCTTGTTCCCTGCCCTCTGCCCTCTGCCCTCTGCCCTCCTCTTTGTTTCCCTTCTTTTTTAATACGTTTCATTTCGTTTTTGCGGACCTTGGTTAAGCTCATTAAGGTTTCTACTCGACTGCTCTGAGTCCCATCCACGTCAAGTGGAACTCGGGCCGAGGGCGGGCCAAGGGGGCGAGGCTCGAAGCTTAGGGGCATCGCCGGCTCCAGAGGAGGGGCGGGGCTAGCCGTTCTGTCACGTCATCAGAGATGTGATTTAATGTGAATTGTTTCAGTTTCAGTTTCAGTCTCATTTTCAGTTACTGTCACTGCTTTTAGCCAGATTTTTTTTGTCAGCTCGATCCGATGCATCGAACTCTAGGCCAAATTGGATATTAAGTTAGTATCGGATTAGCCCGCTCCTCCCCCTTCCTCCTTTAATCTGTACTCGGGAATCTGCAGTTTCGCGTTTTTTTTTTATTCATTTTGTGTAGAGTACTAACGGTATTTTCGGTATTTCAATACCACACAACACAGAGAACTGTTCAAAAAATATGTATGTATGTATGTACTTATTTGCAAGATCTTGGTTATGATAATGGCGCCCCAAAAAAATGTACGCCCATCTCCTCTTCCTCTTGCTCTTGCTAAATCCCGGCGCTAGACAACTACTGCTTCCTATCGAATAGGTACCATCTTAAGTTTTTGCGTTTATCGGCTAACTTGGCCAATCGAGCAGCCATTAAAAAAGTAACGGAACATCAAGTAACGGAATTCGCATTCAAAGCTGACAGTTGCAGAACGTAAAGCATAACGGTAAACACAGTACAGTACACAGAGAGAAAAAAGGAGTCAAAGTAAACACAGATTAATAAAACATTTAAAAACGGGTAAAGTCATGCAGAAATTCAAATAGATACACACAGAGAATCAAAAAGAATGCAATAGTAAGTTTAATATTTTTTCTTCAGCGTAGAATTAAGTCTAAAGTTTTCCCTTTTTGAGCTGCTCATTGGCTTCGTTTTTGGTTAAGTTATTTTTTATATTTTCAGCTCTTCTCAAAATCTGTAAATTGAGCTGCTTAATACGTGTATACTGTCGAGTGCCTTGCAGATCGAAGAGCACTCCGATTTTTCTCAGTGGTTTCTCTCCGTCCTGATTCCCGATTTCTCGGGCTCTAGTCCTTGGGTTCTTCCTATCTTAAATTCCGTTTGAAACCACGCGTTTAATCGAAAAACAATAATAGGTGGACAAAATGGACAAGACTCTCAAAATATAGTGCAGTTTCTTGCCCTTCAGTGGGTCTACCCCTTCTGATCGACTATTATTATTTTTTTTTTTGGTTATTACGTAATACATATTACGTATTCCGACAAATTCAGCTTTCTTTCTTCTATTATTTATTTGGTTTCGTTCCGAGTGTCGTTTCTGGGGACCTGTTTTCGGGATTACTATTTTTCGGGTATGGTCAAAATTATTGTCCGCAGTTGCCGGTCTTGGAATTTTCAGTTTTCGGGATTTGGGTATTTGGGTTTTTGGGGTGTTGGGGTGTTGGGGTTTTGGGGTTTTGGTAAAGGACAGTGGGTGTGGTGTGTGTTGTGTCTTACAATTTTGTTGCCAATTGCAATTGCAAAAATGTATTATCCTGCAATTGGCTGTGGTTGGAAGTGTGTTTGCTTGCATTTCGCATTTCTCGGATAAATAATGATTCGAAATTGTGTCTATAATTAGGTTTCCTCCCTGTAGATTCTTCCCTATACGTGTTCGTGCGTGAGTGTGGGTTTAGCGGCTCCCGGAGCCCGGAGACTCCGGCGCCGTACGTAAACATCCTCTGCTTGCTTCCGCTTCCGGTTGAGGCACTTCCGCTTCCGCTTTCGTCGCCACCGCCATTTGGTTGCGCTGCTGTTTCGATATTTCCTCTCCTACTCCCGATCCGATCCGATCCGATCCACTGCCAGGTGGTTATCCTCGCCATCCCATGTATCATGTATCCCCTGATTCGCCTTCTGCCGCTGCCCTTCCTCCTCCGCCTCTTCGTCCTCTCGTCCTCCTCTGTGATCCTCGTCCTCCGTGCCTTTGCTTCTATATACAGTCAGTCTCTCTCCTCCTTTTCCTCCATATCCTCCAGGGGCTTCAGATCCTCCTGATCCTCTCGCCCAGACAAGCCTCCAGCCAATCCTTCGCCTTAAATCACAAAGAGATCGCTGCAGCTGGAGGAGCTTCGCCGCTTCAGGTTGATGGCCTTCTTGAAGCGCAGCACCGAGGATATAAACACCTTAGTCCTGGCCGTCAGCTTCTTCACCACCTTCCGATTGCAGCTGCTCCTGCGTCCCCCGCCGCCGCCGTTGCCGTCACCATCCTCCTCGTCATCGCTATTGGCGCCTCCGTCCCGCACCGCTCCGTACCGCTCCTCTCGACGTGCTCCCAGCTGGGAGTCGTCCATGGCCCGCAGCTGCTGGCGGCGCTGCAGCTCAGCCAGCGCAGCAGCCGCCGTGGAGGTGGTGGTGGCGCCGTCGAACGAGCGACGCTTCCGGAACGGATGCCGATGCCGCAGACTGGCGGCCAGAATCTCGAACTTGCCCAGCCGGCCAATGTTGACGCCGCTGCTCGTTCCACCCTCCTCCAGGTCGCTTTCCCCGCCCATCCGCAGGATGCTCTCCAGGTTTAGTGGCCGCCGGTTGGGGTTGTCTATCCGGTCGCCCCCGTGCAGCTGCAGGGCCAGATCATCGAAGCCCCCCAGCGTCTCCTCGTCGCCCTGGCAGACGCTCATCTGCCGCACCATCCGCCGCACCGGCAAATGCATACCCCGGTGCTTCTGGATCGTGCTCTGGAGGTTTAGTCGCTGCAGCTCCAGCTCGGTGAGCAGCCGCAGGCGCTGCGGGTTGAGCTTAACCTGGGCCACCACTCCCACCAGCAGCTCATCCACGTTGTGGTCCAGCCCGGAAGAGGTCTCAATGAACTTGCATGCGATCTCCTTGGCCACCTTCCGACCCACTGAAATGAAAAATACAAGAAAAATGCGGTTTTCAAAGAGTGGCTTCAGCCCAGGCCTTAGTCCGGGAGTTGCAGTCAAATAAATGGCACATACTTAAATGGAATATATTATCAATTATAAATATAATATAAAACGGGCTTTTGTTTTTTATTTTTTCTTCGATGGGCCTCCTAGAAAATTGGAAATCCGGAGATATGTATGGATGCACACTGCGGAGGCTGTATCTTGGGGAATAATTATCCGATTCCAAAAAGGGATACCATCCTAGAATCGTGGAAGAATTCTCTTTCAATCTGCATCAAAACCCTGGAATGTAATTTTTTTCGATTTTTGTTTACATTTTCCGATGGATCCCCTTGGAAATGGAGAAAGTCGGGGAGACCGAAAATATGGCCACTGCGGAGGCTGTATCTTGGGAAATATTTATCCGATCCCAAAAAGGGATACCATCCTAGAATCGTGGAAGAATTCTCTTTCAATCTGCATCAAAACCCTGGAATGTAATTTTTTTCGATTTTTGTTTACATTTTCCGATGGATCCCCTTGGAAATGGAGAAAGTCGGGGAGACCGAAAATATGGCCACTGCGGAGGCTGTATCTTGGGAAATATTTATCCGATCCCAAAAAGGGATACCATCCTAGAATCGTGGAAGAATTCTCTTTCAATCTGCATCAAAACCCTGGAATGTAATTTTTTTCGATTTTTGTTTACATTTTCCGATGGATCCCCTTGGAAATGGAGAAAGTCGGGGAGACCGAAAATATGGCCACTGCGGAGGCTGTATCTTGGGAAATATTTATCCGATCCCAAAAAGGGATACCATCCTAGAATCGTGGAAGAATTCTCTTTCAATCTGCATCAAAACCCTGGAATGTAATTTTTTTCGATTCTTGTTTACATTTTCCGATGGATCCCCTTGGAAATGGAGAAAGTCGGGGAGACCGAAAATATGGCCACTGCGGAGGCTGTATCTTGGGAAATATTTATCCGATCCCAAAAAGGGATACCATCCTAGAATCGTGGAAGAATTCTCTTTCAATCTGCATCAAAACCCTGGAATGTAATTTTTTTCGATTTTTGTTTACATTTTCCGATGGATCCCCTTGGAAATGGAGAAAGTCGGGGAGACCGAAAATATGGCCACTGCGGAGGCTGTATCTTGGGAAATATTTATCCGATCCCAAAAAGGGATACCATCCTAGAATCGTGGAAGAATTCTCTTTCAATCTGCATCAAAACCCTGGAATGTAATTTTTTTCGATTTTTGTTTACATTTTCCGATGGATCCCCTTGGAAATGGAGAAAGTCGGGGAGACCGAAAATATGGCCACTGCGGAGGCTGTATCTTGGGAAATATTTATCCGATCCCAAAAAGGGATACCATCCTAGAATCGTGGAAGAATTCTCTTTCAATCTGCATCAAAACCCTGGAATGTAATTTTTTTCGATTCTTGTTTACATTTTCCGATGGATCCCCTTGGAAATGGAGAAAGTCGGGGAGACCGAAAATATGGCCACTGCGGAGGCTGTATCTTGGGAAATATTTATCCGATTCCAAAAAGGGATACCATCCTAGAATCGTGGAAGAATTCTCTTTCAATCTGCATCAAAACCCTGGAAGGTAATTTTTTTTCGATTTTTTTTAAATTTTTCCGATGGACCCCCTTGGAAATGGAGAAAATCGGGGAGACCGAAAATATGGCCACTGCGGAGGCTGTATCTTGGGGAATATTTATCCGATCCCAAAAAGGGATACCAATTTAGAATCGTGGAAAAATTCTCTTTCAATCTGCATCAAAACCCTGGAAGGTAATTTTTTTTCGATTTTTTTTAAATTTTTCCGATGGACCCCCTTGGAAATGGAGATAGTTGGGGAGACCGAAAATATGGCCACTGCGGAGGCTGTATCTTGGGAAATATTTATCCGATCCCAAAAAGGGATACCATCCTAGAATCGTGAAAGAATTCTCTTTCAATCTGCATTAAAACCTTGGAGGGTAATTTTTTTTCGATTTTTTTTAAATTTTTCCGATGGACCCCCTTGGAAATGGAGAAAGTTGGGGAGACCGAAAATATGGCCACTGCGGAGGCTGTATCTTGGGAAATATTTATCCGATCCCAAAAAGGGATACCATCCTAGAATCGTGAAAGAATTCTCTTTCAATCTGCATTAAAACCTTGGAGGGTAATTTTTTTTCGATTTTTTTTAAATTTTTCCGATGGACCCCCTTGGAAATGGAGATAGTCGGGGAGACCGAAAATATGGCCACTGCGGAGGCTGTATCTTGGGAAATATTTATCCGATCCCAAAAAGGGATACCATCCTAGAATCGTGAAAGAATTCTCTTTCAATCTGCATTAAAACCTTGGAGGGTAATTTTTTTTCGATTTTTTTTAAATTTTTCCGATGGACCCCCTTGGAAATGGAGATAGTTGGGGAGACCGAAAATATGGCCACTGCGGAGGCTGTATCTTGGGGAATATTTATCCGATCCCAAAAAGGGATACCATCCTAGAATCGTGGAAGAATTCTCTTTCAATCTGCATCAAAACCCTGGAAGGTAATTTTTTTTCGATTTTTTTTTAAATTTTTCCGATGGATCCCCTTGGAAATGGAGAAAGTCGGGGAGACCGAAAATATGGCCACTGCGGAGGCTGTATCTTGGGAAATATTTATCCGATCCCAAAAAGGGATACCATCCTAGAATCGTGGAAGAATTCTCTTTCAATCTGCATCAAAACCCTGGAATGTAATTTTTTTCGATTTTTGTTTACATTTTCCGATGGATCCCCTTGGAAATGGAGAAAGTCGGGGAGACCGAAAATATGGCCACTGCGGAGGCTGTATCTTGGGAAATATTTATCCGATCCCAAAAAGGGATACCATCCTAGAATCGTGGAAGAATTCTCTTTCAATCTGCATCAAAACCCTGGAATGTAATTTTTTTCGATTTTTGTTTACATTTTCCGATGGATCCCCTTGGAAATGGAGAAAGTCGGGGAGACCGAAAATATGGCCACTGCGGAGGCTGTATCTTGGGAAATATTTATCCGATCCCAAAAAGGGATACCATCCTAGAATCGTGGAAGAATTCTCTTTCAATCTGCATCAAAACCCTGGAATGTAATTTTTTTCGATTTTTGTTTACATTTTCCGATGGATCCCCTTGGAAATGGAGAAAGTCGGGGAGACCGAAAATATGGCCACTGCGGAGGCTGTATCTTGGGAAATATTTATCCGATCCCAAAAAGGGATACCATCCTAGAATCGTGGAAGAATTCTCTTTCAATCTGCATCAAAACCCTGGAATGTAATTTTTTTCGATTTTTGTTTACATTTTCCGATGGATCCCCTTGGAAATGGAGAAAGTCGGGGAGACCGAAAATATGGCCACTGCGGAGGCTGTATCTTGGGAAATATTTATCCGATTCCAAAAAGGGATACCATCCTAGAATCGTGGAAGAATTCTCTTTCAATCTGCATCAAAACCCTGGAAGGTAATTTTTTTTCGATTTTTTTTAAATTTTTCCGATGGACCCCCTTGGAAATGGAGAAAATCGGGGAGACCGAAAATATGGCCACTGCGGAGGCTGTATCTTGGGGAATATTTATCCGATCCCAAAAAGGGATACCAATTTAGAATCGTGGAAAAATTCTCTTTCAATCTGCATCAAAACCCTGGAAGGTAATTTTTTTTCGATTTTTTTTAAATTTTTCCGATGGACCCCCTTGGAAATGGAGATAGTTGGGGAGACCGAAAATATGGCCACTGCGGAGGCTGTATCTTGGGAAATATTTATCCGATCCCAAAAAGGGATACCATCCTAGAATCGTGAAAGAATTCTCTTTCAATCTGCATTAAAACCTTGGAGGGTAATTTTTTTTCGATTTTTTTTAAATTTTTCCGATGGACCCCCTTGGAAATGGAGAAAGTTGGGGAGACCGAAAATATGGCCACTGCGGAGGCTGTATCTTGGGAAATATTTATCCGATCCCAAAAAGGGATACCATCCTAGAATCGTGAAAGAATTCTCTTTCAATCTGCATTAAAACCTTGGAGGGTAATTTTTTTTCGATTTTTTTTAAATTTTTCCGATGGACCCCCTTGGAAATGGAGATAGTCGGGGAGACCGAAAATATGGCCACTGCGGAGGCTGTATCTTGGGAAATATTTATCCGATCCCAAAAAGGGATACCATCCTAGAATCGTGAAAGAATTCTCTTTCAATCTGCATTAAAACCTTGGAGGGTAATTTTTTTTCGATTTTTTTTAAATTTTTCCGATGGACCCCCTTGGAAATGGAGATAGTTGGGGAGACCGAAAATATGGCCACTGCGGAGGCTGTATCTTGGGGAATATTTATCCGATCCCAAAAAGGGATACCATCCTAGAATCGTGGAAGAATTCTCTTTCAATCTGCATCAAAACCCTGGAAGGTAATTTTTTTTCGATTTTTTTTTAAATTTTTCCGATGGACCCCCTTGGAAATGGAGAAAGTTGGGGAGACCGAAAATATGGCCACTGCGGAGGCTGTATCTTGGGGAATATTTATCCGATTCCAAAAAGGGATACCATCCTAGAATCGTGGAAGAATTCTCTTTCAATCTGCATCAAAACCCTGGAATGTAATTTTTTTTCGATTTTTTTTAAATTTTTCCGATGGACTCCCTTGGAAATGGAGATACATAGTTGTGGAGACCAAAAATAAAATTGTAAAAAAAAATAATAAATTGGGAAGTAGAAATCCTTTAACGGCATACCTCTTATGATTGATATAATGATTCCTTATATTATTTCATAAAATATTTATATTATATCGAAAGAAGGGTACTTACTTTGTCTGGAGACCTGGCGGTGTCGCTCGAGGTCCGTCTTGTTGCCGACTAGGATGGCGCCGCGGGTGAGTAGCATCTCGTTCTCCTTGAGGTATTGGAGCACCCGCTCGGCGGCCTTGAAGGTGTTCTTGTCCACGACCGAGTAGACGACCACGAAGAGGTCGATGTTGTAGGTGGCGCAGAAGGCCTCCGTCTGGAAGGATTTATTTGTTACTGGTGGCAGTTCTGTCCGCGGATGCCCAGAGTCGAGGCCCACACATGATGCCCCAGTTTATTCATAATTCTGCCACCATAATTCTCCCCACTTGTGTCCTGTCGGAGCGGCAGAACATTCCGGCAGGAGCGACAAAGTGTTAATGACATTTGACAACTGTTTCCAGCGGCAGATGGGACAACATGGCAGGCCGCCACCATGCCACAATGCCACAATGACGGAATGACAAAATGATATAGGGACTGAATGACAGAGGGGCGACGGAATGGAGAATGCCCCTATGAATGGCACTTAACCCACAAGCTGGCGCAGCTTGACCCACTGGGCGGCAGACTGCAGCGCAATCAAGTATCTCTGTGTGGACAAAGGACGAAGCCAGGGACAGGACTCACTTACCGACATCTCGCAGGCTGGGTGATCGATAATTTCCAAGTCCGTCTCAATGTTATCTACCAGGACGGAGACGGTCTTCTGGCCGTAGTCGTCATCTGAAAGGGAGAACAATGGCCGTTAATAATACGCTAATGGAAGGATTATCGCGCACATCATAGGTGCGTTCTAATTAAATATTCCGCAACTATCTGCGATGCGCCTGAAAACATTCTCCCCCGAACAAGGACCTTCCCGGGAAATTGCAAATTAGCAAATTAAACTTACTTGCTAATCGGTGTTTGCGAACCACGGCAAGGACTCCCATTTACATCGCAGAATAATCTAATTGAAAAAGCAACCCGTGCGCTGCAATAAGTTTTGAGTTGGCAGGATTCCGCTGAAAAGGAATGCTTTCAAAATAATCGCCACTGCCAAGCACCCGGACAGGTGTGCATGTGTGGGAGGACTGTTCTGTGTAGAGTCCTCTATGGCCAGTATCCTTTAATGCAGTGGCACTCTCCCAAGTTGCAACACTCGCGGACTGGCTAAAATCGATCAAATTGCAGCGACAATCCTTTCGCAGGAGCGAAGCTGGTGCTAGCTGGTTTGGGGAGCGGTGGGCTAGTGGGCTAGTGGGCGGGGCGACCATAAAACCGTAATCAAAGTGATTTTATTTGCCCAGCAAGTTAACGTCGCAATTGGTGGGTGGTGGCTCTGCCCTGTCATTGAGTCGTTTTTTAAGAGAGACCCGTTTCGAGCCATAAAACGTGGAAACTCCACAGTCCGGATCCGGTCCGGGTCTGGGACCGTAAAGCCTTTGTCGCCGTAAAGAGCCACGTCACCGAGGCACTCGCAGAAACGATTACCAACTATTTATGCTCCCCCTTAGATACCCAACACGGATACAGGATATTTATGAACTGCCTGTTTGAAGGACTCCCCCTAGCTTCGATTTTGTTTACACTTTGAAGCTCTATTGTTTTTGTGCCCGATTTCGCTCAGTGCCTGAGCTCCGCCCAATCCGCGCTGTGTCAGCACTTTGACACGAGCCAGCAGGATAGCAAGGATACTGGCGAGGATACTGGCGAGGATGCAGAGGAGGAAGCCGGCAAGGATAACGAAGAATAGGACAATGGGGGCGGCGACAATAACTGCAGTTTGCGTCCGACTCTGTTTGCATTCAGCTGTGGCAAATATTTAGACGACAGTCGACCCGCATCCGGACGGACACCCTGCTCCCTGCTCCCTGCTCCCTGCTCCCAGCTCCCTGGCCGCTCCTCCACACCTCTGGTTAATTTGCATGTTGCAAGTAATTTTCCGTGCGGAGGCGGTGCCGCAAAAATTGAATAGAAAAAAATGAAGGGAAGGAACAGAAAAGAAAAGAAGGCACAGGTGCTGTACGGTTGTTTTGTGGGAGAAGCCGCCTAATGGCAGGCCCGGGTGTCCCCCGTATCCTGGATCCAGGCTCAGTCGATTAGTCATGCCATTGCCGAAGCAATTATACAAGTGTTTGAGCCAAGAAATCTGGCCCAAACTAAAGGCCAGACTATCTATTTGGGCCAACAGGTGTAAGCCAACATTTCAATTAAGTTTGCCAGATAAGCCTTCCAGAACTAACCAAACACGCGAGTTGGCATTAGCTGGAAAGACTAAGAGCTTTGTTTTAAAATCGGAGCACACGTCCTGGTCAAGATTAAGCTGAGTCGGACATGAAACGCCATAAATCCACCAACTGTCCCAACTAAAGGCCAAACTGCGAGGCAAAACATGGCCGGAAACATTGGCCATTGGCCATGCAACGTGGCTCGAACTTGCGTGTTGCCAAAAGCCCAATGCAGAGGTCCTGCATCGGCACTTAGCCCGGCCCCGCACACAATGGCCACAATGGCAGAGGCCTAAACAGGAACAGTCATAAAGCATAGTTCGCCGAACCTTTGGGGCAATTAGGAGCAGGAATTTTATTATGCCGAGCTCCCGAGCGGAGCGAGTGGCCAGTTTCCGCGTGGGCGCCGAGTCCATCACAGGCACAGGACCTCTTTGAGATATTAGCCAGCGCGCCCCAACAGACTCCACTGGCCACACGCGAGCCACATGTCCTGGCTGGCGGGGCGGAGGAGTGTGGAGTGTGGAGAGCGAACTGCCACAGGGGCGTGGCAGTTTGTGGCCTAATGAACGGAAGGCGCTGGCCAACCAGGAACTGCATTTGCTTTTCCAGCCGACTATGTAATTGTTTTTCCGACCAAACTGGTCATCCGAAAGCGGTTTAGTCGGAGATTTGAACAGCCCACCTTTGTGCAGCAGAGACAGTGGCTGTGTGGCACGTGTGCTGCCACAATTGCAACACAGTGTTGCAACAAATAACAGTAGTCGAGTTGTTTAATTATTGCCTCAGCTGGGAGCCCGGGTCTCCTGGGATTTCGTAGAACTTTCAAGTTGATCGAATTTCTTAAAAACCCCTGCCATCCCCAACAGCCCCTCTGGACCAAATGCCATTTAATCCTCCCCCAGTCCTCGGTCGCATCCTGTCGAGAGCAGACTCAAGCCAGTTTCCAAAGGATAAGGCAACAGTAATTACTTGCCAGCCAGCCAGCCAGCCAGCCAGCCAGGCACTCGACTCGATACACGCTCGAATAAAGACTTGCTTTTCGGGAAACGAAAGGGTAATTCGATATTATTGGAATTGAATTAATTCGGGGGAGCTGGGAGAGGCCAGGTCTGGTCAGGAGCAGAACTGGTCCAGAAGGTCTGGAGCAGCAACAATCCCCCACATGCCATGGCTTGGCATGGCGCATCCTTGGCCTCCAATTTATTAACCAATTATTGGTCCACCTGTGGCCACTCCGTTCTGTTAACAGAAAAGCGAGCTAAATGCATTTTCCGGCCAAGGTGGCTTTGAATGATTCCATTATTTTGAATGAAAACTGGGAGTTGTGCGGCTAATTCTGATTCGCTCCACCAGCTCCGAGGATGTGTTGACTTTAAGTGGCTTTCGGGGGAGAACCTACTCCCCCCCCCTCGAACCTACTCGAACGGAGCAGGATGTCAGTTTTCTCTTCCGCGGTTTTCCTTCCCAGACCACTCACTTGCCAGTCGAAAGTTAATGAAATTAGCGCCCGAGCTTTTCATATTTTATGACTTTGTGGCATAATTAAAATGCAAATGTGTTTGATTAAAGGTCGCATAGTAAAGAGGACGATGGGGGGGTGTATGGAAGGACGAACAGGACTTACCCAGACTCAGGTCGTAGGCGCATATATAGTCGGATGTGGTGAACTGGTAGGTCAGGGTGGTCTTGCCCACGCCGGAGCCGCCGAGCATGGCCACCTTGTAGGCGGGGACGGAGGGCGTGCCGTTCTGCTGTTGTCCTTGGGCGGCAGGATCCCCGTCGATGACTTCGCCGGATACGCGCGATGCGTTGCTAATAAAGTTTCGGTTTCGGGGAGAAATTTATAAGAATTGTAATGTAATTAGGGGGATTTTTCGTCTTTAATATATTGTGGGAATAAGAAACACACATCCAGGACCTGCGAGGCGGGGGCAAGGACTCGGGGTAATAACAATAATAAGCGGCAGCCGCCGTTTGTTACTCGCAACAAAGTGAACTGACAGCCCCGGCGGTGGCGTGGCAAGGACATGGGGCTTCTCTGACAATGACAATGAGATGGAAAATGCCAAGGCATTGTTGCCACTCATCTTCATCTTCATCTTTTCGGCTCCTCCAGTCCTGCCGGGAGGAGGACGCATCCGTGGAGTGTGTGTGCGTCGTTGTTAATGGCAGCGGAAATTGTGCGAAATTAGTGTGTTTGTGCCGCGACGTGGTAGCCGTGAAAATGCCGCACGTTTCCCATTGTTGTCGTCATGCCGCCGTGCTGCCATGCCGCCGTGCTGCCATGCCGCCGTGCTGCCGTGCTGCCAGGACCTGCCTGGCCTCCTTGCCGGGCTTATTGTCATTTTATAAACAATTTATTGCGAGCCACTTTGGCCTCCAACGAACCATTCATAGACTCGTTCAGCCATTGATTCCCCGATCTCGACTCGATGTACTCACCTATTGTGGCGGTCCACGCCGCTGTTTGAAGTGCCCGTCGATGCCACGGAGTTGATGGAACGCGACCTGCGACTCCTGCCGGGAGCGATGGGAGATTTAGAGACAAAAGCAAGAGCTTCCTAAAGGAGGGACTCACCTCAAGGAATCGCCCAGGTTGCAGACACCGTGCGAGGTGATGCTGAAGCTGCGCAAACGGTAGTACTCCATGTCCAGGTCCCCGGCATGGATCGCCGAGCGCCGCATCTCCGCTAAACGAGGCTGCAGAGTAAACAAGCCCGGAGGAGTAGACAGCTCTAAATAAGGGATTCCACCTCGCCAACTACCACTACGGTCTACGGACTACGGACTATGGACTACGGACTAGGGGCATCGGATACGGATGCGGATTCGGGACAAAAAACTTGTTTCTTACAAACTAAAAACATGGCTCTGTCTTTAAAAGACTGCCTTTTCAAAATATATTACTCTGCATATCCTATATCACTCTGACGATTCCACAACCATTTCAGTTCCTCTTCCTCGACTCCTCGACTCCTCGACTCTTTGACTCTTCTGCTCCTCGACTCCTCGACTCCTCGACTCCTGTACTCCTCGACTCCTCTACGACCTTTGTCGAATTAAATATTCAATCAAAAAAAGATTCCAGTGCCTCGAATTAAAAGGCAAAACGAAAACTCCCCTCGTATAGCATTCTCAGCAATTATAAAAAGATGAAACTCGACCGACAGGATGGCAAAGCCAAAATTTTATTAAATGCATTGTCCTTGCCGTCATTCCTAGCTGGAATCAAGTTCCCCGCCCACAGGACCCTCTTCGACCCGTTCGACCGACTGGCTGGAATGGTTTCAATTAGATGCATCGAGTTCCCTGTCTGAATAAAATCCTCTGGTTGCACATATCCTGTCAAGGATGGACGGACGGATGGATGGATGCCTGTTTGGTTGGCTGCTTGAATGGATGGATGGCGCATGGAAAGTGGCCGGAGGCTGGCTCTGGCTCTGGCTCTGGCTCAGGACCTCGGGGAGCGGCATGTGGCCGTTGCTTGTTCCTGCCAATTGCAGTGCCACACATTTCCCCGCGGGGGCAGGCACTCCGAATGCAGGGTATATGTATTTGCGGTTGGCCTTTTGGGCCTTTTCGTCCTGTTCGTCCTTTTGGTGCCTTTGGCCGAGGCGGGGATTACGACTCGAACAACTCGAACAAAAGTTGGTTGAGCTTCGAGTTTTTCGACAGGACGAGTGCAGTCTGTCCCCCAAAAAGGACATCCTTCCGAAGGGCCCAAAAAAGTATGCAGCACACAGGCCCAAAGACAGTTTGTCTTTTTTAAGCTGCTCCCTTTGGATACATCTTTCAGGGTCTGTGGGTGTGTGGGCTTCGGAGCCCCGTCCTTTCGGAGGAGGTAGTGGAGTGGAAGGGATCTGGGGACTGCTGCAGTCGACAAGCTCCTTTCTTTCCGCCGTCGAGTGCATGGAGCACTTGACACCATTCCGCTTTTAATGCCGACTCCGCCATTGATTCCTGCCGAAGGTTCGCGCTCACTTTAATTGCACTAGCCAGGACTGCCAGGACTGCCAGGACTGCCAGGACTGCCAGGATTTTGGTGAGTGCTTGTTTTTTCAGCGCATCCAGGAATCAATTGCGACTGCGAGCGACGGCGGCGGCGGCTTTCACGTGAAAATGATGAAGACTTTGAACCCGGCACGGGTCAATGCTCGCCTCGCCTGCTCCACTTTCGTCCTTCCGCCTCCGTTCTGTGAGTCCTCCCATGTGGCACTGGCAAGGAGCAGGTGCAGGTGGAGCAGCAGGTGCAGCAGTTGCACGTAGCACACGCGCTGCACCATTTTCACTCGAGCAATTTCACAAACTAATTACATTAGTTGCTGCGACTAGACAGACAAGAAAGGCTGGGCTGTTTGGGCCAGGATGTGCCATAAATCCCTCCCAACGACTCACAGCGCTGCACTCGTTAGGGAAAGGGCGGCTTTAAGCAAGTCCTGCTTAAAGGATTGCTTCGGAGAGCATACACTCATGAAGAAAGGATACTTTGTGCGGGAATGTGCCTCATATTTTCGGCGGAAGAGCTTACTCGCCCGACAACCACCAGCAACCACAACCATAGATATTCTTCAATGTGCCAAGTCGGCAAAAAGACGCCAGGCAGGTGGCAAAGTATGAAGTCCTGGCAGTCCCGGCAGTCCTCGCAGTCCTGCCAGTTGTGCCAGTACAGAAGGGGGCTGAGCCAATGACCCGGCAGCAGAGGGTCGTGTATCAAATGCTCAGTCATGCCGAATGCTGCAAACATGGCCCAAAAAAAGGCCCACCCACTCCCAGGCGAGTGTGTGTTATCCTTGGAGCCTAAGGATTTGAGGGGGCGGGGGCCCGGCTATTAGGAATATCTGACTGCCTGCTCCCTGGTGCTAATGGGTGTCCTTAAATGGCTTTTGTTCTCCGGGCCAAGTTGCAATTACTTGTCGCTGGCGTTGTTGTCCTTGTTGATGTCCTTGTTGTTAGTGCGATAATCCCCATGAGCCGGCCGTTTGAGCCCGAAACTAATATGGCCCGAGCATGACTTGGCGCCAAAAGAACCCGGCCCGAAATAGCCCGAAAGGATGACAGACAGGCAGGTGAATATTGAAATGCAAAGTGCCACTTTTCCAGCCAGTTGGTCGCTTTCCCCGTACTTTTGTTGTCTCTCTTCCGGTGGTTTAGTTAGTTAGTGAGTTTAGTTAGTTAGGTGGTTCAGTAAATGGAGTAAATAGCTGCACGTAGCACACAACCAAAGGAACTAAATAACCTGGACAGCATCGAGTTGGTGTCGTGTAAATTTGTCTCGAAATAGAAGGATATCAGGCAGTTCCCTTTTCTAAAACTCGAATTAAATAATTGTCCTTGAGTCTTGATTTCAGAATATTTCACCGTAAATTTCACCCTTATTTGTTTCGTAATCGTATCACCCAAATTTTGAATTGAGAAAAGTGCTCGGCGTATAGAGATCGGTTAAAATAAATGCGAAGCTTACTAAGGTCCTGCGTCCTTCGTGCTGCGGTTCGCCGTCCCGCCTACTTACTCACCCTGCGACTCTCCGCCGGCATGCTCGAGGTCCTCAGCCGCTGCCGATCCGCCAGGTAGCGACTACCGGGCGCGTGGGAGGCGGCCACCACGGCGGCGGCCAGAGCGGACACCGACGTGCTGGCCCCGGAGGACTCACCCACCCCACGCTCCCGCTCCCGCGGCAAGTGGGTCGGCACGTGCTGTTGCTGCATCTGCTGCTGCTGCTGCTGCTGCTTCTTCTTCTGCTGCTGCAACTTGGAGCCGCCCATGGCCTCCGAGATGGGGGACAGGGAGTCGATAGAGTCGCCGGTTGGCGAGTCGGTGGCGTCCGGGCCACTGGTGACCTCGGCGACAGCGGCCAAGGTGGTGCTGGAGCCGCCCAGGAGGCCCACGCCCACGGTGACGTTGAGGGAGCTGCCGCCTAGCAGCCCGCCTCCAGATCCGGGTCCCGGTATCATCATGTCCCCGCTGCCGGGAGGGTTGAGGGAGCCGACGGTGCCGTACTGCGGGGACACGGCCCCGGACATGGCTTGCTGGAAGGTCAGGACTCCGGCCAAGGACATGCGGTCCCTGCAAGGATCAGGGAAGAGAACAACATTAAGCCTAAATCGTAGCTAGAGGTTTATTTTTTTTAGCATTTTGTGTATCCTTTTCGTCCTGGCCAATTGCATTTTCGTCCCTAATTGGCCCACTTAGCGGGCTGATGAATACTGATTGGGCGGAGCCAGGACGAGTCAGGACAAGCCCAGCCGGCCGCACTGCAATTAACTCTTAAGAAGCCGGTCACAAAAGGCTTTCAGGCTCCCCAGGCCACACTGGGCCGGCCAGGAGCGAGTGAGCCACCAATTTAGCCCAACAAGTTTATTTTCGGGACATCTCCCGCCTCGCGGCAGAGGCCTGGCCAAAAAATAGCAAGTGATTTGAAAGTCCTGGCCACAAACTTTGCGAGGGAAGCCACACAGCATCTGAAATGCAATCTCTGCCGCATTCCACATCCAGGCACAGCCAAGTGGATGCAATTCATCCTTCGGCCTGCGCGGCAAGGACAATGGCACAATGCCGGCACATCCTTGGGCCGAGGAGGCCAGAGTTCACACAGTGGCCGGGTCAGGTAATTAGGTGGCCTTCCTCCCCCTCCTCCACTGGTATTGTTGGCCAAGTTTTTAATTATCATTTTTTGTTGTTTATGGGCGGCTGGGTGGCTGGGTGGCTGGGCGGCTGGACAGACTGGAGGCTTTGCCTGGCTTCCTCCTCCAGCTGCTGCCACTTTGTTATCTTTTCTTGGGCCTTCCCAGAGAGCACTGGGAGAAACCTGCAGCTACTTTCGGCCCAAAACCCGAAATAAACGGACTCCTACCTGGCACTGCTGCTGTGGGAAATCCTCTGCAGGTCCTCGTTGCCCAGCGGGGCTCCTCCGATGCTGTTCCTGGCGTAGCCGGTGTAGTCCGAGGTCAGACAGTTGGCGGCGATGGACGAGGCTCGTCGTCGGTTCAAAATGGGAGACTTCTGGGTTCGCAGGCTCTGCTGCAGGGGATAGGATTCACAATTCAGGGATGAGCCTGGGAGAGACTTGAGAAAGGGATTAGGGGAGGGACGTACCCGACTGCCGGTTGGATTCTGGGCGGCGTTGAGAAAGTCCCCGTAGGTGGTGAGAGGGGGGGCTTCCTGGCTCTCCCACTCCGTGTCGTACTCCATGTACTGATCCTGCGAGTCCTGCTGCTCCTGCTGGATGTAGTCCTGCTGCTCCTGCGGCTCGTAGTCGTACTGCTGCATCTGCTGCTCCTGCTGCACGTTGTATCCGGTGTTGTAGCCGGCGGCGTTCGAGGTACTGGGACCTTGGATGTAGTTCCCGCCGGCGGGGGTCAGGTTGGGACGACTCCCGAAGCCGCTCTGCTGCTGGACGCGCTGCAGGGCCGCCTCCCGGGTGTGGAACGCGCCCAGGCCGCCGTGGGTCGGCGGAGTGGGCAGGAGACGGTGCACCACGTGTGGCACGGGCTGCTGCATCGGCTGCATCTGCTGCGGCTGCTGCTTTTGCTGCTGCGGCTGCTTGAGGATCGGCTTGAGCACGTTGTAGGCCAGCTGGTGGGGAGCCGGCGAGGGCACAGGGCCCGGGGTGCTGCTGCAGATGCTGTCGCTCTCATCGCAACTGGCGTCTGAAAAGAAAGGATCAAAATCAAACCAAACACCCGAACTATTTGAGACAAAGGAATGCCAGAGGTCAGAGGGACTTAGGAGCGCCCGCCACACCTGTGGCCTACCAGGCAGGTGTCCTTGTGCCGGGAATTATGCTTCCAGAGCCCAAGTCAAAGTCAAATATGAAAGTGCCTTCCATTGTCAGACCCCAAAGAGCAAACTTTTTCGAGACACTTCCCCAAGTCCAAGTCCAAGTCCTTTCTGGGCCGAGTCCTGGGTCCTGGGCCGTGGGCGTTCGCCGTTTGGCGGCGTGTTTGCTTTTCTGTTTACATGTTTATGGCCGGGCTTCAGTTCTTTCTACATCCTGGCTCCTTTTTTTGCCGAAATGCCAGAAAAAATTAATAAACTTTGGCTGGGTGGGTGGGCGTGCCGTAAAAATTGTTGGTTAGACTTTGAATTTGGCAGAAAGGAGGGAGACGGCCGCCACACATGAGGCATCCTGCTCAGTGGCTCAGTGGCTCTGGTGGCAGTGGCAGTGGCTGTCCTGGAAATGCCAGGCAACCCGCCAGGATATACAGCCACTGGGTGGCCATAAAAATTGTTTTCAACGTATTTATGATTAAATTACATGGCTCTGACTCCGACTTTGTCTAGCCGGCTTTGGCGGGGCTTTTTCGTCCTGGTGCTTACTCTTAATTAGCGCCAGGCCCCGGGTCCTGAGGTCCTAAGGTCCTGAATTTGCATTTACGCTTCGCGCTTCCCCCCAACAAGTGTCTTTCGCGGACAGAGCTGCAGTTCAATCATTCGATTAATGAGTTTTCCATTTGCCAGGACGTTTGTCAGGATGTTTTTGTTTCTGCTCCGTAACGGGCGATTAATCATACCTCACAGCTTACGGGTCAGGGGTCAGGGGTCAGGGGTCAGGGGTCATGGCTAGGAGCCAGGCGAACGGAAAAACCCATTCATTGTCAGTTGGAAAACACATTTTCAGCCGCATTCACTCGAATTAATCACCATGAAGGACCCATCCATTATAGAAATGAGTCTGCGGATCCATTCAACAGTTTTCCAAATGCAATTAAGCGGACAAAGCGGATCCGAAATCCTGGCCGGAGCCTGGCCATCCTTAAAGTTGAGGGAGTCCTGCTGTCGCAGTTCCATTTTGTCAGCCAGGTGATGGCCCAGAGCCTGCTGGCCTGGGAGCCTGGGAGCCTGAGAGCATCAGAGCCGATTATCCTTGTAACCCGTCAATGTCACCGCCCATTTTAACTTTGTCGGTTGCCGGACAACAAAATAAAACCCCAAAAAGGACGACTAAATGGCGGACCCTTTCGCTTTATACTCTTCATTTGCCACTTTTTGAGTTGATGTTTAATTTCTGGTTATCCTTGCTTCCGGCCGGTGGCCTTGACATGCCGTCCTTAAAGAGGGCCGGCAGAGACAAGGGCCGACACGATTCCCAGGAATATGTTTAATTTCTTTAAAAGATTGCCTGCTTTGAGGAGGTCCTTCTTGTCTTCACTCACAGTTCATTAAATACGATACCCGGTTTATCTAAGCCGCACACATTTTGCGGTCAAAGGCGCAGGACTCCGTCTCGGACTCCGACTCGGAATCGGCCTCTGCAAACATCAATGGAGAGTGCTGGCTTTGACAGAGTCCTGCAGCTGCTAAGTGATTGGAAAGAAGTTATCCTTTTGAACAACAAGTTATCTCCCCTGCAGTTGTCCTTTGTGGTACAACTGCAAAATGTACTCAGTAACCCACTTATGTTGCCACGGCTGCCTCATCCTTGCCACTCCAGAGTCCGCAGTCCGCAGGCCGCAGTCCATAGTCCATAGTCCGGAGTCCGGAGTCCTTGTCACCTCAAAGCACCACACATTCTGGCAGCCATTCCGGCACTCTGCGGCAGAAAAGGGCCAGTTGTCGCTTTGTCAGTTTCCGGGCCGTAACAAGTCCGGGCCGGAGTCTTAATTAACCTGCCAGCCTGCAGGACGAGCTGCAGGACGCGCAGGACGAGGCTGGCAGTGACCGGGCAGCTTGCACGGCAAGTCCGGCAAAGGAACTGCATTTGGGCCTTGCTCCGCCGTGGGGCACGCATTTCCGGACGGCCCCCTCGTGTAAATTGGGCGTGGCCCACTAACACGTGACTAATTCCCTAATCAAGCCCCAAGATAAGCCAGCTGGCCGAGATTGGCGAACCGAAAAGTGCAAACTGAAACAGGAGTGGAGCGAGCGAGGAAGCATTCCGTGTTCCGCGATTGCGTGTTCCGCCGGAATGGCGAATCGCCTCCGGCGACCCAGTTCTATTTTTAACGGACTAACTGCTCCTTGGAAAGGATATTGCTTGAGTTCATATTTTTAGCTCTAGATTAAGGACTAAATTGGGGATCCAAGGATAACAGTCATCTTTCCAAAAGCACTCACCGAAATCAAAGGCCCTCTCCAGGATGGTGGAGTGCCGCTTCTCCTGCCGCTCGATCCTCTCCAGTCGCTCCTTGGCCGCCGCTGCCACCGAGGAGCCCGGATCGTCGCTGGAGGAGCTCTTCGGGAGCCCCACGCTAACGGGCGGCGCCGGAGCGTAGCCATAGCCGTACCCTTTCAAGGGCTTGCCGCCGCCATTGTCTTCGCCGTCGGGCCCCATCCGCTTCTGCTGCTGCTGTTGTTGTTGGTACTGCAAGTGGCAGTCGCAGGGCAAGGTGACGAGCATCTGCTTCGGCTGCTGCTGCTGCTGCTGCTGCTGGGCCTCCAATGGCGACTGCGAGGGATTCTGGTGCAGACAGCAGTACTTGATGTGCTTGCAGAGCAGGCCTCCTCCCCCGCCGCCTCCTCCGCTGCTGCTGCCGCTCCTCTCCGACTTCGAGCTGCCGGACGCGGCCTTCTGATTCCCGGAGGAGCCTCCTCCGCCGCTGCCGCCGGCGGCACCACGCTGGCTGTTGAATACAGCCGGAAGATCCCCGCCGCCGCCCACGCCCACGCCCGTGGTCACGTCGATGACACTGCCGCTGCTGCTGGAGCTGACGTTCGGGCCGAGCAGGACCGGGCCGAAGCCCAGGCGGTTCAGGCCGTTCTGGCTGAAGCTGGTGGCGCGCTGCCGGTTGAGGCGCAGCGAGTTGGAGCGGCTGCCGGAGGTGGGGCCGTAGCGGGCGTCCCGGGACATCATCAGCTCGGCGCCGCTGCCGCTGCCACTGCGGCCGCGCATCGGATAGACGGACATGTTGTGTTGCTGGAGGGGGATAGCTGGAATAGAATCCCAGAGCGGGTTTACCGGCTATTTGGAGCCTTACCTGGATGTGTTGCTGCTGCGACTGCTGGTGCTGCTGCTGCTGCTGGAGTTGCTGCTGCTGCTTCTGGAGGTGCTGCTGGTAGAGGCGCTCGGCGCGGTCGCCGCGGTCCGCTCGATCGCCACCGCTGTGGCTGCGGAGGCTGCCGCCGCATCGCTGTCGCTGGGGCTGCATGGGAGTGTTGTGACGCGGAATGACCTGGGGGGGCGAGAGGGGGCGAAAGGGTGGGGGTCAGTAGGGGCTACAACAGGGGCTAAGACAGGCACAGACGATAATTGGCGACTGTGGGCTACCTTGTCCTCCAGCAGATTGGCAAACAGCCCGACATGGTCCTCGTCTTCGTTCATCATGGCGAAGAAGTTCTTGAACGTGTCCGGAAAGGATGCCGGAAACTGGCCCCGCGCCTCCAGCTTGGTATCCATCTCTGACTCTCTCTCTCTCTCTCTCTCTCTGTCTGTTACTCTCACTCTCTGTCTATCTCTTTCTGTGTAATGTATATGTGTACTCTTACTTAGCGCCTACAGCCTTCTCTTTTTAACACTTATTCTTTTTTTTGGTCCGACGGCGAAGGCAAGCGCGCAGACCAGAAAGCATGCAAGAAGAGAACACGCGTCGAGGTTAGAAAAGGACAGCGAAAGCGGAAGCGATAGTTCGGGCCGGAAATGAGAAAGGAATTCAAAAAAAAAAACGATCAAAAACGGAACACATAGAACGTTAAAAAAATAACATTACTGCAGAAACACAATTATCCTTTGCAACTGTTGTGAAGGTCATGCCGAAAGCTCTGGATGATCTTTGGCCCGGAAATGAGTTCTAGGATGAGCTCTAAAGGACTCTAGGTGAGTGGGTGATTTGTAAGTAACATTTAGAGGATTTAGATCAAACCCAACGAGTGCGGGAGAAGTGCGTTTCTTCTCACTACGTGGACATGAACATGAGTCGGTCGAGGTGGAGGTGGAGGTCGAGGTCTAGATCGAGTCTTTGTTTTAAATATTTCCACAATGACTTCCCAATCTCCACTCCAGTGGCTGCTACTCAGCTTCAATTACCGGTACCGGAGGGCCTAAATACCTGGAATACTCTTCGACCTGCCCAGTCCGGCCCTCCGCATTCCCCAGGACTCTTCCGATTGAAAAGTTATCAGACAGCCGCGTCGAAGTTTCCCCGAAAGGACACTGCAGGTGTCATGTCACGCCGGTCCCTGTTTCCGGCTAAAAAGTTATTCCACGGCGATGCTGGTTTTTTCCGGAGGTCCGGAGGACCACTGGAGGTGGGCTTTGGTTTCCCTCTCATTTTTGGCCGTCACATGAGGCATGCTAATGAGGTTCTGACAAAGGATGCACTGCCATTCGTACATCATTCAGCGGGAGCTCTAATTAAAATTGATTTTGGCCAAGAGGCGGGTCAGTCCGGAGTCTAGAGTTTCCCAGCTGCGGACCCAGTGATGGCTAATTGTAATCGGAGACCCTGTGCTCCCAAATCCTTTCAAGCATCGCACCAACATGTATGGCCATAATGCCACTAATTTTCCACTGCAGCTTAAATTTGCCGCCAATTTGCAGCAGGACGTGGGGACAGCCTGCCAGGACCTCCCTGCCTTTAAAAAACAAAAACGCCCAGCCCTTTCGTCGCCCGTCGCCCCGAAAGGACGAAACCATGTCAAGTGGAACCTGGCCCAGACTCTGGCGTCGGGCTTATTAAAAAGTTACCAGCCTAGTGTGGCTGAAAGGCACTGAGAGAAAAGTTGGGCGCCACTTCGGGGCGCTCTGCGAAAGCGTAATGTAATTGCCTGGCCCATTTCTCGCTCTTTAGGGGGAACTTTGCCGAGTGTTTGAAGCGTTTAGTGCCCTCAAATGGTTGCACGTCCTGCCTGCCTGGCAAGTACACCTTGGCACCCCCGCCACCGCCCTAGCCTCGTCCTGCGAGTCCTTAAAGCCCGCTATCATTGCGGCCCTTTTAATTAGCAAGCCAAATGTAAATTCGTGTAAACATCCCAGTTGCCGAGAGCGATGGGAGGAGGGATGGAAGTACGCAGGATGTGGGGGAAGGATAATGGATATATTCACTTAGCTGTTTATTTTGGAGAGAGTGTGTTGTCCTCCTGGTCCTCGACACATCCTGGTTCGATTCGCGCTTCTTGTCAATCAGAAAACAAGCTTGCCTCCCTTTTGGCTTTTGACTTTTCAATTATTTTTGGAGAATTGGAAAGCGTTTGTTTGACAATCGGAGGGGCTGTCGGATTGGCACATGAGGGCTTCCTAAGCCCCGACTTGGCAGCTCTTCCTTTGACCTACTTCTCATGCTAGCAACCTGGGAGTTTCCGGGACTTGGATCCCCCTTTCAGGAGCCCCTTTTCAGGACTGTTTGCAGAGGCCGCGACAGGGTGCGAATTGGTGAGTGAGCGATCCCATCTGGGGGCCTGATAATTTATGCCACACTGACCCAATATCGAGTGGCGGCCACTTCTGGCGGCAAGGGCGGCCAGGGCGGCCCTGGGGCGGGGGAGCTTGGGGGGTGGTGGCCCTTAGAAAAAGGCAACTGGAGCTGAAGTGGCACTTGGACGTTGCCCGACGCAACAAACTAACCGGGACACAGGGAAAATATAATAAAGGAGCAAGAAATAAATAAAAAGGCGCATGAAATTGGATTTGCCAGCCACGGCACACAAGGGCGTGAAGGAGGGGGTGGACCAGGCCAGGCCATGCCAGGCCAGTCCAGGCCAGGCGGACTGAGGCGGAGAAAGTATAGAAAGTACAAGGATGTGGGGGGCAAAGGGCATCCCAGCGAAATGAATGAAACGAAATGAATGAATGGCGGAGGCGAACAGAACGGACAGCTCGGAGTGCGAGGATCAAGAGGGGGGGTTGCCTTATAAATGTTTAAGCAGAAGCCTCTTCAGCCCCCCCATCCCAGCCAGGTCCTGCCAGGCTCAGCGCCTCCCCTCGATACGCACCAGAGCGCCCAAAAAGCAAACTGCCGTCCTGCCGTCCTGCCGTCCTGCCGTTGGGAGCAGAAATAGAAAAACACCACCATCAGAAAATGGAGCAAAGAGCCCAACCACACCCGTGCACTGGAACACAAACTGTGGTGGCACATCCTTTGATTGGAAACTTTTAATCCGTGTGTGTGCCACACACATCATTTTCGCCAACTACATTTTCGCAAACAAATCACAACTCGTTGTCCTTGACAGAGAAAAGTTCAACTAGTTATTCTAATTAGTTATTTTCCCAGTGCGACTCTCCCCCGACTCTCTCACACATGCCCGCCTCCTGCTATCCTGCTATCCTCCTGGCCCGGCGTCCTGGCAACCACACGCACACAAAAAACGGCATAAAAAACTGAGCCAACAAGGACGACTCGAAAGGGGGACTGGACTGGACTGGATGCTGCTCTGCTCTGCTCCGGTCTGGTCTGTGTGGCGACCATTTGCGGCATGTTGATCTAGCTGTTAAGGCGTTTGTAATGACAGGGATAAAGTTTTATGACAACAGCCTCCGGAGTCCATAGTCCGTAGTCCATAGTCCGTAGTCCGTAGTCGGTAGTCCTAAGAGAGTACAAAACTTTGGCTTTCACCTTCGGCTGACTCCCTACGGGTTCGTGTTTGCGAATTCCTAGACTCGTTAGCCCACACAAGGCACACGTGGCACTCCCCGGCCAGGACACTCATGGCTCGGGACAGGGGCAAGGTGTATCATGGCCTGCAGCCAGTTGGGCAATCAAAGGATCTCCATGCATAAACAAATGCGTCAAGTGAGCTGTTAACTTGGCCCCAAATAATGCGGCCAAGTAAATACCGTAATCTGGGCGCCCAGTAGGCCCGAAAGGCAAGTGTTTTGCGGTTCATTTTAAACAAAGCCCGGAGGACCAATAATGGGGGAGAGATCAATCCTGTCAGGGACTCCTGGCCCCCTCCTCCTCGCTCCTTGCAGGTAATTGAGTTGCAAAGTTAACTGGCGAATATATTGTTGCTTTTATGTCCGATAACTGGGTCGGGCGGCAGACCCGTCAGGAGCAGGAGCAGGAGCAGGAGCAGGAGATGCAAAGGACATAATGACGGCATAAGCGTTCCTCCGCCGGAAGTGCGAGTGTGCATCCGCACCGGATCCGAGTGTTATTTATTTGTGTTTTTATTGCACTCTGATAGCCGGATTATGGCCAGATGCCAGTTGCCAGTTGCCAGTCGCGCCGGATGCCCGATGACCCAGATATCGGCGGAGGCTCTTAAGTGGGTCACCAGCGGGGCTAAAAATAAAACAATTGTCGGAAAAGCGGGGACACTGTATCTGGCAGGACATCAGGGGCCAGGAGAGTGGTCTTTGAGAGTGGTTGTGGGAAGCTTTTTAATCGAAAACATGGAAACACAGACCTTTGACCCTTTGGGGCATGAAGACAGTCTCCGTTTACCGAAAAGGACTCCCGCCTCACTGCTCCCGGCACTCGTCCTGGCACCTTGCGAGCTCTCCTGCGAGCTCTCCTGCGAGCTCCTTCGCCGCAAGTGATCCAATTCCAATTAATCAGTCGCTAATTGGAGCCCATTGCCAATATTAATTGATTCCAAGACGGAGGACGGACTGGGATGCTTCTAATTGTAATTGGACACATGCATGGCGAGGAGCAGGAGCAGCAGGAGGGGGCAGCAGGACATGGGGCCTGCTATCCTTTGGCAGATAGTTTGGCTTGCGGCTTGAATGGCTTCCAAGGGGTTAATTGGACGATTGAGCGACAGTATCCTTCGGCGAGCTAATTGCAACCGCACTGTTGATATTTTCCAGTCCGCCAGAGTCCCTTTGAGTGCCCATTGGGTTCTGCGTGGGTGCACCTGTTGTCCCTGCGGCCACAGCCTCTGGTTAGAACAATGGACGTGTCCGAAAAGAAATCTGGCAGGGAAGTCGGATGACAAATACTGGACACTCCCGGTGCATTGGTTCTCCGGAAGGAAGCCAGTCTTCCGTGGCTCTTTTCTCCTGACCTTCTCACCTGTCTTCCAATGCATCCGAGACTCGGCTGATTGAGTGACGCGGAAGGGCCACAGGCAGGGGCGCTGATTGCAAAATTTATTCGCCACTACTGGGAGGGCATAGACGGGTCCGGGTGATAAGTGGGGAACGTAATCAGTTGTCAGACATCTGTCAGGGCATTGGCACCTCCAAAGCACGGCAGAAGCAGAGCAAAGGCGAGAAGCCAGCCTGTCAGCCGAGGGCTTCATCACTGTCAGCTCGTGCAATGGGAATGGGAATGGAACTGGGACTGGGAATGGGAATGGGAATGGGAATGGGAATGGGAATGGGAATGGGAATCATTATCCCGGTTTGATTTCGACGCAAAACCCATTCAGGCCGAGTCCGCCACATTCCAAACACTTATTCCCACGGAAAACCAATCATAAATTATGCTCGAAAGTTTGTTAGTTCGCCGGAGTGCATTGCGGAAGCGTTAAGTATTTTTCATTAAAATGAATTTCACATAATAAAGAGTGCCAGCTGGAAGGCCGTTGCCTGGCATCCACAATAAAATGAAATAAAATAAAGCGAAGCGAAGCGAGGGACAAAAAATAAGAGGGCAGCCGGAAGCATTTCGAGCGGCTGTCAGACTGGCGTGCCACTTCATTTGTACTCGCCCTCCCGCGAAACCCTTCCTCGCTTTTCGCAACCAACACAACCACCCACCCACTTGCCCACCTACCCACTCGCCCATGTGGCGGTGCGATGGCATTTAAATACCAGAAACACCAGCCCCACTGCACTTTAGCTCCTCCGGCTCACGGCAGCGGAGCTCGCTTTCATGGCACGCAACAATTTCTCTCACATTTTCATCCAGACACTGCGAGCAGCACTTTTCCTCCGCAGAAGCTCGCATCTGACGGGGAGCAGGGACTGCACAGGTGGGTCTCTGAGTGTAGGGCCCAGGATGCCGAGGAGGCATCGTCCTCCTCGAAGGCGCCTCATCCGCAGTGCACCTGCAGGCGACCCCAATTGCGAGACCAAGGATGCATCGGATGCCTCCCTCCCAGGAATCCCGCAGGCCTGGACTTCCGAGTCCGGGACACTGACTCCTGGGTAGACCGCAACCGGAAACGGCTCAGACAAGCCATTCCCCTCTAGAGGCTTGGTTCTGGACTAGGTCTGAGGACTGTGTGATACCCGGTACTGATGCCCTGCTCAAACAGACACTAAACATTTGGGCACTTGTTCCGGGATAATTCCTCTCTGTCTCGGGGACAATGGGCCTGTCAAAAATGCGATCATCAATCACCATTAAACTAGACCGGAGCGCCGCCTACGATTTATATTTTGTTCGATGGCACTGCCAGTGGCCCAGCAGCCGGAGGATGCCGCGGGACAGCGGGATTTGCATAGCGAATGATGAATAACTCCGCCAGGCCACGGTGGCCACTATGGCCACTGCTCTGACGGACGGAAAAAGCATTTAATAAGCAGCCAGCCGGCCGACCCATCTATTGCTCGTTTATCTTCCCGAAACATATTTCCGCACTTAGCCGCACTGGCTGGTGACAGGAACAGGACATACATTTAATTCCCGCCAACCCTTCTTTGGCCATTAATTAAAGCGGAAAACTAAACAGTAGGCGGCTGGAATTATGCTTTAAGCTGGCACGAGCGATTACTTCAACTATCGATTTTGTCCGGAGCCCAGAGCCCAGAGCCCGCAGGAGTACGCCGATGTATGTAGGTGCGGATATGATGGTATCTGTGTGCGTGCTGGCCTGCGACACATTTTTATTATAGTGCTGCTTTACCTTAATTACATCGAATCGATATTGTTGCCTTTGCTTCGGGACTGCTTTTGGTTGCTTTTGGTTTTCCTCCAAGGCACAGTGCGGATGAAGCTGCGGAGCTCAGCCTGTGTCCTCATATATAATTCAAGGGCCCTGCCACAGCACCTTGCCACAGCAGCGCCGCAACACCCTTGTTGATTAGTTTAAACGCTTTTGTGCCTCTTTCCGGCCAACGCACCCACAAAACACAAAACACAAAACAGTAAACAGAAAACAACTCTGATCGGAATGGCAAATAGATTTCGGCCAAGGCCTCAATTAAAATTACGCGGGGCATTCATTCCGGAGCGCGATAGGGATTTTCATGTAAATCAGGCAAACAAAGAGACTCCAATTGAATAAATTTAGAGTCCGGAGCAGACAGCGGGCGGAGTGCGATTTTTAAGTTCTGACATTGTCTGGGCAGCTGGACATCTGGGCACTAGGACATCTGGGCACTAGGACATCTGGGCATTGTCATGGAAATCCATCGCGGAATCAGCGATAAGGACGCACGCCGCCGAAACTTATAATTGGATATGTTCCAATAATAGTCGCCTCTTGATTGAGCCATTCGATTGTAATAATTATTGATTAGCCCCGGACCGGACCGGACCGGCTCCCTAATTGCAGGCGTGTGTCGGGGGCTTTCCGCTCTCCTGTCACATATTCGGGTTAAATGAATTGATTTACTCCGCTGCATAATTGGAATTGGAATACATGTATTTGGAATTCGTTTTTCGCAGATTTTCCGCATCGCCAGCCGAGCTGTCAATTGAATTTATGGGCCACATAATGCACACGGAATAAATTTCAGTGACAGAGCGCTAACACGTTTTTACACTTCGCCTGACAACCGACATGGTTGGTGCGGCATGGGAGTGTCTGGAGCAGGAGCAGGAGCGGGAGCAGGGTGTTTAGATTTCGAGCGACCCACTCAGCTCCTATATGGCTGCTTCCCAGCCAGTCGGGCCGCCGCAGGAGCTCCCCCGTAATCCCACACGCATATTTTTAGACTCCAGAGGAGTCACTCCCCCTTCGACTCTGATAATTTCGGGCTTTCGTCAGGCGCGTAATTAGCTGAGCCCCGTGCTGGTATTTGTCTGAAGCAAACACTGCTTCCCCTTACACCTCCACAGAACTCCTGTCCCCACTCTCCTGCCTATTTTGGTGGGGCGGAAGGGGTTCGGAGTTGGCCAAGAGTTCCTACATGTGTCACCTGCACGCCCACGCCCACTTCCACCGGTTTATGCTACCCGCCGAGTACTCTCCCCCGGCCGAGATAAAGCCAGAGGCCTGACTGCCGAGAGATAAGACATCCCCCCAGCCAGCAGATAGCGGGCCCCTGGACTGCCGCATCACAGCCCGCTTCCACTTCCCAAGACCCCTCTTTTCGCCCAGTTCAGAGGTGTCTGGTGGCTCGATGGAAGGGGCTCCGGGGAGTGGAGTCCGTCATAATTAGTTTGACAATTAAGTGAGGACGCGAAAGACAGGCGACAGGCGACAAGAGGCCCAGGCCCGGCCCGGAAGGAAGGGCTCGACCGGAGCACTGACGGATTTGTTTTGCATATTTCCGGCACAGCCTCCAGAGCCGCTGATTGGGCCTATTAGTCCGCAGTGCGGGCTGTCAATTAATTACGGGGCGGACCAGCCCGACAAGCTTAGCAATCTGGCTTAACGCCATGATTGATGAATCCATAAATATTAGATCAATAACAAGGAAGTGCCGGCGTCGGAACGAGTTGAAAATCCGACGGCAATCCTTCCACTCAGTGGCGGGCGGACATCGCGCAAGTGGAAGTGCAAGTGGAAGTCAATTTAAATGCCAATAAATATCCTGGGACAGCGTCACTTGACCCCCCTGGGGGGCCTCCTGGGCGGGCTGATCCCCCACCGCACAGCCCCTGTAAATTGGCAAGACAGCCCCATCAGTCGAGTGCATTGACTTCGACGTCTTAATGGCTTTTTGAGTCGTCGAGTCGACTCGAGTCGAGTCGGGCCGAGTCCTGCTTTTTATTTTGTTCCTGCAGCCATGGCAGGAGGAAGGCAAGGGGGAGGGCAAGGAGGAGGGCGCTAAGGACACACATTCGTGGGAAAACGCTCCTCGGCAACAGCACACATGAACGCCCCGCACAGACACAGTTGGATAACAAAAGCAAAGCGCACGCATCGCCGAATTCCTTGCCAGAATTTTGCATACACACGAGGAGGCTTGCAGAGAAAGAAGTAATTCCTTTGGAGGTCCTTCTAGTGATACAGTATATCTTACTAATATTATGCATTCAATGTGAAGTTTTCAGGCGAGTCTTAAGTCAGATGGTTGGTAGACAAGTAGTCTGTACTGGCTAGTTTCCAAAGTGTTTGATTTTTTAGTCATTTTTCCATGAATAAGGATATGGCCCCCTTTTTCTCGCTGTGTATGCGTACAAAATCCCTGAGCCTTCAAAAATGCTTGATATTTTTCCTCAAATCATTGACAAAATCAATTATTACACCGAAATTTCAATTTGAGGATTCCCACGAGCCCCGGCATTAGAATACTCACAAAAACCCATACATAGATGGCTTAAAAATTCCCTTTATTCCCGGGATTGACAAATCCTGAGTCCCGAGTCCCGAGTCCCGAATCCCTGAGGCCCTTCAGCCCTCCAGCCCTCCAGCCTCGCAGGCCTCGCTTGACTTGCCGGCATATGGATCGGCCTATTAGGCCGGGCGAGAAATAAAGAGGAGCGCTCGAGGAATAATTGGCAAGCAGGTGCGGTTGGTTGGGTTTTCTGGCATTTGCCGTTTTGGGCCAAGAACGCGGGGTTTGGGGATGGAGTTCCCCTCGCACTGCTCCTTCCGAGGGAAATTGCCTTTTGCAACAGCAGATGATGAAGCGTCGGCCCGGAATGGGTTCTCAGACAGAAATTTGCAACACAAACACTCCGAGTGGCCAGGGGGGAAAGGCTTAAACAAATACACCATCTGTTTGCGTGTATGCACTGAGAGAAACGGAAAAAACAAAGTTCCAGCACCCGGGGGGCGCCCAACTAGCTTGTGCGCCTTTGACGAGCACCGATACAGGTCCATGGGGGTCCTAACACGATGGCTCCCAGAATGGCCAGAAATTATTCATATTCATATCTTTAATTAAAAACTTTGAATGGAATTTCGCACAAATATGCAGATACTCGTATTTGTATGTTTTCTGTTTTCCGTACAGAGCTCCGCAGGGAGGAGACTTTTAATGCGATTGCAAAAAATGCAAAAAATGCAAAAAATGCAAAAAAGGGGCATCCATCTCCAGCATCCTCCTGTCGTCCTGTCGTCCTGTCGTCCTGACTGGTCCTCCCATCCAGGTCCTGGCAATGCAAATGCTGGCCACTTAAAGCCGAGTTGTTTATTGATTCACTTGGCCCGCTTTCGGCCTTTCGGGCACTTGTCCGCTGGCAGGGCGTGACTCACTTCCCAATATAGCTCCCGCCCTAATCAGGACAACCATCAATTAAATCGATAGCGCAGTGGATGGCCTCTTAATAAACTTCATTCCGATTCGGATTGATTGTTTTATCATTTATGATCGGGTTATCGCGGCCGTTTACGACCCGCCCTCCCACACATCCGGTCGACCGAAAACCCGCCAAATAGCTGACCTTATGGCCGAAAGTGGAGGCCCTTCGTCGGAAGAGTAGCGGGCCATCCTTGCCCGATTATGCAGCCTTATCCTTAAAACTCACCAGCTCACCAAACTTGCAGCTTGCACTCGGAAGGAAGGAAAGCTATTAGCCTTCCAAATGGACCTGCGAAGGATTTGGTTTTTTTCCTAAAATCGGGGATTATGGGGGCAGCAGTGGCAGGCACTAGGGGGGCAAGAGCATTCCGCAGGACATTCTCTAATGGGGAAGCGGCGCAACGCCAGCTCAGCAGGACACCAACAAAGCAACAGCAATAGGAACTAATAAAAAGTTCGACACCAACACAAAAACAAAAACAAAGGCAAAAACAAGGCGTTTGCTTTAAAACTTCACTCGTGAATAATGGAAAAGCAACAAACAAGCTGTCCGGAACAAAAAACAATCGCATGGATCGAATAAAATAAAAACTGTGTCCAGTGGCATGTGCTCTGCGGGTGTCCTGCGTGTCCTGTGTGTCCTGTGTGCTCTGTGTATGTCCTGTGAGGTGGGCGCTCGACAAACAAATGTGGCAGCAGCAGCAGCAAAAATGTCAAATTGGAAATAAAACAAAACAAAGGCTTTCAAAACATTCCGACGAGTGCGGCAAAGGCAATCGAATCGAAGGCTTTGAGACAGGATTATTAATTTGCGGCTTCCTGGAATGGAATGGAAGCTGAGGACTGGACACTCGCACTGGACACTGGACACTGGCCACTGGCTGCTGCCAGGAGTCCTGTATTAGATGTCGACTCTGATTTTTATTAACAAAGCATGCCGAGTCCGGCCTGTCTCCGGTTTAATGTCTCCTGTTTGCACAAAGAGTCCTTGCGAGTGGAAAGGACGAGGACGAGAGGAAAATTAAATTATCAGACCAGGCCATTACGGCCAGGATCCCGACCGACGGCCATCAAAATATTTGTATATATTAGGGAGCAACAAAGAGAAATATGTGGAGCATATCGCCACAGGACATGGCCGGCATTTTTGATTTGTTTACATTCCGTATTTTTACATATTTTTTCCTCGTTCGAGTTCCTTGTTCCCTCGTCCCTCGTCCCTCGCCCCTCGTCCCCAGCCCGCGGCGTTGCGAGAAACAAAAGTGTAGCATACATTAGTGGGCGCTGGGGCTGATGGACGGGAAATAGTTCAGCTCCGGACTGAGCTGTCCAACACATCACCCTAGCCGTGTTTGGAGCTATTAGAGCCCAATTGATAGCCGTTTGGAGCTGCCGAAGTTGCCGGGCAAAGGCCAACAGCCGGCCTAACTCCTGAGCTGGCCAACAAGCCGGGACGGAAGGCAAACCGAATATCAAGTGGAAACAAAACGCAAAAGCCGAGTCCCTGAAAAACCGTGAAAACCTCGTGAAAAAACAACATACACAGAAGAGTGAAGAAAGGCGAAAGGGACGCCACGGAAGGGATTTCGAAGGAGGTCTTGCCGGAGAAGCGGCGGGAGGCGGAGTGGCAGACGGCGAAGCGAGCCAGATGTTACGCTCTTAGAGGATGCAAGGACACCGATGTCCTCGGGACTTTTACACACATAGTCGCGTATCTATGTGTGTGTGTGTCTGGGGCGTGGGGCGTGCGGCGTGCGGCTGCCCCCGTCCCAATCGCAGGACGAAAGACGTGAGTCGTCTAAGCGTCTGTCTGGTACAATCAAAACAAGGAGCAGCCAACGCAATTCTAATTAACTGCCAGATACACAAGGACGCTGGCAAGGATGCCTGCCAGTAGGGCTGTAGGGCTGTAGGGCGGTGGACTTTGTCATTGATAGGCTTTGTCCTCCCCTGCCTCCCCTGCCCCGCCCCTTGGCGCCCCAAAAAAGTCCATTATATAGACTTTAATCATGCCCACCAATTAAGTAGTTTACAATGAGCCACTAAAGTTGCCGAAAAAGCTGGAAGACGAAAGTGCACTCCAGCGGGGATGGGTGAGCCATTGGGGATTGGGGTCCTGGCACAATATACACATACTCCTCCTGGCGGGGGAGAGCCCCCCGCCCAGACACCACCCACTGGGGGGCCCTAAGTACTCGGGATAACTAATGCGCAGTAAAAGGCATTAAGAGGCTGCGAGCTGCGACACGAAAACAAGAGGCAAGTATCTGAGTATCTGAGTATCTTTGTATCTTTGTATCCGTGTGTCTGCCGCAACTACACGGCAAAGAATGAGGACTAGTCAGGCCTACAATTGAAGCCTGTAGGGTGTCATTAAACTGCTATAGATTTCTCCCAGTGCACTCCATCCGTCTGGTGTCTGTTTTGTGTTGCACATTTCGCTCGTGTACTCAACATTAATTGTAATCGCAACAGCAATTGTAATTGCAAATGACATAAGTAACAGCTACAACGATGATTATGTTAATGACAATGACAATGATAATGATAACGATAACGATAACGATAACATCGGAAACAGAAGACAGTACGGAACGGAAACGAAAACAGAATCAACGAAAGCAACAACAGCAATGTTAATGCCAAATGGCGCCAACAACTTAATGGCAAAAGGAATTGAATTTGCGTCCTGTGTCCAGGCTCCCTTACCTTTCAAGTTGTTCTGGACTGGTTGGGTGTCTCCTCCTTCGTCCTTCGTCCTTCGACCTTGGGCTTCTGTCTTCTGTCTGTTGGCTTCTTCCTTCTTCCTTAGTTCAAGTGTCCTGCCCAAAAGTGGATGTGGAGCTGGACTAGCAATGGGTTCGGGTTCAAGTCAAATCCCGGATTCAGAGTCATTTTCACTTTTACTTCTGTGACAATGTCGATCGTGGCTCACGATCCAGGATACAATGATGGTTTCCTTAAGCTCTGGACTGGTGTCTCTTAGATCTCTTAGTACGTCTCAAGATCCTTCAGGATCAATCAAGTGGTGTGTCTTAGATTAAAGTTCCTAAGTGCGATGGAAGTTGGAACAAACTCGCTTAAGGATCTAAATAATCTTTAGAATATTTGCTTTCTTGTGTCTGATGCACACAACTTGTAATTTAAATACTGTAGATACTTTTAGGTTATAATATTCTGGATATTCTGGATATTCTGGATATTTGCTTGGAAAGATCAGTGTTGGAGTTCTGGATAGAGTGTGTTCTTGGTTGACAGGTTTCTATGTAAGCTCGAATTGGTGTGGTTCTTAAGACTACACTACACTTAGATCTTTGAATAAAGTTTGGATATATTTACACAGGTGTCTATACTTTAGGGATTGTAGTTCTGGTTTCGAATAAGATTACTTGAATAGAGTTCAAAATTTGATTTTCGCTTGATTCTTTTCACAAAGTTGATCCTCCCTCGATTGTTAGCGCTGGGACCTCCTCGCTCCGATCCGATCTATCTCTCCGCTCCGATCTCTTCGGCTCTCTGGCTATCCTGGACTCTGGTTTCCTTTCGATATTCACTGTCTTTCTAGACGGACATATGTATGTGTTTCAACTGATATGTCTTCTGGGGGAACAAGAAAAAACAGACAAAAAAAAACGTGACACTTTTAATTATCACAAAATCACAAAATCACAAAAGCGCGCACTGCCACAGGATAAGACACAGTCACTGGTAAGGAGCTAAGAGCCGCCGTGCGGGGAGCACCTCCTTGGCACTTCACGCCGTCCAACAGCCAGATTGTAAACGAAAAATAACAATCCCAGAAGCAGCAGCAGCAGCACTCCTATTTACGCCTCGTTCTATTTTTTGGCTTGATTTTGTGTGTCAAGCTTCGAATAATTTCAACAACGGCATCCTCCGCACTTTTTGGCGCCCAACGCAGCCCAGGCGGTGGGGGCACCTGGGGGTGCTTCGGTTCGGTTGCTCCTTCTGCTCCTGCCACTGCCACTGCTACTGGTTTTGGCTGTCGGGAGCTGCCTGCTCCTGGGCGGAGTGCCAACGAACCTGTTCCACGTACGTTCGGCCGCTAACTGCTAGCCGCCAGCGCCGAGTACCGTTATTTAAGCCGTTCGCCGGCAGCCCGAAGGCGGCAAAGCTCCGCTCGCCCGTGCAGCGACGAAAGCTCCGTGACCTGGTTGGCGGCCAGGAAACCGAAAGCTTCGCTCTCCACGCCGCAGGTGGGTCGAGCGGGGGGGTGGGGAGCCAAGCCACTTGTTGCCAGGCCAGGGGAGCTTTTGGGGCCAAGCAGCCGGGCCAGAAGCCCCTGCCGATCGCTGGTTATTTTGTGGTCGAACCTCAAAAAATAATATGAACTTGTGGCGGCAAGGATACATTTTCCAAGAGCTGAAGAGAGAGTCCTGGAAGCTGGCACATTTTTAAACTGCAACTTTGCCATTATTCCTGCCACCAGCCTTAAAACCTCAAAACCAGAATCCTTTTCCAATTAAACTAGACAAACTCCTGTTTGTGATGCGAATTAAGTTCTTCATTAACCGAGAGTGTGTCTGCCTGTGTGTGTAAATATGTGCACACGTTTGCCTGAGAGTGTGTGCGAAGGATAATGAGGCACCTTTCCTCCTTTCCTCCTTACCGCCTCCCCCTCCCTAACACTTCCTTGCCAGCCACTGTCTCACTCCTGGCAACTGTTCTGGCAAGTCCTGTTTTCTGAATGAAATTGTACGCAGTGTTACACTGTACAAAAACAGTTGAAAAATAATTAAGAATAAAAAATGAAACCATAAACAGGCTCTTTCTTTGAAGATTTAAGATTGAAGAGAACCAGAAACTGAGTTCAAATTACATCACTCATACGCCCCGTTGCCTCAGATTGGCTCTCTGAGACGCCTCTGTCCTCCGTCCGCTGCCCTGTTACCTTTCCGGGGGAACACCTGGCTCTGGGGAATGCCCGGTTCAGTGGCCGCAGTCCAAAGTTTCCACGGGCTGTGGCCCGGAAAAGTGCGACAGTCAGGTTCCCGCCAAGCTTCGTCACAAGAACAGTGCCCGACATAAGTTTATATCCATTGGTTTATTGACTCGATTTATACATACATTTGGTAGCTGCTGGGTATGTGTGGGGGTGTGGGTGAGAGTTTTGTGTGTGTTCTGGGGGTGTGGCTTTAAGTAATTTGTGCATTACTGCTTTAAAGCTACTCTTAATCCTAGATTGTAGACCGATAAGTGTATATGTATATATCTATAATGTGTGTGTAGACTGCTAGTTGAATGTGTGCATACAGTGCGTTTCAGAACCATAAGGATATTGCTGGCTATGGTTAAGTTAAAGCCCTTAGCTGAAGAGATTTTAAGAGTCCTAAGGCATCTATTGCATAGATACGAATATTGGATTAAGGCAGTTATGAGCATATTGCAATTGACGAAAAATAAAAATTGACAAACAATATAATCACATGTGTGGACTGCTGTCCTCTGGCGACAATGGATTGTTCAAACAATAGCGTATATCAGTCCACTATCTGAGAGTATAATACAATTTATAGACTTGTCGACTTGGTCTCTGATCAATCGGGCTTGGAACGGTCTGCATCGAATCTGATCCGGCTTAGCTTACGTGGAGAAGTGGGTTTATTAAGTAGGTTTACGTTCCCGCTGCGGGATTGGCTACACTTTATGGCTTACAGCTATGATTCGCACTATACACCTAGAGTGGGTCGACCCCTCAAGATCCAAATAAATAGGGTTAAGTGGGTGCCTTGGAAGCTTGTAAAAAAATAAAAAATGTAAGGTGTAGAAATGTAAAAGGTTCCTTAAGGTATTCGTCAGATTACTGATCTTCGTCTCTCGAAAAAAAAACCTAAAGCTGACCCACTCCGGGGCACACATGGGTCGCCTGGGGGCTCTGTTTCTAAAATACTGGGGTTCGCAGGCTGGGCGGATGAGGGGCAGAGCCTAGAACATCCCGTCGGATCGGGCCACGGGTATGAGCACAATGAGGAAGATGACAAAGTTGCGCATCACCAGCCGCCAGTCGTTGGGCACGGCGTAGGGCAGGAGGATCTGGGTGAGGCGGTGCACCTCGTGGGAGGCGCACACGAAGATGAACGACGTGATGATCATGTTCAGCGTGGGGAAGCCGGGCAGCAGGACGAGGACGCCGTGGCGGTCGGCGGCCAGCCAAATGTGGTACTGGCACACGAACAGCTCCAGAGAGATCCGGCCGAACCAGGCGAAGAAGGCGGAGTAGCGCGTCCGCAGGATACCTGTGACGAAGGCAATGGATCAACTACTTCTTTCCTATCTGAGAAACTCACCTGAAATGTTGCGGAGCACCACGTAGCCCACGATCGGGATGAAGAGGATGTAGGAGTGGATCTCCTCGCAGTTCTGGACGTTGCGGCACAGGAAGGAGAAGGCCGTGTAGACGCCAACGCCCAGGAGCGCCAGCAGGGTCACCGAGATGGAGGTCCTCCGCGAAAACAGGTTGCCGTGGTTGTTGTCGTCGAAGACATTGTACTTCTGGGCGATGTGGAAGCAGGCGGCGTAGATCATCCCGAAGGCCACCGTGTAGCGATCCAGCTTCCACTGGTGCCACCACTCGTGCAGGTCGTCGTCCGTGGTCACAAACAGGGCCTTCCACGGCCGCGTCACGAAGATCCGCTCGAAGAACACCTCCGACATGAAGAGCACCGTGATCCCGCCGAGGCAACCGATGCACTTGCACACGAGGTAGAGGTAGTGCAGCGGGTTGGCGTCCACCGAGGCGGAGGATATCCGCGGCGGCAGGGCCAGCACGAAGTAGACGACGCACAGCCAGAAGGAGAGGAGCGGGACAAAGTAGTAGAACTGGTACGGCCGGTTCATGCAGAAGCAGAGCAGCACGCTGAGGAAGTTCGCCCGGAACATGGCCTGGAAGAAGCGGACGAACAGGGAGCCACTGCTGCCCGTGTGCCACAGGTGAGTGAAGTGCGTGTAGCCGGTGAGGAAGAAGTAGCCGGAGATGAGAAGCTTGATGTGCATGTGGATGGGCAGGACGCGCTGAGCGCCGGTCATGTAGTAGATCAGCACCACCAGCAGGATCCAGCCGCGCAGTTCATCCGTCTGGTCGCGATTCAGGACCTGTAAACCGAAAATATTAACATTTGAAGTCATTTGAAAAGGAAACTGGATAGCTACCTTGGTGAACCTGGAGTCCTCGGTGAAGAAGAGCCCCAAGGCGAAGACATAGCCCACTGGGATCCAGAAGCTGTACTCCGAGTAGTACTTGTTCTCCTTCATGAAGAAGTTGGTGCGGTCGCAGAGGTAGAAATAGGCCAGGATCAGGCCCAGGAGCGACAGAGCCACCATGGGAGTGCCGTAGTCGGTTATCAGAGCCGACAGGGCGTTGCCAGGAGCGCCTCGTGTGCGTCCTCCTCCCTCCGGCTGCTGCGGCTGGGACTGGTGCTGCTGGAGCGGCACATAGAGCGTGTGGCCCCGCAAGTGGAGCACCCAGCGGCGCAGGCACATGCCGCAGACGAGGGCCATGCAGACGCCGAACATGGCGTAGGCCACGATCTGGAGCGTGGTGTGCGGCTCGGAGCTGCTGCAGCAGGTGCCGTCGTTGTAGTTCATGTAGTCGTTGCAGTACATGTTCCAGAGCAGCTGCACCTCCAGCCGCTGGCCGTGCGCACACAGCTGGTGGCCATCGACGGCGTTGTCCAGCAGCCCGTTGGCGATGTGCCAGGCCGACTCCCAGACACTGGCCTCCGTGTAGCGGAACACGCCCCGCGCAACGTGGTTCAGCCGGTCAATGTGCTCGTTCTGCAGGAGCTTCCAGCTGGCGGGCAGTTTCTCCTCATCCACGCGATCCGCCAGCTTCCAGAGGACCCGCGACGTCTGGGCCACTAGCCGGTGGAACGGGGCCACGAGCAGCGTCAAATTGGCGGCGTACTGGCGCAGTACGTCCTCGGTTGTGTTGCCGGCGAGCAGGCCGGAGTAGGTGAAGCCCACCACGTAGACGGAGGACAGCTGCTTCTCGGCCTCCAGGTGGTAGAGGCGCTCCACCAGCGCCGGGTTGACCTCCTCGGCCCGGATGTACTGGGCCAGCATGTGCAGCTTCTTGTCCTCGAAACGGGCCGAGCTGTCCGCCACGGAGGCGTTGTTGTCCTCCTCCTGCTGCTCCTGCTGCTGGGCCGCCAGCTCGTCCGCGGCGAGCGGCAGGCGCAGCTGCTCCACGAAGCGCTCGTACAGCAGCCGGACACTGTCGTCGCCGATGAAGACGAAGTTGTTCTTGTTGTCGAAAAAGGCCAAGTAGCGCAAACATCGGCGCGTGTCGCTGTGGGTTAGATTGGATGCGGATGAGTCACGGACGCATGGCATGGCATGGCATGTTTTCGAAGTGATTACTCACGTGAGGGAGTACTTGTGCACCATGCAGCCGTACGGCTGCCACTCGTTGTCGCCTTTGAAGCGGCCCTTGGACAGCAGCCACTGGCAGGAGTCGCTGCCTGAAAAGCCGGAGCAAACCAGGACAAATCAATACCGGATGGATGGGCCGCAACGGGAGAGGGAAGCGGCGCCTATCTGGGGCGCCCTAAGTCCCCCCACTGATAGTGTTAATGGGATTTTGTTTGCCCAACTTTTGCCTAATAATTCCCAGAAGAAACTGTAGAATTTCCTCAAAACTATACTCTCTGTACTATCTACTATCTATCTACTGAGAAATCAAGCTAAATCCGTTAAATAAAATCCGACTCTTTAGCCCTCAAGATGGAGGTCTGCGACATAACTTTCCCATTAATCATTAGCTTTTGGGGAAAATGATAAAAAAGCAGATATATGCAGATATAGATTGTAGAATAATTAGATAACCTAATTCTGATTTTTACATTACTTTTTAGGCAAACCCCTTAATGGGCGCTTAGTGGAGACTTTCTTAGAGGTTAGCTCTCAGCTCCCAGCTCCCAGGGGGGAGAGAAGCAATACCCACCATAGTTCCAGTTGAGCAGGCCGTGGTACACAATGAATCCGAGGACAAGGAGCAGGGCCACCTTCTTGGCGTTGGTGGCGTTCAGCTGCTCGATGAACAGGTCCGCCTTGGTGGGCAGCCTCTGGCCGCCGCCAGTGCCGCCGATGCAGATGCCGCCGAACTCTGGTGCACCTGCTCCTCCGGCTGCACCTGCTGCTGCGCCAGCCCCTCCTCCTCCACCGCCTCCTCCGCCTGGCCCGCCGTCGCTACCGCCAGCACGCAAATCGCGAAGCTCCATTTTTGACGCCCGTCTGCCGCCGCTGCCGTCCTTGCCCCTCCTGTCCGCTCGCTCTCGTTCGCAAAGTGTTCACTAGTAGGTGGACTTTTGCATGGTCTTGTTCTAGTTTAGGAGGCTCCCGGGATTTCCGCTTTTTTTCCACGGGTCGCTAGCTTTTTTGGGTGCGCTTTGGTTTTCGCTTCGCCCGCTATCTGTGAGTCGCCATCTATCGCCGCGCCCGCCTCCCACAAATCGATGGTCCGTCAGCTGATTGCCCGCCCGCACCCGCTTTTACCTTCGCGCCAATAAGCTCATACCAGCTGGCGCCGGCGTTTGGCGGGAAAGGTGTCGTCATTTGAATTTCCCGCCCCTAATATAAAGCTTTCCACTTAGCCTTATTCATAATATTTCAAACTTGGATATACAAATTCCACTACTTCTAAAATCTAAAATGTGGCTTTTTATAGAAAAACTGAACCTGAACATGAACATAAGTACATTTTTTAAAACATAGAAGCCCCTCACTTTCATTCAAAAACCTGTCGGGAAGCACTTCCATCCATTTCATCAGTCGCATCTGGACATCTGTAGAGATCAGAGCTATGTAAAGCTTTTCCATTAAAAAAGTAAAAAGCAAAAGCAAATTGTTTGGTTTAACTTAAAAATTTTCAATTTAATCGTGCGTTCTCCGTGTTGGGTCTGCAGTTATCGATAGTGCGATTTTTATCGGCCAAATCCCACCCCTAGATAAGCTCTAGCGAATTCAAGTTCTTTTTAGTTCGAACGGCGCTAAAGGATATCTGAATCGAAGACAGTAAAAATCACAGGCAGTCAGGATGGTAGTTGACAAGCTGCATCCCCTGGACGATTGCCAGCTGTTTGCCGATGTGAAGGAAAAGCTGAATAATTATTCCATGAAAGTAAAGAACCTAAGTTTAATACCGTATATCAGCGGTAAGTCGGCTTTTCACCGAATTTTGTTGTCGTTGGTAACTCAAAATGGGAAACTCCGCAGAAAAAGACATGCATACCATGGGAGTTTGCTGCCAAGTGCAAATGCCCCTGATTGAACATGATCTTATCGTCCTGCACAAACCCCCGACTGGTGGTCTTTTCTTGGTCGCGGAGTGTGTGGGCCCGGAAGCCAAGAACCACTTCCGCGGGCTGTTCGCCTTCCTCCTGGTCAACTCCGCCTCACCTAAATGGTTTCGGTCACCTAAATGGGGCCCGCAGTGCGCTCATCTGAAACAGCTTCCGATGTTGCCCCAGTGCCTCACCGTAGCCATATACCTGCGCTGCGCCATGTCGGACGTCCTCGAGGAGTTCCTTGCTTGCGGCCCCCGCTGGCTCACCCAACAGTACTTCGAGACCGTCGACCAGGTTATGACGGAGATCTACTACAAACACTCCGACGTCATTACTCGTCTCTGGTCCTGTCTGCGCGCCGCCGGCGACGCCATCGTCTTCCGCAACATCGCGGAGGCCAACGACGTGCTGATCCCGTTCATCTCGAGCATGCTGAAGCGCCACTTGGTGTTCGAAGAGGAGGAGTTTTGTGAGCTGCACCCGACCTACCGCAAGGCCTACCTGGCAGAGGCCATGACCCAGATGATCGGTGTCGTTCTAAGGGCCCTCGATGAGAAGGTCGTGGGGCGCCCGAAGCCGTCGTACTTTGCATTCTACAGCCAGCTGGGCAACGATCTCTCCGACTCCTATCAACCGGATCCGAGGCCGGATCTGCGCCGCTTTGCCAAAGTCGTGTTGGACGCCCTCCAGCGCGTTCTGTATTTGGTGCCCGTCATCAACTACTTGGACTGGGTGGAGTCTGGGTCGCCGCGCCAGGAGCACGTGTGCAGCCTATCCAAGGAGTTGCTCGGTGAGCTGGAGAAGCCGGAGAACGCCGAGCTGGCCAGGCACTTCGTTTGCGGACAACTCAAGCCCTTTGCCGAGATCGCCACCCTGGAGCAGCCCCTTACCGCGAGTATCGGCGAGCTGCTCAACTATCTGGATGGCAAAGGAGAGGCAGAGCCGTCAGAGGAGGAAAAGGTGGTCGGACTATCTGAGCTCTTCAGCCGATCCATCGCCTTTGGCAACGATGAGTGCGTGGCCACCATGCGCGGCCACTTGGAGCTGTTGACCGTGGAGCACGGTCGCATCATAATCGAGTATCTCGGGCAGGTCGTGCTGGCCAGGCAGGCGGAGAAGAGGGAGCGGTTGGCGCAGATCATGAACAGCTCTGACGAGAAACCCTACATCTTCGATCTCTCGGAAACTGTTTCGGACGACGACGACGACGACGAGGAGGAATACGACCAGCTCATCGGCCTTGTTCTGCGCCCGATCTACAACGCATGCACCCCGGAGGAGCAGGTCTCGCTGCTCGAGACGCGCGACGAACTGAATGTCACCCACTTCTTCCACTTCGAGGGCGGCGCCCACCAGGAGAATCGCATCCGCTTCTTCAACCAGCTGGAGCTGAGCGGCGCCTTCCCCATGTCCGAGTTCCTACTGCTGTGCTACGAGCGGCCGGTCGAGACCTGGCTGGATCTGGCCCGCCTCGCCATGACCCACAAGCGCTTCGGTTCGCTTTTCTGGCGCATCGCTCTGCTCTGCCCGCGCCATGCCGTGCACCACATGGACAAGTGCGCCAGCAGCCTCATCCTGGACGAGCGCCTGCTCCAGAAGCCCAACGCCCAGAACTTCTTGCTGACCTTGTACGGTCGCCTGCTGATCCTCAACGGATTGAAAACTGATTCTAACTCCAAATGCTACGTGAACCTCAACGGCGGCGAGTTCCCGTACGGCAGGGAGAAGCTGAAGCATTGCATCAACTCGTACCTGAGCGCCTGTGCCGCAGCCCTCGGCGAGTTCGGAACAGGCCCGGAACCGAACTACGCTATTCTTGAGTGCATCTTCGGCGTGCTCATGCAGATCCACTTCTTCGAGCGGCGTCTGCGGGAGATCTGCCGCGAGCAGCTCCGGATCATGGAGCTAGACGGTTCTGTGAATCCCGAGGACCTAGACGAGGCCAGAGACTATGCCGAGATGCACGCCAGCATGTCGGGGTGGCGCCAGTGCCACTGGGGGCTCATGTCCCAGATGATGCGCTGCATGGACCAGTTGCGCTGGAATCTCTCAAACTTTGACCCGGAGCGCGTTGGGCTCCTTGGCATCGCCGTGAAGTATTGGAAGCTGAACATGCCCCTGATGCTGTATGTCGACGAGGGTAAGTGTCTGTCCGTTTCTTGAAGAAATCCAATTCATTGTATCGCCTTTCCCACAGATTTGCGCAGGAAGGTGACTGAGATGGCCTTGACCCTCAGCCACTCCGACCTCTATGTGGCCAAGGAGCTGAAGGTGCAGTCGCCCAACTATCCGCAGGAGTTCATAGGCCTGGTGACCCAGGCCTCTGCCCAGGAGGCCACCTCCCTCTTCCGTCGCAGCCTGGAGGACCGCAGGGACCAGGCCATTTGGTCCGAGCTAAGCAAGCTGGTGGAGCAGGCCGATTGCGCCCCCGCCTTCGGGGCCTTCAGTTTCCTGTTCCGCCGCTACATGGTCGCCTTCCGCAAGCACCACCAGCGTCGCCCCAAGGGGAAGCAGTGCCGCGTCGAACGACTGATGGCCATCGTGGCCCTGTCCCCGCATCCGATTCGCGAGGAGACCCGAAAGCTGGCCGAGAAGATGCTCACCAGCCAGCCAGGACAGCGTGCCATCGCCGCTGAACGCGTCCAGAAGCCCCTCGTCGCCAAGGCCGCCACTCATTAAAGATTTAACGGAAGACTCACTTCTCGCCTCGCAGGCAGAGTATTTAATATTTATAAGAGAACATGACGTGTGATTTTGGTAGCTTTTTGAAGAATTACCAAGCAAATAGTCCGAAATAAACTATTTCCGAAACCAAGTATTAATATGATACTCCTAACTAAATAGTTCTACACAAAAGCCAATGAGTCTCAGAAAAAGTGCGAAAGAGGAATCACCGTGGAACGTAACGGTCCCGGCCGGGCCTCCGCGGCCGCGCTCGAAGGTCATTATGCGCCCTTAATTTCTTAGAGGTTAGCTCTCAGCTCCCAGCTCCCAGGGGGGAGAGAAGCAATACCCACCGTAGTTCCAGTTGAGCAGGCCGTGGTACACAATGAATCCGAGGACAAGGAGCAGGGCCACCTTCTTGGCGTTGGTGGCGTTCAGCTGCTCGATGAACAGGTCCGCCTTGGTGGGCAGCCTCTGGCCGCCGCCAGTGCCGCCGATGCAGATGCCGCCGAACTCTGGTGCACCTGCTCCTCCGGCTGCACCTGCTGCTGCGCCAGCCCCTCCTCCTCCACCGCCTCCTCCACCTGGCCCGCCGTCGCTACCGCCAGCACGCAAATCGCGAAGCTCCATTTTTGACGCCCGTCTGCCGCCGCTGCCGTCCTTGCCGCTCCTGTCCGCTCGCTCTCGTTCGCAAAGTGTTCACTAGTAGGTGGACTTTTGCATGGTCTTGTTCTAGTTTAGGAGGCTCCCGGGATTTCCGCTTTTTTTCCACGGGTCGCTAGCTTTTTTGGGTGCGCTTTGGTTTTCGCTTCGCCCGCTATCTGTGAGTCGCCATCTATCGCCGCGCCCGCCTCCCACAAATCGATGGTCCGTCAGCTGATTGCCCGCCCGCACCCGCTTTTACCTTCGCGCCAATAAGCTCATACCAGCTGGCGCCGGCGTTTGGCGGGAAAGGTGTCGTCATTTGAATTTCCCGCCCCTAATATAAAGCTTTCCACTTAGCCTTATTCATAATATTTCAAACTTGGATATACAAATTCCACTACTTCTAAAATCTAAAATGTGGCTTTTTATAGAAAAACTGAACCTGAACATGAACATAAGTACATTTTTTAAAACATAGAAGCCCCTCACTTTCATTCAAAAACCTGTAGGGAAGCACTTCCATCCATTTCATCAGTCGCATCTGGACATCTGTAGAGATCAGAGCTATGTAAAGCTTTTCCATTAAAAAAGTAAAAAGCAAAAGCAAATTGTTTGGTTTAACTTAAAAATTTTCAATTTAATCGTGCGTTCTCCGTGTTGGGTCTGCAGTTATCGATAGTGCGATTTTTATCGGCCAAATCCCACCCCTAGATAAGCTCTAGCGAATTCAAGTTCTTTTTAGTTCGAACGGCGCTAAAGGATATCTGAATCGAAGACAGTAAAAATCACAGGCAGTCAGGATGGTAGTTGACAAGCTGCATCCCCTGGACGATTGCCAGCTGTTTGCCGATGTGAAGGAAAAGCTGAATAATTATTCCATGAAAGTAAAGAACCTAAGTTTAATACCGTATATCAGCGGTAAGTCGGCTTTTCACCGAATTTTGTTGTCGTTGGTAACTCAAAATGGGAAACTCCGCAGAAAAAGACATGCATACCATGGGAGTTTGCTGCCAAGTGCAAATGCCCCTGATTGAACATGATCTTATCGTCCTGCACAAACCCCCGACTGGTGGTCTTTTCTTGGTCGCGGAGTGTGTGGGCCCGGAAGCCAAGAACCACTTCCGCGGGCTGTTCGCCTTCCTCCTGGTCAACTCCGCCTCACCTAAATGGTTTCGGTCACCTAAATGGGGCCCGCAGTGCGCTCATCTGAAACAGCTTCCGATGTTGCCCCAGTGCCTCACCGTAGCCATATACCTGCGCTGCGCCATGTCGGACGTCCTCGAGGAGTTCCTTGCTTGCGGCCCCCGCTGGCTCACCCAACAGTACTTCGAGACCGTCGACCAGGTTATGACGGAGATCTACTACAAACACTCCGACGTCATTACTCGTCTCTGGTCCTGTCTGCGCGCCGCCGGCGACGCCATCGTCTTCCGCAACATCGCGGAGGCCAACGACGTGCTGATCCCGTTCATCTCGAGCATGCTGAAGCGCCACTTGGTGTTCGAAGAGGAGGAGTTTTGTGAGCTGCACCCGACCTACCGCAAGGCCTACCTGGCAGAGGCCATGACCCAGATGATCGGTGTCGTTCTAAGGGCCCTCGATGAGAAGGTCGTGGGGCGCCCGAAGCCGTCGTACTTTGCATTCTACAGCCAGCTGGGCAACGATCTCTCCGACTCCTATCAACCGGATCCGAGGCCGGATCTGCGCCGCTTTGCCAAAGTCGTGTTGGACGCCCTCCAGCGCGTTCTGTATTTGGTGCCCGTCATCAACTACTTGGACTGGGTGGAGTCTGGGTCGCCGCGCCAGGAGCACGTGTGCAGCCTATCCAAGGAGTTGCTCGGTGAGCTGGAGAAGCCGGAGAACGCCGAGCTGGCCAGGCACTTCGTTTGCGGACAACTCAAGCCCTTTGCCGAGATCGCCACCCTGGAGCAGCCCCTTACCGCGAGTATCGGCGAGCTGCTCAACTATCTGGATGGCAAAGGAGAGGCAGAGCCGTCAGAGGAGGAAAAGGTGGTCGGACTATCTGAGCTCTTCAGCCGATCCATCGCCTTTGGCAACGATGAGTGCGTGGCCACCATGCGCGGCCACTTGGAGCTGTTGACCGTGGAGCACGGTCGCATCATAATCGAGTATCTCGGGCAGGTCGTGCTGGCCAGGCAGGCGGAGAAGAGGGAGCGGTTGGCGCAGATCATGAACAGCTCTGACGAGAAACCCTACATCTTCGATCTCTCGGAAACTGTTTCGGACGACGACGACGACGACGACGAGGAGGAATACGACCAGCTCATCGGCCTTGTTCTGCGCCCGATCTACAACGCATGCACCCCGGAGGAGCAGGTCTCGCTGCTCGAGACGCGCGACGAACTGAATGTCACCCACTTCTTCCACTTCGAGGGCGGCGCCCACCAGGAGAATCGCATCCGCTTCTTCAACCAGCTGGAGCTGAGCGGCGCCTTCCCCATGTCCGAGTTCCTACTGCTGTGCTACGAGCGGCCGGTCGAGACCTGGCTGGATCTGGCCCGCCTCGCCATGACCCACAAGCGCTTCGGTTCGCTTTTCTGGCGCATCGCTCTGCTCTGCCCGCGCCATGCCGTGCACCACATGGACAAGTGCGCCAGCAGCCTCATCCTGGACGAGCGCCTGCTCCAGAAGCCCAACGCCCAGAACTTCTTGCTGACCTTGTACGGTCGCCTGCTGATCCTCAACGGATTGAAAACTGATTCTAACTCCAAATGCTACGTGAACCTCAACGGCGGCGAGTTCCCGTACGGCAGGGAGAAGCTGAAGCATTGCATCAACTCGTACCTGAGCGCCTGTGCCGCAGCCCTCGGCGAGTTCGGAACAGGCCCGGAACCGAACTACGCTATTCTTGAGTGCATCTTCGGCGTGCTCATGCAGATCCACTTCTTCGAGCGGCGTCTGCGGGAGATCTGCCGCGAGCAGCTCCGGATCATGGAGCTAGACGGTTCTGTGAATCCCGAGGACCTAGACGAGGCCAGAGACTATGCCGAGATGCACGCCAGCATGTCGGGGTGGCGCCAGTGCCACTGGGGGCTCATGTCCCAGATGATGCGCTGCATGGACCAGTTGCGCTGGAATCTCTCAAACTTTGACCCGGAGCGCGTTGGGCTCCTTTGCATCGCCGTGAAGTATTGGAAGCTGAACATGCCCCTGATGCTGTATGTCGACGAGGGTAAGTGTCTGTCCGTTTCTTGAAGAAATCCAATTCATTGTATCGCCTTTCCCACAGATTTGCGCAGGAAGGTGACTGAGATGGCCTTGACCCTCAGCCACTCCGACCTCTATGTGGCCAAGGAGCTGAAGGTGCAGTCGCCCAACTATCCGCAGGAGTTCATAGGCCTGGTGACCCAGGCCTCTGCCCAGGAGGCCACCTCCCTCTTCCGTCGCAGCCTGGAGGACCGCAGGGACCAGGCCATTTGGTCCGAGCTAAGCAAGCTGGTGGAGCAGGCCGATTGCGCCCCCGCCTTCGGGGCCTTCAGTTTCCTGTTCCGCCGCTACATGGTCGCCTTCCGCAAGCACCACCAGCGTCGCCCCAAGGGGAAGCAGTGCCGCGTCGAACGACTGATGGCCATCGTGGCCCTGTCCCCGCATCCGATTCGCGAGGAGACCCGAAAGCTGGCCGAGAAGATGCTCACCAGCCAGCCAGGACAGCGTGCCATCGCCGCTGAACGCGTCCAGAAGCCCCTCGTCGCCAAGGCCGCCACTCATTAAAGATTTAACGGAAGACTCACTTCTCGCCTCGCAGGCAGAGTATTTAATATTTATAAGAGAACATGACGTGTGATTTTGGTAGCTTTTTGAAGAATTACCAAGCAAATAGTCCGAAATAAACTATTTCCGAAACCAAGTATTAATATGATACTCCTAACTAAATAGTTCTACACAAAAGCCAATGAGTCTCAGAAAAAGTGCGAAAGAGGAATCACCGTGGAACGTAACGGTCCCGGCCGGGCCTCCGCGGCCGCGCTCGAAGGTCATTATGCGCCCTTAATTTCTTAGAGGTTAGCTCTCAGCTCCCAGCTCCCAGGGGGGAGAGAAGCAATACCCACCGTAGTTCCAGTTGAGCAGGCCGTGGTACACAATGAATCCGAGGACAAGGAGCAGGGCCACCTTCTTGGCGTTGGTGGCGTTCAGCTGCTCGATGAACAGGTCCGCCTTGGTGGGCAGCCTCTGGCCGCCGCCAGTGCCGCCGATGCAGATGCCGCCGAACTCTGGTGCACCTGCTCCTCCGGCTGCACCTGCTGCTGCGCCAGCCCCTCCTCCTCCACCGCCTCCTCCACCTGGCCCGCCGTCGCTACCGCCAGCACGCAAATCGCGAAGCTCCATTTTTGACGCCCGTCTGCCGCCGCTGCCGTCCTTGCCGCTCCTGTCCGCTCGCTCTCGTTCGCAAAGTGTTCACTAGTAGGTGGACTTTTGCATGGTCTTGTTCTAGTTTAGGAGGCTCCCGGGATTTCCGCTTTTTTTCCACGGGTCGCTAGCTTTTTTGGGTGCGCTTTGGTTTTCGCTTCGCCCGCTATCTGTGAGTCGCCATCTATCGCCGCGCCCGCCTCCCACAAATCGATGGTCCGTCAGCTGATTGCCCGCCCGCACCCGCTTTTACCTTCGCGCCAATAAGCTCATACCAGCTGGCGCCGGCGTTTGGCGGGAAAGGTGTCGTCATTTGAATTTCCCGCCCCTAATATAAAGCTTTCCACTTAGCCTTATTCATAATATTTCAAACTTGGATATACAAATTCCACTACTTCTAAAATCTAAAATGTGGCTTTTTATAGAAAAACTGAACCTGAACATGAACATAAGTACATTTTTTAAAACATAGAAGCCCCTCACTTTCATTCAAAAACCTGTCGGGAAGCACTTCCATCCATTTCATCAGTCGCATCTGGACATCTGTAGAGATCAGAGCTATGTAAAGCTTTTCCATTAAAAAAGTAAAAAGCAAAAGCAAATTGTTTGGTTTAACTTAAAAATTTTCAATTTAATCGTGCGTTCTCCGTGTTGGGTCTGCAGTTATCGATAGTGCGATTTTTATCGGCCAAATCCCACCCCTAGATAAGCTCTAGCGAATTCAAGTTCTTTTTAGTTCGAACGGCGCTAAAGGATATCTGAATCGAAGACAGTAAAAATCACAGGCAGTCAGGATGGTAGTTGAGAAGCTGCATCCCCTGGACAATTGCCAGCTGTTTGTCGATGTGAAGGCACAGCTGAAGAGTTATTCCGAGAACGTAAAGAACCTACGTTCCATAATGTATTTCAGCGGTAAGTGGACTTTTCGCCGAATTTTGTTGTTGTTGGTAACTCAAAATGGCAACTCCGCAGGAAACGAGAATCATATCATGGAAGTTTGCTGCCGAGTGCTATTGCCCCTGATTGAACATGATCTTATCGTCCAGCACGCACACCCGACTCTTGGTCTTGACTTGGTCACGGAGTGTGTGGGCCCGGAAGCCAAGAACCACTTCCGCGGGCTGTTCGCCTTCCTCCTGGTCAACTCCGCCACAGAGTTTCCGTCACCGGACGCTAAATGGGGCCCGCAGTGCGCTCATCTGCTGAACCAGCTTCCGCTGGTGCCCCAGTTCATCACCGTAGCCATATACCTGCGCTGCGCCATGTCGGACGCACTCGAGGAGTTCCTTGCCTGCGGCCCCCGCTGGCTCACCCAACAGTACTTCGAGACCGTCAACCAGATTATGACGAAGATCTACAAAGACCGCTCCGACGTCATTGCTCGTCTCTGGTCCTGTCTGCGCGCCGCCGGCGACGCCATCGTCTTGCGCAACATCGCGGAGGCCAACGACGTGCTGATCCCGTTCATCTCGAGCATGCTGCAGCGCCACTTGGTGGTCCAAGAGGGAGAGTTGCGTGTGCTGCACCCGACCTACCGCAAGGCCTACCTGGCAGAGGCCATGACCCAGATGATCGGAATCGTTCTAAGGGCCCTCGATGAGAAGGTTGTGGGGCGCCCGAAGCCATCGTACTTCGCAGTTTACAGCCAGCTGGGCAACGATCTCTCCGACTCCTATGAACCGGATCCGAGGCCGGATCTGCGCCGCTTTGCCAATGTCGTGTTGGACGCCCTCCAGCGCGTTCTGTATTTGGTGACCGTCAACAGCTACATGGACTGGGTGGAGCTGAAGTCGCCGCGACTGCTGTACAACTACCAGGAGCACGTGTGCAGCCTATCCAGGCAGTTGCTCGGTGAGCTGGAGAAGCCAGAGAACGCCGAGCTGGCCAGACACTCCATTTGCGCACAACTCAAGCCTTTTGCCGAGAGCGCCAAGACCCTGGAGCAGCGCCTTACCGAAGTGAGTATCGGCGAGCTGCTCAATTATCTGGATGGCGAAGGAGAGGCAGAGCCGACAGAGGAGGAAAAGGTGGTCGGACTAACTGAGCTCTTCAGCCGATCCATCGCCTTTGGCAACGATGAGTGCGTGGCCACCATGCGCGGCCACTTGGAGCTGTTGACCGTGGAGCACGGTCGCATCATAATCGAGTATCTCGGGCAGGTCGTGCTGGCCAGGCAGGCGGAGAAGAGGGAGCGGTTGGCGCAGATCATGAACAGCTCTGACGAGAAACCCTACATCTTCGATCTCTCGGAAACTGTTTCGGACGACGACGACGACGACGACGAGGAGGAATACGACCAGCTCATCGGCCTTGTTCTGCGCCCGATCTACAACGCATGCACCCCGGAGGAGCAGGTCTCGCTGCTCGAGACGCGCGACGAACTGAATGTCACCCACTTCTTCCACTTCGAGGGCGGCGCCCACCAGGAGAATCGCATCCGCTTCTTCAACCAGCTGGAGCTGAGCGGCGCCTTCCCCATGTCCGAGTTCCTACTGCTGTGCTACGAGCGGCCGGTCGAGACCTGGCTGGATCTGGCCCGCCTCGCCATGACCCACAAGCGCTTCGGTTCGCTTTTCTGGCGCATCGCTCTGCTCTGCCCGCGCCATGCCGTGCACCACATGGACAAGTGCGCCAGCAGCCTCATCCTGGACGAGCGCCTGCTCCAGAAGCCCAACGCCCAGAACTTCTTGCTGACCTTGTACGGTCGCCTGCTGATCCTCAACGGATTGAAAACTGATTCTAACTCCAAATGCTACGTGAACCTCAACGGCGGCGAGTTCCCGTACGGCAGGGAGAAGCTGAAGCATTGCATCAACTCGTACCTGAGCGCCTGTGCCGCAGCCCTCGGCGAGTTCGGAACAGGCCCGGAACCGAACTACGCTATTCTTGAGTGCATCTTCGGCGTGCTCATGCAGATCCACTTCTTCGAGCGGCGTCTGCGGGAGATCTGCCGCGAGCATCTCCGGATCATGGAGCTAGACGGTTCTGTGAATCCCGAGGACCTAGACGAGGCCAGAGACTATGCCGAGATGCACGCCAGCATGTCGGGGTGGCGCCAGTGCCACTGGGGGCTCATGTCCCAGATGATGCGCTGCATGGACCAGTTGCGCTGGAATCTCTCAAACTTTGACCCGGAGCGCGTTGGGCTCCTTGGCATCGCCGTGAAGTATTGGAAGCTGAACATGCCCCTGATGCTGTATGTCGACGAGGGTAAGTGTCTGTCCGTTTCTTGAAGAGATCCAATGCATTGTATCGCCTTTCCCACAGATTTGCGCAGGAAGGTGACTGAGATGGCCTTGACCCTCAGCCACTCCGACCTCTATGTGGCCAAGGAGCTGAAGGTGCAGTCGCCCAACTATCCGCAGGAGTTCATAGGCCTGGTGACCCAGGCCTCTGCCCAGGAGGCCACCTCCCTCTTCCGTCGCAGCCTGGAGGACCGCAGGGACCAGGCCATTTGGTCCGAGCTAAGCAAGCTGGTGGAGCAGGCCGATTGCGCCCCCGCCTTCGGGGCCTTCAGTTTCCTGTTCCGGCGCTACATGGTCGCCTTCCGCAAGCACCACCAGCGTCGCCCCAAGGGGAAGCAGTGCCGCGTCGAACGACTGATGGCCATCGTGGCCCTGTCCCCACATCCGATTCGCGAGGAGACCCGAAAGCTGGCCGAGAAGATGCTCACCAGCAAGCCAGGACAGCGTGCCATCGCCGCTGGACGCGTCCAGAAGCCCCTCGCCGCCAAGCGCGCCGTGAAGGCCGCCACTCATTAAAGATTTAACGGAAGACTCACTTCTCGCCTCGCAGGCAGAGTATTTAATATTTATAAGAGAACATGACGTGTGATTTTGGTAGCTTTTTGAAGAATTACCAAGCAAATAGTCCGAAATAAACTATTTCCGAAACCAAGTATTAATAAGATACTCCTAACTAAGTAGTTCTACACAAAGCCAATGAGTCTCAGGAACTATACAATAAAGAATATTGAATAAAGAATTTCCAAAATATTTTTTTAAATTTATTGGTACATTTTAGCCAAGTTAATTATGTTGGTTTATTTTATTTAATCATTTTTAAAATTCAAATTCGATAAATCGGAAAACTGCCAATCGATAACCGCCGCCTCGGACTATCGCCCCACATCCACCACCAATCGTCAATAAATAAATTGACGTGTCAGAAGTGGATGCAGGCCCTGCCCCTGGAGACCCTGGGAACTGGTACTGGCTGCTGGACACTGAGCGAAAACCGGAGGCATGGAGTTCCTAAAGAGCGGCATCAAGACGGTGCTGGGCAGCACGGAGCCGGGCCAGCAACCGAGTGCTGCCGAGACGGTGGAGAAGCTGGTGGACCGCGTCTACTCCTCCACTCTGCTAGAGGACCGGCGCGACGCGTGTCGGGCCTTGAAGGCGCTCTCCCGCAAATACCGCATCGAGGTTGGCGCCCAGGGCATGCCGCCCCTGGTGCAGGTGCTCCAGAACGACGGCCAGGATGCGGAGATCATTAGCTATGCCTTGGACACTCTTTGCAATGTGGTGACTAGCGAGGAGTTCGACGAGGAGGCGGACAACCCCACGGTGTCTGTCAACGTGGGCGAGCAGTTTACCGAGATGTTCATCAAGACGCCGGAGCATGTGACCCTGGTCATGGGCTACCTCGAGGAGTACGACTTTCGGGTGCGTCGAGCCGCCATCCAGTTGATCACTTCGCTCATATCGAATAAGACGCGCGAGCTGCAGGACCTCATCCTGGTCAGCCCCATGGGCGTGTCCAAGCTGATGGACCTACTCACCGACAGCCGCGAGGTGATCCGCAACGACGTGCTCCTTCTGCTGATCGAGCTAACCAAGGGCAACTCCAACATCCAGAAGATCGTGGCCTTCGAAAACGCCTTCGACCGACTGTTCGAGATTGTGCGCGAGGAGGGCTGCTCCGACGGCGGCATTGTGGTGGAGGACTGCCTCATACTGCTCCTCAACCTGCTCAAGAACAACTCGAGCAACCAGCAGTTCTTCAAGGAGGGCAGCTACATCCAGCGCCTGGCTCCCATGTTCGAGCTCTCGCCCGACACAGAGGACGCCGGCTGGTCGCCCCAGAAGGTCTCCAACTTCCACTGCCTCCTGCAGGTGGTCCGTGCCTTGGTCACGCCCAGCAACCAGCAGCAGGTGGTGGCCGCCTGCCAGCGAGTGATGCAGAAGTCGCGCCTGCTCCACGCCCTCTGCGAGATCCTGATGAGCAGCGGCGTGCCGGCCGACATACTGACGGAGACAATCAACGCCGTCGCCGAGGTGGTGCGCGGCGACCGTGAGAACCAGGAGGAGCTCGGCCGGGTGATGGCACCAAGCAGTCCCCCGCGCCCCGCCATTGTCGTCCTGCTGATGTCCATGATCAACGAGAAGCAACTGCTGGCCCTACGATGTGCCGTGCTGTACTGCTTCGAGTGCTTCCTGTTCCGGAACTCGGATGGCCAGCGGGCCGTGGTACAGACTCTGCTGCCCTCTAGCGCCTCCGACGTGAGCGCCCTGTCCACGGGCCAGCTCCTGTGCACCGGACTCTTCTCCACAGACGCCCTGGCCAATTGGTTCTCGGCCGTGGCCCTGATGCACTCGCTGGTGGAGAACGTGGCCCTCAAGGAGGAGCTGCTGCGCGTGCTGCTGGCCACCCCGGGAGGCCAGAAGCCCATCACCCTGCTGGAGCAGTGCACCAATCTGATGCAGCAGGAGCGCTATCGGCTCCAGAGCAAGGTGGGCCTGCTGATGCTGCTCAGCCTGTGGCTGGCACACTGCCCGGGCGCCGTCAAGGCCCTGCTGGAGACACAGGGAACCATGGCCTACCTGACAGCCCAGCTGTGCTCCAACGAGCACGACGAGCGCGAATTCCTCGTCCAGGGCATGTGCGCCTTCCTCATGGGCTTGTGCATCCAGTTCAATGACAACTCCCTCGCCGGCCAGAAGCGCGAGGACATCAGCCAGCTGATCATCAAGCGGATCGGCCAGGAGAGCTTCTGCAGCAAGCTGGCCGAGGTGTCGCGCCACGAAGCCTACAGCCGGGCTTGCAAGCAGGCCCAGATCCGGGCCAAGTCCGCCGGAGAGCTGCTGCTCGACTTCGAATACTGCAAGCTGTACAAGGGCTTGGAGGCGCTGATAGCCAAGCTGGTGAGCGGATTCGACGTGGACGGCATCGAGCTGACCGAATTGACGCTCAGCTCGGAGGCCTCGGCCCTGGTCTCCCAGTACAAGGGCATCATCCGGGGCATGGACGCCCAGATCCAGACGCTTCAGCAGTCGTCGAAGGAGCTGGAGCAGGAGAACAGCGAGCTGAAGGAGAAGCTCCAGGAGGAGCAGTCGCTGAAGGCGCAGCTCTCGGACCAGAACACTCTGCTTAAGGCGCAGCTGAGCGCCGCGGGCCAGCCGGCTCAGCCCCAGGCCGGTGGAGCGCCTGCGACGGTTCAGGCCCCGCCGGCGGCCAGCGAGGAGGAACTGAACGCGGCCCGTTACCAGGCCAACATGTACTTCGCCGAGAACATTCGGCTGACGAAGGAGCTGGAAACCCTTCGGCAGCAACTGGCGGCGGAGAAGCAGCGGGCGGATGCAGCCCAGGAGTCCCTGGCAGCCACACAAAAGGATCAGGAGGACCTCCTCGAACTGCTGGCCGACCAGGAGGCCAAGCTGACGCGGTACGAGACCGAGAGCTCGCCCAACCAAGTTCCCAGTTCCCACGCCCAGGAGCAGGAATCGATTCTGAGATAAGAACCGATTCCAGGATGATCTGCAGGCCCCTTCAAGCTGCCCGACTGCCCAGGAATCTTCTCCTCCCAGCATCTTATACACACATTCTATTTGTTATTTATATACTACGTACCGATGAATATATGTATGTCTAGATAGAACTTTGAATCCTGTCCTCGGCGGCGACTCCTCCATGTAGAAAGAGACGGCACCCTGCATCCATCTCCCTCTATATGACGGGTCCTCTATATGTCGGGTTTATATCTCTGCCGATTTTCATCCGATTCTCGATCGGATTGCACCAAACGATTTGTGGTTCGATTCCCCATGATTCTGCATCAAAACCTGAGAACAAATTTTTGGATCGATTTTTTTCAAAATTTTTATGACGGTCCCCCTTTATAAACGGGGATACCCGTATTTGGCCCACAGCGATGCCTATATCTTTGTCAATTTCAATCCGATTCTTGATCGGTTTGCACCAAACGGTTTCTAATTCAATTCCTTACAATTCTGTGTCAAAATCTGAGAACAAATTTATTGATCGATTTTTTTTCAAAATTTTTCTGATGGTACCCCTTTAAAAGGGGGGATACTCGTATTTAGACCCTATCCATGACCATATCTTTGTCAATTTCAATCCGATTCTTGATCGGTTTGCACCAAACGGTTTCTAATTCAATTCCTTACAATTCTGTGTCAAAATCTAAGAACAAATTTTTTGATCGATTTTTTTCAAAATTTTTCTGATGGTACTCTGATGGTAATAAAAGGGGGGATACTCGTATTTAGACCCTATCCATGACCATATCTTTGTCAATTCATATCCGATTCTCGATCGGCTTGCACCAAACGATTTCTAATCCAATTCCTTACAATTCTGTGTCAAAACCTAACAACAAATTTTTTGATCGATTTTTTTCAAAAATTTTCTAATGATACCCCTTCAGAAATGGGAATATCCGTATTTGGCCCACTGGGATGTCTATATCTTTGCCAATTTCAATCCGATTCTCGATTGGCTTGCACCAGAAGATTTCTTACTCGACTCCCTACAATTCTGCATCAAAAACTAAAAAAAAATTTTGGAATAGATTTTTTTCAAAATTTTTTGAACGTACCCCTTGAAAAGTGGGGATACTCGTATTTGGACCCTATCCATGACCATATTTCCGCCGATTTTCATCCGATTCTCGATCTGCTTGCACCAAACGATTTGTGGTTCGATTCCCCATGATTCTTCATCAAAACCTGACACCAAATTTTTGGATCGATTTTTTTCAAAATTTTTATGACGGTATCCCTTTATAAACGGGGATACCGTATTTGGCCCAAATCGATGTCTATATCTTTGTCAATTTCTATCCGATTCTCAATCGGCTTGCACCCAATGATTTCTCTTCCAATTCCCTACAGTTCTGCTTCAAAATCTGAGAACAAATTTTTTGATCGATTTTTTTTTAAATTTCCTGATGGTACCCCTTGAAAAGGTGGTCATATGGTGGACCCTATCCATGACCATATCTTTGTCAATTTCCTTCCGATTCTTGATCGGCTTGCGCCAAACGATTTTTAATCCAATTCCCCACAGTTCTGCATCAAAACCTGAGAAAATATTTTTTCCCCGATTTTTTTCGAAAATTTCTGATGGTACCCCTTCAGAAATATAGATACTCGTATGTGGCCCACTTCAATGTCTATATCTTCCCCAATTTTGATCCGATTCTCAATCGGCTTTCACCCAATGATTTCTCTTTTCATTCCCCACAGTTCTGCATCAAAACCTGAGAACAAATTTTTTGATCGATTTTTTTCAAAATTTTTCTGATGGTACCCCTTGAAAAGTGGGGATACTCGCATTTGGACCATATCCATGACCATATCTTTGTCAATTTCAATCCGATTCTTGATCAGTTTGCACCAAACGATTTTTAATTTAATTCCCCACAATTCTGCATCAAAACCTGACAACAAATTTTTGGATCGATTTTTATCAAAAATTTTCGACGGTTCCCGTTTGAAAGAGGGGCTACTCGTATGTGGACCATCTCCATGATCATACCATTTCCAGTTTTCATCTGATTACCATTCTCTATTGAAAACCTTGGATCGAAGTTTAGGATCAATTGATTTTTCCAATGGGTTCCCGAAATTGAAGACTCCTGGGGCTTGTCTATATCTTGTCTAATTTAAGTCCGATTCCTGAACAGACTCTCCAAACAGCTTCGCTTGGCATTAATTTGCGTCAAACCCATTGATTTTCCACATCCGACACAAGGCAGGTGATCCAATATGACCCCTTTAACTAAATCTATATATACACCAAGCTATAGAACTATATCTCTATATTTGTAACTGAAGTCGCCGTATATAGAGAAGCAGAATCATGACCCAACACTCCCTAACTCCCATTCTCGCAGAGAAGCAGAAGGTAGGTTCCAGTTCAGGCGACAGAGTCCAAAGAGGGCTGCACCCTGAGCACATGGTGCGCCGGACAGAGCCATAACCAACAAGCACACTTCACCAGAGATTCACACGAAAAAAAAATGAATAAAATAAACCGGAAGCGAGTACCGTTTCTGCACACATTTATTCATCATAAATGGGTTTGTAATTTCTTTTCTCCTCCCGTAGAGCATCGGGATGGACTACGATCTGGTGTTCTGCTTAAACAACGAATGTGGGACTTCGGTTCGCGGGAACCCTTTACTTCTTGTCACTCGAGATGGAGCTCTTGGACTCGCGGATGGAGGCGGAGCGGCGGCGCTTGGCCTCCTCGCGCTTGGCCTTCGACTCCTTCTTGCGCTGCACCAACAGCTTGGCGTAGTCGGCGGCAGCCTCCTTGGAAGCCTGCTGGCGCTTCTTCTTCAGGGCGATGCGGCGGTGCTTGCGCTGCAGGACGACGGGCGTGATGAGGCGCTGGATCTTGGGGGCCTTGCTGGTGGCCTTCTTGTTGTCCTTGGCGGGCAGAGGGCGGCGGACGACGAAGCGACGCACATCATCCTCCTTGCTCAGGTTGTAGAGCTTGCGGATCTTGCTGGCACGCTTGGGTCCCAGGCGGCGGGGGATGGTGGTGTCGGTGAGTCCAGCAATGTCCTGCTCTCCCTTCTTGATCACCACCAGAGCCAGCACCGACATGTTGGCGTCGACGATGCATCCGCGCACAGACTTGCGCTTGCGCTCGCCAGTACGGCGGGGACGGTAGCACGAGTGTCCCTTCTTCAGCAGCAGACGCACACGACCTGGTGGCACACAAACAGTGATTAGGGTATCTGGCGGGGGTACGTCCTCTCTACTTACCGTGGGTCAGCACACCCTGCTTCATGGGGAAGCCCTGCTTGTCGTTGCCGCCGGCGATGCGCAGCTGGTAGCCCTTCCACTCATCACCCAGGATGTCGACCTCGACGATCTGGCCCATACGCTTCTCGTAGAAGACGCGGAGCTTGTGCTCGTCCACCACCTCGAACAGTTTCTGGCACCCCGTAGCGGGATAGGACACGTTGAGCTGCAACAACACACATATTCGGGTTAAACATATACTCCATATCAATGTACACAAATATCTGAAACCGGCGGCGGCGATTCGGTGATCCACAGATTTTAGGCCAATCACTGAACGTTTTGTTGCGGGAATCGTTTATTTCACTAGGACAGTGCCTGGGCCATTTGTTTTTCACTATATTTCCCATCGTCCGCCGCCTTATCTGGCTATTTTCACAAAATTTTAGCACACCTTCATATCGTCGTCTGTTTGCAAGCAACGCAGAAAAAAAAAGAATCGAAAAAGAATCGAAAAACCACGTTGAAGGAAATCTGTGTGGCTGCAGCTTAGCCGGAGAAGTGCCTAAAAAATACCAAAAAGAAAGGTTATCGATAGCTGTGAGGCGTATTCGTGTCACGGGCGGTATATTATTGTTGGAAATTCAGACTTTCTTGTGCTAAAAATTTAAATGATCACATAGAAATACTGAAACAAATATTTAAGCCCTTAGCTTAAAGAAATATTAAAGGTTTATTGTACAAATTAAATAATATTCTACAATCTGATTAATCACGAACTTTGACATTTTTAAATTTATCGAAAATGTGACCCTGTTTGGGGTTGCCAGATCCCCAAAATGTATGTTTTGTTTTTCTTAAATCCCAATCCGCTGGCAACTCCAATACCCTGATCCAACACGTGCAGTGATCAAATTTATTCAAAATCATGGGCAAGCCGAAGAAAGCCAATGTGGCGACGGTTAAGAATGTTAACCTGGAGAAGCAGATCACCGATGGCAAGGTGGCCAAGGCGAAGAACAAGGACAAAGTGAAACTGCGGGCGGAGGAGTCGCCGGTAGGAAATATGGGATTCCCATCACGCCTCAAGGGCCTTCGAATTAATCCTCTCCCCTTTCAGAACATTGATGCCCGGAGCAGCCAGAAAATCCTGGCCGCGGCCAAGCAGCAGCAGCTCGAACTGGACGAGGAGAACTTCCCCAGCCTGGTGACTGTCAAAAAGGTCAACTTCAACTTGAGTGAGTTCAATGGCAGGGTGTTCTTTATGTTCCACTAACTGGTCAACTCTGGTCCCTTAGATGATCCCACCGCAGACAAGGAGGATGAGGAGGTCAACGAGACAGACTTCATGGCGGACCTGGACATGGACGATGAGGATGTGGCCGCTTTCGAGCGATTCCAGAAGCCGGCCCAGGAGGGCAAGCGCACGCTCCACCTCTCCAAGATAATCATGCAGAAGATCCAGGAGAAGGAGGCCGACATACACACAAAGATCTCCGACGAGGGCTCGCTGAAGATCGAAGATATCGATCCCAAGGTCAAGGAGATGTACGAGGGCGTGCGCGACGTTCTGAAGCGCTACCGCAGCGGCAAGATTCCAAAGGCCTTCAAGATCATCCCAAAGCTGCGCAACTGGGAGCAAATCCTCTTCATCACAGAGCCGCACAACTGGAGCGCCGCCGCCATGTTCCAGGGCACCCGCATTTTCTGCTCGGTGCTGTCCCAGGCCATGGCCCAGCGATTCTACAACCTGGTGCTGCTGCCTCGCGTGCGCGACGATCTCTGCGAGTACAAGAAGCTCAACATGCATCTCTATAACGCACTGAAGCGCGCCCTGTTCAAGCCGGCCGCCTTTATGAAGGGCATCATCCTGCCGCTCCTGGAAGGCGGCGACTGTACGCTCCGCGAGGCCATCATCTTCGGCAGCGTGGTGGCCCGCAGCTCTATTCCCGTCCTGCACTCCTCCGCCTGCCTGCTGAAGATCTGCGAGATGAACTACTCCGGCGCCAACTCGATTTTCATTCGCTACTTCCTGGACAAGCGCTACGCCCTACCCTACCGTGTCGTGGATGCGGCAGTCTTTCACTTCCTGAGGTGAGTTTTGCAGTCCATGTGCAGTCCAGAGGCTTGTGATTGATGGATTTCCTTTCAGATTCGAGAACGACAAGCGGGAGCTGCCCGTGCTATGGCACCAGAGCCTCCTCACGTTCGCCCAGCGCTACAAGAACGACATATCCTCTGAGCAGCGCGACGCCCTGCTGCAGCTCCTCAAGTAAGTTTTTTACAAAAGGGATGTGTCTATTCCGTACTAATTGCTAACTTTCCCTTGGATTGCAGGAAGAAGTCACACTTCAAGATCACGCCCGACGTGCGCCGGGAGCTCCAAGCGGCCACATGCCGGGATGTGGAGATGATGGAGACCGACAACGGCCTGGCCGGGCAGCCAACGAAGATGTACACCGACGCGGATGTGGAGTACGAGGGCTGAGTAGGGGTAGGAGGGCCACTTCCTAGGATAGTTTAAGTTTTATTTTTTAAACCCACGCTTAGTCTTTATCTGTTAATATGTATATACAAATATACCCCTTTTCAAAGTCAGCGACTTGTATAAAAGCAATGGCATTTGATGGATTTTGAAATTTTTAATAGAAAAAAACAAGTGTGTCTTGTGTGTGTCGTTTTATACAATTTTTTTTTTGTTTTTGGTTTTTCGCGGTTCTGGTTATTGACAGAGGACGCCGACATTATACAGTATGTTTGTTGATTTTATAATCTCAATTTTAATTGTAATAATTATTAAGTACAATTATGTGTAACCAAAATGTTTCTAAAAGTTTCGTTTCGTCACTTTTATTTAGTCTCTAAGTATTGTTTCATTATCTCACTCCAACATTGTGTTTTGTTTTGTTTTGTTTTCGATTCTCATATAATGGCATACTCCAGGGATCAGATCTGGGACTGATTTGGGTCGGGATCAATTTGAATAATTTACAATAACTACACTGGACCATTGAAATTAGTTTACCCAAGTGCTTTTGGCCTCGAGGTCTATAAGTATTTTTGTTTTTCGTATTTTTCAAGCCGAGCTTTTGTTTCCAAAGAGAAAGTGTGTGTTTCGAACCGATCTTAAAGCAAGATGACTGTAACGATTCAGGGACAAAGCTAGGATTCAAAAGCCTTCGATAAGCAAACAGTAGGCATGGACAGAAATCATAGTTTCCTCACCGCGCGCCCATGTCGAGAAGAGCGGGAGAGACTCACTCACTTGCTCCTTGTAGTTTTCGATTTTTGTATATTTTTTTATTTAATAGAATTACGTGTTACTGCTCTTGGCTTGGGACCTGGGGACATACATACATATGTATATCCATAAATCAATCCACCTCCCTTTACCCTTGGTCCGAGTGGTAGCTGCTGTCCAGGTGACTCCAAAAAAGGATACCATAACAAATATAGAGTGTAAATGTTATCGTTCTCTTGAGGCCCTTGAATGGTCTTTGGTTCCGCAACCGAATTAACAACAATTAAACGATATGTATCCATTTTGAATGGCACAGTTATGTTAACGTTAAACATTTTCTATGGTTCCTTGGGTTTCCCTCCACCTCGTTCTCGTTCTCGTCTTCAAAACTCCTCAACTACGTTAGCTTCTGGCTTGGCTACAATCACAAACGAAACAAACACTAATCAACAACAGACAACAGACCGGGGATAACAAGGAACAGAACGAACCCAGGCTAATGAAGCTACAACTGCGACCGGAGCCGCTCGATTACAATTAGAGTGATCCCAACTGATATGCTGTTTGATTTCAAGAAGCTACAACCATTTGTGTCTTTCGTTTAACAAGGCCTTGGTTCGGAAGTGTATACATAATATATCTTTCGTAATATATAATATCGGGGCGTAATAATGGGGCGTTTCAAGCGACAAATACATAAGGGACTAGGCATGGGGCTAACAAAGAGCTAAACGGACGCCTCTCAGGTGCGGTCTCTACAGGATCAATATGCAGCCAACATAAACACGGCCATTGCAATACAAATTTCGATTCGATTACGATGTTACATTAATTAATTAATTATAATAATGCCTTGTTCTGTTCGATCTCTAGCTCTATAACCGAAAACTGCAAAATCAATTCTCATCTATATAATAGTACATATATACTATTCGGTTGCGAGATAGAACTTCTGGTTTGATTTTCCTTTCCTTTCCTTTGGCTGTGTGTTAGATCTTCGATTTCTCTGGTTTAAATATACTTGACTTAAGCTTAGTATTCAGTTTATGCTATTTATCGTATGTTAAACAACCCATGATTAGAGTAAAAGTCGAAAATGCAATCCTGGACAAGATACTTTGGTGTATTTGCATTTTCCGCCAGCCGCGAGCCGCGATCCCACTCTATCGTCATCGCAACCCCCAAGACCCGGCCATCCCGCTTCCGGATAGTCCGGAAACGAGCCTGGACATGTATCCTACTAAAAACACAACCATCGTGGGTATGGGGATGCTGGCCCTGATGCGGCTCCCGTTCGCGTGCTGCATCGCCGCTGGCTCCTCACCTGGAACAGAGCGATGGTGTCACTGGAACAGCTCGGACGACAAGGATACTCACCATTCAAAACGTGGACCATCACCGTCTCGGTAATCTCGTTGCCCAGCATGCAGGTGTAGTTCCCAGTGTCCTGGCGATTGGCGTTGGCAATGTACAGGCGACTCAGTGCTCGTCCAGGCAACATGTCCGTCTTCACGCTGAAAATAGCAGAGATAGCAGAGGTGGGTCAGGGAAAGTTCAAGCTGCTGGAGCGGCAGGCCCACCTGATTCCCCCGCGGCTGGTGTCGTAGTTCAGCAGGCGCGGCCCGTGACGCCAGGTTATGTAGGAAGAGGGGTGTGGAATCTTCGAAATGACGCACTGCAGCTCGATGGTGCTGCCAGCCTTGTAGTACTTTTCCGGCGTGGCCGAGCCCCGCTCGTCGAGGATTTCCACGTGAGGAACTGCAAGCAACGAGAGTTAGTGAGGGCCAGGAGTATGGATCACTTAGTCCCACCAATTATCGTCAGGTAGACGAGCAGGACGAGCGGCGGATGCGAGGACACCTGGCACTCGTAGGGGCCCTCGTCCCGCTCGTTGGCGAACTGGATCAGTAGCTTCCAGTCATTGGGCTCCTCGAACTCCAGGGAGTAGCGCGAATCGCCGCTGTACGTGTGCTGGCCAAAGGTGATCAGGGTGAGGTCCTCGCCGCGCCTCCGCATCCAGGAGACGGTCTTGCCCTGCAGATCGTTCACCCGGCAGTGGAGGTACACGTTCGAGGACAGCTGGGTGCTGATGTTCAGCGTGGTGTACGGATCGGCGAAGAACGGAAACGGCTCGTGGGTGGTCGTTTCGGTGACCTCCAGCTCCTCATCCTCGGGCGTGTCGGTGAACGGTGAGGAGAACTCCTGCCAGAAGTTCTTGGGGAATGTGTCGAACGGGTCGCCAGCTCGCGGTCGTTTTACTTCGGAAGTGGAATAAAATAATAATAAAATAGTGTAATAAAATATTAGTTAAGTTAAGTTAAGTTAAGTTAATAGTCACTCTTGGGTAGACACAGAGTGTGTGTGTATTTGGAGATTATAGAAGGCTTGTGAAACTCACATGTTGTCGACGTGGAGCCCGAGCCGATGTGATGGAGTGAGGAGTATATAATAGCCAGTATCCAAAATAGTCTCGATCTCATCACTGAAAAGCGTAGGAACATGAAGGAATTCGTTCGTTCAGGTCCTGTGGCGCCACTCACCGCAGGATATGCACATAGACACGCGCCTGTAATCTGTTCTATATCGATCCAACTGCATCAGCGTCCCACTGCATTCCGAAACGTCCGGATATAGCTGCGACTAAGGTTTCACTTCTTATCGATTGGGCTTCGAGCACTTTCTGGACATATTGTAAGCTCTGTTTTCCCTGGCAATCACATTTGCAGCCAGTTGTTTGCCTCCAATTGTTTTTCTTTTTCTGCAATCGCCTCTATTTCTTTATTTTTTCAGACGAGAGAAAATGGGGAAAGGACGAGATGCTTTTATTAACTGGCTCGTGTTGCGTGTGTATTTATATTATTTTGCAACTGCTGCTCCTGGCCCAGGCTGCCCCATTGGACGGCCAATAAGCGAGAATGTAGGTCAGGGCATTCTCTGCGCATGGCCAGCATCCAGCTACCAGACACCAGTCCCCGACCTAGCCACCCACAACTCCCACTTTTCGCACCACGCAATGGGCCATAAACCACGGCCGACACTTACTAATTGCGACACAAAATGCGTTATATCCTCAAAAACTGTCCAGAAAACTGATAATCCCGTTTTCGGCTCTCCTTGAAGATCAATCCAGAAAGGATGGCTGTGGTGATGGAGTCTCTGGATGGAGTTGCGGCCTCCCAAAGACAATGCCGGGCCGTAGACGTTGTTGTTCCCTCACCCACAATTACTGCGGCACTGATTCCGCTCCGGAGTGCCAGCATCTCTCTCGGCGTGAGCCGTTCATCCCTGCGTCGCAATTTTTGAATCTTCAGTTAATTGGAGATAATTAATTTATTTTTTAACCAACGGAATGGTAAACAGCGAAAGGAGAGATCAAAACAGAACTTAAATTATGTTGGTTTCAAAAGTTTCCTTGTTTGAAATTTAAGAGCTGGTAGGCGATATTAATCGTTGTCCTTAAAAGCGCCACTTTTTAAATTAAACTGAAAAAATAAATTAAAAAAATAAAAAAACAGTAGTAAAAGGTAATAATTAAACTAACCTCAGAAAAGCAAAATAAAGAAATGATCCCAGTGAAAAACAATCATAGTGGATCAGAAGTAATATTATTCCATTATCCATGCATTGTCCACGGGAGCCCCATTTGAGACTTCTTTGAAAGTCCCGTTAGAAAATATGGCGCGATAAGAGCCTCCATTCAGCAGCGATCACTGGGTGACTGTTTGGCGAATTGCTGCATTCTCCTGACTGTTCTAGCAATATATTGATCAGTTCTCCTTGTAGAATGCTTCAAAATTAATAAATATAGAATTATTTATATATTTCAGCCAAAACATTTGGAAAAATAAGCTTGGCCCGCTCTAGTGCGACCGTATTTCAAAACAATTACAATTAGAACTATCGATATATCGGCTAAGAAAATGTTGCCGGGTTTTTTGAATTTAAATTATTTGAATAGTTATAAATGAGAAGGGATATTTTAATATTATAAATATAGGTATTCATAACTTATCTTAGCGTTTAACCCAAATTAAATAAAACAATTACCCAACTTCTATTAATTAAATCTAAATGAATTGTTAAATGAACAAGTTTTCAATAAAAATTAATTTAACCTAGTATGTACATTTAAATTGTTGCACGGCCAGACTAATTCCATTGACGCCACAAACAACCGTTAATCCAGCAGGCGGCCATTTTCCGGTCAAACTCATAGAAACTCAGAAGAATCATTTAAGATTGTTAATAGTTCCAATTAAAATTTCTTATCGCACATTATTCATGCTTCCTGCGCATGTGCCGTTATAATTCGGTGGAGGCTCTCCCAGCGCGTATGAGAGCATAGAATTCACACTGCCTGCCACACGTATCCACGCAGCGCCCGGATTCTTGGCTCTCAATCCCAGGCCCCCCCATAACGGTTCTTGTGTGAAATAATTTTACGGAGTACTGTGCCCAGCCGCCCCTATCTCTCTCCGCCTTCGGTGGTGTGATACAGTGGGGATATACATACATACATATATAAGGGAAAAATCGGGCGACGAGGATTGAGAGAGCGGGGTGACATAAGTGGGCCGTGCTCACCAACACTCACACACCCCCGGACTGTACACTGTAGCTGCCACACGGATAGGCGAAAGAACCGTTCACTCTCCGTCTAGCCGCCGCCATTTGACAATTGACATTCAATCGGTTCCTCGATTTGTTTTTATTTTGCCCCTTTTGCTTTAAGTTCTGCGATTTTAATATTCAAAGCGGCAAGCGGCACAGCGGTACAGCGGCGATTCAGACCCGACGACGGAGTGGATCCAAAGGCTGTTTAGGTAGTGTGTGGACTCGGCACAACCGCAAGCACAAGCTCAAGCACAACCACAACCACGGACGGACAGCGACGCCGGCAGCGTCAGCGAAAACTGGGCAGCACCACTGCAGTTTGGAAAAGTCGAAAACCGAAGACTCAGAAGCTATATAGCCGGCAGAGGCTACAGTAGGAGCCGGATCATCCCGTAATCAGTAATCAGCCAGTACCTGGAGGCACATTCTCATCCCCACACACAGCCACAGTGACAGGCAGCAGTCGACATGGACAGCGAGCTACTAAACATCCTCAGCGTGATCTCCATCAGCGTCGTGGGCTTCCAGGTGGTCCGCAAGGTCCTGCCCTGGATCTACGCCAATGTGGTGGGGCCCAAGGTGTTCGGTTCCTCGGTGAACCTGGCCAAGATGGGCGAGTGGGCAGGTGAGCGGGGCGGGTCCTGGGAGTGGGTAGTACACAGTGAAAAAATGTAGAGCCATTTTTTGCCTATTTTAAGTCATAGTTTTGGATAATTGTAAGGCAGTCCTTGGAGAGGGAGAAGTCTGTGACTAAAAGTGTCAGCTAGGATGTCTAGAACATAGTTTTAGGAACCTAGTTTTCTGTTTTAAACTTATAATAGTTAAGTTATGAATAGTTGCAACCCTTTCCCTAGTTTTGATTGAAAATTAAGACCTACATATATGGAATGTTATAGGCCATGGCAGACCAAACCATTCTATAAACTTTATATGTCGCCCATAATTTGATTAGGGAGCCAGCCCATACACATTTTTACCTGTGTGCGATAAGAAACCCAACATTTCCCCGACTGACTGATAACCCGAGAACCCCTACTAACGTGCGCCTCTTTCATACCTTTTCAGTTGTCACCGGGTCCACCGACGGCATCGGCAAGGCCTACGCGAAGGAGGTACGTAGCCCGATCTTGGCCAGCAGCCAAAGTCCAGAATGAGAAGCCAATGACTATGTCGTAGTCGATCGGAAAGGCGGCCAAGCTAATTAATGATTAATTACCCAAATGCTGAACCTTCGAGCGGCACCCACGATGACTTGGACATTGTCCGTCCACTCCCAAGTCGCCAAGTCGCCAGCCAAGTGATGAATCTGCACTTTGAAATCGATCTCCGGGCGCAAACATTCCCTAATAGTGTTTGCTTGACTGCAAATTACAGCACTTGCTGGGCAGCCCTTTACACCTGCATTCTTTGTTTGTTTTCGCAAATTGTCGAGTCGCGGCAGCTAATTTTTTCGGAAACCGGGCGGTTCCCAGGTCCCGATCTCTGTTTACCGCCCCCACTCGAAGCGATCTTCGCTAGAAGCGAGCGTCCAGAACACGTGGTGCTCGTGTGGAGGGCTACGCCCCGGTTGAGCATTATTATTCGGCCAGCGTCTGACGCAATGCTCTGGAAGGGGTTCCAATGTCCACTCCACACTTCGAGGTACTCCCTCTACCATGCCTTCTTAATGTACTTTCCGTTCGTCAATAATTTCACCTCCAATTGGGGGTCTTTATTGCGTTTCCACTCGAAAAATAAGTAGATCATTAGTCTTTTTGGAACGCTCTTTCTAAACGTTGACTTGGCAATAATATACAAAGTGCTGACCATTAAAAGCTAGGAGATTGGACCTATTTTAGGTTCAGAAAGGTCTTTTTAGGCTTTCACATTCATTTGAGACTATATTGCAACTTTGTCCCTTACCCTCAGCTGGCCCGCCGAGGACTGAAGCTGGTGCTGATCAGCCGATCGCTGGAGAAGCTCAATGCCGTGGCCAAGGAGATCGGTAAGCCAGGAGCCAACCCCAAAAGCAGTCACCTTTTCCCTAGAAACTCACTGACCGCGGCATACTTTCAGGGGACAAGTACGGAGTGGAGGTGCGAGTGATCGACGTGGACTTCACCGGCGGCGCCGAGATCTATGACAAGATTCAGGAGAAAACCGCCGGGCTGGACATCGGCGTCCTGGTCAACAACGTGGGCATCAGCTACAGCCATCCGGAGTACTTCTTGGACTGCTACAAGGCCGATCCGCAGTTCCTGCGCAACATTGTGGCCGCCAATATCCACTCGGTGACCCACATGAGCGCCCTGTTCCTGCCGGGCATGATTGCCAAGCGCAAGGGCGTGATCATCAACCTCTCGTCCACCGCCGGAGTCATTCCCAATCCCCTGCTGAGCGTGTACAGCTCCACGAAGGTGAGTCCTTTGATATCTTATTTCTGTTGCTAGTTACTAAAGAACTCTTTCCGGACAGGCTTTTGTGAACAAGTTCAGCGATGACCTGCAGACGGAGTACAAGGAACACGGCATCCTGATCCAGAGCGTGCAGCCCGGCTTCGTGGCCACCAACATGTCGAAGATCCGCAAGGCCAGCGTGTTTGCTCCCTCGCCGGAAACCTATGTGCGTTCCGCTCTCTCCACCCTGGGCATTGCCACCCAGACGGCGGGCTACCTGCCCCACGCCCTGCTCCAGCTGATCATTCACTTCACGGAGGCGGTCTTCGGCGACCAGTTCGCCCGCAACCTCGTTCTGAAGAACATCCTGGGCACCCGGAAGCGCGCCCTGCGCCGCCTGGCCAAGGAGCAGTAGGCCCCGCATCATTCCCAGCAGAATGGCATTTAGTTTCGAGGCGGGAGTCGGGTTGTGGACGAGGGGGAATCTGGCTAGTCATAGTTTATGATTACGAACGTGTCATATGAGCGAACAAGAGCCGAGAGCTTGAAATACCAAAAACTTTCCCAATAAACTAAGTCTAGTTAGTGTCAGCGAAAATTGGAATTTGTCGGACTTTTGCCGCGGCTGACAGACAATTGAATAAAGTGTGCAAACACGTGGATATAGGCACAACGCATATATATCCGGATATTTGTTTGTGGAAATGTGTTTGTTTTTTTCCACCCTCCAAAGGTTCTTGGGTTTTCTTTGTAAACAAGCATGTCGGAGTACAGATAAGGTCTGTTTGGAAAAAACCAAACTGCTCCCTGGGACTATGTAGTCTTTTATGGCTTTATTTTAATTATTTTCATTCATAAAGTGGAAAATGGGCCTGAAACTTTATTGATTCATTGATTTTGAAAATAACGGTGGACTTGACCATCGATACAATCGATGTAACCGATGAACTATCGATAGTGACGCCCCACACCCTCACCCGCCACCCGCTACTCTCTCGCCCACCAGCCGGAGAGGCAATTTTCCGCAGAAATCATAACAGAAAAGATAGTTGGCGGGCCCTGGGACACCCGGATTGGCAACGCATTACGGACTCGGGAGCGTCGTTATCACTGGCAGTAGCCTCGAGTGCGCAGCAGCGGCGATAACAACAACAAATCAGCCCGACAAAAGGAGGAGGCGCAAGAAAGCCAGCAAGCAGGGGAGGAAGCGGAAGAGGAAGAGGAAAAGCAAGAGAGGAAGAGAGGAGGAGAGAGCTGGGAATATGTACTTCTGTAATCAAAGTCTCTTGTTTTGATTTGTGGAAACGACGGCGTCACACTCGGGGCCTCCAATAGAGCTCCGGAATCGGATCGGATAAATCGCAGCCAGCGGAGGAGCAGCGGGCAGCAGTTTCAATCAACTTGTTGCGGAACGCACTGCTCGCCAGTTATTGATTTAATATTCGGAGTCTGGTCTGGTCCGGTCCGGGCGTCCGCGTCAATTGATCGTTGGAATCGAATAGCAGTCGCATATCGCATATCGCATATAGACAGATTCCATACCATATTTGTGCTCCTTGCTCGGTTTGCACCCGTCAGTGGCCAGTTGCCAGTTGCCCGTTTTCGTTTTCGTTCACGGTTTCCCTTTTCTTGCGTCGTTCGGGGGGTGTTTACGGAAGTGGAGGGCGGCGAGCGGTCCGGACGGATGGACGGCGGGTCGGAGGGTCGGCGGGGAATTGACGCAATTGCTGGGAACTATTTTTAATGGGCCCAGTACCCAGTACCCAGTACCCAGTACCCAGTTCGCAGTACCCAGTTGGAAGTCCAAGCCCAAAACCAAACCCAAAAACTAAAAAACAAAAAGAACAAGCAGGCGCCGCACTTGAGCCGCTGAACGCTGTCGAAAATGTTCGAAACTCATCAAAAATTGAGCAGAAGCAGTATTGATACGACGTAGAGCGACGTAGGATTCGGGCCCCGGACACCGGAGAGAGCAGTTGTCACCGGAGTTCGGACCACGCACTGGACACAATGGAGCACGACCACGACCACGACCACAACGACGACGGCGACCACGAGCACGAGCCGCGCCGTCGCCTGCCCCTCTTCCCCATCGAACCGGAGCCGCCGATGACGCCCACCCAGCGCCTGACGCTCCTGGCAACACGGTGAGTGTGGGCGGACAGCCCCCCCTGGGCGTAGGCCATCTGCCAGCTGGGCTGTTGGGTGTCACCTGTTTCCCATGGCCCACCGCCAGGTGCTATTAATGGAACGACGTGGACGAATGTCAATCCTGGGAGTCCTGAAATAGCTCCAGGAATCCTCGCAAGACCCAGGATGAGGTGGCTCTAGATAACAATTACAATTTGGGGGAACATTATCCGAAACATGCCACATGTTATTAATTTTTATCATGCATTCCACCTCCACTCCCACTTCCATTTCCATTTCCATTCCAGCCTGCTACGTGCGCTGCAGCTTAACTGGAGGATTATCATTTCCGGAATCACGCTGACACTCTTGGCCGTCATCTGGTATTATCCGACCTTCTTTCTGTTCTTCGCCTTCGTCGTCTATTCCCTGGTGCTGGTGGTGGCGGGTAAGTGGGTGGTCCACGGCTGGTGATTGGGCGCTGGGCACTTGACTTTAGACTCCCGGGATGAGTCACTATCAGTGGCCAATCGCCGCAGCAATCGCCACTTGGCCGCGTCTAATTAAAAGCCCAAAAGTAAATCTAATTGCCCTTATCTCGCCCCACAGCTGTGGCCGGCACCGTCTATATCCATTATATATTCACCACCAACGAGCCGACGCGCCCGAGTCGCGTGCCCTCGCGACTGCTCTACAACGCCACCAAGTGAGTATGCCCACGATCCATGTATGAGTTCGATCCATAACCCTCCGCCTCCTTCAGGTGCAACATCTTCGACCTGCCGAAGCCCATCAAGAACCCATCGAACCTGCCCCTGATCTTCGGCAAGACCGTGGACCTGCAGCTGCAGCAGATCATCGAGTATGTGCTGCGCGACTTCATGCTGCCCTGGCTGGGGTGAGTGACCCAACTCTCATCTCCCTATTGCCCCGCTAACCCTCCTCCATTCCATATTCCAGATACGTGGTCACGAAGCCCAAGCTGATAAACGATGTGGTGCGCGAGGACCTGTGGAACGCCATCCAGAAGATCCACGAGCGGGCCACCAAGATGGATGCTGCCAAGATCATAGCCGTGGACATGGTCAACCGGGTGACGGTGCACCTGGAGAAGATCCGCATAGCGGAGGCCAGAGCGTAGGTTCAGCTAGCTTATCGGATGGCATTGATGGGGGGATCTGAGATACTATTAATTTAAAAATTGTGAAAACAAAGGAGGCGGATCGGATTAGCCTATCTTATCTCGGCAGGATCGGATTGTATCGGATGCGCCCCCTTTGTTTATTAATTCCCCGAGATTGTACGTCATTGGGGTCAGCAGTAGTCCACTGATACGTATTTTGTTTTGGCAGGGCCGAGACCAACACGGTGCCGGTCTTCAGCACCAACAGCTACCTGGCCGACGAGGAGAGGGAGATGGAGTTCCTCCGCAAGCTGTGCGAGATCATGGTGATCCTGCTCCTGCCCCGCGGCTACTCGCTGCCCCCGCTGAAGGTCCTCCTCAGCGAGATCCTATCCTACAAGAGTGAGTCTCTACAGCGGTAGCTCCCCTAATCCGAAGCTCCTCTAACTAATGTCCTTTCAGTCTTCTTTCCCATGATCAAGATGCTCACCGCGCCGGACTACATCAACCAGAAGGTGGTCCAGAACATAGAGACGCGCCTGGCGGCGGCCGCGATGAGCAAGCGGAGCTACGAGTACGCGGCCAGCTTCGAGGACTTCCTCAAGATCATCAACAGCTCGGGCAGCCTGGAGGACCTCTCGCTGATCCGCAAGAGCATCGTGAACGACCTGATGCACGCCACCACCATGCAGAACCTGCAGCGCGCCAAGGGCCTGGACCCCGACCACGAGGACCACTCGCTCTCCAAGGCGGAGCTGACCGCCGCCGTCCGGCTGAAGCGCTACGTCCGCCAGCTGACGACCGCCAAGGTCGAGTGCGAGAAGAACCTGGCCAAGTTCGGCTGGAACGGCAACTACTCCAGCGACGTCGACCTGACCCTGGTCGAGATCCTGAACACGGCGGTGGGCCGGCGCTACTTCACCCTGTTCCTGGAGCCGCTCAAGGCGAGCGCCCTGATCGGCTTCTACCTGGCCGTGGAGGAGATCAAGCACGCGCACAAGTCGGCCAGCCACCAGCTGGGCACCGAGATCTTCTACACGTACATCCGGGTGCCCAAGTCCGAGATCCAGATCGACCGCCACGAGCGCAAGCTGATCGAGACGTTCCTGCTGGGCGACGCCGACCCGGACATCTTCTACGAGATCCAGCGCAACGTCCTCCGCACCCTGGAGGAGAAGTACTACCCGCCGTTCGTGCTGAGCGACCAGTACCGCCAGCTGAAGGAGGCGCTCGACTCCAACGAGATCGCCGATCCCACCCTGCTGATGTGCCCCACGATGGGGGGCGAGTCCGCGGAGCATCTGGCCGACGAGCACGGCGCTGGGGGACTGGATGGCGTGAACGGAACGGGAATGGCCGGAGGCAGCGCTGCGGCCGGCGGAGGAGCCATCGACGTGGCCGCCCACACTTCGTACGCCCGCCGGAAGCTGGAGCAGATCCAGGAGCGCATCGACAAGAAGAACCAGGCGCTGGACGCCCTCAAGTACTCGGTGAAGCCCGAGTCCAAGGTCCTGTCCATACTCGAGAAGGAGATGGAGTGGCTGAAGAGCGAGAAGCGCCAGACGGAGGCGCACCTGCGGCGCACGGACGCCTGGACGGAGCACCTGGGCAAGTGGAAGGCGACCATTCAGAGTGCGGAGGTGTCCGACGAGGAGTCCCTGCAGTTCATGATCCTGGTGCACGTGGACGAGGACATCAATGCTCCGCCCCAGCCCACGACCTCCAAGAACGGAGATCCGGGCCACGTGGCCGCCAATCTGCGCAAGCGTCCGTCGGGCATCTCCAGCGGCTGGGTGGTGATGCGCTCCCTCAACCAAGTGCATGTGGGTATTTCTTTGTTCCTAAAAGGTCCTTGCTAATGTCTATGCTCTTCACAGGAGCTGCAACGCAAGCTGCGGCACGTGAGCTCCAACCTGAAGGCCCTCGACCTGCCCACGAACTTCAAGTTCTTCTTCCTGAAGACCGACCGCCACGGCCAGGACAAGGCCAAGGCGCAGATCCAGAAATTTCTCAACGTAAGTCCAAGTTGTCCTTTTCCCACTGAAACCAGCTCCCAGCTCACCCCTTCGTGTTTAGTTCATTCTGGAGGACGACCACCTGAACGGCAGCGAGGCCATCTACACGTTCCTGAGCCCCAGCTCGGACCACCTGAAGCAGTCGCTGCCGTCGCCCAAGAAGAGCAAGTTCTCTCTGGCCACCCTCTTTCGGAGCGACGGCGGGAAGGCCAGCCACGAGGCCGCCAGCCGGGCCACCGATCCCTTCTGGGGGCTGCAGCGCGACGACGAGGACATATCCACATACCTGGACGGGGAGTCCGGGGGCGAGGCGAAGCTGCTGGCCGCCGACCTGGACAGCAAGGACTCGATTGCGGAGCCGATGTATGCGCTGATGGGCGAGATCTTCGACATGGGCGGCGTCTTCAAGTGGCTGCGCAAGAGCCTCATTTCCTTCGTCCAGATCACGTACGGCCGGACGATCAACCGGCAGATCCGCGAGTCGGTGGCCTACCTCTTTGAGGAGTCCATGCTGCACAACTACTTCTCGGCGATCCTGAAGTCCTTCTGGCCGGGCGGCGTCCTGGCCAGCGCCTACCCGACCCGGTCCGAGGACATGCGCGAGATGACGGCCACGGCGGCCAAGGCCCTGCTCACCGACCACATCCCGGAGGTGCTCTGCAACCTAGTGGGCGCCCAGGCCGCGAAGAAAGGAGTCCTCAAGGTATTCGAGGCCCTGCAGAATCCCGCCTACAACAAGCAGCTCTTTTACGTGAGTCCCTGAACTGGTTATCCTTTAAGGCTGCTTGAAAACACTTACTTCTCTCCGCAGGAGCTGCTGGAGATCTTGATGATCGAGTTTTTCCCGGAGATCCGACAGCTGCGGGTGAACAACAACAACTCCAACGGCACCAAGCTGAACACCGCCACTGCCGGGGCGGCGGCTGCTTCGGCGGCAGCTGCCCTGGCCGCGGCCACGGCGGCCGCCACGATGCCCTCGCTGAGCCACAGCGGCGGGGGCAGTGCCTCGGCCAGTGCCGGGGGCCAGAACCACCACCACCACCAGGGCGCTTCGTTGGCCGCAGGAGGCGGCGGAGGGGTCTCCCTGACCGGCGCCGGAGGAGGAGCTGGTGCGGGAGCCGGCGCGGCCGGGGGATCCTCGCACCAGCAGTCGCACTACCACCACGCAGCAGCCCACCACCACCAGCACCACCACTCGCAGGCCGGAGGCTCCAAGTAGGCCTCCACGTAGCCCGCTTCTTTTCGTTTCTTGTTCGTCTCCGAAGAGTTACCTTTGACGTAATCCGTTGTGTTGGCTTTCATCGACGTTGGATGCTCCCTCCCCCTGGGAGTGGTGACTTAGACAGGGACGGATGCTAGGAGTTCCGTGCCCCGCACTGCTCTACTTCGTAGGACACCGCACTCAGTAGCCATCGGAAGTGGCAGATCACGAACCCTGCTCCCATTACTTCCCAGTCCAATGTCCTTTCCGTGCACACCCGTTGCGTATATGTATATGTGTATGTGTATGTGTATCCGTATCTGTATCTGTATATGTCTGTACATATTCTGTGTATCTGTATGTAGGCCAGTATTAAGCGTTGTACCAAATCGTTATTTATATACACTCGTGTAGTGAACTCTGTGACCACACTCGGCTTTGATTGACTCGTAGTTGTAGATTAGAATCCCCTGGTTCCCCGAGTTCCAAGCTCCATTCCGCGCAGAGGACCTGAGGCGGCGAGATTAGTGCGCTCCACGGCTGGGAACGGCTGGTCACAAGCTTGTAGTCTTAAGATTCGGAACAGGGTCAGAGCCGCCAAGAGCTACTCTAAGTTTGTTGTGTTTTAGCCAAGATTGTTGTTTAGATTCCGCATTCAGGTTTTAATTTATTTTACGTACTCTTATTTTAATGGTTTTAAACGTGACAGTGCTATTTGTTTCCTTCTCCATTGTTACCCCCTTATTTCCAACTCCAACACAATAAAATGTTACATCCCACTTTCCATCGTTTATTCTTCAAACTAGCTCTCAGCGAACAGTCTTGCGAGAAAGTCTTGTGTATTCTTAGATCCTAGCACGGGCACCCAGTAGCTCTCCCCCACATCCGCCAAGCCAGTTCCCAACCCCGGGCCCCGTCCCGGCAGCTTACGAGTCTATTTGTGTATTCCAGTTGTACTGTTTTGTGTGAGAACTTGCGAAATAAAGAGCGCTCTTTGTGTACGTGTGTCTGAGTAAATGGCAGTTATGGGCATCCCTCCTAGAAGCAGCAGGTCAGCTGGGACAGTTGGTCCACCGGCAGCTCGAACATGTCCACCACCACCACCACCATGTTCTTGCGCATCCGCATCGGCTTCAGGACCAGCAGCTTGGCCTCGAAGTGGCGCAGCAGGAACCTCCACTTAAGAAGGCCTTTCTCCCGGTCGGGCAGCTGCACGAAGGCCGAGGCGGAGAGGCCGAGGACCCGCTCGGCGGTCACGCCCGACAGCCGCCCCTCCACCAGGGTGCCCGACTGGTCGCTGAAGTGCACGTTGATGTTGAAGTGGTTGATCCAGGGCGGCGGGCTGCCCGACTGCTGCACCTCTTGCTGGCACATTTCGGTGGGGCACTCCACCAGGACCCGGGGGATGAAGCGCCGGCACTGGGAGCTGGGAGGGAACCGATTGTTACTCCATCTACCTCTCATTAGGGACATCAATACTCACCACTGACGACTGATGTTGGGAGTGAGGCCGTCCAGGTCCAGGGTGCTGATCAGAGCGCGCAGCACGGCAGTGAAGCTGACCACAGACGGATCCTGCAGCATGCCCGTGGTCCGGGAGTAGATCTGCTGGACGCTCATGGCCTCGGTGATGTTCTCAGCTGCGAAAAATGGAACATATCTAGTGAGAGCTTCAGGAGGGTCAGGATTTAAAGGAGAAACTTACGGAAGGGCAGCTGGCACATCATCTCCGGCAGGGCGAAGCTCTCGAAGCTGTAGAACTTGAGGGAGGCCGCGAACTCCATCAGGTTGTTGGCCTCCAGGGACGGGGGATGCGGGTCCTCGCAGATCAGCGTGCAGCCGACGTGGGAGAAGGTCGGGCACTGGTGGTACTTGGAGAAGGATACCTTCACGTCCACCAGATGCAGTACGGTTTGGAGCGGCTTCCATGTCTGGCCGCGCCCGATCCAGTCCTCCTGCCAGATGGTGAGCAGCATGCCCTCGGCGTGGCTGGGGTCGGAGAGCACCACCTCGAGGCAGTCCAGCATGATCGGCTGGGCGTAGTTGTGGTGCGCTTTCTCGGCGCGTTTGACCTTGCGCAGTGGACGCACAGCGGCCACCACCACCACGACGTCCACGAAGATTACCGAGCTCTCGGTCTCTGCGCCCACATAGCGGGCCATGACGTCGGCCAGCTTCAGAGCGGACGCCATTGACTTCAGGGGACGGTGGAGCAAGTTCCCAAGGGAGCAAAAGTGGCCGAAGTCGTCGGCCGGGTGGGGCTCATAGTGCTGCACCTTTCCCTGCCCCTCGTTGACGACCAGGCCGCAGGAGAGGGGGCTCGTCGGGTCGTAACGGTTGTTCCGGGACGAGTCGGAGGAGCAGCTCTGCTGGTCCTGATCCACGGCCTTGACCTTCGCGTTGATTATGGCCACCACCTGGCCGATGCGCAGCTTCCCGAAGTAGTCCTGCACCCAGGCTGTCTGGCCCCAACACTTACAGTTCGTGAACTGCGTCAGTCCGTCCCGGATGGTGAGCGTCAGAACACCACGTTGTGTGCCGTCCATCTTGTCGGTGAAGTAGGTCGGCGTGGTCTTCGACACGATCAGGGCCACGGTGGTGAAATGGGTCATGGTAGGATCCATGCTCTCCAATCGCGAGAGCTTCAGTTGCTCCGCCATTTTGCCAACTTTGGAGAAAGTCTGGTTATTTTTATGGGGAGTCGAACGGTGCTCGACGAACGAACTTTTTAAAACGGAAACTTGGGCTTTCGATTTCGAAAAGCCCAGGATGAAGACCGCCAAGTCCCGTTATTGTCCAACACTGAAACGATTCTTTTCGAACTCGATTGGAGCAATCGATAGTTTGCGATAGTTCGAAGGCAGTACTTAATAACTGAGTTTCGTGTTAAGCTTTTATGGAAATAACAACAAAATCTTGTTATTGAAACGAATGTGAGGGCCAATCATTATATATTTGTTGTTTCTTGATATCTATCCCAATATCAATCGACCGATAGACACCATGGTCATCGCTCCAGTGGGCACCTCTGGTCGCGTACCATCTCCAATAAGCTGACACACATCACACATATATACAAAGATAGCACGGATTGGATTTGGATTTGCAGTCTGCAGCGTTAAACAAACCGAGCGATCGCCTTTCAGCCCATGTAAGATAGCGCCTGAACTGGAACCCACCCGCCGGAGCAACGCTGGAGCAGAAGCAGCCGCAGCACAGACCAGAACACCTGATAAGTTTCGCAAACGCGCACCCCAGCCCGCAGATCTACTCCGCCGTAAAATGGTCAAGCTGTTCGCACTCAGCATCTTTCACAAGGGCGCCAGCGAGGCGCGCTTGCTGAAGACGACGTCCGACCTGCAGTCCTTCTCCTTTTTCCAACGTGGCACCGTCAACGAGTTCATGACGTGAGTGTTCATGACGCCTGCATGCGCAGGCTCATTGAATTGACCCTTCGGCACCACCTCCACCCACCTCTTGTCTCCCACAGCTTTGCCTCCAAGACGATTGTGGAGCGCACCCAGCCGACGCAGCGGCAGCTGGTGAAACAGGACGCCTACATCTGCTACGTTTATGTGCGCGCCGACAACCTCTCGGGCGTCCTGATAGCCGACCATGAGTACCCCCAGCGGGTGGCGCACACGCTGCTCACCAAGATACTGGACGACTTCGCGGCCAAGGTGCCGGCGGACCAGTGGCCCCAGGGCACGGAGGCCACCATCGCGTTCGATTTGCTGCCGGCGTTCCTCGCCCGCTACCAGAATCCCGTCGAGGCCGACCCGCTCACGAAAATGCAGAACGACCTGGACGAAACGAAGATCATCCTGAAGAACACCATCGAGGCGGTGCTGGAGAGGGGCGAGAAGCTGGACGACATGGTGAACAAGTCCGAGAAGCTGTCGCTGCAGAGCAAGGCCTTCTACAAGACGGCGAAAAAGACCAATTCCTGCTGCAGCTTCACCTAGGCGGCCGGGCCAGGTCAGTTGTCCCGTGTATCTATCTCATTCCCCACATCTCGCGCCTAGGAAACAGGAAACACCATACGATTCAAATCAAAGACACCAACTGCAACTGCAACTACTAACAGAAACATAAACGGAAACGGAAACAACCAAGCGACTTGGAGCGAAGGGAGCTGCAAGGCAAGGCGCTCGAGTTGGAGTTTCGATTGCTTTTTATAAATGAATTAGTTAATTTTATATCTATATATATATATATCTATATCTAATACGTGTACCGTGCCGTACTGAATGATTAGGAGAAGCCAACGCCCCAATGCTCCCAGTGTGTTAAATTGTCTGTCTGTCTACGCTTTGGATACTTGGATATTTAGATACTTTGATGTTAACTCTACCAATACAAAATCTACGATCTAAACATATTTGCTAAAGCCGTGTTCTGTGTTCCGATGTTTGTCGAATTTACCGCACTGTACCACTGTCTCTGTACCCCGGTCCGCCCGGAGCAGGCGCGCCTCGAATACTCATCTTTTCTTACCCCTCGAGTGCGTGGCTGGCGCGCCTTCTTCGAGGGACCCTTTTCCCTAGCCGGTCCACTTGGGCTGAGACCACGGAACTGCATGTGTGCGACTCAATAAAGTAGAAAGTATTATGGGAACCGCCCGTGTTTCAAACTGGAAGTGAAAAGATCCGCCGCGGACTGACTCATTCGGCATTTAATCCAGCCGACTCCTCAGCCAAGTGTTTTGGGGAACCAACGAACGAATTTTGGGACTAAGTCTACGGGGAGCACAGGTACGGGTGCTTCTTGACGTCGTTGATGGACATCCTGCGGGCCGGATTCTTCACGAGGAGCGCGTCGAGAAGGTCCCTGCCCTCCCTGGTGGTGCACCTCATCCAGTCGATGGGGTAGCGCAGCTCGGCGTTCACGATGGTGTCGTACAGATCGTTCATGTTGTCGGAGGTCTCGCCGAAGGGCCGGCGCCCGAAGAACATCTGGTAGATGCTGATCCCCAGGGACCAGGAGTCCACCAGGTAGTCGTAGCCCGCCTCCTTGATCAGCTCCGGCGCCATGTACGGCGGAGTGCCGCAGCAGGCGTAGAGCTTGCTGCCCCGGTAGGAGATCGCCATTCCGAAGTCAGCGATCTTGATGTTGCCAATGACGGGCCAGCACCAGGGATCGCGCTCAGGGAACTCCCTGTTGATGCTGATGAAGATGTTCTCCGGCTTGATGTCGCGATGGATGATCTGGTGGCGGTGCATGTGGACCAGGCCGGCGGTCGTGGCCGAGATCACGGCCTTGGCGTCCTTCTGGGCGATGAGGCCGCGGGTGCGGATGAGGTAGTCGAGGTCGTGGTCCATGTACTCGATCACCAGGTAGATGAATTGCTTCTGCTCGATTGTGTAGACCAACTCCAGGATGTTCTCGTGCGACTGCAGGGCCCGCATCATCTCCACCTCCTGGTAGGGGTCCTCGGAGTTGGCCTTCATCAGCTGGAAAGAGGGAAACCAACAGTGCTTGCCTACCATGGGGCACATCTCTGACCATACCACCTTGTCCACCATCTTGATGATGAAGGGCATGGCCTCGTCTCCGTTGCTCTGGCCTCGGAAGATGGCGGCCCGCATCGACTGGAAGATCGGCTTTATGTTTGCGATGTACAGATGCACGGACTCGGGCAGCTCGTCCGTCTTTATGGCCTGGAGGCAGTTGTTCCTCTCGGAGCGCACGCCCTGCCAGCGGAGCAGCGAGCCGTACAGGCGCAGGAAGTCCTTGTTGACCTGGTAGCATATGCGGCTGAAGATCTCGTACTTGCAGCAGCAGACGACGATGTCGCCCTCGCAGAAGCACATCATGGTGGTGAACGGGGACCCGTCGATGCGCCAGATGTGGGTGATCGCCGAGCGGAGCGGTACGTGCTTGCGGAGCGCCTCGGTGACGCCCTCCAGGAGCGCCTGGAAGTCCTTGAAGCGGAATCGGCTCACCGCTATGCAGACTCCCTGGAAGTGCGGATCGTTGTTCCGCAAGAAGCACACCCGTAGAGCCTTCACGGGACGCGGCGGATTGGCGAGCTGGAAGGCGAAGTTGTCCATATTCCGCGAGGACTAGTCCGAAATGGAAAAACAAGGCGCGATTCGACGAGCACGGCGTGTCAAATGTGAAACTGTTTCGTAGAAAAATATATATAAAGATATTAATCCTGGCGTTTTTGGGAGAACTACTCGTATAGAACCGGTGAGTCCCGAGTTGTACTGTCGAATGAGGCTCCCAGGGCCCGGACACGACTACGTTGAGAATTGGAGACACACAGCCGACTTGGATCGAGATTTCTGCTTTACAGAACTTAAAATATTTCCAAAAACATCAATTATCTTGAAAGGGTTGGTAAGATATTCATTTTTAAAGGAAGAGACGGTTCTATTTCTATTTTTAGAATTATTACTTGCGCCATCTATATTTCAGATTGCAGAAACCTCTTCGCCTGGCGTTGCCACACCGCAGGCGTACTGTTATACCCTCGACAGTGTAAACCCTTTTACATACCGGTTACATGGCTGTAATTAATATCTACCTACATTACAAGACCATGTCTATGCGAAAAGTTACTTTTTCTTAACCTGTAATCGCCCAAAATGTATGTAATTAGTCTTTACACGACCGTGTAACACTCAGGTCCCTTGTAAGTCGAATAAATGCATCCGAAATTCACGAGGAGCCTTCTCTTCAATATCGGAGAAGGCGTTAAGGACACACATATCCGATCCTTCAAAGGGGTAGCTTTATGGATTCGTAGAACGCCTTGCGAAGGCCATATCTTGGGAAATATTTATCCGATTCCTAAAAGGGGTGCAGTTATGGAATCGTGGAAAGATTCTCCATAAATCCGCATCAAAATCTGGAGGTCGAATTTTTTTTGGGAATTTTTCAAAATTTGCTGATGGACCCCCTTGAAAATGGAGGAAGGTCCCCCGAAACGCACATATGGCCCCTTGCGAAGGCCATATCTTGGGAAATATTTATCCGATCCCTAAAAGGGATGCAGTTATGGAATTGTGGAAAGATTCTTTTTAAATCTGCATCAAAATCTGGAGGTCGAATTTTTTTGGGGAATTTTTCAAAATTTTCTGATGGACCCCCTTGAAAATCGAGGAAGGTCCCCCAAATGCACATATGGCCCCTTGCGAAGGCCATATCTTGGGAAATATTTATCCGATCCCTAAAAGGGATGCAGTTATGGAATTGTGGAAAGATTCTTTTTAAATCTGCATCAAAATCTGGAGGTCGAATTTTTTTGGGGAATTTTTCAAAATTTTCTGATGGACCCCCTTGAAAATCGAGGAAGGTCCCCCAAATGCACATATGGCCCCTTGCGAAGGCCATATCTTGGGAAATATTTATCCGATCCCTAAAAGGGATGCAGTTATGGAATCGTGGAAAGATTCTCCATAAACCTGCATCAAAATCTGGAGGTCGAATTTTTTTTGGGAATTTTTCAAAATTTTCTGATAGACCCCCTTGAAAATCGAGGAAGGTCCCCCGAAACGCAAATATGGCCCCTTGCGAAGGCCATATCTTGGGAAATATTTATCCGATCCCTAAAAGGGATGCAGTTATGGAATTGTGGAAAGATTCTTTTTAAATCTGCATCAAAATCTGGAGGTCGAATTTTTTTTGGGAAGTTTTCCAAATTTTCCGATGGACCCCCTTGAAAATCGGGGTAGGTCCCAGAAATCCACACATGGCCCCTTGCGAAGGCCATATCTTGGGAAATATTTATCCGATTCCTAAAAGGGGTGCAGTTATGGAATCGTGGAAAGATTCTTCATAAATCTGCATCAAAATCTGGGGGTCGAATTTTTTTTGGGAATTTTTCAAAATTTTCTGATAGACCCCCTTGAAAATCGAGGAAGGTCCCCCGAAACGCAAATATGGCCCCTTGCGAAGGCCATATCTTGGGAAATATTTATCCGATCCCTAAAAGGGATGCAGTTATGGAATTGTGGAAAGATTCTTTTTAAATCTGCATCAAAATCTGGAGGTCGAATTTTTTTTGGGAAGTTTTCCAAATTTTCCGATGGACCCCCTTGAAAATCGGGGTAGGTCCCAGAAATCCACACATGGCCCCTTGCGAAGGCCATATCTTGGGAAATATTTATCCGATCCCTAAAAGGGATGCAGTTATGGAATCGTATAAAGATTCTCCATAAATCTGCATCAAAATCTGGAGGTCGAATTTTTTTTGGGAATTTTTCAAAATTTTCTGATAGACCCCCTTGAAAATGGAGGAAGGTCCCCCGGAACGCACATATGGCCCCTTGCGAAGGCCATATCTTGGGAAATATTTATCCGATCCCTAAAAGGGATGCAGTTATGGAATAGTGGAAAGATTCTCCATAAATCCGCATCAAAATCTGGAGGTCGAATTTTTTTTGGGAATTTTTCAAAATTTTCTGATGGACCCCCTTGAAAATGGAGGAAGGTCCCCCGAAACGCACATATGGCCCCTTGCGAAGGCCATATCTTGGGAAATATTTATCCGATCCCTAAAAGGGATGCAGTTATGGAATAGTGGAAAGATTCTCCATAAATCCGCATCAAAATCTGGAGGTCGAATTTTTTTGGGAATTTTTCAAAATTTTCTGATGGACCCCCTTGAAAATCGAGGAAGGTCCCGAAACGCACATATGGCCCCTTGCGAAGGCCATATCTTGGGAAATATTTATCCGATCCCTAAAAGGGATGCAGTTATGGAATCGTGGAAAGATTCTCCATAAACCTGCATCAAAATCTGGAGGTCGAATTTTTTTTGGGAATTTTTCAAAATTTTCTGATAGACCCCCTTTAAAATCGAGGAAGGTCCCCCGAAACGCAAATATGGCCCCTTGCGAAGGCCATATCTTGGGAAATATTTATCCGATCCCTAAAAGGGATGCAGTTATGGAATTGTGGAAAGATTCTTTTTAAATCTGCATCAAAATCTGGAGGTCGAATTTTTTTTGGGAAGTTTTCCAAATTTTCCGATGGACCCCCTTGAAAATCGGGGTAGGTCCCAGAAATCCACACATGGCCCCTTGCGAAGGCCATATCTTGGGAAATATTTATCCGATCCCTAAAAGGGATGCAGTTATGGAATCGTATAAAGATTCTCCATAAATCTGCATCAAAATCTGGAGGTCGAATTTTTTTTGGGAATTTTTCAAAATTTTCTGATAGACCCCCTTGAAAATGGAGGAAGGTCCCCCGGAACGCACATATGGCCCCTTGCGAAGGCCATATCTTGGGAAATATTTATCCGATCCCTAAAAGGGATGCAGTTATGGAATAGTGGAAAGATTCTCCATAAATCCGCATCAAAATCTGGAGGTCGAATTTTTTTGGGAATTTTTCAAAATTTTCTGATGGACCCCCTTGAAAATCGAGGAAGGTCCCGAAACGCACATATGGCCCCTTGCGAAGGCCATATCTTGGGAAATATTTATCCGATCCCTAAAAGGGATGCAGTTATGGAATAGTGGAAAGATTCTCCATAAATCCGCATCAAAATCTGGAGGTCGAATTTTTTTTGGGAATTTTTCAAAATTTTCTGATGGACCCCCTTGAAAATCGAGGAAGGTCCCCCGAAACGCACATATGGCCCCTTGCGAAGGCCATATCTTGGGAAATATTTATCCGATCCCTAAAAGGGATGCAGTTATGGAATAGTGGAAAGATTCTCCATAAATCTGCATCAAAATCTGGAGGTCGAATTTTTTTGGGGAATTTTTCAAAATTTTCTGATGGACCCCCTTGAAAATCGAGGAAGGTCCCCAAAACGCAAATATGGTCCCTTGCGAAGGCCATATCTTAGGAAGTATTTATCCGATCCCTGAAAGGGATGCAGTTCTGGAATTCTGGAAAGATTCTCTATAAATCTGCATCAGAATCAGGATGTCGAATTTTTTTTGGGAATTTTTCAAAATTTTCTGATGGACCCCCTTGAACACATGTTTACATATGGCCCCTTGCAAAGGCTGCATTTTGGGAAATATTTATCCGATAATAAAGTGGAATACCTAGAACAACTGGTAGATTGGCTTCCTTCGAGAATCCAAAGCAAAGTCGACAGCTTATTTTATATCTTCCGTTTTATTTCATCTAACTTTCATATATAAGTATGTGTTGTGTGTGGATCTGAGGTGTGTTGTACAAATTACACAATTGCCATTATCGTAGATACTGATCCTCGAAATCTGAACTACATTTGGAGTTATGCTTGGAGGAGAGAGAAATAATAGCGATGTAGGCAGTGGACTGGGGGTTATATAATATTTGTATATTTCTTCGTTCCGTGGGAGTATCTTCCATTATTATTAGATTGCGTTGCTTCGGATTGGTATATACATTTTTACATTAAGGTTAGGACTCAAAAAAATAAAAAAAAAATTCAAAAAAATAGCTTAAATTATAAAAAGCCTTTTTTCGAAATCGACAACTAAATTAAATCACATTTAGCACATATTTTAAAAACTGTTTGTAGATCGATGCAGCAGCTCCTTAGACCCTAGTGAGTGTGTGTGTCAGTGTCCTCTATAATCTTTATAATTTAAGTAATTTAATATTTAATATTTACAAACGGCCAAAAAAAAATGAGTAATGAGACGAACGAGGGTATTCCTATATAGTATTGAGTTAATAATATTCTGGTGCGCCTTAGGTGTATGCAAAAAAATGTTCTTTACTCGTTTACTTCTTCTTTAAGTTTAAGTATTACGTAGGGTTTTAGTTTTAATTTTAATTCTCTTAGATGCTTAGATGCTTAGAAAATGTGCGCAAGGTCGTTGCAAGGTCGTCGCAAGCTCCTGCCGGCTAATCGTTGTATGCTCCGCCAATCCATTCGCTTTAGAACAGCACATCGATGTACATGTTTCATCTGGCTCCGCTGGCGGTGGCCTGCTCCTGCTTCACCTTGAGCAGCAGCTGCTCCTGCAGGCGCACCTCCTCGTCGTGGTCGTCGCAAATGTCGATCTCCCCCTCCCCGTCCCCGTCGCCGTCGGGATCCGCCTCGTGCCCGCCGCCCTCCGCCTCCTCGCCGTCCTTGTCCAGGTCCATCTCCTCGAGGTCGTCCTGCTCCTCGTCCGGCTCGGACTCGGCGATGGTCACTGCTGCGGCAGCTGCGGCGGCGGCAGCGTTCCGGGCATTGGCTGCTGCGGCTACGGCGGCAGCGACGGCGGCCTCGGCGTACCCGGCTGCTCCGTGGTGGTGCATGTGGTGGTGCAGCGGATGGTGGTGGTGGTGGTGATGCTGCTGCTGCTGAGCCTGGAGCTGCTGCTGTTGTTGTTGCTGCTGGTGCTGCTGCTGCTGCGCCTGGAGCTGCTGCAGGTGGTGCAGGTGCTGCTGCTGGTTGTACGGGTGGTGGGCCTGCTGCCCGCCCGATCCGGAGCCGGAGCCAGCGCCCGGCTGCTGCTGCTGCTGGGCGTGGTGCTGCTGGAGGGCACTGTCTCCTCCTGCGCCACCGCCATGCAAGTGCTGGTGGTGGTGCGCTGCAGCGGCGGCCGCCGCAGCTGCCGCATTGGCAGCAGCGATGTGGGCGTGGGCGGCGGCATGGTGGGCGGCCGCGTGGTGCTTGTGGTGCGGCTTCCCCCCAGCGCCGCCCGGCGGCGGGGCGTCGAAGAGCAGCCGGGAGATCGAGAAGCTGGAGATGGGCGAGTTGTGGGTGCTGCCCGCCGAGTAGCTGGTGTTGGTGTCGTCCGAGGTGGGCGTCTCGCGGTCGCTCTCGTCGCTCTTGAGCAGCTCGGCCGCCTCCAGGGACTTCTTGTGCATGCCCAGCAGCCAGGGGGCCACCGACTCGTCCTCCTTGGCCGACTTGATGATCGTCTCCGGCAGGGGCAGCGAGTGCCGGACCATGGCGCCGTACAGTCCGTACTCGGCCATCTTGGTGCTGTGGCCCCAGCACTTTTCCGTCTTGCGCCACTTGGCCCTGCGGTTCTGGTACCAGACCTGGAAGGATAACAGAGGAGCATAGGTTAAATAGTGTTTGATTTCCGGACTGAGGCCAATTAATGGTGACTAATACTAAATACTAATGCTCTTAGCATTGAAACTGAGTCAGGTCCTGCCAGGACTCGCAAATCCAAGGACAATAACGACCAAAAACTAATTAAATTAAATGCGAAAAGAGGGGGAAGGGTGGGAATGGAATGGAAGGATTCCCCCTTCCGACGATAGACAGCACTTGTCACGCATCCTTGCGATTATTTCATTTTCACAACCCCCAGATTCCAGATCTCAAGTACTTATTAGCGGCAACAACAACAACGACAACAATTACAAGCAATTACAACATTAATGAAATGTTGCCATCCGCCGACACTCGACCAACAACATTAAACGGTCAATTTTCAATTTCACAGACAAGTTTGCGTTCGCAGGACTCCTCCCCAGGGACAACTTAATCTTCTGTTGTGAAAAGTTCAACTTCATTTTCGGCCCAAGCTTCCCCAGCTTTCCCAGGGTTGCCAATTCCGATTCAGATTCGGGCTCTAGCCTGGCTGCAACATGTGCCGCAATTCTCCAAGGACCGCATCAAATTGTGGAAATCACTTTGAATTGTGAGCCACGCGGCCTCGTCCTTGCTCCGCCCCCTCTCTATTTTTTGTTTGCGCTCAAATGCGCCTCGTTTTATTTTATTCTGTCGGTGTGATGTCAACATTTGCATTTACAGTTGTTTGCCTTGTTTATTGTTGCACTTGAGCAGCAACACAACAGCAGAAAAAAGCAAAGTGAAAACATGGCAAATTAAATCTGCTTGAGTTGACAACACTTAACACCACCCCACCCCACCCCACCCCTCACGGCCACGGTGCAGAGGTATATCTCTAATGCCCGAGGGGACCAGGGGGTGGCTGCGACCCACAGCCCACTACCCACTACTAGTACAGTGGGGTGGCTGAGGCCGCACTGCACTGTCTGCCGGGCGGACAAACGCAATCACTGTTGCTAATGCCGTGATAAATGACTCTTTAAAGCGCGCCTAGTTCTGTTTTTTACACGGCCAGATAATACGAGTATTATTACGAATAGTATTCAATTAATAAAAGTCAGATCACCTGACTATTGTGAACTGTTAATGTTGCTACTTTGTAGTATACTTTTTCGGGGGAACTAATTGCCTTTTTAGACTGATCCTATTTCAAGTTCTATTTATTTAAATATTTATTTTTTTTAATATTATTTACTACTTAATAATTATTATTATTTATTTAAAATTCCTTTAAAATTTAACATCATTGCGATATCATTGCATCGATATATTTGTATGAGCAGGTGTGGGAGTCACCCTGTCTTCTCCATTCTCTTTCCCGACGCCATTACGGATTGGAGCCCCCAAAAGAGCGCAGCAGAAGGTACTTTTAATTCGCAAAAAGGACTATTTCTTCTGTGAGTGTTTTAAAGTAAGTGCTTTAAAGCAATCTTAATGGGCTTTATTTGTGAAATCCAATATTCAAATTAAATGTTAATTTGTGTGGTAATCTTCTGAGTGTTGTCTATAATTTGTCCCTTTCTCCTTTTCCTTTTGCCGACGGCCATTGCCATCGTCCTTTTTACATTTCTGACAATTTATTAATATTTTTTGAAATTCGCTATTGGAGATTCCCAGGCGGATCCCAGGGGGATCTTTATTCAAGGATGTTGGGAAAGAGGAACTATTGACATGAGAAAAAGTCCCGTTATGTGGCGTATGTGTGAGACAAACAGGAGCTGGGGGAGGACGAAGCTGCCCATGCACAAAGTACCGTATGCTCTGATTACATGTTCATTACATGTAATGTTTACTGTAAGTGCTTACTGTTTTCATTACTTTTGAATATGATATTAAACTTTATTTATATTTGAAGGTAAGTCATGATTTTGAATATATAAAGTAATATATATAAATACTAATAGTTCAGAGCACAGTTCCATCTCTTTCCACACACCATAGGCAACGGCAAAATACACTTTCTCCCAGTGCACATCCACAAATAGTTGACAAATGCTAACGACGCCCCCTACTACTGGGGGGAGAGCGGGAGCGAATGCAAATGCAAATGCGAATGCGAATAGCAATTTGTTAAATGCTTTTGTTGCCGGCCATAACCTCTTTTGTTTAAATGTTAATTACATAATTATGCATAATCATTTTTAATTTCATTTCGCCCGCTTTGTGTGTGTGCGTTAATATTAACAGCTCATTAAAAGCGCAGGAGGAAAGCGACAGCAGAAGTGTATAATTAATGCAAGCGCCCGGCAAGGAGCAAGAAAATTATGCAAACACAAAAAATTATGGTAGATGGTGCAGCAATTTGTTGCAATTGTTAGTAAGTTTTCGCCGCCTTCTGCTGCACAAAGTGCGCGGCAAGCACTATCATAAAATCTTCATGTTAATTTCCTTTTTATCGAATTCTAGACACTTAGGATTAAAACCTTGCTTCTGAATGTTTCTGAAGTGCTTATTAGCTTCTCGAATCCTGTTCGTTCTCAAGGATGTGCCACTCCTTGCTGTTCCAAGGAAATCGATTTCCTTTCTCATTTTCATTGTTTTTCAGACTTGAAAGCGGAGATCTCAGTGCAGATTTCTCCTTTCTGGATATTTGAACAATTGCAACATGCGGTGGAGTGCAATCCAGAGGCCCTCTTCTTGTTTCAGTTTTTGGCATTTAATGCACTTTGATCGTGGAAGCACATGCAGCATAATTGCATTGTTTTTGAAAGCTACTTAAATGCATATTTAAGCGGCCTTTGTTCCCACTCGTGTGGGTGGCGCGAGCAGGAGGGAGAAGGTGGGAGAGGAGGCCGAGCCAATTGAAAGAATTGGCAAACAATGCAGACAAGTTGGAGCTCCAAGCTTCGTCCTTGTCGCACTTGCAGCCCCCTGCACAGGCGACAAAAAAGCTGTGCCATTTTTAAAATAAAAAATTTAAATGGCATTTAAACAGGCATAGCTTCCAAGTATCTACTTTCATAGATATTTGTAACGTGAAAATAAGATATTTCTCGCCAACTTTTAACGCTAATTCATCGGTAATTAAACAATAATCACTAATTGCCTGGGGTCAGGTTCCCGAATGCGACGCTTTTGTCGCCTGGTCGTTGACTTCTGACAGAAGCAACAACAAGTTTGGCAGGCAGCTTCCAGCTCTCCACCGGAGCGAGACAGCGCCACAGCTTCCAGTGGGGCTCGCGTGTGTGCGAGGGAAACGGTGAGCGCCAAAAAGGGAGAGCGCGACCGAAAACATGTTTTGGCTTTTGGCCGGAGGTTGCCATGTTACTTTTTCTTCAATTCGGCGTGCAGAAATAGCGCTGGCGAAAACAAAAACAAAAAATTAAGGCGAAAAATGGGGGAGAAATGCACACAAAATGGAATGCAATTAAAAGCGGCTGGCAAAAAAGCACACACAGAAAACAATCGTCGAGGTATGAAGGTGCGGTTCGGTGCGGTGCGGGGCAGGGCGTGAGTGAGAGAGAGAGAACTTTTAATGGTGGCTTCGATATGCAGTTTTTGTTTTTGTCTGAATTTGCATGGCTGCCGGTTCTCGGTCCCCGGTGCTCTGCCATTGCCCCTCCTCCTCATCTTCCTCCTCCTGTGCTAACTTCCTTATCGTGCTGCTAATGATTGCCTCTCCATCTCCGTTCGCTCACCGCCGCTGTGCCGCACTTCCGCTCTCTCCTTTCGAACGGCTTTTTCCAGCTGTGAGCACACTGCGCCATATTTGCACTTAATTGAAGAGTGTGCTGCCTGCCTGTGTGTGTGTGTGTGAGTGTGAGTGCGTTCTATGTTTACTTCAGCTCTTCCTTCTCTTGCTCGGCGCCCTCTGCGCCCTCTGCTCCCTCCTCCCCACCCAGCCGCTTTCTGGCTTTTTTGCCTTTCAGCCAATTGTGCTTGTTAATTTGATTTTTGCAAAAAAGCAGGATGCACTCACTCACTCACACACACACACACATGGCCACACTCTCTCCCATCCAATGAGCTGTGGCGCCATCTTGCGGCTTTTCAAGTGGATAATGCAATTGCAGGCGTTGCCAGGTCCCTCGGGGGAGTGGGTCCCTCAAAATGGTTGGTGGTGGCGGTGGGGGCCATCCCCCAGCAGAAATGGCAGGATTTTGAAACAATGCCCCACGAAGAAAGTGAATAAAGACTTGCAGTCTCAGTCTTCTCACAGGAAGGAGCTTCTTAGGAAGTCACTGGGCCTTTAATTCCTCTTACTATCTCCGATTTTATTGAAATATTATCTGTTTGAGGGCTAGAACTCTTCCAGTTAGAAGAGCTTGTAGTCCTGTCAGGCATATACATATGTCGGGTGTCCTCCCAAGCTCATTATTTGCCTCCGAAGGATGTGTTTTTCTTTTCGGTAATTTGCAATTCTGGATCTCACACCTCGGCTGCCACGGCTGCCCGGCATTGTATCGAATCTGTTTTGTGTTTCTTTGAGTGTCGGCGAGTGCCGCTTGCCACGTTTTCTTACTTCATCGGCCTCGGCATCGGCGGCTTCTTTCTCCACTTGGCTGTTGGCTGTTTCTGTTGCAAATGCTATTGCGGCACTCGCCCGCCCGCACTCGTAACTGCAATTGTAATTATGTAATCAGCGGGCCTCATTACGTGGCCCTCGTCGAAGTGTGGCAACACTTGCACCATTCCCCATCGGCCACCCCCTTTTTCCAGCGAAAAGCAAGGAAAGCCCCCCTGGAATCGAAGAGCCCGCCTTTGATTGCGAAATCCTTACGAGCGGCCATAAAAAATGGCCATAAATCCCCACCAGCCATTGCAGGACATAAAGAATGCATGGGGCACCTGCGCATCCTTCCTCTTCACGTCCCAGTCCGCAAGGCTACGTGATTCTCGGGGACCGTAAAAAGGAGTCCTTAAAACAGGACTATTTGATTTACATTCTTGGGAGGTGTTCTCAGCCCTTAAAGTCCTTACTTTCCTATCGAATTCCTTCCTTTTCCCTCTTAATCTTAGGTCCTAGTTCCTAACTATCAAATCCATAAGAAGTGTCCTCTCACCTGAATACGATCCTCGGCCAGTCCGGTCTTCATCGATAGCAGCTCCCTGGCACTCACGTCCGGGTAGTGCGCCTCCTTGAAGGCCTTCTCAAGCTCCTCCAGCTGGCTGCTGGTGAAGATCGTCCTGCCGTGGCGGCGCTTGTTCTTCTTCTTGCCCCCGGGGCCGGTTCCGCCTGGCCCCACAAGGACGTCCCCGGCGTGGGCGGCCAGCAGGCCGGCAGGGTTGCCTCCCGGACCACCGGCAGCTCCCAGGAAGGCGGCTGCCTCCGCGTGGTGGGCGGCGTGGGCATGCACATGGGCATGGGCGTGGGCGTGAGCATGGGCGGCATGGGCATGGTGGGCGTGGTGGGCGGCGGCTGCCGCTGCGGCATGGTGATGGGCTGCTGCTGCCGCGGCTGCAGCATGCTGGTGGGCCGCCAGGGCGGCGTGGTGGGGGTTGCCCCCGCCGGGCGAGGAACGGCTGCCGGGATTCCCGGAGCCAGGGCCCGAGGAGCCGGAGCCCCCCGATCCAGCCGCTCCCCCTCCCGAGCCGGAGCCCACTCCCGATGACGATCCTCCGGCGGCCGAGCCTCCGTTGCTGCTCGGCGGAGAGGCCACCAAGTGGCCCAGGCCATTAGTGCCGGCCTGGCCGGACCCGCCTCCGGCTCCTCCCGCTCCTCCGCCTCCAGTGCCCACCGATCCGGACCCGTTGCCGGAGGAGTTGCTGGCCTTGCTGGGCGACTGCTCGTCTCCGCTGGCGTTCGCCAGGCTGCTGGCATAGTCCTGGCCACGGGCGGCTGCTTGTTCTGGGGGAGAGAGGATAATGCGAAGGATTAGTGATGTTTCAGAGGATAATGTAATGGGATGAGTTATGGATTACCCTTTTTGGGCATTTTCGTCAGTTTTGTAAGTTGTTCTTTAAAGATGGGACTTCTATTGGGGGTTTCCTGTCGGGATTTGGTTGGTTCTGAGGGAAGTTTAGCCAAGAGCCTACTACTCTGTCCAACGAATGGGTTCTCCGATAGGCTTTCGATAGGTTCTGGGCCTGAAAGTCAAACTTTAAAGGGCCTGCTTGGTTCTAAATGCTTTTTTTAAGCCCTACCAGTGTCATCGGAGGATTATAGTAATGGGCCTTTGTGCGAATGCGAATGGCGCCTGCCCTTAAACACATGTCCTGGCCTAGTCCCCCCTGGCCTAGTCTAGTCCCTGCTCCTGGTACAATCCTATTTCCTCTAAACGGCAGACAAAGGACTCGGGCAGACATCCGAGCCGCCACCGCCAGCACGGCCAGCACGGCTGGCAAAAAATAGAAACGAAAACGAAAACGAAATGTTGATTTTTCGCACACGATAAGCGGCAGCTGGAAAATCGCTCCACGTCCCAGGCCCATTCAAGCGAATGCCGCGCGGATTTTGACAAGTTGCCCGGATTTGTATTCAAATGTCAGCGAAGGGTTAACCGAGAGTTTCCTTTCCTTTCCTTTCCATTCCTTTTGCAACTCCCATTGCTTTCTTCCCTCGTCCTCGGAGCCACCTTCCCAGAAACCGGGCCAGGGGATGGGGGGAACTACATGCCTGGCAACATAAATATTGTCTTTGGCTCAGGTCCTTCGAGGAGCAGGATGGAGGATGGAGGAGGGAGGATGAGGGATGAGGGATAGAGGATAAAGGCGGTTTCGTGTGCCGGCTTTGTTTTGACAATTAGGGTGTTGGGGTGTTAAGTGGTTTAGCCCTTTTTTCGGTTTCAAATTAGGCGGGAATCGGCTTAGGCGTGTCGTCCAGGGCGTTCTATTGTGATTGCCGCTGATCCTGTCGCTGGCAGGACGATGAGCAGAGGCTCGGATTGCCAGCCGACCAATAACGTGGCTATTGTCCCTGCCAATGAAATTACGATAATGCCATAAAGATAATGGGTTCCGGGTAGGAGTCTGGCCTGCTGGCAGGTCCTCCCGTCCAGAGCCAATTAAACGGAATCCTTTATATTTTTAGAGAATCTCTGGGGCCACTACTGGGCCCTGCTCTTATTGCCTGGCCACTTTGGCGGCGCAATTAGACACACATCAGTTAACAATTAGCTGGCCAGGAGGGCCCCCTCCTCCTCGGATGCCACCGTGCCACCAGTAGCCCCCGCTCGCTGAATCATCCGGAGCCAAGTCGGACCCCGGCAGAGTGCTTTCGGAGCACTCGCTCGCTTATAAATAGCCATAATGATGATACACACACATGCCAGCGGAGAGCGGAGAGCGGGGAGGTGAGTGGTCAGCCACTTGGTCAGTCGGGCTATCGATGTCAAGCACTGAGAGAAACGGGGCATCTCTTAGTCCATTGAGTGTTTAGACAAATAGTTCTTAATCAGACCTCTTCTCTGTGGAAGTCCTTGTGGGACCCCTTGTGCTTCTCATTTCTCTGTCTGCCTACTATTTTCTCCCAGTGCACTACTTGCTCTGGTCCAGCTCGGTTCCCGCTGCGGTTCGTCAACTAATTTAATTTGCCGCCCGGGCCACTCAATCGGGGCATGAGTTGCTTGATTTTCCGTCATGCGATACTCTGCACTCCTCCTCTCCCCTGGCTTTCCTTTAGTTTTCCCCGCTTTCCTCCGCTTTTTTCTGCCGTTTTCCTCCTTTTCCGCCTAAATTAATTTGATATGTCCTGGTAGCTCGTAGCTCAAGTGAAACCCACACCGGTCCTGCTCCTGCCATGCGATGCCGTGTCCTTTGTCCTCCTCGGACAGTGGCTCCTTTGTGGCTCGATTAATTGTTCAATTAAGCAGTATTTTGATCGAATGGCTTTTGTTTTGTGCGGCATTCCATGAATTCAATTAACTGCCCGGCGAGGCGGCACGAATATGCCAATTTGTAGGTGGGTCTAATTGGTCGGGGGCCCTGGCGGAGGCAGTCCCTCCCCGGAGAAGACCTCCAGACCTGCCGAGAGGCTCTCCACTTTGCGTCTATATTTATGGCTTTAATTTCGGTCCCCCATGCCCAGTAGCCAGTAGCCAGTAGCCCCTCCCTTCGAGTGGGCCTGATTTATGGACGGGACTCCCCGGAACTCCGCTTCTAACAAATGGCAGTCGTCCAAGTAGCATGTTGCAAGTAGAGTAGAGCCAACCCCGCGGGGACCCCCCGCCACCATTCCATCCATTCCATCCGCACAGACGAAATGTAAAATTACCAATAAACTCAAATTGAAATTGCCAGACATATTAATAAAAGCCAACCAACCACCACTTGGCACTGCCAGCCAGGATCTGTGCCAGTCCTGGCGTAGTACACTGAGGGAAAAGGTTTCAGCAGGATTTATGGTTCTAAGGGGTTTCAATTTCGAGTAGATTCCAGTTCTGTAGATCCATCTTTGGGAAGGGAGTTCTATTCCAACTACTAGTTCTTAAGACCAAGTCTGAGAGACACTCCCCATGAGTTCCGTGCTCCATAAACCTCTAAAAGTCCTTCTCTATCCTATTATCCTTTGAATAATGTATGACGATGCAAGGACTCTACCATAATATCCTTGGCATACACTTTTCGGAGTGTACTATTGCGTAGCTGGGCGATTTAGTGGATGGGCCACGCGGGTCCCAGTCCCACCAAGTGATATTTTGTAAGACGCCCCCTAGGCAGCCCCCTGCCACTTGCCACTTGCCACTCGCTACTTGCCACTCCGCCTCGCTTTTAATTTTATTTTCGCTGAATACCTTGTCGGGGAGGAATAGAAGAGAATTTCTGTTGACAGGAAATACACTCGAAATTGGCAATTTTGCATTTACGTTAATAATACTCGAGCGTATTTACTACTTACCAGTGCCAGCGAGGGGCCTGCGGAGGGGGCTGTGGGGGGGGTGGTTTCCTAGGCGAAAAATGGGGCCATTCCGCGGATGGCTGGGTGGCTTCTCAGCATTTATTTTTCATTTTTTTTTTGGGCGGTCCCGCCCGCATCGCTTGCCAAATGAAAGGCGTATTTATTTGAGCCAAGGAAACAGTGGGGCTTTGGGATGCCACTGGGCTAGGCTAGTGGATGGCTGGGTGGTTGGGTGGTTGGGTGGCTGGGTGGTGCGAGGGTGGCTTTCGTCTGGCGAGACGAGAGCTAAGTATAGCTGAGCCAATATGACGCGCAATTATTTGTAATGGAGACGTAAATAAGTTGAAGAAGCAAAGTGGCAAAGAAAAATGGCAAATGGGGGGAGGTGGCAGGCTAGAGGGGTGGCAGGCTGGAGGGGTGGCACGTGTAGCTGGCGGGGTGGGTGGCTCGGTGGGTGGCGCAAGTTGCTAGTTGTTACGAAACGAAACGAAACGAAACGACTGACTGGCTTTTTGTTGGGGTTGCTTTTCGGCTTGTCTCCCAATTTCGTGGGTGGTTGCTTGATTTTTGCGACAACCGGAGGGCTCCGGGGCGGAGGAGGGGCGGGCAGTGTTTTCGGGGGGCGGTGGGTCGGTGGGTCGGGGAGTGGGCGGGTCGGACGCCCCGCAGTTAGCTCGTTAACTCGATTTGCGCTCGCATTTCGCTTTGTTGCCTTCCCGTCCGCTTTCCACTTTCCGCTTTCCGCTTTACCGTTGTAATAAATACGAAGGACCCCTTGTTTTTCCAAGATGGCGGACGTGTGCAAGCGAGACGGCCAGAGGACCGGGAGGACGGAGGGAGAGGCTGATCCGCTGAGGCTGAGAGGAAGGGAGACGGGGCGAACAAGCGAAAGTTTGCGGAAATTCGGAAGTTTACAGTTCGCAGGACGAACAAAGAGGCCGAGAGACCTTGGATTTCAGGACCTGTTTCAGGACTAATCCCTTGCACTTTCAGTATTTTTAATAGTTCCACGACTAGTACTAGGATTAAGGCGGCCCGAAGGCCAATTAAAGGCGGAGTTATCCTTATCCTTGAATGTCCTTCCGCGAAAGGGGAAGCGAGAGAGAGGAGAGAAGCGAGAAGCGAGTGCAACAATCAGACAATGACAATTGTCGGGCGAGAAAAGTGGGGGTATTGTGGAGCCGCGGGCTGTGGCTTTTCCGCTTAGGGTTTTGTGTTACGCTTATTTTCCAATTTCGCTCCTTTTGTCCCTCCCCCGCTGGCCCCCCAGGACTCGCTGCCATTGATTTTCTCTGCTGTGCTTAAATTTGCTTACTCGCCTCGAAAATCCCGGGGCCTCGCCGCCTCCCCGCCACCCAACCACTTGACGCCGAGTTGTGTATTGTATTTCGATTTCCAAGCTGATTTTCCCCTGTTTTCCTTTTTAGATTTTTACCTGCAGGTCTCTACCTCTGCTCCATTCCCTCCTCCCCCCTCCCCGGGAGGAGTGTGTTGTTTCCTCGGCTTTTCTTCTGCCATTCAGCCATTCAGTCATTCGGCAGCGAGGCACTGGAGCCTGAATGAAATAATTGGGTAGTTAGTGCGATTTTCCTTTCGCAAGCCCTCGCTTTCCACCCATCCCGTCCAGCCCCCTCCGGAGCCACTTTAATTTATTTATACGCCCGGGCAGGTGCTTTTCTCGGCAGCCACTGCTGCTGCGCACAACCAGCTCCGGCTCCCTTCCGGCCCCTCTAATTAGACATTATTCCGCGTGGGCGTGGCCTCCAAGGTGGCTATTAGCTAATGAAATCGGCTCGGGTAGGGACTGGACTATCTGGACTAATGGGTCTTCAGGTCCGGCAGTCTTCCGGCCTTGACCCTTTCTCCCGTGCCGGGCAATCAATAGCAATATCCGTATCTTGCGCAACCAAATTACGGGCAGCCCATTCGGGCCATTTTGGGCCTCGTGCCTCGTCCCTCCCAGGGAATCAGAGAGCAGGCCAGGCCTCAATTTCCTGAAATTCATTTGGCCATAAAACGGGCAGTGAACAGCTATGCCATCCTCCTCGAAGGACAGCGACACGGACACGGACACGGACTCGGAGCTGTTCCATTTAAATGGGCAACTAACTCGTAACCAGAAAGCCAAACAGCCGAGAAGGCAACCCTTTTTGTGGTCTGCACATCGTTTTACAACACTGTAAGTGCTGTACGGAAATAGCGGTAAATATAAAAACACACACACACACACGCTCTAAAGGAGCAGGAGCAGGAGCAGGAGTAGAGTGTGTCAGTGTGTGTGTGTGTGCCTCTGTGCTCAAATATTTATTAACCCATCAGGACATGCGGAAGTTTTTCGGGCCGTTTCGAAAAGTTCGGATCACCCAGCCCATGTCCTTTGACCCCGACACCCTCAGCCCTATCCTGGCGGCATGTGTATGTGTGTGTGTGTGTTCTGTGGTGGTAACAAATTCGTGTAGCGTTGCAAATTGCTGTCAACAGGGAAATTAATAAAAAGTCAAACGCCTTTTAAAGGCCACCCCCGACTACTGCCCAGGACATGCGTTAAGATCGGCGAATAAAATAAGACCCTTTGGGTTCTCCGCTCCTTTCCTCTCTTACGGCCGTATGGGCCGTAAAATGGATTAACGCGTTTAATATTCAATTTGGGCTTCTGCGAAAATGGCGCAACGTGCTGCGCCTCGAGAGCGGCTTGTAGTTGCCACTCGAGTTGGGTTTTCTGGTCGCGAGTCCTTCGCGAGGACTGGGCGTCCTAGCCGTTTGATTCGATTAACGGCCGCTTGAGTGCCACAGTTGTGGGGTAATTGGAATTTGGGCCGCTTCCTGTCCTCCCTCCCTGTAGTGCCTCCCAGTCACTGCCCGACGGTGGCCATTGGAGCCAGCCCCCATTGACTCGGCCATCATGGGCATTAGCTTGACATTCAATGCAGTCTCCTCCGCTCTATGGACTTCTAATGACTCGGTTTCCCATCCTCCGCTTTCAGTTGCATCTGTGGATTTTGGGCCTCTGTTGCCCAGATCCCTCTTCCCTTCGCCTAAAAATTGTCCATCATGTTGTCTGGCCATTCCATTCCATCCATCCAATGCACTTTTCCCGAATGCCACTTGGCCCGAATGCTGGCCCTCTGGACTCTAGTCTTAACTGCAAAATCATGCAGAAAAGCGCCTGGAGGGGCTGGTCGGGGCTGGTAGGGGCTTTCTGGGAGACCGAACAAAGCCACTTAACGGGCCAAGGGCTGCGCCTGATGGGCTGACTAGCCTTGTAGGTTTATGGCTTATAGTGCTTAGCGACTCGGACTCTGGAGCTCTGGAGCCTGAGACCCTGGAGCTGGAGCTGGAAAATCCAAGTTGTTTACACGCCGCTCTCGAGTGCTTCCTAGGAAAATGAAGAAAAATGAAGAAAAGATAGACGACAAGTGGCCCAGGACGAGGAGTGCATTTGGCTGATCATGCAGCTGATTTCGGAGGAGAGGGAGATAGAGACTCCTTTCAATGCCTGCCACTTGTTGTCATCAATTTCTGGCCCTCTGTTTATCCAGCGGAGCCACTTGCAGTTCGGTTGCACTTCCCCGGAAAGGTTTTCGGGTCTCGGGAAACCCAACTATCCCTATCCCCTAGCCAGCCCCTAGCCCTCCAGCCATATTTGTTTTCGTTTCGTTTCGTTGAAATCCAAACTCGTAGTTTTCTAATTAAAAAATTATGATACGAAAATAGCAGAGTGGTGGAGTGGAGTGGATTGGAGTGGGGCGGTGGTGCTCTTTCTGGTTTCTTTCTGGTCTTTTCGGTCGACTCATTGTCACATAATTAACACTTGATATAGTAATTTGTGAGAGCTGCGTTTTGAGGGAAAATGTGCGAAAAACTATCGGGTTTCCATGGGACGAGAGCTGGGAGAGGCCTGGGCCAGCAGGAAATGTGCAAGGATTCGTATCGGAAGTGCGTCCTAGCCCACAATAGTATCGCAAATATCTCAGACACCGCCCGTCTTTGTTCGCTTGGAAGGTCGGACTCTCCAGATCCCTATCGCTCTTCCACAGACTCGGGGTTTTTCCTTTCGGGATTCGGTTTCTGAATTGATTTTTTGTGGTTTTCGGAGTGGTCTTGCGGCGGGGACACGTGTTTGGGAGCTGAGCTGGTCCGGCCTAATGGATGTGGCCTAATCGGATCTGGGAAACAGTTGCGATCTGGGAGCTGTTTAGTTTAATTTGCCATTTTTCGGCGCACATTACTTTCTTTTCTGAGATTTGTGAGTGGGGGAACCCCAATTAGGGAACCAATTTGCCGTCAATTATTCCCCATTAGTGGGTAGCCCAGTTCGCAGACCCAGCTCGCCCAACAATGGCCCAAAAGGTGAGAGCCCAGGAGTGGCGAGCATAAAGAGCAGATGACAGCGATACGGACTGAAGGACACAACATACTCGACGGTCCCCGGGCAGGATCCGAGCACTTGCATGACTCTCCAGTAAATATTTATTAGAGCCGGGCCGGAGGAGGGCGGAGAGCTCCTCAATGGCCACTCAAATTACGGCTAACAACGTGCCGAGCAGCCAGCAGATAGCAAAGTAGCAGTCCTGCCAGGCGAGGTCCTGAAAGGATGCGCTCGTCCTGGCCTCTGCCACTCGATTTTCCAATGTTCCAGCTGCGGTTAACCACTCGAGTCGATTTATTTTGTACACAATTTGCCTCGAAAACTAACGCCTCTTGCCACTGCCCCCGCTCCTGCTCCTGATCCCTATCCTGGCCGAGAAGGACACCACGACGTCTGTTGCCTTTTTTACAGCGCACAGGAGCCTCGGGGTCTCTGAGACTCTGGGTCTCGCAACTCGAGAAAACTCAACGGCTGCTGTTGTGCAAACAAAGTGCGAACGGACAGCGGACAGGCGGACAACGGACAACGGACGGCGGACAGCAGTCCTTCGGCAAACAGGCCAAGATGGGCATGACTAACAAGAACACGGGCAGTGCCAATAGACGGAAAAAATAGCCTGCAGAGGGAGAGTGCAGGGAGGTACTGGTACTGCAACGTCTTCCAAGGACCAAGTGGCTGCTGGCTGGTGGCTGGAAGCAGCTCCCGGAAAGGTCAACAGTGAAAGCGGCCCAGAAGAACAACAATGACGGACGGAGAGCCAGCAAGGGCCACCACACAAAGGGCAGACGGACATGACAAATAAACAGACTGTCCGTCAGAGGGACAGAGGGAGTGTGAAAATTTAACAAATTAAGTGCGTGTAACTCTCAGATACAAGGGTATCTGCCGGATTCAGGTGAGGACTGAGCGGGGGCGTGGCTCGAAAGGAGACCGGAGAGGCCACCTTCCATATGTGCGAAGAACAACAAGCCGCAAAACAAACAGGATCAGGTGGCCCAGCACATTTCATAATCGTTTTCGAAAAGGACTTCTTATCTAAAGTGAACAGAGTGGGGATCTTTAAGGACTCGTCATATTTAATTCCAGGCTGTATCTAAAAGAGTTCTCTATGGATTGCTCCCGAGGGAACTGTTCTAGGGAGCTCTGCTGTAAGTCCCTGGACCTCATCCGCTGCTCCTTCCCAGTTTTTAAGAGCTCCATTCTGCGGATGCTCGTGACAAGTGGAGTCTGCTAATTCCCTCAAAATTATTCGCTTAATTAGCGCTAAGCGAGTGCTTGTGTGAGATTTCACACTCTGCCGGCACGCCTGCCTCCCCCCATCCTGCCTGTCCTCGTCCTCGTCCTCGTCCTCGGGGTTATTAATAAGCTCGGACCCGATCTGCCCCTTTGTCATCAAGGCGAGGCCTCATTGTTTTAGCTCCGAGGAGGACGCAGAGGGCCAGAGTGCCAGAGTGCCGGAGTGCCTGACTGCCAACCCCTTTGCGAGCTTCCGAGCTTATTAGTTGCGCCTACGGGTGGGCCGTCGAAGGACGAGGGCCTGAGGGGGCGACAGATGCGGTTGCCACTTGGCTGCACCCAGCAGATGCAACAGTCTGCCCCGCCAGTCCGCCTCCTCCCGCGTCCCCCTGATTAGCCCTATTGTTTTTATTTATTCCCCCCGCCAGCTCCTGCTCTCCGCCAGCTCGAGCTCTGAGGCCCTGAATCACGGCACTAGGAAGTCCCGCACAGGTGAGACATGCCTCTTCCGAAGCTGACTCTCCCAGCCGGAATTGCTGGCCAATTTGGTGGCTAATGCGAGGAGCACTAATCTCCAAACCAGACTGCGTTATGGCCAATTGGTTTGCGGATTCACTTTAATCGTTCCACTCCCAAACCCCATTTTAGATTCAAACTGGAGATGAGAACATCCGGAAAACACATTCCTTCTTAGATTATTAGCAATCACATCCGTAGAATAGATAGATAGTTCCGGACAACCTCCCTCTGACACTTCAGATCACAAACTCACCTGCGAACTGGGCCCCAAAGTGCTGCTGGAAGTGGCCCCGGAACTCGTGCGGCGTGCTGAACCCGGGCGGCAGGAAGCCCCGGAGATAGGCGGCCGCCGCCAGCGTCGTCATGTGGTGATGGTGGGCAGCTGCCGCATTGCCCGGATCGGCGGCGGCCGCATAGCCGGCGGCAGCGTAGAAGTTGGCCGGATTGAAGACCGGCAGCTGGCAGTGGGCGGCCGCGGCGGCGGCGGCTGCTGCGGCGGCGGAGAGCCTGCTGACCTCCGGCGAGATGGAGCGCGAGTCCCGGATCCCGTCGATGAGCGGATGGGCCTGGTTGGGCTGCTGTTGCTGCTGCTGCTGGTGGGCCAGCTGGTGCGAGCCGGAGCCGGCTGCTCCGGACCCGCCGTTGCCCACCGGAGTGCGGGGCGGGGGCGGCGGAGTGGCCGCCGGCGAGGGCGGTGCCTCGGAGGGCGTGGCGGCCACGGCTGCTGCGGCCGCCGCCTGCTGCTGGTAGGCGCCCAGGCCGAGGATCTCCTGGATGGCGAACGGGGTTCGCATTTTGGTGGCCTGCATGATTGCCGACGGCTTTTTGGCGCTGAAGCTTCCTAGTCTTCTCGTGGCGGGTTCTGCCGGAGACTCACTCAGAGTGGCGGGCAGATGGCGGGCTGGGTGGTGTTGTTTCCTATTGCACTTTCATGGCCGCCACACACACACACGTACGAACGCACAGGAAAAAAAGTAACAGCTCTGGCGGCCTCTGACAGGGCTCTCTGTTTTTGGCGGCTCGAGTTCAAAAGTTAGTGGCAGTTGCCGTTGCGTGGATTCCGTCCGTGGTCACTGCTTGCTCGACTAATCACACTGTTCTGGCTGCAAGTCACTTCTCCGCGAGGTTTCACACTTTTCCGGACTTCAGCCGCGATGCGACCCAATGAGCGACTTTTTTCGAAAAAAAACAATTTTGTAGTTGTTGATGCTTTTAAACCACTGAGAGCGCGTCGCTGCCGCTGCCTCGGCCGGCGGCGGCGCAGCAGCGGCAGCGCTGGCGGCAGAGGCAGCGGCTAACAGCAAAGCCCAGCCCCTAACAGAGGGTTAACAGCGCAAACCCGACCACTGCCGGGCCTTCCAAGCCCGCAACAGCGCCGCAACAGAGCCGCAACAGGGCGCGAACAGCCTCTGCCGGTGGCGGCGACGCCGCAGCCTCGACGGCGACTGCGCAGCCATAGTGCGGCACCGCTCGCTCTGCCGGCTTTTAAAGGCACAACAGCGCCCCCACAGCGGCCGGCCAGCGCCATCTTTGCGCGCCAGAGAGAGATGGCGGAAGTGGGCCGCTCTCGCCATCTTTGTTGCTCCCGAGAGAGCGAGGGGTGTCGCTGCTGCGCTCTCGCTCCTGCGGCCGGGCTTCCGCTTTCTCCTTCCCAGTCGCCATTGGAAGTCACACGGACAGTGTAGACGCTGTGCGTGAGAGCTGCCAGTGTGTGTGTGTGAGTGTTAATTACGCTGCGATGCCGTGTCGCTCTGGGCCTTGGAGTTCTTCGGATTCAGTTTGTTTTGCCAATTTCGCCGCTGCTCCGACTGCTTCTGGGAGTTGCTTTTCTTTTCTGTTTTTTTATGTGAAGAATTAAAAATGAATAAAAACACAACTGACTGTTGAATTACAAAAATTACTGAATTCGATCTATTTTGATTTTTATCCTGGTTGGGACTTCCCCGATCATGGTCTCAAGATTGGAAGTCTTCGGAAGCAAGGATCTTGGAAGGACCTGCCTGGGTTTCAGATACTTTTTATAGACGAATATCTGTAGATACAGCTTGTGAGCCAGATCGGAGAAGTGTATCTCGATTCTGAAGAGTATTCCCCGAAACCCGAAACCCGAAACGGGCAATTTTAAGTTGCCAGAGGTGGGCCAAAACTTGGAAGGGCCCTCTCTCTGTCGCTCTCCGGGCCGCTCTCTGGCGGCGTGAAAGTCAAGTTTTCCTGGCTGGCGCTTTTCCAGGAAGTCTCCCCTCCCCCGGCACTTCCGCTCTCCGCTCCCCCCACGTTTGTCCCCAAATTACGAGCATTGTTCGGGCCAAAGTTGGTCATGTTAATTAAGTCTCGCCCTCTCTTTCGCTCGGCCTATTGCCCGAACAGGACTCTCCCGTATCGATTAGCTGGCGCCCACTGCCCCTCTCCCTCTGCCTCTCCCTCTCCCTCTCTCCTTGCACCGCCAGTGCACTTGCAAACATTAATTAGTCGCATTGCATAACAATTGCATAATCAATATGCCAATTCAATTAACTGCCTGGCTAGCAATTAGTCGTCCTCCGCAGCCGCCCGAAGAGCTCCGCCCAGTCGCTTTCTCACCCACCTGTTTCCGTTTTTATGTCCCTGCGACTAGTGTGCTTTTAAGTGATTACTAAACTGAAACAGACACTTGACTGTGTCTTCTATATATGACATATTATTTTATTAAAATATCCACTAAAGTGGAGGCCTAATAATTATGTTTAAACTAGTGAGTTACTCTCACACTTCCCATTCCATCCACCATCATGGACAGGTTCTAGCACCCTTTCTATGCCACATTTCAGATCCTGCATCCTTCGTCCTCCGCCCCCAGCCCCCAGCCTGATGCAACAAACACTTTCCACTTTCATCTCGCCAGGCACTTCATGGAAACACATTAAAACTGACAACTGCGAAAGAACTCCGCTTTAATCTCCGCACTTGTCTCAAGGGGCTGCCCATTGTTTCTGTTCCCCAAGTCGAAATAAATCTAATTGGGATCGGGGACTCCAGATTATGGCCCGATTTCTCTATCCGAATCTCTGTCATGTCTCTGGCACATTGTTATTCCGCCGATTCCCCTTTAAAAGTTCTATTATTTAACTAAATTCCAGGGTGTTCGGACGCCATTCCCCCACCTAATTGGTTCGCCGCTAGCCGCGCCAAGGACCTCAAAGTGGTCAGGACACAAAAGTTCGATAAAAGGAGCTTCCGTTCCGCATTGTCCTCGAGGACCGGGGCATTATTTCATATTTATAATGTAATCTGCACTTGAGCCTCAAAGCGACGTCGCATAAATCACAAATGGAGGCGGGCCGGCGACTGTTTGGATTGGGATTGGGATTGGGATTCGGATTCGGATTCAGAGTCCATATGCAGAGCGTCCACTTCATGGGCTAAAAGCCCCCATCTCACGGCCCACTCGCGTCCTAGCCCCGCCTCCCTATACGGGGATTTTATTATTTTATTTGTGCCGTTTGGCTGCGGCGCTGCCTGTTCTTTTTGATGTTCGACGGCCACTTGAGATGCATTTGGAAGAGCTCGGGCCTGGGCACTTTTTGCACTCGGCCCGCCAGCCTTTCAGCCTCCTCCAACCTCCATCCTCCAGTTGTTTTCCGCCTTTCTTGTAGCCAGGACTGGTGTGGGAGCACCAGTTCCCCCCGGGCTTTGTATGCAAATTGGGAACTCACTTCGATTCGTTATTGGTTGATTGATCCTTTGATCCCTTCGGCCCTGCTCCTGGCCCTGCTCTTGATCCAGCTCTGACTCCAGCTCTCATTAGGCTAAAAGCCAACTAATTAACCAGAAGGGGCCCGCCACCATCTGCTCGCCAATTTTCAATTCGCAATTCGCATTTCGCCGCCTTCTGCCGCTCCTTCGATTGCATCGGTTTTGGGCCCGGTCCTTGGTCCTTTTTGTTTTTGCTCACTTTGGGTCCCCCGGGGGGAATTGCATTGGCACGGCATTGTCGCCCGGCCACATATTAGCCCTGCCCGGGCCTGCCATTGTTGTTGCTTAGCCGGCAAGGATTAGCCGGGGGTCCTGCGACCTCGTCCTGCCATCTCACTAATGACGAACCAAACCCATCCCAGCCCAGCCGCGACCGCAATCGGTCTTCACACTCCACGGGGCCTTCTGCCAAGCGGCTGAATGGATCGCGGCGCGGCGGTTTGGGGCACTCTCTCGTGGAGTCCTTGCCGTCGTCGTCCTGCTGAGTTCCAGGGACACAATGAACTAGCAGAATCAATGAGTTCGCAAGAATTCTGAGACTCTGCTGAACTCCATCTCCATTGTAGTTCTCCTTTCGCGACTCCTTCGGCTAATCAGGACGAAGGCTGTACCTCATTTTAGGACTGTACCGCCAGGACACGTTATTCGCCGTATCGGCCATTGCTGTGCGAGTCCTTCCGCCGCTCCTTGTCCGTCCGCCCGGCTGACACGCTCCTTTTGGGCCACTTGGAAATCGTTAATTTCATAATTACATGTTTCATGAACACGCTCCGAGCTCGCAACTCCAAAATGGGGAAGTCCTTCTTGTCCTGCGAGTGTGTGTGTGGGTGTGGGATGTGGGATGTGGCAGCCAGAAAGCCAACACCATTTTGGCCATAATTTAGTTTTGCCTGTCCATTAGCAGTTCAGTTCGGACCGGGCCCGGGCCTGGGCCAAGGACGAAGGACGCAGGACGTGGCGCGTTGGGGGTGCGTGGTCCTTTGTTGCAGTGCCTCTCTAAAGGGGGCATGAGGGGCAGTGGCGCCTCCAAGTAGCAGACTACACTCTAAACAATGCGAATGAATTTGATAGAGAGGGGTACTTAATAGTTGTTCCTTCGCATAACAAAGTCTATTGCTTTTATTTCAGTGTAGTTTCAGTGAAGGGGGGACTGGGGAGGGACAGGAGGCAGAGGCAGGGGCGGAGAATCCGAGGAACCAGCAGGGGCAGCTGAAAAAGAAGCAAAAGGAAAAGAAGGACGAGTGGATAATTATTAATAATTATCGCATTGACGTGTTTTCGTTTTCAGTTTTCAGTCTTTTTTGTGTTTTGTTGTTGATGTGAGTGTGCGAGAGGGTGTGCACATGCATGTGGCTGGCCTGGGTGTGTGTGAGTGGGCAAATACATATATGTAAGTGGTTTATATAATTGGTCAACTTCTGGCCCATTCTTTGGCGCTCGCGGATTTCTTTGACTCGAGAGGGTTGCCAGAAGCCACAAGAAATAAATAAAATATAAAATAAATAAAAAAAAATGGGGTTGAACCCTAAGACTGGGGCTGGTTGCTGTGATCTGCTGATCATCCTCAAAGGTATCCCCTACTTATGAGCCATATCCTTCAAGAGATCCAAGCCCACACCCTCCATTAGGGATATATTGTCTACTAAGCCCCTTGTTGTTTGGATTTGTTCGAAATGCCGAACACCCCCTCCTCCGACTAATTTCTTGCAGATGCAGAGAGAAAAGCCAGTCCTTAGAAAGGAGTCTTCACCCCTTAGGAAGCCCCAACCTCCTGGCCAAAGGACCTGCCCCTTTCTGGCTTCGAGCTCATTAAGCCTTCGGGCGTATTAAGCGAATTGCGTTTTTTCCTTTCAGCTATTATCTCGGCAGAAACAACATTTAAATGGAATTCAAAAACGCTCATAATTCAAAATTAATCCCACAGCCCGAATGAATGGCAGTTGCCGGGGAAGGGGCCTTATGTCCTTTGTGGACATTGCGCCTAAATGAGCAGCGCACTCCTCTTCAGAATCGGATTCAGATTCAGATTCGGATTCAGATTCAGACTCATTTGAATCTGTATCTCCGGCCCACGCAACCGTATCTGTATCTGTATCTGTAGCTGTGTCTGAACTTCAAAAGCTAAACGGGCTTTTCACTTTCTGTTGACGTGGCTTTCTTTTTGACCATCCCCCCCCCCCCCCTTAAAAGGGGGGCCGCAAATTAAAAATAAGCGCCTGCACTCAAGCAACTCTGCACAGAGGCCGGCCGAGGGTTTATTTTCTTAATTACGCCGCTAAACGTTGCTTCGGACGCGTCTGCAATTATGTGATTTCAGAATTTTTCAATTAAAACGGGCTGAATGGAAGGAGCGCCGCTGACAGTTGTTTGGCCTTTGTTTCGGGCTGCCGTCGGGATGCGGCGGGATTAGCGCTCCTGCCCAGCTGGGTCCTGGCGAACAAACTTGTTTAATCAAAGGCGGAAACTGACAGGCGACTAGCTGGAAAACACGAGTTTTGAGTTCGTATTGGCAGTTGAAAAAAAGTTTTGAGTCACTCATCCCCTCGGGCTCGGGGTTTATGGCAAATGTCGGTGGGCGACGCCAGAGGGCGCCACCCTGGTATAAAGGACGAGTGTCCTTGGAAGCTTTGGTTAGTGCGCAGACTGAAAGCTGGCCGGAGCTTGGGGAGAGCTTAATTATGCTTTTTTCTTGAAGGATACTTTGGCCATGGAATGGCTTCCTATCTGAGAGGTGTTTTTTTTAAAGGGTTCTGGAGTATAGATCTTTGGAATAGGGACTTATGATGGTTGCTAGTTAAGAGGTTAGGAGCTATAGAGTCCCTGTCTTTCAAATCTGTTCAGAGAGGGATAAAAAATTCAATTGGAAATGAAACATTTCATAAGCCGGCTCTGTAATTTATTCCGTGACTCTCGGGCGGGAAACTTAAATTGGTTAATTTGCGAGGAACGTGCGGAGAGTGCGTGGGCGTGCGATTGCGATTGCGAATCTGATATCCGACGGATGGCATCCGAACATTGGACGGATGCGTGACAGATTCCAAACAGACAGAGCCACACACTGATTTCCATTTGGCAGCTCCGCCTGCTTCTCCATCTCCATCTCCATCGCCATCGCTATCTCCGGCCATGTCAGTATCTGATTGAATCAACTTTATTTCAAAATGATGCCACTTAAGGACTACAGGATACAGTTCTGCATGCCACACACACACAGGCACACACACACGCAGACAACTGATGTGTTGTAGCATACTTTTTGGCATGTGCAACGTGCCAACCGAAATAAACTTGATAACAAGCAATTTCTCACGTCTCTCGAGCGTGGCAGTTGCCATTTTTGGTTGCAGAGCCGAACTGGCTTTGTTGCTGCTGCTGCTGCTCCTGTGTCCTGGCCTTGGCTGTGTCCTTTTGGGCCGCACTAACAATCACACATGCAGGCGGAAGCATAAATCAGAGTGCAGGCACTGGGAGAAAAGCTTTAAAAAGAAGGGGTTTAGGTGGGTTATGATTTAGTTAGACTGCCTGACTAACTAGGCCATGAACAGTTACCATTTAAGGAACTATAAGGACTATAACTTATCACAAGTGCAGTCTAACTTTTCTGACAGTGTACTCCGCCCACTTTGGTTGCGTGTTTTGACTTTCGACGCGCTCCGTTCGATGCGATGCTCGTTTTGCTTATCATTAGTTTAATTGGTGGCATGACGACATCATTGACATCTATTTCCCCCCGCTGGAACCACCTCCCCCGGCGGCCGTGCCTTTGATCCGCTGGCTTGCCGTTTAATTGGATGTTGGCAGTCGCAGGCGCAGCAGGTGACGAAGGCGAGTGGACTGGGTGGGTGGACTGGGTAGTGGGTAGTCGGTATTGGGTAGTGGGTGGCTGGGTAGTGCTTGTTGGCAGGATATTTTGACATTTGACACAATTTGGATGACTTGGCTCGGAGCGTCAACAAACCTCCCCTTTGATCCTCCCTCCCTCCCTCTGCCAAGTCCTAAGGGTGGACTTTTAATTTGTCACTAATTTTCCATGTCTCGTCAAATTTCATCGCGTGTGTTTGTTGCTTTTGTGTTCCTTTGTCCTCTGAGCAGTTGTTGCTCCAGTGTCCTCATTAACGCCGGGCCTCCCTCTCCTCCGCCGGGGCGTGAAAATATGATTCCAATTTTGCCAACTTAATGAAAGTGTCAACTTTAACGAGCCTCAAATTGTTTTCCCCACCAATACAATGCCATAATAATAATGCCACCAGCCATGCGATGGCTCTCCTCGTTTTCCTCGTTTTCGATGGGGATCTGTGGGCCCTGATTGATTGGAAAAATTATTCAATCTGTTCGGGGGATTTTCGAGATTGCGAGGGCTATTGGGGGAACTTCCACAAATAGATTCAATAGAGCTTCGGGTTAGGTGTAGGGAGAATCTCTCTTCTTATCAGGGAACAAGGTTTTAAAGCCTTCTACTTCTTGAATCCTTTAATCAACTAAATCGGGCGAGGAAGGAAGTTCACGGCCACAGATAGCTGCCTATTTAGACAATTGCTGTCAAAACACTTGGTAATTGATACCGGGACACCAGGATACTAGGACACAATGGCAGGAAGAGGACTCTGCGCACAAAAAATTAGGAGGAAGCGCGTCAAGTTGATTAAATTGCGTGAAGAGCTAAACGACAACCGCAGAGCAAGGATAATGGGACGGGGGCGAGTCGGCGAAAGGATTGCCTGTGTCATGACGATCGGGTTTCGATTACAAAGAGGAAACGCCGTCCGGGGTAATGTATCCCCCCCAGACACACAAATATATATAATATATAAGCAGAGCCCCCATTCAACTGAGGCTTCCTGGCGAAAATGTCATTCGTCCATTCGTGCAGGAGCAGGAGCAGGAGCAGCAGCAGGACAAAGGGATTCGCTGGCAGTTTTTGTTCTTGGCCCGGCTGCTGGGTTGGCTGCTCGGTTTTAATTACGTCAAGTGATTCGCGACAATAAGCAAAATGGGAATCAAATGCGCCATCTTGCAATCGCAATCGCATCCTCCAGTCCTCCAGTCCTCCAATCCCCCACTCCCTACTCCCATTCCAGTGCGAATTTGAGTCCTTGCTTCCTCTCCTGAGTTTCGAGTGACATTTATCGTGTGTTTTGACAGAGCGTTTGATGTTTTCTAAATAGAGTTGGTCCCCTAAATGCCACTCCCTCCTCGTAGAACTCCCAAACAAAATGGCGCTCCTCCGGCCTCCTAGCCAGGATCCTGCAACAGGACTCTGTAGGCCTCTATCCCGTGGTAGATTCCGATTTCCACCCCACACTCCGCCCTGCACAAAGGATATCCTCGTTTTCCACTCGAATTGAGACGCAGATGACAACGTCTGCCAGCCTCCCCCATCCTTATCCCCATCCCCTCAAGGACCAACGCTAGCCGAGTTATGCAATCATTATATTTTCATGCCCATTAGGAACAAATGCCCGCAACTCGGCCGATATTTGCATAAATTTTTGCGCAGGTGATTTGATCAATGGAGCGTACCGGAGGATTACCGGATCCCCTTCGATTTGCAGCAATTACCCGCCGGAGCCGGAGCCGGAGCCGGAGAATGAATTGAATCATTGACTACTCAGTCGGAATGGGCCGGAGAAACAAAGCCGAGCTATTAAGTGTGAAAAGGAGGTCCTTAAAGCGAACAGTTCTCAGTTCCCAGTCCCCTTCACACGGCATCGATATATTCCAAGAAGCGGTTCAATAGACACAGCCAGTCGTCCCATATCCTTCGCTCGTCCTTCTCGAAATTTGACAATAAGTGTCCGAGAATGGGCGAATAAATGCTCATCGAACGGCAAATCGAGTTGGCACTCACTTAGCCCTGAAAAGTAGTCACATCCTGTGGACTCTCCCCCACCTTTCTCCGAGGCACATGTCCTGTCGTCTCCGCCTTTGTTGCTCAATTTGTGTCTCAATTTGCTCATTTATTCCCATACACTTGGCTAGGTTAAATTGAGTTGCAGGACACACAGGACACAGGCCAGAGGACACTCGCAACTCAATTGCAGTTGACATGACAGGACAATCGGTGAACTGGCTGCTGGCTGATGGACTGGGCGGGGGCCTGGGGGAGACCGAGTGGGATATCGGTGTCATTATCCTGGCCGTGCACTGGCACTCCTGATTTTCCTGACTAATTGCTCTTTGCCGGAGAAAGTTTTGCCCCGCCCCCGCCCCTGAGAAAGTCAGCCGTGAAATTTTAATGATTCGTAAGTTGATACGCCTTGTAAGGACATCTTGGAGGAACGCGGCGAATGCAAATTAAGCGAGAGACGGCCGGAGGAGGGTGGGCGGGAGCAGTCACTAATCCTGCGGAGGACAACTCCTTATTGAGTATCAAAGGCGAATGGATGGAAAATGCCGGGCGGACGGACGGAGGGAGGGAGGGAGGTGGAAAAAACACCACTCTCGCCTGGAAAAACTCGTGTCAAAAGATTATGACAATTTTCCCACCACAAATGAACACGAAAATCCGACAGCCAAAGGAGCAAAGGAGCTGCCAGGACCCTGCCAAGACCCTGGGCCATTGTTAGCTGCTGTTGACAAGGATTAAGGACATCGGCGATGGGAAAGGAGCGAAATAGGAAAATGACAAAATTCATAAAAAAAATGAAAATGAAAAAGAAAACGGGAGAAGAAAAGCCCGGGCAGACAGCTCCTGAAATAAATGTAATCAATGTGAGAAGAAAATAGCGAAAATTACGATTGATGTCGATTGTTTGATTGGGTCGAGAGCGGCAGGATAGGGCAGGACGAGGCGGGGGCTGGCAGGAGTGACGGGCAGGAGTGACAGGATACTGCCGAATGGCCTCCTAATGAAGGAAATCGTTAAAAGTTCAGTTCGGGGTCAGAGGTTCTCGAGACGTTGTCAAGGATAAACAGGCGGAGGAATAGATTAAATAAAGGATAATAGAAGGACTATGTCCTAAGGAACTTACAATTCACAATTAATCAGGCAGATCTCTTCGAACTGCAACTGAAACGAATTAAAGTGCCTCGATTTCCACCTGGGGCGCTCTCATTAAAAATTAAAATCATTTAGGAAACACTTTTTCCCCGCCAGGATAATCTCAACAATGCCCCCGACTCTCCGGCTTGGTGCTTTCTTGGCTCTTTGCATGTTTTTAAGGGTTAAACGACGGGGGGCGTGCCCGGGGCCAGGGTGGGCGGACTCCGGCCGGAGGACCTCTTTCAACTCGACTCGAGTGCAAGACGCATGCAGCCATGATGGGCCGGATGCATCCTTGGCTCCTTTTGATCGAATTAAGGCGCCCAGCATGGCGTCCAAATATGGCCAACTTTGCACTTGCCTTTTTGGGTCTTAAACACCCCATCGTCCTGGGTCGTCCTGTGCCGCCACCGAACACCGCCACCGCCACCGCCACCGCCCCCGCGATTCACCTGCCTCGTGCTCGAGTGCAGTTTATTGTTTGATTCTCGGCGCTTTGTGCACTTTTGCTGCCGCTCTTGTGGGCGGCCCTTTGAAATTCAAATTGCGATTCAAATTAAAATCAAGTTCGCCATCGTTCGGCGTCGGCCATCATGGCCCATGGCCCATGGCCCCGTGCGATATATACTGTGTTCTGTCAGCCTGTCCGCTCTCCGCCTGGGCGGCCGTCAGGGTATCCGCCCAATTCGCGGACTTCAAAGTGGAACCATCCATCGGGCATGTGGAAAGCGGGCAAGTGTGGAAATTTCTTGAACGGGGAGCTGCCTTTGTGATTGTGCAGCTCGGCTTGCACTCGCCCGGGGGCGGAAATAAAGACGCCAACTGTAAAAAAAGTATTAAAAAATTGAAATAAAGGGCCTGCGAGCGGCGAACGGGAATCAAGAGGTCTGAAAGGTTTCACGCTCCACTGCGGTGTCTAAATGAAACTTTTCCCATCAGTCTCCGTCCTCAGTCGCGTCTGGGCACATGAAACAGATATTAAGCGTTTGAAATGAGCATTTAAAACAAAGAATTGGGGATCAAGGGGTTTTGGTGAAAGCTATTAACTAGAAAGTAATGTACCATCATCTACTAAGTCTATCTACGTTTGCCGATACATTTAACCTTACTTATTAAGAGAATAGTCCACTATAATTTAAGTAGAGAAAGGCAATACATCCCACACAATACTCCTAACTCCACTAAAATATATATTTTTCTTTTCTTGAAAGAAACTAAGTCTAGACTTATATTCGAATATGAAAATATCAAATGTAAGCAATTGTAAAGAGTCTCCTAAAATGATAGCTAGATCTCAGGTTTAGATCTCATCTCAGTTAGAGGGTCTTCGAAAATACTGCCTAACCAGAGATTAAATAACTAAACAAAGCTATCAACTTATAACCTTAGCTTAAGAATTTGTAGTTGTAGCTAGTATATCCTCCTGTGTAGATTATTAGAGGCTTTATTCTAAAATCTCATAGCCAGAGACTAGATAATTAAACAAATCCATCAACTTAGAAGCAGGGATATGAAGAGAAGCTACACAATTAGGACTTTATTGTATCATTATAATAATAATAATTTTAAGAACAATATATATTTCTGATAAAGTCTAAGAACTTAAATGAAAGCTCTTAATCAACATGATACCTGGCATGTCCTCCCTGAGAATCGCCGCTGGCCAGATTAAATGAATTCTTCAAAATGGCAAAAAAAAAGTGCATCAGGATGCAGTGGGAGGCAGTCCCCCCTGCCAGCTGCATGCGTGTGCCTCCCCCCCCCACAGGACGAAGGCACATCCTTCAAAGAGATGTGGCACCTCAAAGCAAAATGCAGAATAATTGTTTATGGTGTTTTAACAATTTGCAGGAAACCGAAGCGAAGACGCAGGATACCGCCTGATTGGATGCAGCAAGTCGGAGAACTGCAAGGATATAACAATTATGAGCAGGAGAAAGGAGTGGCGGGAGGGGGGAGGGCAAAGGATATTATGCAAAGCAGCCAAGGATTTCCGAATCGGAATCAGAAGCAGGAGCGGAGCAGAAAAAAGTGCGACTCATTACGGGCGACTCGGCTACACACGGGCCCTTGAGGACGACGTCGTTATCCTTAATTTATAAAAGTGTGCGTTGCTGGCGTCATCTTGTGAATATGCATGAAGCTGGAAGGAATTAAATTTCCGACTACACGGAGCACAAAAGTGGGTGAGTCTAAAGTCCAACTAAGACCTAGAACTAAGACAGGAATTAAATATTACAAGACTAACTGAAGGACATTCCATGCTGAAATATTAAGTATACGCACTATTCTCTTTGCCATAAAGAGCTTCTATCCCTCTCTAATTATTTCTAATTATTCCCAATTATTTAATTAATTAAAAGGCAATGTGCTAAAGTTCTCAGTGCACTCTCCTAGAGCTTACTTAATGAAATGTAATGCAATGTAACCGAATAACGAACCAACCAAGCGCAACCGCCCAAGTTCTCTTGGGCGAAACCTCAGGGCACCACCCACAGCACCACCCACTGCCCTGCACCACCCACCACCCACTCCCCCTGCCACCTGCCACCTGCAGGCTGCAGTTTCCTTTGGTGCTTATCCTTGCAGTAATTTGCATATGCATTAATATGCTTCAAGTATCCCGTATCCGCATATCCGTGCGTTTTTGAATCCCTGGGTCCCTGGGTGCCTGGGTCCTTAGCCGCTCTGAATAACCACCGGGTGGTGCTTTGGCTTTTGTGGAGCGGCAGGACGGCAAGGATATCAGAATGATGAGGCTGCAATAGGAGCCTTTCGAGGGCTCTTCAGAGGCCTCTCCACAAAGAAACTAAACGGAACTCTTTCTCAATAATCACTACAAAGATACAGATACGTAAGTTATAGTTTAAGATCTTGCAGATAGGGAAGAGGGATAGCTTTATGAGTCGGGACTTGCTTCGTCCTTGATTGATGGCTGGTGGAATTAGTTGCCTCGATTCCTGGCCACAAAGTCGAGTAATCAGCGTTTAGATAATCCCCCCTGCGACAGGCCCCCTCGAAGCACCCCACGCGGGCCGCAGATGGGAAATTTATAATGGCTTCCTCTTCAGAGTCCACCTCCGAGGGAGAGAGCCAGCTAGCGCCAATCGGAAAGAGACAGCGTCGGGCAGTGCGAGCGAGATGCGCGTGTCAGAGTGCGCAGGTCAAGCGAGTGCGACAGAGAGGGGGCGAGGGAGTGAGCCCAAATGCAATTCATAAAATGAAAATGAATGAGCCGGGCCCGGCCCGGCGGAGAGAGCGACAGAGCAGGCACCATCCGGCGCGAGAGAGAGCGAGCGCGGCGACGAAATTAACTGGGAGGGGCGAAAGCGAAAGAGTCCTGTCAAGGATGATTGCAAAAATCACCAGAGGAGAAAAATCGAGGGTTGCTCAGCCACTCCACCCGGGCCACGCCACCCCACTCCACCAGCCACCCCACTCACCGCCCGGCAGGTAAGAATCAACCCCGGCCGACAGTCCGGCGGCCAGAGCGAGACGGCAACAGGGAAGAGAGGCCACCTTCCTTGGACCTTGGCGCCAGATTGGGTCCTGGCCCGGTTGGCTGGCCGGCCAGCTCGGGGACGGCTCCGAGGGGGCAATATTGGGCGCAAACATTGAATCCACGCAATCAATTGTGACTTCTGATGACTTGATGACCCGGACAGTAAACACAATTCAACCAGAGACCCCATCCCACTCGACTGCGCCGCTGCCTCCATTGTGCTGGGTATCCTTTCTCTAATGAGGCAGATCGCTAACGGCTCTAATGAGGCATCCTTGAAAGCATTCTGCATCCAATTGCTGGGCCCCATCCGCCTGCGGTTGATTGAAATTGCAATCAATTAATCTCCAACCCACCCATCCTCGGGGGCCTCACCCTGAACTGGCCCATCAGAAAGCTTGCAAAACAATTTGCTTTTAGGATTTGAATGTAAATTAAGAGAAAATTGTTCTACGATTCCATAACTGCATCCATTTTAAGGATCGGATAAATATTTCCCAAGATATGGCTTTCGCAAGGAGCCATATGTGCGTTTTGGGGACCTTCCTCGATTTTCAAGGGAGTCCATCAGAAAATTTTGAAAAAAATTGAAAAAAAAATCGATTGTCAGATTTTGATGCAGATTTATAGAGAATCCTTATACGATTCCATAACTGCATCCCTTTCAAGGATCGGATAAATATTTCCCAAGATATGGCTTTCGCAAGGGACAATATGTGGGTTTTGGGGACCTTCCTCGATTTTCAAGGGAGTCCATCAGAAAATTTTGAAAAAAATTGAAAAAAAATTCGATTGTCAGATTTTGTTGCAGATTTAAAGAGAATCCTTCTACGATTCCATAACTGCATCCCTTTTAAGGATCGGATAAATATTTCCCAAGATATGGCTTTCGCAAGGAGCCATATGTGCGTTTTGGGGACCTTCCTCGATTTTCAAGAGGGCCCATCAGAAAATTTTGAAAAAAATTGAAAAAAAAATCGATTGCCAGATTTTGATGCAGATTTATAGAGAATCGTTCCACGATTCCATAACTGCATCCCTTTTAAGGATCGGATAAATATTTCCCAAGATATGGCTTTCGCAAGGAGCCATATGTGGGTTTTGGGGACCTTCCTCGATTTTCAAGGGAGTCCATCAAAAAATTTTGAAAAAAATTGAAAAAAAAATCGATTGTCAGATTTGGATGCAGATTTATAGAGAATCCTTCTACGATTCCATAACTGCATCCCTTTTAAGGATCGGATAAATATTTCCCAAGATATGGCTTTCGCAAGGAGCCATATGTGCGTTTTGGGGACCTTCCTCGATTTTCAAGGGGGTCCATCAGAAAATTTTGAAAAAAATTGAAAAAAAAATCGATTGTCAGATTTGGATGCAGATTTATAGAGAATCCTTCTACGATTCCATAACTGCATCCCTTTTAAGGATCGGATAAATATTTCCCAAGATATGGCTTTCGCAAGGGACAATATGTGGGTTTTGGGGACCTTCCTCGATTTTCAAGGGAGTCCATCAGAAAATTTTGAAAAAAATTGAAAAAAAATTCGATTGTCAGATTTTGTTGCAGATTTAAAGAGAATCCTTCTACGATTCCATAACTGCATCCCTTTTAAGGATCGGATAAATATTTCCCAAGATATGGCTTTCGCAAGGAGCCATATGTGCGTTTTGGGGACCTTCCTCGATTTTCAAGGGAGTCCATCAGAAAATTTTGAAAAAAATTGAAAAAAAAATCGATTGCCAGATTTTGATGCAGATTTATAGAGAATCGTTCCACGATTCCATAACTGCATCCCTTTTAAGGATCGGATAAATATTTCCCAAGATATGGCTTTCGCAAGGAGCCATATGTGGGTTTTGGGGACCTTCCTCGATTTTCAAGGGAGTCCATCAAAAAATTTTGAAAAAAATTGAAAAAAAAATCGATTGTCAGATTTGGATGCAGATTTATAGAGAATCCTTCTACGATTCCATAACTGCATCCCTTTTAAGGATCGGATAAATATTTCCCAAGATATGGCTTTCGCAAGGAGCCATATGTGCGTTTTGGGGACCTTCCTCGATTTTCAAGGGGGTCCATCAGAAAATTTTGAAAAAAATTGAAAAAAAAATCGATTGTCAGATTTGGATGCAGATTTATAGAGAATCCTTCTACGATTCCATAACTGCATCCCTTTTAAGGATCGGATAAATATTTCCCAAGATATGGCTTTCGCAAGGGACAATATGTGGGTTTTGGGGACCTTCCTCGATTTTCAAGGGAGTCCATCAGAAAATTTTGAAAAAAATTGAAAAAAAATTCGATTGTCAGATTTTGTTGCAGATTTAAAGAGAATCCTTCTACGATTCCATAACTGCATCCCTTTTAAGGATCGGATAAATATTTCCCAAGATATGGCTTTCGCAAGGAGCCATATGTGCGTTTTGGGGACCTTCCTCGATTTTCAAGGGAGTCCATCAGAAAATTTTGAAAAAAATTGAAAAAAAAATCGATTGCCAGATTTTGATGCAGATTTATAGAGAATCGTTCCACGATTCCATAACTGCATCCCTTTTAAGGATCGGATAAATATTTCCCAAGATATGGCTTTCGCAAGGAGCCATATGTGGGTTTTGGGGACCTTCCTCGATTTTCAAGGGAGTCCATCAAAAAATTTTGAAAAAAATTGAAAAAAAAATCGATTGTCAGATTTGGATGCAGATTTATAGAGAATCCTTCTACGATTCCATAACTGCATCCCTTTTAAGGATCGGATAAATATTTCCCAAGATATGGCTTTCGCAAGGAGCCATATGTGCGTTTTGGGGACCTTCCTCGATTTTCAAGGGGGTCCATCAGAAAATTTTGAAAAAAATTGAAAAAAAAATCGATTGTCAGATTTGGATGCAGATTTATAGAGAATCCTTCTACGATTCCATAACTGCATCCCTTTTAAGGATCGGATAAATATTTCCCAAGATATGGCTTTCGCAAGGGACAATATGTGGGTTTTGGGGACCTTCCTCGATTTTCAAGGGAGTCCATCAGAAAATTTTGAAAAAAATTGAAAAAAAATTCGATTGTCAGATTTTGTTGCAGATTTAAAGAGAATCCTTCTACGATTCCATAACTGCATCCCTTTTAAGGATCGGATAAATATTTCCCAAGATATGGCTTTCGCAAGGAGCCATATGTGCGTTTTGGGGACCTTCCTCGATTTTCAAGGGAGTCCATCAGAAAATTTTGAAAAAAATTGAAAAAAAAATCGATTGCCAGATTTTGATGCAGATTTATAGAGAATCGTTCCACGATTCCATAACTGCATCCATTTTAAGGATCGGATAAATATTTCCCAAGATATGGCTTTCGCAAGGAGCCATATGTGCGTTTTGGGGACCTTCCTCGATTTTCAGAAAATTTTGAAAAAAATTGAAAAAAAAATCGATTGCCAGATTTTGATGCAGATTTATAGAGAATCCTTCTACGATTCCATAACTGCATCCCTTTTAAGGATCGGATAAATATTTCCCAAGATATGGCTTTCGCAAGGAGCCATATGTGCGTTTTGGGGACCTTCCTCGATTTTCAAGGGTCCATCAGAAATTTTTGAAAAATTCCCAAAAAAAAATCGAGCTCCAGATTTTGATGCGTATTTAAAGAAAATCGTTCCACGATTCCACAACTGGATCCCTTTCAGGGATCGGCTAAATATTTTCCAAGATATGGCCTTCGCAAGAGGACATATATTACGTCCCTGCCTTTGGAAATGTTTCCCTTATAAATAACATATTTTTATGTTCCGAATTGAAACCTTGAGCCTCGTCGACTTGATTTTGGGCAGAAGTTCAGTTCCTACTCGCCCCAATCTCCTGAAAGTGGGACCCATCCCCCCTCCTGGAGTTCCGCTTCATTTGCTCTGCTGATTTCAAAGTTTTTCCCATATTTCAATGCAATTTTCGCTCTTAATTTCGGAAAGAATTCCGAGCTCGTCTTCGTCGTCAGTTGATTATGGCGTTGTGGGAATTGAGTTTGGGGAATTATGATGCGTGAAACATGGGGTGGGGGGAGAGGGCTTGCCGTGGGGAAAGTGGGTCCTGGGGGCTGGGATATGGGAGGATGTGTCAACCGTTCGCATCCATATGCAAATCTCGTTAGTTGAGCTCCCGTCCCGTTCCGTTCCGTTCCGCATCGTTAGCGAATCTCAAATGCAGGCAAACGAGAGAGAAATGGGAAAAATCGAGGTGGAAATTGAATTTCGCAACTTTTTATTTGGCCCTAAACACGCTCCTCCACAATGGCATATTAATTTCAAATGTGTGGAAGCCCATCCCAGCTCCGAGGGCCCTTCAGCCTTCGGCTTTCAGTCCGCAGGCGCTCTTTATCGGTGGTCTTTATGTTTTATGGCCTAACGAGTTGCAGCATCTCATTCATTATACGACGATTTGCAGTATTATGGCCTCGTTTGCGGACCCATCCTTTGGGGGATTTTTAGCATTTTTCCCATTGCACGAGGCACTGTGAGAAAAGGCTACTCCTTCTTCCTTCCTTTCAGAAGCTGTCTTATTTCAGTGAGGGTGTTGGGCTTTCTATTCATGAAACCACTACTATACGATACCTGGTACTTCAACCTTCCATATCCATTGCTGTCAAAGACTGTGCGCCCTTTCATCTTGATTTCTTTCTCTGTAGGCCTGAGCTCTCATCAAATATAGCATTTTCCCCCACTCCACCCCACCCGGACGGGCCCGGAAAATTTGCATTAAGTGAAGTAGTCATCAGTTATCAGCGTCAACAGCAACATCATCGTTATTATAATCGTAATCGCCTCTACAGCGGGGCAACGCAGCAAATTTTTGAATTCAATGGGCGGGCGCAGCCTTCGGCTTCGGCTTCGGCTCCTCAAGGGGTTTCCTCAACATGAGGGGCTGATGTGGTGCTGGTGGTGGAATTGGGTGGGCGGTGCTTGGGGCCCTTGGGTGGTTTCGGTGGCATTGTTTGCGCCGGCGGAGCCCGTAGCCCGTAGCCCGGAGCCCAGCCTCATTTGGGCCAGAAATATGCCAGCCCTTCTCGACACGCTCTGCTCGGAAGCACTCGGAATAATAGACCAAACTTGCTGGGGAAAAAAGGGGTTCCGTTCCCGCTTCAGTTGCCTGTTAGTTTGAACGCAAAATCAGCGACATTATAATCGTCCTCATTAACGGTCGCCCGCCATCTTCCTACTGCGCGTCCAGGCCAGGTCCTTGTTGTCCTTGTTGTCGTTGTCGTTAATATCCTGGAAAACCTACCTCGTCAACTCATCAGAGTCATTAGCGAGAGGCGGCAGGGCAGTGGGAGGCGGAAAAAATGAAAAATGTAAAAAATAGATCCAAACTGGAACCAAGCCGAGCTAAGGAATGCTCTGCAGAAAGTTATGGGAGTCCTTACAAAGGATATAGCACTCCTATGAGGCTTATATCCTAGTAGAGAAAGCTTAATATACAATTTATGAACTCTAGCAATAAATAATTATAATAACATACTAAGTAATCACAGCTATTAAAAAATAAAACTCTGTAAGGGTCCACGAATTCTGTTTAAAACCTGATCCTTGTCCTGGCAAGGCAGCTCCTGAGAACTTAACCGATTACGGCAACTCAATCCATTTCAATCCAATCCAATTCAATGCTACCTGGCAAGTTCGTTGAGTTTCCAATTGATAATACACTTGACTGAATCCAGCACAGCGCCCATCCTCGCCGGGGAGCTCCTTTTCCATTCAGGATCCGCTCAATGCCCATCCAGACAATTGCACAAGGACACTGAGAGAAACAGGAGCTCAGGCTTGAAGGATTTAAACCATTTCTAGACCTTGCTTTACTGTTTTGAAGTTCCATTTGGTGTCAGTGCATCCCAGTCGCAGTTCCTCCGCTCGTCAGTCGATTTGTCAATCAGTCAGTCAGTCAATTGGGAAACGCAATTTTCTATTGGCAGTCAGTCAGGACGACAGGACGACAGGAGGACAGGACGACAGGAAGCCGGAGGATGTCGATTGCGATGATGATGATGGTCGGTCGGTCGGTCGGCGGGCAAGAAAGAAATCGCAAAATCGAAAGAAAAATATTATTTCAGCATTCTTCCGCTTCTATTTATTATTATATTGTAGCTCTTAAGTGCACTTTCAAGGGGTTGTGTAAATTATTCAGCTTAATTCGGATTCGGATTGGGATTCTGGTGCTGGTTCTGGTTGGAATCATTTGATGGCCCAACCACCCGAGCAACCACCCACCCGAAAAGCCGGGAAGAAGGACCCACCCTGGGCACTCTGCGTCCTTCATTTTGCTTTGAGTCGCTGCGATTCGCGTTGGGTGCTCACATTTCGCTAATGGCTGCCCGCCAGGACCTTTTTGTTGTTCTCCGCTTTTTGTGTGTTTTTTGCGGCTTGCACCGCTCACAGGAAGTCATTATGGCGCACAACTGCAATGATTGTATTGACTGTTGTCCTTGTTGTCCTTGCTGTCCCCCTTCTCCCATCCGCTTGTATCGAGCTCGAGGATCTTGAAGCCTTGCAACCAATTATCCTCCTGGCAAGTTTAAGAAAACCCACGCCCGAAAGTTCCCCCTCTACTCCACTCCTACTCCTGGGAAATGGCGTTTGGCGTTTGACATTTGACTTTTCCTATTACCGCCTCGCAGTTGACGAAAGCTATTTGGGCCACAATGCCTGGCAAATATTGGCAGCCGGGCGGTGGTCGGAGGGCGGCGGGTGGCGGGTGGCAGGACTCACCTGTCAGGAGCAGTCGAGCCCCGGGATTGCCGAGCCAGCGAGCTCGACAGAAGTTATTAAATCGAATCAAGTCCCAGGTGCCGGCATCATATTTGTTGTGCCATCATCGCCTCCTTGCAGTTGCAATTCCTATTCCGATTCCGATGGCTGCCACTGACACTTCGCAGCGAGTCCTTCGGCAGTCCTTGTGCGATTGCAGCTAAACGAATTTCTATTTCCATTTGGCGTGTTGACTCTTTGGCTGTTGATATTGCACTTGCCGGCATGGATTACATTTTTGAGGTCATTGCTTGCGAGTTAAAGGATAAAGGGCAAGCTATACCATGCCCGGTACTAGTGAGTCCAGGACTGCAAGGTCCTGGCTCTTTAATAATCAACACGATAATCATCTATTTCCGCCAGAGCACAGAGAGCAGCTGGAGGAACTTTGGACTGATATGATGCGATAAACCAATAAAGGATCGCTACCTCAGCCACCAGGACACCCCTCCCCGGTGGCACTTCAGACGTTCAGTCTCTTTTTTCGGGCGACGTGTCAAAATTGGTTGACATGTTTGCCGATGTCTGTCCGCGTCCTCGGTGACGTGAATGTTTGCACTTCATCCTTTTGTCAGCGCGATGTTGGCGGCGATAAAGGGCCATTGTGCGGGCCTCCTATGTGTCTGTCGGACGGGCATGAGTGTCTCCCATTCCGTCCCAGTCGACCAGCCTGCTCTTCCCTTATTTATTTGCTCGCGCCGACAGATGTTGCATTTGTTGCCATTCCGCATACGCTTCTGGGAATCCTCGGTGGCATCTCCCACCTCCTAGTCCCAGTCCCAGTCCCAATTCCAGTCCCCTAGGCACCTTCCGAATTACATAATTCCTCCGCTTCGATCTCCATTTTCCACTCCTCAGTTCCGCCAGGTGCTGCTTGCGGTTGGAAAGAATTATGCCCCATCAGCAAAAGATGGAATGAAAAGAAATGGGAGCTCTCATTTGCATGCCAAAGGAACGGGAGCGTGGGGCCAAATAAATTACATTCAATGGACGGACCATGGCGTCTTCAAAGAGACCTCTGCGTAATCCGAAATTAATTCATTTGCCGAACTGCGTCTGAAGATTGCCGTTAAGCAATTTCCATTTCCATTCGGCCATCCGCAAGTGGAGCGGAAGTGGGCGGCCCAGACCTCCAGAGATATTTATGGCAGCCGGAAAAATCACTAGAACCAGTGGAGATGTGTGGTTGATAGCCCCCTCTAATGGGCTATCAGCAGACACAAAACATCTCGCCACACAAGGGCCGGGCAGGTCCTGTCTGCCTCCCCCATCCCGTCCAGCGCATCCCGCAGCCAGACTTGTTGACTGTGTGTGACTGGATGTGGACCGCAAGGAGCGCAAATAAACCCAAGGCGGCGGATCACACTGCCAAAAGGATAACACACACGCCACAACAACTTGGCCCATTGTCAAGAGGGCTCTGCAGCTTTTAGCTTAAATACACTTTGGGCCAACTACTTCGAGGGGGAGGGGGAGGGGGAGGGTGGTCCTTCTCGACTTCATCTTCTCGACCACGTTTTCTTGCCTCTCCGGCCCGCCCCAGACTCTGGCGCTGACATTTTCGGCTGCCTCGGACGTCCGCCAGCGCAGAGTGTAATTTAATTTATCGTTTCGATTGTGTCCTGGTCGGAGGGGTGGGGCGCCGGAAGAATAAAATGGAATTAGAGTGCAACTTAACGGAATTGCCAACAAATCTCCGCCAGGCTGTCCGCCAGGGAGCGGCCTTTAATCGGCGGAAATTGAATCAAATCGCAGCCAATGCCGTGACGCATACGCACCGTGGGCCCGCCACCACACAGGCGCAATGGCCACACTCACTCACACACACACACGGCCAGCCCACAAGCTCACACAATTAACGGCACTCATTAACACAGGACGCAGGACGCAGGACATGCCTGTGTGTGAGTGCAACCCTTTGCGTTTCGGGCCGAAAAGCTCCCCATTCTTCGCTTTAATTATTTTTGTTTGACGCGCGAAAGCTGCGAATGTTTGCAAACTTTTCAGCGTTTTTTGAGTCAGGAGGGCCGTGTCCTTTTATCCGGGACACAAACCTGGAAAAGGAGTATCCTAAAGGGTTTCGTGTTTATATAAAGGAAACTATTACAATAAAGGCAATGGGGAAGAGGCTTAATTCAATGGTTTTAAATGTAATATGGAATTTACCTTTGGGGTTCTCAAAGTATAGCTTATAGAAAACCTATTAAATAATTTTTTAAATATTTAAAATAATAGTTTTCTGGGAAATCTTTTGAGGGATATACTGGGAACATATGTTTCTGCTTGTGGGATGTTTTTGATTAAATTGAAAACAATTTCTGATTAAGTTTTTTCAACTTGAAGAGCTGTAAGGTTGAATCTTTTATAATTTCTAAATTTAATGGAATCTGAACAGTATCTTTATTTGCTTTGTATCTTCTTCAAGATTTCAAAATGGCAAAAGGGTATGAGCAGTTTTTCTTAAAAAGATACTAATTGTACCGAGGACCAATTACTTCCCAAATGCAATAGAGTTTAGCTCTGAAACTATGTGGAATGAATATCTTAAAACTCCCTTAATCATTCTTAACCAAACCATAGTAGTTCCATTTGTAATAAACATCTGTGACAGAGCACAGATCTTTAATATTCAGGTCCATTGTTCCAAAGAACCACTCCCAATTAGAAAGATTATGTAAGCGTTAAAGAAATCAAGCAGCCAGAGTGACTTCTGGCTTTGTTAGAGTGCAATTAATGGGACTGGGAGGGATTACCCTGATATTGGGGCTTTGGCAATCAAGTGTCCCGGATGCGGACTCGGAAGCGGCTGTGGGGGTGAGGATGCGCGGCCGGCAGGGGCACAAGAATGGGACCCATCTCTCAAGTGCCCAGCCACTTCAAAGTGCAAGTGCCAGATGCACTTCAGAGCACCGAATCCGAATCCGAATCCGAACCCGAATCGCTTGATTACTTATTTAGCATTTAGCATTAAGCGTTTAGCGCTAAGCATTCCGCATTTATTTCAACCTGCACCGCCGACAATTGTCTATTGTTGATTGCACTTGGCTTCTAATTGCAATCTGCAAATTGCAGGAATAGCCCCTCCTTCCCGGAAATTAACCCCAGACCGGGTCCGGGACCTGGTCCGGGGAGGCGAATTTGAATCTGAATATCAGCATCTGCAGTCTGCAGCTCGAAGCTCGGAGCTCCGAATTTGAATATGATTTTCCTTCGCTTTCTGAATCCTTTTGTTCACGCCACTTGCGCATTATTCAAATTTTACAATTTTCAAATGAAAAACAAAAGCCAAGTCGCTCTATTCAAAAAATGCGACAAAAAAAGATGAAAATAATGCAGAGAGGAGGATTTTTTGTATGGCATGGCATGGAAATGGAAATGGGAATGGAAACGGGAATGGAGAGCAGTCGCCGTTGCCGCAAATCCTTTTATGATAATTTCTCAAGAGTGTCGTCCTTTGATCAAGCAAGTGCCCGGCGTGCAGAAAAAACTCATTCAAGCATGAATGTGAATATGATTTTCAACCACACATTCGCACCCACAGTGGCACACCTTCAGACGCACACCCACCAATACTGCACTTTCACCCACAAGACCGGGGCAGATCCTGCGCTCCTGAGGACTTAATAATTCGTTAGGCGAGATTAAAATTGCCAACTGCAGCCGCCTCGAATAATGCTCCCAGGACCGGCTCCTTTTTGAATTATTCATAAATAATTTACTGCACTTTTGAGGGGCTTTCAGGACTAAGTGCATCTCGGATATAAGATTTCGTCGCAGGCCTCAGCCCACTGTGTCTTGACCTGGCCGCACTCGCACTCGCTCTCGCGCCTCGTTAGTAGTAGGATTTTTATTCGAGGAAGCTGCAAACTGCAGTGGCTGGCTCGCCCCCCCCTGGAGATCTGTATCCGCCGCCTTTTTAGCTCAATTTTCGCAGCTCGCTGGCTTTTCTCGCCGAGTCCTGGCGCGTTTCCTGGGAAATCACTGCAATTAAAGCGTAATTGTTTTTACGCATTTGTCCAGCCACCCATTAGTCCATCAGGCTAAAGCTGGCTAGAGACTAGACTAGACTGCATGATACCCGGTACTTCTGGGGAGAGGGAGGCCTGGATCGGAGGTCCTTGGTCTGCCAGTACCGGGTATGAATCTCACAAATCATGTATTTTCTATTCAGGGAAGAAGGAGAAGGAGTTTAAATTAATTCACATCATTCCCGACGTCCTGCGCTTAATTTTCGCATTTCGCGCATTTCTGGGGAGTGGCGCTGAAGGACTCGCCTCCTTCCCCGTCCGCACCTCCCATTTCCCAGCCCTCCTCCTCCGGGCTTCCCAGTTCTCAGCGAATACGAACACACGAATTCATTTGCATAATTTTTTAATACTCCATTTCGTTGGCAGGTGCGTCGTTAGCTAACGAGGTGGAGGAGGGGCGCTGGGAGGCCTCCTGCTAGTCCTGGTCCTGGTCCTAGGGGGTGTCCTCATTATTATATTTCCCTGCCTCGGTGAACACACACGGCCCCTTCCGGCGACAGAGCGAGAGAGCAGTCGCGTCCTGGCGCGGTGAACATTTCTAACTCGTTTTCCCCGTCCGCGAATCCTGGACCATTTGGCCCTTCTCCTCCAGGCGAACGCTAAAATATGTTGATTTCCTTTGAGAACAGTCTCCTTTTTGGCCGCTGTGTCTCCCAAATAATTCTAATGAAGGCAAATTACGGGCTTCACGGGCGTTTCTCGCAGTGCCTGCTAAGCAGACAGCTATCGATGTTCCCGATCCGGACTCGGTGCCATTATCTCATTAGTCGATTAATCCGCCGCTTGGACATCGACCTGCCCACTGGGCATTGAGCCCGAGACAACAACTAAAACACGTACGAGTGCACTCACTAGTATTCATTATTCATTATTCATGATTCATTATTCACTCGCTCACACAGTCCGCCAATTATCCAATCAAAGAGGCGTGTGCAAATTGCTTTCTAAAACGGGGAAAATGAATTAATTCGATGAGCAATTGAAGCCTTTTGGGGGGCGGATCATCCGTGGCCTGAGTGCGGGACAGAACGACGGTGAAGTAGAAAAAATTAATTGGTTCCAACGAAGAAGACCCCTCCAGAGGCATTTCCATTCCCATTCCCGTTCCCATTCCCACTCTCAGTCCTAGTCCCAGTCCCATTTTCGCGCCACTGCCTCGTTAAAAAAGGTGAAAAACTGTTGTAATTGTTTTTACAGCCCGCAGAAGGCGAAGAAGTGTGAATGTGAATACGAGCGGACACTCGAGTCTCGAGACACTCATACTCGCACTCACACTCGCACTCTCCTGGCCTACACACTCTGTACTCTTGTGTGTGACGGCTGATGTGTGCCCCGTAATTGGTTCTGACTGCTAAATGAACCATTTACCAATTAAACTCGATTGCCAGCCAAAGACCTGAGAACCTGGCCCGAGACCTGCTCGCCTGGCCTAGAGATGTGAGTTCTTTTTGGTCGAAAGCGTATTTCAAAGAGGGAATAAGAGTAGAAAAGAGTTTAAACTGAGCTAACCAGTTCCTAAAACCAGTTGCCAGTTGGTCTAGTAGTAGATGCTTGATATTCTAAAATATACCTATTAAAAACACATTGAGAAGTTAAGATACTAGTGACGAAATGAGAAATTTATAGTGATATTAATATGAGAGGTAGTATCTAGTAAGATACCTCTTCTGCCCTAACCTTCACTTATATACCTCTCATAATTATTTACTCCTTTGTAGTTCGTCACTGGTATTCCACCTCTTCAATAGCTCCTGGCTATAGATTAGACATCAGATAGATTTCCTTCGAAATCACGCTGCCATCTCGAAGGCCTCCGCTCGTTAGCGAGTTTGTTGGAGAAACGCTTTAGTCACGCCCCGGGAGGAGAGGAGCGGGCCTGGTAGGAGTCCTAGGGACCGGAGAAGTTGTGTAAACGCTGGCAGTTTGCTGGAAAATGGTTCGGAAAAAGGCGGAAAACCTTCGGCGAGCAAAAGTTGCTGAGCCATCGGCAAGGAGCAAGGAGCCGGGGAGCCGCACAGGTGCTCCCTCTTTCCAGGAGGCGGTTCAAGTGGCTGTGGATGTGTGGATGACGAGGATCCCTATTGTGTTGGAGGACAGACAGAAGGCAATTCGCTCCCAGGATTGGCGTTAATCTTGCAATTAATCGGGCTGGCTGGGCTGGAATGGGATAATGGGTAATGGCAGGGGGATTGGGCAACAAGGACTACGCCTGGCTTAGTTCTTGCCTTCTTGTTTAGCATTTTTACGCTCCATGTCCTCGTCCTTGCTTGGCAACTATTTTGTTTTCCCAAAAATCTCCTCAGCTGTTCAAGTGGATGGAAATCAAGGAAAATATTATTCTAACTGGCCAACTGTTGCTGTGCCACTCTGGGTTGGGAGGACTCTGATCCGCATCACACCTTTTACCGTTGGCCAGGAAAGGACTCTGAAGGGACTGAAAGGAATGCCGGGGAAAAGGTCAATGCTAATCCCATTCATAAGCCGGTTTTCGCACCTCTGCGATCGGCTTATTTACATTGCCACTTCTCGGGCGAGGAGGGGATTATCCTGGCACATCCTTGCGCATCCTGTCCTGTTTGTTCTCCAAATAATATAATTACAACTAAATTGAGGTGGCTGTCGATGTGCAGCTTGGCAGCTTGCAGTCTGCAGCCTCGCAGAGAGCCCACAATGCCGACAATGATCCCATTTAGAGGCGAGACAATACAGCGCTCCTCGCCAGGAATGTCCTGCGAGGTCCTGTCACCGCTCCTGACAACTGTTGTGTCAATATTTTGACAGAAGAATGCCAAAAAAAGAGTTCCTCTTTTCGCACAAAGCAGGAAGAGCCGAGCCGGAGTCCGAGGGAAGAAACTGAGAAGGACAACGATCGCGGATGAGTCAGAGGAGAAATATGCAGACAGGACAGGAGGTCCTGGAGGCCCTGGCTGCCAGGAAGTCTAAGCACACTGCGAGAATTTCGGGGATAGAGCCGTTTTCGCTTCAATGAGATGTATCTCGGGCAGATAGTACTCTTGCACTTAGGGACAATGGCAGGACACACACTCCTGCGCGCCGCTCGAGTGTCCTGGCACACACTCACTCTCAGCTGCTGCTCGAAAAGACGCTTTAAGCAGCAAACTAAAATAGAAATTAAGAGAAACGCCGCCCGGCATGAGTGACAAAAAATGAAAATAATAAACACAAACACAAAGTGCAACTCAGATGGCGGAAATGAAAAGAAATTGCATATACATAAGTATTTGTTGCACTTCTGGGAGTGTGTGTGCGAGTGTGAGAGTGTATGTGTGCTGTGTGCTGTGTGTGTGTAATGAAAAAGTACTTCATTAAAAATCAACAACAACAACGGCAGTCCAAGTGTGTGTTGATTTCCATATGGAAAACAAGAAAAATATTCTGAAACATAAGCACAAGTCGGGGCGAGGCGGGGAAGTGCAAGGCACACCTAAGTGGGTGGCTGGGTGGCTGGGAGGTGGTGGGCGCAGGGCGCTGGACCAACAGGGGCGTGGCAGCTTTGCATTGTCGCAGGAAATGAGTTGAGCCATAATGCAGGAGAAATGGAGAAAGCCCTAGACTGGGGCTCGGAATTGAAATTAAAAATGTGAAAATGAAAAAATGAATAAATATGCAAAGATTGCAAGGGGGAGAGAGGGTGCTGTGTGTGTGTGTGTGTGTGGTGGGGGAGTGGCAAGCATATAATTGCTACATTTCGTATTAAGCCACCTCCTACTCGCCACCACCCACCTAGCCCTCCACCTCCACCTCCACCTCCACCCTCCACTCGGCACTTCCGCCGCCGAAGCTGCTGGGCAAATGGTAACAATTGAAAACTTTCTTTGATCTCTCGCATGGAAATTAATTTCTTGCGCCTCTTTGTTGTTGTTTTGCAATTATTATTCCTATTATTTGCCGTTGAATGGCCTTAAAGTATGCAATGCGAGCGGCTTGGCCCCCTCCGTTAATGGAGGCTGCGAAATGAGCAGGATCGGAACACTCGATGGCGGCCAGAAAGCGATTACGATTCAGCATTGGATGTTAATAATATTCCAGGGAACAAATAAACAATGTGTGGCTATGGGAGATTACTCCCAGGGCTGTATAGATTACTCAGGACATCCAATGGACTTCAGTCTCAAAGGACTTTGGCCTAGTCTCTACTATTTGATACCCGGTACTTGTAGAAGTCTTCTCATCCTCATCCACTTGAATTATTTGCTGATAACCTGAAACTTTGGGTTACAATTCCGTAATAGTCTGTATCCTTGTGTGTATAGATCCTTAAGGACATCCAAAGGACTGTAAATATTTCAATTCTGACAATTAAAAACCTTAATCTCTAGTATGAGATCGCCGGTACTCTGAGAACCCTCTTCCGTCTGAGTTTTTTGCTGATTACTTGCCACTATTTTAGCATTCAGCTTCCCCTTCCGTAATAGTCATTATCCTTGGCGTCCTTCTTTGAGATTTTTCCTCTCAGTTGCATAATCAGACCATTGCATAATTTTCACATTCTGATTTCCACACACTGGCTGCGGAAAAATTGAGAGGAGGAGGGCCGTTCTCGTGGCGTGGCTTACATTAATTATAATTTGCAGACTGGGAGTGAATCGCAGCTTATAATTATGCAAAAGTCTGCAATGACACGCCCACCTATTCACCATCCCCCGTCCCCCCATCTACCCAGCCCCCTGCATATCCTTGCCAGCTGCAGTTTCCCCCAATCCTTGTGGCTTGCGAGAAATAATTGAAAATTTCGCAATTCTCACAAGTGGGAAACAGCTCCACCGCAATTAACCAGGCGGATAGCATGCATCTTGCCACGCCTACTCTGCCTGCTGCCTCCTGCCTCCTGCCACCCACCGCCCCCAAAAGTATTATAACGTCCTCGTTGCAGGGATATATATTTTTTCTCGTTCTGTGCGGACTTACGTGCGGATTTTTTCCACTTTTTGCCGCATTTTGTGGCGCCAACGCCCTGGCCTGAGGTGAAAAAAACATCCACCATCCAGCAGGCAGCAGGCAGCCCCATGTGTGGGTGTGATTATTATTATCCTGGATATTATGCGCAAATTGCAAACTTTCGCGGCACCAGAAAAAGTGGAGGGAGCCAGGACCTGGCCAAAAAAATGCCAAAAAGGAGGCCTAACAGGCAGTGGCTTCTATTTAGTTATTATGTCTAACATTTAATATCATCTTTGGGAGGAGACTATAGAACCATATCCAATAGACCCTTCTCTCAGTGCATCCAGATAGGCATTGTGTTTCGTAGGCTTCGGTTCAAGCCACAAATTGCTGCGGTTTCTGGCTGCATTTTCCATTGTTTCACAAAATGGCGTGGTTTAGGCCCCGAAGAGTGAGGCCCTGGGGAAGAGGGCTCCCTGACCCAGCCCGGCCCGGCCCGGCCAGTGGAAGCGAGAGCTATAGAGGGCGCTGCTCCCACACTCGCCCCTTGGATTTGCATAATTGTAATGAAAACCCGCACCCAGCCAGTCCTCTATGTGTGTGCTCCAAATCAGCCTCATCATTATCATTTTCCCAGCGTCGGCGGGGGGCGTGGCAGCCTCATTCCGCCCCAGAAAGTCTGGCGTGCCAGTCAACTGGAAATGGACATAGGATATATCTCCCAAGCCACGCTTCCGTGTCTCATTATGCGGTTGAGATTCAAGTTATTTTCCAGTCAGCTGTAGGTGTTTAAAAACCGATGCTGAGTTCTCTTTCAAGGCTTAAAGCCAGGGCCACAGCCACTGTCCCTCCCCCGCAGGTCCTTGGGGTCCTTCAGAGGCCAAATCCAATTCGGTTCGAAGTGGTAATCCCACTCTCCGTGCGTCGGGGAATCGCTTTGATTACAATTGCGTGAATATTTCCACAGAAAGCGGCAAACAAAAACGGGATCAGAAAAATAATAATCAGAATTCGTGCTGGAAATTGGGAATTGTTGGGTTCGGTGGGCAGGTTGATTGGAACGCCTCTGCTGGGTGGTTTTCGGTCTCTGTCCCCCCGGAACCTGCACTTTCCGGACCAGGACTGCACTTTCTGCAGTCTGCGTTTTGCTCCTCGAACTGCCTCGACTCCTTGGGTTTTGTTTACTTTTATTTCCGTGATTGCCAGATGGTGGAACAAAGGTCAGACTCTGGGCTAGTCCAGGAGCTATCTACAGTTCAGACTCCCACATCCTATCCAGGACCATCCCATCCTCACTCCCATCCCCATCCCCATCCCCAGAATTTGCGGATTATTTCGTTATTCGGATTCAATTTGCGGGCCTTTGGCTCGACTCTCGTGTATGCAAATGGCCCCTTGAATGGCTCATTAGCAGCGGGCCACCAGCCCCGCAGGACAAAGGACAAAGGACATTTGGAAACTCTTGCCAGGTCCGAGGGTCGCAGCTTGAAGGCTGAAAAATAATCAAATTTGCGTCATGTTGCTCCGCTTTTCGCTTTTTTCTGCACGCGACTCTGATTTGAAAATTAACAAATAAAAAGTGCCACCGAGAGAGAGGGGCATATGCCGCAGAAAGAGACAGAGACAGCGGTGTTGAGAGGGAGAATAATAAGTAATGATGGCAGCACCGGAAACGCCTGCAATTTGCCACAATTGAAAGTGGCTGCCCCTTCCCTTTGTTCCCGTTCCCGTTCCCGTTCCTGCTGCGTTCCGGGCTGCCATGTTTTCTCAGTGGGTTTGCGCTCCTCCTCGCCTCTTCAGTCCGAATATTATAATACTGCTGTACTCCCATTTTTGTGCGGCAGTGCGCCCCTTTTTTGGTTGGCTGCCAAGCACCACCATCGCCACCATCGAAAACATCAAACACCGAGCGTCTAATTGAAGTCATTCCCGCTGCTGCTACTTCCCTGTGCCACTGCCTCTGCCTCTGTGTGCCAGCCCCTTCCCAGTGCTTCCCACTTCCATGTCCACACCCATTCTTTACCCACTCCCCTGCCATGTTGGCTCGCCTGCTTTGCATAACTGAAGTCCCGCTCATGCAATTTGATTAACCCATAAACGAGACGCGGGACCTTCCATCATCATTAGCGATCTGTCGCCAGAGCCCTACACCGGGCCCTCTAGCAGCAGCTACTGGGTACTGGGGGGGGGGTTCTTCTGTTACACTTCGATTGAAATTCAAGAGCTGGAACTGCTGTAGTAGTCGCGGCCATTTTGGAATCACACCCCTTGCACCCTTATTTCGATTACTACTACTTCGCTTCTTTGTGCCTCACTTTTTTCCAACAGTTACTAATTTGTTTTGGCTTCGGATTTTTTGTCCGCTTATTTTCTAATTTACGGCTGCAACCACCACACCATAGCACACCACACTACATGAGAGCAGACCACCCCTAATCCCTCCTCCGGCTGGCCAACTACCGGAGGCAGCCCTCCTCCTGCCAGTCCCACTGTAGTGTTTGCCTTTCGGTCGCTCGAGTGTCTGTCCCATAAATTGGTTCGTCGTCATTGTCGAGCACACTCCTCGGCACTCAGCGCTCCGGCCACTTCGGTAGCGCTACATGGACTATGCCAGAACTATGGGTCTTACGGAGCACCGTATATAGCGAGCGTATGGCGGACGGACGCTCCGTCGAGTGTTCTCGGATGATAAATCATTTTCAGCACCTCGCCGGCGCGGCGATGATGGAGGAGTTTCGGCGAGCGGGGCTGGCCCTCAACTTGGTGCAGATAATCCCGGGGAGCGTGGGACGGGGGACGGGGGACGGGGCTGGGCTGGGCGGGTTAATCTGGGCCATTATCGTCGCCATCGTGTGTGTATGGGACGGGATTAGCGGCGGTAATTGGGATCTAAATTGGGGCATTATAGCACAGAAGCAAGAAATAGTTCCCAAAGAGAAGCTACAACCTCTTTGGAGTAAGACCCATTATTGCTAATTAATTGCTTGATTTGGCAAGGATTAGGGCTTTTCCAATCCCAGCCAGAAGTGAAAACTTTGAGCAATTAGAACCTGACGCCTGGGCGGGAGAGTTAGCCAGGACACCAACCCGCCGAAGGACTCTGATTGCCTTTCCGCAAAATTAGCCATAAACGGCGGCGGTGGCGCCCTCTGTGGGCACAAGCCCACAAAGCCAGAAGAGCCGGGCTGTCGGGCTGTCGTTAACCTTTCCGCCGTGGTTTTCCGATTATTCGGCGGACCCACTGGCAGAAATGGATTTTCTCACGTTGCCCAAGAGGCGAGACAAAGCCCGGAGCCGAAACAAACAATTAAATAATTGAAAATTAAACTCGAAATCGGCAACAATGGCCACAGCAGCAGCGGCAACGGCAATAAAATAACAATAACAATAATGAATAATAAATAATAAATAATAAATAATAGTAATGTGATAATAATGATTAAAAGTCACGGCTAATACAGAGTGCTCCCTCTAGTACGGTAAATGCGATTTACCAAAAGTAGTTGCTCTAACTTGGGGTTAGTGGGTTTCGGGGGAGAGCTTCGAGGACTAGACTCCAGAGTCCACTTCCAACTAGATCAAGTAGGGATTAAGCGTGGTTTTTGGGCTTAGTTGGACTGGTAATGTCTATAACTAACCTTTAGTTAGAGTATCTAATAGTCCACCTAACCATAAGCCCAACTCCCCCTTCCGTTTTTCGTCTGTCGATTTGGCTTTTGGGCCATTATCGCAGCTATTATGCTATTGTGGCGCAATTAAAGTTTCAACTAATCACACGGCAACAATTGTGTGACAATAATATTGTTGGGGCCACACTCCCCCGCCCCAGACCCCTTCAGGGGCAAAGACAACAAGACTTGTTCACTTGCGGTCGACAGCGAAACAACTTAATTACACAACAATACACTCTTCTCTGTGTCTGGCTCTGACTCTGACTCTGGGCTGGAGCTGAGGCTGAGGCTGTGGCTGTGGCTGCGGCTGTTTTATTTGTTATTATTTATGACCTGGCTTTGTCCCCTTTATGGAGACGACTATGGGCCTGTAGAGGCTATTTCGGCGGGCCATCACTCTCCAGGCTGGCAGCTGAAGCCCAGCTATTGCCCAAAAATAATCGAAAAACCGCGATGGGGCTGCCCACACACTCGCCGAGTAACTGAACTCTAATTGTTCATAATTAAGTTTGTCCGAATTGTGATTCGAGTCTCGAGACAATAATAGTTGAGTGAATAGAGCCCGACACTTAATTGACAGTCGAATCGATTTTTTGGGACTTCGTTTTCGGCTTTCGGCCCAGCTTTCGCACTTGAGTCATAATTGAATCATTCGGCGGGCCCTGAGGAAGCGGCTCCCGACAGGACACCCGGTATGCCTCCATTTAAAAGCACATACTGCGAGAACATACTCCATCGCCATCTACCTGGACAGTCGTCGGGGCTGTGTGTGAGAATCGCACGTCAAAATATTTGCAAAACAATGCACAAAGGTCCGAGCTTCTCGGAACTCGAAGGACATGCCTTCGAACCCTTCGAACGCGAAGGAAATTAACCCAAGCAGCCTGCCGAGACCGAACTTCGGGTATCCTAAACAGTAGCCAATGGAGGCCAGGTGGAATCCTGGAATTCGCTCGCAGCTCCACGCCAAACTATGGCACAATCGGATGAGGAGAAGGTATCCGGTTTCAGGACGCATTTCTGGCGGAGCAATCATCGGCGAAACTCAATATTTATTTTGACAGGCTCCCGGCGATTGTAATTGCGAGTTAATTAACAATCAGATTCCTGTAAAATAGTCCTGTTCGAATTCGCATTAACAACTAAGCACGGATCCCCGCATGAATCATCCATCGTCTATGTGCCCTGTGCCCCTGTGCCCCTCTCTTCTGTTCTGTTCTGCTCTGTGAACCTGTGTGCCCACAAAATATCGAATTACCGCTCCGGAATTCCAGCACTACGCACTATTCCCTCCGTCTCTATCGGCCCATTGTGCCCCTCTTGCTCGCCGCCGACGGGCCTACTGCTTGTGAGTTTCTGGCAGACTGCGTGGATCCGAAATCCAAACCCATTCCAACCCGATCCGATCGCTGGCTTTCCGTAATTGTGTGTTGGCATCTCTCGATGGCTTAATTGCCGCGTGGGCTTCCCTTCGGGGGGCGTGAGAAAAGCGATCTTGGCTTTCGAATTTTCTTCCGAACTCATAGGCCATAGGCTCTAGTCCTTCCTACAAGACTCTACTGGTGTGTGGATCGAGGAGTCATTCCAGTCCTTGCCGTCCTAGCTCGCAAAAGGATAAAAGTAGTCCCGCCGAACTCCCAACACAATGGCCCGCGGCCCAGGAGGCCCAGGCTCAGGCCCAGGCCCCTCGGAACAATAACCCACTTACTCCACTCAACCACTCACTACATGGGCCGCCGAAATCCGCCAGCTGCGCAGCAAGGACTCGCAAAGGGTCCTGTGTGCAGGCGAGAGTGTGTGTGGCTGCTAATTTACGCATTTTAATAGTACAAGTTTTTGGGGAAATTTTAATTAGACTGCTTTTTTTGGGGGCTCATTGTTAGCCGAGCCGACAAGTGTCACAGTGGCAGTGGCAGCAACAGCAGTGGCAGCAGCAGCAGCAGCAGCAACACGAGCAACATCTGCAGCAGCAACACTAGCAACAAACATTGCACGTCGCTCCTCGGCCCTGAGCCGCTCGCTTCTCTTTGTTTTTTTCGGCAATAAATTGGCGTCCTTCATTGAACGAGAGAGTCCGCGAGGAGTTGCAGGATCGAGCCCGCCCGCCACCCCCCGCCCTCTCACTCACACCAGGACGGGCCGCAAAATGGGTTCCGCATACACTGCCACTGCGGCACTAACACCATTGCACCTTCCGCCACCAATACACTGGCATCTGAAGGGAAACTGGAAGGCGAGTGGAAGACTGGAAGCCGCGCCGTGGGTTAGAGCAGCACGACTAGCTGTGCGCCGCTGCTCTCCTCTGGCTGGCATCGCTCATGCGCCATGTTGTCGCGCGGCGGGCGAGAAGTAGCGCCCTCCCGCTCCGATCCGAGCGAGTGAGCGGTGCAGGCGGTGCGACAGAGACCGCCCCGCAGCGATTTACCGTTGCCGGGCAGCGCAGTCGACGCTGGCTGAGCAGCCGACGGCGCTGCCACCGCTGCTGTTGCCGCTGTCGACGCTGCTGGTGCTGCGGCTGCGATTCCGATTGCGAAATGCTGCCTATTGCGATGATTTGAGGTCCTCCGTTTGCCGTTTACCGTTTGTTAGCTGACTGCTTCTTCCTGGCCAAAATCCAACCACCGGCAACTGAAGCAATAGCAGCAGCAACAACAACAGCAGCAGCAACAACAGCAAGAGCAAGAGCAACACGCAACAGCAACAGCAGCAATCGTTGCTGCGACGACAAAACTCCTGGTGCACATTATTTCTGGCAACAGTTTAACGTGGAAATTATTGCGAATTTGTTGTGTTGTTGCGCGTGTCATTCAGGGGCGAGAAATAAAAACAAAAGACTTGCCCGCGACAGTGCAACTTTGCGGCAGCAACTTGCAACCTGTCGGGATTTCAGTCTTCATTTTTTTTTGGTTAGTGATGGGTGGTTTCTGCGAGGGGCCTTTTGCGAAGACAATGTCCAATTAGCGTCGACACCAGCAACTTGCAACCTGCAATCTGCAATCTGCAATCTGCAACTTGCAACTAGCAACAAGTATTGCAACAGGAAAGTCACAAGAAGCCAGTGTTGAGCGAAAATGCCGCAGAGATCGCCGTTTGCCATTCAGGAGCTTCTGGGCCTGGCGGTGGCAGCTGCCACAACGGCCTCGACCGGTGCAGCAGCGGCAGCAGCAACACCTGAAACAGCAACCGATCTGACAACAACCACTGCAACAGCAACAGCAACAGCAACAGCAACACCGGCAACTGTTGCAGCAACAGCAGCAGCAAAAGAGCGCCAAACTCCGACTCCGCCAGCGACAAAAACCACAACAGCAAGTGCAGAAGTTGCAGGTCCAGCACCAGCAGCAACAACTGCCACAGAGGCAGCAGCAACTAGTGCAGTGGCAGCAACATCGTACAGTGGCGGGGCAGTGGATGCGTTGATGGAGCCTCAGCAGGGGCAGCCACAGGGGCAGCCGCACCACCAACAGCAGCACCACCACTACAGGGAGCACCACCAAATGACGATGGCCGCGGCCTCCCGAATGGCTTACTTCAACGCCCACGCGGCGGTGGCGGCCGCCTTCATGCCCCACCAGCTGGCGGCTGCCGCGGCCGTGCACCACCACCAGCAGCACCAGCACCAGCACCACCACCCGCACCAGCACCCGCACCCGCATCCGCACTCGCATCCGCACTCGCATCCGCACCACCCCGCCCACCATCCCCACCCGGGAGCCATGGCAGCCGCTGTGGGGCCGCCGCCGCCGCCGCTGCAGCACCACCACCCCAACCACCCGCACCACCCGCTGCTACACGCCCAGGGTAAGCTGAGGGGAGGATCTGGTTATTATTTTTATTATTTAAGATTAAGACTCCTTAGTGGTTTCCCTTTTTTTATAATTTCCCCCCAAAAATAGCCTAGTTTGTAGATATTTTTCGCTGTGCACTCCGGCCTGCCACAATTACAATGACAATCAAAGTTTAAACGCAATTAGCATTCGCAACTGGTTTTGTCACCTGCCACACAACCTGACACACACACACACACACACACACAACAAACACACACTCCCTCCCACACACCGAACCGAACCGAGCAGAGGCACAGTGGGGCAGGGAGAGCCGCTTAGTTGGCATAAAAAAGAAATTAATCAACGGGCCAGTGTCCGGGCCGAGCAGCTCTGGTCGCCCCGGCATGCCCCTCCAAAGTGGCAGCACCACCCCCACCCCCTCCAGCTGGCCCCACTCAAGCTGAGCTGCTAATTGCAATACCAATTGCTCCGAGTCGGGCTGCAGTTTCCAACTCGCCAGGTGTGTGTGTGGAGCGGAGTGGGGCGCCACAGTGGTTGCAGTGTCTCGATTATCGGCTAGAATACAAACTTATTTAGGGGCTAACTTATTTAAAATGTGAAATAATAAAGTTACTTATCTTTTCCAGAACCTTGTGTACTTTTTATTTAAAGCCTTAAGTTCCCATTTATTTTCGAATCACGGCCACTGTGGCTTGCCTCGCCGATCGGCAATCGGCAGAAGGCAATGACACACACGCACACTCGAAGAAAAACATCGTTAAGTATTCGAGCTCATTTGCAAGTATCCCACAGCCCCATCCCCATCCCCATCCCCAGCTCCAAGCACATCCACTTCCAAATCCAAAATCCACATCAGCATTCAACATCCAGCAAGTGGCACTATCATCCCAAGTCGAGCGATGACAGCAGGGCTTTGGAAAAAAGCGAAAAATAATAAAAGCAGATACACTTTGAGAAAAACTAGGTGATTGGAGGGTTAGGGGCTTAAGGTCTTATGGAGAGAGGTTGTGGGACAGAGAGTGGGTAGAGTATCTATCACATACCTTTTTGTTTTTTGAAAACCCCATTTTTTGAAGACTTTTTTGAAAAGTGAAGACTCGCGGATTATCTTGCCGCTTCGAGTGGCAGCTGTTATTATTGTTATTATTATTTTAATTAGCGTTGAAATGTCATCGTCATCTCCGATCTCCGATCCCCGATCTGACTCACTGTGCCAATTCGCGCCGCACTTGGCTGGTCTTTGTGCTTTGGATTTGATTTTTTGGTTTCCGGACCCTGGCTTTCCTTCCGCTCCACGGCGGACTCTGCTCCGCTTTAATTATAATACTTTTTCCGTTTATTTATTCCAACACAAACAGAGTCTAATACTTGTGAGAACAATGTGGTAGATACCTTATCTACAGGGCTTATGGGCTTGTATCTTTATTATAAAATGGTATATCTTTATTTCTAGAACTTGAAGATAGCTCCCTTCCTATCCCATCTAGCACTAACTCGGAAACACTATACTCTCTACTGTAGAGTGCTCAGAGTACTCCTCCCCTCCAGTACTGATACCTCTACGTATTTAGTTTTGTTATTATTGTGGCTTGCTTTTTTGCTGCCCGGCGTTTCCCCGCGTCATCCTATTTAATTTTGCATATTGTCGAGCGTGGTGCTCTGTAAACACCATATATGTGAGAACAGCCGACAAATTTGGGACTTTGGGACTGTTGTTGACTTTTTACCCACTCGCCCTCCTCAGTCGAAAAAGCTCAGTCTGCGACCGGATTCTCGGCTCAGTCCAGTGGAACCACCCAGCTGCCCCCTTCCGGCTTCCGCCTCCCAGTGGCGCCTCCCATTAAGTGCCTTTGATCTTTTACCAAAGAAACCCAAATCGGAAAATTGGTTAGCCAAACAACGGGCCGAATAATAGAAGACCCCCTCCAAACCCCGCCAAATTCCACGAGGCAAAAAGTGAAAAACGATTTTTCTTCGCTGCCAGCAGGAACATTTAATTGACAATTTTCACTTTAGCCGCCTCGCTTTGTTGTGACAGGCGTTCTGATGTGTTTGCACACTCCGCCCATCGCCCATCGCCCATCGTCCCACTGCCCCATCTACTGCCCACCACCCAGTGCTATTTAAGTGTCTGCGGATTGGATTTGTTATTGCAAGTCGATAGCCGAAAGAGAACAAAGGCTCTGCTCGCTGTGGCAAATTACTTGCGCCTCAGAAATTAACCATTTAGAATTATTCGGATTTCGGATGTCGGGGCGCCGCGGAAATTGTCAAGGGCATGGTCCATGGAGGTGGGAGGAGAATCTCTGAAGAAGTGGAGGTCTTGAAGAAAATGTTTGGGGAAGGAAAACGAATTATTTACAAGATGTATGGATATCCGGTACTCGTAACTTCTCTATCTTAAAAATACTACCAACATTTCCTATAACACCATAATATCTCATAGTATCTCCCGGTGATTAAGCTCTTTAGTCTAATCTATCTAATAATAGCTTTGAATCTTTGAATAAGTTTAGATGCTGAAGATATAGTTCTACCCCTTGTCCTAGTACTCATACCCGGTACTCATAAATACTTCATAGTATGAATATACCATAATATACCATAATTTCTCATAATATAGAGTCCAAGTCATCCATCTCTAGTATCTGTAACGCATAGAAGCCCTCTAGAGGAGATGCTATGAGAAGTATTCAAAGATGTGTGATATCCGGTACTCATAACATCTCACAACTATATTCATAATATATATAGTCTAAGTAATCAGTCACTTATATATCTAACATCTATAAAGCAAGCCCTCTAGAGGAGATACTATGCCTTAGCTTCAATCCAGAACCATTCCTAGCAGGGTTACCTCTAGTTAGGCCCCATCTACCTTTATCCCCACAGTATCCCTATCCCTATCCCTATCAGTAGGCACAGTTTTGGAGGCGAGAAGGCGGGAAGTGTGTTGCATTTTGCTGCTAATTGCTGCTTGTCAGCGACCTCTCTAGTTGCCTCACATTCTGAGGCCTGTATCACCGGCCTTTGATATTCGAGACGCTCTGCTAATAGCCTGCCCTAGCCGGAAGGCGGCCCAGAGTGCGTTCGGGGCTGATAAAAATATTCTTAATTGTAGTTCGGCTCGGACAGTGTGTGCGGTCTGTCGCTTGACTTTGCTTTGATTTCGCGTTGACGTAAATTGGAAAAGAGGCGGAGGGAGGGGCTAGGCGGGAAAGTGTCGGCAGGCGACCTCCCTTGAGTGAGCCTCCCACCTCCCACTCGCAACAAGGCAACACGGCAGGCTGGCACTTTCGGCGGCCTCTCAACCCCTCACCCCATTGCCAGAGGTGTGAAAATTTCCGACGTCAGCCTGGCTCGAGTGCAGTTATTGTTTCAGTTGGTGTTTGGTGTTGTTGTGGTCCCTGCACTTTGGCCCCCACTTTCGGAAACCACCCAGTCCTCCCCAGTCCACTCTCCCGTTTTTGGCACTTTGTCACACTTTTTCGCTTTGATTTTTTGCGAATTTAAAAGTCAATTAAAGCAACTTGACGGGCGAAGTGCCGAGTGCCACTCAAGGGGTTAATTTGTCCGTGCGAGTGTGAGTGTGGCTGGGGGTGTAGGGGTGCCTGGGTGTGGGTTGGAGTGTCAGAGGACCTTGCAGGGTAAAGGATCAGGCGGAATTAGCCGCTATTTAGTACGGGGAATGGATCAATTCCAAGCTACCTCCTAACCAACCACTCCAGTTACTCATTTCCGAACTAAACTACAAGCCAGGTCTCTATGAGCCAACTATAAGCCAGATTTGTGCCAGTCACATGGCAATCAGAGCCGGGCAATTCGTGGCCCGAAAGCCCGCCTCACTGGCACTACTGCACAGGGGCGTTGTTCCGTGATACGGAATAGCCCCCTTCCAACCCCAAAGGGGGCCTGCTGGGCGAGACCCCCCTGCCGGAGCAGCAGAGCCCCCGGGCGCTACAATAAAAATGAGATACAGTGCGCTGCGCTAATTTTATAACGCAAATAAACACGATTTGGCACTTGAGTTTCCTCGGCGGCTGCTTTGCTTCTTCAGCGGCTCGAAAGTGGGATTTCGGATCTCGGATTTGGAATTTTTTACGGACATGATGTCTCTGGGTATTTCTGTACCATTTCTGGCGATCGGGCGACCAGTGGCTTTCTCTGTCCGACGGCAGCAACACTAACAATCAACAACTCTGCTAATTATGCACGGCACGGCCATCTATCTGGCTATTTGGAGTGGCTACTCAGCAGTTTTGGGCTTTTTGGCCGAAAACTGTTTCGATTGTGGGCAGAGTACATATACGATTCACCGGCTGGTAGTCAGTTAGTTGGGCTTATTTGGGGGCTGTCAGCGCGGTGATCTGATCGGATCTGAGTTAGCGGGTCAAGCGAGAGCGTTAACCCTAGGAATTAGTTGGTAATAGCTGGTAGTCCCTCCGTCCGCCTGGTCGCTCTGGAAAAAGCACACTCTCTGGTGTACTTTTTAATTAATTCACTTGATTTTCACTCACGAACCTCGAGCACTTTTGGCGACTGAAGCGGCTACTTTGCACGACTTGGAGCGGTCTGGAGTCTGGGGTCTGGGGTCTGGGGTCTGGGGGCTCTCTGGGTGGTCAGTTTTCCCCTTTCAGTACCGCCTCGGATACGACATTCCAGCGATCCCAGTTCGCCGAAAGTCCCGCCACGAAAAGCAGCCTCCAGCTCCAGCTCCAGCTCCAGCTCCGAGCTGCCTCGACCCATATCAGCCATTGTCGAGCGTTAATCAGTTTATAAATACTTCGTCACTTGCAGTTTCCCCTATTTAGTGCCCGATTTTTTTCGCTGGCAGCTCTTTAGAGAATTTCGCGCACTATATGGATTGGATATCAAGTTTCTGTGGCAATTGGAATTCCCGGTAAACACACACAAGCTAATAAATGCGGTTTGATTGTCGACAAAAGATCACTGAGAGAAAGGGGGTTGTTAATAAACATTTTTAAATATTAATTTAATACTATGTACTCCATAGAGATGACCTTATTAGTCTACTCTCTACTCTATTGTTTTAGTAATTGGTTTAATATTATAGTCTATTATCACAATTATTTTCTGGCTCTGCATCAACCTCGAAATCATCATCATTGTTGGCATATGTCGGGGCTCTCATTGTACTTCTCGATATGCGTCAGCGTAAAACAATTGAGGGAAATGCCAGGCCCGGTCCCAGTCCAAGTCCAAGTCCCAGTCGCAGTCGCAGTCGCAGTTCCTCGTCCAGAGAGAAACCCCTTGCCGCCTGACCCCTAACCCGCCCCTCAAAACGACCTCAAAACAAAGCCACTGCCGAACCAGAGCGGAGTGCAAATCCAAAAACACAAAACCAAAAACACAAAAACCAAACACAGAACGAGACGACGAGCGCCTTGAAACAATGAAACATCGACCAGAAATTAGCGCGGTTGTCTGTCAAATTTGATTTTGCTTTGATATGTCACTCCCTTTTCCAGGGGCTCCGGCTGAAGGGGGGCTAGGGGCGCCTCTGGGGGCAGGGTAGAGGCTGTGGGTCCGACTGCAAGGAGAGCTTGTCTCGACTTCGACATCGAGGTCGCCGATTTGCATTTCTGAGTGGCTGGGCTGGCATACAGTCGATGCACTGCGAGAATGGGCCAGAGCTCATGATGCCACAGAGCTAGTAGTCATAGCTAGGCTTCCAGCTATAGAGTTCTTCTGAAACTCTCCAGAAATATGTATCATACCCCCTAGATACATTGTAGAGTAATTTCTCCTTGTGTACGAACTTGAGATCCGACATGGGCATGCCTGGTTCTCTATTTGGGCGGCTCTATAAAGGGAAGGGGAAGGTTCATTTGGAGGCCCTGGCCCGGCTAATAAGTATTCTCAGGGCCCTGAAATGAAATGCAACGATGGGCTGTGGGGACGACTGTTGTCATCATCATGATTAATACTGGCCAACTGGCGAATAAGTAATTTAATAGTTAACCTAGTCCTTTAAACACACTCCGAAACAGCAACAATAAAAGGATTTAATTAATCGAATAAACTGTTTTAATTTCCAGGATTTCCGCAGCTGAAGAACTTCGCCGCAGGATCCGGAACTTGTCTGCCGGGTGAGTAATTGTGTCTCCCTCCCATGCCGTCCAAATTGAACTCCGCCTAAAGGTAGACCAAGGATCCAGGTCCTTGCGAGTGCAATCCTTTTTGCGAAAAAGTTTAAAAGCTCGGCATGCCCGAGAGAGGGCGGCATTGTGGCGATTGCCGTCTCACTCTAACCTAATTAATGGACATTCCAGGGCTTCATTTCGCAGGTCCTGCCGGTCCTGCTGGTCCTGTAGGTCCTGGGCGTGGCGCGAAAGGGTTCGCCTGCGTAAATTTCACATGTCGCGCCCATAAATTCTCCAAATTGCTAATAAAATAAACAATTTAGCTAACGAAAAAACCCACACACACACATGCAGGAGGCAGGAGCCAGGAGGCAGGAGCAGGACCCCCAAAAAAGGATAACAGACACACTAACACACAGAGAGACAAAAGCCAAATAATGAAATTTTCATTTTCATTTTCATTTTGTTGCATTCGTAACGGGCAATAAATATTTCCAACATACGCTTTTATACGCAATTTGCACGCGCATACATCTCTCCTCACATGTCCTGGCACTCACACACACTCTCTCTCTCTGGTATGCTCTTTAATCCTTTCGACACACACCAACACACCAACACACTAACACACATGCTCCGAGGCCAGAAACAAAGGCGTGCGAAATGCGAGGCTCACACATAAAGTTTTCTAATAAGAAGCGCTCTGGAAACTGGTTCGAGGCGGTGGCTCTGGAAGGGCTGGGCCGGAGTGCTGGTGCTGGTGCTGAAGCGCCAATAAATTGAAATGTTTCTGGAGGGGAGCACCTGAATCAATCGAGTATCTGAGAAACTGCTTAGAAATGGCACGAAACATCAGCTTAATTATGAGGCAACTTAACCTCTCACTAGACTTCTAGTTGGAAAGGGATACTGGTGGAAGGACTCCCTTGACTTGCCACAAATAACAATAAATAATAACAATTGCTTCCCTTCCGAGTCATTAGACTTCTCCCTAGTCATTGTACGACTAGGTACAAGAGGATACAAGGAATAACTGCCCCGATTAAGACCGATAATCCCTAATCCCGTGGCCGATTCCCCAGACAGGCAGGCTGTTGCTTAACCCTTTGGCGCCCCTGTTCCTGTTCCTCAATTGCGATTGGTTTCGCCTCACACATGTGTGTTTTGTGTGTGCTGGGTGTGGGCTCTCCTGTCCTCGGCTTCTTTTTTATTGTCTGGCGTGTTTTTCAATTAAGCCAGCAAGTGTTCTGCGCCAAAAGGGGTGGCATTCGGCATGGCCGGCAAATAAAACTTAGACACGCTCTGGATGGCAAAAGGGGTAGGGCTGTGCTGGCTGGCTGGGCTGGCTGGCTCGGCAAATGCCAATTAAAATCTTGGCCATGACAAGTGCATCACGATGCACATTCCCCCGCTCAACACCCACCACCCACCCACTCTTCCGGCCATTCAAGGCAAATTGCCTTACTTGTCAGTCTCGGGACTCCTCCGACTTCTCGCCGTCTTGGCCTTTGTTGAATCTTGTCTTGCAATCCGCTTGCAGCAAATGGCTCAAAAGTGGCTCCCCCTATAGACCTCCCTCCTCCGCAGCGAGGCTCTTCATCTAATGTTGAGGCTCTCTAGCCCGCCAGTTCTCCGGTTCTCCGGGTCTCCGGTTCTCGGGAAGAATGCTGCCGTCGAGTGGCTGTGGAAGACTCTTTCCCTTTCAAGCAGGGCACTTCGCCCATAAGAACAGAATGGAAAGAATGCGCGGCCAAGTGGCAAGTGGCCGAGTTCGTGTTGCCCGACCCGGCCGGAGATTAGAGTCTCTTCAGCAGCAGCCTCAGAGCAACATGCAACATGCCACATGCAACATACAACAAAGGGCGTAAAGAGGCAATTAAGAAGATGCTTCGAAGGAGTACTCATTAGATAAGTAATATATAACTTTAAAGAGATAGACTATAGTATACAGGATATAGAGATGATCAAGAAACTTTAGTCCTGTATCTCTAAGGGACTATGTATCTCCTCTCTGTATCCTAGTTATGTCCTTCATTGCTCCTTCTGGAGATTCCTCCCAAAAAGCACACACTTTCGAGCCCATGTGCTGGCAAAAAAGTGAAAGAGCAAAGAGTTTAGTGCCACTATGGAGGTTGTAGTTGCCACAGTTGTTGTTGCCACAGTTGTTATTGTTGTTATTGTTGTTGTAGTTAGTATTGTTGTTGTTGCCGGCAGTGCTTTTGGCGCAAAACGCTTTGCACTTAAAGTTCGTTGAGTTCGCTTGGGTCGGTGAAGCGGAAAGGTGGCTCGAAGTGGGCCCAAAAGCGAGTGCCAGCGGAGAGGGCCAGGAAGGGGTAAGTGTCGCCAACTCTGGCCATTTTCCAGCCAAATCTAGCGGGTAATCTTGCCTATACTAGCAAGCTAAAGAGAAAGCCAGAAGACTATTTAAAAGTGTCTTCAATTTCTTTTCTTTTATAGTAGAGCTTGTCATAAGAGGCTATCTTCTAGAGGATAGATCCAAGATAGATCCAAGATAGCTCCAAGATAGAGCCTATAGTACTACAGTATAACTATTCTATATATAGCAGATTATATAACCATCTCTAGACCTCTAGAAAGCCCTTACCCGCCAGCACTGACTGCGTTAGTGGCAACAGCAATCACGTTAACCAACTTTGTCACAAAGCTGGCTAAAATGCTGGCGCCCACAGGGGCACTCCACCTGGTGGCTGGTAACAATGGCTGCCAGAGGAAGAGCCTGGCAGGAAGATGAGGAGGAGGAGGAAGAAGAAGAAGACCAAGTCACACGACAAGCAAGGAATCTAATTAACAATTTTCCATTGAGTGCGCAAATTACGACGAACAGGAGCAGAGCAGGCGAGCGGAGGAGGTGGTATCCTTGCAAAGGGTTAGGCTATCCGGGCCCCAAAAACGATGGCCGAAAGAGACAGCCCGAGGGTGGGGCGAAAGAGACAGACAGTAGCTGGGGAGGAAGAGAGAGAGATGGATGGATGGAGATGGAGATGGAGAGAAAGAGGGAGCTAGACAGACAGGAGCAATTAGACGGGAACAAATGCCGGACAAGAGCTGGTTCCTGGCTCCAGTTGGGCTTAAAATTCAAAATTCTTAATGAAACATAACTCTTTAAGGATAAGGGACTATTTTGAAGGATTCCGAAGGAGGGAGAACCTGCGGCAGGTGCGTCGGAAAGCAGTTAATTGGAGCATTTACTGGACCACTCGCATCTCGCATGATTTTTTGCGTTTGTGGCTTCCGTTTGATTCCTCAAGCAAATAATTCAATTTCGTTTCTAATTAGTACGGAAAGAGCACACACATGCGACAAAAATCCCAATCCCCTGTAGCATGCCCCCCCACACACTCTCACACACACACACACTAGCTCAGAAACGCAGCCACTTTGGGTGCTAATGCAAATTGCGAAATTGCGAAATGCCCCTCGAATGGCGTTGGCGCTGACGTCGACTGAGACGGAGGCGGAGGCGGAGGCGCTGGCAGAGAAGCTGCGACGCCGGGTGACAGCCACTTTATTAGCGTATTTTGCCATGCAACTGTTTATGCAGCACACACACACTGCCACAGTGGCGCACATACACACACACACACGCAGCCCACTAACACTCGGGCGAGGAATTAGTCATTTTGTTGGTTACTTGATGCATGGCAGGCAGGGGGGGTGACAGGCAGGAGGGGGTGGCTGACAGGGGGCAGCAGGCAGCGCGGGAAAAGCGCTGTGGCGGAAAAGCTATGTGAGGAGCCAACCAAAATGGCGCAAAGCTCACAAAACGAACAAGTCAAGATGGTTTTGCTGAAAAGGCGGGAAAATGGGGTAGACAAGGATCAAGGGGCAGGGAGCAGGGAGCAGGGAGCCAGGAGCCGGCAAGGAGAGTGGCGGGGAGGCAGGAGCGACAACATTTTTTATGCGCTTTTGAGCAAATTAGATTTCCTAATTAAATTTTCTAGTGAAATGCGCATAAATTTCATAAAATTCACTCGCCAGGACTCTGGAGAGAGAGAGAGAGGGGAGGCAGAGACGCCAGGACGCCTTTGTCCTGGAGGCGAGTGAGCGAGACAGCAGCTGGCCGGAGGGGGCGGGCTGTCGCCTTTCATTTTGCTGCCACATTTTTTGTCCTCGTCCTGGCATCGTCCTGGCTTCGTTCTTCGTCCTTCGTCCTCCGGCGTCTGCTTAAAGTAATTAACTAAGAAAATTTTAATTGCTAATATGTTGTAATGCATGTGCCAGTCCATGTCCTTGTGTGTGTCTGTGTGGGTGAGCGTGTTGGCATCCTGCGATCCTAATGGCAAAACTTTCAATAAAGCATGTCCTACGATCCCAGTGAGTGTGCGAGTGTGTGTGTGAGCTCATTAAAAGTGTGAACAAGAAATTTTATGTTGCCTACTTTTGTGAGCTGCGGAGGGAATCAGTTAATTCCCTCTGTATCCTTCACTGTGTTGGTCCTTTTTCGACTGAGAGCCAAACTGAGAGCCAAATTGGGAAAATATTGGGAGAACAATATCCGAGAAACTCAAGCCATTGAAAATCAAGTGGCGGAATTAATTAAGGACCGATCGCCGACTGAAATGCACACCCAGCAACTGCGCCCGAAAAACGATTTTTAATTCAAATATAGAATGCACTCTCTGCCTCCGCTTCTTTTGTTCTGCTGGCGATTTTATTTTGGTTCCTGGTCCTGGCCAGGTAATTCAAGATGCAATTTTCGGCCCTCATTACACACGCATTTCCACTTGCATATTTTGTGGAAATGCCAGCGAAAATAGCGACTCTGGGAACGGGAATGGGAATTTGAAATTCACTTGAACGGTTCTCCCCTCTGCCCGGCTTCGTCTGCTTCGATTTTCGTATCGAATTTCAGCGCGAATCGCTGCCAGCCTTCCTGCCCGCCAACCCGCCAGCCCGCCTGCCTGGATGTGGTTTTCAGTTTTTCTGCATTTCGGTCTGCTGGCTTTCCTCCATACTTTCCCAGTACTGGCATTGAGTGGCCCAGACCACTCGATCACCAAACTGTTGGCTCTTTTCTGTTTTCCGGGTGCTTCAGCCTCAGCGCTCTAGCCAAAAAGCCTCACTCGTCAATTGCAATTGCCGATCCCCCAATACGCTAAGTGGCGATTTGGCCGGATGAGTGGCTTCTTCTCCGCCGATCCGACGACTCATCTTCGCCCAAATCCTCCGCAAATCGGCACTCTGCCGTCTCCAGTCTCTTAACAGTTTCTCCAGCAGTGTAAATACCGCAGGAGAGATACTCAGATACTCGACTCGCGAAGGGACTCGAAAATCGCGCCTGTCAACGCAGCTACCGCCGCCTGTCAGCTCCTTCCTCCTCCGATTTCCTCTCGGATCTGGGATCTGGGATCTCGGCTCTCGGAGCTCGGATCCGTTCCCTATCCCCTTCGCGTGAGTACTCCTTCGACGCTTTCACTTTTCCCCGCCTGTCAAGTGCGGGTTTCCTTGGAACAAAAGATGATGTGTGACAACCCCAGGACTGTGAAAAAACAAAGGGACGAGTGGGCCGGGGGCTGCCAACAGCCCCGTTCGAAGCAAATTGGAAACTAGATACAATTATTAAATGTTTAAAATAACAAACCGCCGAAACCACTTCAAGTCGCGCTTCAGCGCCATGTGGTTTTCTCGGCGGAGCCACAAACCTGGGATGGGGGTTCCGGCAGCGGGCCGTGGGAGTCTCGTCAACTAATTTGACAAGAATATCGAACGCGGGCCAAGTGGCATCCACTCGGGAGGAGCGGCGAAAAATATGAAAAAAAAATTCGATGCTGAGATTTTAAAGCGAAATAATAGAGAATCTTTCCAGGATTCCAAAATGGTATCCCTTTTAAGGATCGGATAAATATTTCACAAGATATGGCCTTCGCAAGGGGCCATATTTGCGTTTCGGGGACCTTTCTCGATTTTCAAGGGGGTCGGAAATTTTTGAAAAAAATCTAAAAAAAAATGGTTCTCCAGATTTTAATGCAGATTTATAGATAATCTTTCCAGGATTCCAAAATGGGATCCCTTTTAAGGATCGGATAAATATTTCCCAAGATATGGCCTTCGCAAGGGGCCATATTTGCATTTCGGGGACCTTCCTCGATTTTCAAGGGGGTCCACCGGAAATTTTTGAAAAAAATCTAAAAAAAATTCGACCTCCAGATTTTGATGCAGATTTATAGAGAATCTTTCCAGGATTCCAAAATGGGATCCCTTTTAAGGATCGGATAAATATTTCCCAAGATATAGCCTTCGCAAGGGGCCATATTTGCATTTCGGGGACCTTCCTCGATTTTCAAGGGGGTCCATCGGAAATTTTTGAAAAAAATCTAAAAATAAATGGTTCTCCAGATTTTAATGCAGATTTATAGATAATCTTTCCAGGATTCCAAAATGGTATCCCTTTTAAGGATCGGATAAATATTTCTCAAGATATAGCTATCTAAATAGGCCATTTACATACTTTATCACTTTTTAACAAATATTTTTTGTGTTTGAATTTTAAAAACAGGATCTCTGGCACCCAAGGACTTTGGCATCGAGGCTCTGAACGGCTTCGGGGTCGGGCCGAACAGCAAGAAGAAGAAAAAGAAGCGGCGGCACAGCCGCACGATCTTCACCAGCTACCAGCTCGAGAAACTGGAGGAGGCCTTCAAGGAGGCCCACTACCCCGACGTGTACGCCCGCGAGATGCTGTCCCTGAAGACGGAGCTGCCGGAGGACCGCATACAGGTGAGTGAGTCAGAGGCTCTGTAGAGAGTGGAGAGTGGAGAGTGGAAACCCGATAGCCCGCCATTGTCCTTGATGAATTAACGAACTAATTACACATCCGCCGCGGAGGTGTCTGCTGTTGGCAAAACAAAAACTCGGCCAGGAATTTGCATTTCCTCGGTCCTTTTGTCTCCTGGCAGGAACCTTGTTTGGATGTCTCTGCTCTGATTCTTCACACCTTGCTGATGGGCTGAGTCCTTGCAGTCCATGCAGGCTCCTGTGGCAGGAGTGCTGCGTGCAGAACCGAAGCCTAGTGCTTTAAATTAAATTGCCAATGACATGTCCTGGCGCTGCGAACAACGCAGAATCCGGAAATCATTTAACGTCCTGCCGTCCTGCTGGGCCGTGGGGCGTGGGGCGTGGGGCGTGGGGCAGCCAGGCCTAGAGCCAAGAGTCTAACGCAGGCGAAAAAACGCAGAAAATTTCAGCTACGTTTGCGAATTTATAATTAAGCATTTTAATGGCCGTTATTGTTCTAAGTCCTGGCTGGCCCCGCCGCTGGGTGTGAGTGAGAGCGGCAGTGTCCTGCGAGTGTGTGTGTGTGTGTGAAGCAAATTGCCACCCTTAACGGGCCGAGGCCCGAAGACCTACCTCCTGCCCACCCTCCGGCCCGCTTGCGTGTGTTTGATTAGCAGAAAAAAAAGCGAAAAAGCGAAAAAGCAGCCCAGAAAATGCGCAAAATGTGAGTAATTATGGCGCGATTCCTTGCCAGAGTCCTTGCCTCCTCTGCCCGCGAATCGAGTGCGCCACTCACTCGTTAATTCATTCACTCACACACTCACTCGCTCAGTGCCCCAGCCGATAAGCCGATTCCTGGCTCTCGAGTGCTAATGGTAGGCCCTGCCTCAAGTATCTGGGCACTCACTCACTCCAGCTCCTGCGGCAGGATGTAATCGAAGGACTTTCTGAACTTCAAATCAATAATCAGAGGCAGTATTTCTGTCTCAGCTCTGTTTCTATGTATATCATATATCATAACCCCAAGAATCAGTATTATTTTTGCATTATCCTGCGTCCTTGCTAATCAGAGCATATCGCTCCCTGGCAATTAACCCACTGAGGCCAGCTTAACCCCACCGACTATCCCGTTTCAACTGGCATTCCGAGAAGCACTGGCATTCTGCACTCCGTAGTTCGAATTGGATTTCGAGTGTGTAAAATTTTCCAATTATAGACTTTGGAGTGCCCCACGCACACTCTCACACAGGCCACACACACATGCATAGGAGTGTGGGTGTGGCATGAAGGAGCTTCGGCCTTAGATGGCTCGAAATTGCTTGGGGGCACATGGAGCGTTGCTAAAAGCGAGTCCAATTAGTAGCATTACTACTAACACTTCAATTCTGGCCACTGCCACTGCCACCGCCACCGCCACGCCCCATCCTCTTGCCCTCCTTTTCTGTCTTTTTCCAACTTGGCAATAACGGCAATAGCCATCGCAGGACAACAAAAACAAGGACCCAGCCCGCCGAAGGATAGCTGAAGTGAAGCAATGGCGCCAAAGTACGGCCATTTTGTGTGTCAGCTAGTTGGGGTCAGAGGGAGGGGGACATTGGGCAGAGGCGGGAGAGGTCCTGGAGGAGGATATACCATCTTAGTTATATGTCCGTTAGTTTAAGTGAGTGAGTGAGTGAGAGGCAAGGGCGTAAATTTGCATTTAACGTTGTTTGCGGTGCCCCCGAAATGGAGTCTCTCCCTCTCCCTCCCGCCCTCTCTCCCCCTCTACCCCTTTCTTTCTATGTGTGTTAGTGTGTGTGAGCTCAACAGTTAGACGACCACAGAATACAGGGGATAGACCGACCCAACCGCAAAACGATGCACAAGGATCCCAGGATCCCCACTAATACAACCAAGCACACGCACTTGGGTAGATTATGGCATATCCTTGCTACTTTATAGAGGATATAGAGTCTGTTCTTACTTATAAAATTAATATTTAATACAAAATTAGTTCATTATGATTAAAAATTGAAACATATTTACGTTTTCTTACGTTAAGGCTCTTCTAGCAGCAGACTATCTTTTAATATCAAGTACTTTTATTTTAAGAATCTCTAGAAACTTCTCTCAGTGCATTGCCTGCAAGTGTCATTGAAAATAACGGCACTATTTGCCATGTTCTTGCATTTGTGTGTGTGTGGCCAAAAAATGTGAAAAAAAACAGCCTTAGAATTTTGCTTTTTGGAATGACAGCGACGGCGCCCAAAAAACTAACAAAACAGGACACACACATAAACAAACAAGCTCGAGCCAACACAGATACACACGCACACTCGCTCCGAAAAGGACTCGCACACACACACATACAGGGACACAGTCTGAAGCTCACACAGACACAGCCTTCGTCATCGTTGAATGCGTTGCATATTTTCAGGCACTTAAGCTATTTTCATGAAACGTACACACACACACACACACACTGGCACTCACACACACACGTATGCAGATTGCCCTGACAGCCACAGAAGCGTCCTCCGACCGCCTCCCTCTCTCCCCCCCACCCGCTGGGTGGCTCTGGGCGGAAAAAAAGAAACTACTACGACTACAAGTACACACTCGGTATTGATTTTAATTGAAAAATTGTTAATTTTCCATGCCAGTAGCAGCAGTAGCAGAAGCTCTAGAGCAGCCACGCCCACTGTGCCACACCCCCTGTGGGCCCTTGCCGCCTTTACGCCCTCTTTTCCGTAGAACTTGCGCTTGGAGCGCCGGAACGACGACTTGAAGTGAACTTTTGTGCTGCCAATTTTCGCATGCGTGTGAGTGTAAGTGCTAGTGGGCCTGTGTGTGTGTGTGTGTACCTGTGTGCAGATCCTGCTCCTGTTCTGTGTCTGGGTAATTACACGTTTCTGTGTGAATAAATTTCCAACCCTGGCATGGCTTTCAGGGCGAAATTATTCAAACGGCTTCGAGGAGCTTCAGACAGCTAGTTGGGACAGCTAGAAGCTAGAGTAGGGATGTAGGGAATGGGGATTGGGAGCTATATCCTTGCTCTAACAGATCTGAGTAGTGGGTATCTTATAGTCAGTATTAAACACCATAAGATACTTTTCTCGCAGTGCCTTCTGACGGCCTCAGTGTGCTCAGTGTGGGCCTTGAAGTCTCGCAAGTTCTACGAAACTAATTTACTCAAGTGTCGACGCGTCCAAGTGTCTCGATAGAGAGCCAGAGTTGCAGTTTCGGATTCAGATACAGATACAGATACAGATTCAGATTCGGATTCGGATTCAGATGGCAATGGAGTTCCAGCTCCAGCGCTCACAAATTGTGGCCGCGTCATTGGAGCAGTCGTTGGAGTAGCTGCGGCTGCCCGATTGGCAGTTGCCACCACTCCCCCCGGCCACAGGCCCCCTGTCCCGGCTTCGGTCTGGGAACCCAATGCGACCAAGACCCAAAGTAGCAAAAAGCAAGCGCAAAGCAGACTTGCGGCAGACAGGTCGACTGGCCGATGCTGCCACTTGACGCAATGCCGTCTGCATCGCCGGCGATCGTGTTACCTACCTCAGGTCTTGGTTCTCTCAGGTCTGCATTCAGTTCGTTGGTTCTTCAGGTCCCCAGTCTTCATTCTTGGCTTGTCTGTTGGTACACTGAAAAATAACCAATAGAAGTACAACTTATGGTTCTAATCTGATACTTTATACGGTGGTTCTTAGCTATTTCATTCCTGAATAGCTTTTTGAGGATATTTAAAGTATTAATCCAGTAATCATCACCCCCAAACACATTTGTTCTGAAAGTTTCATCCAAATCGGGCCATAGTTATACCCTCTACTTAGCCCTCTCAAACTGTCCCCCCTTTTTCTCGGTGCACCCCTCGCCAGAGATTCCTCCGCTTTTTTCTCAGGCCCGCAATGATCGTGGAACTTCTTCATTTTGTTGACTCTGCGCCGAGTACCAATTCGTTTAAAATGGTATCAGTTCTAAGAAAAATATTATTTTTTTATAATTTCTCGAGTGCCTTAATCTGTTGCCGAAGCCTTCGGCTTTCGACTTTCGAGTTTTGAGTTTTGAGTTTCGAGTTTCGACCGACTGGCTGCAGTTCGATGTGCATAATCACGATGGTGGGGAGAACCCCTTCCTTTCTGCTCCTCCGGATGGCTGCATGGATGGTTTGTGGTGTTCGGGCCTTCTTGGGTGAAAACAGACCGAGAACGAGGAGGAGTTGGCTGGTGCTGGTGCTGGTGCTGGTGCTGGAGAGTCCCCGCCTCCCTCCGGCCACTGATTTGGTGTTGACGGGCTCCGCCGCACAAAATGAAACGTCAATTTCAAGAGTTTTTCCTGGTAATAATTAGTAGCTGAGGTGGGCATTTAAATACTCGCTCGCACTCGCACTCCTCAGCCATCGCCTTCCATTTTATTTCATATTTGTGGGCCCCAGCTGTGGGGATAATATTCTGCGTATTTGTGTACAAAAATACTCGGCGCAGCAGCCGAATAATAATGCATATAATTGCATTTTAAGTAGTTGCTGACTGAGGCTCTGCTGCCTGGAGTATTGTGTTACCTTCGAGCTCATGTCAACCCTGACACCGTGTTTTCTTCGTTTTTTGTCCGCTTCGAGGGAGCTGGGGCTGGGTAGGAGTGGATTTTAATTTTCCACTCTTGAGGTTTCCAGGAAAAGGCAGCGGAAACGCGGCCAGCAAGTGGGTGGCGAGCTCCCCAAAGAAACGATTTCGAGAATTAAACACACTAGCCGGGGGGGCCGACATTTTGTGAAGAAGAAAGTGTTGCTTTTAATCAATTTAGGAGGAGAAGAGCTCGCAGGACATGGCCTAGGACTCTCTGCCAGTTGCCAGAATAGTTGTGGGCAGAAACACCTCCCCATTCCATCGATTGGTTCGGCCACTCGAACATCTATTGGCATTGGGAGCGGCTGAGTGGCTAACAAGCTACTTTCCCACTTGAAGACACGTACGGCAGCCTGGAGGGGGCATACACTTTCCAGTTTCGAGCCAGGCCAGTGGGCACTGTGCTCATTTCGCGCTAATAAGTCCGGATGATGAGCCACAATCGCAGTTGTGATGGGAAGTGCGTGCAAGACGAATCATTACCATCCGCCGGGAAACTGCCAAATCCGGCGGAGGTCACGTTTTCGCGCCGTGGGTGGTGCGGTGTGTTAGGTGGGTGTCTGCTTGGGTGGTTGGGTGGCTGGGCGATGAAAACGGGCGCAATCCCACTCGAAATAAACAACAAACAAAACGCAGCAAATTAATAACAGAGCCGGTCAAGGAAGCAGTAACCCTCCCAGAAAGAAAGTGTAATTGCGACAATGTGGCTGCACTTACACGTGTCATCGCAGCATCGTCCTTTGCCCTCCATCCTCCGCCCAAGGATAGTGGCGAAAAAAAACGAGTACGCACTTGCAGGACTCGAGTTCATCCCTCGGAATCTTCGCAGCCCTCCCGGGGGGATGGTCCTGCGGACAAACCACAGTGGCACATTGTTGCCATTGACTTTGCGCGGGGAGGATGTTCCGCAGGATAATGGTCCTGGTCCTGCCCCCACCCCCACCAGCCACCAGCCACAACCGGAGTGATTAAAGCCGATTGGGGATTATTCGCTAATGCGCAGCTTGTTGTGAGAGTCCAAATACATTATTATGTCTTGTATAATGATGTGTTTAGGACAATCGAATAAAAACTCGCCTCAAATTGGATTTGGATTTGGATTTGGATTCGGATTCGGAGCTGGGCCGAGATAATTGAAACACTTTTCCCCATTAACCGCCGATCAAGCAATTTGGGGCCCGACTAACGACCCCGTCCGAAAGTCGATCACTCGCCCAGGGCCCCGAGGAGGAAGAGGCCCCCGGCCCAGTCCCCAGCCCGTGAATAAGGCCTATTATCGCGGTTTGAAAGGCGTAATTATCGCATGACAATCCAAACGGAATGTGTTATGTTTGTACAGTATTTACTCAATAAACACTATCTCCGATCGGACAGGGGCAGTCCAGCCCAATTGGGGGCTCCCACACACCGACCTCTTGCCCGATTGGACTCATCGAACAAACCCAATAAAAATAATAACACCGCACATGGGAGCTGGGAGCTGGGAGTGAGGTGTTTGTGCTTGTGGAATTGGAAAATTAGTCACTTTCGACTAATTCGGGCTTTTTGTCTGGCGATTTCCTGTTTCGGGGCTGGGAACACGGATTGCTCCTACTGATTAGTCCCAGTCCTCCTCCGAGCTACCACTATCACACAACCCCATCCCACTTGAAAGTGCATTCAACCTGCTGGGAAACAGATGGGAGACTCGAGGGGAAAACACCTGGCCGGAATAGCGAATTACCACCATGATCAGTCTAATTCCGCGACTATGCCAAATTCTGGGCAATTTGCGCCAGAGGCCTTTCACTTTTTTGTGCCATTTTGTGGGTCTCCGATCTGTTTGGATCCGAGGCGGACAGAGAGGAGAGGGCCTGGGCCTGGGAGAATATAATTAAAAAGGGGCTATTATATTTTCACGCCTCGACTCCGCGGAAAAGTCAACAGACAGGTCGGGTGAGAGGCAGCCGCTCAGAAAAAGTACAAAACACAGCCCGAAATTGGGCAGACGAACGAAATAAAACTAAACAACAAAAACGTCAACGACTCTGACTCCGACTCCGACTCCGACTCTGACGAATTATTTGCAGAATCATCAAATTAAAGGTTTGATGTTGATTTCAACGAGCCCCACACGGGCACGGGTGCGCGGGTCCAAGCTGCAGCAGGTCTATATACTGCACAGGGTATGTAGCTACAGGGTATGTACCCAGAGCCATACCTACTCGCTCGGCTATGTGGTAGATAATGTACTGGAAAGTGGACAGTCATGCCCTGCAGTGGAGCGATCGAGTGTCTGTATAATTTTCGTTCGTTCTCTCGAATTGGCTGTCATAAGTTTTGAGTAGAAAATTGGTGTGCAACAGGCAACAGGCAACAGTGAGTCTGAATCTGCCTCGAGTGTGTGGCAGCCGAGAAAAAGGATTTCTTGATTGCGATAATGAGTTATACTTAATTCCCTGGCACTCCAAAGAGTTACCAAAATCATCGAGAATGGCCACTTGAGCGGCCAGAAAGGGAGGAGGGTCCCGAGGACATAGTTAAATCAGATGATGGGAGATCCCTGAAGGGATTACGTGAGAAGTTCCTCCCGGTACATGCTCTGTTTGTTCTGCTTAACTTCGGGTTAACTTTTTGCCTCGTCAACCTCGTCGTGAAAGCAAGTCAACTAATTTCCCTTCCGCTGACACATTTCCATTTGTTACAAAAGCAGAGCGAAGTTCTGGCACTTTCATTGTTTGTTCCCATTTCTGGAGGTAGACTGTATGATACCTGGTACTCGTACTACTCCCTTGAAAACAGGACTTGCTTTTTACCCTTTTTAATGAATATTCAAACAGGATCAACCCTTTCCGACTACCTGGCTGGAAATTAGGCGCGCCCTTTGTTTGCTTTTGTTTTGCACGCAATTAGAGCAAATAGTTTCGGACCTCCAGGACTTCCAGGACCAACTTCTGGTCGTCCTTGATTGATGGTCATTCCTGCTCGGCTCGGTTCGGCTCGGCTCGGAATTGATTGATGTTGGTCCAAGTCCTCCTCCCCCGAACCTGCAGAGTTTCCAATTTGCGCGACCACTAATCCACACTTTCATCTCTGGCGGAGCATATTTTCCAATTTCCACAAAGCTCGGCTCGCAACTGAAACTGCGAACAACTGTGTATCGCAGCACAATTGACATTATAAATCGCATTTCACGCTAATTTTCAACAACAAGTGGCCTCAAAAGGAAGCTTCCGAGCAGGACTCGAAATATTTTACAATCTGGGCCTGGTCGGGCTTGGTCGGGCGGCCCCAGGGGACTCTCCTTCTGCCGCTCTGATCCGACAAACAAAGGGCACTTGCGAGGCGGCCTGCGAGGTTTTGAGCAAAATTAATTTAATAGATTCGGAGGAGGAAGGACTGAGGTTGGGGTTGGGGGCAGAATAAAAACGGCAGCGGTTAGAGGGCGGTTTGGGGCGGTTCGGGGGCAATGAGCCTTGTCAACATCCCCCGACTTTGTTTGCCGGATTTTCACCTTTCCGAGTCCCCCACCTGTGCCGATAATTGAGGAATTGTCAGCGAATTATGGCCGCAAAATGGGCTTCCTGGGGGCCTGGGGGTCTGGGGGTCTGGGAGGACCTGTCCCAGCTTGATCCAGACTATTTATAGAGCTGCCAGGGCAGGCCGCAGAAGTTGTGCACTTTATCAACTGTTGCAACTTGGGGGCGTGGCGCCACGCGGCGTCTCCCGCCTGCAGCTGACACTTCAATTGGTTTGTCGCTTCGCAGACTGGAGCAGCCCGCCCGGGCTGGTGATGCAAAATAAAAAATAAAGCATACAGCAGATGTAGATGAGTCGGGAGTATCCGACAAGGCATTACCCTACTCTACCCAAAAAAGACTATTTTAATCCAAAGACAGAGTCTTAATACCAGTTTCCTCTTAATATTTCTACAAACAGCCGTATAATACTCATCAGGAACTCGGCCTCCATTGTCCTGAGGCCGACTGAGACAGAGACCCATCCTAGGGTGGCCCAGAGTGTGCTGTCGCGTGTTTTTTTGGCAATACCTGTCAGGTGGGCGGGGCTGGCGCCTGCCGCGCTCCGACTCTGCCGGCTGGCTGGCTGGCTGGCTGGCACTCGCAAATCAGACAATTTGTATCCAGCGGCGAATATAATTGAAAAATGATTGGTTTGCCATTAATGGAAGTGATGATGACAACGTCGCCGGCTGTCAGCAGCAGACACCTGCAGCCGCGTCTCCGATTGTTGGGTCAATCGGCCATCGAGCGCCCGACAGCGCCGACATGATGATCGATAATCGCGCTGCTCGAAGAGTTGTCACTTGTTGACTTCTCCTCCCAACGTTGCGCCCCTCGGACGTGTGAACGGCCGCCGAGAGTCGTTCAAATAAGCTCCAAGAAGCAATGTGCTTTAATCCGGAATCCGGGGAGCAGGGACTAGGTCACATCCTTCCCAGGCGCCCGCAAGAGCTCCTCGTAATCTGTGTCACAGGACTCACTCTCCGGCCGCATTTTCGCACGTCCGGCAAGGAATTTCTATTTTGCGTAGCTCTCCGGGCACGCCAGGCACGCCGGACTTATTAACATTAAATCGCTTTCAGCGCCTCGGCGCTCAGGCAGCGGCTGCCTGTCGCCGCAAATTGGAAATTCCGTCATTAATTCTAATAAGATTATTAGTTCCCCGGCCGATGAGCGAATGAGCGGTCTGGCATAGGGGAGGCGGGGGAAGGGCAGGCAGGACTTGTGTTCCGACACCTCAAAGTCAACTCCAATCAGCCGCAGGATTCCGGTTGTACCGCTAATGGTTATCCGGCCGGAGCACTGCCCGTGCGAGTGCCACCCTCCTCCACCCGCGAGAGATGCCCACCCATCCTCCTGGCAGCTCAGCCTGGCAGCCTGGCAACCGGTCGAGCGAAATCCAATAAGCATAAGTGTGTCCTGAGCGCGCGGGCAGGTCCCTGGAGAGGCCCGCTTCCAGCTCCCCGAGCTGAGCCCATTGAGTGCGAAATGAATGAAATTAGCGCGCGTTAATCATAAACAAACGAGCGGTTCGGAGTTGGTTTTTCGTCCGCCGGGGCGAGGCGGGGTGGTTGCCGGCTAGGCTAGGAGGTCGCCGGAATCACCCCGAGCAACCCTTTGTGTTCCGGCAGGACTGCCGGGGGAGGACAGGGGGACAGGACAACGCAAACAAACAAATTGCAACAGTTCTCACACTAAGCCCGAGCGGGGAACCTGCTGGGCCGGCACGCGTCCTACTTCCACGTGCACTTGCCAATTTGCTGATTTCGGCCTGGAATTGGATCTTGGCTGGGACCCTGGGCGCTGACTACTCGGCCGGATAATGCTGATTTATGGAGGATAGTGCTCCGAAAGTTTACAGTCTAGTGTCTTCAGGGTCCCCCCACCAGAGGCCTCTCAGTGCAGTAATTCATGGCGATTATTTAAAGCAAACACTAACTGTCTCGTAATTGTTCCGATTCGAGATGGGGAGTCAGGCCCGTAGAACCGCCCCCTTGCGTTCACAGCCACGCCCACTTCGGCCTAGGCCTAGGCCCAGCGCCCCTTTCGAAGATCTCTAAACGTAATTAGAAAATCGGTTCATTAATCACGAGGCATTTAAAACATCATTTGGCCGTAATTAATTGTTGAACGGCAATGCCAATTGCACTGGGAGCTCAATGTCAAGTAAAGGTCATTAATATGACTCGCATGCTCCAGCACCCGCCCCCGCTCCTATCCCGCTTCCATTCCGCTCCCATCCCGCCCTTAGTTCCGTTCCGTTTGTGAAAGTTAATACTCGAAAAATGATGAAAAGGAGGAAAATCATTTCGCATTTACATTTCTTAATCCGTAATCCTGAAAGGAGAGCTGAAAGGCCCTCCCCCCACTCACATGGAAGCTGGGAATTGGAGTTCCGGCGGAGAGCCCGGCAAGATGGCGGCCAGACACAAAAACAAAAGAAAAGCGAGGGAACTCGAAAGGTATACCCTGGAGTGGGGTATGTGGAAGGGTTATGGAGGTCCTTGATAAGTGCGGCTGGGCTGGGCCCTCCTGTAAGGGATATATTCAAGAACTATTCCGTAAATTCTATATCCGGATATGGCGCCCATCCGTACAGCCTCTCCCAGACGCCTGATACCCTTCTGGCACCGCTCGAAACAAATTCCGCGAATGTCAATTGAATATTGGATATAAAGTGCGGACTCTCGTTATGAAATTTCCGCACGCCCCGCCAGGCTGTCTGACTGGGAGGTGGGTGGGTCGGCCGCCCCCCAGCCAGAGCTGAGCTACTGCGCACCACCCACCCACCCACGCACCACTCCACTCGGCCGCCCGTTCGAGTTGATGAAGTAAACCAATAAAGGCCGCACCGCACAACCTCAAAGCCGGGCCAAATCCCTCGCACAAAACCAAACCGAACCAAACCCACTGCCAGTTGCAATCGAATGCAGTGTGCTCGTGCACATGTCACCTGAAAGGACAGAGGACGACACCGAGGCGTCCTGCCCGCCACCCACCGCATATGCAATTTGCGCAATTTTGCAGCCCCGGTGAGCAAATATTTGCCAGCCAACGCTCGATACCCAATACCCAATACCCACTACCTGATCCCCGATTTGCAATTCGCCATCCGCAAACGGGCTTCGAAATGAAAATCGAAATCCCTTCGCAGGACGCAGGTCGCAGGACGACAGCCGGGCCATTGAGGGCCTTTGATTGGTTACCAATATTTTAATTATGGCTCCCCGTGCCCCGGGACCTCCCCACGCGTAGTTGACCTTAAAGCACATAGTTTCATTTAATTAGAGGAGTCCTCTTCGGCAGTGACCCCATCATCGCTCACTTGCCCGCACTCTTGATGGTCCGATAAATCAAACGCGACTCCACCGACCGGACAAGTGGGCGTGACACGGCAGCCTCGGATGGCTTGCCTTCCATTTGGCATCCTCCGTCTTGGTCTCAGTCTCGGTCTCGGTCTCGGCCCATAAAAATGTCCTGTCCATCGAGAAGCAATCACCCCTTCGACCGCCGAATCCCGAAACTGAAACCGAAACTGGATAATAATAAATTTTCAATCAGCAAATTGATGTCGTGATTCCCGGCGCTCTCGAATCGAAGTTGAAATGGGAATGGTCAAGTAAATCAAGTAATCATTTAGCGGCAGATTGTCCCGAGCTGTTATCTTTATTAAAGTGGTTGGCATTATCCACTACGCCCTCCCCCTCCTCTTCACTCCGGTCCAGGCATAAGGGTGGGGCCAGAACCACATTCAGTTAGCTTTCGGCCATAAATGGATTAAAATGGCGATAAATTTCGGTTTCAGGGGGACTACTCTGTCCTCACAGTATCCCAAACTGCTTTCTTTATATTTCCAAGACGTATGAGCAGTTTTTCCATGATTCCTTCAAGGTATATCACTACCGCATCAGAAGGATATCTCCCAGATAGAGCCAAGATATGTTCCTACTTCCCAATTTTCAAGGGGGCACATTAGAAATTTTTGAAACAAACCAAAAAAAAATCGACCCCCAGATTTTAATGCAGATTTATAGAGAATCTTTCCAGGATTCCATAACTGCATCCCTTTCAGGGATCGGATAAATATTTCCCAAGATATAGCCTTCGCAAGGGATCATATTTGCGTTTTTGGGACCTTCCTCGATTTTCAAGGGGGTCCATCAGAAAATTTTGAAAAAAAATTGAAAAAAAATTCGACATCCAAATTCTGATGCAGATTTATAGAGAATCCTTCCAGGATTCCATAACTGCATCCCTTTCAGGGATCGGATAAATATTTCCCAAGATATGGCCTTCGCAAGGGACCATATTTGCGTTTTGGGGACCTTCCTCCATTTTCAAGGGGGTCCATCAGAAAATTTTGAAAAAAATTTAAAAAAAATTCGACCCCCAGATTTTAATGCAGATTGATGGAGAATCGTTCCAGGATTCCATAACTGCATCCCTTCCAGGGATCGGATAAATATTTCCCAAGATATGGCATCCGAACTATTGATTCCATGCGTTTTCTCGCTTTTCCCTCTGATTGTTTGTTTTGTTAAAAATTTTACAATTACACAGTATATGATTTTTATTGTTGCGTTTTTAATTGAATCCTGAGTTTTTTAAGCTTAGTGGCAAAAAACCGCTCTGGTTTCGATTTCAAAGGAAAATTGGAAATTGGTCCGATTTCCCCACCGAAGGTAGGCTCCAATTTCCTGGAAAGCAGATTTCGGTTAGCAGCGGGCTTCCGTTTTGAAAATTTGTGCCATTTCCCTCTTTGATTTCCGCACTCAAAGCGGACCCCCCGCACACCTCCTGGGGCCCTGGCACTTGCCGGGCACCGCTTTTCCGGGGCCCAAGTTTTGGGATCGTAATCACGATGGGATCTGGATGATGATGGGAAGTTGCTGTTGATGTTGCTGCCGCCGCTCCAGTGTTGTTGCAAATTGCAAAATGATATAATTCAATGAGAGTTGATTAAATTATCAGGGCTGTCGGTTGTCTCTTGTCGGCTGTTGGTGGAGCATCGTTGACACTCGCCCCTCCTCCTGCTCCTCTCTCTGCCTCTGCCTGGCTCTACCGGACGTTGCTGCTGCTGTTGCTGTTGCAGTTGCAATTTCTGTTGCTGTTGCTGCTGCTGCTGCTGCTGCTGCTGCCTGTGTGCCTTGTTAATGAAATTTTCCGCTCCTTTAGTCGAGGCTCCGTCCGTGTTTGTATTGTTTACATCAGAGTGTGTGTCTGTATGGGTGTGCCAGTGGCACTGCCGGTGTGTGTATGTGTGTTGCTGTTTATTATTGCAGAGTGGTGTTGCTGTTGCTGGTGGTGCTGCAGCTTCGGCATCGGCTTTTGTCTGTTGTTGCAGCTGATGATGATGACGTTGACGTTGCATGATGAAATAACAAACCGGATTAATTTGATTTCGCATCCAAGCGATGCAGGCCCAAGTCCAAAGCCTGCTCCGGCCCGGAGCCAGGAGACAGGAGCCAGGAGGAGCTCCTGTGCCGCGCCAGTGTGTGCGCAAATTAATTTGACATCAGTTGGCAGTCCCCGGAGCACAGTGGAGGGTAATTTCAGACCCGAATCTCATCTTTATGTTTGTTCCATGCCGGGGGGCCGGGGCTCCACGCCCGAGTAATCTCGCAGGGAATCGATTGCAGAGTCACACTTTTCAAAAAAACTGCAGGACTTTCAGCCTAGGCCTGCCTAGACAGGACACTCTTTCCCTAATCCCTTCTCCAAGTGCATCCGAATGGCACAACGCATCGTACTTATTTAGAAGGCACTTTGCCAAACTACTCGGCGAGTTGTAAATTTCCTGGGCAGCAACGGAACTGAGTGGCTCCTCGGTACCGTCGCCGTGGCACATCCTTTTCGTCCTTGCTCCCCAGACTCGGGGCTGCCAATTCCTCATGCAACCAGATTTATGGGCCCGCCGATCCACGGCTCCTTGGTAGGCATCCAAAACCGGTGACAGAACCAAAAGCCAAACCGCTTTATCTTCGTTTCGGTGCTTTTTTGGTCCTCCCCAAGGAGGGCCACGCCCCGTGCCGCCCACTTAACCCGCGCACGATTTGTTGGGATTTCAGCAATCCGTGTGAAAGGGATTGGAGGGTCCTGGCGCTCTTGAGGGTCTGAGGTGTGAGATGTGAGGCAGGAGTCTGGGGTTCGGTTTCTTGGCCAAGGAATTTCCAGCAGAAATGTCGCCACAACGGCAGCCCCTTTCTATCGCCCCTCCCCCCTGGCCGTCCTTAGTCCCAGGACCTCCTCGCCAGCTTTTCCCGCCAGCTGGCCTGCTTTGCATATTTTGCTTTTTTATTATAAATTTTCATTCCGCTGCTTCCACAGAGCCACTTCACTTGAATCCTCGTCGATTTCACTTTGCTGGGCAATCTTTGGTGTTTTTCAGGGCCACCACCCCTCACTCCTTGGTCCTTGGTGCTTGGTCCTTTCTCCAGGATCGAGTCGAGTCCCCCACCGCCCCTTGGCATACATGACTAATAGCAGAACTAAACGATTTGATGGACCAGAAAAATGATGACTTCTTTTCGGTGCAGACACAGGGAATTGTTAGAAGGTTAAGGGTTGCCCAGGAGGCGGGGGCGATGCTGGGCTGGGGCGGTTTGATTCCAGGGGTGGTTCTGCCCTCTTCCTTCCTCCATCCTCCTCTCCTCTAGAAATCCTTTCTGTGGCCCTCTGTGGCAAATCCTTTTATTGTGACAGTTGTTGTTGCCGGTTGCCGGTCGCCTTTTGTGATCAACATTTAATGTTTTCATATTATCATCAATGTTGTTGTTGTTGTTGTTCTGTTTGCTGTTGCTGTTGTTGTTGCTGTTGTTGCTGCTGTTGTTGCCGCCCAAGAATCGGTTTAATGTTTCGGAAGATAATCTAATTTGGTCACTTATATGCGAATATGTATATCATTTGCTATTCCGTGTGCTGGCTCGTCGAATGTGTCACGAGCCAGTGGCTCAATCAGGGAGGAGGTCCTCGACACCACAGGACTAAAGGACTACCAGTGGACCCCTTTCAGGGCACCACTGGCCAAGCCGGCCAGGGGTTTACGGCCCAAGTATTAGCATTTAAAAAACATTCCATTTACATTTTTTCAATTTGAATGAGTTTTTATTTAATAATTCGCAATTTGCATGCCATTTGAATGGGATTAGGGAGCAGCCAGTGGCCAGTGCCCAGTGGCCAGTGGCCAGTGGCCATTGGCCAAGATGGCCTGAATGGGTCGCCGTCCATATGGGCGACATCTTGGAGCTTCCACAGACCTTACTTTTAATGTCACTTTGCTGGAATTTGGACCCGATTTGAATAGTAACCTCTCGCCATTAATATTGCAGGTCTGGTTCCAGAACCGACGGGCCAAGTGGCGCAAGACGGAGAAGGTGTGGGGCGGCAGCACCATCATGGCCGAGTACGGGCTCTACGGAGCCATGGTCCGGCACTCGCTGCCCCTCCCGGACACGATCCTCAAGTCGGCCAAGGACAACGACACGGTGGCACCCTGGCTACTAGGTATGGATCAGAAATGTAAATGCAACAATCATATCGACTATCTCCCAGTACTCCCCACTTCCCAAACTATAAACTACCAGACCAGGCTTAGCACTATTATTGGCACTGTTATGGAGGAGGAAGGACCACTATTTCGTCCTTGCTGGCAGTTTATGAGACTTTAATTAAATTTCGAATCGCACAAAGGACAGAGGTTCGGGGATTATAAAATGATAGCGGATGGATCCGGAAATTGTGAGCATATTTGGCGTACATGTCCGGAGAGCCGGCTCGCATCTTCCGCATTTCGGTCATATGTTGCGCGCACATTTCCCGGAATGACTTTGCGGATTAGCAGACAATAGAGTCCGGGTCCGGGACAAGTGCCCCGGGGGTGGTTCGTCCTTTATTCGTTAATAATCGCTTAATAAATGCAAAATGCACACGCTTTCGGGGTGCTGGGGTTCGGGGGTGACAGGGAATCCACAACCCAATCGAGAAACCAATGAATTCCGGCTCTATTATCTGTCTAGAGGGGTGTCGGGGTCGCATTCCTCGCCCGGGATCTCAGCTACTGGCGAATTAATTCCCAAGTAGCCGTGGCCAAAAGTGGCTTAGCGGGTAGCCTTTTTAATTAAGTCGGATGTCAAATTAGTTGGCAATTGATTTCCAGGGGCACGATAGCAGGCCGGCCCTCCTCTCAGGGATTCCCACAATCATCTTCGGAGTAGACACCAGACTGATGTTCCCAATTACCCCACAGGCATGCACCGGAAGTCCATCGAGGCCCAGTCCGCCCTCAAGGACGACTCGGGGGTGAGCGACCACGAGGACTCCGCCGGCTCCAAGTCCGCCCACTCGGAGGAGCTGCGCTCCCACTCGCGCGCCCTCAGCTCCTCCACGGAGTCCCTGAACGTGGTCAGCCCGGCGCCCAGCAGCTGCACCACCTCCGCCTCGACGGCGCCGCCCACCTCGACCACGCCCCACGGCAGCAGCGGTTACGCCGGGGCCGACACCCCCACGCCGGGCGGGGCCACCACCAACAGCTCGGGCAGTCCCCACATCGAGCTCAGCTCCCCCTCGCCCCAGCAGCAGTTGCAGCACCAGCAGCCCTCCATGGGCCAGGCGGGGCAGGTGCCGGTCCAGATGCCCCACTACCTGGGCAGTGGCGCGGTCGGGGTCGGGGTCGGGGCCGGGGGAGTGTCCGCCCCGCCCAGCTACCATCCGCTCCTGGATGCGGCCAATGCCGCCGGCGCAGGAGCCGCCGCCTCCAGCAAGGACTTCCATCTGATCATGAACACGGCCGTGGCAGCAGCCGCAGCGGCGGCCCAGCAGCAGCAGCAGCAACAGTCGCATGTTGCAAGTACACCGCCCGGCTTGCACGCCCACCACCTGGCTGCCGCTCTAATGGAACACGATCCGGACGCTTTCAGGTAATGATACATAGGGCTCTGCTGGCCTCCAACAACTACTCATATCCCTCTCTCCCTCTCCCAGGAACAACTCCATCGCCTGTCTGCGGGCCAAGGCCCAGGAGCACCAGGCGCGTCTCCTGAACAACGGAGGACTCTTCCTGCAGGTCCGCAGCTTCGCCGCCCACGCCCAGGCCCAGGCCCAGTCGCAGTCCCTGGACATGCTGAAGGTCGGCGAGGGTCCTGGCCAGAGCGCCTCCCAGTCGCTGGCCAGTGCCGCGGGAGGAGCGCCCAGCATCAAGCTGGAGCTGGCCGGCGGAGGGTCCTTGGCCGTGGCCGGCGAGGAAGTCTGACAGCGGAAGCCGTAGGGCCCTGAGACCGATCCTGTCGGCCGGGAGGACCAGAGTGCACCACGCCCCGTCACTTAGAACCGCCCCTGCCTCATTCCAAGACACTCCAAGACACACCCAAGAACACACTCCGAAACCAAATCAAAGAGAATCGAAACCATTTTTTTTACGAGACCTAAGCATAAGATCCAGTAACCGCGAATTTCAGAGATAGACACTACAAGTAAGTTTATTTTAGCTGTAAAGTCACAGAGATAGTATTTTAAATAGGTACTTAATCGAGAGCCCATTTTTTTTTCAAATCTAAGTTGAGTGAAAATGTATGCTACATTTCGAATGGAAGGAATAAAATTAAAATATATAAACTATAATAGAGAAGTCTTTGAATCCTTTCGGCTATTCTACATGGGTTTTCTAGCGCCCTCTGTAACTTACATTCTACCTTACTCTACTTCATACATTACATTTTCGTTTGTTTCCTTACTGTAGCTTACATTCTACATTTTACTTTTTACCTTACCTTACATTATTTGGAAGCATGCTTTTCTTACTTTCTTTGCTTTTTTCAGTTTATTCAGGTTTTGATTTCTACACACGACTGTTATAGCCAGAACTGTTATAATTTTGAAACGTCTGGCAGCTCTGTTCTTCGCCAACTGCAGAGGGCGCTGCGGAAAGCAGACAATAGATGGTGAGTTTTCTTATATTTTTCTTATTTTAATGGGTTTTCGCTTACGTTTTTATGACTTTTTCATCATAAACTGACCTAAAAAACAAAAAATAATTGTAGACAAATTATAAGCAATAATGGCAAGGCTCAATGCCTGAAGGCGGGGTCGAACCCGCCTCTATTTCCCTATAATTTCTGGCAAATCGCTCAATGCCATATTACTCACTATGCAGAGGTCGTCTATGGCGCATCGCGTAGAGGTGCCGGCTCTCGAACTCTCGCTCGCGACTGTCGACGTGGGTTCGAGTCCCAATGACTTCTATCTCTGAAGGGGTTTTATTAAAGATTAAAAAAAAAGGTTTTCAGGGTCCGTACGCCACGCTGTTATTGTTGAAACCTCTCACAATAAGAGTGCCAAATATAAATATTTGTATTTGTTGTGGACCAGATTAAGTAAAGTCTCTGAAGGAAGCTGATTGATCGTCGAATCTAATTTCTAGGTCTTCAGTGCCAATTGATGAGACACACTTTTATTTTGATTCGTTTTAGGTTTAATGGCAATATTTTTTGTATCTGTGCTGCAGACTTATTATCAATTTAATTCGGATTTTCAAGAGGCCTAGGCATGGAAATATAAATTTAGAATGTCTTATTGTTGGTCCCTTCCAAATTGGCCACAAAAGCCTGAAAGGGATGAGGCTGGGGACTCTGGGAGGCACAAAGGATGTGCGACAATTACAGACTCCGTTCCGGAGATAAAATGCGAATGCCGAAAATTAAAAGTAATGCCGGAGGCGATGGCCGAAGATTCCTTCATGCCATCATTTATTTTGGCCGCATTAGCATCCGCCCCGGCCCCGTTTGCATAGCTGCGGCGGAGGAGGTCAGAGGTGGGGCCAAGGGGCCTCCTCTGGATGGTTGTGGCCCGCATTTCAACGCGTCATTTGGCCACCGCAACCGAGGCCTCCTCGGCCCCGAAAGGGAGCCACATTCTGGATCCCGGAGCCAGATAAATTGCACAAGGAACGGCGGCCTGACTTTGATTAAATGCGCGTTTGATTTGAAAATGATTTCATTAATTAGGGGCGGGCCACCTTTTCCGCTTTTCCACTTTTCCACTCTTCCACTTTTCCACTTTCCATTTCGCGCCACCACCGCACCGCCCCCCACTTAATTAGAAATTATTTCTGGCTAAAAGCTATCATCTGGCCCGGATCGGGCCCCGGGCTGTTACTGCCTTTGAGGGCTCTGTCCATTGAAGTCTTATCCGCGGATCTGTCGACGGCTAATTAGGCCGGATTATGATTTGCACGCAATGGGAAATAATTTCCACTAGGACGGCGATTGTAAACTCTATTAGCCGGAGCGCGGAACTTAAAAAAGTCCTTCCCGGTGTCCTGCTCCCTCCTTTTTGTGTCCTAATTAATGGCCAAATAAATCATCCGCCGGAAGCCGAGTCCTGAGCCAGTCCTCGAAGTAGCGTGCCACGAAATGACCACAAAATCAATAGGAACTGGGCACCACATGATTGCATTTCAATCACTCAGGGATTGGGCCGCCCCGTCGCAGGACCCCTTTCGTCCTGCCGTCCTGTCGGAGAGGCTGACTAACTGGCAACTGGCAAACAAGACTAATTAATTTCACTTTATGTGACTTGCATGGCCAAGAAGAGCCGATGTTTGGTCCTGGTGGGGGCCGGAGCGGAGAAATTATGGCACATTATGTATGGGAAGTGCCAAGAGCTGCCAGCAGAGAAATAATTAAATGGCCATTTAGCCGAAAGAGAGGTACTTGCGACTCCAAAAAGGATAATGGGAAATGTCACTAAACTGGTGTCTATTCCTATCGGAGCTATAGGCAGTCTTCCGATCCTAATCCAAGTCCTGGATCGGGCTGGAAATTAATTTATTCCGGCATAAAGTGCATGAATATATGGCGCCCTTCATTGCGCCGCATAATGTACTCGGCCGGAGAAGCTGAAAAGTTGCCCCACTCAACTAGCGACTAAGGGCCGCACAACCAACACACAAGGTATGAATAAATCGTGCCAAAAATAGACAGGAATCGGGCGCCAACTTCATCATCAAACTGGCAACAAAAGTAATAATAATGAGGCAGCCCGACTGGGGGGCAGGGTCGAGGGTGGAAGTCGCAACAAAGCCGCGCCAAGGTGAGAGTTCTGGGGGGTGGGGGAAAGGTGCGAGGGCGCTAGAATCATTTTAAAAGCCAACAATGGCAACAGCTTACAGGGGCGGCTAAAACCAAAACCAAAACAAAAACAGAAACAGAAACAGAGCCAGATAAGAGTCCGGACGGAGGGCCCGGACGGAGGGTGCCTGTTTACCTGTTCGGACTCAATGTTAATGCGGATAAGGCAACAAAGGGCGGCCACAGGTGAGGCCCACGGTGTCCGAGGAGGAGGTGGCCCTGGGCCCCATCCCTGGGGAGTGGGGGACTGAAAAATGAGAGTGATATGTTTGGCTTAGACTTGAGGTTCGACACTCGTAGGTATGAGTTTTTATTAAAATTATATATTTTATTTTTTATTTTTTATTTACAATGTTTAGTGACACGCTTAGAAAACTACTCAAGAGACAGTCTAAAAAAAGATATATATTCTCAGATACTAACGCTTTGTTAACCAGCTATCGGAGGAAGGAGAGGGAGAGCCCGAATCCGAGGAACAGAACAATAAGATTTATCTCTTTGGCATTTGCTAGCGTTCTCCGTCTAGTGCTTCTCTCCGCTTCTCCACTGGCTTTTATCTTCTGGAGCTGTTGGGCTTCTGCCTCTGCCTCTGCCGCTGGTCTTCTTCTCCGAGCTTCTCCTCCTCAACTCTTGACCCACTACGCCGGATAGTACTGTGCACAATTAGATAACATCGGGCTGCGTTCTTCATAGCTTCACACTTGACTGGACCGGAGCGCGCTCTATCAGATACTCGCACTCTCCCAGATACTCGCACTCACGCACGCACACTCGCTCACTCGCAAACATAACTGTGACTCTGCTGCACACCTGGAGGGAGGCGGTCGGGCGGCGGCTATATGGTCTGGGTGGCCACGTCCCTCTGGCGGCTGCGTCGGTAGTTGGCGTAGGCTTCCAGCCCGTTGAGGCTGAAGACGGTCAGGCCGAAGAACTGCAAGATACAGATACATTAGGATCTGCTTCTTCTATTCTACTTCTACTGCTAAGTGCCTGCTTACCGCTCCCACTGTGTACGCCCCGATGTCCAGGGACAGCACCAGGCCGGAGGCCGTGAAGTAGCCCAGGGCCAGGGAGGAGTGGACGGCGAGGGACCAGAGCACCGGGTCGCACCGCCGGCACTGGCGCTCCCAGAGGCGCAGGTACCGGGCGAGGAGCAGCACCAAAGTGGCTACGAATCCGAGCGACACGACGACCAGGTAGAAGCTGCCGCGGAAGTTGCTGATCCGCACCGGTCCGCAGGCAATGCAGAGGAAGCCGACGAAGCTGCACAGCTGTTGGGGGGAGGAGGAGGAGGAGAGTCACTCTCTGGCCTGGGCCACTGGCAACTGGGAACTGGGCCTACTCACCAGACAGGCCACCTTGCAGAGGCCGGACATGCTGCGCAGGTACTGGCGATCGTAGTCCTGGCTTCCGGCCATGGTTCGGGAGAGAAGTCGCTTTCTGGGGTCCGGCTGGGCGGCAATCGGAGGAGGTGGAGCGAGCGTGGAGTGTGGGGCCGGCGTGCGCGGTGCTGACTAATTTCACATTGCGCTCTCGGCAGGCACGGACCGCCACTGAGAAGCTACTGACCGAGTACTTGGAAAAAAACTAAAAACACACTCAGAACGCTCCAATCCACCAACAAGTGGGAGAGCCCAGCGAGAGAGAGAGAGAGAGAGAGAGCGTGGAAGAGCGCCAACTGGAGCCCCATCACCAGGCACAGTGGGATCAGTCAAGAAAACTTCCTCTAAATTTTAGAAATCTTGAAAATATTAAGATTTTCATGATTTCATTGGAGATAAGTTGGGAGAAGTTCATGTACTGCAAGAGAAGAATTCAGCGAAGAATTCTACTAGACTTCTCCCAGAAAGTCTTCTGATTTCCCTGTTTTTTCACCCAGAAACCCAAGTTCTTCGCCTCCCATTCAAATTAGCCAAATGTGCTTCTTTTCTCCCCTGTATACAGTATATCAGCGGCTATTACTTCCACTGGGGATGGCCAACACGCCACTCTGGCCCTGACTCACCTAGCCCGAGGCCCCAGGGACATGTTTTTAATAAGCAGGGCGGCGGAGGGAGTCTTGGCCCACTGTGGCCCCCCAAAAAGATTGTTTTGCCAGCGACCCGTGCCCCACTCTGCAGCTCTCCGCCCGAGAGCGGAATTAATATGCGGGCAGGCCTTATCAACGGAGCACCAGCCCCAGCGCCTATCGTTATTATTATCGGACGGGCTAATGAATTGATTGGGTAACTGAGCTGCAACAGCCGGGCTAAACGGGGGCTCTGACATGCCCCCCAGTGGCATGCAAATGCAACTGTTCCAGTGTCCAAATCAAATGCAATTTCGGCGTGATTCAGAAACCAAATCGCACATCTCACGTCACTCCGAACAGCCATCATCCAGTTGGGGCGGAGAATGGGGGAGACTATGGCGACTTGGGGATACCCTTCTCGTAGAGACTATCCATATTTATTTCATGAGGTATTCGGAGGGGAAGGTCTTACGATGCTTTCTCTCAATCAGTTACTGTGGGAATTATTAAAAATATTACTTATTCTTAGTCGAACTCTATACCCACTAGGAAGGGCATCACATTCCATCACGACACCGAATCGAGTTATATTAATTGACTCATTGAGGCAAGACTGAGGTGCTTTGTGGCGCTGATGGCCATTTCCCAGATGGGTGGCCCACTCAGAGACCCCCAGCCCCCACCCGCCGGCAAGGTCACTTGCACCACCGCAGTGGCTCGCTCGCTCGCTCGCTCCCGATGCAAACACAAACATAGCAGTCAGACTGCGTTTCGGAGGCACTTGACCTAGAGGGAGGCAGTGGTGGGCATAGGCAGTGGCCGGGCAGATGTCGGATTCGTAATCGACGGAAGCGGGCGCAAGTGCAGAGCCGGCCGGAAGTGGCAAGTGGAAAGTGTGAACACAAACCACAATCCATTCCCCGGGACAGTGGATCTAATGGCGAATGCACTTGAGCGATTCGGGCGATGAGCCGGACAAAGAAGTGCAATTCCACTCCCGGGGGTAATAAGCTAGCCAACACGATTCTAAAAATAAATATTCTCATCTTGCTCATCGATAAACAGAGATTCCCACCCTGCGAGGGGGGTAAGTAAATAGTGACCATGGTCGGGGAGTGGGCGGGTTCAGTGGGGGACTGGGGGCTGGGACTCCCGGAGGGGAAGGCGAAGGGCAAACACAGTTGATTACTTCTCGAGTGGCGAATGTATTATTTTTTGTGCGTTTCTCAAGAGGTTATTATCTGAAGGACGTAATGGTTGAATAACACATTACTGCTTGAATTTGCAGCTCAAGAGCCGATGCTGGAAGGGCGATAATTACCCAGAGACTTTAGGGAATTAGTGACACAAACAGCATGCACTTGAAAAACTTAAATCAAATCGTATAATCTGATCACTGAACTGTTCTGATTTCAAAGATTTCAAAGAGAACAGCCCGCCAAACTTAACAGCGGCTGGCAGTTTTCCAACACTGCTCTGCAAATAACAGTGACCGTGCGCTGTTAACTTCCCCTCTTTACTTTCTCGGCCTCTGTTAACGCGATCGCTGCCACTCGTCCTTTTCGTCCTCTTCCCGTGCGCTAAAGTGTCTTTTAAACGCTCCTTGTGTGTTAAATAAATAGTATTAAGTGTTAAAATCATGGATTAAACAGGAATCTCCCAGTGAACGATCGAATTCTAGTGAAAATCGGCAAGGAAAGCAGCAGGCCGCGATGACCGGCCATTGTGCGTGTGTGTGTGAGTTGCCGGCCGGTCCTTGGAAACTTTCTAGAGAGTGCTTCGTGTAATTATCCTTTTAAAAGTGCCGGATACTTGTATTTCCTAATTACCGTGCCTGTGAAAGACGATATCCTTGTTTACATCCTGATTTTAACGCCTAATTGTGGAAAATAAAGCCGGGTTTCGCGTCGCGCCTGTGGGGGACGCCGTGGAGCAGCGCCCCACGACGGGGAAGCATGCAACCATGTCCATATATGGTCATGAGCCTGTACGCCCGTATGGAAGTACAGCTGCAGGTGAGTCTCGTAGTTTTCTACTCCCTTTTGTCCTTATTCGCCGAGTTGAAATTTGTTGCTCGTTTTTGGGGGATCTCTGGAGGGTGGGGAATGTGGGGAGTTGGATTAGAGTGAGAAATGTTCTTATCCTTTTTGTTCCTTATCCTTCTTGGGGATCCTTTCGAGGTGAGATAAGTTGCTACTCCTTTATACTCCTTATTCTCTGGTTCTCTGAACTTTGTGGCTCGCTTTTAGGGATCTTTGTGTGTAAAAGTAAGCAAGTGAGGTGGAAGTGAATGAGACAGGATAATGGCAGCTCTTTTCCAAGTCCTTTGACTTGCATCGAACATGCCTGCTTGCAACTAGTTTAGCGCGATTTTTAGTCTACTCCTCGTCCACATGGCTGCGCCTTCCTTCCTTCCTTCCTCTCCCCGGAGAGCAGCGACTGTGTTAGTGCATCTAATTAGGGAAGCAGTGACTGTAATTGGCAGCTGCAGCACCAGCGAGTTGTGTTTGTCTTGGCGCAGGATAACGATAATCCGACGGCATCTGCAAGGACATGTATTTAAAAACAGGATAAGCAGGAGGCCGCCGTGGGGGAGGAAATCACAGCCACTTGTTGATGACTCCCCCAGAGTGGATGGAAAACTTCATTCCCAATCGCCTTTCTTCGGAAAACTTTCGCTCAAAGTTGGACAATTAGCCCAGAGAGTCGGAGTTAACATAATTAATCGCACACTCCGGCGGAGAACTGCTGGCAGCGCCACTCCTCTACGGCACTGCGAGGGGGAGTGCGCCCCCAGCTGGGCGGTATCTGTCAGATGCAGATACATCCACTCCGATTCGAATGCAAAAAGGCCGGCCTCCCCACTCCTGATCCCGATTCCAACGACCTCCAATGTGTCCGTCTTTGTGCTTTCTATCTCGGCGGAGAGCGGTGCACATTGTGCGGCCGACAGACGCCATCTGCCCGGAGCTACACCCCGTGCTGGAGCAGATACAGTGTGCAGATACAGATACTCCCCACGCCGCTGCAAACATTTATGCGGCTTATAAATGATTATCGTGTGCACTCGAGTGCCAGAGTCATCAATCAACCGGACCAAGTGCAACAGGATGTCGTGCGAGGAGCTGTCCTCCGGTAGTGTCCTTTCTTTGTGTCCTTTGCTGGGAGCTCCAAGGCGGCACCAGCTCGGGTCAATTAGCCGAGCCATTTGAGAGGGCTTCCTTTGCTTCTGCTTGGACTATCCTGGTCCTGGTCCTGGTCCCGGTCCCGGAGTACTCGTTCGTCCTGAAACATTATCGCAGTGGTTTCTGCGGGTAATTTATGCTAATGAAGCGTGCCGCCCCGTCCCGGCAATCAATCCATCAATCAATCGGTCGGAATACATCGTCTCGAGTGCCGGTGGCTCATTAATGGTCTCGGCCCGGGCCACATGATTAGAGGGGATGGAGCCTTTCCCCTCCGCAGGACATGTCTGGGGCTGTCTGTATCCTCGTTTTCATCATTTTTCCGACCTCCTCCCTCCGATCAATCTCAAAAATGTTGAATTTCAAATCAATTTAATTGGCATTTTATTGGCCCTGTCCACACACACACCGGGGAGGGTGCCCTCCGGCAGCATCTCTCCCCCAAGGAGCTAAGGAGCTTGCCAGGAGTCCTTGCCAGGAGTCCTTGCCAGGAGTCCTGCTTACTGTTCACTTTTCGTGCTGCGCTCGCACATTTTAAAGCGATTTCGCTCGCGTGATTTTTGATCAATTTATTTCGCTGCCAGGTCCAAGGACCTCGCCTCGCCAGGACCAGGTCCCTGGTCCGGGACCAGACTGCACCTGCATGGCCACGATTTACGGCGCTGTACTTGCCACTTATGTAAGTGCTTCGCTGGCTCTGAAAAGTTGTCTGCCACTTTGCAAGCTCCGCCAGATACATATAGTAGCCGGAGCAGCGCCCCTCGATTGTTTCCCGGGAATGTGTTTTTTTCAATTTGAATTGAAAGCGTGCCGGGCGGAATCAGGAATCAGGAATCAGGAGTCCAAAGTCAATGGCAAGGATGCCTGGTTGCTGGGAAATGGGAAATTCAATGGAGTGGCACGTAAACCGGACGACCACGTACTCAGCCACCGAACGAAATTTACGTTTGCATATGCGATGCGGTTATCTGGGCTATCTGGGCTATCCCGGCTGTCCACATCCTCCCATGAAGCTCCACTTTCAAGCTGCTCCTCCGCTAAACAGGCGTTCGAACGGACATCAATTAAATATAAATAAACAGAAGCCAGTCTAAGCGCGACAATTGAAGGCAGTGGCTCGGAAGTAAGTGGCAGTGGCCATGTCCTGTCTGGCGCTTTGAATTGGGAGGGAGATTTATGGACTTCACGCCCGCCTCCGACACGCCAACACAGATAGTTGTGATAGTTTTCTGATGAGTCGACATTATGGCAACCGCGCATAGAGAGCATGACCATCCATTTATAATGATAATCCGGTACGTGAGCTCCCATTCCGAATCCGCTGACGGCCGACCAGGTGATACTATTTTTATGGAGCTTTTGGTCTTTGTTTGGATCCACAGCACGGCCAAGCAGAACGGTAATCGAATGCGAATCCGAATCTGAATGCAAATGCAGATGCGGACTCAGAGTCAGATTCAGATTCAGATGCGGAATGGAAACGAGCCAACGTCTGATTTGATTTTCCGTGTGTGCAAGCTCGCAGAGGGATGCGAGTATCCTGGATGCACGCATAACGGAAATTGCTGTCAACAGGGAGGCTGCATCCGAGAGATACAAGTGCGGCAGTGTGTATCTATGGCAGCAGCTAGGCAAAATGGAAATCTAAGCTGGAAGAGGGGCGGTGGGGTGCAGGGCATATAATAATCAAATTATCAGTTATGCCAACTCGCAGGCTCCTCCTTCCGCTGGCGCATTTTCCGGCTTCCCAACTAACGATGTGCTCTGATCGAATTACAAATTAGATTAAGAGTTTTCAATTTGGTCCTGCCGCTGCCGCTGCCGCAGGTTGGGAGGTCCTGGCGGCGAAGTGCATTTCCCAGAGCAGGAATTAGCAAAGGATATGTCCCATAAGAGATGCCATCATCCAGGGGGAAGGGGGCATCAGATGCAGAAGGTGCATCCTCGGATGTTGTGATTAAGCTCCTGGAATGGAAATATCCCGATAAAGTCCTTTATGGCCCCTGCCACTGGCGAGGAGAGATATGCACTCTGCCTCAGGTGGGCAGATCCGGCTGCTACCTTGTTGCCACTCTCGGATTCCGCCATAAAGTGCAGCTGCCTGGCACATTGTTGCCAAAACGGCGGGCATACAGGCCCCGTATTGCTACTCTGCTACTCTGGCCATAAATGTATGCGACCGGGAGGGAGCCCCTCGGAAAGCCTTTCGTCATAATCATAAAAAACTGCTTAGCACTTTATTCCGTCCAGCTGCAGCGACTCGCCCCCCGGTATCTGGCCCTTTACGACCACTTGCCCATTAAGCATATAGCCAGATCCGAGAGCCCCGACGGCAGGACAATACGCCGGGAATCACTTCAATCGGAAATAGTTCGCTTTTCAGCAGAGTCTCGGGGAGTCACCGCGAACACACTCCGGCCAGGGCCTGGCCCGGAGACACTGGCGCGACACACTCGTGCGTACTGCTGATTCGTCCTGATGTCCTGGCGGGTTCTTTACTTTTTATTGCCGGCTCAGACGACTGTCCCCGCGCCTCGGAGTGGAGAGGAGCGGAGAGGAGCGGAGCGGAGGACGTGTGTCTGTGATACTTTGATTGCAGCAAAACGGGATCGTTAAATCAAAACAACGATTCCCGCACGCGCTCGCCCATTACCCATCGCCCATGATAAATGGGCCAGGCCGAGGACAGGCCAGCCAGCCAGCCAGCCAGCCCGCAGGGAATCCCCCAGAAGGACACGTTCCTCTCCAGTCTGCGTTTGATTGGCGTTCGGGCATAATTGTATGTTAATAGCCGCTGCGAAGTGGCCAGCAGGCCAGCAGCCGGCAACTGCAGGCCCAGTTGGGCTAATGCCGAATTTATTTCCAATGCTCTGGGCACTGCGAGAATGACTGGGAGCAGTCCGCCCTCTAGGAGGGCCCTCCAGGACTCGGTTTCTCGCAGTGCCCTTCCACACACACCGCCCCACGTAAGCCTAATGCTGTTGTCATACGCGCTTATGAGCTTGACCTTGACATTGCCACTGAAAGCGCTGATAAACTAAGCCCTAATCCACTGGCATTATGTACATTCGGCACTTTGCCAGCAGACAGCCGGCCCGGCCCGGGCCTGGTCGGGCCTCGCCGAACAAAAGCAACAGAATTCATAGCCAGCTGTGTCTTTCATAAAAATCCTCCGCGAGGATGGAGGTTGGAGGACGGAGGTCAGAGGGCGGGGGAGGCGTGGCTGGCCGCCAGACTAGACCAAAACAATGCCCAGGCACAGGGCACAGTGAAAGAGGATGCCGTGGAAAAGAGTCTGAGCGAAACTCCAACTGCGCCGGCGAAATAAAATCAATTTTCATTGTAATTGGCGACTTAAAGGCTTACGGCCCGGCTGTTTCTATTATTGAGCTCAGAGTCCGGGCCGGGTCTGGGCCGTTCGAAGGTATCTGGAGGATTAGGCGAGGTTATCCGTCTGGGGATGATTTTTTATTCCGCCGAACTTCCATCTCAAAGGCGGCCAAAGGATGCTCCTCCGGAGATGCTCCGGAGGAGGGGAAGCCAATATCCATATTTTAGCCCGCTATGATTAAGTGCCTGCCCATGACCGACAGAAGCCGCTGGATGCACTTTACCTGCACTCCCAACTGTGGCTCAGACTTCTTGGCTAATTTATGGCCCGCCTTCGCCCCGTCCCAGGCCCTGCACGGAGTCCTTCGGCCAGTTCCTTCCACGCATTATCCCCGCTTATTGCCGTATATCACATTTAATGGTTCTGCTCGCCGGCGACTTCCTGAGCACAGCCTTTAATGGCGCTCGCATGTCCCGAATGGGGTTTAAAGCCAGAAGCGGGTAGTCCTCGGCAGTCTGTTGACAGAAGCAGACGTCCCATATGCTGACCCGATCCGCGGGGGAGTTTATTCAAATTCTCCCTCGGGGCGGGGGCGGGGGCGGGCGCCACCTGTTCATCAATCAACGTTTGGACCGAGAGGCACCTCGGGGGGAGGGGAAATTGATTTAGACTCCAGTTTAGGACTCCAAGCCCAACACTTATTCCCCCGAAAGTGCGAATTATTAGCGGAGAGTGGCCAGGACCTCTTTGTTTCCCCGCAAGTTCATTGGCTCACCTTGCTGGCAAGTCATTTCGGCCAGGCTTTTCAACTGTCACTTGCCAAGGTTGTTGCTGGCTTTTGTTGCCAGTGGGAGGTGGCTGGTGGGTGGTGGGTGGTGGTCTGGGGGTCGTTGAAAAATACAAAATGAAGTTGTCGCGTGTCGCGCGACGCTCTTGCTGATGATGACATGTCGTCGCAAGGATGGCGACAAGGCGATGGCGCTGATTCAAAAATATTTTGCGCCCTAAAATCGAACGTATTTCTCGCAAGATTGGAAATGCTCAAGGTTCTGGGCTGGTCTGGGCAGAGAAAAAGAAGGAGAAGCGCCTCGAAGGTCCTTGGCAACACGCTCGCACATCAAATTATGCTAATCAGGTGACGACTGTGGGAGTCCAATAACAATGAGCCGCCCGTAATCGATTGCCGTTCGGTTCCCTCCGCGGCAAATGAATTTAATTCGCGCACACATGCCCTAAAAATAAATGGATGGCTGGATGGCTGATGGCGGATGGCGGATGGCAAATGCAAAACGTAAAAAACTGCCAAGTTCCCAAGGACATGGCGCGTCTAAAACAATTTGCTGCATCGCATAAAAGTATGCTATGAAAAGTGAGCGACACAATGGCGGAGCGCCTAGTGGGCCCTCCTCGCGCACTCTACTCCGACTTGAGGCCTATGAGTTCGCTCAGATCCCACTGCTTGAGTGATACACGATCGTGTGTCCCCCGGAGAAGGACTCTCGAAGGGAATTGATTTAAAATCCGGCTGCAAGTCCACTCCAGGCGACTGTTTGCCACTAAGTTATGCCATCACAAGAGCATCGACAAGTCATGTGCACAGTTGCGATGGAAGCACACACACACACCCCGCCCCAACACACATCCTGCAGCACTCGTGTTTTACTTTTATTCCGAATTCGGAATGTTGCCACCACAGTTGCCACAGCGCCGGAGTGCCAGAGTGCCGGAGTGCCACATCGATGATGTGCAAATGCCATGTACACAAATTCACATAAACAAAGCGTGTAATAAAAGCGAAATTTGTCAAGAGAATTGACTGCATTTTTATGTCGAACAACGACATGGGGGCGGCGTGAAAAGCAGGGGGAGTGGGGGAGTGTCCTGGGGGCGGAGGGAGGATGGCTTTCCTGGGAAGCCAAGTGGGCGGGCGACTTGTGCGAGGCAGCCGCAGAGGCAGATAAAGCATGAAAATGTCATTGCAATGCATCACAGAGCAGTTGCTGGCGATAGTGGGGGCTGTTGGCCGAAAAGGGGGCGTGCCAGCTGGCCCAACACACACACATACGTACACTCACGCCGCCCCCGTAGCCAGGCCATCTAAACTGACAGTGTCATCAGTTTTGAAGTGATGCCATCGCTCTGGGGACGAGCAGGGCTAGGACGTGGGGGAGTCCTGCTGGATGGAGTTTTCGGGTCATGTTTCAAAATTGCCGGCAATTTGTACACACATGAGCCTGCCCGGCTACCGGGACACTCACTCGAGCTGAATGAAGATGAGGCCGAGTCCCAGCCCGATCCGATCCCAAGTCCCAAGTTCGCGCGCTTCTAATGGCAGGCACTCGCGGGTGGGTTCTCGGGGCGCCAGTGAAGTACATCATGTATGGGCGAAAAGGTACCGGAAAGCCATAAAAAGTAAATTGTCAATTTCGCTGCAGATAGAGTTTCCCGCTTAATGCCTTTAATCGAGCGGCTTTCGGGCCGCACTCGCTGTGTGCTGGAGTTCCAGTCGGACTCTTAAAGTCCCTTAAAGAGGAGCGCCCTAAAGTGGAGCTTACGCTTTAGACTCGAAACCCACTTAGACAGAGCGCCCGGAGCGGTCGGACGAAATGAAATCCAAGCATTCAGGTACAGCCTCGGCCCACTCCGCCGCCACTTTTCCAGGTAATTACTTAATGTAAATGAAAGCCTCGAGCGCAGTGGGCCCTTGGACTACAAATTGCATTCATTTGGAGCTGCGGCGAACAAAGTTGTCCGGCTGTCTCCTCTAAATGGCGCAAAAGTTTGTTGACATGCCCTGCTACTGGTCCTTGCCAGTGCCAGAGCAATGAATGGCAATAATCGTGGGCCCAGTCCCCCAGTCCTGGCCCACTTAGCGTCCTGAGTAATGATGCGGGCACAAAATCACGCACTCTATTGGCACGGCCGGGGAGGGCATAAATAAAAACAAAGGCTGTGGGTTCCGGGATATGGTCACGGTTGCAGATACGGATCTGGGATCTGGATCTGAATCTGGATCACACACATATGGGGAGCTACGGGGCGACCCGTCACTGCCAGACCCGTCTCGAGCTCCATTTGCAGGCATTTATATGTGTCATCGTGTCAGGGCCTCCATCAATCACGTTGCGAGTTATTTGTCACTTCATCTAATACACTGAAAGTGTGAAAAGTGAGGGGCTAGTTGGAGGACTAGTTGTGGGAAGGATTACTTTGAAACTCCAACTAGAATCGCAGACAGGGACTGAACTCGTTCTCCAGAGGCCCAAGATCCTGCACTTTTCAATTCAAAGTCCTTTATTGTGGCCTGCTCTTTTTCTCTCTCTGCTGGTGTGCGGATTTTCGGCAGCCCTCCTTCCAGCCTCGTCCTGGGCCTAAGGAGCCACTGACATTTATGACTTGCCTCTAAGGAGCACACACCACACACTCCCGGGGCTGCAGTTCCCTTTCTGAGTTTCCTGCTCCATCCATTCCACTCCCGACTCTCAACTGCAAGTGGCTTCGAGTGGTCGGAAGGACGTGTGCCGACCATTTGTCTTGCTTAAATAAATATAAGGGGGGGCTCCAGAGACAGGCCATCCCCTGTCCCCGCCCATGGCTGGCATCGATTTCGCAATTTTGAAAACAATCAAAAGCTTTCTGGGTGAGGGCTCCGGCTCCGGTTCGTTTTGAGCTGGCGCGCTATTTTTAGCCGAAAGAGTAAATTAAAAAATTATGCAAAATGTTTTACTCACGCTCGGTTCTGTTTTTCTTGCTTGGCCTGTTCAGCTTCAGCTTCAGTTCTAGCTTCAGATACGGTTTCAGCTTCTGCTTCTGCTTCTGTTCCCTGGGCTCTGTTTTGTTTTCTTGTTTTTGCGAATGGGGACAGAGAAGACAAACACGAGCACAACTAAATAAATAAACAAAGAATTGTGTAAAAAAGTTTTAAATATATGCAGATGCACGCACGCCCCAGTGGCGCAGGTTCCGAAAGGGGAGACGGGAGCCGGGAGCCAGCAAGGGCGGGCAACTGAAAGGACACTCTTTGCATATGAAAATGAGTTTTGTTTATTTTCATAATACAATTTCTGACGTTGATTATTTCTTCCACTGCCACTCTGTCATGCGGCGAGCCAATAAATCCAATTAAGGCCCGAATCGGACAACTATCAAAACGCATTACGCAGTCACATTTGACATTTTGATGGGCAGCCTTCGAATCGTAATGAAATGGCTAAAAAAGGAGTCTCTATGGGAGAGTGGCGAATATTTGATACCTCTTTGGATAGTTTTTAGGAGGATTTCTAGGGGAAATTGGTTCTGAACCCTATAGTCCCATCTATTATTCCAGACTTGATCCCGATTCGATCCACTGTAGGATGAGCTCCGCAAAAAATAGCTGAAAAAGAACTCTATTGAAATGCTTTCATTCCCGCCTCGCAAATGCAAATGGGCTGCTGGGTCCAATATGCAAATAGCGTTCTTGGAATATTTACTTTCCGTTCTGGCCGGTCGGCTCTGTTATTGTTGATTTTCCGCGGAAAACTGGTAGTTTTTCGAGGCCTACATAATTAGCCTAATGATCTCGCGCCATCTCATTTGCAAGTAATTAGTTTTTCGCGACAATTTGTCAGCGGAGGCTTCTCCAGTCGGGTCACATACTCGGGTCGGGAGTTCCGTCGCTAGCTCATTACCCCCGGCGCGCCGGGCGTTCTCCGGAGAGGAGTCGGAGAGGAGCCTGCACTTTTTGGGGAATCTCTTCCAGCCCGTCTAATTTCATTTCCGTGGCGCAATCAGCGGACGTAGTTTTCCAGCTTCCTGCAGTTTGTCTGCCGACGGTAGGAAATTAAATTGCGAGCACTATCCGGGATCAGAGACGCCTCTGGACGCCTCTCCCAGGCCGCTGAAAAGTTGATTTCGGGACCGGGACAGGCATTGTTGTCCCTCAATTTCCGTTAGGCGCAGCACTTTGTAATTATGGGCGTGTGTGCAGGACCCATCACTGAAAGAAAAGCCAAATCCCACTACTATCTAGGTCCGGATTCAAAGATACTCCGCTTTCCAGCAGTGCACTCGGTCTAGACTCGAAAATTGGACATTGTGCTGTTATCAGCCTTCAGCATGCAGCTCTGCGCCCTTCCTGTGTCCTTTTTTCAGGGTCCTGCGGTCTGTGCGTACAAATTTTGACGACGAGGCTCCCTGCCCGTCCCTGCCGCCACCCATATCCATGTCAGAGGGCCTCGGGCCGGGGCTGCCGACTGGCGGCGGGCTTTTAATTGAGTTGTGGCCACTCTCAGCCACATTCCAAGGCTGCGGCTCGTGTTTCCGATGCCAAATGCCATTCGCTGCGGATTTAAAGCCACTTGCTGGCAGTCGCATAATCGGAGCTCTGAAGGCGCCTTTAATTGCACCTATCAGTGTTGTTTACTGCTCCCCGGCTGTCATCCACTTGACTCAGATTTCCTTCCTCCGCCGCCAGCAGAAACACTTCTAAAATCATCATAATATGTCACCGGGTCCCAGGCCCAGGCCCAGGCCCCGTCCCACCCCGCACCACGCCCAACCCTTTGCTGCGACATTTCCACGGCTTACGTTAAGTGAAACACGAGGAGTCTCGCTTTGTGGGGCCCACTTGCTCGGGCGGCGGGGCGGCGGCGGGCTCTTATCCTGGCTTAAGTACACGCGCCACGCCCCCGGGCCAACGGCATGCACACGATGCACACAGCCCCACAGCTACACAGCCACCCCTTCCGCCCACCTGCCACATTGTTATTCTTTGAATCACAAAGTACACTGAGCGACTTTCCGGGGTTTTGGGAAAATTATAAAAAGTATTAGCCTTGCAGGTTTTTATGCAGTTTTGTGGAGAACTGGTCTGCGATTCCAATGATGTATTCCTTTCAAAGATCGGATAAATAGATATGGCCTAGATATGGTCTTCGCAAGGGACCATATTTGCGTTTTGGGGACCTTCCTCGATTTTCAAGAGGGTCCATCAGAAAATTTTGAAAAAAATTGAAAAAAAAATCGACATCCAGATTCTGATGCAGATTGATGGAGAATCTTTCCAGGATTCCATAACTGCATTCCTTTCAGGGATCGGATACATATTTTCCAAGATATGGCCTTCGCAAGGGACCATATTTGCGTTTTGGGGACCTTCCTCGATTTTCAAGGGGGTCCATCAGAAAATTTGGAAAAAAATTGAAACAAAATTCGACCCCCAGATTTTAATGCAGATTGATGGAGAATCTTTCCAGGATTCCATAACTGCATCCCTTTTAGGGATCGGATAAATATTTCCCAAGATATGGCCATCGCAAGGGACCATATTTGCGTTTTGGGGACCTTCCTCGATTTTCAAGGGGGTCCATCAGAAAATTTTGAAAAAAATTGAAAAAAATTCGATCATCAGATTGTAATGCAGATTTGTAGAGAATCGATCCGCAATTCCATAACTGCATCCCTTTCAGGGATCGGATGAATACTTCCAAAGATGCAGCCTCCGGAAGGAGCCATCTTTTCGTTTCCCCGCTTACCCAAATAGTTGGATCCTTTTCTCGCAGTGCTCTCGTTGTCATGGGAGCTGCCTTTGTTGCACTTTGTTGCCGTCACCTGCTGCTGCCCCGGCTCGTAGTGGCCCGTTGTTGGTGCTGTGGCACCTTCCATTGTCGCTGCGGCCATGAAGAAGGAGAAGGACGATGTTCCGAGCCGAGCTGCCGAGCAGCCCAGCCGCGTGACCACGGGTTGAAACCTCAGATCCCGGCCGGGCTGTCAGCTGGTTGGCTCCCACGCGTTCTATTAGCATTTAGCAAGGCTCCTCCCGACCCCCCCGCCCACGCTCCTGAAAGTGACCCCCTGGAAAGTGCAAATATGAAAATTACACTCGCCACTTTGTGCTCGAATGCAAATTTTGTTGGCCCTGCTCGGATGTATTTGTGTGGCGCGTGGCCCGAAGGGGAGCGGGGGCGGGTGGGGCACAACGAAATTAGAATACATTGCCACAACTAACTGGGCTCTAAGCGAGTCCCAGTGGCAGCCAGTCGCGCCAGGCCAAGTCCGGTGGGCGCGAAGTTAAATATTGGCCTGCGGACGTGCACCAGAGTCCACTTAAATATTTGCAAATGGGTATTAGGATTGCATCTCCATTTGCCAAGCCCAGCGAGGCCTAATTGGCCCGGTGCGAGGGCCAACAACGGGGCTGGCACCTCCGCCGCAGGAAATTGTGTTTTTGCGTCGGATTCCCGGAAATTCGAGCCATACGAAGCGGAAACAGGAGGACTACTTGAATAGAACTTTATTTGGATGCGGTTATTGGAAAAAAAAAGAATACAGGATTATGCAATAGGTGTGCTTGGTAGCTGGCAGGATGTCGGTTAGGGGGATCGGCCGGATCGGCTGGGGGGAGTCTAGTCCTTGACGATGAGGGGCCTGGCCCAGCACTTGCGGACGCGGCCGTCCTCGGCGCCCTTGCAGCTCCAGCGGCTGGCCCGCACCCACTGGTTGCCGGGCTTGCGGCTGCAGTTCCTCCTCTGGGCCTCGCAGCGGGTCTGGAGGCGGCAGGAGCCCTGCTGGTTCTTCCAGCAGGTTGCCAGTTTGTCGTCCAGGCAAGGGCGCCGGCGGCACTCGCGGATGCGCTTCGACTCGGAGATGGCGGCCGGGCTGCGGAGGCGGGGAGCGCACTGGCCGACGCCGCTGGTGCCGAGGATCCTGCGGCAGCGGGTGATGCAGGTCTCCTTCAAGGGCTCCAGGCCGGAGGCGCGGCGGGCGCAGTTCCTCTCGCGGAGGCGGCAGGCCCGCAGCTTGGTGCAGGTGTTGGTCCTCTTGTCCCGGATGCAGACGCTCTTTCCGTCGCTCTGGGAGTAGCCGGTGCAGCGGCCGGGGCAGGGGCGGCGGTTGCCGTCGGCCTGGGTGGAGGCGATCGCCAGGATCACGAGGAGGATGCAGATGCTCAGCTTGGACATGGCTTGGCTGGTTTCTCTCTGGAAGATGTCTGGAGGAGGAGGGCTGGTTGATTGATGCCTTGCCGACCGCCGCAGTGGGTATTTATAGCGGCGGCTCTGTTCCGGAACATCTGTTCTGCGGCGCTCGGGGGCTTTTGTCTCTGGGAGGGAGGAGTGTGCTCGAGGGGTTCCTCCCACCTGGCAATCAGTCGACATCGAACTATATCGGCTCCATCAATAGGAACGCAAAACATCTTTGTAAGCACGGAAGAGTGGCCACACTGCGTATGAGTGATGAGTCAGGAACAGAAGCATACGCCACGCGGGCATCAGACAAGCGTTCCAGAAGTCAGACGTCAGAAGCGAGAGTCTCAAGAGCAGCGTTGGATTTACACTATGTGCGGTCGGTGCTCGCGCACAGGGCGGCAAATTTCGGGGGGCGGCAAAATTTAAAAAAACAAATAAATCTAATTGATTAAAACAAGTAATTGGAATCCTAAAATTCCGTAAGAAATAACGATGTATTCCAATGAAGTCAACAAAAACAATTGTGACATTAATAATTACGGTATTAGCTAAAGTCAAGTTTTAGTTTTTTTGAAATAAACCTTATGTGACTATTTTTATATCATAAAACAATTAATGAATTCAACCAACGATATACATTTATTTAATCTGTTAATAATTATGTATATAGTTCACGGTTTCCCCGACATTTGATTTAGGAAGTTTTCAATTTCAATTAATAATAAGGGCGGCATTTTCTATAATGCACAGGGCGGCACTTTACATAAATCCGGCCCTGCTCAAGAGCTCTGTGGAGTTATGTAACTTCTAGACTCGGACACAAGCTCCAGAACATGTGGCCCACATCGCTCCCCGATCGGCTCACTCCCTGTCGCAGAGCACCTGTCGCTGGAGCCGGAGTTTATTGACTCGAAATGTGAATGAAAGCCAAAGTAGAATGGGTTGTGGAACAAAAGCACGGGGCACGCGTGCTGGCCAAGATTGTCTGGGCCGTGCTTCCCGGGTATTGTTGCAACGGCCCGAAGAGCGGTATAAATACTTAGGATCTCGGCCGGAATGGCATCAGAAGCACCTGAAGCCCCCAACCCGAAATGCAAAGCCATCAACTGACCCTCATCTTCGGTAAGGTAACCCCGATCCCCGGGAGACTCCGAAGACTGTAAGAGAGTACTTTCAGGCATCGCCCTGCTGTGGGCCTCCGTCCAAGCAACCACCGGGCCGCCGGCGACCAGCCCCCGGCCTCGCCCCTCGGGCCCCATCAGCGGCCACGTCCGGCCCCGCCCACGCTGCCTGCCCGTCCAGGCGCTCTGCTCCCGCTCCAGCCCCAAGGTCTGCGGGCGCACGCCCAGCGGGCACTGCCAGCGCTTCAACTCGATCTGCGAGCTGGGCCTGGCCAACCTCAACCGCTCGCCGGCCAACGTGCGCCACACACGGGACATCGAGTGCCGGACGGTGAGGGGCGTGGGCGCCGCCCACCGCCGCCGCTGCTGGGAGCCCTGCCCAGCCCGTCCCGTCGTCTGCAAGCGCACCCCGCCCGCCCGGGAGATCTGCGTCCAGTCCCGCAACGGCAGGGAGTGCAAGGTGCTGGCCAATAACTGCCAGCTGAGGAACCAGAACTGCCACAGCCAGCCCAGGAACAGTAAGGATGAGACTCCCCTCGGCTGATTCGTTACTAATCCTTGACTCTTGCCTCCTCTAGACTGGCGCCGCACCGACAAGAGGCGCTGCGGGCAGCTCCAGTTGGGCGACAAGCCACAGGCCTGCGTCGTCCTTCCGCGACCCACTCCCCGGCGGCCTTCTCCGAGACCCTCCCCGAGACCCTCTCCGCGACCCACCCGCCGCAGCACCACCAGGCGCCCCACCACCCGCCGCAGCACCACCCCTCGGCCCACTACCCTGCGCCCGCCCACCTCCACCACCCCTGCGGCCCCCTCCGCCTGAGGATCTGTCCCCTAAGTCCCTAAAATCTTTTTTTTTTCTTCCCCTAAACTTTCAATAAACTGATCTAGAGTCTCCGGATCGATATCTTTTGAACTCCAAGGCACAAGGCATTCATTATTCCGGACTTGTTAGCATGTCAGGGGGCATTCAGTGGATTCCGTGTTTCTATTCCCGTGCAATTCCAGGTATCATTAACTGTTCAATGTCCTTTGGCAGGGCGCCCCAAAAAATGCCCGCTAATGACCAGTATAATTCTGGGTTGTTTTTCTCCGGCAGTTTTTTTGTGTCGCCGTCGTCCAGACAACGCCGGAGGTTGGAGGTTGGGGGTGGGAGTGGGAGTGGGAGGCGGCGGGAGAAGTAATAACAACTCAGATTACCATTTTCCCAGGCTCTGGCTCTGGCTCTGCTCGTATTCCGGACCGGACACCGAATCTGGAGTGCTTGCTTTGTTTTGCGGCCTCCAGAATTCCTCCAGCGCCCTGGCTCCATGGCGCCCGCTCCTCGAGGATCCAAGTTTATCGTGGAGCACTAATTAATTGATGGAAAGGCAGGCCAAATTGAGTGAAATTGCATATTCAAGTTGGCCGTCTGGGCCTGAGACGGTAGCTGCCTGCGCTTTAGTTTTCATTTCGGGCCGAAAGTTTATTGAATTACCAGCCATTACACATACGCAGCGGTGGCCGACCAAGGCAACCAAGTCGCAACTTTCCCAAATTACTCGGCAACCAAAACACACATCAACACAGCCAACTTGTCGCGAACTTGGTCCTTGTCGGAAACTTTCCGTTTGTTCTCCTCCTGATGCTTCTTTAATTAAAGCGCCCAGGCACCAGGCATCAGGCACCAAGCACCAGATACCAGGCATCCTTAATCAATTCTAGCCCAAATTGAAATCCAAAATTCAAATCAAACAAATCCAGTTGCGGTCGCCTCTGTCAATAGCGCTCCTCTGCTGATTTGTGGTTTTTATTGCGAGGCCTGCTGATGTGTCTTCCGGCCAAATGAAATCTTGTGGTCTACTGAGCGCCAGATACTAGTGCACTGGGAGGAATCAGGAGGAGCTTCGCTGGAAGTCCTTCCACTCCCGCACTCCTGCTCTGTCGCACAGCCCCCAGTGCGACTACCTTTCCTAACATATTACCATCGCTTATTGCTGTCTCCATTTGTGGTCCTTGGTTATTTATTTCTCCCTTTATTTCCCTCCCCCCTGCCATATCCTTTTCTGTGGCTCCCGGCCATATCCTTCCCGATTCCGATTCCGATTCCGATTCCGCAATTTATGACAATCATCTCCATCTGTTGAGCGCTTTTGGCCGCAACCAGAACCGTTTGTCATTCCGCTCCCAGTTAATGAAAGCGAATGAATGCCAAATGTTGAGTCAACAGTCTGGCCCTTTGCCCGCTCCTGCCACGCCCCCTGTCACATATGGGCTGTGGGCTGTGGGCTGGAGCTAATTTGGTCAGCACGTTATTAAAGCTAATTGCGTTGATTCATAAATTAGAAACACCTTTGATTGCGGGTTCGTGACAAACGCCCTACAGTCCGCGACATGTTGCGTGAGGAGTGCCTTGCCGGCCAGCCGAACAGTAAGCGCGAATTTATGGAAATGCCAGTAGGGGCATGCCGGGCTAATGACTGGCCAGAGGATGTCCCAGCCAACAGAGGTTGAGGCTTTTAAAGCCAAGGCCAAGTCTGCTCTCCAAGCCAAAATAATCAGAACTCTTGTGCGGGCGTAATTTGCCACTTGGCCTGTCATACGTGGCCAGAAGGAGTCTCCTTGCGGAATGTGCCGAGTCAGGACTTGACACTTGGCCGGGAACAGTCGATTATCAAGGCCGAATGACACCCAAATTCGAAGGATGACCGGCGGTTTCCGCTAATAGAAACACTTTTTTAGCAGCCTCCGAATTAATTGTTGGCTACGAGAGCATAAAATTAACTGAGGATGGGCTGCTGGACTGCTGAGACAAGTTGGGCAGGGGAATCACTGCCATATTTCACTTTTCGGCGGAAAACTTTGCTTCAAATGCCTGGCATTCTACTGCAGAGCCTTCTGGGCAGTGGCCTTCTGGGGGAATTCACGAAATTACTGAACGAGCCAACCATAAACATAAACTAAAACGACAGCCAAATGGCAAATTTCGTCCGCAATTAAACATAAAACCGGCAAAACCCAAAAATGCTCAGACAAACCGCTGACAAATGGCCGTCCTGCCTCCATAAAAATGGCAACAACACAGCAGCAACATTAACAAGCCGCATTTGTTTAAATTAAAAGCCTGCTGCTTGAAAAATACTCCTCAACTTTGGGGCCAAATCTTGGGCAGAAGAAATTATGCTTTCCCCTTTTCTGGGATCGAAGCCTTGGCTCAAAACCATAAACGATACTCGGGGGCAGAATAATGAATAGTTGCCATTAATTTGGGCGGTTGTGCGGCTCGCAATTGTGCGGTCACCGGAGTTAGTACGGCGTGTGAATTACATGACACTCGGAATTCCACTCCGATGGCGACAATTAATTGCGAATCGAGCACCAGCCGGCCATGGCAACTGCGGTTTCGGGGGACAGAGCCAGACACCTGGCCTCTGGGACGTGCCTTGGCTGTAACTCTTTAATAAACACATTAACTATAAGTTGTTGCATTTTGTGGAGGACTAAGAGACTAAGACTAAGAAGTGTATCCTCGAAGAAGCTCTCATAGCTGCCTGCCTGGTGACCCCGACCATACTCCCTTTCTTCCATTTAAATCAAAGGCCTGTATCCTATTGCTGATTCCGGAACTAGAGACCCCTTGGCCTCTGAAATCCATTGCTGCTGGTTAGTATTCCCTTTAAAGTCCCTGGCCCAGCCAAGCGTGTAGTGGATGGGTCCAAGGACTTCCGCAGCCCCTGCCTCCTCCGGCTGTTTGTTGGCCATCTAATCAATGTTATTGTTGTGGTTGCTGGCTGGGAGTGGGAGTGTATGGCCTGCTGCTCCGTTTGCGGGTGTGCATAAATTGTATTGAAAATTAATTAGCGAATGGTGGCATCCGAGCTGGCATTCCCATTCGCCAGTCCCCAGTAGCCAGTCGCATGTGAATCCGAACAGGCTGGATGAAAAACGTAATTGCCTCTGATTATATACGTCTATCGATACTTGGGCATTATGGAGAGCTTACTCCATCACGCACACTTACGCACGAAGGCACACACACCCACACACACACACACACACACTAGAGGAAGGCGGAGGGGGGCAGACATAAGCCACACGCAGCATTAAATTGGCATTAGGTCAGGCCAGTGGACCAGCAGATAGCAACTGTGGATGTCCTGGCCCAGAATTGGATTGAACTTGACTTGTTTTCGCAGCCGAGACCAGACAGCGAGAGGGGGGAAGAGGGTCTGATGTGGGGCATAACATGCCACATTGTCGCTTTGACTTTTATTTATTTTGTTCGACGCATTTTGAAAAGCCAATAAGCAGCTTTCTGATTGATTATCTGCTGCCCTCTCATTGTCTCCGTGTTGATGTGTTCAGTCCGATACACACACGTCCGCCCCAGGCCACAGTGGAGCCTGTGCATCAGGGAAGCTGTTAAGTCATTTGAATATTCTTGGCAGTCCTGCCCTCCGCTACTCCCTGGCTTCCACCTCTGGAAGACGATGGTCTGCCCACTGAGCACTCACTGTACCCCTGTCCGCCTGGCCGAAGGTCTACTGCTCTGTGTGTGGGAGCCGTCAATCAATTCTGAGTGAAATAAATGAGGCTTGTGCAGCATTCTTGGTTGCCTACACTTTCGGGCCAGCCAGCCGAGCCAGAGTGGAAGCCAAAGCCAAAGGCTTAAAATTGAACATGCCTCGACGTGGCCCCCGGCACATATTACACCGAGCCACCCGAGACCCTGCCAGGCCCCGATCCCCGCATTGTAAATGGCCAGGTTTCCAGGCCCAGGCCCCTGGCTTCCACGCCCCTCCACGCCCCTAAACGGCCAAAGTTTCGCCTCTTTGTTGCCAAAAATCTCGTGACTTTGATGAAAACTCTCAAGTGCAGTGACGGCATTTTCTCACCGCATTTTCCGCCGCCCCCCGCCGCTCCCCCGGTGGCAGCCCCCCTCGCCACTGATTCTTCCGCCACCAAATATTTGAGCACTTAACAAGCTCGGAGCGCGGAGGCTCCATCCCCGAGCCCGGGCCAACACTTTTGGCTAAAGTGCATTAAATATAAATGAGAAAGTGTCGCAGTCTTCGAGCCACGTTTCCACCGCCTCCCACACGCTGCCACGCCCACACACACACCCACATCCACACACCCGAAAGTTTCCTATTCCATATGTGCGGAAAACTTTCGGAATGCAAACGAAAACTTCCTAAATCATGAAAACACGACAAATAGCCGCAACGAGAGCTGGTTGTTGGCCAAAGTTGTCGCAAATTGCATTCGCATTCCCCGGAGAGAGTCCCCCGAGCCAGTACTGGCCGGCCTAAAGCTTTGGTTGGAATCTAATTAAGAGCGACCTGCAATCTAATCGCGATCTGGAACGCATATAAAGTGCACTCCGGCTCTGATGTTTATTTACCGCCTGATCTCCGGCCGAACAGTCATGAGCTTCGATTTGCGGCTGCTTTTAATAATCCTGCTTCCGGGATGGGCCCGACCCCAGTCCCAGCCCCAGCCCCAGCCCCAGCTCCCGGATCACGTGACCCGGCACATGAACCGCAACGTGGACCCCTGCCGGGACTTCTACAAACACGCCTGCGGCAAGTGGGCGTCCGCCCATGCCGGCATGGGCTACCGCAGCGCCGTCGGCCAGCTGGACTTCAACTACCACGAGCAGCTGGCCGATCTGCTGGAGCAGCCCCTGACCGCCGACCAGGACGAGCCTCGATTCGTGGGCCTCGTCAGGGACTACTACGCCGCCTGCAGGGCCAACCACACGGTGGTCCAGGCGATGGAGGTGCTGGCCAGGATCATCCGGAAGCCGAGCACCAGTCTGGAGGACCTCACGGTCGGATTGAACACCGCCTTCCGCGTGAACATCCTCCTGGACCTCCACGGCTCGGAGATGACTGAGCTGTGGGTCACCCTGATACTGCGACACATCGAGGACTGGGACGAGCGTGAGACCCGCAGGGACGCCATGACCCGCGGGGAGTTCGACCGCCTGTGGGAGCACTTCCCGGCGGCAGAGCTGGAGGACAAGGAGAGCTTCTGGCGCAACGTGACTACCGTCGAGGAGTTCCTCCTCGAGCACGGTGAAGGGGAGGAGCTCGCGGTCCTGAAGGGACCTCCCGCCTTCTGGATGCTGCCCTGGCCCGCTCGCTTACCCGATCTCTGGCATTTCAAGCGTATGCTCATGGTGCTCACCATCCACCCCGCCCAGTTCCTGCTACGCTACATCTACCTGCGGCTGAGTCTGATCCCGGACCCGGCATCCTGCCAGCCCTGGGCCATCGAGTCCAACGACTGCGCCCTGCAGGCCCGCGAGCTGCTCGGCCACCCCGTCGTCTGGCTAATGGAGCAGCACCACCCCCGGCTGCGGGAGGATCCAGTGCTGCAGGGCCTGTTCGGGGAGCTGAAGCACCGCTTCGGCCAGAAGCTGCGGGCCAACCGGAACCAGTTCTCCGCCAGGGTGCAGGCCTTCCTGCTGGCCAAGCTCGACCGGATGCTCCTCCGGCTCAGCGTCCTGCCGCAGCGGGGCGACAAGGTCTCGGCGATCGCGGAGCACTACCAGCACCTGCGGCTGAACGCCTCGGACTACTTCGGCAACATGCTGCAGCTCCTGGATCACCATGAAGCGGCCGGGAAGCGCAGTCCCAGCTTCGAGGAGCGCAAGGGGTGGCTGCCCATCGACCGGCAGAACTACGGTAGCTTCGCCTCGCCCTTCTTCCTCCCGCGGGCCAACATGCTGGTGGTGCCGCTCTCCCTGCTCGACAGCCGCCTTTACGAGCGCGGCCAGGCCGACCTGCTGACCTACAGCACCCTGGGCTTCATCCTGGGCCACGAGCTGACCCACGGCTTCGGCTTCCACGAGGTGGGGCGCAGCCAGCGGGGGCACCTTCACCCCGGGGTGGCCAGGGAGCTGGGCCGCAACCAGGCCTTTCGGAGGGCGAAGGACTGCGTGGCGGATCGCTTCGGGCCGAAGCACTCCGAGGAGAAGCTGGCCGACGCCATGGGGCTGGAGCTGTCGTACTCGGCCTACTTCGACGAGGCGGAAACGGACCGCAGCAGGAACCGCTCCGGCACAGGGACGCCGGAGCAGCGGCAGCTGTTCTTCCTCAACCTGGCGCAGTTCTTCTGCTCCAGCGAGCGCCACTCCGACTGGAGAAGCTACCACGGGAGCGACCGACGGCGGGTGAACGACGCGATGAAGGCGTTCCCGCCCTTCCAGGAAGCCTTCGGCTGCCCGGCTGCCCTCAGGCCGAAGAGGAAGCCCTGCCGGCTCTACTGACGCAGAATCTACTGATTCGCCGGAATTCCCCCGATTCGCCGGAATTTTTATAACCCAACCCGCAATAAAGTCAAACGCAGTAGCTGGGCGACATTTAATGAGATTATTTATTCACCGCCGATGCACCGTCGGAATATGTACAAACAAATCGAAACCCGCAATCAGAGTCGAGTACATAGAGTAGTATAATATATATGTAGTTGTGGATATTTGTAAACACGTAGGTAGCACATTCCATTCAGACAGACAACTCTTAGAGATTAGGTTTAGTGTAGGCTTCTCTTTGAGCTTCTGCTCTTGGGTTTGGTTTAGTTGCTTGTGGTTTAGTTCGTTTAGGTCTAGTTTCTTTACACTCAGAACATTTAAACTGGAAACAGCAATTGTAATCGTTAATCAGTAATCGTTAATCATTAATCATTAATCAGTAATCAGTAATCTGCAACCAGTAATCTGTATTCGGTAATCGTAAAATACTTGTACACATATCAACATTGAATCCCAATTGCTTACTCTAGAAAAAAAACGTGTGGTTATCGCTTAGCCTAAGACATCAACGTGAAATTCGGTATGACAGCCACTGCTCCGGGTTCAGTGTCTCTCTGTCTGTGTGTTGTGTTCTCTGTACTGTCATTTAAATCGGTAAACGCCGCGGGGCTCGACTGGGTTTACGGATCTAAACGAGTTGTGGGGCCTCCTCTTGAGTCCCTAGTTCTTAGTCCTTAGTCCTTAGTCCCTAGTCCCTAGGTTGCTAGCTACACTTAACACGAACTCTATGCTTTAAGATGATCGAAAGTTACAAAAATATTTTACAAACGGCGCACAAAAGGTTGCACAAAAATAACCAACATAGTTGCTTGGTTTGGGGTTCAAGTTCAAGGTGTTAGACTAACTTTAATTGTCTCATTAGTATTATTGATTAATTGATTTCCTCGCCGTTCCATGTGCTCATCCGGTAGTTGCGACGAAGGTAGTGTCCCTATTCCTACAGTATTACAGTAAAGTTATTGTTTTAAATTACGCTCTCCCCCGCCAGTATCACTAGGTGAAGTTCGTCCCCCGACCCCCACTGCCAGAGCCCGTCCTACGGCTCCTCCAGAGCTCTGCGCCAAACACTTAGACTATTATTAGCTTATCGCAACACTTACGGGGAGTATGTGACATCAACGCACGTCAAAACTGGACAAAAACACTCAGATTCAAAGATTGAAACTCGGGGAAGCTGGGGTCCTTGGAGGAAGGAGGGGCCTACCCCCAAGGATTCTACTCTACTTGGATTAACATTTAACACTGATCAAGGTTGGTTATTACTTTCTCTGATTCTCTGATTAGACTTGGACTGGATGAGTGGCAAGTGTGCCCACCTGAAACCTGACTTGTGGGTCCTGTTCCGGCTCGAATCCCGCTGAGGAGCTCGTGAAACTCGCAGGAAATGCACTCGGAAGGAGGCGACTGAGGGGTGAGTTCAACTTTTCTTTTCTTACTTTTCTATGGGTCTTGAAGCGATAGTGGATTAGTTGGCTTTCGATTTCTCTGGGACTTGGGGGCTGAAACGTGCAGATTATAGCAGGGAGCTGGGAGGTGGCAAGCTGGGAAGCTGGGAAGGAAAGGGTTACTGGGTCCTCCGACACCCCTTAGACATTCCGCTCCTCGGCTATTATGTCCATGGTGCTGACCCGCCGCTGGGATGGTAGCAGATGCTGGTGCTGCGGCGCCCCCTCGCCGCCACCACCGGCCACGCCCCCGCACGACCCGGGGGCATGGATGGTGGTGGTGGTGCAGGTGGTGCGACGGTGGTCGCTGCTGCCCCGCCGCGGCACCAACATCACCAATTACTAGAGGACCGTCTCGTTGGTGTTGGTGCAGGTGCGGGCGCCGTTGACGATCGAGTACTTGGAGGAGCTGTCCTTCTTGGCCACCAGCCGGCCGAGGAAGATCTCCTTGAAGGTCTCTCGGAACTGGCGCGACATGCCGCAGTAGATGCCGAAGTTGATCGGGTAGCTGACCACCAGGAAGAAGTTCGTCAGCATGATGCAGATGTTGGCAAGGCCGTAGTCGAGGAACTCGATGATCAGCGAGCTGACGATGTGCATCACGGTGACCACGGCAATGGGGATCTCGGCCAGCAGGAAGACCGACACGACCACGATCAGCATCAGGGTGGTGCAGTTGGACTCCCGCAGCTTCTTGCACTCCTTCTTGCGGTTCTCCCGGAAGAGCAGCTTGCGCCGCTCCTGCGCCTGCCGCATGGCCGCGAACAGCAGGATGTTCAGCGTCACCAGGATGATGCACGGCAGCAGGTGGACGAACAGCACCCGGAACAGGTAGTAGCTCGTGTAGTAGAGGTCCACCCCGATGTACTCGTGCACCCACAGTGCCGTCTCCAGGTGGCACACCTCCGTCTCCTCGCCGTTCCACTCGATGTAGAGGGGCATGTAGGTGCGGTCGAAGAAGCGGGGCAGCTGGTGGAGGAACGCCAGCAGCGCGATGTAGACGGTGCAGCGCTTCACCCTTGGCATGGTGCACCAGGTCCTGGCCATGGGGGCGTGGCAGACGTAGATATACCTGTGGGGGAGAGAGAGTTCAAGGGATGATGGAGTTAGTTCTTTTCTTAGCATCCTTAATAGATTCCCCTTATCCTTGTAGTAAGTATTCAATGTCCTTCCTACAGTCCCCCTGAATCCTGCCCTTAAATTGGGAATTATATCCCTAGATTCCGCTGTCAGGAATGTCCTTTCGCGCCAAAGTAATGGGCATCGGTGATCGGTGCTTCGCGAAAACGAAAAGCTTATCTGGGGGCCATTAAGCAGTTGTTCCTCAAAAGCGAGAATGGAATGGAAACTGCGAGGGTGGCTGGCCCGGCCCCTGACCCCCACCCTCCGTTCCGTTCGTCTGTTAACGAGCTGTGCGTCCTGGGCGCATTTGCCTAATACAATTTTATGGCAATGTCGACGGGAGATAAACCAATTTCCCCAGGTGAGGATTTACGATCGCAATGCGGTGACAATGAGTGCGCCGGGAGGCGCGTGATTGCGCCCTCTAGGAAAAGGCAATCAGGGCCAATCTGGAGGGCTAATCGAGTTGCTGCTTTCTAATTTCATAATTTGGCCAATTTGTCACGGCACCGAAAATCAAATCGCGCCAAATCCTGTTTTGCTGCGAGGAGTTCTGGCGACTAGTTCTCAGCCCCCACCCTCTGCTCTGGCTCTGGCTGTCAAAGGACCTCGGCGATGTCCTAATTTATGCGCATAATTATGGCCACGCCCACCGCGCTGGCACTCCAAAATGTTTTTCAATCAATCTTTCATTGAACCTTTGTCAAGCGGGGATTTCATTAAACTTGAAAGCAGCAAAAACAAATGGCGAAAACCGAAACGAAAACGAAAACAGCCGCGGCACAAAGGCTGAACAAAGGCCCAAGGACGAGGGCCAAAGGACGAGATGCGAACACCGAGCGGCGAGCAGCGAGCAGCGATTGCCAGGCGTTTAGCCCTAAATGGAATTGATATTAATAAATGAATAACATTTAGCTGGCTTATGTTGTGCCCTTTCGCTCGCCGTCTCATTTTCGTTGTCATTTTAACAATTTAGTTAATTTGTCCTAAAAGGACGCCCCCGCATCCTTCCAAAAAAGAAAAGCGGCCCAAAACCGAAACCAAAACACAAAACACAAAACTGTGAAAGCCCAAAGGAAAACAACCCTCAACCCGTCCCGAATCCGGGCGGAATAAGCGACACAATAAATCAATCAAGTGGCAGAATTTTGAGCCGTTGAACGAAAGAGTTCTCCAGGGATTAGTTGGAAGTAAGGGTTCTCGACTGTAGGGTACTCCGGGTAGTCCTTAAACAATCAGACATCAAGCCTTAGGACTGTATGATACTCGGTACTTCTCTGACATCTATACTATCTATAGTATGTATATTAGTTTATGGAGTGAGAAACATATTACTCTTATCCTTGCCTTTTTATCCCTCCATAGTTCAAGCACCTCTATAGAGATTAGTTGGAAGTATGGGTTCTCGAGTGTAAGATATCTCTACCGGGTACTGGGAGGAATATAGAAAAGTTATTGGAATAATAGGTTCTACAACTGTATGATACCTGGTACTTCTCTGCTATCTACAGAATTATAATAGTTTGTGGAATGAGAAACTTTTTCTTCAAGTTACTTACAAGTACCGGGTATAAACACCTCCACGGTTGAAGAACCTCTACAAGAAAGAAGCCAAACTACCATCAATAATTGACGCCAAGTGATTTCAATCACACGACTAATAAGGAAGACGTTAAATATTTATAGTGCCCTGGATGGGTCCTGCAGGACTCTCAACCCTTCCGAGGGGGTGGAGGGAGGGCGGTAGTGCCTTGCCGATGGGCCTGCATAAAAAGTCTATACCTCTATATATGTATCATAAATTTTTGTGCTCCATTGTAATATGAAATTTTTATGGAGAGCGTCACTCACTGAGCGAGTTCATTCGAGCCACTCCAGGCCATTATTCGACGACCCACTTTCCCGCCCCCCGCTTCCCGCCTCCTGCCTCCTGACAGACCATCCTCGCCAGCCCCACCCCCTTGGCAGAGGCCATAAAAACACTTGAAATACAATAAGTTGACAACAGCAACAGCGGCACCAACAATAACAATAATAACAATAAACGTTGAATGTTTTTATCGCGCTATTTGTCCTCGGGCGATTTTCAACGCATTTTAGAAAGCGTCCTGGCCAGAGCAGGAGCAGGAGCAGAGCTGCGGCGGTGGCGGTGGCACACATCCCCGTTATTATTTAGCTATTTGGTGGTGCAACAGTGACAGCACCCCATATACCCCATCTAACCCATCATAGCACTGCCCCACTTCAGTGGCGACCACTCGAGAGCAGCCCAAAGTCGCATAATGGCGCTGATATTTATGACTATTCTCATAGTATTTTTTCGGCCTCTCCAGCGCTCCCCCCCACTTGGCGAATTTATTCGCAAAGCTGTAAAATTTATGATCCCACACATGAGTTAATAGAACAATGCGGCGAACCCTTGAAAGGAATTTTATTCTCGATGGAAGCGGTGGAAATTTATGTTGTCTATTCGAAATTAGTTTATTGTTTTCCTTTCAATTTTGTGCGCTTCTCCGCGCTCGGTTTCTTCGGCGGCTCTATGAAATATTTATAGTCGTTTGTTTTCTGAATTAGTGGGCTTGTTTATGGGCCCCCATTAGGGGCAGGGCTGGCCAATTTTTAAAGAGTTCTGCACTACGTTTAATGTTTTTTCTTGGGGGGCTGAGAATCACACATCATCCCTACCTGTTTCCGATGGAAATCGATTGATTGTCTGGCTGTCTTCGAGGAACAGCTCGCATCACTCACACGCATCACTCATACGCAGCGTTGGCCCGCTGCCAGGTGGTGGTGGTGGTGGTGGTGGATGGGTGGGTGGGGAGCCATTTGTTTACCTTGTACCTTATATACTCTGCCCCACACACTCGCCATAATTTGTATGCCCAAGGCGGCGCGAAGGCATTGACATTTTATTTTTGCCACAAAAACTGATTTATTGCCTCCATTGACAAGTCAACGAGTGAGCCAGTCAGTCAGTCAGTCAGTCAGTTAGTCAGTCAGTTTGTCACTTTCTGGCACTTTAGTTACATCTCGACCCGAGAAGGGCGTGCGAGAAGCCCGGTTTTATTCGCCTAATTGCATATTTACCTTTGCACGGCGAGGGCCAGGGTTAGCCAGACGGAGATGGTGTGGCACATGGCTGGCATAATCTGTAAGTAAACAGGACACGGCGGGATGAGAAGCTTATACACGGAATAGGGCATAGGAATATGCAATGTGGAATGTGGATGTGTGGGGATTAGTCGGAGCTCTGGAAGTAACTTTCTCGTTTGACTTTCGCACAACTTTCTGAGGGGGAGCGCCATAATTAAGATGAAACGCAGGGATTGAAAGGATTCAGAAGTCTGAAGTCTGAGGGGCAGTCTTCGAGGAGCGATGTACTGCCAGCAAGGACTCTACAATTACAAGCGATTACGGACATAAAAACCCATGTCGAGGACCTGCCATCAGCCCGAAGAGCAATTGCTTATTCCTTCTGCCGCAAATCAGATTTGGCCAACTGCACCAGCCAGAGTCCTGTGCAGGTCCGGACGGAGTGCCGGCAACTGGCCATTTCAACGTTTTCGAGGACGACAGGTGTCTGCTCCGTTTATGGAGCATAATGAGCGTGGCTCTGTGGCAGACAGGCACTCAGCACCGCACTCTGTATCTGTATCTGTATCTGTCGGCCATGTAGCTGTATCTGTATCTGGTCTGTAGCTGTGGGCCTGTGCGTTTGACATTGAGCTTAGCCATATAATGCACAATCTGTGGCCTAATCCGGTTTATGTGTCTGACTCCGCTGCAATTACACGGACATGGACAGATACCTCTGTTCGGAGCGCCGTGCGCAGTACTTTACAATGAAATGGTTAGCCCCTGGCCTGGCCTCCGCCCCCGCCCCCGCCCCGGCCCCTTTCTCGTTACATTAACATGGCCATTATGCGCGCCATTCAAAGGGGAGGCAGCAGGGTAAGGGGCACGGGGGAAAGGAGCGAACGTGCTGCTGGAGCGTATAAATTCCAAAGAATGAAATGAAATCTTCAACTTTGAGGCTGCGATGGCCGCCTGGCGGTTATTACCAAACGAGGATGTGGATATGGAGTTGGGGATGTGGATGTGGATGTGGATGTGAGTTGAATTTTATGGCAGTCGTACTCAGAGATAGTCCTCACCCACCCCCCCTGGCAGCCATCTAGGACATCCCAGCTTGAACTTGGCTGGTACAAATCCCCTGAGAGTCCACTAACAGCACGTAGCCTTGGCAGAACGACACGCCAGGACAGTGGTGGCAGCAACTACAATCGGAGATGGTACTTGCCAGTTAAAGGATATCCCCAGGACTAGCAACCACTGTGCCTCTCTTTTCGGCTGTCAGTGGGGAGTAGGACACTGGCAGTGGCAGTGGCAGAGGCAGTGGCAGTGGCGCTTTATCAGCCCGACACTACTCCGTTGAAGTGAGTAAACAGTTTTGCCCTCGCCCGCTGCCCCTCGCCCCCTTAACGAGTGCCATAAATTGAAAATGTTGATTAATCAAGGCGGGCCATGGAAGGGCCATGGAGGCAGGGGCAGGAGAAATCAGGGGCACCCCAAAGTTTGCATGGTAATGGTGGAAAAACGCTCTCAAATGAATAAGTGCTGTGAATGGATGGGCTGAGCGAGTGGGTGGCCCTTTTGGGTGGATTACTGCGATTTCCGGGAGGGGGCAGTAGGCGGGGGCAGCAGGTGGCAAACGGCAAACGGCAAGTGGCAAGTGGCACTAGCAGCGCCTTTCATTCTTTCATTATGCTGACAGAAATGACACACACAAAAGGACAGAATGGAGAGCTGGGAACTGGGAATGGAGAACTGGGAGCTGGGGCGTAACGTGGCATCAAATGCGATAACGATAACGATAACGCGACGGGATACAAACAAAGCATCATACATCAGCCGGAGACAAAGGGAAAGGCAACAGTAACGGAAGCACAAAGCGAGAGTGAAAGTGAAAGTGAAAGCGGGCTGGGAGGAGGACTGGGCGCAGAAAGTTCCAGCCAAGCATTTTATTTAGGTCAATGAGCGGCGTGGCGCTTCTTCTCGGAGGGAGGGAGGGAGGTAGGCCGGAACGTGGCCAGAAGCCAAAACAAACAATTTTCCGCTCTTCCCACTTCTCGGCCAGCCTTGGCAATTAGTTTTGTGACGAAAGCAGTCAAAGGAGTCGGGAGCAGTGAGAGAAAAGGAGCCTGGAAGTATGCCGGGGAAGTGGTTGCTACTCTCTGCTTGTTATTTCTCATGAAGCTCCACAAGACGGCCGCCCAGTTCGCTCAGTGTATCCAGGATACAGTGGAGCCTTTGTTGACTTACCTCGTTGAAGATACTGTAGGCCAGACACATGGAGACCGGATGCAGGGGCTTGTAGTGGTTGCCGAAAGTGTACATGTACCAGAGGCCGGGTGCCGGAAATATAACCGTCAGCATGTCGCATATAGCCATGCCTGCGAAGAGAGAGAGAGGGGTGTGTGCTATTAGAGAGAGACGGCGGCAGCTGAAATTAGAAATTATGGTAATGGCTATGCAAATCATTGCGATTTTCAATGTAAATTGATTGTCTGATTGGGCGATGGGCGCAACAAAGTGTCGGCCCGTCCTCTCCGGGCCAATATTGGGCGCTCTACCATGACTCCTGGCTTCTGGCTTCTGGCTTCTGGCTCCTATCCCCCACCTACTGTCCTGTCCCCCGATCAATTATTTATGACATTTCCGCTCCGAGCCCAGATTTTGAGCGTCAAGTAAATATTTGTGTGGACACACATCTGGCGTAATCCGAATCGAATTTGTTTATTATAAACATGCCGTGCGGGCCTTGTTGTCTCTTCCGAATTCGAAAATAAACAGCCCTAATGCGTGGGCGGTTTTCCTAGCTCTGTAATGTTTTTCGAATGGATGTGGAGGGCAAACTGGCCCACTGACACTTGAACCTGACTCCCAACTGCCTAACTGACTACATGACCTCTGCCCACACGGGGAGGCTATCCGGCTACTATTCAGAGTTAGGAACTCTTCAGAACCCAGCACTATTCCCCCGATTCCCGCCCAGTGCACTCTCCACTCGGCCTGCCAGTGGCAAGTGCTGTTTTCGGCCATTTCGGTTGCGGTTGCTGCCTCTACAGACTCAGTTTCGTGATGCGATTAGCCTTGGCCTGGGCCCGACACCCCTGCTCTCCCCTGCTCCGGGGGGGCAGGGGTTAACCCATTGACAGTCAAAGCCCGTCTGCCGCCCGAGCATAGGAATTTGTTTAAAATGTAAACTTTGTTTGCAACTTTCCGCCACTCTGTAATTGGATCGAGTGTTTCGATTTCGATGGGATTTCATCGAGGACCTCCTCCCCCCAAAAGGCCCCCTTGTAAGCCACTTACTGCCACTCACTGGCAGCGTCGGAGGCTTTTTCATAAATCAGCGGCAAATTCCGCGCACACAGCCATTAGCATTACACACGCTATTAGAATATCTCAGCATTACGCGGCCTGAGCGGCTCCCAGCGGGTTAAGGCGGTCCAGGGGAGCGCTGGGGGCTCCATGGAGGCCGGGCCGGGCCGGGTCGGGCCGGGTCGGAGCACGCACAACGCCAGCTATTTTGAAATCTCACAAAACTTCTGCCTGATTTAACATTGTGGCACATTAAGCTCCGTGGCGGGCGGGGCAGGGCCGCAATGACATGGAATAAAATAAATAATAATCATAAAAGCGGCGTCAGAGGAGCATGGATGCCACTCCCCCAAGAGGAGCCACAGCCCACCCTGTGACCTTGCCGGAAGACACAGCAGTTGCATGTGGCACGCCAGCAGTTTGAACTTGCACCTGACACTCCCGCCGATGTTTATATTTCGGCATTGCCTTGCAGCCGAATTATCGACCTGGGATGTCCTTCGGAGGAACCTACCCATCAGCACGAAGTTGGTGGGCGTGGCCATGCTCTTCTTGCTCAGCACGAGGACGATCAGCGAGTTGGAGATGATGGTGATGATCAGCAGGAAGGGCATGCAGTAGCCGTAGAGGGGCATCGCGTAGTCGAGGGGGGAGTCGCAGGTGAGGTTCCAGTAGCTCATGTTGCCGACGCTGTCCATCTGCCGGCACTGACCGCCGTCCATCTGCTGGAAGGAGGCCGAGTCGAGGCTCTCGTTCCCGTAGTCGAACTGCGACTCGTTCTGGGCTGCCATGAAGTACTGGCCCCCGTCCACGGCGCCGGCCATCCGGCCCGCGGAGGGCGGCGTGGCCGAGGGGGCGAGCCGGGCGGAGGCGGCGGCGGCGGCATTGGCGCTCCACTGGTAGAGGACGTCCGTGGCGGACACGTCGTAGGGACTCGAGTACGGGTGCACGGCAGAGGCCGCCGAGGCGGAGTTGTTGTCCATGCTGGTGAGCGGCGGCTGGCTGGAGATCGACTCGAGTGTTCCTTCAGTGACTTGCTGCCACTTAGATGGTGGACTCCCAGTCCGACATTCCTGGCCTTGGAGCTTGGAGTTTCTATCTCAGGCTGGAGTTACTTGTCGGAGTTCATTGCCGGAAGGAGCTGCAAAGAGAGAAGGTTTGGAGGACACCATTAATATTGTTTTATGACTGGGAAGTGGAGGAGTCCTGCGAGTATATTACGGCTAAGCTGCTGCCCTGATTTGTTGGGCAACTTGCCACCCGGTACCCGGTACCCGGTTCCCAGTTTCCCGCTTAATGGTCAAAACTTTTTGGCATTGTCCGCCCGGCAGGCCTGCCGCCTCTTTTGGGAATTGGGCCAACTTTCATTTGGCTGAGCGCTTTCGATTTGGCAGAGAGGTTTGCGAAACAAAGAGATTCGATTGCGCTTGAATATTCAAATTGGTTATGATTCTTTCAGCAGAGACCATGATTGATTGATTGAGTGGAGTGGGGAGGGGTGGAGGGGATTGGCAATTGAATGTTTCAATCAGCAAAGTGATGGACTTGAAGGCCAGGCCCTCCGGGAGGGCCCAGCCCATGCATAGATAAGATAGAGGCCGCCTCCAATCACGATAATGTGGTGCCAGCTCCTGGCCCAGTTATCTCACAGCCCGGCCGTAAACAATACGGAATGGCAGTGGCAGTGCCAGCTTGGTCCTTGATCTCCGAGCCAACTAATAACAGAGCATTCCGCATGTTTGTGTCATGTTTATGCTGCCTTTTTAATGGTTTTATTTTTCGCATTCCCAATCCGGCGACCCAAACTTTGGCTCTCTGCTTCGGCTTCGGCTTCCTCTGACCCACATAAGCGCCAGCGCCAGAGGAATGGGACGGGACGGGGTCAGGGGCCAGAGGCCAGAGGTCGCAGTCGATGTCTCCGAAGGAGAAAGGAATTGAAAGCGATGGCCCACATCCCTGTGTGTGTCTTTAAAGACTTGTAGGACACGACTAATGCCGCCTAAGTTGGGCCATTCACTCTCCCTGAATGTCAGACTGTTTATAGATTATTTAAAAGCGCTCCAGTTGATAATCCTTTATTGGCATTCAGCCGGGATTTGCTGGCCTTTCAGTTTTTACCGGCCATTTAATTTACGTACTCGCTGCCGCGCCATTTTTTTGTTTTAGAATTAAATTGTTGATCTCATCAATAATGCGAGCATGGGCGCCATTGAGCACAATTGGATGAATTATTGAATTAGTTCCAGCTAGTTTGGCGCGGATTTGAAAAGGGGTTTCGGGGCGAGAGTGGAGAGTGTTTTGGAGTGGAGGGAAAAACACAAAAAACGAACGGAAATCAGACAAACTAAGTAATCAACTTGCCAATCAGCGGGGAATCAGCGCTAAATGCCAGATGCAAAATACTGCAATCAGGGTCTGACTGGCAACCAGCTAGGATGCCCGACAGTCGTTTAATTGCGAGTGGGACCTGGCTCCATCACTCTTCCTTCAGCTGCACGCTTTCTCCGACTTTCTCCGGCGGATTGCATTGACAGCCTTTGGCATTCGCCGTGATGGTGTGGCAGGAAAGGTAACATGTGGCAGCCACAGAACGCGGTTAGCTGGCATAACTAAAATACTAATCCTCCAAGGACCTGCTGGGACTCGGACTGCCATCCTATCAAGAAAACTTCTTCCAATACGAGAGTTAGGACGAGATAATCCCCGGGAATTACTGAGCTACAAGTCCATCTCACAGAGCCTCGTTTGGTTGACGAAGTTGGCCAACCAGTTGCACAACCCGCTAATTATCTGCTCCTTGGCGTTGGTCCTTGGATCTGCCTTCCACCGCCCACTGGCAGGCCCATGCCTCGTCCTGGTAGACATTAGCCGCCATCTTTGATCCATTACTACGTGAGGCGATGATGGAGAACTTTAACTAGGACACGCAGATGCGAATCTCGTTCAAAAGCAGCAAAAAGCAGCCTCGAGGAGCTCCTCACACGTACTGGCACACAGACACATAGGCAAGTCATCATCATAAAGCGATTAGTGGAACTAAAACTGCCATTAAAATGCCTCTGCTTCCGGCTCCCCCAGCCACTGTCTTCTAGTCCTGGCAAGGACATCTCTCTGGCCGAATGAATTTCCAATAAAGAGTAGTTTCTCCTGCCCCGGGAGGAGCATCATTCCGACATTACCAGAGGTAATTGATGAGCACCGACTGTCTGGCCTGGCTCTGGCTCTGGCTTTGGCCAAAAAACGTGGCTCACCTCAGATAAGCCAAGACGGAGCCTGGCCATCCCAGGACCAGTCAGGACTAGTCACGGCCTTCGGATCTCGAGCTCCTCGGCACTTCCCGCTAAACAGATTTCGAAAATAGTGCCACACTTTAGAGCCGCGTGTGTGGTGATTCCATTTTCTGTTATGGAAAGTGACATTTTCCGCCCACTCCGACCACGCCCAGGCCCTGGTTCAGGCCCTGGTCCGCCCCTTCCGTTGTTGGCTAAAACAAACAGGCCAACGGCAACGTTGTTGGCTGAAAAAAGAGGGAAAAGTCGATCAAATAGAACGAGGTCGTCGGAAAAGTCGAAAAAGTCGGAAGAGCGGGGAGGGGCGGGCTGCTAGATGAACTTAATTGTACTTTTTACCAAGAAGCCAAAAAAGAAACAAAAATCAGAGGAAATTCCCCCAAAGGCACACAATGTGTGTGCTGGTGTGTGTGTGCTGCGGGGGCGGGAGAGGAGAGGGCGTGGCCCCCGAGGCAAGATGAATGAAAGGGAGGGCAGGGCGGAGGCTCCTTCGAATGGCTTAAGTAATTTTCCATTTTCCATTTTCCATTTAGGCGACATAATCTCCATCTCCTTTGTCTCGCTTTTGTTTTTGGCCATGTTTGCTTTCTCCTCTCCGCTTGCTCCGCTTTCTCCGCCTTATCCACTTTCTCCGCCCTCTCCACTTTCTCCGCTCTCTTCTGGAAAGTGCAATGAATAAATTTCACAGCCGATGGCTGCGTGCAGGCCCAACTCGCCACAATTAATACCCGAAATAATAAGCGGAAGGCGGGTAGTCAGAAGCGCCCTGGGGAATCTAATGTGGCTCATTTTCATTCCGCCGGCATGCCGAGTCAGGGCACTGGGCGAAAAGAGGAGTGCTTCCTCCAAGAAGAGTCACAAATTGCACTTATTGTCACTTTCAGCACTGTGGCTGACTGCGGACTTAATCATTTGTAATCGTTTGAGGGCTGCAAGGACATCCCCTCCGCCTCCTCGTCCTGGCGAGCATACGAAATGAGCTCTGGGCTGGCTGGAAGATAAAGCTGCGACATTACGGCCAGCGCCGAAAGAAACTTCCCAGACATGTTGAATTAGTAGTTCACATACGCAGTCCTCCCCCCAGCCCCAGCCCCAGCCTCAGCCGCATCCGATGGACCCTCCGATAGCGCCCCTCCCCCAGGACCTCCCCAGCATATAGCTGGGAGCGTTTAGAGTTTTCCTCGGCGTAATCGCCATAGCGAAACTTTTTCGATTTGGGAATTAAAATAAAAAGGCATCATCGCAGCACAATGGCGGGCTAGCCCCGGGCTAGGCGGCTAGGCGGCTTTGCTCCGCCACGCCCCCGCCACTCAGAGGCACAGCCGCCTCCGGCAGTCCTAGGAGTCCCAAAACTTTTGCCGGCCACTCTGCACGCATCGCTGAGTCCTGGCTTTTCGCGTTTCGCCCAGCATTTCTCTCTAATGGCCAAAAATCCAGAGCGGAACCCCCACCCCATACTCGCAGACTCCCCAATCTCCAATCCCCGGATCCCCGGATCCCTGGATCCTGGGAGCCAAGGCTAGGAGGCTACAAGGCTAGAAGTCTCGTGAAAGCCGGCTAGATAAGTGATAAGCCGCCGCACACAAATTGGAGCCCCTCCAGTCGGCATTAGCGGCACCTTGCGTGTCTGGGGCCCATAAAAAGGATTAGATGTCTGCCGCGACATGGCAGACCCCTCTTCAGGAACTCTCAGTCGGGAACAAAAGTGACGCTTTCAGCGGGCGCTACAGTTACACTTCACTCTCCGTTCGGGGAAAAACCGCTTAGGGCACACTTACTTGGGTTTAAGTAGCATTACCTGATTAATTTTTGGGGGGCGCCTGGCGCCTGCCGCCACCCACTTAACGCCGCACATAGATGGCGTTTGCGGGAACCCGTTATGAGACATAATCCACAGCTACTGCTAGTCCTGAGCCAGAAATTGCTCATCCGCAGTGTTGCACCTGCGGCCCCTTTCGACTGCAGTTTGCCGAAAATGAATCATTCAGGATTGGCAGGAGAGCTGTTTTATTCAAGCAGCTGCTGCAGATATTGCAAGGCACCTCCTCCGTCTTCCGTCCTCCGTCTTATAACCAATTCAATTCGAATGCCACAAAGCCGTAAACTGGCTCTAGCTCTGGCTCTGGCTCAGGCCCGGGCTGGGAAAATGAAAAACCCCAAAACAGCGCCGGAAATGAAGTCGAAACCGCTCCCGTATTCGAGCTCAAGCTCGCATTTAAATTCGAATAAAGGTGGAAATAGCGGTTCAACAAACCCTGCTGGCTCGAGGACAGCTGGATTTAAATATATATCGCATATATATGGAGGAGTATTTATTTATATGTGGCGGACTACGAGCTGGTGGCGAACTGGTGGCGGAGGTGCGTGTGGAATGCAGTTCGTTATTCCAAATGGCACGCATTTACATCGCAAAGCCGCGGCTAAAGCCAAGGCTCTAAGCACCGCGCCATTACGGTTGCCGTTACGGTTCCAGTTACCGTTACAGTTACAGCTACAGTTAGGGCCGCCGTTACCGTTAGCCCTCAGACTTGGCGCTGGCTGCAAAATATGCAAATGGCCGACCCAGAAGACGGCCGGGTGGCGGGCCACCGCGGCGAAATATGTCCAATGATGGCAAAACAAGTATACGCCCGATTGGCTCCTCATCCTCCTCCTCCTCGTGAATGGAATCTGCGAACAAATGTGGATTTCAGCCACTGGTTGATCAAGCGGCGGAGGAGCTTGTGGGGATTAGGAACGCAGGACTGCGTCTCTCACCTTGCGATTGAGACACTTTTGAGCGGGGTTTCTTGGCAAGTTTTAATATTTAATGCGGCGCCACTATCCGCAGAACGGAATTGTGAAATGCCACCAAAGAAAACGCAATTCCGCAGATTTATAAATCTATTTAGGCTCCGCGGGTTGCCCCGACTAGTGGTGGGACTTGTGTTGGGCCTCGTCCCTCGCAAGGCCAGGGTCCTTCGCCTGGGTCCTTCGCCTAGGTCTGCCACTGCGGCACTCAATAAAGAACGTATTCTATGTGCCTGCCCCCAGAGACCCCCGAAGTACCGGGTATCAGACAGTCTCCGCTTTCTCGGCCCGTAATGACAGTCCTGAGGAGAGTCCTGCACATCACAGGCCTGCGCCTTGCGTAATAGGAATTTAAAGTGCAGGGTGTGGGTAAGCAGGCTTCACTGTATGAGTGTCGCCGAGGCACGTGCTGGGCCGTCCGAGGCTCCTGATCGAATGGCAGATGCTCTACCCAGAGGATAATGGTCTAAGTTTTAAGCCCAGGACATTATTCATTCCCGAAACTATTAGAACTAGTCTTTAAAGGCACACCCCTTTCGGGCTGGCTGACTCGCACTGTAGGGTGTCCTGGCCGGACGAACAAGAGCAGCCGAGACAGCAGATTACGTCCTGCAGACATCCTCCCAAGGCAAATGCGTCGTTAACATATGTTGTAGTCGAGTTTCGCAACCAAATTTATCCAAAACCAGCACATGTGTACTAGTCGCCGCACATGTACGTATTCCCATGTGTGCGCCGAGCTTTTTCTATAACAATTTGCCAAATGTTTGTAGAAAATGTACGAGTTTTTCATGCCTCCCAGGGAGGCGGGAGAGGCTGGGCGTGGCGGGGGAGGAGCAGCCTCCGCCAGAAGCCAGGCTAAATCTTTTGGGCCGCCTCCATTGAAAAGTGGCTAAAGTGTTGGCGCACTGAGTGCAGAGCCAAACAGCAAACAAGCTGCCTGCGAGCCAGGCTGCCTGAGAGTGGAAATGTGGCAAGTGGCAGGAAAGCGGCAGGAAAGTGGGGACTGGCAGGCACTCCTCCCGCAAACCACAAACATGTGTGCGAAAGTTAAACACGAATTTAAAGCGAGACAAGCTTACGGAAATATAATTTGTTTCAAACTCGGAGCGGAGCATTAGGCTGAAACTTTCGGGCCAAATGCTCGAAACCGCTTGTCTTTTGACGAGCGGGGAACGACTCTTTTGAATTAATTGATTAGTCAGAGTGCTGCCTGCTCATCTCGGCTGGCCAGAACAGGTCAGAACAGAAGGCCAGGCCAAGGCCCGCTAATGTCTCGCTACATTTTTGGCCGCCACTGTCTGGCCACTCGGGAGCAGGGCAGGTGGAACAGACTTAATGTGCCGGAAAGCCACTTGGATGCCAAATTGAAATAGTTATGTAGTCGGCGCTGGGTCGGAATCACCTGTTCGATTTTCCGGGAAATTAGACAGCAACGACCTGCGACAAGGCCAATGTTCGGCGATCGCCATCGGCGGCTGTCTCCTACGTCGTTACGTAGTCCGGGGCATAAAATCCAATAACGAGCAGCATCCATCAGGCCGGCAGACAGCAGAAAGCAGACAGGCTGTCTGTCCGCCTGTCAGTCCGACTGTAGGCTGTAGTCAGAAGGCAAGGGTGTCTGGTTTCTGCTGCTGTTTGGCCAAATTTATGATTTGGCCATACACCTAGGACGCCCCTCCCCCGTCGCTCGTCTCAATTAAACCAATTTAAACTCCTTTCCGATGGCCGGCGGCAATTAAAATCCACTCTGCTCGAAGGAATCCCTGGCCGCACGGGGGAAAATCAATAAATGTCCAAAAACGCACACTCTCTCGCCGCAAAAATGTATAATTGAAACGCATAAAATGTAATTGGAAACCTGGCTGGGAGCGCTTTTTGCATAAAGGATGCACTGGCTCCGGACCACCGGTGGGATGGGGGTTTGCCAGCCGAACACTGTTCGAAAGTTTAAATTGAAACTTTGCTGGTTGCCGGAAAGTTGCTTGTTCAAAATTCAAATATGGGTTTAAAATTACAAGCCGGAAGAGGAAACAATGGACCAGATCCAATTTAAACATTCCATTTAAATACGTTCTCTAATCCGCAAGCCACAGCATTAAGCATGGGTATGGGGGACAATCTCGGAGAGAATAGAGCCATTTCTTTGGCCATTTTTCATGGCTGGATGGCCCGGAAGAGGAGGACTAATAAAGCTGCCTCACCCGCTTGCTGGGCGAATTCCCAAAGCTCGCTTTAAGCGAAACCCAGTTCCTGCAACGAAAACAATTGCATGCCACTGGCGTGTTTGTCCTTCCTCTCTCCACCCTCCACCCTCCACCCTCCACCGCCCGAAGGACAAACCGCCAATTCTTAACCCTGGACCCACCGCATACGTAGAATGAATTCCAGCAAAATATGAAAATATGGCCCGCAGCCACTGCACAGGGAGCAGCACAGGGAGGATGTGTGGTCCTGGCGAGGTCCTGGTCACCAGCTGCTCCGCCCTTCCGAGCTACAACTAATCGAATTGCGTCAATGGGTCGCTCCTCCGGTGAATCAGTCTCGGGCAGTCGGATAAACAAACGGCGTCTGCCGCTGATCGGATCGAAGATATATAGCCGGGTGCAGCGGGCGGTCATAGTGCCAGGCGATTTACGAGCTGGTCAGTGATATATGGCTGGGAAGCGGGCTCCGATCAGGGCGCTGCGTAAATATAATTTAATTGGCCCTGCCCGGCTGCCCGCCTGCCCGGCCCGCCAGCTGCCAATTAGTCTTGGCTTTCGGCGCTCCGTCGCGATCTATTTCCATGCCGCGTCTGGAAATAGAAGCGGCTTTTATTGTAGTCCGTCCTTGTTATTATTTCGTGGCTCTGTCTGTCCTGCCCGCTCTGGGCCAACTTTTGATTGACTTGGCCATTCCCATTCCCGTGCCCCCTCCCCCAGAGGGCGAACAAAGCAGCGAGTTGTGCGCCCAATTGGATTTAATTATGCAAAGATATTTATCCAGGCCCCGACCAGTCCTCGGCCAGCCTTTTGTTGTGGCAGTCGGGAGGAGAAGTATCTGCGAGATGCTCGCACAAAACATCTAAATCCAGTGCAGCTGCTTGTTGTGGCTCTGCGGGAAAAACTTTCACTATAAATCGCTCCTACAAATTGGCCTCTGTGTAGGGAAGTCTGGAGTAATTGCTACAATGACTCATTAGACTCGCAAAGAACTACTTCCCAGAAACGAGCACAAAAGGTGGCACAATAAAGCCCAGATGCAGATACAGATCTATGAGATAGCTCCCTGGGGGTGCCCACTAGGACTGGGCAGGACTAGGATTTCGAAAAGCGTATTTCACAGTCGAACACTCGCGCCGGCCGCGCTTCATTTATTATTCTTGCTCAGTTCAGTTCATAAGTCGCGGCGGCGGTGGCCCTCAGCACCAGAAGGCGAGTCGGCGAACAAAGGCAAAGATTGGAGATGGAAGACCTTCAAATATTGTCACGAATTGTGGGCGAAATGAACTACAGAGTCTGCGGAACACGTGTCGGAGAAAGCCCGGGGAGGTCGGGCCGCGCGCGGGTGGCGGCGGGAAAGCTCGGATGGCTCCCTAATTAAGTCAAAAGTAAACATGAAAAAGATGTCAGCCAAGTAGAAACGAATCAAAATGGCAGGCGTCGAGCAATGAACTAAATGTTGTATGCGTCTCGGTCCTATAAATACACCATAAATATACCTGAAAGGGCGCCGCACCGGGAAGAGAGCAGCGCCAGAAACTGACGAGAATAATAATAACGATAATCAGAAAAATAAAATAAAGAGCCAGCCGCCTGGCCAGCACGGAGCTCGGCCTTCGGACATCGGACCCCTAGCTGGAAGCTGTCCGCTGCCAACTTTTCGTGTGGCCAGCAAAATCACTTAAGTCTCGGCCAACAGCTCCCACCGGCCACATAAATATGAGCTCGGCCGAAGGGACCGGGCTGAAGGAAACGGCTGAGATGATAATAATCATCCGCCAGTCAGTCGGAAAAATTTCACGAGCTTTGCATACCCTTCTGTCGGTCAGCACCCCAGCTCGTACACCCTACGGTCCTTTTTCCAACTAGCCACGCTTTCCGTAAAGGTTCCTAGAGAAAATCTTAATATCTTTGGCATTTTCTCAAAAATTTCCGATGGACCCCCTTGAGGACTTCCCCCGAAACCCAAATATGGCCCTTGCGAAGGCTGTATCTCGAAAAATATATATCCGATCCATAAACGGGATACCGTTTTAGAATCGTGAATAAATTCTCTTTCAATCTGCATTAAAATCTGGAGGTCGAATTTTTTTTCGATATTTTTCAAAAATTTCTGATGGACCCCCTTGAAAATGGAGGACTGCCCCCGAAACCCAAATATGGCCCTTGCGAAGGCTGTATCTCGAAAAATATATATCCGATCCATAAACGGGATACCGTTTTAGAATCGTGAATAAATTCTCTTTCAATCTGCATTAAAATCTGGAGGTCGAATTTTTTTTCCATATTTTTCAAAAATTTCTGATGGACCCCCTTGAAAATGGAGGACTGCCCCCGAAACCCGAATATGGCCCCTTGCGAAGGCCGTATCTCGGGAAATATCTATCCGATCCATAAACGGGATACCGTTTTAGAATCGTGAATAAATTCTCTTTCAATCTGCATTAAAATCTGGAGGTCGAATTTTTTTTCGATATTTTTCAAAAATTTCTGATGGACCCCCTTGAAAATGGAGGACTGCCCCCGAAACCCAAATATGGCCCCTTGCGAAGGCTGTATCTCGGGAAATATCTATCCGATCCATAAACGGGATACCGTTTTAGAATCGTGAATAAATTCTCTTTCAATCTGCATTAAAATCTGGAGGTCGAATTTTTTTTCGATATTTTTCAAAAATTTCTGATGGACCCCCTTGAAAATGGAGGACTGCCCCCGAAACCCAAATATGGCCCTTGCGAAGGCTGTATCTCGAAAAATATATATCCGATCCATAAACGGGATACCGTTTTAGAATCGTGAATAAATTCTCTTTCAATCTGCATTAAAATCTGGAGGTCGAATTTTTTTTCCATATTTTTCAAAAATTTCTGATGGACCCCCTTGAAAATGGAGGACTGCCCCCGAAACCCGAATATGGCCCCTTGCGAAGGCCGTATCTCGGGAAATATCTATCCGATCCATAAACGGGATACCGTTTTAGAATCGTGAATAAATTCTCTTTCATTCTGCATTAAAATCTGGAGGTCGAATTTTTTTTCGATATTTTTCAAAAATTTCTGATGGACCCCCTTGAAAATGGAGGACTGCCCCCGAAACCCAAATATGGCCCTTGCGAAGGCTGTATCTCGAAAAATATATATCCGATCCATAAACGGGATACCGTTTTAGAATCGTGAATAAATTCTCTTTCAATCTGCATTAAAATCTGGAGGTCGAATTTTTTTTCGATATTTTTCAAAAATTTCTGATGGACCCCCTTGAAAATGGAGGACTGCCCCCGAAACCCAAATATGGCCCTTGCGAAGGCTGTATCTCGAAAAATATATATCCGATCCATAAACGGGATACCGTTTTAGAATCGTGAATAAATTCTCTTTCAATCTGCATTAAAATCTGGAGGTCGAATTTTTTTTCCATATTTTTCAAAAATTTCTGATGGACCCCCTTGAAAATGGAGGACTGCCCCCGAAACCCGAATATGGCCCCTTGCGAAGGCCGTATCTCGGGAAATATCTATCCGATCCATAAACGGGATACCGTTTTAGAATCGTGAATAAATTCTCTTTCAATCTGCATTAAAATCTGGAGGTCGAATTTTTTTTCGATATTTTTCAAAAATTTCTGATGGACCCCCTTGAAAATGGAGGACTGCCCCCGAAACCCAAATATGGCCCCTTGCGAAGGCTGTATCTCGGGAAATATCTATCCGATCCATAAACGGGATACCGTTTTAGAATCGTGAATAAATTCTCTTTCAATCTGCATTAAAATCTGGAGGTCGAATTTTTTTTCGATATTTTTCAAAAATTTCTGATGGACCCCCTTGAAAATGGAGGACTGCCCCCGAAACCCAAATATGGCCCTTGCGAAGGCTGTATCTCGAAAAATATATATCCGATCCATAAACGGGATACCGTTTTAGAATCGTGAATAAATTCTCTTTCAATCTGCATTAAAATCTGGAGGTCGAATTTTTTTTCCATATTTTTCAAAAATTTCTGATGGACCCCCTTGAAAATGGAGGACTGCCCCCGAAACCCGAATATGGCCCCTTGCGAAGGCCGTATCTCGGGAAATATCTATCCGATCCATAAACGGGATACCGTTTTAGAATCGTGAATAAATTCTCTTTCATTCTGCATTAAAATCTGGAGGTCGAATTTTTTTTCGATATTTTTCAAAAATTTCTGATGGACTCCCTTGAAAATGGAGGACTGCCCCCGAAACCCAAATATGGCCCCTTGCGAAGGCCGTATCTCGGGAAATATCTATCCGATCCATAAACGGGATACCGTTTTAGAATCGTGAATAAATTCTCTTTCATTCTGCATTAAAATCTGGAGGTCGAATTTTTTTTCGATATTTTTCAAAAATTTCTGATGGACCCCCTTGAAAATGGAGGACTGCCCCCGAAACCCAAATATGGCCCCTTGCGAAGGCTGTATCTCGGGAAATATCTATCCAATCATTTAATGGGATACCGTTTTGGAATGGTGATACAATTTCCTACTAAACTGCATTTAAATCCAAGACTCTCATATATTTTCAATTTCTTTAAGAAATAATTCAGTAGCACCGGAAGGATCAAAGCATGGAATCTCTGTCAATGACGTGAATGATGTAAAATAATTTAAAAATTCCTCCATAAAGGAACGGAGTTTCAAAGCAAGGAATTCTATGCAATCTCATAATATTTTTATTCCAACGGGAAGGTGAAACTCAAACTGCGAAACTAAGTGGAAATAGGAGAGAACTAATAAGCGGAAGAATGACTGGAAAATATGCATTTTTAAATATTTTTTGTTCGAGCCAGTAAGTGCACTTTCCTAATAGTGTTTTGCGTATTTTATTTTTATCTCCCGTTTTTTTTAGTTGTGAAGTTCAGTGACAGCACTCAATAAAAAGTGATGGAGCTTTGAGGCAATGGAAAAGGTGAGCTTTAAAACAATTAATTTAGTTACGCCAGCTCATAAAAAGTGACTTAAGCACATTCCATTAACTAGTTTTACTTTTTATTACTTTTTTTCATAGAACGCCTTTAAAACAAACAGCCTATGATAGAAGTGATCTATCCGATCCATATCGGGAAATATCTATCCGATCCATAAACGGGATACCGTTTTAGAATCGTGAATAAATTCTCTTTCAATCTGCATTAAAATCTGGAGGTCGAATTTTTTTTCGATATTTTTCAAAAATTTCTGATGGACCCCCTTGAAAATGGAGGACTGCCCCCGAAACCCAAATATGGCCCCTTGCGAAGGCTGTATCTCGGGAAATATCTATCCGATCCATAAACGGGATACCGTTTTAGAATCGTGAATAAATTCTCTTTCAATCTGCATTAAAATCTGGAGGTCGAATTTTTTTTCGATATTTTTCAAAAATTTCTGATGGACCCCCTTGAAAATGGAGGACTGCCCCCGAAACCCAAATATGGCCCCTTGCGAAGGCTGTATCTCGGGAAATATCTATCCGATCCATAAACGGGATACCGTTTTAGAATCGTGAATAAATTCTCTTTCAATCTGCATTAAAATCTGGAGGTCGAATTTTTTTTCGATATTTTTCAAAAATTTCTGATGGACCCCCTTGAAAATGGAGGACTGCCCCCGAAACCCAAATATGGCCCTTGCGAAGGCTGTATCTCGAAAAATATATATCCGATCCATAAACGGGATACCGTTTTAGAATCGTGAATAAATTCTCTTTCAATCTGCATTAAAATCTGGAGGTCGAATTTTTTTTCCATATTTTTCAAAAATTTCTGATGGACCCCCTTGAAAATGGAGGACTGCCCCCGAAACCCGAATATGGCCCCTTGCGAAGGCCGTATCTCGGGAAATATCTATCCGATCCATAAACGGGATACCGTTTTAGAATCGTGAATAAATTCTCTTTCATTCTGCATTAAAATCTGGAGGTCGAATTTTTTTTCGATATTTTTCAAAAATTTCTGATGGACCCCCTTGAAAATGGAGGACTGCCCCCGAAACCCAAATATGGCCCTTGCGAAGGCTGTATCTCGAAAAATATATATCCGATCCATAAACGGGATACCGTTTTAGAATCGTGAATAAATTCTCTTTCAATCTGCATTAAAATCTGGAGGTCGAATTTTTTTTCGATATTTTTCAAAAATTTCTGATGGACCCCCTTGAAAATGGAGGACTGCCCCCGAAACCCAAATATGGCCCTTGCGAAGGCTGTATCTCGAAAAATATATATCCGATCCATAAACGGGATACCGTTTTAGAATCGTGAATAAATTCTCTTTCAATCTGCATTAAAATCTGGAGGTCGAATTTTTTTTCCATATTTTTCAAAAATTTCTGATGGACCCCCTTGAAAATGGAGGACTGCCCCCGAAACCCGAATATGGCCCCTTGCGAAGGCCGTATCTCGGGAAATATCTATCCGATCCATAAACGGGATACCGTTTTAGAATCGTGAATAAATTCTCTTTCAATCTGCATTAAAATCTGGAGGTCGAATTTTTTTTCGATATTTTTCAAAAATTTCTGATGGACCCCCTTGAAAATGGAGGACTGCCCCCGAAACCCAAATATGGCCCCTTGCGAAGGCTGTATCTCGGGAAATATCTATCCGATCCATAAACGGGATACCGTTTTAGAATCGTGAATAAATTCTCTTTCAATCTGCATTAAAATCTGGAGGTCGAATTTTTTTTCGATATTTTTCAAAAATTTCTGATGGACCCCCTTGAAAATGGAGGACTGCCCCCGAAACCCAAATATGGCCCTTGCGAAGGCTGTATCTCGAAAAATATATATCCGATCCATAAACGGGATACCGTTTTAGAATCGTGAATAAATTCTCTTTCAATCTGCATTAAAATCTGGAGGTCGAATTTTTTTTCCATATTTTTCAAAAATTTCTGATGGACCCCCTTGAAAATGGAGGACTGCCCCCGAAACCCGAATATGGCCCCTTGCGAAGGCCGTATCTCGGGAAATATCTATCCGATCCATAAACGGGATACCGTTTTAGAATCGTGAATAAATTCTCTTTCATTCTGCATTAAAATCTGGAGGTCGAATTTTTTTTCGATATTTTTCAAAAATTTCTGATGGACTCCCTTGAAAATGGAGGACTGCCCCCGAAACCCAAATATGGCCCCTTGCGAAGGCCGTATCTCGGGAAATATCTATCCGATCCATAAACGGGATACCGTTTTAGAATCGTGAATAAATTCTCTTTCATTCTGCATTAAAATCTGGAGGTCGAATTTTTTTTCGATATTTTTCAAAAATTTCTGATGGACCCCCTTGAAAATGGAGGACTGCCCCCGAAACCCAAATATGGCCCCTTGCGAAGGCTGTATCTCGGGAAATATCTATCCAATCATTTAATGGGATACCGTTTTGGAATGGTGATACAATTTCCTACTAAACTGCATTTAAATCCAAGACTCTCATATATTTTCAATTTCTTTAAGAAATAATTCAGTAGCACCGGAAGGATCAAAGCATGGAATCTCTGTCAATGACGTGAATGATGTAAAATAATTTAAAAATTCCTCCATAAAGGAACGGAGTTTCAAAGCAAGGAATTCTATGCAATCTCATAATATTTTTATTCCAACGGGAAGGTGAAACTCAAACTGCGAAACTAAGTGGAAATAGGAGAGAACTAATAAGCGGAAGAATGACTGGAAAATATGCATTTTTAAATATTTTTTGTTCGAGCCAGTAAGTGCACTTTCCTAATAGTGTTTTGCGTATTTTATTTTTATCTCCCGTTTTTTTTAGTTGTGAAGTTCAGTGACAGCACTCAATAAAAAGTGATGGAGCTTTGAGGCAATGGAAAAGGTGAGCTTTAAAACAATTAATTTAGTTACGCCAGCTCATAAAAAGTGACTTAAGCACATTCCATTAACTAGTTTTACTTTTTATTACTTTTTTTCATAGAACGCCTTTAAAACAAACAGCCTATGATAGAAGTGAGATGCAAAGTGCTAAAAGTGCTGGAAAGAATTTAAGAAAACTAAAAGTTAAAAAGCAGCAGAGGATAGAGAGGGTGAGTCGCCAAATCTTCATACTATTTACTTATTATTTCAATTGAAAGAAAAATATGAGGGCTATTAAGAAAGACTTCAGATAAGAAAAAGCCGACAATCATAATCATTGCCAAGTCTCATGGAATCTGGCACTTTGGGGAGGCCCATAGGGCAGGAAATACTCCAAAGTTAGTCCTCCCCTGGGTGTCTTCAGCGTCGTATCATAAAAATATTTGGTAGACAATGAAATTAATACACAAGTCGTTACGAAATTTTAATTGCCGTGCAACTTTGCATTTTAAATAAAGCGAAGCACGATTATTAGGGCCATGAAAGGAATTCGAATTGAAGAGACAGGCATCTCGAAGTTTAAAGTGAAAAGTTGGAGAAATTGAATTAAAGTTTCAACAAAGGAGTCCCTAGATCAAGCTCAAGGGGGGAATATCACTCATACGCACTGTCGGATTTATTAAAAACATATTTCGAGAGGCTGGCTGGTAAGGAAATACGTCTGAGGGAGAAATTCCTTTATGCCAGCGCCCACGCGGGCAAGTCCTTTGGGAAATGGCCCGCCCCTTCAGCTCCGGGCAGCTCCAGGCAGGAGCCGCAGCCTTCATGTGTCGGGCACATCATCAGAGTTGCCTTAACTAGTTTGATGCCTCATAATGAGCATTTGTCGCAGGCCGCATAAGTACGTGGCAAGCTGTGAGATGAAAAGCTGAAAAAGCTGCAGAAGCCGGCCGGGCAGGCCAGGGCAGAGGCGAGAAAAGTCAGTAACCAGACCGGCCCGGCCCGGCGGACGCAGCTGGTGGCCAAAATCAATCGAAGTGAATCAATTACGCCATTTGGCAGTATCTGCCCCTCAGCTGACGTTGTCATTTGACTGCCTCTCTCTTTCTATCCATCAGCTGCTGTCCTTTTCGGTCCCCTCCTCAGTCTGGGGCCTCCTCTGTCAGTGGCAAGGAGGTCGTCGGTCGTCGGTTATCGGTTGTCGGTTGTCGGTCGTCCAACGTCGCCTGAAGTGAAGTGTACATTGAGTTTGGTAATCGTGACAAATTTCGTTGAATGATGCACACACGCACAACCGCACACCCGCACTGTCCTGATTCTGGATTGTGGACTCAGAATTCGCGATTCCCGATTCCAGATTCCACTTCATTGAAGCGTCGGCATCGTCGCCATCGAAGCCATCAAAGGCATCGATGCCATCTTCATTGCCGCAGCCACTGCCACTTCCACTGCCATTGCCATTGCCATTGCCATTGCCATTGCCATTTCCATTGCCAAGTGGGCATAATTATGTGTATATATAGGGCACTGTACATACGTATATAATCCTATTCTGGGTCCACGAACTGTTAATTTCTGTCGAAATGTCATTCGAGCCTGCTGGCCGCTCCTTTGTCTTTGCCGTCTTTTTTTGGCCGCCCCGGCTCTTGGCGGCGAGTTCACTTAACCAATTTAAAGTGATTTTGGGGCTTTGTTTATCTTGGAACTCGGGGCTGTGTTTACACTCGATGCTGGAATCTATTCATAACTTCGGGTGCTTTATGGCCCGGGATTTCCTTTAGTATCTTCTGTGAGTTAGGGACTGCTGGCGTCGTTAATGGGCTGTGGTTTCTAATTTGAAATATGATTGAAATTTGATCCATTCTGCACTCTATCGGTCTATCAGCTTAAATAGTGGCTCCCCCAGGTCAGTGCTTCAGTTTTTAAAAAGTAATATACTCTCTGCTGTTTGGATTCCTGTGCACTCGCATTTGATTTGCGGTCGTGGGAAGCCAAAAGTGATCTAGTTTCCTTTTTCCCATGTTGGCTTTACGCTTTTGTGCGAGTCCTTTGCCGTAATTCTGTTGCTGTGGCTGTTGCTGTTGCTGTCTTGGTCCTTGCTCGTCCCAGTCCTCTCCACTCTGGCTCTCCTCCTCGCTTGGCAGCCAATATTGCTGCAAGATGTTGTTGTTGTGGTCCTTGCTGGTCGCTCCGCATCGCTGACTGTTGTTGACAGGCTTTCAAGGGACTCGGAGACTGGAGACCTCAAACATGCACACTCACACACCCGCTCACCCGCTCACCCGCCCAGATCCCAGATACAGCCCGACCCACTTACTCACACGCACCACAAGCTCGGCACCCATTAAATTGAGTTTTTATATTGAGACGCTTGGCAGACGACCGAGCTAACGGTAATTGAATTAGATGTCCCTCTCCCTGGCAGGTCGCAGGACCCAGGACCCAGGTCCTAGCTTCTAGCTCCTAGCTCCTATCCCCGTTCACACTTTCGGGCCAAGTTTTTTCCAGTTTTGGTGGCAATTAAATGGAATTTATTAACTTTTCCCGGGGCAGGCCAGGAATAGACTTTGCATTTAATTGGCAGTTCTACAATTTATGCGGAATATGAGGGCGGACTTACGAGTGATTATGAACCGGGGGATTAGTCGCCGGCACTGCACTACAACACTGGACTGGACGTCCGAACCGCGCGAAAGTCGCAACTCGACTCGCCGGCTAATCGAACTTTACAGCCAATTTGTAGTTCTGAGCCCGAACACGCGCCCCGCCCATCTCGGGCCAACTAATGTAGCCGCGAGGGGGAAAAGTAGCCGGAAAAACAGCAAATAATATATTCCATTACTCGGGCAGCCCGCACATCACTCCCGAAACCCGTTTATTGGGCTATCGCCTCATCGAGGAGAACTTTTATGCGAATTCCAGCCATTTGATTTACACCTTTCAGCGCCGAGCCTCACAAAAGCCGGGCCGAGCGGCAAAAAATGGGAAGGAAAACAAACAATAAATATTCCGCATACGCCGTGGTGCCCGCCGAGCTGAGCCGAGCGAGGACGCTGAGGAGTGCAAGTCGAGAGTGAGTGTATCCACGGCGGTGCGGCAGTAAAGCAGTCAGTTTCGAGCAATTTATTGGCGATGATATGCACAGATATCTCTATTGAGTTAGTCCGGGTTGTTGGCTGGGAAACTGTGACTGTGACTGCTCCTGGCCATTGTTCCGGGGGGCGGTGGCTTTGGCTTTGGGGGTTTCTGGGAACAGTAAGTAACAGATCCTGCCCCGCCAGGACGGGGCTTAGGAGTGATGAGATGATATATGATTTGGAAGTGATAAGAAAGGGAGTAACCCAAAGACCCTTTGAGGTTTAAAGACCACCACGAGTGGGTAGACTTTGTTCTCAGTGCAGACTGTCGCTAGTTTTTTGCCCATTTGTTTCCCCTTTCTGGTTTTTTGTCTCTGGCCGTGTCCGGTGCGAGCTCTCAACAAACACGGAGGCTGTGCCGTGAAGATAGCAGCGCAACAACGCCTCCCCCAACACCCCTGCATCCTGGCGAGGGCCGAGGGGCACTGGAACAATAAGACAATATTGGACGAAGGCCCCCAGCGCCCGCTTCCTCTGGTATTCTCGGCGGAGGCCGGGTGTGTGTGTTGGCACATGCGGATGTGTGTGTTTAGGGAGATTTGGCTTAATTAAATTCCGGCATAAAAGGATTTTCGTTTGGCCAGCGCTTTAAGCTGCCAGCTTCCAGCTCCCAGTTCCCGGCTTGCAGCCACCACAGAGCTCCTCTCCCACTAACCCCCAGCCAGACAGCCTTTATATCTTTTGACAAAAGTCTTAGCGGCTTATTTGAGCCAGCCTGCCGGCAGCTACAGATTTTAATTACGGCTATAAATCATAGAGACGGGTCGGAACAAAACAGGTTTATTAATCTCAGCATATGGGGGGTGGGATAGGGAGGCCGTTTGGCCTACTAACTGGGGTTAGCGCATACACGCCGCAGCTCCACTGCAAGAAAGGGCTCTGGCTGCCAACTACTACCCAGAAATGCCAGACACAAAAGCCACTGGAGGTGGCTTCCAGTGCTGGCATCCGGGGATGTAGATTCGCCCGATTAGTGCAGTTCCATTGTTCCGGGGCATGCCAATCACTCGGCTGCCTTCACAGCTCGTGGCCCGAATTTACAGCACATTGCTGCCAAAGTTGGGCATTAAAAAGTTCGCTTAATAGTTGTTAGTTGTCCCTGCCCCCTGATCTCTGGCCCCTGGACGTGCTGGGAATTCATGGGCCATGTTTCGGCCTCACGCCTCATGGCCAACTCGGATAATTATTGGCAACTTTGGCCGCACGGAGCAGTTGCGGCTAATGGAGGAGGCTCCGAAATAGTTGTCCGTTTGAGGGAGTCCATGACGGAGTCCATCACGAGTGCAAAGTTTGCGCCACTTCCGGCTAATGTGTTGTGTCTCCTTGGCCCATTACAGGTTTTCGTTTTCCGGGCAACCGGGAACAGCTCCCCATCCCCCCCAATTAGCAAGTGCTCTCGAAATTCATAATTAGAGTGGAACGAAAAACCTATTTACGAACTTGGCAACATTTTTAATAACAAACACATGGCACTGGGGGAACTCTTTGATGATTCCGTTTTGTCGCTGCCACCAGCAGCTGGCCAGTGTCCTGGTAATCAATCCTGGCAACCGAGCCAGAACTTTTCTCGTTCGGCAACTTTGTTGTCCAGCCCCTGCCCGGAAAAAGGCTGAAAAGTCGCCGAAAAGTTGCCAAGACTCCCAAGACTCTGTTTCGGCATTTGTGCCGAATGTCGAATGTTTCCAGCCCAGACCTCAGTCTCAGAGCCAGACCTAGAGCTAGACATGTTTTCGGAATGTGGGGCCCATAAAACTGTTTTGCTAATTGCATACAAGCCCCGAGCATCTTAGCACTTTACAACTTTTTTAATGGCTGTCATCAGGGATGGGCGAGTGCACGGCCAACTACCCAGAGACGTACTACACTACACTACACGAGTGTATGGCGTATATCGGGGCGCGTCCGCTCCTCGGATACTCAGATACTCAGATACTATATAGTGGCATATAATGGCCGGGAGTCGTCGGGGCGAGTCAACTAAATGCCTTTTTGCGGGATTATCTGCGGCGACAGATCTTGGTCCAGACTGGCGCGTGTTGCAAATAAATTCGTCGTTTTTGGTTTGCAGCTTGTTTTGTTTCTGTCTTTCTAAATGTTGCTATTGTTGGTGCTTCAGTGGCAGCAGGGGCAGTGGCAGCCGCACTTGCCACTTGCTCGCTTTGAACATTTTAAAATCGAAAAACTGCGCCGCTCAAAGGTCACAACGACGGCGCTGGTCGTCTCGTTGGTTCATCGTTCATTGTCCAAACATTGTTGCCATCGTTACATGAATTACTCTGGTACTCTTGCCACCCTGCCACCCTGCCACACCCACTGAGTGGCATTCAAATCGCCAATCGAGATTTACGATTGACCAGCAGTCACCTCGAACGCAGATACGTCACAGCAGACACTCCCATCATCGCCTCTTTTTGTCGCAGGCCACCTAAATATTTATTATGTCAGATTATAGGCGGCACTCTGAGGAGTTTCGGATATTAAACAGGACTTTTTATGAGCCGCCCAGCGGCACTGCCATTCGAGGACTTTAAACACGACATCCAAATTGGATTCGATTGGCAGGACAAGTCATCAGCAGGCTCCAGCACGATGGCAGGCTGGCAATTAAGTTGCCAAACTGATTCAATTAGATTGAGCTGTCGGACCCAAGGCTGGCCATTGTTGAGAACAAGGACTAAGTACTAAGGACTACGGACTATGGACTCTTGCTTAAAAGTGTTTTGTTTCGCTCTTACCTTGCCTCCTTCGCAGCCTCGGTGGCTAGTGGCTAGTGGCTAGTTTCTCCGCGTCCTTGGGCCGGCAGAGCTGCAACAAAAAGAGAGAGAGGGGGGAGAGTGTAGTGAGGGGCAGCTGCAATCAAGGACTCGTATATCACTCATGCGCCCGGTCCGCCCGCCAGCCGATAAGGACCCGAAAGCAACGACCCTCCGGTCTAATTTCTAATTTGTGCATAATTTGGGGATCCACTTGATGAATCTCTGAATCCACAGCACTAGGGGTCGATGACTAATGTGGTCCCTCGGTTGATTTGTAATTTATTTTCGGGTTTCCTTTTAGAGGGCCCTCCTAGAAGGGCCTCCATCCCGCCGGCCCAGCCAGGAGCAAATAAATTCAAGAAGGACTCCTCGTCCGCCCGCCAGTCATTACATTTTAAATAAGGTCAACAAAATATTTTATTCTGGCCCTGCTAATTGCTACAAGCTCCGTCTACACTCAAATGCCCATAAATCCTGGCAGAGAGTCCTGCGGAAAATAAGGGTCAATGTGTGAACATGCAAAACACCAACAAAATGGCAAAAAAATAATAAAAAGGGAGCTCCGAGGAGGCGGAAGGCCTCCATTGTAGAGAGAGCGGCGAACGGAGGAGGACCGCGTGAAAAGTCCTTCTTTGGCTCTATGCCACGCCCTTAGCCCATTGCCCATTGCCCATCGACCACCACCCATCCCTAGGTGTCCTTTTGTCCTGCTTCCATTCCCTACAGTGTTAATCGGACTAAAAAGTATATGTATTCTTTGGACGTGCCGCAAAAAACTCATGTCAGCTCTAAATTCCTGCCAGCGGCTGACTAGGGCAGATTTTTTGCAGATTTCACGCCATGTGGGATAATTGAATTAGTGTTACGGCCAGAAACTGATTTCGGAACGGAAGGGCCGGCTGCCGAAAGGTGTTGGCAGATTAAATTAAACTTTTTTCGTCGCTCATACGCCGTGTGGCCCGGCTGGGCAGCTTCCCCGACTCATTTAAGAGCGCGCCATGGAAGCGCTGTTTATTAATTGAAGTGGCAGTCGCCATTCTGCAATCAAGTTCAAAATTGGCTGCTTTGTGCTCCGCGAAGACAATCGCCATCGCCTCCAGTGGCAGTTTCATTTGGAAAACTATTTAATTGGTGTCCATTCAGAAGCAGAAACAGAAACTGGAATGGAAATGGAAACTGAAACTGAAACTGAAACGGGAGGAGGTCTGCTGCCTGATTTCGCTAAGCGATTCCTTAACATGAAAGTAATTGCACTTTCTTGGCCCCGCGTGACATTGTTTCAAATTGAAACTGGCAGCTGGCAGGACAGAGTCTGGCGAGGCGAGTCCTGCGCCGGAAAATGAGCGGGGACGGGGGAGCGGAGCTGGGACAGCTAGTCAGACAAGTGGCAGTTGCGTCAGGCAGTTGGCAGTTGGCAGTTGCCAGTTTGGTGGGGCTCTTAGGGGGGGGGGGGCGGGCAGAAGTGCATTGACATTGGTGTCCTAGGAAAATGTGCGTGCGTGTCCTGGCGACTAATGTGCAGTGGCATTCGGGGGGGGAGAAAGGTAAACAATTTGCATGAAGGACTCTGTAGGCATATTAGCCACGTTTGACCAGGCATTACTTGGCCATTCCGAATGTGTTAATAATACAATTTTGTTTGTCTGCCGTCTCACACATCCTGTCGCACATACGCCTCCCCGATGGAAGGATATAAAGAAAACTACACCGCATCCTGGAAGGGAGGAGGAACGAGCGGAAAATTTACGATGCATGTTGCTCGGCCGCCTCAATGTCCTGGACAACGAGCGAATTTTGTGGCCTTTGTCAGACTATTTTTGAAAAGGGTTTGACATTTAAGGCGCACACACACACCCCGCCACTCACACACGCACCCACACACACACACTCACACACAAAATGACAAAACGATGTCTAAACGAGCTCCGAACGAGCGCCACAAAAAAGGAGCACATTCGGGGCTAAACGTAAAATAAAATAAATAAAATAAAGCAAAATTCCGTCCGAGAGGGTGGCGGCGCAGCTGCTCACTTTGTAGTCTTGCCAAGGGGAGGGGGTAGTGGGGGGAAGGATCACTTCCTTTGGTCAGTGCTCAGTCCGCACACCCCCCACACACACACACATCTGCATACGCCTGACCAGCGTAGACAAAATTGAACACTAAAACGCAAACGAAACCTTTTCTCGAAGGCTGCCGAAGTGGGGAACAGTGGGGCAAGGGCTATTGGAAAGGAGGTCCTTGCTAGTCCTTCCTATGAGGACTTTTTCTAAAAATTATTTAACAATTATAGCTAGTTTGGAACCACAATCAGACTAGAGAGAGGCAGCTTCTAATCCCACTAGGACGGGGTCTAGAACTGTACAGTGTACACTGTGCGAAAATGGAGCCTGGGAACATCAAAAGGAGACGCAGGGCCGAGCGTGTTATACATTCATTACACACACACTCGCACACCCCCACCCCGCACACTCACGCACTAAAAAAGGTGAATGTCGGACCTTTTTGTTAAATGTCTCAATTGATGCAAAAAAAAGGGGCCAGGAGGCGGAGGTGTAGTGCCGGAGGGGCCAGGGGCCAGGGGGCAGGGCTGCGTTTGATGCTTAATGTGCTTAATGTTTTATGCAGGGCAGGCCACGTAAAAAACACACACTCCCCCTGCCCCGGGGAGCGGCAAGTGCCGCAAATAATACATTTTAATTTATTCATATAAAGACGAGCCCCCCAAAGTCCACTTGGCGTTATAAATGATGCCGGAGTCCTGCCGGCGGGCCAGACTCCTCCTAGTTTAAAGCGGGGATTCCGGGAAAGCACACAGGACACACAGGACTGCCACTAATGCGGCAGGACTCTTCTAATGGCGCCTTTGATTCTTTTCATTTCGCTTTCATTGCTGATTACATTATTTATTTGTGCTCGTGGGCAATCTTTTCGCCCTCGTCCTGGCATCCTGGCGTCCTGGCGTCCTGGCGCCCCTAATTTCTGGTCACGCAATCCTAGGTGATACAATGAATGGGTGGTCGTACGGCCTGGCATTTTTTCGGGGCGTGCCAAATGTGACAGCCCCAAATTACACATTTTTGAATTGAGCAATTTGTATCTCTTTGCCGCTCCATGGCTCTTTGGTCCTTGCTGCTGAGGTCCTTGTTCCGCTCGGTTCTTCGGCAATAATGCCAATAATAACAATGGGCGCGTGTTTGTTTGTTCGCCACTTGATAAATGAGACGGCCAAGTGGGCCACCAGGGCGGAGAGTCTAACTGGCGGAGAGTGCGGAGAGTCCGAAAGTATCCTTTCGCTTTCGCTTGCGAGTCTGGTTTCGAGTCTGTTTCTGGCCAACACCCCGCTGGAAGGTGTTAACTGTTGGCTCTGGCCTTTGATTAAGTTGTGGGGCGTGTTCCGCCATCGCCGGCAGCTGCTGGCTCCCACTTCGAGGGCGTGGCCACTACAGTCCCCCCGAAGGAAGCCACTAGGTCGCTGGGGACCGAAACTATTCTAGAGACAAGCCAGCGCCTTGAATTATGTTATGATGGAGGCCTAAGGACACTGGCCTAGGGGACACTGTCCCTAATTAATCGATGGGGAACGCGCATTTAAATTGCGCCTCGAAGCCCTCCGAAAATGTGTCAGTCCCAATCGATAATCGACATGGAGCCATGAACGCCGCTCGCAGATGATCCTAATATGTTCATTTAATGTCTGTGCGTCATTAAGATACAGATACAAAGTTATCCGACAGATATGTGTCTGTCGATATTATTGAGGACTCAAGGGCAGCAGCTTCATTTGCCTGAGCTCCCTCGGCCTCGTCCTGGCACATTTTAATGGCCCCAACTTGTCGTCGGCGCTGCCACACTCGACTGTCAACGTGTCTAGTCATCAGTTTTACGCACCACTTGTTCCACACCTCACTCCGCGAATGTCCGGCCGTCCTGCCGTCCTGCCGTCCTGCCGCCCTGCTATCCTGCTGCCAAGTCTGCTGCGATTTGGTCCTTGTTTCGGCTACAGAATTTACATATTTATTTGGCTCGATTCGCCAGAAGTTCTAACGCACGCATAAGGACATTAATGTCGATATAGCGCCGACTACTATTCGTACTACGTGCACCCAGAGAAACGGGGGCCTCCACAGGAACATCAGGCAGAGTCCTTGGAAGTCTTGGAAGCCCCGGGCTCTGAGAGGCCCGCTCCCAGTGTAGGAAGCACTCTGGCTTTCGCTGTCTAAATAAAATTGATTTTAAGTGCAATCTGCTTATCCTGTTTCTGTAACATTCGATTTGTCCTCGTTCGCCGAAAGGACCTTAATGGGCGGATAAGGCAAATTAAACAAAGGACTCTCGATTGGCTCGAGTGCCATTTGGCCGTCGCCTGTCTCCTGGTCCTGGCTTGCTGGCTTTCACGAATTTCGAGTGCGCCAAGTGCGCAGGAAATCAATGTCTTGCGATAATGTTCCACGCTCTCTGCTGTGACTTTAAAAATCCATCGCTGGCGCTCATATTTCCCCAATCGGATTATGGATAATGTTTTCGTTAGCTTCTTTGCTGGAAATTCGACAAGTAGCCGCAAGCCCCGAAAGGAGCTTACGTTTTAATGCCACCAGAGTGACCTGACTGCTTTCCATCTCTCGTTTTATTAATTTTTCATCCGAGGCTTTAAAAGCGGAGGACTGGAGTTACCAACCTTGTAGTCCTCCATTCCAGACTCTTGCTCCATTCTTCATGGCCGGGCTCTAAAGGATTCCCTTTGTTTACTCGCATCATTTAAGGACGTCCTGATGGTTCATTTGCATTTTCCGGTTATCCCGGCCACTTGACATTTGCCAAACTGCTGATCCCCCCGACACTGTGGTAGTCTCTGTTCCAGTTGCAGTTGCCCCGCCGGCCGGAGGAAGGGCCAGGACATACAGGACATACCTTTCTCGCATAGAGCGAGAGAGGGTTGCGGCCCCCAGCTCCGTTTTCGGCTATCCCAGCTCTGCTGGCAATCAGCCGGAATTGCCCTTGTAGCCACTAAAGTGGCACGCAGCGCGTTGCAAGTTGCTAGTTGGATTGCCCCTCCCCCCTCCCCGCTTCCACCGACCGCGGGCAACACGCTCATTTAACAGCGCTTCCACTTGGCTCGGATGTGCGTAATTTTTCAGCTGGTTTGCTCCGGCTTTTGCTCTCCGCTGCAGTTGCAGATCCCCCAGCATTCCCAGGACTTTTTTCTGGCTGGCTCCCTTGCTGGGAGTGTTTCCTCTCAATTGTTTTTCATGAGTCCTGCCCGCCGCCCCGCTTTCCGTAAATGTTTTATTGTGCGGCGCGAGGGGTGGCTTGTATTAGCGTAATTCCAGTGCTCATCTGGCTGGCGAACTGTGATTGTTGTCCCTCCAGGAACACAGAGCTCGAAAATACGCATCTGCCCTCTCCCCGCCGGCAATCTTTTGAAGTTCATTAATTTTTATGCCACAACTTGGCATTACTTTGGCGGAGGGAAGTGGCTTAAGCAGCAGCCAGGAGCCAGGAGCGGGGGAGGCCCTGCGGAATGCAAATCTCAGGTCGCTTTTGTTGCGAGCGATAATAAAAAGTATAATTCCCAGGAATTTTCATATTTATGGGCAATGGCCTCTCCGGCAAGAAGTCTTGCGGCGCGTGTTGCTGCCCGGAGAGTGTGGAGTGCAGTCGTCGTATCCGTCGGATACAATGTATTCGCATGCCCGTATTATTCTGTTGCCAGAGCAGCTGGGAGCTGAGAGTTGGAAGATGGGAGCTGGGAGCTGGGCGGGACGGGGCGCAAACTGTTGCAAAAGCGCAATAAATTGTAAAAAATATATTATCCCGGCACGAGCACTGACAGGGCGACCACGCTGCGTATGAGTGATATTCGAGCGGAGGAGCGGACGAGCGGAGTGGGGTCTGGAATACTTTTCGGAATAACATCAAATAAATAAACTTTGCCAACGACTCTGGCTCTGACTCTGACTCTGACTTGCGTTCGGGACTTGGTCGGAGTTTATGAGGTTCTCGCAAACGAAAATAAATGCAAAGCGTCCTCAGGAATACATTTTAAATAGTTGGAAAGGTGACACTTTAGTTGCGACAGGACCTGATTTCTTGCAACTTTTCGGGGCGTGTGCTTGAAGGGCCAGCCAGATGGAGCTCCTTGAGAGCCAAAATGGAAAAAGTTGACTTGAAATTAAAATTTCCTTTCAAATCGGAGAGCGGTGACTACATTCCGGGGACAGTTACAGCTAAAGGTTGCACTGCCCTGACTCCTGACCCCTGACCCTTGACACGTGTCCCGCGAGGCAACAAACCCGTTTACGTGAGCGGAACTGGAACCTGAGACGACTAGTTTCCGGGGGTACCTGTCGCTCCATTACAATGAGGGCAACAGTAATGAGCCTGTGACAGGCGGAAGGACATGACGGCGACAGGCAGGAGCACGGAGACAGAGACAGAGACAGCTCGGAGAAATGGCCAAGACGGCAGACAGCCCTTGGCCAAATTGAAGCTGGCAACGTTAACAAGGCCAAATCACAGTCAATCCCGTTCGCCCGTCTGTGAGGGCCATATAACTCTCGCACGCACACTACAAAGTGGTTAATATGTGGTACATTCGTATATGTCTGCTCGACAATGGCACGTTATATCATAGCGAGTGGCTGGCATTCTCCGGCTGGCTTTCATTTCGCCAGATTGCCCTGCCCTGCCAGTGCTCCTTGGCAGCTTGCTGTTTGCCTAGGCCAAGCTCATATGCAAATTCAGTTTTGATTTTCATAAAGCCCGCACATAAACTTTTTTATAATGCCTGCATATGCCAATGAAGAGGTCGTAACATCCATCCAGCCTCAGCCCCCAGCCCACAGTACCAGCACCAGTTCCAGCACCAGTTCCACCCACAGCCACCAGCAGCAACAACACGGCCAATCAATTGCCCGCTTCAATTTTCCTCAAATTCACGTTTTCTTATGTTTTCCCCCCGACAGGCTGCACTGTCGCAAATAGGAGGGCTTATTAGTGAGAAATTAGCAAAATTGGAGATTTCAGTCGAAGGTTTTGACGCAGATTGGCGGGAAAATTTATCCACAATTCCAAAGAGGCGTACCTTTCAAGGATCTGAGCTATATTTCCAGAGATGCAGTCTTCGCCAGAGACCGTTTTCGAATTTCCTCGAGATTCAAGGGGGTCCCAGATATGAGTGTAGTTTGGTAGAGAATAGTTCTGAGATTCTAAAAAGACATCCCTTTCAAGGATCGGACTAAAGTCATGCCCAATCTTCTCCTTCCGATCTTCTCAGATATCTCTTGACTCGAATCCTAAATTATCCTGCCGAGCTGGTGCCGAGCCGTTTCTTCCTGTGCAGCAGAACAAGTACGTGCCAAATAATTGTGGCAACTGCGAGTGTGCGTGTGTACACATGTATATTTTTTGTGGCAACTAATTGGCGCACATAATTGTCAGAGGGAGTGGCTGCCGGAGTGGCCTGCCTCGCTCCCTGGCCCAGGGCAAACCTCAAACAAATAATTGGAGCTCTCCCCTCATTAAACTTGCCACCTTCACCGCACCCTGGTATTTGGCCCTCTACTGCCGCCCACTACCCACTACCCACCGCCCAGAGCCACCACCCACTGCCCAGCGCCCACGGCCCCCACAGAAATTAATACATTGTCTGAGTGGCTGCGGTTGCTGTATTTTTGTGCTTCTGTTTACTTAAGTTACATTTTATGCTCAGTTTATGCTCGCCGGTCCTAACTGCTCCGTCGTCATAACTTACTGCGGTTTTCGGGAGCTCGAATTCCTGCGGTGCTCCTCCTCTACACTCCACCACTCCGCTCCGGAATGGTTATTGGTTCCATATCTATATGGGCACATCGCCCATAACTACATCTGCGTAGCGCTGCGAGTCCTTGCGGTGTGGTTTCTGGGGTTTTTAATTTCAGCTCCGGAGCGTAAAACTGGCGAATAAGTGCCAGTTTACGGCCGAATGTCAAAGTTGAGCAGCAGATTAAGACACTAGCGGCGCACTAGCGGTGGCAATTATTTGATAAGATGATTAATTGATATTCGAAGGCGGAGGCACTCAAATCGAAGCCTCGTCAGCGTAAAATCTTCCCACAAACTTTGCAACTTAAGAATCAGTACCATACAGTGCCATACTTTACGGCTGCGGGTCCATCACATTTAACGCCACAACTTCGCCGGAGCAGCCAGGTCTTAATCAGGCTGCAGACTTGCCTCCAAAGTTTCTGGCTTTTAAGGAGAGATCCTCCCTCCTCCGGCTCCTCCGGCTCCTGCTCCGACTCCTCCTCCGCCACATGCATGCATGATATGAACTGGCTGGGTAAACTTTTTATACTTTACTACACTTTAGTTACACTCAGTTGGGCTTGGGCGGGCGGTTCTTGCGGCTTTACGAGCAAATTAATAAGTTTGATAAACGCCAGGCCTTTGTGGCCCGGCTCTATTGAGGCGAAATGAAAAAGGAGGTCCTGCGAAGGACTCTGTCGCCGCCCATTACACCGAACTGAACCGGACTGGACCGATCCGATCAGATTTTTCGCCGAGATAGCATTAACACATTAGTGTTTGTGGACACTTGTCGAACGGCGGTGGAAAATCAATGGCGTTGCCTAGCCACGCCCCTACCGCTGCCTCTACCCCTGCCCCAGCCACGCCCACGCCCGCCGAATCCTGCGAATGTCACCAAGGTGCTCTCATTTAACCAGAATCCCAGCAGCCCACCTGCGCCAGCCCCCCGGGCTGTCGGTTTTTAATGAGCATTCATTATGAGGATAAGGTTTGATGGGAGGGGGGAGGGTGAGGGGAAGCATATGGGAAATGTCCTTCGAAATGAGAGAAAATAAATTATCCTGCGTTCGGGGAGGGCTTCGTATAATGTATTCATAGAAGTGTATTTTCCACAAAAATGGGATTTAAAAACAAAAATCAGAGTTCTTCCGCCCGAGTATCGAAGTGGGAGGACTCTCTGCGAACAAAAAAGGGTATTGCTGGTTCGTGGCACACTTTCTGAAGGTCCTCCCGCAAAAAGCCAGGCCAAAATGTTACACATACGCCATGTGTGCCGGCAAGGAAGCAGAAAAACGAGGAACGAGCAACGGGCGCCAGTTGGTGGCTGTTTTTGTGTTTTGCGGCAGAGTCAGCAATCTCAACTCGATATTGTTTATGTTAACAGCTATTCTTTAGGCGGCGGCAACTGCGAACAGGGTTTAGAGCCCGGGCTTGAGGCGCAGGACATGTGCTCGCATTAGACGCCTTGATACGCTAATCGCCATTAGTTACACTCGGCCAGGACGAATGCAAATCCCCTGGCCAATTCAATTAATGTCACAATGGCTGGCACTGCTCCAGTCTGAATGGAGAGGGGGACAAGCTCCCCAGGACGAGCTGCTCGCGAGGATGGGCGACAATGAAGTAATTTATGGGTAGACACACGCCCGAAGGACTCTGTCTATAAATCAAACAAACCATCAATAAATCACAAACTGGTGACGTGCCATCAAAACATGGTCATTTGAAGGATCTGCGCTGGCTCTCAACCGGTCGCTGTGACTGCATTTATGTCACAATGTGTAATTTAGTCAGGACATTAGGAGGACAGCAAGAGGTGCAGGAGGAGGAGCTGTAACCAATAAACAATCCCAATTAATACTCATTTTCCAATGACAGCAATTTATTGGCAAAGCACAAACGCACGGGAAGCATATTCGATTTGGGAATACGCTTTCCATCTCGTCCTTTGACTTGTCCGTTTGTCTGTCCGAAGGACGAGACATCATATTCAGAGTGCTGGCAGAAATGTGAAACACAAACAGAGGCAGACAGAGGCAGGAAAAAGGTCCTGTTTAAATTCCGGAGAATATTAAATGTCCTTTGGGGCGGCAAAAAAAGGCAAAGGCTTTGTTAATCAAAAGTGAATTAGTGTGGACTGAGGGGAGCTCCGTAGCGGAGTTGTAGTTCCACTTTGTAGTCGGAAATCGGCAGCCATTCAATGTGTGTTTCGTGTCTGATGAGCCGGCTGGTGTCCTGGCCTGGTTTCTGACTTTCCGGCGTGGGCGTTGGCGCTGCTCTGCTCTGCTCTGCTCTGTCCGCGTGCATAATCAGTAATTTGATTAAATAAATGATTAAATAAAATTGATGGATTGGCAGAGTCGGAGGCCGAGCCAGAGGCAGAGGCAGAGGCAGGGGCAGAGGCTAGCCGCAAACACCTTTTTCCAACCGCAGAAACAGAAAAAATCCCCGGTTCTCTTCCGTCATTAATTTCTTTTGCCATTTTATTTATTTTTTGTTTTATCTGCTGCGCTACAGTTTTTTGCCTTGGCTGCACATTGATTAATTCGATTGTTGATTCAATTAATTTGTCCGTCATGGCCGAAGTGCGTAAGCGCCGACCACGGCCTCTGCGAGTTCTGGCCCAAAAATCCTCCTTCTAATGAAGTGCTAATTAGACGCCTCCGACGAATATGAGTTATGGTATGTGGCCCCGCCTGGAAATCAAGTGGAAGTGCTTCCCCGTTCCGGGTCAGGGCACTGCTCTGTCACAGGCGTAGGCACTAATCCTTTCGAATTCGGCCACAAAATTCAGGGAAATGCCATTTTATTCGCCGACCACACGTGCATGCACTCAGTGATTGATTGCGTCCGACTCGGACTGGCTTTGTCTTGCCTCTCTGGCCTCTCAGTGCAGAGCCTGCCAAGGACTGCCAGGACTGCCAGGATCTGCTCTAATGAATATTACATTCGATTCGCTTTCATATTTCATGCAAATTAAGTGGGCTTTGTGCTCTGTTCTGGAAGCCTGCACTCAGCTTGATTAAAACTAAATAGGATTTGCGAAATTATGCTTCGGAGCGCATCATCCGAGGATAGCACTGCCACAGGATGTCGGTCCGTTTAATTATTGAATCAGATATTTCGACAATGGCATTACGGGCAATGGCATCAACACTTAGGAATCACCGATGGAAAATTACCAGAAAGCCCATTGTGCCGAGGGCCTAACCTTTGCTCTCCGCAAGCCAGGCCAGGAGTGTGGAGGAAGGTCCTGGAAGAACCGAAACGCCTCGGCCTTGCCATCTCCATCGTCCTGGCTCCACGCCGCACCACACCAGCTATACCCACAGGAAAACGGAACGGTCTCAGTGGCAATCTCAATCTCAGTTCCACTCGCAGCCGCAGACTGTGAAATGCCGAGACGAGAAAGGAAACCCTGGGACCTGTTGCCAACGGATCCCTCCGCAAACCACATGGCGCAGGATGACTAGCCGGGGCTCATGGTTGGTGGCTCGTGGCTCCTTGCTGAAGGCTAAAGGCTCAGGGGCTTCCTCTCCTGCATTGTTTGGGGCCTCATCAAAAGGAAAGCTCCACCAACCACTCCCACAGCCGTTTTTTCACTCGGCTGATGTTTTCTTTTCATTGGCATTTGGTGAGCCGTGTAATAATTGCTACTCTGAGTACCTACAAGGATGCCGAGGTCCTGCATGTTCAGCTTGTTTGTGGCAGTGGGAGTGGGGAGTGGGAAGTGGGACTACATTGAACGTTTTTCTGCCGTCATTTTCAACTCTGATTTTCACTTAAAGCCTACTCTATGAGGAAAGCAGCTAGAGCCTTGGTCCTCCACAGTAATTACTTGAAATGGGAGAGTGGAAGCACCCTTTTTTTTCTCCGTGCACCTCTGGAGGTATACAATTAGCCGAAGGGAACAAAGAAAGTTTGCTTCATTGGCGAGGAATTTCCTGGTATTTATTTTGAGAAACACTTTCCCTTTCGAGGGCGGATCCGAGACATATGTCCTTACGGAAGCCCCCAACCTCGTGTGTTTTTTTCTCCCACTCCCACCCCCACTCCCGCTCCTGCCACACGGACACTTTGATGTCAATGAACCTGATCGGGAGGAGCCCCTCGAGCTGGCGCTTCCCTATGACAGCATCGATGTTGTTTACATATTCCCCCCCAGGCCCCGTCCGCTGAGGTCTTCCGGAATGTGCCACTCCCACCGGCGCCTCCCAAGGCCTTCCTACACGCGCTGCTCAGTTTTCGGCGACACTAAATCTAAATTCAATATGTTGTCGGTTTAACATATTTCATCTCTGGCTCTGGCTCTGGCTCTTGCCTGGCACTGGCACTGGCCTGGCTCTGTCTCTGGCTCGTTTGCATAGTGGCAGTGTGTGCGAGCACTTTGGTGTGGAACTGTGGGCAAACAACGTGTTGTGCCAATATTTGCGAGGCCCAGAGGCCTCTTATGCAAAAAACAAAACACCAGAAAGATGGAAGGCCCAAATCGGAGAATAAAAAACTGACCAGCGATAAATTATTGAGATTACATATTGCCTTTCAGGGCAGTGTTTGGCGAGGAATTAAATTTGGGCGATTATATTACCAAGGCTGACCGAGGCGGAGGTCTAGTGTTACAATCGGCCGCAGGAGCAGGCCAGGCGGGAGTCCTGGCGACTGGTAATGAGATCACAAAGTTGATTTTGATTGAGTTTGTCTTTGAGTTTGGGATCTCGGGGCTCAGTTTAAATTGGTTTTGGGCCCGATTTGCTTTGCCGACTGGAGGTGAGGCGAGGTGCCCGGCTCTGCCTGGCTCATGGAAGGATTATGGCAGAGTCCTTCAGCAATTAGTGTGCAAATATTTGAGAGTCCAGTGATTCAGGCCTATACCGGAATCAACAAGGAAGTGTGGGCCGTTGAAGTCCCGCGAGGGAGAAGGAAGGAAGCAAAGCCCCCGGGCTGAAAAACTTTGGTTGTAAAGCATTTAAAAAATTAATTGTTACCCTTGGCGGGTCCTGGCCGGCTCGATAGACCTTTCAGCGGCGCCCATAAACAACATCAAAAGGGCTCTGGCAAGGAGTCATTAAAATCGTGATTAGCACAGGAGCCACAGGTGCCATTAAGTGGCCCAAAGACCCGCGAGTCCAGCAGTCCAGCCGTCCAGAAGCCAGAGGCAGAAAGCCAGAAGTGGAAAGTGGCAGCGGCGATGGCCGACAGGATCAGAGGAGCTTTGTTTGTTTGTCGGTCGACTGGGTACAAATTTAGCTGGCCGGCAAGCGGTTCTGGAAAAAAACTGGCCAGCAGCAAATAAGCCAGCCGAGCGACCGCAAACGGGCTCTTGTAACACTCCGGCTGCGAGGCCGGACGGAGTTGCTCTCCTAATGTTTTTCTTTCAATAATTCGTGCACGGCGGAGCCCGGCCCCGAAAACATTCAATATGCTGCGGTCGGGCCGGACAAAGGACCTTCGGAAGGGTTCTAGCCATTTGCCTTTGTGCGTGCTGCATTTCTCCTTGACTTCTTTTTTTGTCATATTTGCGACCCGGCTGTTACTTTTTATGATTCTTTTTCGGCTCGGCCCAGTTTGGTCCGGTCCGGTGCGGTTCGGTTCTGTTTGGTTTGCAACCGCAATGTCTCTGGTTTTTTGCGGCCACAGGTCAGAACTCAAAAGGTTTTCCATGTTTTACGCCATTTATTCGGGGACCTTCTGATATGCCCCTCCGTTTGTATATTTTGTTTCACTTGCCCCGCCTGTCCTGCCCGCCTTACTGGGTGGGTGGGATCTGTCAGCAATTTGCAATTTGGTGCAGCACCAATGAAAATCGATTTTATGTCGGCTTAATTATGTGGAAAAAATGCTCATATATAATTAACAAAGGATCAGAGGCGAGGGCCCGGGCATTTCGGTTTTTATGATGGCCGCCAGAGCCTATAAATGGGGAGCCACCCGTCCCGGGACACCCTCGGAATGTGCTTTTGGGCTTGGAGTCTCCAGCAATCGGCCCATTGGAGCTGATGGGTGCTGATGCTGCAGCCGCGGTGCAAGCGCGGGAGAATCAAATTAATTCATTGGCGGGGCAGCAGTTTCGCAATTTGCACTCCCGATTTTCCCACAGCCCCCAGCGGACCCGGTCGACCTAATCGCATTCTCAGCTAAGTGCATTAAGTATAATTTTAATAGGTTTCTGACTCAGACTGGCAGTCGCGGTGGCGGGCGGGAGTCTGCCAGTCTGCCAGTCTGATAATTGCCAGTTGTCGTAGTGGCTGGCTGGCCATTGTCGACTCAAAAATCGATGCCCTGCTGCGGGGGAGTTGGCCTGGCCAGCGTCCTGGCCAGCATCCTGTCATATGAAAGCGCACTTTCGACAGTTACAGCCCCCGGGAAGCGCCACTACTTCCCGGGCACACGGACAGAAAAGTCCGTGCACTCTCTGGCACCAACTAGACAAGAGATTCACTTTCCGAGCCACCACTTGCCAAGCTCGCAGTGCAGCCGGAGCCGGAGACGGAGCCCAAGCAGAAGGAACTCCGGAGCAAAGTCAAGGCAAAGTGCAAGTTTACTGCCTGACAAGTTTGCAAACTAGAAGTTGCCCGGTATTCTTATGTTTTTTTCTGTTTCTGTTATATCAATTTTGCCGCCGCCCTCTTGTTTTTTATTTTATGCAACTTTAAGCTGTTTGTGCAGGAAGTTTGCGCCGGATAAGACCCGCACAACTATGCCGGACAGAAAGTTTCGCAGGAAGTGCCGAGGAGTTTGGCTTTTCAATATTCCAACCGCTCTCCGGGACCGCCCGGGAGGAATTCTTTAATAACATCTTATGGGCGGACTTCAAAGCCACAGCAATTATCCCTCCGACTAGGAATCGTTGCCAGCAGTGGCACTAATCTCAGCTGATATCTGAGGCCAGGGCACTCGTTTCAAATTCTCAAAACTTTCACTTTCTCCGGACTGGCTCTGTCTATGCCGATGCCTGCGAGGGCAGCCATACATTTTCGGCATTGTTTCGCCATGAATGCGGATCTTTTTATGATTTCCTCTAAAAAAACACAAAAATGAATAAAGCAGACACTGTATTTACCTGAGAAATTCCTGGCGTTCACAAAAATTCACTTTCGGTTTCGGATTCAGTTTCGGTTCAGTGTTTTTGAGTTTTTCTCAGCTCTTCTGAGTCAGTCACACAAACAAAAATGTTGAAAAAAATGTTTTTCGGAATGGGATTGGGGATTGTGGTTGTTGTTTTATGTTTCCTGGTTTGTTGAAAACTTTTTTGCACATTTCCCTCCGTATTTATTTTCTTTAAAAAACGTATTTCTTCAGTTTGCCGGAATCCGAATTGTCGAATCGGATTCCGTTTTTTAGCTTCAGTTCTGAGTGTTTGGTTTTTGGTTTTCGGATGTCAGATTTCAGTTTTCTGTTTCAGTTTCTGGCTCTTCAGCTCTTGGCTGGGCTGTGTTCGCCTTAAAAAACCCGCAACGACTGAATCAAAACAAACAAATTTCTTTGGTTTTATTCGAAAAAGTTTCCTCTGGTGTTGGCGGATATTTGCCTGCCAACATTTCGGGGCGCCGCTCGGCAGTGGCCGCTCGGCAGTGTCGTCGGAGAAGCCTTCGTGGCAAGCGGCTGTAGCCGCCAGAGTGTTCCCAACTGCCATTATCCGGCCACATGTTATCCGCCTTATCCGCGGGCACTCTGCCGTGGTGCTGTTTTTTATCCGTGCGTCTGCGTAGTGGGCCGCCCCGGAGTTTTTTGTTTACATGGCCCCGGCCTGCCCTTGCTCCCTGGCCCCTGGCCCCTGCCTGCTGCCACTTGCCACTTGCCGCTGTGCCCCCAACCCAACAGTGTTGCTTTTGTTTAAACGTTTTTTAATCTCTTAGCACCGCGCTTTGTTTTGACTGCTCTCAGCTGTTTTACATCCAGCCAAGGTGTTTGACACTTTGCCACAACACTCCCCACTCGCCCGCCCACATCCTGCCCGCCCACGTCCTCCGGGCGCATCCTCGTCCTAGAGAACTTACTCAATCACCAGAGCGACAGGACTTCCAGCACTTGCGTGCCAGCCGAACAGGGGATACCCTGGCGGAGGCCTTCCTCCAGACCTGTCTGGCGGCTCCCAGAAGGACGGCCAGTCGTCCCTACCCCGTGGCAGGGCATCGCCGAAATTTGTTTTATGATTTAAGCTATGCGGTTGCTTTTTTATGTTGGCGGTTGCCAGTCATTGACTTGCCAGCGAAAAATGCGAAAAGTCATTAACTTTTATGTATCTGTGTTCTGGTTCTGTGTTCTGCGTCCTGTGCTGTGTGTCCTGCGTCCTGTGTCCTGGGGAGCCTGTGGAAATGCAATTTCCTTATCAGCTTCGGATGCCATTTATGTCTTTTAATTCCCCGCCATCTAGTCATCCGGCTGGTTTATTTTCGTCGGTCTCCATTGAACCCTGATTCGATTTGGAGGATGATTGATTCTTTGTTGCCAACAATTAGAAGTTCCAGTCGCCAGGACCTCCTGCCCAGGCACCTTCCTCCTCGGATTAAACAAAAGGAAGCATCTGTATCCTTACATCTGTGTCTGAAGCTGGCGTTGCTTTGGTTTCGAGCCACTTGAGTCGCTGAGCCACTCGATTAGATTGCAGAATCCCCGGCAGAGTCGAAGACAGATCCATTGTGTCTCGTTTATGAGTGGCCACTGGCCGGAATCAATAAGCCCTGCGCTGAGCGAAAAGCTTCCAGGATAGCTCTTGTGAAGGATGCTAAGAGGTCCTCGCACAAACTACTCCTTTCTCCCTGTGTAGGACTAAACAAACATATTGAATTCGAAGCGCATGAACTATCCGTACTTGAGAAACATTTCTTATTAATCAAAATGGCAACTGAAGCCTTTCGTCCGGGCCTCTGAAGGGGACTTTTCCGTATCCGTAACCGCATCCGCATCTGTCTCCAGCTCCTGCTCTTGCTCCGTCCGTAACTTTAACAGCCCTTGGCACGTCTGTTGGAAGACTCCAGCTCCCAATCCCACTCCCACTTCCACTTCCACTCCCACTCCATCGCCCTGATTTACTGATTCCGCCCGAGGAGCAGCCCGCACACACGCTTTTGAAATGCAAAGCGACTGTCTCCACACAGTTGCCTCGCAGTAGCAGTCCCAGTCAGAGATTCAGCTCCGGTTCCGGTGCAGTTGCATTTGGCCCGAGAGCCTGCTGTAGCAGTGGTGGCAAGTGCGGGATGGTGGCATTATAATTGCATTTTTAAGCCCCGCCGCCCCTGGCACTAGAAACCAGACCGAGCCGAGTCCGAAGTCGCAACGGATCAGTATTGCAGTCAGGACACGAGCCGGGAAAGGCCCAAAAAAAGTGGCAAGCAGGACGAAAGATGAAAGCCTGCCAGTGGCAAGTGTGGCGACTAAAGAAGTGCCTCGGGTGGCACAGCAAATGGGAGGCAGCTGATTGATTTGAACAAAGGAATGCATTTGGTTGGAGGCTGGGGAGCACTCCTTTGTCTGCGGGCAGGACAAAGCCCGGCTTGATCACTTTCCGAGATATCCTTAATGAACTCCCTCCCTCCGAAGGCAGAGGACGAAGTGCCTGCGCAGCTCACACGCTCGCAAAATGTGTGCCCCTGAAGGGTAAGATGGAGAATTCAATTTCATAGGATTCGGTCAGCTCTCCGGTGGCTGCACTCCGAGTGATTGATATGCCCCGGGAGCATGTCCGAAAAATGCCAGAGCATGTGGCAGGATCTGAGAATCCGGCAGGGATTCTGGGAGTTCTCCATTCCGCCATGGAGCTCCTCGAAGCTGTGGAATCTCGCAAAGGTGGCGGCATAATCCGATTTGAAAGCAAGCACAGTCGAGCGGACGTGAATCGCTTCAGTGCGCCGCAATCGGCAGTGTTCGCAGGCTCCGGGGAGTATCCTTTCACTGCAAAGCCGCTGTCAAGTCCCGAATCCACTCGTCGAATCCCGCGAAAGCCCATAAGCGGGCCGATCAGGCCGTGCAATGCGAGTTAAAATGCCACAGATTAATGTTTATTTGCCAGGCAGCAGGCCAACAGGCCGACAGGCCCCTGGCGCCACTCTTTTCATTAATAACATCCTCATTATCCTGCCAGCAATTATCGTCAGCTTGGGCTTATTTATCGGCCGGTCGCGGCCAGAAGCACTTAAACGCGCCTGCCACGCGCGGCATCCTTATGAAGTCCGGCATCGATATGTCCATTCAAAGATATCTTTGATATTCATGGGAATTTTAATTTTAATTGTTATTGTTGCACGGCCCAGAGCGCTCAATTAAAATTGATTAAAGTTTAAACTGCAGGGGCGGCTGGGAGTGGCAGCCGGCAGCCAGCAAAGTGCGCTTCCACTTGCCACAGACGCATGCATGTGTCCTGCTGTTCCGGATAGGACTGTAACTCGCCTCCCAGGGGCGTATCCATCTCCGATCCATCTCTGATCCCAGCCAGCTCCCCGGATGTGGCTTTGTCGCATCGACTCAGCCGCTTGTTTTGGACGGCCCTTAAGCCCTTGCTGCCTCGTTTCCGGCCCGGCAGCGCCGTTTGTCTTGGGAGGCCCTGCAAGGCGGCGCTCCACACACGCGTGTGTCTATAAATAAAGGATATTACCTGTTTTCGAGCATTTCATCTCATCGATGTTGCTTTTTAACTTGCGAGGGGGTGCGCAGAGCGCAGGGCACCCCTTTGAGTCGAGTCGAGTTGAGTTGAGTGGCTTGTGCTGTCTATTTCCAATTTTTCAGCCAGGACCCGCTCTTTGAAGGATATAAATGGAAATCCTTGAATGGCCTGACGCAGGAGGCGATATGCCGCTTCCTTCCACCCTTCGCAGGCACAGGACTTTCTTTTCAGACACTCTTGTTATTGATTTGAATTATTGGAGCACCTCGAGACACATTTTAAAAGCGGACATGCTTTAATGCTGAGGCATTTTAATTGCGGGGTATTCCGCAGAGGGGCTTGTGTGCCGCAGCCGCTTCCAGAGCCACCGGCGGAAGTGGCAGAGTATCTCTCGCAACGCGTGTATTTGTCGTATTGGCATTTCTTTGACAACCAACAAACAAGTCCCCTCCCACACGCACTCCCCACCTCGGGCCAATATCAGAGGTGTACGCGTTGCCGGGCTGCTGTGTGCCTTTCAAATTGAATTCAACATATTTGCTTTAAATGCCTTTTTATCCCCTTTCGATGCGATACCCTCGCGTGGTGTCGCCTGCTCCGGGTGGGCCAGGACCGGAGTTATGACTGAGCCTGGAGTGTGATGCCAGGGTACTGGGTACTACCCATTCGACAGGCCCGGCCGCCCATCTTTCATTTGCATAGGTGTTGTGTGCGGTGTCCTGGCTGCTTCCCGAAACCACCTGCCCGTCCTCCGCTCCAAGGACCCGCCCGTCTCGAGCACGTAGCTGCTGCTGGCAGTGTGGTTGCAGGATAGTGTCGGACAGATTAGCGCTTAAATCATGATTACCGCAGCAGTGGCAGTAATTAGGAGGCACTAACCGCAGAGGAGGGCTGGCACGGAGGGGGTGACAAGGACGAGTGGGTGGCAGGTGGAAGGTGGCTGGTGGCTGGTGCTGGGCGACACTACAGTCGGCTATAAATACTCTCAAGATTGCAGTCTCTGCCTCAACCCAGCCACAAGTAAATTCCTGCCCCTGGCAGGACCGAGTGGGGAGCAAGGGGAGCCAGCAAGGACCAAAGGACGAGGGTGGGGGGGTGCCAGCAGAACGATGCCAGCAATTTGCTATTACTTATCTCGGTTATTGTTATGTGTGTGGGCGCCTTGTTATGCATTTGCTTATGCTGTGTGCTTGTCAATAGCTATACATCCCACAGAGGCCCTCGCACAGCACTCCACATGGGTCTCCCTTCGTCCTGTGCTTTCTCATCTCTCCCCTGCCCGCCCTCCCCCGCACGCACCTCACAAATACACATTACAGAGTGTGGACTGGCCCCCCTGCTGGGCACAAAACTCCACTGAAAAATGCAACTTGCGGTCAGAAGAGGCCATCCAGGCTAAATGGAAGTGTATGGGATTATTGTTTCTCAAAATACTCCCATTCGCACACAACTTTTTCAATAAAACACTCCCCGATCGGAGCCTCGCTTTCCGGCTAATTGGCTGGCAACACTGCTGTCAGCCGGGCTGATGGGGAAACAAAACGTTTGCGAACGAATAATTTAAAACTCCGAGCCGGGGACGGACGGGCAACAACTTTTTTAATTATTCATAATTCAGCAACTATCGCAAACAGTTTGTCCCGCGAAGGCCCGCGCCGCGCGGGTTTATCTGGCAAATTAATTAGACCAGCGGAGGAGCTGAAAGTTGGCCCAGAGTCCAGGGCCCGGAGGCGGAAAAAACGCAGCCAAGCCAAATTAACGCGAGCTGCTCGTGTAACTCGGTCCGCAATATAATGGAGCGAGGTCCAGCGTATAATTCAATAGAAGCGTCCGTCCAGCAGCCAGCCAGCAGCCAGGAGCCAGGAGCCAGCGAGCTGGGGCTAAATTCATGTAAAACGCGGCTTTGACGAGAAACCCATAACGCATACGCCATGTCGGCCTGGTCCTCCGTCCATGGGATGCATGTAACGCATACGCCGCGTGTGCTGCACCGTGGCAGGAAACTATGGCTGCTCGCGGAGGGCAATTTCATTAGGGTTGGGCGGCCCTCCCACCTCCCAGCCCACTCGCCACCGCCACCGCCACCGCCCCCGTCAATCAACACTACTCGCCATAAGCAGCGGTTGGCGTTGCGCATGGCAACTTGCAGCAGAAAGGCGGCTGACAGACTGCCTGACAGATTTCTTTTTAGACGGCCGGGCCGTGGGATGTGGCAGGGTCGTGGGGCAAGGTCGTGGGGGAGGGGGCAGGCCGACCACCTGCCACGAGCAACCTTTTTATGGAATCGCTACCCCGTGGAAGAAGAGTGCCTCAGCTCGGGGTGTATTAGGCTTCAGAGTCTTTCCTTGTTAGTAATCTTTAAACGAAATACTTGGTACCTCTAGAGAGGAGATCCTTCAAGGATCAAAAATATCATTTCACTCCTAGGAAAGCCAAGAGGCACCTGCTCGTCGAGTCACTCTCCACCTCCACTGATATTTTGATTCTTTCATGTTGCCACATGCGTCTAGCGATTTTAATTGAAAAATTACTTAGTCCTCCCGCTCCGGGCGCGATATCCTTGGCGGATGTTGGAGGGGGGGGAGCGGAGCTGGCAGAATATGCAGAATATTACCCTCAACGGCTTATGGGCGAAATTAAAAGCATTAATCTCGAGATTATTCCAATATTAGCGGGGCATAATTGTCTGATTAAGTTGATGCTCAGCCCATTACCTTGGCAGCCCCTGGCCGCCAGCCCCCTCGACTGCCACTGCCGCGGTGCTCCGGCTGGCAACACGGCGTATGTGTAATGTAATTTGGCAGCCTTTGCGAAATGTTGTGAATGGCGCTTTGGAAGCCTGTTCTTGCCGGCAATTAGCACGTCTCGTTCAGTTTTTGGTCTGCTGGCTTCTGTTCGGCTCCTGTTCCTTTGTGTCCCGACTACTGGCTGCCGGCTGCCGATCAGCCAAGATGCGGCCTGCGGAAGGTACGGGTGGCACTGCCTAATGGGTCTCGGGGCCGCTTAGCCTGATTATCGCGGATGGGGAGCCCGAATTGTGTTCCTTCACCAATTGGCGCTACAATTAAATCAGCTGCCAGGGCTGTCACTTTTCGTCATTCCCGCTCTGGCCTTTGTTATCCTTTACAGGATAATTAGCATTACAGAGCCACCCCGTTCGCTCCCCCCGAGGTCTTTTAAAAAGTTGCCAGTATTCTTTCCGAGGCGCCCAATTACGGAGAACAATTGAGTAACGAGAAACAGATTCTCGTGACTTCTGAGGGGCAACTGCAGGACTGTGGCAGGGAGGGGATCCTAAGCGAGTAGTACAAGCGGCGTATCGTGTTATATTCCCCATGCGTAGCATCAAATAATTATTTAATTAATTTATGGAAAGCAACATATTGTGTCTCCGGCTCCCGGCTCGGTTAGTGGCAACTTCAAACACTTGCCCCGTCTAGGACCGGCCATAATTAAAAGCGATTCCCTTTGTTTCGGGCCCATTGCGAAAAAATGGGAAAAAGAAAAGGGCGCCAGAGAGAGTCTACTGGAAGAGTAGAAAGTGGAATAATAAGTTAATGTTTTAAGCGGCTTGTCAAGCCATGACCTTGGCCCAGGGAGCAGGAGCAATAGCAGGAGCAGGAATAAAAGCAAAATAATGGCAAAAAATAAGCATTTTGTGCAGCCTTCTCATTACAATTTAATGCGCTTTGCTCAACAGCTTAGTAAAGATTTAAATGGCGACAGGACTCGAGACACAGGACTCTGGGCTGAGGACTGTGGGCTGTGGGCTCCGGTCTCAGTGGCCAGGACTCCCCTTCAGTCGGCCATTAAAGCGATTTAGTTAATTAACATGCCATCTGAGTGGCTCGGTATGTGCCACCACCGACCTCATTGTAAATGCAGGGAATCGATTTCAAGTCCTCCCTCCACTCCCGCCACTGGAGGACCCGTCCCACCGATTCCTTATTTATTTTCATCCCTGCCCCCCGCCAGGCAAATTCGCAATCAGAGTTAGGAGCTCCACTTGTCTGGCAGTTCTCCAATGTTTATGCGCCCAATTAGTTGCAGTCGGAACTTTTTCCGCTGGCCCGGCTCCCATTGTATTCGGAGTGGACTCGTTCCGGCGCTGGGCATCCGTTTCAATTGCAGTTCCCCAACAATGGTTATGCTTTTTGGATTTGTTCGTCCTACTTGTGGGATTGTTATTTCAGGAGCCCGATGGCGCAGACAGACTCCCCTTTATTGGATTTCGGTTGGGCCGCTGCCATCAATTAGACATGGCCAGAAATAGACTCCAAGGCGGCCCCTCCGGAGGATGCACTCTAATCCGAGCACCGATAAGATCCTGGGATTCAATTAAAGGCTCCGCCGCCGGCCGCAAACAAATCGGAAATCGATACAATCTCTGCCGCACATATCGATGCACTCTCGGCATGTGGCACAAGTGCGAGTACGAGTACGGTGAGGCCCGTGATTGATGTTTAGCATTTGACCCGCAAGGGGTGGTGGTGTCCTGGCGGCGTGTCCTGGTTTCCAAGTGCAGCGTTCTTTATGTCATGCATAAATTACGACTGGGAGCGGGAGTGGGCGGCAGGAGCAGTGCAACAGCCCACTTTTCACTCTCGACCGAGACTACAAGTGCGACAGCGAAGGACATTGCGGAAAACTGTTGCTCCTTGCGAGGGCAGGACTCCTGCAGTCGTCGCGATAAGACAAGCGGCTTATTGTCGCATCGGAGGACGAGCAAAGGACAATTTATAAGCTCCTTCGACTAAACCCAGTTCAGCTAAGAGGCTCTCCGTCAGAGCTGCAACTACGTGCTGCAAAGTGCACGGATCGCCATCGGAAGCATATGTTATGCAGCGGGGCAGGTCGGACAACTCCATTCTTGCGGCATAAAGAGTGGCATGCTTGCATGCTGGCCCGAAACCATTAACCCACAATTACACCCCCACCTGAACCACCCCTTATGGAGTAATGAGGCCACGGAAGCCACCGCACTGCAGCCGCAAACGATAAAAGTGAGCCGCTGGAGGGGGCGTTTAATTAAAACTGAGTTTGTTTCATTGCCAATCAAGCCGGAGGGGGGCCAGGGGCGAGACTTTCCAATGCGTCACTATTATTGGGCTTTCGGACTAGAACTAGACACGTCCCCTCGGCCCGGAGCCCGGAACCCGGAGCAGCCCCCTCGGCCCGCGACTCCCCTATTTATTTTCATTTCATTTTTTCGGGGCGGCGTTAATTACGTCGTGCTGACAGGCGGGCCTGCAGCTGTGGGTGGCTGATTGGTGGGTGGCTCGCCGGAACGGGTCGGATCGGATCCGGGAGTATTTGTATTGACGGCAAATTAAACAGTTTTAATTACAATCGGGCAACAGCCTCCGAAGCCGACAGAGGCATAAAGAATAAGCTGTCCGGACTGCCAACGGACAAACACTCAATAAGCGGTTTTCCGCACAAGGCCCATCTGCCGAAGGAGGTCGGAGGAGTCCGGAGCTGCTGACAGGAGCTTTTAATTATTTCAAAGGAAAGCAAGTGACACTCGGCAGTCGACACTCGACACTCGACAATTATGTAATCAGTTCCTTTGTTTGCCGCCACGGCCCGCGAGAATTCCTCGGACAATTGGGTTTTTTATTGCCGCTGCAGTTGATTAACGCAGTCCGGTCCGGTCCGGTCCGGTCCGGTCCGGTCCGTCTGTTTACAGGCCACGTCATAAGCAAACACCATTGCTCCCTGGCCCCTGTCCCCTGGCCCCTGGCCCCTGGCCCCGAACAGGCTGTCTGTGCAACTTAATTTTTCATTTATGTTGCAAATGGCCTGTGCACTGATTTCGCCCTAATCAATTTATCCAACGTCAAAGGGTAAATCGTTTCGACTCGAATCGTTTCGCTGGAACAGGGCGGGCGGGACTCAGTGGAGAGTGGAGGGTGGAGGTCTTTGATGTTTTGTTGCATGGCTGCAAGGGGCAATCAATATCTAATGAAATCAGAACTGACATGCCGGCAATCGGCAGTCGGCAGTCGGCAGACGGCGGAAGAGTGGCACAAAAATCATGTGCAGGCCAGGAAGCGAATCAGGACTTGAGTCGCAACTATAGTTAATACTTTGCGGGAGGGGGCGAGGACGGAGGTCAGGGGACATAAAATAACAAGTTGCCAGTTAATTTAACAGGCCAGCCCCCTCCCCCCACCAACGTGGGGTATGGAAAGCAAACTTTGACAATGCCAATTCCGATTGAGGTTCGATTACGAATGCCGTCCATGTCGGATGGCCATTTAATGTGCTCGAGTGCGCCGAGTGACTCTTTCTGCTCCGTGCTCCGTGCTCCGTCCTCCGTGCCTGCTCGACGCTGCTGGAGAAAACAATCGAAAAGCGATTGGCCAGGGCAATAAAAGCCATTAAAAAGTACATTAAAAGCGCTTTGCGAACATGAAGTCCAGTTGCAGTGCCCCGCAAAGGGAATATTTAGAAAACAATTTGCCCATCATAGATACTCGGATATTCGGATACTCGGACACTTGGCCGAATCAGAAACAATTAAACTGGCATTTAGGCTGACTGATGGGGTAAACAAGTCCGAGGCGGCTCCGGCCGGCCAGATATCATTTAAATGGCGGCGCTAATTGCGAAGAGGATCAGCGGGACACACTGCTGATGGCCCTCGCCATAAACAACCAGATCCAGCAATCTACGCTGCCTCCCAACCAGAAATGTGGTGCTTGGAGAGGCCATTGTCTGGCCTGGCCCGAGCCCTGTAACGAATAACGTAGAGCTGGTGTTCTTTGCAAGCTAATAACACGGCACGCATTAAATTCCGGCTCTAGCTCGTCAGCGAATGGAGTGGTGTTCTTCAGTAGTATTAGCCTACAGGTGCTCATAGTTATCTGGGATAAATCAGTTTTATTTGCGTGCAAAAACGAGCCAATTTCGGCCGGACAAGAGATAGCTTAACAAACGGACAGACAAGAACTAGGATAGTACTCTCACTTTGCGCACCCCGAGATGTAAAAGGGGTGTCTTCAGCCCACCCTACCATGGCCAGTGCGTTTTCCCAACGATCCTGCAACAGGCCCCTTTTATTTTATAACCCTACGACGGCTCTGTGATCGGCATGGAGTTACAACAGGGTTTTCTACTCTTTCATTATAATAGCGTATTTATTAAACATAAAGGTGTACATCTCGTTTTGTTTACTTTTGTTTTCTTGAGTTAAAGCCTAAAAGATTACTTCATTTCTTATTAACTACTGTTTTACAAAATTCTATTACTTAGAACCAATGATAATTAATTTGTATTCGCATTTAGGCATTAATAATTTGTATGTGCATTTAGGAAGGATTTCTTAATGTATTATTTATATATTTATATTTTTGCTAAGTGTAATATTTATTATTAAATGCAAATATTTTAAATCAAACGTATGTGATGCAATTTCAATATTTTCAAATATTTTCTTTTTAATTTTTAATTTTATCTTCTCTTTTTTTTTTTCTTTAATAGTGCCTAACAAGTTAACTTTATTTTCAACGTTTTACTTTCATTTCATTTGATTTCCAATTTCGGTTCTGAATCGAAATGACATGCATATGTAGACGAAAAAGGTAAATATTGGGTAGACTTTGCTCACCTGATATACTCCACCGTTGAAAGCGCTTCCAAATCGGAGGTGTCGTAAGAAGTCTGTAAATAAATGCAAGTCCAAAGCGACTCGCGAAGACTAAAAGTTTCAGCACACACACCCACATCGAGACTTAACCGAATTTGTCTTATCGGCGTTTTTATTTAATTTCGCCCTCTTCTAATTCAACTTGTTACTCGTTTCTAATAATCATCTGTTCTAATTTACATCACACCCGTTTTTGATCTATTCCTTTTTTTTTATATTTTTCTTTCCTTTTTAATTTGTATATTTTTACACAATTTTAGCTTGTGGTTTTAACCTCATTTTTTTACCGATTTTAACTTTGTACCGATTTTAAATTTGCTAAACTAGGTTTTTAGATTATACTTTATATTTAGATTAACTAAAGACTTCAAGTGGTTTTGATGACACTTGGCATGGACGACACCTTCGCCATCATCGCGACGTTCCCTAATTTTGGGTATTTGTTTGGGAGCTAATCGAACGGGGTTCTTAGCTGTCTATCAGCAACGCGCAGACTAAACCAGACACGAGCTTTTTTCTGCTCTTTCTCTTGTATCTGACGATCACCCTACGAAAACATCACCGCAAACCAATTGATGCTGATATGGGCTGGGCTGGGATGATGGGCTGGGCGTAGATCAGGTTGACTGGCGGAGTTCTGGATCTGGTCGGTATGGGGAATTTAGCTGCCCTCTCGGGGCAGGAATTAGCGTTCCTATGCTCGCCTCCTTCGGCTCCAAAGCTGGGGTTACTCGGCGATAGCTTCAACCAGAAATTTGTGGATGGATCTGGATCTGACGTACATCCGTGCCGGTCCAGAGTCTGATTCCAAAAAAAAAGCACGAGATTCTCGATCTCAGTTTCTACAAGATGGCTTACTGCCAGGGCTAGACTTCTGCTACTCCTAAAACGCTAAAGCAAATGCAGTCCTGCCTAATCCCTACGTCTAATGTTGCCAATTTACCACCCGTACCGCCCGCTAGGTGGCACTAGTAAGCACAGGGTCTGCGGTTTTAAACCCCACTACAACACCCCCCCGCTAACATCAGACTTGGGGTAAACCCCACAAGGCTGATCCCGCCAGGACTATTGCCGCAGATCCTTTGCATGGTAGCGTCCAACCAGCTTACCTTGCAGATCCTCAATGTCGTAGTACGAATTTCCTAACTTCTGGCGGACCCGTGCCTTTACAAAAGCAGGACTTAATTTGGCATTATATCCTGTCTGGAAGCTACTTTGTTTGAAATTTCTCCGAAAAACTTCTTGCCCGATGGAGTAGGAAATCTCACGTGATCTAAGATTATAGCGATCTCTGTTAACACCATCTCGTTTTTCTGACAGCATAACTGCCTTATTATGAGCTAGCTCTAATGAGTCTGACTTAGTGAATGCTATTCCTCTGTCTTGTAATGATTGTAGCGACCTTAACAAAGCGTAGGTACCTCCAGATGTAACCATGTGTTGGCCAAACACCATATAGTAGGGCGATGTCCCGAGGGATGAGTGGGTAGCTGACCTGAGGGCGCAGCAAATGCTGCTTAGATTCACATCCCAATCTTTTTGGGTAGTATCTACATATGCACGTATAGCCGTTATTATTGATCTATTCACCCGCTCTGACGCATTTGCTTGAGGGGCATGAATGGCTGTGAGCTTATGGGTAATTCGGTGTTCCCTCAGCAACTTTTGAAACAATTCAGCCCTAAATTGTGTGCCGTTATCCGAAACAATTAACTCTGGCACTCCGAACAAGTGGAACAATTCTTCTTTCATGTATTTCACTACGACAGTCGACTCCATTTTCTTTATGGCTTTTAAAAAAACAAATTTTGAAAAATGATCTAGAACTATGAAAATTGCGATGTTTCCACTACGCGATCGCGGATATGGTCCCAGAAAATCGATGTATAAACGCTGAAAGAATCGTTGCGATTCTGGAGCTTTTCCCATGGGAGGTCTTAACGGACAGTTGGGAGCTTTTGTAGCCTTGCATGCATCGCAATTACTGACATAAGTCTTAACATCGCTCACCAAACCTGGCCAGTAATAGTAGCGGCGTACTCTTTCTAGCGTCTTATGCACGCCTCCATGAGCAGCAAGTGGGTGATCGTGTGCATTTTTCAGAACTTTGCCCACCAGCTGTAATGGTACCCACAGTTTCCAGATATAGACATCATGAAGGGGCTCGCCTGTTGCGTGCTCTGAGCGTCGGTAAACCAAGTTATCCACAACCTTCAAGTCGGGAAGCTTCGCACTGTTGGCCCTGACACTGTCTACCAGGCTTAAATATTCTGGGCCTTGAAAATGTTCGGACGCTACATCCACCAGCAACCCATGCGAAGCATCAATGCTCGCTATTTCGTCTTCGTTGACCCTTGACAGAGCATCTGGAACAACGTTAAGTGATCCTCGGCGATGCTCAATCTTAAATTTAAATCCCTGCAGTTTAAGAGCCCATCTCGCTAAGCGGGAACTAAGGTCCGATTGGCCCATTAACCACTTTAGGGATGCATGGTCAGTAATTATTGTGAAATCCTGGCCTTCTACATAGGGACGAAATCTTTTCACGCCTACTATTGCTGCCAAACACTCTTGTTCAGTTACTGAATAGTTTCTTTGTGCCTTATTAAGTTTTTTAGAAACGAATGCGATCGGGTATTCGTCACCCTGTTCCGTTTTTTGGACCAAAACTCCACCTACGCCACTTTTGCTGGCATCGCACTGGATGTAAAAGGGCTTAGTAAAATCTGGGCTTCGCAGGACGGGCGCAGTACATAACCTGCGCTTTAGCTCAATGAATGCCTGATGTCCTTTTTCGGTCATTGTGAATTTCCTTTTGGCTCTGAGTAAATCAGTAAGAGGAGCGGCTACAGTGGCAAAATTGTCAATGAATTTACGGTACCAACCCGCCATTCCGAGAAAACTTCTCAGACTCTTCAAGGTTTTCGGCAGAGGAAACTTTTCAATCGCTGCCACTTTTTCGGGATCTGTGCGTATTTCGCCCTCCCCGATCACATGCCCTAAATATTTGACGTGCTGAACGCAGAAATGGCTTTTCTGAACATTAATTGTCAACCCGGCAGACCGGATGCAGTCCGCCACTGTCTTTAGAACCCTTATGTGGTTTTCAAAGGTGTCCGAAACTAGAAGCAGATCGTCGAGGTAGATGAACACCTCATTTCGCAGTGACGCCGGAATAACTTTGTCCATGAGTCGCGACATTGTTTGTCCGGCATTACACAAGCCAAACGGCATTACCTTAAATTGGTAAAGTGGGCGACCTGGGATCGTAAACGCAGTCTTATCCCTGGACGCTGGATCTAGCGGAATTTGCCAGAATGCATCCTTTAAGTCGAGACTGCTTATAAACATTGCTTTTGGCAAGCGACTCAGAATACCATCTATCTGTGGAAGCGGATACGCATCCTTCACGGTCACGGCGTTCACTTTCCTGCTGTCGAGGCAAAGTCTGACCTTACCAGGTTTCTGCACCAGAACCACTGGAGAGGACCAGGCGCTGTCTGATTCTTCTACAACCCCCAGTTCCAGCATTCGATCGACTTCACCATATAACAGCTTCTCTACAGCTGGCGATACGGGGAAATGCCGTTGCTTTATGGGCTTGGCTTCGCCCACATCGATATGGTGCGATAAAAGATTTGTTTTGCCCAATCCAGCGGAGGCAAATGATGGAAACTGATCCACTACTCCCTGCAAGGTTTCCTTTTGGTCCTGGGTAAGATTGTGAGCACTTAGCTCCGAAATTTGAATATTTGGAGGTAGTAAGTCAAAGAGTTTCCAAAAATCTACGCCTAAGTAGAGGTTTTGTTTTAAAGATGGAACTATGTATAACTGAATCGCCTTAATCTGACCGTTGTATTCTATATTTGTGCTTAATCGACCTATAATATTTAGCTTACTTCCATCTGCTGTAGAAACATTATTAAAGACTCTGTGGATAGGAACTTCGCTCCCCATAACTTCCTGTGCAAACTGCCCCCCAATACAGCTCATAGATGCGCCTGTGTCCATAAGCCCTTTGATATTCCGATCCAGGATTTTTACAATAGTATACGGACGACCGTCGCCATTATTGCTGCGAAGCGCGCACAAATCCTTAGTGACTTTCCAGAATCTTTTTAATCTATTGGTATTCCGTGACTTATTTTTAGCATCAAATTTCTTAAGATAAGCTTGTTTATTGCTAATGTTCCTAAAAATATTGATTTTCTGATGCCATCCCTCTACAGGACCAACCTCAGTTTTGAATGAGTCCATGACAGGACTTATGGTTGCTCGCTTTCCGTATTTGTCGACTGAGTCCGTTGAACACACCGAGAACGAGCGGCTTGGGTGTTCAACAGCTTGTTTTTTTGGCACTTTATGCATGCCGGCTTATATGTGTTGCGTGCCCCACATCCGTAACAAAAGACTTTACGAGGAGCCGTGCAATCCTGGTACCTGTGGCCCTCCTTCCTACAGTTCCAGCATATTAGTGACATTGCTTCGATGACCCCCTCTTCGTCCTCAAAGAATTCCGATTCAGACTCTTTATGCTCAACTTGAAGAAGTTCTGAGATGTTACTTTTGAATGGGGTACCCTTTTTATATATCTGATCCCGTTTTACTTCCTCTAGAAAGCATTCTCTCCTTCTACATATTTCGCGAAGCTTTGAGATCGACTCAGTTGGAATATTTAAAATTTCGTGTCTGATCTCAGCTCGCAAATTTCGCCGTAAAATCTCTATTAAAGATTTATCCTCTAAAGGGCAGTCTAAGCTGTCCGTTAATTGAACCACGGCGTCATAAAACGAGTCGAAACTCTCTTTTTCTCTCTGTTTGCGATCCCGAATTAATTCTCGAATATCAACATCCGTTCTAGTATCCCTGAACTGACGGCGAAGTGCGTCACACAATTCGGTCCACTTAACGGATGGCACCGATTTGTGATATCGCCAGTAAAAGTCATTGGCTTTACCCTCAAACAAAGCACTTGCGTTGCCACACATAACATCGAACTTTGAATCGAGGGTTTGACCGGTTAACGCGTGTACCCTATAAATAAAATTATCTACGCTGATGCCTCCTGGGTCTCCACTAAACCGAAGTTTCCATCCATTCATTATATGCGCCACCTTATCTGGCCTTTGTGAAAGTTCTGAGGCGTTTGACCGAGGAGAGATGTTAGCCTGCGCTCGACTTTGCCCAACATTCACCTGGCCAGCATCTATCCCAAGAAGCTGATCAAGTGACGGACTTGGGTCTGTCGCCACCTCAAGTGGCTGTTGGGGAATTCTGGCGGCTAGGTTCGACTGGATCATGAGGGACATTTTCTCTGTTAGTTGGGTTAGCAACTCGTGTTGCATACTTTTAACAGCATCTAATACCATACTTTGTACATCCTCACCCCTTCGCTCTTGACTCTGCCGTTCTTTCTCCATACTTTCTGATCTCCGACTTTCGCCTTCTGTTTGCGAACTTATAAGTTTTTGCCTTCTTGTATTTTGTGCAATAAAGCTATCTGATCTTGCAATAGGTTCCCCAGAGAAAGTCGCTTTGCAGGTAGGGCAAGTTTTCTTGCTCTTTAGATGTGTGCTCATACACTTTCTATGAAACCCGTGCCCACATTTCGTTTTGTATAACTCTTTTTCAGGAATTCGCGAATTGCATAAAATACAAAAATGAGATGATCCTCCAGCTTCTTCGTTATCTGAGTGATCTACACCCATATCCTATGATTATTATTATGTGTTGTTTATTTTCGAAACTATTGTTATTCAATTTGAAGATCTCGTGCTTAGCGCTGCCACTTAAAACCACAATTCTGAATATTTAAAGATATAAGCCACTAGATTATGTCCACAAAAGAATATATATATTACGATAAAAAAAATTAACTCCATGCCTAACCAAGAGCTGATTGTCGAAGGACTTTCCTATTTTTTTTGTGAGAGGAAAAGAAAATTATCTGAAAAAGATACGAGAAAAAGGCGCAGCAAAAAAAAAAAAAATTAAAACTCATCAAGCGGCTACATAAGCTGCTTTACTTATGTGACCTTCGTAACAAGCGTGGCCAATCTCTAATATTATTAGTTATCTTTGAGATTGTACTTCCAAGCACTTCATACTTAGCCTCAATAAAGTTTCAATAATTATAACTGCCTAAAGATTTTGCTTCCGAAATTGCGGCCAGGCTCTTGCTCGCAAGCATTAGCTCTGTAATCCTGCATTCTCGACTTACTAGACCTTTAGCTACTTCACCTATTCCTCGCTAGTTCAAGCGCGGTTAGCCAAACTAATAATTGATCGTAATTGGCCAATTCCAAAGCGCTTACCTATTGTGGATGAACACAATTAAAGGAGACTGCTGTATTAATTCTTTCTTCGTGGTGAGTTATTTTTTTCTTTTTGAAAATATAAAAACTGCATTCCAATGCGACTGAAAGTTGACACTGCTGACTAGGAAATTTATAGAAATGGAAATGAAAAGAAAGGTTTGTTTGTTTCGCTATTGAGTGAGCTTCACTGTACAGTCAAGCCCCACGTTGGGCGCCATGATTATTCAGATATTACTTATTATTATTCCTGTAACGAATAACGTAGAGCTGGTGTTCTTTGCAAGCTAATAACACGGCACGCATTAAATTCCGGCTCTAGCTCGTCAGCGAATGGAGTGGTGTTCTTCAGTAGTATTAGCCTACAGGTGCTCATAGTTATCTGGGATAAATCAGTTTTATTTGCGTGCAAAAACGAGCCAATTTCGGCCGGACAAGAGATAGCTTAACAAACGGACAGACAAGAACTAGGATAGTACTCTCACTTTGCGCACCCCGAGATGTAAAAGGGGTGTCTTCAGCCCACCCTACCATGGCCAGTGCGTTTTCCCAACGATCCTGCAACAGGCCCCTTTTATTTTATAACCCTACGACGGCTCTGTGATCGGCATGGAGTTACAACAGGGTTTTCTACTCTTTCATTATAATAGCGTATTTATTAAACATAAAGGTGTACATCTCGTTTTGTTTACTTTTGTTTTCTTGAGTTAAAGCCTAAAAGATTACTTCATTTCTTATTAACTACTGTTTTACAAAATTCTATTACTTAGAACCAATGATAATTAATTTGTATTCGCATTTAGGCATTAATAATTTGTATGTGCATTTAGGAAGGATTTCTTAATGTATTATTTATATATTTATATTTTTGCTAAGTGTAATATTTATTATTAAATGCAAATATTTTAAATCAAACGTATGTGATGCAATTTCAATATTTTCAAATATTTTCTTTTTAATTTTTAATTTTATCTTCTCTTTTTTTTTTTCTTTAATAGTGCCTAACAAGTTAACTTTATTTTCAACGTTTTACTTTCATTTCATTTGATTTCCAATTTCGGTTCTGAATCGAAATGACATGCATATGTAGACGAAAAAGGTAAATATTGGGTAGACTTTGCTCACCTGATATACTCCACCGTTGAAAGCGCTTCCAAATCGGAGGTGTCGTAAGAAGTCTGTAAATAAATGCAAGTCCAAAGCGACTCGCGAAGACTAAAAGTTTCAGCACACACACCCACATCGAGACTTAACCGAATTTGTCTTATCGGCGTTTTTATTTAATTTCGCCCTCTTCTAATTCAACTTGTTACTCGTTTCTAATAATCATCTGTTCTAATTTACATCACACCCGTTTTTGATCTATTCCTTTTTTTTTATATTTTTCTTTCCTTTTTAATTTGTATATTTTTACACAATTTTAGCTTGTGGTTTTAACCTCATTTTTTTACCGATTTTAACTTTGTACCGATTTTAAATTTGCTAAACTAGGTTTTTAGATTATACTTTATATTTAGATTAACTAAAGACTTCAAGTGGTTTTGATGACACTTGGCATGGACGACACCTTCGCCATCATCGCGACGTTCCCTAATTTTGGGTATTTGTTTGGGAGCTAATCGAACGGGGTTCTTAGCTGTCTATCAGCAACGCGCAGACTAAACCAGACACGAGCTTTTTTCTGCTCTTTCTCTTGTATCTGACGATCACCCTACGAAAACATCACCGCAAACCAATTGATGCTGATATGGGCTGGGCTGGGATGATGGGCTGGGCGTAGATCAGGTTGACTGGCGGAGTTCTGGATCTGGTCGGTATGGGGAATTTAGCTGCCCTCTCGGGGCAGGAATTAGCGTTCCTATGCTCGCCTCCTTCGGCTCCAAAGCTGGGGTTACTCGGCGATAGCTTCAACCAGAAATTTGTGGATGGATCTGGATCTGACGTACATCCGTGCCGGTCCAGAGTCTGATTCCAAAAAAAAAGCACGAGATTCTCGATCTCAGTTTCTACAAGATGGCTTACTGCCAGGGCTAGACTTCTGCTACTCCTAAAACGCTAAAGCAAATGCAGTCCTGCCTAATCCCTACGTCTAATGTTGCCAATTTACCACCCGTACCGCCCGCTAGGTGGCACTAGTAAGCACAGGGTCTGCGGTTTTAAACCCCACTACAGCCCTGGCCAAGTCCTGCTCACCAGGTGTGACCGAACTGGCCGAAAGTGGAGCAGTTCCGCCTCGGTAGCTGCCTGCCTCCGCTGCCTGCCAAATCGATTAGTTCGGCCCTGCCAGGAGAAGGGCCCAGCCTTCCAGCCAAAGGAGAACCTTTATTCATAATGCCTGGCAGGAAAGCTTTGGCCAAAAATTCAGGCAATTAAATGAAAATGGCCATTTAAAGGCAAGGAGTCCTGTTTGCTGAACACTATCCTTGAACTCAAGCTGCCGGATTCAGGACACGGTCCGTGCTCATTGCCCGATTCAGTGCTAACTCAATTTAGTCTACACCCGCCGCACTCAGGAGTGTGTGTGTGGGCGAGAGCGTGAACGCCACGCCCACCCATTGTCCGCCTCTCTGCAGACACACGTGCAGACCTTGTAGCACCTTCCTAGATGGGCTTGCCTTCCGGAGGCTGTCGGGCCTAACTTTTTGCGTCGAGCACTGGAAAGTATGCAACGCAAAGTGCGAGGTGGGCGGGAGAAAGGTGGGCGGGAGCTAAGTGCGCTGCGTGTGTGATGGGAGGGAGGGGGGAGGAAGGTAAGGTGTTCGGGGGGAAGTTGTTGAAAATTTGTCGTAAATATTAAAATTTCATACGTTTATGCAAATTCACTTTCGACAACTTTACTTCCTGGCGTGCTCTTGGCTTTTACCTCCGAATGGCGGCCTCCCAGCCCTCCCGGCCGGGCCGTTACTTTAGTCATTGTCGGCTTCCGTAATGACACGGGCTCCTCGGCAGGTGGATCCTTGGGCGCAGCCAGCACTGCGAGAAAAGATTAAAAAAGAAGGGACTCTTCTCTGGACAGTTCTTCAAGGAACTATCTTCAAGGAAAGTAGGAACAAGTAGGTCTAGCTACCTGGAGCTTGTAGGCTTTAAAGCCACTGCTTGCAGCCACCTTTTTCTCTCAGTGCATGGCGCCACTTACCTGAGAGCTCGCCTCGCGAACGAGGAGCCCGCGCGGGAGGCGCGCAAAATGAGTTGTCGCTTTATATGAAAATGAACATTTATTAAGTTGAAATTACATTACAAATAATTTTCGTATTATTGTAATGCACACACACCCACGCGCGCCTATGATGAGTGACTGCCTGGGGGCGATGCGTTAAAGGGGGGCGTGGCAGACGAGTAATAGCATTGTAATATTTATGTAAATGTGTAACTGTTGCCTGTAGCCCTGTCCTCCGCCTGTCCTCCGCCCTTTTCCGCCGCCTGTCTATTTCTGTCTGAGACACTCCTGACGGCTGTCAGTCAGCCAGCCCAGTCTGACGCTGACTCAGTATCTGTATCTGTATCTGAATCAGATTCTGTATCTGTATCTCGATGTTTGCCCTGCCTCGCCTCGACTGCCACTTGCTTATTTATTCATTTGCATAAAATGTTTTAATAAAGATTTTGATTTAATTTCGAGAATGAGCGAACGAGCGAGTGTGTCCTGGCCGAGAGCCAGGACTAAGCAAATGGAATAATTGGCTTTTATAGCGTCGGATTTGTCGCATCTCGTATGCAGATTCTTCCCCGCCCCGGGCCAGAGGGCGTTGCTATTTAGAAATACATATTTCTCTGCCCAGAAAGCCACCACAGCCCCCCTCCTAAAGTCAAATAAGCAACCGAATAGATTAATTATAATCCGCGAGCCAGTAACGGGATCTCTGGGCATGTCCTACCTGGCATTGTGTTTCCCATAAATATCCCCCGACCGCAGTGTTTGAAACCAACTCCCCAGCGACCGATTCCCAATCACAGCGCCACTGAAAAGCACAGAAACATATGTATTTCTGTTATTTGCATATATAGAACCGATATAATTTACTGTCCTCTGCCTCTGCCTCTGCCCGAGTCCAGCTCTGATGGCCCCCATTTCGCATACAATTTAAACAATTTAATTTGACGGCCAGCCCGGCCATTTTCGGCATTTCGGCATCTCTCATTTTTCGCCATTTAGGTTTCGCTTTCGCATATTTCATGCTGCGCCCGATTCCGAACCGATTCCGGTTTCCAATTACCGGGCCTTTAAGCGACCAGGCTTTAAGCCCAGATATTTATGGCCATTCCCTCCACTGCCAACTGCCAATACTCCGAGTAACATGCAGTCCTTGGACTTGGTTGTTCTAGTCTCTTAATTGCCTTGTTTAAAGTTGGTGAAAAGTCCAACTAAATGGTTCTCCCGCCAGGAGGTGGCCAGTAGATGCCCCCTAGAGTAGGGTAGCTTGGAAGAGACAAAAGTGGCTCATATCTCCCACCCAACTACAAGGTCTTGGTTCAAAACTAACAACTAATAGGTATCCCTCTGCCTCAACCTCCTCCTTCGGCATTGCGCATACGCAGCGTTGTCCTTGCAAACTGCACTTTTTGTCTCCTCATTTCGTCCTGCCAGACTCTTGTCCTGCTTGTCTTGCCCCCTTTTATATTCCTGTTGTTTGTTTTAGCCAGGCTGGAGCCGAAAGCGCTGGCCGGGGAGGGCGGCCCTCTGGAGGTGAACACGGAGGGCCAGAACCGTAAAGGTTGCGCTGCCGGACAAGCGCTGCATACGAAATGCGCTGCAACCGAGCCAGGGGTTAAGGGTTATCACTGGGCGGAGGAGGGGAGCGGGGTGGAAGGGGGCTTTCGCGCTGGGGTCACCCGCTCATTGTTACAGTTTTCACTGCTTTGGCATTTTGCTCACGTAGCATTCGTATAACTTTCTATGTATCTGCATTCGCACCTAACACGCGTTCACCCCTTGACAAGCTCCTCCTGGCCGACCCAGCCAGCCCAGCCATCCCAGCCAGCCCAGCCATCCCGGCCAGCCCCGCCCATGACAAATATCTATTGTGTAGTATTACGGCGGCCATTGTTTGCCAGTTAAGTCGGTGGCGGTGGCTGCTCCCAAAAAAGCTGCCAGAAAGACGGCGGGCAAGTGCTGTTTTCCGGGGCGAGGGCTGTCTTCCCACCGCCTTTCCTCCGCCGTGATGTAATAGTTTGGACTTGGGGGAGGACAGGCAGTGGAACGGATTGCTCAAGAAACGCAGCATACTTTCGGGGGCTCTCCCTCATTGCCCTGCACCTGCAATCCATTGAAATCAAGGCCAATTAAAGGCTGGTTTCAGATTCAGCCTGCACTGCACATTCAGGCATTAACTATTCAGGAAACATTTTACTCGCCACATAAATGATTAAGGCCCTGAATAATTCAGCAAACTGCCACATCAATGGAGTTCCGAATTTCATTTAATGAATTGTTTGCATTTTCGGTTTAAACAAAGCGACCTCTGCGCCTGATGGCCAAATTAAAGTTTGCACACAATGCCGACTTGACACATCCCTCCCGAAGATATTTGGCTCAAGGACTCGGCAGTTGCTTGCAGGGATGCGGAGGGGCAGGTCCCCAAAGCCTTTCCACCTGCGGAGCAAGATGAAAACGAAAATGAAAATGAAAATAAAAACGAGAGGGAAAACAAGATGGGAAATTATTAAAACGTACAGACTGTATGCAGCGGCAAATGGAGCGAGAGGAGGGCGAGGGCCATTCTCCATTCTCCGCTTATATTGAATCTAAGGCTTTCGACAATGACGACAGCGGAAGGATTTGCGCCACGTCCTGGCTCCTTCGTCCTGCCACCTCTGCCGCCTGCCGCCAGATGCCTGCCGCTTGCCGCCTCCGATGTCTGCGCGTGACTTTGTTTTAGCCCCCTACGTGTTTTTTTATTTCGCCGACATGTGGCAAAATTATTTCCGCTCAAAAATCCACTTCCGGCAACTTCCTCTATTCATGCCACACTTTCGGTTGTAAGCTCCCCCTGCCACAGCCTGCCTCGCCGCTTTGTTCCTGGTCGTGGTCGTGGTCCTGGTCCTGGTTTCGGTCTCTTCATCCGCCTTTTGTTTTAGGAAATTGGAAAACAGAAATCTTTTTGGTTCGAGTAATCGCAGTTTTCGGGCGAGCCGGGGCCTGCAACTGGCAGTGATCCGGGGGGGGGCGACAGGAGGCACTCGGAGAAATGGGGACACTTGTCGGATATTGGATACTTGTCCCCGAAACCATTCAGAGCCTCTCCATAGAGACCAGACAGCAGACCTCCCCGGAGCGCCAACTGTATCTCTGACGATTAGATTCGGGGCTGATTGGCAACCGCTTTCTCTGAGTGTCCTGAACGCCTGTAAACAACAAATCAACTTTCCAAAATGTCAGCAGAAGCAAAGCGGAGCGAAAGCAAAGCACATACATAAATAAAAGCGATAAACAAAAAGGGCAGCCAAAAGTTGCTGCTGCGCCTGTCATATTGTCACAAATTGAATAAAGTTTTCCTTTGAAAACGCACGCCCTCAGCCCTCGGCCCTCGGCCCTCAGCTCTGAGCTCTGGCCTGTGCCCGCCTCCGGGTCTGTTGAAAACCGTCTCTGTGTGTGAGTGGCGGCGGGAGTGTGTGTGCGGCTCACCTGTTGACTGTCCACGGGAGGGACATCGGGAGGACTTCCCTGACAGCCAACTTCCTGGTCGGGGCTATTGGCAGCAAAGCCAACCGCCAACGGGTCGCTTTCGGGGTCAGAAACCGCTGCTGCGGCGAAGTATTCGAATCCCCCTGCAGCTCGCACTGTTTCATTATTAAACAGCACTTAAGCCACACACAGGCCAACTACCCGGCTGCCCCAGAGCCTTCAACTTTGGCCACAGCTCCGGAGCAGAGCGGCCTCCAGAGGCGCCCTCGCCGCCCCCAGCACCAGACACGTCAGAGACAAAAGCCACTTCCCCAGGCCCGCCGCCCGTTCATTAATTAGCGGCCCAACTGTTCCCACTGCAGCTGCTGTTCCCAGTATCTCGCTCTCTTACGCGCTCTCTTAAGCCGGCTGCTTGGGGAAGTCCTGAGGTGCCTCGCAGAAAGTGCCTTCCGCAGTGTTCCCAGCTCACATCTCTGTTCATATCGCTGCCATCCTTAAGCGGGGTAGCTTCCTAAAACCCTGCAACTATTTCCTCTCGAGCTGCATTGCAATCTGAGAGGAACATTTTTTTTTCATTTTTTTCAAAATTTTCTGATGGACCCCCTTGGAAAATGGGGTCAGCCACAAAAACCCATATATGCTCCCTTGCGAGGGCTGTATCTTGAAAAATATCCATCAGATCCTAAAAAGGGATACCGTTTTGGAATCGTGGATAAATTCTCTTTTAAACTGCATTTAAATATGGGAGGCAAATTTTTTTTCCATTTTTTTCAAAATTTCCTGATGGACCCCCTTGGAAAATGGGGACAGCCACAAAAACCCATATATGCTTCCTTGCGAGGGCTGTATCTTGAAAAATATACATCAGATCCCAAAAAGGGACACCGTTTTGGAATTGTGGATAAATTCTCTTTTAAACTGCATTAAAATCTGGGAGGCAAATTTTTTTTACATTTTTTTCAAAATTTTCTGATGGACCCCCTTGCAAAATGGGGTCAGCCACAAAAACTCATATATGCTCCCTTGCGAGGGCTGTATCTTGAAAAATATACATCAGATCCCAAAAAGGGACACCGTTTTGGAATTGTGGATAAATTCTCTTTTAAACTGCATTAAAATCTGGGAGGCAAATTTTTTTTTTTACTCGCAACGTAAAAATACACCTGTAAATGAAGATTTCCCCTCGGCAGTGAGAACAGCTTCTCGCAGCTATGGGCTCTTCCCAGTATTACTTGACCAACGGGGAGCTGCACCTGCCAAGCCATTCCCACCGACAAGTTGTGGTGGTCCGCCTAATAGAATTACCTTCCTCCAAGCACCGTGATAGCAGTCGCAATCGAAAGGGGAGGGCACACTTCAGGTTCCCTATCGGGTCGTGGGCTTATCGATCAGCCCACTCACCGAGATAGCGCCACTCGGGGCTTCGTCAGCGCCGTTTTTTCGGGAAAACCTCGCAGGCTAGGAATACCCATCCTATCTGGCCTCGTCATGCCGAAAGACCCTCCGACGCTGCCTCAAAACTATCTGATTGAAAACAGGAAAAGTGCGATTAAACAAACTCGCACCCACAATGAATAATTATTTATTTCGGTCATTATTTTAATTTTAAATTGGTTTCGCGTCCAGCGGCGGCTAATTTGTATTTTAATGCCCACCATGCGATTATAGTCGCCTTTGCTCTTTGTTATGGTCGGTTATGGTCGGTTCTATTGGGATCTGTATGCTTTCGGGGCTTGATGTCTTTATCAGAGCCGATGCACTAATAGTGCAATTTAATCATCGCCGCTGACCAGCCATCCGAATTGTCAAATATAATTAAATAATTATAATTATGCTAATTATGCTACTGTATGCTACAATGCAGCTGCCCACTAATCCCGAAGCTGCACAGCGCAGAACAAGAGGATAATAGAGGATAATAATAAATAATCGAATTTTGATGCGATTCAACTGAGAGTTGGCTTCCACTCCGCTTTCCACTCCGTTTCCTGAAATCCCAAATGGAGTAATAATCAAGCCACAAGAATAGTGTGTTTAGTGTATTTATTTGTGCAGTGGGTATACAGTTTTGGTTTCTACAAACTAATAAAGCTTTTGGTATACAAAGATTAGGATTCTAAAGGTTAAAATGCATTGAGGATAATAGTTTTGGATATCGTAGTAGGAATATTGGCGTGGGCCTCTCGGAGGAGGAGCTTAGTGCTTTCCATGGTGGTGCAGCTTGTCCTTGCCCTTGCCCTTGCCCTTCTTGCATTTCTCCTCGCCCTGCGACTCGCCACCCCTCTCGCACCTTTGCTGCGACTTGGAACGGCAGCTTTCGGGCTCCTCCTCTTGGCGCGACCCGCGGCGTCCGGCGAAGCGTCCTTCGCTGTTTGGTCTTAGGAATGATGGGGACCATGGGGTTTCAACGTAGGTGGGGCGCATATCCAACTGGGGGCCATGTCGCGATCCAAATGTGCCATCGTGGGGTCCGAAGGGACCTCCATGGTGATGAGGTCCGAAGGGACCACCATGGTGATGGGGTCCAAATGGACCACCGTGGTGATGCGGTCCGGGAGGACCATGATGATGATGAGGCCCATGTCCGTGGGGTCCACGTCTATGGGGCCCATGACCATGGTGGCCATGCCAGCGACTGCCCCTGGGGTCGTCCTTCGACTTCTTGTCCTTTTTCCTGTCGCATTTCGTATCTGCTCCCGAACTTGAACTAGAGCTGGAGCTGGAGCTCGAGGATGAACGGGATCGCTTGTGGCTCTTCTTGCGAGGATGTTTGTGCTTCTTGCGGTTCTCTGCCTCGCTCTCCGAACTAGAACTGGACGAGGAACTGGAGGAGGAGGAGGACTGGCGCCTCACCCGACGATCATGTACTCGATTCTTGTGGCTATGCCCGTGTCCGTGTCCGTCTCCGTGTCCGTGTCCGTGGAATCCACGGCAATCGAGTCCGTGATCTCCGTGATGCCCAAAGTGCGATCTAGAAAGCGACCGGCACCTCCGGCGTGGGTCCGCGATTTGTGCCAGCCCCTCTCGCACCTTTGCTGCTGATGGGGCCCATGACCATGGTGGCCATGCCAGCGACTGCCCCTGGGGTCGTCCTTCGACTTCTTGTCCTTTTTCCTGTCGCATTTCGTATCTGCTCCCGAACTTGAACTAGAGCTGGAGCTGGAGCTCGAGGATGAACGGGATCGCTTGTGGCTCTTCTTGCGAGGATGTTTGTGCTTCTTGCGGTTCTCTGCCTCGCTCTCCGAACTAGAACTGGACGAGGAACTGGAGGAGGAGGAGGACTGGCGCCTCACTCGACGATCATGTAATCGACTCTTGTGGCTATGTCCGTGTCCGTGTCCGTCTCCGTGTCCGTGTCCGTGGAATCCACGGCAATCGAGTCCGTGATCTCCGTGATGCCCAAAGTGCGATCTAGAAAGCGACCGGCACCTCCGGCGTGGGTCCGCGATTTGTGCCAGGGCCCACGGCAGGCCCATCCACCGAAAAAACTGCATCTGATCGGGGCAGGCATCCAGCCAGCGATCGAACTCGGGACCAAAGCGGTGTGGTCCAAAGGGGTGGGGCCCAAAGTGTCGCGGTCCAAAGTGATGGGGGCCAAAGTGATGGGGCCCGAAGTGATGGGGTCCGAAGTGATGGGGCCTCACATGGTGGTGGCCATGACGACCATGGCGACCATGGTGCCCGTGGGGTCCGTGTCCTTTGCCATGTCGGCGACCATGGCCATGTCCGTGTCCATGGCCATGCTTGTGGCCGTGACCGTGGCCATGGCCATGCCTACGACCATGACGCCGCCAGGGATTACGACCCCAGCCGTAGATGTAGTCCAGATCATCCTCGGAGGAGTCGCTGGAGCTCGAGGAGCTGGAGCTGGAGCTAGAGCTCGAGCTGGAGCTGGAGGAGCTACTGGAACTGGTGGAGCTGACGCTGGAAGAGCGAGAGCGAGGAGCCTTGGTGGTCTGGAAGTCCCCTTCCAAGTCGTCGTCCAGCAGATCGACTTCGATCGCCTCCTCCTGCTGCTTCTTCTGCTTCTTTTCCTTTTTCTTGTCCTTCTTGGCCTGCTTCAGCTGCTTCTTGGCCTGCTTCTTGGCCTTCCTCTTCTCCTTCTTGGAGCTGGCACCCTGGCCGCCGGCCTGCTTCTCCTTCTCCTCCTCCTCGGCCAGCAGGACGACCGCCTGCTCCAGCATGCGCTGCACCTTGGTCACCTTCTTGATGGCCTTGCTGAAGAGCTGGTTGGACCTGGCGCTCCTGACGCGCTCCTCCTTCTGCTGCTTGGCCGGCGGGGCCGCCGAGGTCCGGGGATCCTCCTCCTCCAAGTCAATGTCGTAGTCGAGCAGGTCGAGCTCCTGCTCCTGGTCCTCCAGTTTGGCCAACTCGCTCATGGCTGCTCTGATCTCTACAGGCTTTCGTCTGGTGGTGAAAATCGTGGGACTTGTTTATTTTTTCTGGTTCTCGTGGGATTTCTGGTTGGCTGGCTTTTGTTTTGTTTGGATCTTGCCTTTTGGCTCTCCTACTCAAAAATATATATCCAGCAAGTATATTTTCCCCTAAGCAGAACGCTTGGAACTGATGACAAACGCTTGCCGGCCGGCAACTTTTATACTCTGGCTCGGGTGACGCTCTCGGCGACGCCAACTGAGCAGGGCAGTGGCGGGGGTGTACGTTGGGGACTTGGGGCTGGGGCCGGGTCGGCAGCAGTGCGAAATGCGTCGCAAACAAAGGGAGAGCGATATAAGCACTGTAGAACCCCCCTAAACTCGTCGATAGAGTGTGTACCGTGGGGCCTAAACCAGATCCGTGGACCCAATCGAAGCCCGGCTTGTTTGTATCAAAGGGCAATTAATGTAAACAAACTAACTCGCATTTCAACAACAATGCACTTTAATCATGCTAATTAGGGAAGATTAAGACTCAAATAAGCAATAAACTCAGACTCATATCTTCAAACAAGTCCAGTCTTTGTAACATTTGTTTACACTTTTCTCAAATTGTTTATTCAGATTTTAAAAATAATATCCGCATATCTTGATCTTATTTGCGAGCAATGGCCATATATATGTACATATGTCGAGAAAAACAGTTCTTGTGGGGCCATTAATCTTATCACTATCATTCCCCCCATCGAGGGCCCACTGTAGCTGATTGCTGGCGGATTTTGTTTTCGAAATTCCACTATCAACTACGTGGACTTGGCGTCGTTCCGATTGCGAACATAAACAGAGGAAAAAAACATGAGAATAAGCTCTCTCCGAAGTGGGGTTTTTTCGACATTTCGCCCCATGATGAAATGCAGCTCCAATCGAAATCGTCTTTGTTCCCTATTTCGCAACTCTATGAAATTAATAAATTGGACACAGAAAGGTCTGGAAGGATCTTATCTCCCGGGCAAAGTTCACAGCTCACGCAGAGCCGGATCACTTTGCAGGACATTCAAGGCATGGCAAGGATCATTCATGGTTGTCTCATTGTTTCAGTTTCCGTTGCATGGTAGTGCTCCATGATCTTTGGAAAAAGATCACTCATGCACTACTCGAAGGTAACTTTTCAATGGTTGAAGGGAGTTTTTCATAAATCTTATTAACGGGAGAGGGATCATTAGGGATCTCTGGCATCGTTCTGTCTAGTATTCGAATATTTGTATTGCAAATCATTTTCAGTTCACTGTTCATTAGGAGAGTTGTAGTTTTAACTTTAAAAAAACATCGCACGCGCTCTGAGTCCATGTGTTTCAAACTTAAAACTTGAATGGTATTGTATTTCAAACTTCAACTTAAACATTCCATTCCATTTCAATATCGTAATACGAGGCAATTCTTTCCTATTCTCATTCAATTTTAGTTCCTCTTGGGAACTTGTTTATTTTCCATCAAGACCCTTTGACATTTCCCCACAAGTCTTCAAATATTTCATTTGTTTCACTCATTTATTTTCGTAATCATTATATTTTTTGTAACATAGCAGGGGCATTAAATGTAATTTCATGATGGGGCACTTATATGTTATAGTATGGCATTTATTTCATAACTTAATTAGGCTTGGGCGTTGGGGTCTTGGGGATCTTGAGCACAGAAACAAAAAATGGACTCGACTTCACTCTAATTTGAAACCTTCAGCTTCATCACACAATGCTTTAAGGACTCTTCAGATACTTTTCAGGGCAGGCATATGAGTCACGGATATGGGGCTTGGGGGCTTATGCAATCAGGGGTATGGGTCGGGGTTTCTTCAGAGTACTGCACTTTTATTCAGTGGCAGACTTTGCATGGAATATTCATTTTTATTCAGTATATTGCTTGTATGAAACAGAGAGTGTATCTCTGGCACCGGACACTGGACTTTCGTTTCTTGACTTGGCTAACTTTGCCTCCACTTGGGAGCTGGATTTATTTTTGAACACGTTGTCAAATTGAACAGAAAGGGTAGTAAAAATAATACTTTTCGGGCCAGCCATCAGCCGACGAACGTTCCACAGTCGTTCAGCCGATGTCGCCAAATGAAATCCCCAACGTGTCCGAAAGCCCCACGTCAGTTGGTGGAGCGAGCGAGAGGGCCGAGTGGGTGACTAAGTTTCGCTGAAAAGCTTACAAATATTCGTAGAGAGCCACTTTGCCTCTCCGTCGTGCACAATCGACAAAGCTCAAAGAGCCCATTTTTAAAAAGCTTACACGCAGTTCCAACCGATCTCCTAAGAGATTCTTTTTTATTTCGGTACGTAAATAAATTATATGAAATTAGAAACCAATTTAATTGGTTTTCTCCATTCTTCGCCTTCCAAAAACCAAGAACTTACCATAAAAAGATGGCAAGAAATTTTGAATTGAAAAAATTATTGATCGCTGACCGCCAAGAATCTTTCGTTAGCCAACACTTGATCTTGCGCTTTACAGCACACTGGTGATCTTCCGCTTAACAGAACAGCTGATCTTGCGCCTAACAGCACATCATTTCTCATCCACTTTCCAACACTAATAATTTTTAACATTCGCCATTTTTCAACAGCCGCCATTTATTTCGCTGAGACTTTTTTCGCCAACTTTCGACCACAAACCAACAAAAAATCCTTACATGATGGTGAGAAAATCAAGGCACTTTTCGACGATGTGGCACAAAGGCAAACAGCGAAGCGCTCGCTACTGCACCGAGCGGCGGACAAAATTAACAAGTGAGTATTGTTGGACAGATGTGTTTTGGGTTGGTATTATTTTAATACTTCTTCCTTTTCCAGTTTCTAATCGCAAGTTTCCTTAAGTATTGTGGCACAACTTTATATTGCCTTTCTAAACAACATTTCCAAAAACAAATCCCAGCTGAAAATCCTCGTGCGCAGAATCCAGAAACTCGTGATCAGGTGGACGTGATCAGGAGATCAGGAGAAGATTCCGGAACTTCCGAAATTCATTTATCCGTGCCGTCTCTAAGAAAAATAATTAAGATTTTATAGTTTTAGTATACTATTTTTTATAAAATTGTATATTTGATATAGAAAAATTCTAATTAAAAACTTTCCATTTGTTTCAACTGTGTTTTCGAATTGGAAGTGGCCGCGACATTGGGATTTAAAATGCAAGCAGCTTTATCTGGCAACGCTGCGCATTTTCGGAATCGGCACACCAATGGCCAAGTTATGCGCTGTAGAAAGCGCATTTCTGGCCCGATCTGGCAACGCCGTGCAATTTTGGAATCAGCGTTCCAATGTCCTTCGAACTGCATCATTAGTTTTTCGAAATCGAACAACTCATTTTCGACCCGATTTTTGAAAAAATGGAAAGGGGTTACATCATGCTTTTTTCCGTTTTTCGCTGAAAATTTTATTGTCCGATTTCGACAAACTTTGGATGCAGTTCGACTAATATGAGTGCGCTGATTCCGAAAATGTGCGGCGTTGCCAGATCGGGCCCCAAATGGCCGAGATATGCGCTGTAGAAAGCGCATTTCCGGCCCGATCTGGCAACGCCGTGCATTTTTTGAATCAGCGTTCCAATGTCCTTCGAACTGCATCATTAGTTTTTCGAAATCGAACAACTCATTTTCGACCCGATTTTTGAAAAAATGGAAAGGGGTTACATCATGCTTTTTTCCGTCTTTCGCTGAAAATTTTATTGTCCGATTTCGACAAACTTTGGATGCAGTTCGACTAATATGAGTGCGCTGATTCCGAAAATGTGCGGCGTTGCCAGATCGGGCCACAAATGGCCGAGATATGCGCTGTAGAAAGCGCATTTCCGGCCCGATCTGGCAACGCCGTGCATTTTTTGAATCAGCGTTCCAATGTCCTTCGAACTGCATCATTAGTTTTTCGAAATCGAACAACTCATTTTCGACCCGATTTTTGAAAAAATGGAAAGGGGTTACATCATGCTTTTTTCCGTTTTTCGCTGAAAATTTTATTGTCCGATTTCGACAAACTTTGGATGCAGTTCGACTAATATGAGTGCGCTGATTCCGAAAATGTGCGGCGTTGCCAGATCGGGCCACAAATGGCCGAGATATGCGCTGTAGAAAGCGCATTTCCGGCCCGATCTGGCAACGCCGTGCATTTTTTGAATCAGCGTTCCAATGTCCTTCGAACTGCATCATTAGTTTTTCGAAATCGAACAACTCATTTTCGACCCGATTTTTGAAAAAATGGAAAGGGGTTACATCATGCTTTTTTCCGTTTTTCGCTGAAAATTTTATTGTCCGATTTCGACAAACTTTGGATGCAGTTCGACTAATATGAGTGCGCTGATTCCGAAAATGTGCGGCGTTGCCAGATCGGGCCACAAATGGCCGAGATATGCGCTGTAGAAAGCGCATTTCCGGCCCGATCTGGCAACGCCGTGCATTTTTTGAATCAGCGTTCCAATGTCCTTCGAACTGCATCATTAGTTTTTCGAAATCGAACAACTCATTTTCGACCCGATTTTTGAAAAAATGGAAAGGGGTTACATCATGCTTTTTTCCGTTTTTCGCTGAAAATTTTATTGTCCGATTTCGACAAACTTTGGATGCAGTTCGACTAATATGAGTGCGCTGATTCCGAAAATGTGCGGCGTTGCCAGATCGGGCCCCAAATGGCCGAGATATGCGCTGTAGAAAGCGCATTTCCGGCCCGATCTGGCAACGCCGTGCATTTTTTGAATCAGCGTTCCAATGTCCTTCGAACTGCATCATTAGTTTTTCGAAATCGAACAACTCATTTTCGACCCGATTTTTGAACAAATGGAAAGGGGTTACATCATGCTTTTTTCCGTTTTTCGCTGAAAATTTTATTGTCCGTTGTCCCATTTTTCAAAGTATTATACGAGTTATATATATTTTTTTAAAATGATACTCTAAAATTGTGAAGCTAGTTTTGTTTCTACACAAAATTACTTTCACATTGCTTGTTTATAAATTTTCTATATGCCACAGATGACCTTCAGATTAGGCAAGTTTTGGGTGTTGCGGCAGTAACGCTGCCAACCGTTCCAGTGCCGGAATCCATCCGATGTTTGGATTCTTTTTGCGCATGCGGCAGCATCTCTCAGGTTATCATCCAAGAGATCTAAAACAGGGAAAATAAAAGGTCAATATAGCACAATTTTGAAATGATTTTTAAGGTTTTTTACCTTCACACTTGACATTGCAGGTACCACCCTTGCGTCCTTCCTGGCAGAACCTGCTGTTGATCTGAAATAGTCCATAGTTCCTAGAGCCATTCGGATTCGTGGTGGTTCGGCTGGTATCCAGTTCGCTTTCGTGCTCCAGAAGACAAATCCCTGGGGAACCAAATTATTCTAGAGGCTACCTATTTTTGATTTCGCTAAACTCACAATTGGAAAGCAAACTGCGCTCGAACCCGTGTTGTTCGAGCAGCTTACGGGCCAGTTCGCACCGCAGAAACCGCTTGGCCAAAACTAGATTTGAGTCTCCAGTTCTATGCAGCACCACTACCAGTCCCAGGCCTAATCCCAGCCAGAACCAGAAGCCTATCGATGCAAGCGGCGCCGCTCTCATCATGCGACTGGAGACTAATGACTGAAGCTCGGCAAATGAATCAACGAGACGACGCCGGCGACAAGATTAATCGGCCAGCGTAACCTTGGCAAACCGCCTCCGGGTTGGGTTCAGATGGGATCCAGATTGGCGGTACTTGGTGCGCGATAAGGCGCCGATTCTCATCGCTTGTAATGGGATTTCCGAGAATTTGTTATGAAAAGCAAAAGGAACAGGCAGGTGATGTGATTTGCACCTAGTGGCCCCGTATTATTCTACCAGCAGGTCAATAAGTTAACAAACCATCGAGTTGCAGCATTCTCAAATCGATTCACTCTTTAATAATACAGAGTCCACATAGTAGGTTAGGTATTATAAATTAAATCGATAGTTAAACCTAGGTCATAAGATAAACCGTTTATAATTAATTAATATATATGATCGCTATTGTATAAATCTCTCGTTGCACTTTTCCTTCGCTACTTTGTTTACGTGTTGGTAATATTTCCTCAGCTTGAATTGTAAATATCTAGGTGGTCGTGAGCGTGTATATAGTAGACCCATTATAAATTGTATATATCTTTTAAATGTTAATATTATTGAAGAGTTAAATTTATTGGCAGAAGCGAGCAATTGGTTGTTGGTTTAAATCTATTGTTTTCCATATTTTATTCGTTATAACATTAACATCAGCATTTAGTTTCTCCTTTTAGGATCCCTCGGATTCTATCAAGTCCCGGTACAATTACGTTTTTGTTTAGTTGTCTTCATGGTATCCTCCTCCGCGATTCTTCCGGTTAAGTAACGTTTTGTCATTCAAATTGGAGGCAATGCTTGATTGGAACACGTTAAAAAAATGTATATTTTCGTAACTAACTAAGAAATAACAAACATTGTGATTTCCCTTCATAAATAAACAGAAAAACTAAACAAAAACAATGTAAAAAAATAACTCGCAATTTAAAATGAGCGTTTTTGGAACTGTTATGCATTGATTTTGTTTCTCTTCTCCATTCAACTTGACTAACTAAAGCTTGTCCTGACCTACGCTTATCCTAATCAAATTTTGAGTGGGCCTTCGCCAAAACAAATGCATTTTGGCATGTGCGGGCTGGAGCATGCCTTCTCATTCTCATTCTCATACTCGCCCGCTCTCTGTCTTTTCTGCAGCTTCCGCATGCATGGTCTCATTTCCACAATCATCTTTCAGTCCAGCTTCGTTGTTTTGTAAACAAAAATGCATAAAAAATAATATATATGTATATAATAAAAATCAATAGTATTTCTGGAAGGGGGGTATAACTAAAAACAAACCCATCGCAAAAATGTTTCATTCTATGTATAACATCCTAAGCTAGTTGACGGATCGATCATCGATGGCTTCTCTGTCTGCCCCACGCCTCACCCCACTCTTCCCCTTCGCGAAAGTCTTGCCGTCCCACGCCGACATCCCTTTGCTACTCCACTCCTCCGCTCGCTGTGCTCCGCTTAGTATATGCGCTCGTAGAAGAGCAGGTATGCCTGTGCCTTCAGCGCCGAGTCCTCGCTCACCTCCTGGACACGTGAATCGGAGACATAGTACCACTTTCCGGGCGGCGCCTGCACGTGGGCTGCTTCCTCCCCAGGCGGCGTTGTCTGTGGTGGCTGCTGCTCCTCGCTAGGTGTTACCGGAGCATTGCCCTCGTCCGACGTCGAGGAGTTACTGCTGGAGTTGGTGAAGTCATCGCTGTCGTCCATGGCATTCAGGTGCAGCTCACGCGCCTTCTCCTTGGCCAGGAGCTCCTCCAGCTTTTTCAGCTGATCGTCGTCCTGGTCCAGTTCCGCCTTGCTGCCGTGGGGCAGGAACTTCCAGCGCTTGTCGTCCGGCGTCACCTTGGGCCGCACCTTCACGTAGGCCGTGTAGTGGCCTCCGTACATGCCACCCGAGTGCTCCACCACGCCGTACAAAGCGTACAGCAGCTTCTTTTGCTTGCGGTCGATGTTCGGCAGATTCTTCACCTTCGACCCACAAAACGCAGCGATGTCCAGCAAGTTCGGGTAGCTAACTGGACGCGTTAGCTTGCGGAAGATGCAGCGCGGGCCCAGTTGGAAGCGCTTCAGGTGCAGGATGAGCACCGCCGGCGGACTGGAGACCAGCAGCTGCTTGGTGGCATTCGTGTTCACCGACTTGGCTTTTGGATCGTTTCCGTTGATGCGCAGGGTGCAGCTGTCGCAGCCCACCTTGTTCTGGCCGGTCATCAACTCCACGGCGGTGAAGTTGTTCAGGCACGACTGCACGGAGCACTCTCCGTCCTCGCATTGGTAGCGCGGGGCAATGGTGGTGCTCCAGTCTGAGTAGCTCTGGGTGCGCACTCGTTTCGCCCTGGCGCTGGCCTGGGCCTGGGCTTGGGCCTGGGTGAGGAGCGGCTCAGTGGCCTTCTGCTTCTGATCATGAATCGGAGGCTTGCCGGGTTCCTCCAGACTTAGTTTTTCCAGCTCGGCACTCACCTGAGTATCGGACTCGATAGCTGTGCCTCCATTCGAGAACTGGCGTATCAGGGAGGCTCCCTTCTCGGAGAGGCCGGCGCTGACCAGACTCGCCGGCGCAGAGGCGTCCTCCAGGGTGCCGGAGGAGGTTCCCGAGTTGTTTGTCGTGGAGTCTCCAGCCACGACGGTGCTGCTGCTGCTGGTTGCCGTGGGAGCCGGGCTGGTGGCAATTCCAGAGTCTGGAACACAGAAACAGTTGTTCACAATCAATATGCAATGATCCCAGCGAGCTACCCATGGTACTCACCATTCTCGTCCTCCTCCAGCGAGTCCTTGTCCATGTGCTCGGGAGTGTCGTCCCGCTTCTCGCCAAGTGGCTGCGCGTTTCCATTGCTGTCCGTGTAAAACTTGCCGCCAACCGCGCCGCCCGAGGACGTGGACGTCGAGGTGGAACTGGAGGCTGTGTTGGCTGAGGCGGAGACTGGGGCAGAGTCTTCTACCAGGTTGTCCTCCACGTCGGCGTCCGAGTGCTCTGAGGTGGTGACACTGGACGACGTGGTGTCCTCGGTCTGTTCCTTGGGCTGCTCACCGCCCTCGATCCTCGTCTGGCCATCGCCGGCACCTAGAGCGACTAGCTGGGGAGCGTCTGGCACGGACGCCTCCAGGTCGCTCCCGTTGAGCTTGAGGCTCAGTTTCTGGGCCTGCTTGTGGCGCTGGTGCTTGGCGGCCCGCTTCGCCTTGCGCTCCCGCTCCTTCTCCTTCTTCACTTGAATCTTCGAGGGCCCGAGGCTGGTGGCCTCAGTCTGGTCGGAGTGGAGGTAGAATGATGACGATGAGGAAGCCGTGAAGCTGACACTGCTCTCTCCGGCAGTGAACTTGGTGTTGATCGCCGGCTGGGCGGCGGGTTGGCTGATCAGCGGGTGCTCCGGACTGGGCTTGCGGCGCTGCGGTGGCTGTGGCTTCTCCACTGCCACTGGCAGCGACATGTCCAGGAAGTACTCATGCCGCGAGGACACGCTATGGCAGTCCTGGCAGGTGAGCGTGGAGACGAGGAAGCCGCGGAACACCTGGTCCGGGCGCAGAATACGTTCGCCGGCCTGGTTGCCGTAGATCTTGCACTTCTGACGCATCTCCTCCGACACGCTGCTGATCTCCTGGTCCTTGTAGCCGAGGTTCTGCAGAATCACCCGCTGGTAGCGCTTCAGGTCCTCGTTGCGCACGCTCTCCAGCAACTGGCGCAGCAGCTCGTGGGCGTCGTGCTGGTCGCCGCCCGTGAACTGAGGACACTTCGCGCAGAGCTTGTCGAAGAGCTTGCTGGGCGTGAAGACGCTGCCGCCGGCCTGGAGCTCCTCTAAGGCGTTCGCCAGCGCGGCGGTCAGGCCGCCCCAGGAGGAGAGAGTGCCCTTGATCATCGGCAGCTCGACGTCTCCCTTGTCCTTGAAGTTGAAGGTGCCGCCGGGCAGTACGAACCTGGAAAATAACGTATTGGTGAGAGTCTGGTAGCTCCCGGCGACCTGCAGACTACTTACTCCTCCCCCGGCTCCGCCAGCTCCCTCATCACGCTGAGCAGGAAGGGTGTCTGGGCGAGGCACTGCATCACCGCGTTGAAGAAGCACGTGTTGCCCAGATTGGTCAGCCCGCGTACTCTGGGCAATCTGTCCAAGTCGTTTCGCGGAGTGTCCCCGGGCACCGCTCGCACTCCTGCGGCTGCTCCGGTTACTCCTCCGTTCTGCTGGACGATCCTCTTCGCTATTCCCGGCACACTGGTCAAGGTGCCGGCTCCCGCGGCGGAGGCCTGCGCTGCATTCGGGGGCGGTGGTGGCATCGGTATAGCCACCTGGCTACTCCGGGTCCCGCCACCCGCTGCCCCAGCACTGCTCTCGTCGAAGGTGCCCACGGCCGCTCCAGGCGCCATCGCCAGCGGAGCCATGGAGGTGATCTGCTCCACCGTCGACTTGATCTTCATCTCGAGGTTGCTGATGGTGGGTGGCTGGGGCGTGGCGGGCGGCTTCTGAGCCAATCGCTTCACCAGCTCCACGCACTCGAGCAGGTTCTTGCGCAGATTGGAGCAGATCTTCATTTCGCATTCATAGCAGTAGATGTCGAAGGAGCGCGTGTTCATAGCCAGCGCATGGGACTCGGAGCGGGGTGTCTGTGGATAGGAAGGAAGAGAGATTAGCAGGCTAGTCCCGAGTGGCAGGGGCGGGAAAGAGTACGACCTATGTGTACAGGTCTACAGGTCTACAGAGCAAGGCTTGCTTGTTTTCGATTTCTTTGCATTTCGAGGGCGGACATGAAACATTTCTGTAACTAGCTATCAGGACACTCACCTTGTGGTGCTCCAGGGCATGCTTGTTGCGGGATCTGCCGCAGAGCTGGGTGCCACACTTGAGGCACAGCCAGAGCGTGCTGTCATACTCAATGTCGCCGGACTTCGGGCCTGCGTCCGCGTCCGGAGATTGCTTCTGCTGGCCCAGCTTCTGGCACTGGGAGCACTCGTACACCAGGCCCGTGGTCTTCAGCTGGCGACGCAGTTTCGTGGCGTCCACTGCCCTCTTTATGTGCTGGCACATGGTTGAGGAACTGGGCGAGGAGCCGTCGATGGAGGCGCCGGCTGGTCCGGCACTCCTGCCACCGGGATGGTGGTGGTGCAACTGGTGGCGGTCATCCTCCCCGGAGTCCGTCGAGCTGGTAGCGTCGTGGGCATCTGTCTGGCGTTTCTTGACCATAGCGAACAGATGCTTGGCCTTGGCCTCCTGACTGGTGAACTCTGCGGAGGGGAAAAAGGAGAAGATCCTTGATTAGAAGGGCTAGGATGTGGCCTTGTGGGGGTGGCGGGGGGTGCTTGCTTTCATAGTAGGCAATGCGGCTCGCGATCTTGCGCTGCTTCTCCCTGTAGTTTCGCTTGATCTTGCGGGACTCAGGGCACTTTGGGGCTTGACTCATGGCTTCGGTCCGGATTCCGTTTGACAGCAGGTACGATTGGAGTAGACTGCCCCGGCCGTATGACGACTCTGGCTTTGTTTGCTTTGTTGTGGCTTTCGCCACACGTTCGTGCTCCCACATTTGAGGTTAAGTTCGACGGCCCACTGCGCAGCCCCTGCCATATTGCAGCCTCCAGCCTCCAGCCCCGGCCACCCCATCTGTATGTGACCTATGTGCTGGGCTGTGGCGTATATATGTCAGTCGCCCGCCTTTATTGTCTCGATTTTCCGACGCAAAAGGACTCAGCACTCAACCTAATTATCACGCGCACGCACACTCGCACACAGCCACACACGCTGACTTGCATGAGCACAGAACTGCAGCTGCATCGTCGATTTTCGGATCCGCTTTTTCTTTTGTGTTTCGGGTTCTTGGGATGGAGGCCTTACCTTGAATTCAGTTACTATTTCTGCGAAACGCAATAGCTTGAAGTCTAACTGCAGTGCTTAATTCACTTTTTTATTTGAGCTAGTGGTGAGTGATGTCGAAACATATTTATATCGTTCGGTATCGTTTATCGGAGGTTCTAGCGATGGGGCATTTACTGGTATTTTTTGTAGGGTCATCACTAGTACAAAAGTCCCACCTCTAACAGCTGGGCGGGCTATTTAAATATTACTCCTCAGGTTTATCAAAAACGGAAGAGAGCTAAAATCAAAACGACATCACAGAAACTATTGCGTTTTAAAATATAGCATGCTTACCACTGTAAAAAACCCAGATAGAAATTCAAATATTGATATACAATTCAAAGATTCTTTTTGGGACATGAGGATTACTCCAAGGTGGAACCAAAAAGGTTTCAAAATTGGAGTGCCAACAAACCTATAACAATACTATGGAAAAACAATTCGACCGACTTAATTCAGCAATCAAGAGATGAAAGATATGCAACGGAAACAACAACAGCCCGGGAACAACAGGAATACGAACGGTATACAAAAGAAACTTGAAAGTAAAAACCCTATCATAAAGGAAACTTCCAGACATAAAGTCCCTATAATTACCAACACCCCGAACGTTGTAAATGCATCAAAATTGAGCCGCCCCTCGGGCAATATTTCATGCGGCAGCAGCACTAAAAAACACTAAAAAACGAAAACAAAAAGCGGCCAGGGAAAAAATCAAGGAGCAGCGCCCATGAGACACCCGCCGCCGCCGACGGAGGAGAGAAAGAAAGGGGCGGGGCAGAGGCGTACAATGGGGCAACAAAACGTGCATTCAATTTCCAGCTCAGATCTTGATGCCAGCCCCTCTGCACTGAAATAAAAACTGGCCATTAATCTCGAGGCTTCAGAGGGATGAATGGATCTGCAGAGGCAGTTTCTCCAGGTGCACGCCCTTCCGGCAATATTTTTCGCAATTTGCTTCAATTGAGTTGTCGTCGTCGCTTAGATTTCCTTTCTTCATCGCCGGTGGTGCACCTCTGCCTTGGTTCTCCTTTTGTCTCCAGGCTCTCCAGGTTTTGTCTCCGAGGGAAATTCTTGAATGACTTGTAGTATGACGCCTGGCTCTGTTAGCGACTTTGTATACAAATAGTAGAGATTTCCCAGCCCGGCGTGGCCTGCTCCTCTCCCCTACTCCGCGGCGGAGCAGACACAGGAACTGTGCGCATTAGCCCTCATCATAATGCATAATAACCAAATAACCAAAGATAATTTCGCACACGGAGCACAGCTAAAGAGGGAGCAGGGAGCAGGGAGCAGGGAGCGAGGGCCAAGTCATGTTCCAGTCTCCGGCTGCGTCATCTTCTGAGGGCCAAGAGCTGCCCCGCCTCGGGCCCCGTCTCGGGTAGTGCACTGGAAGAAAGGCAATCAGTGACGAAGGGCACAGACCTCTGAGACTTACCTGCCGAGTATCTAAGAGAAGTAAGAGTTTCTCGCAGTGCCACACGTCTCCCCGTGGTGCCGCTCATATTGCCTTTACAAATTTGCTGTAATGAATATTTCGCAGAAGGCGTAAAGCGATTCTCGGATGGCTGCCGTTTTGCTCCCGCTCCTCGAGCTCCAGCCTTCAGCCTCCAGGCTCCAGTCTCCAGACTCCCCCCCACCTGCAGCTTATAATCTGCGCCGGTTCGCCCGCGAAATGCGGCTTTCGATTTTAGCATACTATTGTCGTATCTGTTTCTGATTCTGTTTCTGTTTTTGAGGGAATGTTTTATGGACTACCTGGAAGAGGGTTAAAAAAACTAGGCGATCGGCTTGAGTCATCAGGCAGGGATGAGTCAGGAGCCTATATTTTAGTCCGCTAATCGGGTGAGCGGTCTCCGGCTCTCGGGCTAATCCCCATCAAGGTGGCGTTCCATTCTCGTAACTCCGATGTGCGGAATAATTCAAGACTCCAGCCCGGGACGGGGAGAAGCAATATAGGTCGGGCAGCATGCATATGTAAGTTTGATCCGAGTGCCCTTGTCCCTCCTTGCCGCGTTCCCGCTCGCAAATTGCATCATAAATTTCAGGTCCCGGCCCGGCGTGGCGCCTCCAGGATTGCGTGTATTTAAATCATTTTTCGCCGCACAGCTTCTGTTTCCGAGGATTCCGGGGCTGCTTTTCATCGCCCAACTCCCTGGCTCCCGCCATCATTAGTCTTTCCTGGGAACCCTCTTTGGTTCATTAGTTCAGTTATTCATTTGTTCAATTATTCATTTGTTCAGTCTCCCATTCGGGCATTCGGGCATTCAGGCATTCGTTCATTCGCCCATTTGATCTTCCGCCGCAGATGATTGCTTCCATTCCGAGTCACAATCCGAGTCGTGGCAGCTGTTCCCGTCCTGTCGGAGCGGATTAGTTCAAATGGCCTTATCACCCGCCGGCTCGGCTCACCGGGCCTGTTATCATTTAATGAACTCCCCAGCTTCCACTTCACATCGACCGGCCAGTCCTGAGCGATCCTGAGCCAGCACCTCGTCCGCCTTATCTTGAGCCGCAGGAAGACCACTCACAGGCCGCAGCTCCGGGCACTGCCTCCACACTGCAGGGCAGTGAGTGGAGGAATATCACTCTACATTTTGAGATGCAATCCTAAGCCTGTCCTTCCCCGCGCCCCAGCTTCTCCCAGAGCAGCCCAGCGACAGTGCAATGTTAATATAGCGATAATCGCGGATCCATCTACTAATTAATTGACTCTTTGTGTTCGTTTCTGACCGGGCTCACTCGCTCTCGTTTGCCACCATCCTCGAGCCCTGGACGCCGGTCCGATAGTAGGATAGATAGCCACTCGGCGGAGCAACTGCCACTCCACCTCCCAGGCCGTCCAGCCGTCCAGCCAGCCGCGCATCTCATCTCTCGCGGCGCTTTCATTTCATTAAAAGCCTGTTTCAATTTTCTGCATTTTAGTGTCTGATGCACTTTGGCATCTCGAGGCAAGGCAATCGCATCCATCGGCCCCACTTCCCAGCTCCCTGGCCCTCCCTCCTGTAGGCCTTTTTTGCCGTTTGCCTTTTGCTTTTGGCTTTAGTCTCAGTCTCGGATTCGGAGCCAGGGACAGAGCCAGAGCCGGCTTTGTGGTCTGGCAACACATATTTGCACTTTGTGAGTCTGTCGCCGGTCCTCTGGTCCCCTGGGCTTCAACCATTTTTTCTTCATCCGCCGAGGATGAGCTCCATCCACAGTCCCCGCTATCAGGGTCTTTAACCCAAGACAGGCACTCATTAAGTTGAAGCCATGCCCAGGATTGCCTTCTATCGAGAAGTATGGAGCAACTCTTTTAAGTTTCAAAGCCCAGACCTTCGGGGCCCTTCTGTCCTCCTGGCCACCAGTGGGTTAATGGTCGCTCCGCGTGTGTTGATAATTTTGACATTTAGTTCTTATCTCGAGTTCATTTCTGTTGAAAATGGAAATTCTGCGCGGTGTCTGGGTAGCTGTGTGTGGGGTCGCTGAATTAGCACCTACACAGGTTCAGGGGGTGTGCCCGCGGCCAGGGACAGGAACAGCGACAGGGACAGGGATAGTGACAGGAAGGAAGGCTGCGCAGCCCACAGCCCACAGCCTGAAGCCCGAAGGGGAGGAGTTTCCCCTCCTGTGACCATGGATCAAAGTTCTTTTTGCTGGGCAACTTTATTAGCACCCCAGTCGGGCTTTCATCTTTCGCCGACAGCTCTCCCTCGACGACCCTTATCTGTTCCAGTCCCCCGTCCTCGGGTATTCCTCCATCCGCCAGCTGCCTGCCCCTACTCTCGTCCCGCCAGGATATGGCAAATTATTTTCGGCTCGCCCCGCCCTCCTCCGCTCCGGCTCTATAGACGAATGTCTAGGGCCGCACAATGGAAGTCATATATTCCCTCTTGCGGGTCTCGCGTCGAGCTTTCCGCATTGGCATTCGGGGTTCTGCAGCTTTATTGCCCGTCCGCGGCTCCATTGTTGTTCCCTCTTACCTGAATTAGCGCCGGGCTCGGTTACGGCTCCTCTCCCCCTCCTTTCCTTCTCTTTCCCCAAGGATCCTCGTCCCAGGCCCCCAAACTCCTTCGATCAGATGCCCGGCTGCGGGCCAATTGAGCAATTACAACCTCTAAACACTCGAATTAGGCACACCCTTCTCCGGAGGACCTCCTCTCCGCCCAATTATTGATTTTGGCCATCCTATCCATCACGTTGCGGCTGCCAACCGACTGACTGTCTCCGGCCAAGGCCCCCAACGGGAGATCTATGTGGCTGCCGTTTAGTGTAACTGAAGTAGCCACTGCCCCCTCCAAGGAGCTCCACTCCGGCTAATCTCTGGCCCCCACTCCCCACTCCCCACTCCCCACTCCCCACCTGGTAACCCTAGACGCTTGTCTGGGCCGCGGCAGTTCACACGGTCCCCCCTGGAGCCGCGCCTCTGGCGAGTCGTTCTTGGCATTGTAATTATCGCATTATTCCTAAGGCTTCTCCAGAGAAGCGATGGGACTGGGGAGTCGGCGGGCGGATTGAATGGCAGGCGGGCGCCAGAGACACAGAGGGTGTACTGTGTCTCTTCGCAATGCACTGTGCTCTGGAAGACTGTACTAGGACTAGGCACAACCGCGTCCTCTCTCTCTGTAGCCCCCCCTCTGTAGAGTTTTCCGCCTCTGTGCTTTCCCGGCTCCGAGATCCGTGAGCCGAGCGGCCAAGAAGATAAATAAAATAAATATTGACGCGCGTCCAATTCGCCAGAGCGAACAGCAAAAAGCAAAAAGCAAAAAGCAGAAATCAGAAAAGCTGAAAGCGGCCAGGCCAGCAGGGAAGGCGGAGGAGGAGCTGGCTGGGGAGTGCTTGGAGATCGGAGGGAAGACAAACATCGTGACTTGGAGCGGCGGCACAACATCAAGCACACTGAATAAAGTACTCAAAACGTATTTAAAAGTACTAAACACAAGTACCAGAGATTAATAAGCGCTTTTGAACTCGGCCGACCAGAAAACTAGTTAATGGCCCACTGGCATAGTGGATCCGCGGCTCTGTGGACCCCGAAAGAGTTGTTGTGGCTGATGTGGGAGGTGGGACATCCCATCCGGCTGGGCGGGCATATCTTTGTCAAGCATCGGGCGGAGTGCATCGGAGGCAGGCATCGGTGGAGGAAAAGCGCAAACAAATCAAAATCAAAGTCACCAGCCAGCAGTCACCAGCCACGACAGCCGATCGCTGGGAAAACCCAAATGGAAAATGGCAAACGGCAAATGAAAATGGGAAAGCGGCGGGGGGAGACGGCGTGGAAAATATGATCGTTTTCCATGTTGACAGCGCTCCACGGCTGGGCGACTCGCCGGCGCTTCCCTTTGAAGATTTCCCCAAAGTGTCGCCTCGGAGCGAGGTTCATCCGCGACGACGGCTGAGAGTGCTCCAACCTCCCCCTGAAGCCACTCTCAGGAAGCTGATGTCTCTGTCGAGAGCTGCTAAGCAGACCCGAGTCGGCAACTCGCCCAGAACACGGCCTCGCCGGAGTGACGAACTCCCAAATTCGAGGCACAAAAGACTCCTATTACCACAATTGGACTAATCGCCTCTGATCCAAAGCGATCCGCACTTACGTGTGTCATCCGAGGGAGCGGGACGGCACCAGCCGATAGGGGCACTTAACAGAAACACTCTCGGAGACCCCGCCACGCCACCCGCCACGGGCACAAAGGAAGCAGCCCGAACCCGAGCCCGAGCCTGAGAGCGTATTGTGTAAACAAAAGACGCGCTGCGGGAGCGGGGTCGGGGAAGCGGGCCAAGTGCAAGTGCTTACATTAGCTATTATGCCCAGACCCTCTCCCGGCCTGGATCCACTCCGTCCCCCGCCCCGGACCGATCTCTTTGATGGTGTTTTTGCGTGCGCATCCATCCGAGCGGGGACATCCCGACTGGCAACTGGCGGATTTCGAGAATCAACAGCACAAAACGAAAACAAACAATGGAGGCCCGGCCCGGATCTTCTTTTTCGGGATCACCCCTGTGTGTGTGTCTCTATGGACCATGCGGGGGATTACCTACGATGGTACTTGAGGGGAGGAGGAGGAGCACTCCAAGCCACACAGCTAGGCCCCGCCTAATTAGGAGCCTGCACTAAATGCCCGCTCTCGGGCCGAGCAGGTGGCTGCCCGGCGATCTAATTCCGGCGATTAGCTCCTAGCTCCACCTACCACTGGGCTGGACACTCACCTGGGCAGGGCGGGGCAGGGCAGGGCAGGGCGGCAGAGATTGGCAGCAATTCGCTCGGATCCAGCAGCACCCAGGGAGAGACCAGAAGCAGCCGCGGGCGCGGTGGGGCAGCGGCGGGCAGAAAATCTTATCTGGCTGCCGGAAATCAAAGCACACATCAAAGATCGCCGATGCCGAAGCCGATGCCGATGCCGTCGTCGCAGTCGACTTCGCTCATCCACCGACAGAGGCAGTGGCCGAGACAGAGGCACAGGCGGGGCGGAGGCAGTGGGGCGGCAGAAGAGGTGCAGCGTGTAGAGGTCGCGGTGTTCAATTGCATCCGCCCCCCGTCCACCCCCTCGGGGCCACAGAAACGGCCCCCACTCCGGGCGGGCCACTGCCACCAGTTTTGTTTGATGTTGCTGTTGCGGTTGGCCGTCGCTGCCGATCGAATTTCTCCATGCCAGCACTGAAAAAAATTTAGAAATATTATAAATAGATATTGGTTTGAAAAAAATATATAATATTTCATCAATTAGGACTTGGACAGGCTCTTATAGTTCTTCAAAAGTAAGATACATGTTTGCTTATTTATTTTTCAACTAATATTTAAAGTATTCTTGGGTTTTTTGGCTCAGTGCACTATTGTGTTAGTATGAGTTCGAATCAAACCTCTGGAATGCCCCACGGTGGAGTCTTCCTCACCTGCCGGCTGACTATTTATGAGATTCTAGAGGAAATCCCTTCCATCAATCTCGAATCTGTTTCTTGAACAGATGCATCAGGATATGGGCAGGATATGGACAGGATATCGATCCATTTAACCTCAAAATATAGTTTATATTCTATAGAATAGCTACCACCTTTGGGAGGTAGGATTAGTAGGACTCATAGGAGAAGGTCCACCTGTTCGGACTAGACCTTCCTTCCTGTTTCATATCCTGGCCTGCAAACCAAGACCCACTTGTTCCTACTAGCCCCTACTGGAAGCCACTCCAGGTAGCCAAGGTGGCCCACCTGAGTCGAACATGTTCGATCGAACGCGTTGCAAGCCGCCAGCCAGAGACTTCGTCGGAGCTCGCCTCGACCCGCTCGATTCAAAACCCAATGCCCCACGCTCGACATCGGACGTTCGGTAGTTCGCCACTCTGACGGGCAAAGCGGCCAAGACTTCGCCTTTTGCCAACTTGGCCGATAGTGTTTCGATCTCTGACTCTGTGAACAAGTGCCTGAACCCACGGAAGAGCTGTCTTCCCCGCGAGACTCGAACTACGCAGAAACTGATCGGAGAACCCGAGAAACAATCTATTTTTTTTCACGTGCTTGTGTCTGATAAACTGCCGGATTCGCCAATACGACTATGATGCTGCCCACACGCACCACCTAATCCAGAGATGCCCACCATGATGCCACTGCTGATCCTCCTGGCCGGCGTCGGCCTAGGCCTCGTCCCGGTCCTGGCCAGCAGTCCCCACCAGAACGGGGGCCAGGCGGCCGGCCCGAACGGATTACAGTGCCAGCGGATTGCCGTTTCCGCCTGCCAGGGACTCGGCTACAACATGACCGCTCTGCCCAACCTGGCGGGTCACACCAACCAGCTGGAGGCTGAGCTGCAGGTAAGGAACTCAGAGAGCTGGCACGTCTTGAGGTGGCAGTGGCGATTCCGGCCTTCCGATAAGCTCCAGTGCAGTGTGGCCCATAAAAACAACTCTCGGCGGCTACGTGCCGAGAGCAGAGCGACTACAGCACACAAGCCTGAGGGGGTTCAGGAGTCCGAACTAGATACCTCCTGATACTACGAGTTTCAAGTCCATGTCTGGGGGGTTCAAGGCAGGCACAATGTGGCTGAAAAGTCACAGCTCTCGCGGAGAGTGCGAATTGTGAATGGCGGGTACGTGGCCAGAGGACCGGGGCCGTGGCGGCAGCTCATCAAAGATCCCAGCCCGGCCCTCCCTCCCACATGGTGTGTCTGCGGCTGCCGCCGATGCAAGATAAGCAGAAACCCAAACCCGGCAACCAGCAACGTAAATAAATAAAAATTACTAGAGGGGAGGGGGCTGGCTAATTGCATTTTAAGCTGCGAGCACCACTTACTTAGTAGTTTCTGTTGATCAACTGCCCCGATATGGAGCCGGGCTGCGGACTTTCGCTGCGGAGACCGAACTGGAGCAGTATGGAGATTCCAATAATTTTATTCATAATGCGGAGGTTCGAGCCCCATCCGTTTCTGTTTCTGTTTCTTTTTATCTCGGCCCTGAGAACCCCTCCGACCCGTCGACCCGCCGACCCGCCTCGGGCCTTTCTCGGGCGGGTACCTCCCGCTGTCTCCGATTGTACATTCGAACGTGGAGTCGGGGGGTTCCATTTCCATTTCCATTAGCAGCGCTCTGGGAAACAAGCCGAGGCGGCAGGCAAATGGTGAAGGTTCCCCCGACCCATGGCCCTAGGCACCAGGCACTAGACACTAGGCACTATCTAGATAAAACCTACAAGTCGCAGCAGACACTTACGCGCTGTTATCACTCGGGAGGAGTGCAGGGAACGACATTTAATTGCTTTTCAATTAGGGGAGCGGCCCTGGGGTCTCCCACACACGGGTTTCGGCTGGAAAGTAGTGAGTACTATTACTTAGAATGATGTTTCCATACCGTCCTGCACGGCAGTGCGTGACAAGCGACTGTGGAGGAGGGCGGGTCGTCGGGGAAATGGGCTGGCTATTTTGTGGAAATCTCCGCGGCAGAGATCGCTGGCCGGGAAGACCTGCCAGTCGGTGTGCTGGCGACAAAGAGAGAACAAAATAAATGGCCGGGAAGAAAGAGCTGCCGCTGCGAGGAGAATCTGCACTCGGAGAAACCGAGGAGCTCTAGTGCGTGGCATGGGCCAGGTAGAGGGTCTACCTGGCTCGGCGCAGTGCAGGCCAGAGCGTCAGTGGCGGCTTAGTGTGTGTGCCCAGGCTGGTCCATTAACACCTTTCCTCGCTCGTCGGTCTTCGGTCTCCTTTGAGCGTGTCTTGCATTTCATGCCCATGCCCGCTTTGGGATGAAAGAGCCGCAGACGTCGATGTGTCGATGCAAAGTGCGGAGAACGTGGGCCGGAGATGGTGGAGTTGGCGGGTTTCTAGCCAAGACTTGCAGCTAGGGCTCTGGGCTACACAGTCTACTTTCTAGCAAGAGGCACTCATAGAAACGAGGACACTGCTGACTAATTTTGTTCTTTGGATCTAATAGTGTTTTGTGTCCCACTTCTAGAGGTTCTCCTGCCAGCACTGGCATTAGGCAGGAAACTCTGGCGACAGGAGCTGACCATAGATAGAGGCCAGGCCGCATTCGACTCTTTATCGGGCCGCAGTCTTGGAGGCCCCCACCCCACCTCCATCTCTCCATCCATTTCTGGCCTCGGCCGGGCTTCTATTATTTCTTTTGGGGCGTTTACTGAGCGCGGAGCCGCCTACTTTGTTATATCGTGGCGCTGGGGAAACGCTCCGAAATGCATTGTCCGACCCGGGCGGGTTTCTGGCTTCCCGGCCACGTTTTGTTTATGCGAGCCACAGCGAGCTGGACGGCCGGCGAGCCAGCGTGCCTCAAGTGGCAATAAAAACGAAAGCAGCCTCCCCCCGCCGCCGAATCGAATCGGAAGCACCCAAAACAGATCAAAGGCAGCCCAGTCCGGGTCCGGGCACTGTAGCTGTTCGGAAATCAAAAGAATTCGGCAGCGGCGGCCGTAAAAGAGCAGCATCAGCAGCCATCAAAGGCGAGTGTGCGGACTCTATTTACATAACGATCGAGGAACCGATAACAAAGTGCCCGGGATCACATGGCATCCACATCAAAGCCGGCCAGAGGGGAAGTTTACGCTTCGAAGTGGGCCATGGGAAGTTCATATCCTGGATTATTGTTTCATGAACTCATAGAACTCATGAACTCATAGAGGTTCCTGGGCCTAGTCCCGCTTAGGGACCTAGTAGTGGCTCTAATCTGAAGGCAAATGAGCGCCTCTCCCTCACCCGCACTGGTGATATGAGTGCAGGCACTTCTGCGATGCTTATCTGGGAACAAAAGTCCCCCCGGGGCGCACTTTCAATTAATTTGCTTGTAATTGTCGCTTGACGAGCACTTTGTCGGCACTTGCCCGCACCACTCCGCATCGCACCGCACCGCACCGCCCACTTGACAAACAGCACACAGCGAGGGAGCAAACAAACCAAACGACAAACGACAAACTACAGACGACAAACTGACAAAATGATAGCCCTCGGGAAATGCACTTTCGGTGTTCCCTCCGCTGGACACGCTAGAGGAGTAGGAGACCACGCTGCGTATGAGCTATGCTCGAGTGGTTCATATCGCCCTCGCTGATAAAGTCGGGTTCTTGGCTAAATGCGTGGCAATTAGACTTTCGGAAAGCCAAGAAACCAAATTCACATTCTCCGAAAGACAAGTCCCACTGGCAAGACTCCCTCCGCCGCCCAGAACTGGCGACGAGGGCTGCGCCGTTTTATGTAAAGTAATTGTAAATATTTGAGCAAGGCATTAGGCGGACGGAAAGTGACGGAGAGACGGAGTCCGAGAGCCGGGCCACAAGCCCACTAAGCCTCGCACCTCGTCACCTCAGCACCGCCCCGTCCCACCTGCAGCTAAAAAAAAAAAGGCAAATAAACATCAGACAAGGCCGCGGAGCATAGATGGCAACCATAAAGCAACCACGACGGCGACAATAAAATTGTTTGATTTTGAAAATCAGAACCCATTAAGATTGCTCAGCAACCAGTTCCAGCTCTCCCGCCTCTTGGGGGGCGGGCTGTGATAAAAGCTAACCGGGCTAGCGGGCTGTAGCCGTGGTGCCTGATGCCGTGATGCCGTGATGCCTTGCTGGCTTGCTGCCCAAAGGAATGCCGTAAAACCCACTTTTTATGGCAATTGCCGGCGGCTTATCGCTCGCCAAAGGCCTGTATCGGCCCGGAGCGTATATATAGCCCATGACTTAACCTTAGGCGGGCCAGGGAATATCAATCCGATATCACACTATCTATATCTGCCACATTTGATTAAAGAAATGACTCGCACCTCGGAACGGAACAGGGTCGGAGCAACTGATCCCCAGAGGCTCTCCGAGTCGAAGGCGCTTTTATCTTTGGCTCTTTGGTTTCGACAAATTTCAATAGGCCGAGGCCTGTGTGTCTCTAATCCAGGGTCTCAAGGTGTCATCGGGTTCTCCCACGTCGCCCGTCAGTATATCTTGCATTATAAATTCCCATTTTGGTCGCCAGCAGTTCCGATAAATAGGAACAACAACTAATGTGTTTGCCCGGCCCGGGGCTATCAGCGAAAATCATAAAGAGGTCTGTTCCGACGAGGAGAGTGGAGTGGAGAAAAAAGAGTTCATCCGCCGGGCGGTGCTGATAAGGAAAGTAACCCAGAGCCCGCTTATCAGGGAGCGCCAGACACGCTGAGGTCCACTGGCCTAGACGGCCTAGCCGGCCGGCTACCTGGTTTACGTTCCTCGTTCCTCGCCCTAGACAGCTAGAGAGGGAAGGCAGAACGCTCTGTTTGCATTGTAATTACGGCAAGACGAGGCGAGGCACTGGGGCACGAGGGGCGATGAGAAAGCCATACCCATCTACCCACCAGGGCGGCATTTGAAACGACTTGGCTCGGCGCTGATAATGTCAAATACGGGGGCCGGCAACACAGCTAATGTACAAAAAATATAGCAAAAAATAATAAATGCCGCTGGCATTGTTTTTTGTTGACTGGGAACTGACTTTGAAGTCCGGCGAATGGCGGACATAACTCAAGTGAGCTTTTTTCGCTGGAATTTTTTTCGGCCGGCCACAATCCACACAATCCGTCGCCATAATGATGGGTCAGCCAGCCAGTCAGTCAGTTGCAATGTTGACGAAAACAATTTGACAGCAAAGAGCAGGAGGAGGAGAGTGAGCCGCGGCTTAAAAGTAAAAACAAAAAAAGTCAGTCCAGAGCCAGAGCCAGAGCCAGAGCCGGGCCAGCAACAATTAGTTCATTCTTCGGCCGCTTCCTTCTTCCTTTCCCCTTCTGCCTTTCCTCTCTTTTCTGTTTTTGTTGGCTTGGCCTGGCTTGGCATCTTTTTTTGGTGGATGCTTCTGGCAAACACGCAAAAAATGCCGCAACGTTTTTCAAATGCCTGCCCCACCGAGGAGTGGGGAGCGAACCAAGGGGGCTGTGGCAAGCGGGGCTGGGGGCAGGAATGTCGGAGAGTCGGCCAGATGAAGAGAGAGATCTGATCCAAGGGCGGACACCTGCAAGTCGAAGGGCTCATACTCTACTGCAGTCATTGTGTATTTAATTAATGAGTTTAATTGCGATCCCCACTACCAAGTCCTTCAGATAGCTTTAGATCTTCAGCGCCATTGGGGCACTGGGCGGCCATGATATTTCACTAGGTGGCAACGCCATAACTCACACGAAAGCCGTGCAGGCTTGCAGGATTAGGTTGCTCTTAAGGTTTTAAATACTAAGTTTAAGTTCCAATACTTACATGGGATTACTCGAGGTCCAAATCCCAAATGTTTCCAGTCCTAGCAGTTATGATGGTTGGTAGTTGAATCCTATTGGTTCAGAGAGTCACCGACATGGCCGCCGCACAGCCCGGCAGCCATCATGGCATGTCTTGGCCATAAGTTCTGGTTTCCGGCACTACCTGAAAAGGAAAATAGGTTTTATTTATTTATATAACTATATATTAACTCTTTCGACTGAAGTCAGGACTAGATCTAAACGAGAAGATTTCCGACAAACCGAAGGACGAAGATCGCAGAAACAGGGAGAAAGCGAATGGCGCAGGAGAAGAGCGTAGTGTTGGTAAACTTGCGAGAAAAGCTATTTAAGCGACAGTTATTATCGACAATCGTTATCGAATTTGAAATCATGAATTACTGAGAAGCTTAAAATATTATTTCATGGTTTTAATTGAAGGGACTTAAAGGAAAAGGGTCTATGAAGGTGAATCATGAAATACAAAAGAAAACTATATGGAAATAAAACAGATTAGTTCCTTTTACTTGTAACATCTTTTCATCACTAAAATATACCTAAAATTATAGATCCTGATACAAAGATGGATAAAATAGGTCTTGGAATGAAGAAACCCTAAGAAAGAGTAAGGAACACGAGAAAAAGAAACCTAAACCTGCGGCTGGGAGAGATGAGCTCCAGCAGCAGCAGGTTTGTGTCTTGAGTCTCTTGTCTTGCTTTTGTTTTTTTATTGTTTGTTGTTGCTGCTGTGTCTTTTTGCATCAGCGGCAGGATGTTGGAAGTTGGTTGATCTTCTTCTTGTGTTGGAGCTGGTGCTGTTGCTGGTGCTGGTGCTGGTGGTGTTGTTGTTGCTGCGCGTAATTACATGGCAATTAAGTTAATTGAACTGCGCGCCTGCGCTCGCGTGAATTGGCCCCACTGTGGGATATACTTAATATCTCTCAAAAATCCAAAACGAACAGCAGAAAGGGCAGGAATGAGGCGAAACAGCTGCAGCAGCAGCAGCAACAGCAGCAGCAGCAGCCTGTAAGCGGTACTGGCCACATAATTTGCGTTGTAAGTTGCGTGTAGAACCTGTGGCTGAAACGGCAGCTCATTTCGGGTAATCCAGCCTGACAAAATGTCAGCGAGGCGGACGACGGCAGCGCATACATTATCCCAGTCGGCTCCCAGGCCCATACAATGGCAGGCGACTGTCAGTAAACCCGCCAAACATGTCCCAATTGTTTTGCCAACCGCGGGCCCCAGAACCGGGCCCAATTGCACCGCCAAGTGTCCGGTGGTGGGCCTTTGAGTGCCTGCGCCGCAGATCGCAGATTATCTAACTTTGGAGCGGATCGGCACAATCTGCAGCATTGATTTAGATATATATTCCCCGGGAATTGTAAACAATTATTGGCAGCGAGCACTCGGGAGATCTGTAACTCTCGACTCCCGCGGATCTCGCAGCCAGTCCCCGACTGGCCCATTACTCTAATAGACGGACGACTTATGCAAAAGGTATCCACTTCTGTGGCCGCTGCTGTGGCGGGGATGCGGCTGCTTTGGTGCATTCCTCTGGACTGCAGCTTCCTGCTCCGGCTCCAGCTCCTGCTCCTGCTCCTGGATAGCTGCTCCGGGAACCAGGCCTTTGAATGACAATCGTCGCCAGTCAAAATGTCAATTAATTGTGAGACGACAGTCGTATGTCGTCGGCATTTGGCTGACAGTTCTGTCTACAGTCTACTGTCTACTGCCTCGGGGCTGCAGTCTTCTGGCTACTGTCTTCTGGGCACTGTCTTCTGGGCACTGTCTTCGGGCCGCTGGCTTAGTGCAAAAATGCAGCCAGCTATCGCCGCCGTTTGATTCGATCCGTATCTGTATCTAAGCTAGGGTCGGCTAATTAAGAATGCAAAATGTATCTTTGCATCTGCCGCCTTGGAGCTGATGTCATGGAGCAGCTTTTGTTTCATATTTTGTGTCTGTTTTTTTTGGGCGTTTCGACGATTTATCATCGCATCGTTGTCGCCACGGGACGGCGTCCTAATTATGCAAATTACCCAAACAGAAAAATATCTGCGATTGAGACAGAAACCGAAATCGCAGAAAACACAAAACAAAAAGCTGCGCCGTCTAATGAAAATGCCCGCTCGCTAATTGCAAACGCTTTCGTAGCAAATTAAATCAATTGACTTTGAAGTCGGGCCGCCAGTGGGTCTGCCGCGCCAAACCGCAGTATATATACTATATAGCTGCCATATGGATCGGCATCAGAGCGTGCACAGCTGTCAGTTCGAGTCTCCGGTCCAGGCAGCTAAATCAAACAGAGTCTCACTATCCGTGGGATTGGAATTGGGATTGGGATAGCGACTGAGTAGTTACTCTACCGTCGTGTGCTATGTGGGTTCTCAGCTCTGGGAGAGGCATCTGCGAAAGCTGTGACTTAACTTTTCGGCAAACCTCCTGGGGAAGTCGTGCAACGCATCTCAAAGATACGGCAAAACCGCAAACGGTTCGAGATGAAACACCGCCGTCTCTCGAGAGGCCCCGGGTCTCTTGACTTTGAGCCACCAAGTGGTGTGTCAAGAGAGGCCTCACTGTCGTATCTATGGGCTATGGGATGGCTGTTTCGTATGCCGCCTCACGAGTGTGTCGGTCCGCGGCCTGTCGCGGCACTTGTCACTCCGACAGGCGGCAAATTGTTTGAGACCAGAGCCAAATCAGCGAATCGGCGAATCAGCAGCCACTGTCCACTGTCCACTGTCCAGTGTCCAGTGAAGCGTGCCGGCTAGAGATGCATCTGGCAGATACGGACACCGCCAGGATCTCGAGTGTCTCTTCGGCGACGTTGAAAGGACTCGGACGTCCAGCGGGGACAGCTCCAGTCGGCGGCAATCTGGAGTTATCTAACGTCTGGCCAGCGACTCCCATAACTCGGACCATTAGCAGTTCGATGCCCAGGGCCCTCGAGTCGCCAGCCTGCATGCCACATGGCTGTCGTGGGCAGTGTGCTGCCGGCGTAGAGAATTATAAATTAATCCATTATGTAGATTATACAGATGTCTGAACGCATTAAGTGTCCCGCGAGCGAGAGGGCAGGGCGGGGCTCCAGAGGACCCCATCCCATCCGATCCGATCCAATCCGATCCGATCCGATCCGATCCGATCCAGTCCGATTCGACCCGGGTCCGTGGACACTAAGCGTTGTTAATGAATGAACACAGTCGGGTTTGGAGCTGCCGCGATTCGTTGCAGGTTCCTTGCATCTTTTGGGGAAGTATCTCAGGAGCGAAGGGCTGGCCTTCTGCAGAGCTGGCATAGGTTTTGGCATCTGGGAACCCTCCCCCCTTCCTTTTCCCCCCGAAACACAATATATTCAAAGCCGAAATACCGCTGAGCCATTTTGTTTCTCTGTTTCTTGCCGGCCCGAGATCATTAATCAAAATTGTACAATCATTAAGTCCGCGTTTAGGCCGAGAGGTGTCAACCGGCCATTGTTGTTGCTGTTCTGGGCCTTGTAATTGAATTGTGAACACGGCAGAGGTGGCGTGGTGGCGGGCGGGGGAGCCCCTCGAATAACTCAAACTGAAACAAAATTAAATGTTTCTTCGGCGGGCCAGCCAGTCTCTGTCCGAAAAAAGTGTGAACCGAGCTGCCAAAGAAACCCCGTCCGAAAAAAATACAAAAATTAAAAGAAATAGCCGCGAGTCGAACCCGAACGAAGCAGAAGAAGAAGAAAAAACCCCAAAAACCGAAACGAAAAGTGGTTGGTGGGCGGAGGGAGGCGGAGGGGCATCCAGCCGCCAAACGAAGTTTTTTAAGTAAATTAAGCAGAACTTTTTGATTTTTATGAGCGAGGCGACTCGAAAGTCATTCGAATTTTGAAAAAATAAAACAGAATAAATATTGGAGCTGGAAATGGGCCTATGGGCCGACTGGCCCTGTCAGCAACAATAATTATTTTTGTGCTGCGACCAAAGCGAATTTGTCGCCTTTGTCGGGTGGACTGCGAGGCGCGGCGAATCGCCAGCTCTTCGACTTGGCTCTGGCGGGGCTCCACCAAAAAAGGCCACAGAGAGCCTTAAAAAATCGGTAAACAAAATCGGAGGAGAGGAGGAACTCGAAAAAATGCTCAAAGCGTTGCAGATTGCATTCGCTGCGGAGAGCGATGGGGCGATGGGGTGATGGGGCGGGGGAGGAGCGGAAGGAGGGGGCGGTTCTGGCCATCATTATGACCAGGTATGATGATGATCACGGCCAGGCAGTGCCCTTTTGCATTAATAATACATTTTAGACACTTGGCTCGGCTGTGGCCCGAAACCCAAGCCCCAATCGAGCCACAGTGGAGGGCAGAAGCAAGTGCTTCTTAAAAAAATGTCTATAAATCAAAATTAAGACTTGAACATTAAATTTAACAGTAAATGGCACAGAGTCCTTGGCTCGAAACACTGTCCAAGACTCTTCGGGACCCACTGTATGCCCCAAAAGCCAGTTCTCGCCAATGATCATCGCAGTGTCTTCCGCACTGCCCCATCATCCTCATGATGATGATGGGGAAGGTTCACTTGCCGGCTGCATCATTAAATTATTATTGCTGGCAGCTATTTTTCAGAGCGGGATGGAAGGCGAAACAAAAGCTACAAAAATTGGAAATCGCGTGTCTAATGCTCCATTCGAGATGCCCGCCGGTTGCTCCATCGCTCGGTTCTTGGGCTCCAGCTCCAGCTCCATCTCCAGCTTCGGCCCTATGTTGCTTCCCCCCTTTTGATGCCATTTCGCCTAATGTGGCTTAATTATACAACGGCGGCCACAATTCGGTTACTGTTGGCCAACAAAAGCGAAAAAAGAAACCGAAAAGGCCGCAGAGCCCCACCGACTGGCTAACCATCAAATCCATGTCAAAAGTCCCGCTCTGGGAGCCTCTCGGTCCCCTCGGACATCCCGCCGATCTCCGAGATGCGAAGATGCCGCAGATACCGGCTATCAAGAGGAGTCCCGGCCCGGCATCTTTCCTGAGAAAACGTATCTCGATAATTTGATGCAGCTTTTTGTGATCCTGTTCCTCTTATCCGCTTCATTTTCTGTCTGCCCCACAGCGCTGCCCCTGTTGTTGTCCTGGTTTGTGCCCCTCCTGGCTGCCCTCCGCTGACTCGTCTAAAATTCCACAAACCCATAAATGTTGATGTGTCTGGTTCGTCATCCTCGTCAGAGTCGGCTTTTTGTGTCACGGACAATGGGGACCTGGCGCAGGCTACACAAAAAATAGATCATCGGATCGAAGGTCTGATTAAAGATACTTTTTAGACAAAGTATCTACAAGTCCTTTCCCATGCAGTTCTGCAATCTATTAGCCACTATCTCTAGAAATCCGTCAAGTCTAAGACTCCAAGTCCACTCCAATTTCTCTCCGTGTGGTTGCGTTTCTTGCGAGGATTAATTCCGCATCCGCCAAGGGGAATGTGGGCTTCATTTGAAGTTATTAGATGGCATGGCCAGTAATTGACAATTAATTGCAGCCGGGGACTGTAAATGGAAATGGAATGAACCCCTAACTGGCCAGCAGCGGCGTTTCTCTTTTCAGTTCGCTTCCATACATTTTTCCATGTGTGAAGTCTGACGCAAGTTTTCACACCCGGCAGTCGGCACCAATACGTGTGAGTCTGCTAATGGAAAATAAACAATCTCCGCCGAAGACTGAAGTGGAATATTCAATCGATTCGCTTTTTATTCCATCCAAGCCCCTTCGGAGAAGCATTACCCCATGAGCCCACACTATGTCCATATCGTGGCCAATATCCAGCCGATCCTTGAACGGAATACCGTTTTAGAATCGTGGATCGATTCTCCATTAAAATGCATTAAAATCGGGGAGGCGATTTTTTTTTCCTTTTTTTTCAAAATTTTCTGATGGACCCCCTTGAAAAATGGGGACATCCGCCAAAACCCACATTTGGCCTCTTTCGGAGCCTGTATTTTGGCCAATATCCACCCGATCCTTGAAAGGAATACCGTTTTGGAATCCTGGATCGATTCTCTATTAAACTGCATTAAAATCTGGGAGGCGATTTTTTTTCCTTTTTTTCAAAATTTTCTGATGGACCCCCTTGGAAAAAGGGAACATCCGCCAAAACCCACATTTGGCCTCTTCCGAGGACTTTATCTTGGCCAATATCCACCCGATCCTTGAAAGGAATACCGTTTTGGAATCCTGGATCGATTCTCTATTAAACTGCATTAAAATCGGGGAGGCGATTTTTTTTTCCTTTTTTTTCAAAATTTTCTGATGGACCCCCTTGAAAAATGGGGACATCCGCCAAAACCCACTTTTGGCCTCTTCCGAGGACTGTATCTTGGCCAATATCCTGCCGATCCTTAAACGAAATACCGTTTTGGAATCGTGGATCGATTCTCCATTAAAATGCATTAAAATCGGGGAGGCGATTTTTTTTCAAAATTTTCTGATGGACCCCCTTGAAAAATGGGGACATCCGCCAAAACCCACATTTGGCCTCTTTCGAGGCCCGTATCTTGGCCAATATCCAGCCGATCCTTGAAAGGAATACCGTTTTGGAATCGTGGATCGATTCTCTATTAAACTGCTTTAAAATCTGGGAGGCGAATTTTTTTCCTTTTTTTCAAAATTTTCTGATGGACCCCCTTGAAAAATGGGGACTTCCGCCAAAACCCACATATGGCCCTTTGCGAGGGCAGTACCTTGGCCAATATCCACCGGATCCTTGAACGGGATATCTTTATAAATGTTGAGATTTAATTGCTAATGCTGAAAAGCATTCGGAAACATCTGCCCCCAACAGCCAAAGTATATCGCAGGTCGTAGCGCCCTCGTCAAAGTCCGTGGGCTGGAAAAAGGCAACACAAATCGCCGGCATTAGCATTAGCATTACACGATCTAATTTTGCAATTTCCAGCTAATTTAATATCAGGCATTAGCCGGTGTAAACAAAAACTGCAATTGTGTGGCTCAATTGTTGCAAATGGCCGGCATTTGTTAAATTAACTTTGTTGCTGGTGGCGTGTCGGCGGAACAACAAAGCGAGTGAAAATACGAAACAAAGGCCGACTGTTTGACTAAGTTTTTATTGCATTTTTATTAGATAAAATTATAGACATCAGAGGCGGCGGCACAACAATGGCAAGCCGGCACAACACAACCCGGTGGTGTGAAAAAGAATGCGAATTCGTATTATTCAGAATCGTAATCTTGCCGCGCACCTGCACAGATAGAAAAAAGAGTGCCTGTCTTAAGATACAAGATTCGTGGGGCGGATACTATTGTTTAAGTTTAGAGGAGATCAGATCAAAAATGTATATAAAAAATATAATTTCTTAATTTAGAGGCCTCTTAATTACACCATTTGAGAAGCGAGGAGGAGGGCGATTTTAATTTGAATTATTTCTTGATGGGATTTTGAGTTCTTTAATTTCTTCGAGTGTTTGTTTATTTTCTTCCTATTTGCTGTCGGACAGCGAATTTCGAGCTAATTATTCGGCGGCAGCTCCTTTCAAGTTCCGCCGATACAATTAAATAGTGTTAATTGATAAAAACTGGAGAATCATTCGCTATTTACGGGTTGGCTGGCGGATGTTGTGCACGTGCCTGGTGCTTTGGGAGAAGCTGATTTCACGGAACTACTTCGGGTTGGGGCACTTATACATCTCACTTTTAAGATTAAGAGGCTATTCTTCCACAATTTGTTTACTGATTTGTTTTCGAAACGATTCTCCTTCCAGATCGCCAAGCTGCTTCCTTTGATCGAGTCCGGGTGCTCCCCACGCGCCCGCTTCCTGCTCTGCTCCGCCCTGTTCCCGCTCTGCACCCCAGACGTGCCCCGCCCCATCACCGCCTGCAAGTCCTTGTGCACGACCGTGCGGGGGGAGTGCGCCGCCAGCTCCGCCGCGGACCTGATGGAGCTGTGGCCCTCGTTCCTCAACTGCGAGGTCCTGCCCCAGCCGGAGAAGCACGAGCTGTGCATGCAGATTTCCGAGGAGCTGCCCGCTCAAGGGGGACTGGCCGAAGGAGGAGGCTCCTCCACCCAGAGTCCGGCAGCCGCCGCGGAGCGCCACCCGGAGCTGAGTCCACCACCGTCCATGTACCGCTTCTGGAAGAATGCGCCACAGGGATCGGGCCAGAGCTCGGGCGGGAACGGAGTACTGTGCCCCCAGAACTTCAGCGCAAATCCTTTGAACCCGGAGCTCTGCCTGCCGCAGTGCCAGCGGGACGCCTTCCACACCACGGCCCAGAAGAAGCTGACCGAGAGCCTGATCCTGGGCCTCTCCGCCGTCTGCTTCGTCCTCACCCTGTTCGCGCTGGTGACCTTCTGGGCAGAGCCCACCCGGTTCGGCTACCCGGAGCGACCGGTGCTCTTCCTCTGCCTGTGCTACAACCTGTTCAGCGTCTGCTACCTGGAGAGGATCGTGTTCCACAACCAGGCCCGCAGCCTGGCGGCGCAGATGCAGGACGTGCCCCGGCTGCGGCAGGGCTGCCTCCTCACCCCGCCCTGCCTGGCCTCCTACATCACCACCTCGTATCTGAGCCTGTGCGCCGCCAGCTGGTGGCTCATCTTCGCGCTCTGCTTCTACCTCTCCTCCCACAAGAAGTGGTCCAGCGAAGCCCTGGAGAAGCGTTCCGGCCTCTTCCACGTCCTAGCCTGGGTGCCACCCCTGGCACCGCCCATCGCCGCCCTGCTCCTAGAGCGGGTGCGTCCCAGTGAGCTCACCGGCATGTGCACGGCACCGGGATTCGTGGAGCTGCCCGCCCTGGTTCTGCTCCTGCTGGGACTCTACTTCACTTTGCGGGCCTCCCGCTCCCTGCTCTCCCTGCAGCAGCAGCTACAGCCCACCTTGGCGCTGGCCCACCACCGCTTCGGCCAGATCCGGAAGCGGTTCGTCCTCTTTTCGCTGCTCTACTTCGCGCCCACGGCCGCCGGGGTGATCGCCGCCCTGTGCGAGCGCTACGTGGACTCCGTGCCCGGCTGCTCCACGCCGGAGGACTGTGCCTCGCCGGCTCCGCTCAGCGCCTGGCCGGCCCTGGTCAGGATCTTCTTCCAGCTGGTGGGCGGCACCCTCACTGGGCTGTGGGTGTGGTCGCGGAAGACCTGCGAGAGCTACCGGAGCCGCCTGGGAGCGCCGGGCTGCACGCAGACGTGCCCAGCCCACAAGTCGGCAGGGGCGCTCCCCAAGAAGCATCTCTACACCAGTGGGAAGTCCACGGGTGGTCTGGTGGGAGGAGGAGGCGGAGGTAGTGCCTCCTCCACGGCGCCCCTCTACGCCGGCATCAGTTTCCACAACGTCCCGGTCTACAATCCGAACCAGTCGAGGGTCTAGAACTAATAGTAGTAGTACTGAGAGGGGATCTAGGTCCGGATCCTGGCTCTCCGTACTCCCAGCCCGAATGTACATACAATCTTGATCCCACAAGGCTTTAAGCTCTGATCTAAGTCCATGGTGACTCCATGTACGCCTAGTTGTAAGCTCAGAAATATTCAATAAAACCGAAATGTGTTAGTAGTTTTAGAGATCCCCCGAACCCCAGTTCCCAGTTTTTTTTTAATATTAATTATTAACTAAATATTAGTAGTTGCCTAGTTTACTCAAGTGTACATAGTTTTTTTTCGAAAGCTAGTGTCTAATGAATTAGTTCTAAGCTCGGATACAATTTGATTGAAAGTGTAAATAAAACAAAGTAACTTAATTGAGTGGAAAGGAAGTGTGTTTCAATGTCGTCCCCGGGATTCTCACGATGTCCCCGAAGTCGGGACCCCATCCCCCATGGGTTAATGATGCGAAAGTAGCTCCGACAAGAGTGATTGCAAAAAAGCTAAAGACGGAGGGCAGCAGGGCAGGCGGAGGAGAGGAGGAAATTGCCGCGAATTCGTTTAATTGCAACAAAAAGGCTAAATTGTTGCTATTGTCCCCGGCCGGAGCCACGGCAATTAGAAGGAAAATGGCTAATGACAGAGCCCGGCAGCGCTCCGCGGGTGCGCCAGGCCACAGTGCCACCTGTACCCAGTCCCCCACCTGTGGCCAACGGCCACCTTTCTACCCTCAGCCTGTCCGGCCCTCGGAGAGTGTCGCACAGTTTATGGGAACGACTCTGTCGGCTGTGGCATGGTCACCATTTGATGCTCTGCCACATTATTGCCCCAACGGATTGCCTCTTCAGGCTTTTCGGCTTAAGAGGCATCTCTTGCCGACATCCTTCCCCCAAAACACAAGGGTATTTGCCGAAGAACAATTAATTTGATTGAAGCTGCCACACCGCGTGCCGGCAACGTTTCTATCCAACAAATTGCTGTGCGGCCTGCTGTGGTGGAATCAACAAGCCGGAGCAGCAACAGCAACAGCAACAACACGAATGCAACAAGAAAGCCACAAGCAACAGCAACTGTGCAGCAAGCGTGCAATTAACTCTTGTGCGCCAAGATCAAAGCGATTAAAGCCGCCCTGCCCCGCGACTTAAACTTCCACTCGGATTGCCTCTGGACTTGTTGCGGCCTCCTCTTGCGGGACTGCACCGCGCTGGCCAGGAAGAGGGGGAGCCAGAAAGCGAGACGATGGCCAAGAGTGCCCGGCAATGCGGTGCACGGCCAACCCTAACGCTTTATCGTCATCCGCATCGGTGTTGTCGTTCATGTTCGTCTTGCCCCTAATGCACTGGGAAAAAAGTGTTATTAAAATAATCATTCCCAGAATAAACTGAAACGGGAGTACAGACTAGTCTTTCTCACTGTAAGAAGAGGTAAGGCATCTAGCAAGTTGGCCGAAAGCCAGAAAGCCAGAAAGCCGGTCAAGCAAACAGGTAACAGCGGGCTGGACTTGCCCCCTCGGAGGGGGCAGATTGGGCCGAAATAGTCCAATAGCCGGCCATTTGCGGGTGTTAAGTGCGGCTAAGAAGTCTGCTGCGGCCAAGCCAATTTTCCCAAAGCCTAATAGCCACAGAACGGATTGAGAGACAAATGCATCGCAGCCAGCATCGGGGACCACCAAATTGGCCATTAACATTGGCCTAGAACCGGTTCCACATTTCAATTTGTTACCAAGCTCGGTTCCCAGGAAGGAGGGAAAATTAAGAAGAAAAACATTAAAGTAATAATGCTTCCGGAAGTTGGCAGTTATTTATGTTCTTATGGCTTCTATTTAACGACTTATTACTGCAGAATATGAAATATATTTAGCTTTATAATATTTAGTATTAAAAATAATAAAAAAACTTGAGTGAAATAAATTAAACATCAGTTGTTTCGTTATCACTTTTGTAAGAAAGTTTAAAAGACAAAAACATAGCATACTTTTTGGCTTAGCTTGACTTTCTCTGCTGTCCGGCAGGGGCGCCACTAGTTTCCGTCTTCAAAGGCAAAGATCTTAACTTGGCTCTAAGAAACCGGAGCTTGGCAGTGATTTATCGATAACAGCGGCCAAAGCACCTCCGCCGCGAGCAGCTGGCCCAAAGTTGGTGGGCCAAAGCACAGCTAAGCCCGGTCCAAGACCGGTTTTGGCCACAAACGATGGAGACCAACAAAGAAGAATGTAACGAGCCGAAAGAGAAAGCATTCTCCAGCGATCACTCCGTTTGTTTTTGTTGACGTGTGCAGCGCATTTCTCTGCGTCCGAGGAACATGTCCTATTTTGTATTTGATTTAAATTTAAACTAAGAACTGATTGAGCTCAAAAACGATGGCTGCAAGTGTGGTGAAGGCTTCCAAGTGCTCCAGGCGAGGTTCCACTAAGGAACTGGCCAAGAATCCAGCGAAGAATGCATCCGATTCCAGCAACAAGGCCAACTGGTAAGTGGTACCAGCCATTCCCCACTCCTCTGACTCCTCTGAATTCTCCTCGGACAGGAACTGGGGTCTCCTTCTGGCCACCGTCTTCCTGATCACCTTTGCCACCCGATTCTACAAGGTCACCGAACCGGATCACATTTGGTAAGTGGGTCACAGCCAGAAGACAGTCTTCTCAAAAAGTATTCTCTCTCCAGCTGGGACGAGACTCACTTTGGGAAGATGGGGAGTTGGTACATCAACCGCACCTTCTTCTTCGATGTCCACCCACCGCTGGGAAAGGTGAGTTTCTCCTGGACTTCCAACGGGTAAAATGCGATTATACATAATCATATTCCTACCTAGATGCTGATTGGTCTCTCGGGCTACTTGACGGGCTACAATGGAAAGTTCGCCTTCGAGAAACCAGGCGACAAATACAACGAAACCCGTTACCAGGGCATGCGATACGTAAGTGGCTCAGATATGCAACTATTTTGTATCCTTATCCTGAAATCCCCAGTTCTGCACCACCCTGGGGGCTCTCATCATGCCCATGGGCTTCGACACGGTCTACGATCTGACCAGATCCCACGAAGCGGCCATTTTGTCGGCTGCCTATTTGGTCTTTGGTAGGACGCGATTACTGTTATCCTTTGAAAGTATTTCTCATCCTGATCCTTACAGACGTCGGCCTGCTTACCCTCAACCAGTACATCCTGCTCGACCCCATCCTGCTCTTCTTCATGATGGCCTCCATCTGGGGCATGGTGAAGATCTCGAAGGCCACCGCTGACGGCGCCTCCTACGGCCTGCGCTGGTGGGCGTGGCTCTTCTTCACCGGCACCATGCTGGCCTGCACGATCAGCGTGAAGTTCGTGGGCCTGTTCGTGGTCCTGCTGGTGGGCCTGCACACCGCCACGGAGTTGTGGCTCATCCTGGGCGACCTGGAGAAGCCCATCTGGGAGACCGCCAAGCAGGTGGCCTGCCGGGCCGTCACCCTCATCATCTGGCCCGTCTTCCTCTACACCGTCTTCTTCTACATCCACCTGAGTGTCCTGAACCGGAGCGGCAACGGGGACGGCTTCTACAGCTCCGCCTTCCAGTCGCGCCTCATCGGGAACTCGCTCTACAACGCCAGTATGCCCCGGGACGTGGCCTACGGCTCGGTGGTCACCATCAAGAACCACAAGACCGGAGGGGGCTACCTCCACTCCCATTTCCACCTGTATCCCAAAGGAGTGGGCGCCCGACAGCAGCAGGTGGGAGCTAGGTCTAAGGATTGAGGGTCTAAGGTATTAAAATTCCAAAAATCTCTTCAGATAACCACTTACACGCACAAGGACGAGAACAACAAGTTCGTGATCAAGCCCCACAACAAGCAGAAGGTACCCAAGGACAAGCTGCAGCTCCTCAAGCACGGAGACCTCATCCGGCTGGAGCATCTCATGACGAAGCGAAACCTCCACTCCCACGCCGAGCCCTCGGCCATGACGAAGAAGCACCACCAGGTCACAGGATACGGAGAGGTATGTACTCTTACCAACTATATAGTGGGGTTAGCCTCTAACCCAGTTCATATCCTAGAATGGCATCGGCGATGTTAACGACGTCTGGCGGGTGATGGTTGTGGGTGGAAAGATCAACGAGACGGTCCACACGGTGACCTCCCGGCTGCGGTTCATCCACATGGTGCAGAACTGTGCCCTCACCTCCAGCGGCAAGCAGCTGCCCAAGTGGGGCTTCGAGCAGCAGGAGGTGTCCTGCAACCCGAACATCCGCGACAAAAACTCCCAGTGGAATATCGAGGACAACGAGCACAAGCTGCGTAAGTAGAAGTCTTAAGTAGGAGTTTGTAGGCTTTTGGTTGTAATCCTCCATTTGTGAACCAAATCCCAGTGCCCAGTGTCAGCTTCAGCATCTACGCTCCTGGGTTCTTTGCCCGCTTCCTCGAGTCCCACGCCGTGATGCTTCAGGGCAACGCAGGACTCAAGCCCAAGGAGGGCGAGGTCACCAGTCGTCCCTGGCAGTGGCCGATAAACTACAAGGTAGGAATAGTCCTTAGCCTTCTTCGGCCAATAGTTTTCAGCCTTCTCGCCTTCCAGGGCCAGTACTTTTCCGGAAGCCAGTACCGCATCTACTTGCTGGGCAACCCTGTGATCTGGTGGAGCAACCTCATCTTCCTGGGCCTCTTCGTCGTGGTCTTTATGTACAACGCCGTCGTCCAGCAGCGCAGGGACGGCCTGGCCGAGGCCCAGGCGCTGGTCCTGGCCCAGGAGAGCCGCCGCTCTCCGTGTCCGGCCCAGAGCGAGGACAGCGAGCCCTCCACCACGGACGTCTGCAGCTGCTGCCCGACTCCCCCCAGCCCCCAGAAGCCCGAGCCGGAGGCTCCTCGCCAGCCATCGAGATCCTTGCAGGCCGCCGCCTGGCTCTTCGTGGGCTGGGTGCTCCACTACCTGCCGTTCTGGGCCATGGGCCGGGTGCTCTACTTCCACCACTACTTCCCGGCCCTGATCTTCAACTCCATGCTGACAGGTAGGTGTGACGAGTGGATGTGTCTATTCCGCAGAAGTACCTTCTTTTTTCCTCCCCACAGGCATCATCTTCAACTACATCATCCGGCCCCTGCCCAAGTGGATCCAGCACGTCCTGCTCGGCGGAGTCCTCTCCGTTCTGGTCTACAGCTTCGCCGTCTTCTCGCCACTGGCCTATGGGATGACCGGCCCGATGGCCAACGAGCCGAACTCCACGATGCACAAGCTCAAGTGGCTGCCCACCTGGGAGTTCTAGTTTAAATCGTCGGAAAGATTAGCTAAGAAATCACTACATACTCTTTTTTTTTAACAAACTTGCCTTCTAGAATAAATATTTATGAGAGAGAATAACAACAATCGATTGTTATCGATTTAAAGCTTTCCCCAGGAAGTCTGGTTTATTGTTTTTATAAAAAGATATGGTGTTTAATATTTAATATTTAGAATGCACTTAAGCCTACGTAGTTTAAAAACAAAAACAAAAAAAAGAGCGGCATAGCCTACTAAAGGACTAAGAAAAGGGAGTCTGGCCATCGATCAGTTATCGATAAGTTATCGAAGCAAGGGATCAATCGAAGATTCCCAGCTCGTCGAAGCGGCGCAGGGCGTAGCGCAGGGTGTCGGTGGTGCGGGGATTGGAGGAGAACATCAGCTGGACCTTCTTCTTGGCAAAGTCCTGGTCCGTGAGCGCCTCGATGCTGATGTCGTAGGAGTCCTCCTTCTTCATGGTCACCATCGGCAGGAAGGCGTAGGAGGAGAAGAACCCGTACAACTCCCTGGCCTGGATCTCGTGCTGGATGTCCGCGTAGCTGGGCACGAACTCCGAGTGCATCCTCTCCAGGCTCTCCCGCAGCGAGGCGTAGTAGGTCTGGATGAGGAACTCCCGCCGGTGGATGAGCACGTCCAGCTGGACGCTGCTGTTCAGGAAGAAGTTGATGTCGCAGCCCGGACTGCCAAAGAAGCTGTTCTGAAAGTCCACCTACAGGGACAAGGATTCAGGAGGTCAGGAGGAGCCTTTCGACCAAATGGTATCACTTACGAAGATGGCATCGATCGGCTTCGTGGGCTGCAAGTCGTCGTATTTGTACATGAAGTTGTTCACCCACAGATCGCCGTGGTTCAGCACCGTGATCTCGCCGGGCAGGGGCCGCCCGGTGGTGACCAGGTTCTCCTTGATGTCGTCGCAGTGGCGGTGCAGCTTGGTGGCCAGCACCTCGTAGCCCGGCCACTTGGCCACCAGGTTGGCCAGGGTTCGCAGCTGCAGGGTCATGAAGTTGATGAAGCGCTCGTTCGTCCGGATGTAGTTCTCGTCCAGCATGCCGGTGGTGAAGTGCTCCCGGACACTGGGCTCCTGCGGAAGGATTATGATTCCATTATAGTCTACTGTCTACTGCCTACTGTCGCTACAAAATAGAAGCCCTCCGAATCCCTTCTGGCATTGACGTCGGTGCTGGGTCATCAAATTTCTCATTCATGATAAAGTCGGCCGGCAACATCGCTGATTACTTTGTGATTCTCAGCCGGGTGGCACTTTAGATCCGTCCGATTTCAGATCCCCTATACTATACTCTTCCAAACGGATTGTGTAATGAGCGACTCAGCCAACAATTCAAAATAATGAATAAGCGCACGACGTACTAGCTCAATTGCGATTCGGTTCTTAAGCTCAGCCATTTAAGCAAAAATACTATACGCTCCGACCTTTGGAATCTTCTGCGTCTCGTGACCAGACTGGCCCCGCTTTATAGCCGACCTATAGCCCCTCGAATCCGGCCCAGCTCGCAAGATAGAGTGCTGGAAAAAACTCACCTTCTCGGCCAGGAGCATGGAGCTGGCGTGGAACTTGCCGAGCTTCTTGAGGATCACCACGCAGTGCTCCTCGTTGAGGCCGCTCTGGCGACTGGCCAGCTTGTAGCCGTACTGGGTGAGGTCGTCGAAGACGATGGTCTGGATGGGCTCCCGGGTGGTGTAGAGGCACTTGGCCCCGAACTTGGAGCCGTCGCCGATGAGGACCTCCAGCTTGCCGAGGACGTCGAAGTAGAAGATCTTCTCGCGCAGGTAGACGGCCAGCTCCTCGAGGAACTGGGTGGCCGGGGTGATGGCGATGCTCTTCACGATCAGGGCCAGCTCCTCGTCCAGCTGCCGCTTGCTGCTCCGGTAGAGAGCCTTCGCCCTGTAGATCTTGCTGCAGTAGTTCTCGCCGCCCCCGCCGCTCGACTCTGCGAATATAATCTTCTTGATGTCCACCCGCATGTCCCGCAGGCCGTCCTCCAGGGCGGCCTTGAAAAAGTCCTCGTTGAGGTACTTGGGCGGCTCAGGACCCACTCCCACTCGTCCTCGCTGCATCTGTTTCTCGCTCTCCGCGTCCAGCTTCATTCTGGATTCAGTAAAAGTCCAGTTCCAGGTGCAAGTGCGGCTTCTCTGTGCGGTTTTCGGGGGCTGGACACCTGCTGTGCCGGTCGCGTCGCTTGGGAAACTGCGGAGGGCCAGGCGACTCCTCTAAATATAAGCCGGAATGGCCTGATAAGGGTCTCTGCCTCTGTCGGCGTCGCAGCCGACTACACAGATATAGCCTAGACTTGGTAGCTATATCTCTATGGCTATAGTAGTATAGAGAACACTGGAATAGATCAGAGGCTCTCCAGGTGGGGATTCCAGAGTGGGACCTAGTCTTCCAGTTATAGATCTTCTAGATCCTAACGAACTAACTATCTTTTTCCGTATTTATTCCATGTCATAGTTGAGACATGATGACTATGATGACTTTCATCTGAGTATTTCATAAGCTTAGCCCATAGATCATCCCAACACCCCAAGCACCAATTAACTCATCAGGCCCAACTAAAAGTCTAATCTATTTTGGAAGACGTTGTAACCCAGTTCCGACCTGATAAGAACTATCAAAATAAACTATAAATCAGCCGGAAGGGTCGTTAAACCCGCATATAATATAGACTAATTATTATAGATGTTGTCCCAGAAATCGGCAGACGAAAAGGCCTACCAGGAAAGAGTGCTGTGTGGTCTAATGGAGGGAGTTGCTGATGGTAGTATCGGCTATTGATACCACTGGCCAGGTCCATGGGTCCATGGCTGAGGCCCCCCTTGCTGAGAGCCTCTGGCCGTCCGATCTCCTCTCGAATGCCGCACACATCCGCACCATGCGGCACCTAGGCGAGCCATTGACGTGGTCCGCATACTCCAGAATTCTATATTCCGAACCGGCCATAGAAGTACGTATACGGCGCACCACATAGATCGGAACACCTACACCAGTGCACCTGGAGGCGCTGTCATTGGTCTAATGATAAATGCGTCTGACTGGGGCACTTTGGACACACCGCAGTGTAGTATGTACACCATCCCGATCCCCAGCTCTGATTAAACATACTTCTTCTGCGCATTTTCGGAATACACTTCTTGCCGAATCTCCAGACCCTGGTGCGCATAACCTTCTATTAAAAGAAAGCGGAACTGGGGCCGCTCCACAGAATTCTTGGCACTGGAGCGACGCACCTGCGGAATACTCAACTACTGGGGATTACGAAATCCGACAGGCACGTGGTCGGATTCCGGGCACTCTGGGTGTGCTAATCAGCCGACTATTAATCAGGTTTTAATTAATTGCAATCGGTTGTCGGGGTGTAAGGGTGCGGGGGAGTGCAGGCCTCCGGGAGTCCTCCGAAAAGTATGCTAAAGGATCTCACGGAGAGATAGTGTCGCGGGATGCACCATTTAGAAATTCCCAGTCCCCTGAAGTTGATTGATAGACTCCGGCTCCGGCCCCGAAAACAAACAGCCGAAAGTGCAACGTCTTTGTGTTGATTCCCAGCGGAACAAATACTTTCGCCTATTCGCGAATATGCACTTCTCGGTGACCAAACAATTACGTCACCCCGGGGTTCGTGCCGTATGGCTCCCAAAGAAATCGGCGGTACGTGGACATTTGACACGATCCGATTCAGATAAAACCCAAGCTGAGGCAAGTCACCAGGGTGACGCAAACTGTAGACCCATTCCCGATCCGGAGTCCCGATCGAATCCGGATCGAACTTGACAACGATGGACCATCCCATTGGGACCGTCCCCGTCCGAGAGAGTATTCTGTGGATTCACGGTTCAGGAGATCGCGTCTGGGCGCAGTCTAATTAGTTCCCGTGGCGTCTGGCCGGTTCGGCTGGAACTACTTGGACCCGGGTCCGGTCTTGACCCCTCTCCGCCGATTGTGCATAGCCGTACTATGTCTCGCGCGGGTCGCCAACTAATCTGCCAAAATGACGCATGGTATAGGGTCTAAAAATAAGCAGCAAGTTAGCAGCAGATTCCAACTGAATTATTACCGTGGCAGTGCCGGAGCGACCTGTATCCATATCGCTAGCAGTCATGTGGCTCTATAGGTGTTTCAGATTGCGATGCTGTTTCCGAGGGGCGGTCGGACGGCTAGGAACTGGAATCGGAATCGGAATGGGATGGGAGATGTCCGGGTTATCGGGTGACCCCTGAAAGCGAAAGCTGCCAACGGAAACCGGCTCTCCGATACAGGCTGTGTGTCTGTGTGGGAATTAGGATCAAAGCCAGTTTCTGGAAAAGTTCTGGAAGCATAGCTGGAAGCATACATGGAGAGGTGACCTACGATAGCCACTATAGACTCTTACTATCGGGCTGTTTGTCTAGCCCTAAGCAGGCAAATATAGAACCTTCACACACTTCCACCGATCGCATAACTCCGCCAGAACAATAGACAGTATCTGGGTAAACAAGGCTTCTATCTGAAGATCGGCCTGCCCGGCATATCTCGACAGATAAACCCCGCGATTCTTGACACCCTTTTCCAATATCACATGACTAATTGAAGGGGATATAATAGCCCCTCGAACAGTGCAGGATATGGCCGTAGCTCGCAGGGCCGTAGCTACCAGGAGCGACTCCCGCCAGAACCCCCTGGCGGAGCCAGTTCCAGGCCTCGAATTGTGTCAAAACTCAAGTAGCAACGAGTGTTTACTTAGCTTTTCATGTCATATCTGCTGCGGTTGCTGTTTTATGTTGTTTTATTTACTGCGAGTGCTATTGTTGCCCTGCCGCTGTGGGCTGTTTTTAAGAGGCGGCAGTCGCGGCGTGCCGCCACCAAAGCCGAAATGATTGCGATAGAGCACTAGATGAGATAGTACGTCCACTGGCGAATTATTTGCTGCGCAAAAAGTGCATTAAACTTGAACCAAATGCCAAGCGGCGGCTCCGATCCCAGTGCTTCACTGATCCCGGCCAATTAACAAACGCCAATTATCAAGCACGATTATCAAGTACTCTGTTCCAAGAACGCAGGTACGAGCCCTCGCCAGGTGAGGCCCGGGAGACCCATCTTTATTGGCGCTTCCCAGGCGACAGTACAATGGAATAACAATAATGAAAAGGAATCTATACCTTACTCGAAGGGCGGGAACATCAGCGGGCTGGAGGAGGGCGAGGAAACAGGCACGAACTTAGCGGATGTGGAGGCCACTTCCGCGTCCACGGCCTCGTCCTTCTTGGGGGCCGGCGGCAGACGGAACTGGGGCGGCGGCAACGGCCTGATCAGCGTCCCGTTGTCCTTGATGATGGGGAAGGGCGAGTCCTCGCTCTGGGTGACCTCGAAGGACAGGTTCAAGGAGTACGCCGTGGTGGTCTGGATGGTCGCAGTGGCCGCGGCAGCCTCGTTCCTCAGGCTCTGAAGGCGGCGATGCCGGTTCATGTTGTAGCGTGGGATGCGCGGCGGCACTGGAATCGGCTTCTGCACCGCCACTTCCTCTTCCCTAGGCTCCGGGGCGCCAGCCGCTGCTGCAGGACTTGGACCAGGCAAGGGCCGTGGCCCCCCTTCAGCGGCGGCTCGCCGCTCCAACTGAGCCCCCTGATTCGGGGCAGCCTGCCCAACCATCACCTCCGGGAGGGCCACCCTGGCGGACCTCATCAAGTTGGCCAGGCGCGACAAGGAGTCGCCCGTAGTCTTCACCTCGAAGGGGCGCCACGGGCTGCAACCCATGCGGAACCAGTCGTCACGGCTGCGGCTCCCCAGGAACGGGCCATGACCCATAACCCCGTTGCGGTTCAGGCCCGGCCCGAAGCAGCTCGGGCGCGGAGGCACGTAGAGAAGGCTCAAGGGCGGCCGGATCTGGGAGTGGTTGCCCGCCGAGATAGAGGCCTTGATCTCGGCGAAGGTCTGGTAGTCGTCCACCCAGAGCGGCTGCGGCAAGTGGGGATAGTACTTCAGGTTGCTGGCGAAGTACGGCTCGTTGGCGATGTCGTCGTCGAAGACGTAGAACTTCTTCCAGTTTTCCTTCTCCATCTCGGTGGCGACCCTGGCCGAGTAACTGGCCCGGGCGCTCGCGGCCCCGGAAAACCCGCCCCAGGCCGGAAAGTCCGGCGGCTTGTACGAGGACGGGCCGCCGGAGAAACCGCTCCAGGCCGGAAAGACTGGCGGCTTGAACGCGGTGGGGCCGGTCGAGCGCCAGGAGAGGCAGGCCACGTCGGACTCCTCCTTCACGGTGGCGGCGTAGCTCTTGTTCAGCTTGACAAGTTAATATTTCACTTTTTCGCAAAACTTTCGCAGGAAGAGCACTACTTACCCACACGCCGGAGTGGATCTTGATGGGCTTCGGACGACTCATGACGAAACGAGGTTGCAAAACTCAAGAACTCAATCAAAAAACAGATCCGCACAATTAAAAATTGTTTAAAAATGATTCCCTGCGTGTTCTCACCAGAAGACGTTTGCAAATGCAATGACTTACACTTTCTGACCCCGCCTGGCCACTGACGTGTCTGGCGAAGGCTATTCCACAGCCTCCTTGGCTGGCTTTTGACAGTTTGGGTCGGTGCGAGTGACGTTTTGGCCAACACTGGAGCCAGGACAGTGTTCGAAAAGGACGATAGTTCTCGGGGCTCGCCACGCTGTGGGGTGACACGGAAAAAAGAGTGTGCCCCAACCCGTCCCAAGATTGGTAATTCTAACTTTTAAAGTCAAAGATAGTTTATTGTCTGGAGGTATGTGGGAAGCTCTACTAAAGGGGGGAGACTCGGCAGAGTCTGTGGGGGTCTAGGGACAGTACAGTCTTCCATCAGTCATGGCACGCCCCACTACTGCGTCTGTGACATCACCTCCGATGCGAAGCCTTTCAGTGTTCCCCCACCCGCCCCAGCGAGTCTGAAGCTCTGGTTAGTTGAGAGCCGAACGCCTTTCGGAACGGATCGCCAGCCAGAGCCCGACCTGGATGGAAGTGGGTTAATCGCACCGGAATTACCGAGCCACGCCGAAAATCCCCACCCCGGTGAGTGTGCGCTGAGGGATTTATGGCCTCCTGTCTGTCTGCCAGTCCAGACGGCCTGCCTGGTTCCAGAATAAAAGCCAAGAGCAAATTATAAACAGAGTGGCTTGCTCCACTTAACGAGCGGGCTCTTTGTTGGCATCTCTTGAAACTCAAACATGACACACTGACCCCGTTCTGGGACAAACGCAGTTTGTTTTCGTTTTCCGCCGTGGAGATCAAGTTTTAATTTCGCTTTTTGCGAGCGCTCTAATTCCGACCGGGCTGTGAGTCAGGTGTCTGGAATTTGAGGCGGGGCTCGGGCCCACCTGGGAGTAAACAGAACTTAGACTAACAGAACAGAGCAGTGGGGGAGTAAACAAGGCCTCTGGCGGGCCGTAGTGCGGGTCTCTGGCGGGGAGGCGCAGTTGGCAGTGGCCTTGGGAGAGGCAGAAGCCCCTGGCTCTGACTCTGATTCTGATTCTGATTCTGATTCTGATTCTGAATCTGAATTTCAAATGCAATCAGAACGCTTATCAAATCCAAACAGCCGAGTTCGCAATCAACCGGGAAAGCTTCGACTAGCCGGGTTCTACGCCCGCCGATTAGAGCTGTTGAGGTTGGAGGGAAAATAGCTGAAGTCCGGAGATACCTACGTTTCGTTTGAACGCAACGAGTGCTACCTGTGGAGGCTACCTGAGCAATCGCGGGCAATTCTTCAGGTGTCCTTTTCGCGAGTAGGCCCCAAAGCTTATGGCCAGGACACCAGATGCAACCAGATGCAGTTGCAACTGACGGGGCCATAAAATCCGGCCAGATCAGGGCCACAGGTAAAACCCAATAAACCCGCCAAACACGCGCCTGCTTGTCCGCCCGAAGGACGAAGGGCGCAGGACTAAGGACCGTGGTCTGCGGACGCTAACTACCTGATAACTACTGGGCGACCGCTTATCGAGTAATGTGTTTTTAATCTATTTCTGCGTCCGGGCCGAGTGCAGGTCCTTCGCCTTGGTCCTTATAAGTGTGCGAATGTGCGGGCCAGCCCGTCAGTTGACTCTTCGCGCGAAAACCGTGAGGTTGTTTTTTTTTCGAAATCCCTGCCACAGAGTGTGAAATTGAAACTCTCCAGAAGTGTCCAGAAATCGGAGCGCCAGGACCTGTATTATTGGGTGAGTCTATGACACATCCTGTCGCCAAGTTTCGGGCTAGCTGGGCCCAGTGTGCTGCAAGAGTGAAAGCTCTAGAAAGAGAGGCGGCTGGCAGCGGCGAAAGAGACGGCACGCGCGCGGCTCCGCGATGATGACACTCGAACTGGGTTAGGCGCAATATCGGAGGCTATAGAGGCAACATGGCAAACAAACGGCAAATACGCCATGCGTCACGGGCACAAGCTGGCTTTCTTTGTTCTGCCAAAGGTTGTGATATGGCACTGATATAATACCCTGCACATGGTGTGTCTATGGGGTGTACTCCGTAGGCTGTCTAAGATGTTTCCACAAAATATATCCCACAGCAAGATAGATTATTACCTCTCCTCCTAATGTCCATAGTGCTTGCTTGTCTACCGCCTTTTTTAATGGGTACTCCCCTGGTCTTATCACCAGCCCCTGGCTAGCTCACCAGCCCGTTCTCGGCGCTCTCCTGCGCAGTGGCCGGCTCTCGCAGCCCGCGCTTTGAACTCTTCGGGCGCTGGCGGCGCTGGCGATATATTCTTGGAATTATGCACAAAGGCCATGCCATAGACTACTATATATACTATATAGCTGCGCCTGCAGTCGGTTCCGCTCCGAAATCGAGAGAGAACCACTGCCGCAGCTGGCAGAGGCTGTGGAAAGAGCAGCAGCGAGGCGGCAGCAGCAGCAGCAACAATTGCTGCTGCCAGTCCATTTTGAGCTTCAATCATAAGCGGGTTGTTGTTGTTAATTACCCAACAAGTTGGGCCGCCGCACCGAGTTCTTCTCCAGAGGAAGCAGGCATTTTTTTGACAGTTTTGTGTTTGAGCGGAAAGTGAGATCAGTGATCAGTAGTGGACTCCAATCGCAGCTCATCTGGTGCACTTGGGAGAACACTCTGCGAACAGTGGACATTACTGTCGGGCGCTGCGCAGATCGGGCCCGAGGTGTTTGGCCGCCAAACGGAAAACGTGACGTCAACCGGGAAATCGGGGAAATCGGGGAAAGCAGGCGACTCTTTTGTGTTTTCCGCGTTTTTGTTTTTGCGGCGCGCCTGACGAGAAATAACTTCAAACTATGCGAGTGGAATTGCTGATGCAACACAAAGGAACCGCGACGCAAATAGAACGCCCGACCGCCGAGGCAGCAACATTGGTGGCAGCAATCGAAGGAGCAGTGGCAACATCAGCAACATCAGCAACCAGAACAGTGACAACAACAGTTGAAGCAATAGTCCCCAGAGGCAACAAGTGGCAGGGTCACAAGAACACAACAAGAGTGCTGCGAGGGGCAGCAACATGCTTCTGGCGGAAGTAGCCGGAAAGGACACTATGCTGGCGACTCCTGGCGGAGCAACGAAGCGCAAACCCGAGCAGGAGCAGGACCTGCCATCGCAAGTCAAGCAGCAGAGGAGCAACAGCAGTTGCAACAACAAGCAGCAGTTCCACCCCAGGCGACAGCCCAAGATGTATTACAACTCGAATGCCCGACCTTTTTGGATGAAATTGAAAGCGACAGAAGCGAAAGCAACGACAACACTTGACACTACAACAGCAACATCAGCAGCAGCAGCAACAGCAACAGCAACATCAGCTGCAACAGCAACAGCAGCAACATGTGAGTTTGTGATTCTTTCCCTATTTGCTTTGGGGCTGCTTCGGGCCTGTTTATTTAGCATTTCGCGTTTTGTTATGATGCGCTTTAATCGGCGGCCGCACGTTTCGGGTTGGGGCAAAAAACAGCTGTGCACACTCGCGCCAGTCAGCTGATTGCTGGCTGGGGGCACAGTGGGCCCCGCAGCGCCAAAAGTCAGGGCGGGAGGTCGGCAGGTCGGCAGGTCGGCAAGTCCCCAGGCCAACAGTCTGAATAATGCAAATTGCAGGGCCTATCTGATCGAGGAATTGCGGCAGTTTCTGGCTTCCGACTTCAAGAAACTAATTTGAAAAGGGCCTTATCGGGGAATGCAAATGGCTGGCTGATAAGCCGGGGCACTCGCCTCGTGCCAAGGATATTGGGTCTCTGGCTTCGAAACAACGTCACAGGGGGTAATAACAACAAAATTTAAAAAACAATAATAACAAAGCGGGAGCGGGATAGGGAGAGGGAGGCGGCGGGATAGGGACGGGGAGAGGGACAGAAAACAGGCAACGCACTCGCAGCGGCACCCGCGAGGTTGAAGAACGGCAATGAACTTCGCCGACGAAAGAAAAGTTTGTTTTCGAGGTTAAATTTTATGCCCGAACGGGAGCGAGCGACATTGGCATTGGGACTGGGACTGGGGCTGGGACTGGGGCTGGGACTGGGGCTGGGTAAGGAGGGCACTCGCTCTCTCTCTAATTTGCCAGAAAAACATCAGCAGTTTCTACTTAGCGCCTCATATCGAAAGCTCGCCGAATTAAATAAACAATAGGTTCAATGCACCTACAGCGCAGTAGAATTCAGTTATTCCCAAAAGAAACTACAGATACAGATACGCGAGCAAGTGCAGATACAGCTACAGATACAGCTACAGATACAGATACAGATGCAGATACTGTAGCTGAGGCTGCGAAAGCTTTTCGCTCATCTTGGCCTTCAGAACCGGCCTCAACTTGCACTCGGAAATGTAAATCGCATTAAATGCGAATAATCGCAAATGACGAACAAAGCGCGCCGATCAGCTCGCCCGGGAGCGCATCGAACCTCAAGGCGGGCCTGAGTAGAAGCATTCCAGTGGGAGTCCAGTGGGGGATAGTTGGCCCAGTTCCTGGGCCACTTGCAGAACAAGGCGGGTTGCGTATACGCCCCGTTGCTCCCCCGCCGAGACGCAGTTCCGGGCAACCACTTGAGGCTTGAGGCTGCTGTCCTCCGGCAGGCGATTGATTCGATAAGCCAGAAGGCACAACAGCAGGCGGCAGCCAATTAAATATAAATTCAATAAACAACTTCCGCCCGAAAACTGTCAGAGGCTGCGCGACTTCCGCGTCGATGAGCCGCTGCAGGTTGCGGTTTTGGGGCTTATCTGGCGCTCTCCTCCGCTGATTCGCGAGGCGCGGTGTCTGTCCTGGAACTGGACTGGATGCTCCACCTGCTATCTGGCCAGGAAGTGTCTCGCCTCTTGTTTATGGCCCTGGGACTGATTTTGTTCGGCATTTAATTAGTTTCCCAGCCAATTAGTTGCTGGCTGGCTGGCTGGAGGGAGGGAGGGAGGGCCCCTGCCTACCCCAACATCTGGCGCGGCTGTATCTCCGGGGGAGGGCGAGCCATGGGCGTGTGCGGCTGGCAGATAGCGGCGGTTCAACCACCCACGCCATATCGCACACCTGATTCCACAGAGACACGCGCTCGCCTCTTCCCCGGCCTCCCGCAGAATTGTGCAAGTTCAAGTGCCTCCCCGCCGCCCATCTCCACTCTCTCACTTTCGCCCAGCATGCACTCTCTCGCCCCCCGGGTGGGGCGCCCACTGCAGTGGCCTAGACAAGGACAGGAGGCAAACAGAAAGAGCAGTGGCGCGGCGAAAGCAACATAACGGTTCGTTACCCCGATAAGAGCTTTCGCTCTCGCGCGCCCTCTCCGCCATGAATGAAAGTTCAAAGTTTCCTTTCCGCGCGCCAGAACCGAACTTTCGAATGCCGTGGCCTGACTCGGCTGGATATTTCGAATAAATAAGCAGCTGACTGTCCGCTCCGTCCATAATTCAGACACACTGAACTGTGTTCTTGAACGGCACACTGCTTATTTAGCTTGGAGTCTCCCCCACCCTTATTTACGGCTGTGCCTTCAGCCTCTAATGGCAGGTCGCGGCTGCCACGCCTCCTCCGCAGTGTCACCTGCGGAGGCACCCTAATATATTGGCCATAACTCAAGAGCCGCGTGTGTGGAAATAATGCCGCAACCGCATCGGGATTCGTTTGGGAATTGCGCACTTGTCGCGAGAGCAAGAGCCGGGAGTTTGGCAATCCATGAGATGTTTATTTATATCCACAGCCATATTTTGACGCCGAGTTGCACATTCCGCACTGTGCGAAGCGCTCATGGGCCATGCAAATGTCCGAAACTGGTCGGAACCGGGCCGACCTGGCTCTGCAGAAAGTAAGGCCGCCAGTACGTTAAACCCCGTACGGGTGTACGGGTGTTCGGGTGTTAGGGTGGGTGGAACAAAAACAGACTGAAAACAGGAATGACGCCGAAAACAAAAGGTGTCTCTAGCGAGCGGGGATCAGGTTCAATGGCCAAAACACACAGCGAGAGCCAAAACCCGCCCGGCCAGATGGGTTGGCGATTGAATCGAACCACAACAGCCCCAGCGAGTGCGGCCGGGAAGGGGCACCTTGGGGGTGCATCCACACACCACACACTACAAGGTGGGCTGTTCAACCCCCGGACCGGACAACACACGAAGCGTTGAACCTGCCAGGCACACTCCGCCTCCGAGAAGGAGCTCTCCACCGTCGTTGAGACACAAAGCCCCCGGACTACGCCGTCTAGACCCCAGACAACGTGTGTCAAAACAGCCCTGAACCCGGAATCGCTGCCGAGACACTCGTAATTGGGCAAGAAGGACACGTGTCGAGTCTCCGGCCCTTTGTTCGGGCCGTGGAACAAAGAGCGTTTCGTTCGCCTCAGATAGAGGCTATCTCGGGGGGCGAGGCAGCCGCAATTACCTGCCCCCCACCCCCGCAAATACTTGTCTTTGTGCGGGGAGCACAACAGAGAGGAGGAGTGCATGGCTCGCCTGGCTATCCCAACTGGAATCGAATTGTCCTGGCCCCAGTGGCTCGCTAAGGTCACATCTATAATTCAGCTGCCCCCCAGTGGCGGGGACTAACTTTTCGGCTGACGTGGCCTGGCCACTGCTGGGGCTAAGGGCTGGGGGCTGGGGGATAGGGGCTAGGGGCTGAACCGGAGATAGGATCGGCCAATAACCAACATAATTCTAATTGCCTCCAAGCCACCAATGTCATTTGCTGTCGCGGGTTTCGGTGGAAAGTTTCTGTGGTGGCTCGGTCGGATGTCGGCCTACATGGGGAGTACATACATATACGTAGTCTATATATAGGGAGTACATATGTACGCACGTGCAGTAATAGCATTGAACTGGCGCATGTGGCCGTACGTGTTTTTCCCCTTGTGGCTTGCCGGCCCCCCTCCAGCTCCAGCACCCCTCCAAAATTTTATTACCTCGAACCAGCCGAACCCCGAAACTGCGCCTTACCCAGAAATCCAGCTCGTTTCATCAGCCATTGTTCCCGGAGGGCCCTGGGGGGCGGGAGAATCTTTTCTGGAACGGAAATCTCCCGATTTGTTCCACGGGCGGCTGATTCCTTTTCGCAACATGCCCCACAAGGGTTAAGCGGCCTCACGTGCTTCGCGGCGATCTTAACAGCCCGGGAGAGGGAGAGTCTCCACAGGGAGAGAGCAAGTAACAGAGATGGAGAGTCGGGCACAGGCCCCACATCCAAAGATGGAAGTGACTGAGTCGGAGAATTTAAAATATTTGCACGAGATATTAATTATTAATAATTATTTTTGATTTCAAAACATAATAACAGCAGCAATTTGTTATTTATTAATTATTAAAATGGAGAGGTGGAGAGAGGCTCGTGTCACTGCGCCATCACTTGCCGCTCTCCCACTTCCGCTCTCGCGCCATTGCGCTCCGGCCTGCCATTACTGTGCGCCATTGAGGCGGAGACGGAGGCTAGAGCGCTCAGCGTTCAGCGCTCTCTCCGGCGCTGTTGCTCTCGCGCTGTTAGCCAGCAGGCAGCAGCGCTTAAAAGCGTCAACAAAAACATTTTGCTTTTTTTTCGAAAAAGTACCTTCGGACGGGACAGAACTGCCGCTCGGCGCATCGCATCGCATCGCATCGCAGCACAGCACAGAGTTAACTTTATATTCCGAGCTTCGCGGGGCAAGATGTGCCGAATCGAATCGCGCGCGGCGGATGAATAGATAGATTGCCCGCGCCACTCGCCACTTGCAACTTGCAACTTGCAACACCAGCCATTTGGAGGACTATTCCGCGGTCGCGAGTGTTTGTTTTTTTTGTGAGGAAAAAAGACGCGTTCCTGGGGATTTCAGCCGTTTACTGAAACACCACCGATGCAAATCAATTGCGCCAGATTTGCGGTGCAAAACGATGGCGTTACAAATGCAACAACAGCAACAGCAACAGCAAAAGCAACAACAGCAACAGCATCTGCAACACAGACGAGGCAGCCAAGCGAGAGCCACTCCCCCCACGGCGACACAGACAGCACCCCTGGAGCAGGACTCGCGCACTCCGCAGGACCTTCAAACAGTGCCCCAGAAAGGCCAGCTGCCGCCGCGCCCGGCAGCGGAAGTCAATTAGGCGAGAGCCCCCAAAAGTGAAAAGTGAAGAGTGAAAAAAAGAAGCAAGAACCCAGAACCCAAAACCCCGAGACAATTACGAAACGTGCAACCGAAAAATCAATTCCCAGGAAGGACAGCTTCCTGCCGCGCCACACAAACCAATTACTTCCCTTTTTTGTTCGAGTGCAGTGCCAGTGCGAGTGTCCAAGCGAACTACTGCCACTAAACGAGGCACCATGGAGCAGATTGCGAACTACTTCGAGGCCCTGGACTACGTGTCCTTCGGCGCGGTGGCCCTGCCCTGCGTGGTCATCGCCTACGCCGTCTACGGAATCCTGCAGGTGGTCAGCGGCAAGCAGAGCAAGAGTAAGTTCTACCAAGATGGTGCCACCTACCTGGAGGGGTGGCCTGGGGGGGGGGGGAGCTGAGCAAACAAAGCCCGCGAATCGAGAACTCAACCTATTCCACTTTCCGCGCTCCACATTCCCCAGAAGCCGAAAAAAGAAAGACTCGTGTTTGATCTTGGAGCAGGTAGCAGGTAGAAGGTAGCAGGGAGCAGGTAGCAGGGAGCTGGGGTTTTAACAGCTGCGGGTCGGGTCTTTCCCACACTCCACGAGTGCGAGTAGGGGACTGACGTACTGGGGGGCTCTTGGGGCGGAGTGCTGGCCCCACTCGAGTGCGGAAACCACCAGCTCGAGCAGCTCTCCGTCCTGACCTACCCCTCGCGGCTCTCGAGCGGGGTGCTCTTGGCCGGCGGCGATAAGAACTCCGCTGCAGCTGCAATCGGGGCGGGGCGGGCCGGAGGCCGGAGGAGGATAGTTTCCGGAGGCGGAGGTGCTGGAGTAGGAGGCGGCGAATCGAGTTTGGCCAGCCAGAAGAGCGGAGACAATCACAATCACAAACACAAACAGAAACAGAAACAGAAATAAAATAAAACCCGCTGTTTACATAATAGTGCGATCCGGCGATCAACTTTCATTCGCGACTGATTTGCATGGCGGGGTCTGGGGGGCTGGGGTTACTTTCTTTTCGGTTGGGAAAGGTCCGTCCCGTCCCGTCCCGTCCCGTCCCCTCCGGCTGGGAGTGGGACTAGTCACTAGCACCAGATAGTAATGGCTCTTCGGAGATGAACTTTTCTCGGCCGACAGTAAGGCCCCTCGCTGGCTTCTTGTTTGTTTATTCCACTTTCTGGCGAGCTATTTTGGGGCTTCCTTGTGTGCGTCGTCGCCTTGCTCTTGTTGCGCGCCGCACGGCTCATTCCGCGAATCGAGTTCATTTATTTTTATTCCGCACTCTTGGCCAGAGAGGTCGGCAGGACTCGCCTCGCCCCATCCCGCGATGCCCCTTGGCAGAGCCCTCCAATCCCAGCTCAGAGCTTCCAATTGCAAGGCCCTTCCCCTCCAAGACCAATAAGGGGTGCTTGGAGCTTATCAGCGTGCTTGTGTTGTTTGTTATTAGTTCCCGCCCCTCCAGGCACACCTCCTCCCCCCAAAGTACGCAAAATACGCCACTCCATGGCATTCCGCGCCAGGCAATTGGCTTCGGCATGCAGGTTAGTGTGCAGCGGCAGCAATTTCCAGCAAATGCCAATGGCTAGATGGATGGCTGGATGGCTGGATGGCTGGCTGATGAAGTCATCCGACAGAGCCAGAACCAGAGCAAGACCTGGCCCACTTATCCCGCGAAGACACTACTGCTCTATTACACAATCCGCTGGCCAGCATCGCCGTCATATGACTCCGATCGCCGATCTCCGATGCTGATACTGATACTGATACTGATACTGACACTGATACGGGGCGCGGGTTGTTGTTCCTGCGCCACTATTTGAATAATTCGTTTGAACTCTTATGCTAATTGGCTGGCATTTAGTTTCGGACTCGCATACCCGCAGATTCGGACTCAGACTCAGATTTAGATTCAGATTTGGATTCGAAATCTGGCGAAAGAATCACGAACGCGGCATGCCAAATACGTGTGGAAGCGAAATCGAGGCGGGGCAGAGGCAGAGGCAGAGGCAGGGGTTGGATAGGTCGTGTGTCATGACATAATCGCCGCACGCCCATTTGCATAAGCCAGAAAGTGAAATGCGAAGTGGCCGCCAGCGCCAGGTCAGCGCTTTGGCACTCCGGGCGAGATCAGAAGAGCGCCGGAGACAGTACGTGACATAAGAGAGGTCGCCCGGCGGACACCAGGGAGCAGCTCTTCTCCATTTCCAGTCGGAGCTGCTGCTGCTGCTGCTGGCCATCTGATGGGCCATCGTGGGGGCCAAGTCCAAAGCCAAAGCGAAAGTTTTTAAGGTTTTCGTTTTTGTTTTCAACTCGAAGTCGAGTCGACTCGACGAGTCGAACTTCTTATTCAACAGCTTCGTTTTCACTTTGGCCATTTGTGCTTAGCTGTTTACTTTTGTTGCTGTTGCCGTTGCTGTTTATTATTTTTATTTTTTATTTTTTATTCGCTTCCCCCCCTATACGTGCGACAATCCAAAATATGAATCAAAGTGCTTTTTTCGGAACATCGGAACACATTTCGAAAACGCTGAGTCTCGAGCGAGTTATGAAATTGCCAGCCGTCGTAGAGGGCCTCTCCAGGCAGCCTCCTCTCCTCTCCGGCCCAGCCAGCCTGGAGCTGAGTCACCTGAGTGCCTGTCCAGAGGTGGCCAAGAAGCACCTCCTAAATCACATCATAATCTGCGTTGTGGCAGCCCCCCACCACGGCCCCTCGTGAATGAATTTATTCGCCGGGCGGTGAGAGGCCGCCATCATCTCGGATCTGTAGTTCTCCCTCAAGGGTGATTTACTGGATGGCGGGGGAGGAGCCTCCGCGCTGGAAATAAATCTAAAGAGTGCGCAGATACAGATACACAGTATCTGTAGATTCCCCGATCAACTTGTGAGATTAAGAGTGCCGGGCGAAAGGTTCCCCGCCGCGATTGCCTCTAGTGGCTAGTATCTAAGTATCTAGCAGATACTATCTAGTATCTAGTATCTAGTATCTAGAATCTAGAGCAGTTTATAGATAAAGTCTTTTCAATTGTGGCTCTTTATTTAGATCGAGTGGGCCGAGTGGGCAGTGGCTGCGGCGCTAGAGACCCGCGGAGGAGGAGGCAGAGGCGGAGGACCTGCCCCCGGGGCTGAAACCCGGCTCCTGGCGCCTCTCCTCCAGACTGCCGACTCGCTGATTTGCGCTTTCGAGGCCTCGGATGACAAACGTGACAAAAACAAAACTGCAAGCCACTCAGAATTGTGGCTGCGAGTCGGAATGCTTATCGGTCTCTCTGGCACTGCTCCTCCCTCCTCGGGAGGATCTCCTCCGCCCTGTTCCAGACGACGTGTGTGCGGAGGCCCTCGCTCTTTTCTCTTTCTGGCCGAAAAGCCACTTGGCCCGTAGGCCTCGGGCCTTTCACTGCCACGGCGTCTACCAGAGCCAGGCCAGGCCGGGCCAGAGCCAGGCCACCGTGTTTACCGCCTCTTTGTTGGGCACTCGCGGCGCTATTTACTTATGTTTTTTACAAGTGCAATTGGGGTTACTTTCTACTCGGAATTAAGCAAATAGCTGTGCATGCAAATGGAGGTTCGGGCCAGAAACCAGCCAACCAGTCGGGCGTCGGGCTTGTGGTTTCTCCACTTGACTGCCAGGCGCAGAGCTCTTTGTCTGGCAGCTCTTTGGTATTCCCCGCACGGCTCTGCCAGCAAGGGCTGGAGCTGGAGCTGCAGCTGGAGCTGGAACTGGAGAGCAGCTGCACCTGTCGTCCTGCGGGGCACCCTACTTGCCACTGCTGGCCACTGCCGAGCAGCTGGCGGCGTGCCTCAACATCAAAATTTGCCATCATTTCTCTAGCTGTCGTGCCCTTGTCCCGCTTGCCAGGCAGATGGGGGAAGAGGGGCTGCTTCTTTGTTGTTGGCAGAATCTATATGGCTATGGTGACCAGCTAGCTGGCTGGCTGGCTAGGAGCTTGAAGATGTTTACTGTTTGCCTTCTGTCCCATCCGCTCTGGCGCACCGCTCTGGCGTTTGTTTATTTTTATAAACTGTGCGCCCATTTGTATTACTTTGATTACTTGGCGGCTCTGGCAGGGCGGCCAATAAATCATCGAGGTTCTGCGGTGGCTCTGCATCACCGCATATAGCCGCACTATATGCGTGTTAAAAATAATGCCACCAGACCACCAGCCACAGGCCCGAGGAGCGGGCTCAGAGTGACACTGTACTGTGCTGTACGTCAGCCATGGCCACATACTACCACGGCTGCGAGGATGATAATCGCCATAAACATTCTATTTTTCGAATGAATGAAGACCAGTGGTTGTGCTCCACCCCTCCGCCCCACCTCCCTCCCACCCCCAATGCAAAACACGCCAAAACAAAGCCAGAAATCAGAAATCAGAAATCACAAACAGAAACAGAAACAGATCTGCGAGCGAGAACATTTTCTCAAAAAGTCATTTTTCAACAAAAACCAAAGAGGCAGCCGCCTCTTTCTCTCCGAGTAGTGCCGTCTCTGTCCGATCGGAATATGGGTCATCCCCGTTCCGCCACTTTCTCCATCTCCTCCGCAGCCGGAGCAGCCCAGTCCATGAGCCCCAGATTGCAGCTCTCGCGATTCCACGTTTATTTTCATCCGCGCCGCGCCGCCTCCCACGAACAAAGTGGAATGATGAAGATGATCTGCTCTGACAAGTGTCAAGACTTTCGGTTCACAATATTACGATGCTCGGCCCGTAGAGGCTGCTCCGCACAGGTCTTTGTTGGTCTTGTTCCCTTCGGGTTGTCAGAAAAGTGTCAAAACCGCGCAATACTGACAGCAAGCACGCGGACACGGACGCGGACGTGGACGTGGACTCCCGGATGAACTCATCCCTCCAATTTTAATTTCCCAGCCTCAGTGGCAGTCCTAGGCAGTCCACTACGCACCACACCCACCCATGTATATGTATCCCCCGAAAGAGGGGCGTGGCCCGGCCCAGAGTCTATTTGGGGAAGAAACGACTGATTTGTTTGGACGAGCTGGGGCGGTCGAGTAAACAACGCATTCCATAATGTTCCCAATTAATAACAATTGCTGACGGGCTGATCTGAAAGCGTTTCAGAGGCGTTTGGCGGGCTCTGGCTGGCCGATCTACTCCCGGAGGCACTGTTCCAGGGCACGAAGCAACTAATGGCCCACGCTCCATCTTCCCCGGCAATCTAAAGTGCTTCGCGATTAGAGAATCACTGCTCCGCTCCTCCCAGAAGAGCTGGAGGCACGTCCCAGAACGACAGGGCTTCCTGCTTTCCGGCAGGGCCTTACAGCGGTCTAATGCCCGCTGTGTGCCTCCCAAGGCCGTGCCCGAGCTCCGGAGAGTTCTAGCCGGCACGTAACTGAATGCAAATCACTTCATTCCAGCGGACTCTGGCCGCGTTTATGGCCCGGCCGCCATTACGCGACTCGCAGAGGCCGCGCCGCCACTTCCGGCTGGTCCCTGCGAGCCCAGAATCGCAGCTCCGCACCACGCACGTGTGCCTGTTCTCCGATCGCGACTCATGTGCTTTTTCCTCGCAGCTGAACCCGTGGGGTTAGGCCCAGTCCGGCCCACCACTCGCCTCCCCAGCGGAGCCATTAAACCCATTAGTGGAAACTCGTTTGGGCCTCGAGAGTGCGCGAGTGCGAGTGGCGAGTGGTGAGTGGCGGCCTGGGGAAACTTCCACGCGAGCTTTGGAGTTTGGATTTCGGAAAACTTTCGGAACTCGCTCGGGTCGAGTGGGTCTCTGAGTGGCTGAGTGGCTGAGGGCCTCGCGCAGGCGCCGAGGTCTGTTGCCATGCCAGGCCGGGCAGAGGAATGCCAGAAGGGGGCTCCCTTCGGACCAGAAGCAGAAGCTCAGACATAATTGCGGTCTTGGCGCGGAGTCTCTTTCGGAGCGGCCTTCTTCCCCTAATGATCGGTCTGTACACTTCACTCGCTTTCTGCCCTGCCTCCTCATCCCGCCTCCCTCCTCCCTCCTCCCTGGCTGGGAGCGGCGTGGAATTCATTCAACTCTGGCGCTCGTTGTTGCTGCCAGCTGGGATGAATGAATCGCGAACTGCGCGCCGCGATGATGAGGCAGTTGCCGCAAAAATAGAACCACGCGCCCGCTGCACTTCCGTTTTGGCAGCCCGGCCAGCCAGTTGGGAGGGAGGAGCAGCGGGCGACTGGGGGCGACACCAGCACGTGTCCCGCCGCCCTCCCGAAACTGGTTCTCGAGCACTACGCAGTACCCAGTACCCAATACCCAGTACGCAGTTCGCAGTTCGCATGAGTCCGGTCCTCATTTGAATACCGCATCCGACTCATCGCCATTCAGCGCGGCGCCTCCATAAATCACACGCCCTAATGGGGGGCGTGGCCGTGGCAGTGAATAGCTAAGCGATTCGCGAACGAAGCCGCCAAAGGGTGCACTCGGCGAAGGAATCCAGTTTCCGAAACTAGTCTTCTCGGCCGGCGAGCTCCTCAGCGGCGGAGTGGCCGGAGTTTCTCCCGGTGTAGCCTGCTGGTGGGAGGGGGGAGGTGGTGCGCACATGGAGCGGCGCTAGGCACGAACTGGTACCTGTTTCCCGCAGTCTGCGTTCTGCGTTCTTCTGCCTTTGTCTCGCTCCTCTGGTGATGACTGTTTCTTATTCGGGTCGCGATCGTCACTGTCTTGGCCGGAAAGCGGGGAAGAGGGCCCGGAGAAAGCGGCCCTGCTCTTACTGGAGTACTGGATCACATGACCCTTGCGCCTCCCGCCACTCGGCCGGAGGCCTGTCAGGGCCTAGTGTCAGTTGGCCTAGTTGCTGGAGAATATTATCAACATGTTATCGGAACAGTTCAAGACACTTTCAAAACAAACAAAACATTTGCTCAAAAGTATCAAAATTTTTGCCGTTTGTTTCGCTTCGTTTTGTGTTTAGTGCAGCCAACTAGCTACCCACTCACTGCCACAGACCGACCCTCTGCCACAGACGCGCAGCGCACTCGCCCATCCGCCCCCATCTGACGCGACCCGGCCGACACGAGCTTCCCCGCCGCTGGAGCAGGCCACCCGGAGGGGCAATGATGAAGCGGTTCCACCAGCACCGCGGACCAAAGTTCGGAAGGACGGCTAAGTTTGTTTTCTACGCCAGAGATACGCCAGCACACTACAGCTACAGATACAGAAACAGATACAGATACAAGATAGTAGATACAAGACAGTAGATACTAGGTACTAGAGATACTAGCGGTAGAGATACTTGGTATCTAAGTAGGAAGCTTGTTGGCCACCAGCTGGCACGTGGTCTTGGCCTGACTCGACTTGGCCTAGGCCCAGGTCCCTCCGCCGAGAGAGACAGCGAGAGTGGCTCACCGCATTCCCAGTTATCAGCGGGTGAGTCACTCTGTCGTCACCGGCTGGGATCGCTGGGGTTTCCACTCACTCTGGCGGGCTACAGCTCATGGGCTCATGCTCATACTCATGCCGTAGACCCGTTCTGGTCGGCTTTGTTTATATCGCGCGGGGCCGCTAATTGCGGCATTAGTTGGCTCTCAGCTGCAAGTGCAGGCGGACTATAGACACCAGAGACACTACATACACCAAAGACACTATAGACACACCCTCCCACCCACTCTCTCTAATCCGAACGCGTTTATGTCTGCAGCGGAGCGATGCACTTCTTTCTCGAAGACTTCTTGCAGCAGCACCTGTTCAAGATTTGTAAGCACAGTGGCCCGAAATAGACTAAGATTCTGGCCAGGAGTGAGACTATTTACTAACCCTTCCCTTCTCCCTTCCAGATGACAAGATGCAGCGTTGCAACCAGAACGGCGGCAGCACCACCAGCACCCCCGGCAACAAGCGCTGCTCCCAGAAGTACGCCGGCAACCTGGCAGCGGCCGGCATGATGGCCTACCAGCAGCATGCCACAGCCACCCTGCAGGCCGGCAGCAACACCGGCGCCGCCAAGCACCCCACACGCAAGAGCCGCTACAACAACAACAAGCAACAGGGCCAGCAGCACCAGCAGCAGCAGCAGCAGCAGCAGCAGAGGCCGGAGCAGTACGGAAACCTGAACATGCGGAAGCGCAACTCGGGCGCCACCGGAAGCGAGTCCTCGCCCTCGCCGCCGGCCGCCGCCTGGCTGGAGCAGCGCTACGGCCACCGGCTGGTCAAGTCTTCATTCATCGAAGGTGAGTCTTCCTCCTGTTAGTGTGTAGATCCTCTCTGAGGAGAGCCTGGGGAGCAGTTGAGAAGCGATCGGTGAGTCACCCGCTTCCGAGACATTCCTCCGAGATTAGTTTACGGGGAACAGTCGCGAGCGGGCAGTTATCAGGAACTGTTCTCGCAAGCGCTGGCTCTGGGCAAGTGAGGACTATCAGCTGGGGGGTCCGCAGAATTGGGCTCAAGACCAAGTGGGGCCTCCTGACCCCCCACTCCGGCCGGCGATGAGCCACCGGCCCGGGTGCTGATTCACTGGCTTTGTTTTCGGAAGAATTCCAAGCAATCGGCCGCCATCTGGCGTGAATCACACCCGTCGCTCGTTGATTCGACGTCATCGATGGCGGTGGACGGATGGATGGTGGTGGGGGGGGATCTCAGTCGGGTGGGTCAGTAGGTGGATCTATAAATACTGCCAGAGCACTAGGCCTCGAGTAGTAGCCCCTCTTGGGCAAATATTTGCAGCCACTAGTGGGCCTCTCCCACTAGAAACTTTCCGTACTACGCCTCGCTTTCCGTCCGGTTATATAAACCGACCGGGTGGAGCAGCCCACTCGGCGGGTGGAGGGTCTGGAGGGTTTCTGGTATCAGTGGGGCGGCTCTTATCAACGGTCTATCTCCAAGGGGGGCCAACATTTCAATTAACTTTGAGATATCCGCGCAAGGGTACTGCTCCTAAGCTACACTACCCTACAGAGCTGGGGAACTGCTGCCGCCTTTGTGCGCCAATGAGAAAATTGCAGGAAGTCTTCGCTTAAGCCCAATGAGTCTGCCCAGATGGGGGCCAGAAGTAGCTTTCGCTTTTGTTCGCGTCACAAATTAATTCGAGACTCGGGATGGAAACAAAGAATTAAATAAACAAACAAAGGCCGAGAGCAGGTCGCTGAAATTAAGAAAACAAAGCGAGCTGGAGGGCACCACTTTCGGACGTCAGTCCTCAGAGCAAAACTTTCCAGAAGCCAGAAGCCAGACTAGTTCCCACCCAGTGCCCGGAGCCCGGAGCCCGGGCGTAATCGGCGCTGGGAAGGCTGAGACGCAATAGAGGAGCGGGCTGATAGCGCTCAGATTTGTTCGTTTTCTCGGGCACCTGGCGCCGCGAAGAGCACTTTATGGCTCTGTTTTCATCGTGTTGTGTTTTCTACAACTGACGTATCAGGTGTGTGCTTACTAGCCCCCATCCCCATCCCCCATCCCCCATCCCCCCCTCTATCAGTCGGCGATCGATTGATGGGCGGTGGGGTTCGATTTTGGTCAAATGCTGAGCTGGGAGCCGAACTGATAATCGCCCCAGCACACGCTACTGCCCGCTCTCGCGGCATTACATAACGCCGATCGGTTTTGTCATTGATTAGCACTTGGCCAGAACGCTGAGATCGCGAATTTGCACGGCGGCGTTAAGTGCTCTCCAACGTTTGGATGGCGTTTGCGCCATCCGCCTGGGTCATCGGAGCACTGCCCGAAGGTCAGAGGAGCTCTCGCTCCACAGCTCATCCCTCGTCCCATCACAGCTGGCCACTAAGGCGTTATGCCATCCATTAGATAATTGTCGTGGCCGAAAAGGAATGGCTTCCAGCAGCCACCAGCCAGCGGTTGGCGGTGGCTTTTGTGGTTGCGTTCGCCAGACGCACTTTTCACGCCCCACTGCCGCTCGAACGGATCGGATTGAGGCTATATACGGCGCACGGCCCCTTTCTCCGCCGCCTAGCCCGCCACCAGGCCAGATGCAATCCGAGCCAAAGCGGGGCGACAACTTGAACTCATTCCGCGCATGCCGTTTTCAGGGGGGCCGCCTCTACGCCTCTGCGGAGCCACATGCCCCACTGACTCCATCACAGGGGGCCTGCTGCTCCATCACAGCATCATCGCAGGCCAGCATTTCTTCGAGAGAACCTCCAAGGTCAACGGGTTGGGGTCTAAGCTCAGGCCGTTTACCCAAAGGGCAGAGTTTTTCGTCGGAAAGAGCCCCAATCTCCGTTCCTGGAAGGCGACTTCCGCAGAACGCCTCACAGAGGGCTTCCTGGAACACCCTTCCAAGACACCCTCAGCAGAGCCATGTAGCTATTCCTGGAACTTTTATCTCCGCCCGCTCCACCCGCCCGGGCACATAAAGATATAAAGATTACCAATCGGCGGGCGAATTATCTAATAATTTGATTCCAACAATGTGGAGGTTGCGTGCCAACCTGTTGGTACTTCCACATACATGTGTAGCTCCATATAATGCCGTGCTCGAGCCCGGGTTTATGTCTTCCGAGAGCGACCTTTGGTCCGCCAGTCCGGCCAGAGGCGCTCTGACCTCAATGGCCACATTCGCACAGCCACTGGCCGGCCCGGCCGCTAATAAAACTCGTATTAGTTTGCATTAAGAGCGGCGTGGAGGGCAGGGGCCCGGCGGGATGTTGTGACACTCGCGAGCGTGTTGGCTCAACTACGCGGCGATGTCTACGACGAGTTATGGCGTAGTGCTGGCGGGGCCTCATTAAAAATTCACAAGACCAATTGCGGGCGAGACGAGTGGCTGTCGCCGCTGTCTTGGCTGGCACAGGAAGCGCCGCTCAGAGCCCGAAGGTCGCTCGAGCAGAGCATCCCAGCTACCTGGATGCTGGCCAAAGTCCGACGGCTTCAGCTTCGCCTTTCTGGGTCGCCCCATGACGCGGTCCGGGGAAATTATAACACCGATTGCGTCATGGATTCATTATGGGGACTGGGGACTGGGGACTGGGAACTGGGCCGGCAGTGATAGCTAATGCATATTTATGGACTTATCTTGACAGCCGACTGCCGGCGATAACTAATTAAATATCGTGGCTCTCGCACCCAGCCGATGTGTAATGCTCGCCCTCGGGTGGCTCCTCTTGGCCCGGGATGGGTCGAACAGCTGGCCGTGATTTGTTTCCATGTAGCCCCGGTTAGAATCAAGATTAGAATCTGGGTGGAGTGGCGGCGGCCAGGTACGAAGACAGTCGCGAGCACTCGAGGAGCTCGAGGGGCGCTGTTGCCGTAGGTAACTGGGATCGGACTCGGCATCTTATCACTGCCCAGTAACCCGCCCGAAATAGCCGCTGGAAGCCTCCGACTGGCAGTGCACTGGGGCGGATAGCTCCTCTGAGCCGTAGTTCCATAGCCCTCCGGATACTCGCTTAACCCAACTATCTCTGGCGCAGATCTTGTGGGAAGCGTCCTCCAATCTGGTGGCATATATCATGGCGACACTTCCAAGGCCTCTCGAGAAGATTGGCGCGAGCGGCGGCCGCTGATAAGGTTGAGTTTTAGGGCGCTCGTAAACCCGCCGAAAGGTGGCTTCCGAGAGTTCGCCGACTAATTGCTCCGATGTCCAGATGTCCAGCCCGAAAAAAACAAAAACAGAAACAGAAACGGGCGAGAAATAAACAATAAATAAAAAATAAAAAATAGAAAAAAATAGAAACTGCCACGCCTTATCTAATCGCGGAGCAGGCACCCGATCCGGCGGCGATACGTGATGCTCATACCTATGCTTCTGTGGCCCGGCCCGGCCTGGTCAGTACATGTGTAAACAGCTGATATCATTTCTCCAGCCATGTGAGCAGATCCCGCTTGGGCTCCCAGGTCACGTCTCTGGGCGTCCTTCGGGCTGGGAAGTCAACCAACCCGACCGACCCGCCTCGCCGCATGATTTATCTACGCGCGCTCGGAAACTCAATGTCGGTGGCGGACTACGGGCTACGGACTACGGACTACGAGCTTCTCTTCCCCGAAATACGGGTGTTGAGGAAGTGCTTTCGTCCACCAGGAAGCCAGCCGGGCGGATGACTGTACAGGAAGCTTTCGCGGAGATAAGAGAGCCCAGTAGCCGCCGATGGGGGTCGTTAGAGACGTCACGCGATCTTGACGGCTGACGGATGGCACTCGGGAGAGATCAGGGGGCGTGGGGCGAGGGCGAGGGCGAGAGGTGTGGGGAGTGGGGCTTCCCCTTGCCGCCTGGCATGCCCATAAATCAGCACGATCCGTCGCTGGCCAAAAACCAGATCTGTGGGCCGGTTGGGAGTTCTCGTCGCTTGGCAACACTTGGCGGCCCACCCCCCTCGACGACCTGGTCTCTGCACAGCGAGAAACGGGGGAGGGCTGGCTGGGGGCTTCTTACTCTCGCCAGCTCTGGGAAGCAAGATTTCTCCCAGTGTACCAGAGCCGGAGAACGGGAGGGGGGAAATGATGAGCCGACGCGGAAGCCGCTCGCAGCATAAAGCGCTTAATAGCCGGCGTATAATGGCAGTGTCATAATAAAGTGTATAATTGTAAGCCCCCGCTCCCTCCCCCTCCGCCGCCCTCACCTCTGCCTCCCTACTAGAATTGGCGCGCCAGCGGCCCCCGCCCCACATGCGTCAATCTACGGACATGCGTAACCTTCCCAAATCAAATCGCACACTCACTGGCGCACTCACACACTCAGACACTCGGAGGGGGCTTTAGCACGCGGACGGACGGACGGACGGACGGACGGACGGACGGCTGGGCGGAAAGGTGGCCGGGCAGAGGGAGAGGGAAGAGCGCTCGTGGAAACAGGGCGACTCCGCAAGCAGAGCCATAGCCATCGCCATAGCCATAGCCAGAGCAAGAGCCGAAGCACGTGGCGGGCGCTGCTTGATAAGCGGGTGCTGGCGTTGTGGTTGCTTCCCGCAGCGTGTGCGGCTCGTTATCGGCGCCAATTTGCATTGGCCAAGTCGGGCCGAATACGTTAGTTTATTTAATGCGTGGGCTAATAGCCGGAGTCACATGTCACATTGCCCCACTGAGAGACCCCACTGACCTCCCTCCTCCTCTCTTCCCTTTGCAGACAAGTTCCTGGGCCAGCACAACCCGGGCCACCGCAACAGCACCAGCAGCGAGGCGACCAGCGAGGACATCGACTCCAGTAGAGAGCATCTGAACAAGCCGAAGGGCAACCAAATAACCGGCGGTCATGTTGCAGGTACCCCCATGTTGCAGGCCGCCGCCCCTGCCTCCGCCGGGAGCAAGGCCCGCCCCAAGCGCCAGCAGAAGCAGCAGAAGCTGCCGCCTCAGCAGCAGCAGCAGCAGCAGAACCCGGACCAGCAACAGAACCCCGGCAAGATGCCGTCCCACAGCAAGCCCAAGCAGGGCAACCCGGCCGGCAAGTGGCGCCACCAGAACCCCACGGCTCCCCCCACCCACAACGGCAACAACAGCAACAATCCACAGCAGCAGCTGGGGGGCAGCAAGCGGGGAGCCAACGGCAAGAAACCCGGAAAACCCAACCACAACAACGGACACGGAAACGGAATCGGCGGATGCGGAAGCGGAAGCCTGGCCAAGCACAACGGAGGCAGCAACAACAGGAACGGCATCCTCCGGAACGGCATCACCTGCTCCGACGGCAACTCCTCCTCCTCGGCCCTCAGCTCGCCCACCAGCTCGCCCACCGTCTCGCCCCAGAACCGGAAGCGGATGCCGGGCCTGGAGTGGCGGAAGAACTCCAACTTCCTGGTGCCGCCGCTGCGCCAGTACGAGCAACTGGACCTGGACGACCGCACCCTCGTGCAGCAGCTGCGCCGCCACATAATCGACCACCACCTGCTGAGGGTCTACGGCTTTCCGGTGGAGTCGGTCGTCCACGAGGGCGCCATCGAGATCTTCAAGTGCCTGCCGCACATGAGCTTCGCCGCCGCCCTGGCGGAGACGGCTCCGGCCGTGACGGTGATCAACTGCCACGACGGCCTGGCGGAGATCGGGGGCGAGGAGGGCGGCTCGGCCACCTCGAGCGACTCGGGCAACAGCTCGCCCCGGTCCCTGGACTCGGAGTCGGGCGGCGAGTGGAGCGGCAGCGAGTGCGAGAGCAGCTCCTCCTCCTCGGGGGCATCGGGCTCCTCGTCCTCCTCCTCCTCCTCCTCAACCAAATCCTCCTCCTCCTCGGCCTGCTCCTCCGGCTCGGACGCCGGCGATCTCAACCTGGAGCTGAAGTACTGCCAGTACGTGCAGGTGGAGCGCAGCCTGGCCAAGCCCTGCGCCCGCTGCAAGCGCCACTTCCTGGTGGACGAGCTCACCGGCGAGTACCTGACCTGCGAGGAGTGCCACTACCACTCGGGCAAGTTCCAGCGCTACTTCGACGGCGTCAGCATGGGCCGCTGGAGCTGCTGCCACGCGACGGACGAGTCCTCGCCCGGCTGCTGCCACAGCGAGCGCCATGTCTGGACCGGATCGGTGGTGGGCGTCAACGGGCCCTACCACGACTTTGTCCGGACCCAGCCGCGCCGCCGGATGGGCCAGGACCACGACCTCCCGGCCGTCTATGCCCTCGACTGCGAGATGAGCTACACGGGACGCGGCCTGGACGTGACCAAGGTGTCGCTGGTGGCCCTCAACGGGCAGCTGGTGTACGAGCACTTCGTCCGGCCGGAGTGCGACATCATCGACTACAACACCCGGTACTCGGGCATCACGGAGCGCGACCTGCGCACCGGGGGCGGGGCCAAGTCCCTGGCCGACGTGCAGCGCGACCTGCTCGAGCTCATCTCGGCGGACACCATACTCATTGGCCACGGACTGGACAATGACCTGCGCGCCCTCCGGATCGTGCACAACACGCTGATCGACACCTCGATCAGCTTCCCCCACTGCAGCGGCTTCCCCTACCGGCGGGCCCTGCGCCACCTCACCAAGGTGCACCTGAAGCGGGAGATCCAGAGCGGGGACGGCACCACCGGCCACAGCAGCTTCGAGGACTCGCGGGCCTGCATGGAGCTGATGCTCTGGCGGGTCAACCGGGAGCTCCTCGACCCCACCTGGAGCTGGGACGATTGAGCGCGGCAGGGGCGCAGCGGGATGGGGGGGGCAGCAAGTACTTCTAGTTGATAAGTTAGTCGTTCGCCTAGTTTGTATTCTAAGCAGAAAGCATAAGAAAAGCAAAGGATAACAAGGAAAAGAAACAAATCTCAGCTGTGCCGGGAACGGGGACGGGGACATCGGTGACCAAATGGGGAGTGGCTCGGGACCAGTGCCCTGGCTGCCCAGCATTTGGCCGCCCAGGTCCCCCTCCCGCCCGGCAGGTAAATCCCAAAATTCAAATGACAAGGAAATGAAAGAGCTCTGGTTCGAGGTTCAGGCCGAGGTTCAGGTCGGAAGGCCGCGAGGGCGCATTGGCGCACAAACGATGAGAATGAAAATGAAAATGAAAATGAATTGAAAATGAATTGAAAATGAAATGAAAATGATATATTTATATATGCGACAGATAGGGTATATTTTGTAAGCGTATATTTATAGACGAAAGCTAAAAAATATAACTTTAATCTACATATGTACATACGCATACTGATTCTACTGTCGAACCACGAGAAAATGTACTGAAGTCTTAGCTGTGATGTTTTTTTTCACTTTCTCACATATTTACACGAAAATTCAACAAAAATACAAAATGCAAAAAAGCAAAAATGAATGCAAAATACAAAAAAACAAAAATACAAAAATATATACATTACACGCATACATTATCAGCTATTTTTTTTTTTTTAAATAGATGTATGGAAACCCCTTATTCTTGACCAAAACGAAATCACTCCATTTAGGCTTAGGTTCTAATCCGCACACCCCCTAGCCACATACGATTATTTTTTTGTTTTTTTTTCTACCATCTACCAACTACCATCTCATACACTTAGAGAAACGAACGGAGCAAGCAGAAAGTTCAACTTTAACTACCTTATACACTTCGCATAATGTAAGTTAGGCCCCTACTCTAGGCTAGTGTCCTGCGTCCACTTCCTGTTTTGATTATCTGATTATTTATTCCACACGACTCACCCCATCTCACCACGACAGTTCATTGGAAATTTCTCCAAGTGTACAACTTTCCACACTGAACGCCCCATCATCTAGGCCTAAGTTTACACGCAAGCAACCCTCTATTTTCTTTAAGTGTAATTGTAACTCGACGAGGACACTCCACTCGACAATCGATGTTCCTAGCAGCCTAGCAAGTCGAGCACGGCGAGGTGGCTCGGTCGCCAGAGTATACTTCAACGATGAAAATAAAGAACAATGATTTGTTTAAAAATTAAATACCACCCGCACTTCTCACTGGGATGGGGTGGAAATAGTTGGTGCCATGGGGCAGGGCTGGTTAATCTATAGAGTATATGTAGCTCCCTTGATCGCCTCAGAGATGTCTGCCTCTCTTGGAAGCGTGACGCGAGCGGAACATTGACCCCCAAGACGACGTCATAGACCGCAGATCGCGGCGAGTGGGAATTTTCGGTCTTCAATAAAACAAAACCCTAAGCTGGCTCGGCTCCGGCGGCTCTGGCTCTTAATTTAGATGAATTTGTTTACCTTGGCCAAACACTCTGGGTTTTCACTGCCTTCTGCCTACTGCCTACAGACCTTAGTGCGGCGGCGATCAAGATCATGCCGCATGTGTTTCACCCGACTGGGGCTGGCCCTGCAGCGCGAGGTCGCTGCCTGGGATGCACGGGTCTAGTAAGCCCCCAAGTAAGTAAGTTCGCACTGGGACAGTGGTGTCTGGCCAGGGTGCAACGGGGCGTATGAGCAATGTCACTCTGGATGGTAAGTGCCCACAGGGCGGATGATTAATTTTTTTTTGGAAGAACCCAGCAAGAATTATCCGCGTGAAGGAGTTTCTTGAACTTTTATCAAAAAACTGTCTCAGAACCCCAAGATCTGGTTGAATTTTAAATAAAATACATTGCAATTTCTACACGAGCCACTAGGCGTATGATTGATATTTTTCATGAGTTCTCTTTCAGATTAAATTCCTCTTAATTGAGACTCTTTATTATTAATATATATTATTGTATATATAATTTATTCAAAGTGCTATTGATAATGGTTATGACTTATTATTCCAGCCACACAGGCGGATGGTAGTGCTCTGTGCATGGCCCTAAAACGCACGAATCCGAATGGGCTTCCGACACCCGGAAGCAAGGTATGCTAATGAGTGTGGCCTGGCAGCTAGGGCCCACTGTACTTCATCTGCATTAGCGGCCAGCAGCTGTCTGCCAGCTTGCGGAAGCTTCGCGGCACATGGGGCGTATGTGTGATCAGCTGAGGGCTAAGAAATAATTGAAGAAAAACAAGCAATGCTAGCTTCATGGCAAATCCGAAGCCCACACACACTGAGGTGGCTCTGGGATCTGGTAATTAGTTACTACTAGTTACTACCTCTATTCCAAGTATCTCACTAACCAAACTGTGCCTTCATATGTCTTACTTTTAGCAGGAATTCTCTTTGGCTACTTCGAGAGAGGAGTGATCATGGATGGGCCAAGAGATGCCCCTGAAAGGGCTACCCGCTCCAAGGGTATCAAGAATAAAGCAAAATACTTGGGGTGTTTGACCAACTAAGTAATTAGCCAACGACATCTGCGTCGCAGCGGCCACAAGCACCACAACCCAAGCACCTACGTACGTACATTATTCGAAAATCGTATATTTTTGGATCCCGCTTACATCGGGGATCGGGCTATAGGCTATAGTAACAGCTGTGAGTTAACAGAGAGCATCTGATTGCCTGCCAAAGGTTATCTTCCGCCGCTGACGTCAATTTGTTGTTGTTTGCGGGCCGTCCTCTCCTTTTTTTTCGCCGATTTAGCGCCCAAGTGCGAAACAGGCCTCACCTGCCCCACCGGCTTCACCTGCCCCATAGGTGTGCGAGTGGAGGTACACACTTTCGGCGCTCTCCGCTCTTCCGCGTGTGCGTGGCGCGCAGTGAGCAGTGAAAGTAGAAAGTGATTCAAGAGGTGTCTGCATGTTAATGATGCTGCCGCCACTCGCCGATGACGAAACGCGGCCCAGAGCCCTCCCGGCCCTCTGTCCCTCCTGCCCCACCAAGTCCCATTCTACGGCTGCCCCCGAGCCACGCCCGTGAGACTAGCGACTAGAGCTGTGCCAACTACTGATTGATTTTTAATCGATTTAATTTCTTGCCTTGGGTCTGTGACAGAAGAGCGAATGGGAAGGGGTGCTGGGGGTGGGATAGATGGCGAATGCGTGGAATGCTTGGCGGCTGATCCGACCACCGTTTGACGGATCGGCGATCGACTAAATATAAATTGAACGCTCGTGCTTGGCACATTTGTGCGAGAAATCGCATCAGCACCAATTGTTTCAACGGTCTAGTGTACGGCCGAACCCCCCACAAAAGCCAAAGCCAGAGCCGTATAATAGACACGATCTCCCCGAGAACTGGGACCGCTGTGATGGGGATTATGCAACAATGGGGGAAGGTGTCGCACAAGATACTATCGCATCTTGGGGCTATTGTGTTGGCATGCAAATTTCCCTCCCCAGAGCAACGGTAATTAATTCCCCTCAAAGAGGGGGAGGAGCGAGCAAAGTCCCAAAACATGTCCCCACCAGATGTGCCAGCCAGCCGCAAGCCAGGATCCAAAAATATCCGCTGACACGGACAGATGTCATCCATGAATCATGGAAGTTATGGCCGGGCCGGGCCACATGGCCGCGATCCCCAGCTTGTGTAATAATCCCAATAACTTTTGAAATTAACCAAAAAAGGCGAAAATACGAATTCGAGTTCCCCCAAATCGCAGACTGGCGATGGCGATGGCGATGGTGGTGGTGATTCACAGGTGTCAGCATTTCTCAAAAGAAGTCGGCGTCACTCGGACATATTTGTTTATTTATATGCGATTCGGCGTCACCCACTTGTTGCCCATTTGGCAGTAGTGTTCGCCAGTTCGCCAAGCGATGGAGCTATAAATAAACCCCAACCTATGCCTATGACCATTACAAATACTTGTGGTAGGAATCCTTTGGAAGGACTTCTGTTTGGTATCTGAGTATGATTAATGGCCCGATTCCGGAGGTAGTGCTCTGATAGCGCTCGAAAGACACACATTGGGGCCTGGCCAGAGACCTGCTGTTTGGATTTCTGGCTTCGCGTGGAAGCATAAGTGTAAACAAAAGCCTCATATATTATTCCAAGAGCAAATGTCGTCATTTTGCAGCCCATATCTAATATCCCACTAGCGTATATATCCACGCACAGAGTACGCGGCTCGCCGATGACGTGATAGTTGGCACGACCGACTGGGAACTCGGCTCCCCATGACATAATTACCCAAAACGGAGCCTTATGAGTGCCGGAGATGATGATGGGCGCCTCCATATGGTCACTGGGCAATAACGGGTAACGGGTTGCAGTCGGACCGACTCCGGGCCCGACTCCGACTTGTGCGAAGCCAACCCGCCCCCCGAAGTGCAGCCAATTGTTCGCTAATCGAATTGCAATTGAGCGTGGAATCGATCCAATCGCAATTACGATTAATGTGGGCAACGTTTAATTCGATTCAGACGTTTGTCATGCCCCACTGGGTACACATATGTAAATGCCCTCGCACTAATCAAGAGGCCCGGGTGACTACAGGCCCCCGATTAAAAGCTGACTAGATTTAAACTTAAAACGCCCGACAGCTTAAAAGTCAATTAGAACATTGATGAACGAAAGGATAAGGTCATAGGTGTCATAGTTATCCTATAGAGTTCTACCATACATATGTATGTCTTGCTTATGACCCATTACTCTTGGCCAATCTCTTTAACATCTTTTTGTGGGTCACTTAGCTGGTCTGGTCGGTGGCAGCTATTCGAAAAATGCAGCTCCGTTTGGGATTTCTATGCCAGTGCATCGTGAATCATCTCGGCACTGGCGTCTTGGCACTTTCGCTGGAGTCACTACACCGGGGAAAGGCAGCCGGTTTGGCGGGCATTAACGTTCCCATTCTTTGAAAACGAGAGTGAATAACCTGTTTTTCTCTTTTCGGGCAGACCGAATGGGGAATGGGGAATGGGGAATGGTGAATGGGGAGCCCTTTCCCCCTTCCTAGGGGGGAGCAGCCACTGACCCAAGCGGCGGATAGACGGATAGGCGGATGGATGGGCTCTTCGAGTGAACGCTTAATTCAAGTTGAAGGCTTCGCGGCGGCGGCTAAGCAAACGCACCTTGGCTGCCAATTTCGTGTTTTATCAACTTTGTTGTCTCTCTGCTATTTACCTTGCACGGCCGCAGCTTTTCGACACCCACAGATGGGAAGGCGTGGAGGTGGAGGTGGAGGTGGGGACAGACTCAGAGGCCTAGACGACCCACGTGGGCGGCAGTGCCCCTGGTGAAAGTTCAAGGCTGTTCGCAACAGGTACACACTCAGCAGTGCCACGCACTCGCTCGTCGGCTCGCCGAGCAGATGGGTATATCCATTCTATTATACACACTCCGTCGTTGCATCACCACATTCCTGTTTGGAGCAGGCTCCTCCAGGTCCCAGCCTGTTGCCAGGTGCTGGGGAAGATTTGGGCGCCGTTCGTGTCAAAATTATGTGTGCAGTCATACTACTTTCGAAAAACAGTCCAGCTTCATGCGAGAGATAATCAAATGTGGCAAAAATCAAGTACTTTCAGGCCTCCATCTTACTGGAGCTCCACTGTGTTACAGAAACTCCTTCTGCGGCGGCTCGTGGGCTTCGGCATGCGCGGCAATTTGTCCGCAGCAGCTGCTCCTCTCGCCCCCTTCGGGCTGCCGCTGCAGCTGCCTGGTTGCATGCTGCATGCCACGCTCGTATCACTTCTTACATGACGTGGGCGGCGGTGGTAGTGATAGTCGCAGCATTTCCTCGAAGCTCCGCCCGAGTGCGCACCCAGCCCACAAGCCGAGCTCAGACCCAGACCCAATCAACATCAAAATCCCGGTCCCAATCCCCAACCCGGAAAGTGCAAGAAAATGCAGCACGAACCGTTCGTTATGATTGAGTAATTACGGCTAGCAGTTGTTGGGAAAAATAGCCAAGTTCACCGCCGAGTGCTTTGCTTTATCGCTATAATTGTGGTGTATACATACAGTACATATATGCTGTTTGATCACTTTCTTGGGGGCTTAAGTAGTACAAAGTCTGTGTGTAGAGATGTACACGCAGTAAGCTGGCTTCATAGCCCATGGCAATCGGTGCTTAATGCCTAATGCGCTATAATATGCTAATGCTAGGCGGTCGTACAAAAAACAATGATTATGGAACGAGGGGGGCAAACGTAACAGGCGCTGGCCATCTAATGCGAGCGGGAATCAAATAGTGGAAGATATCTGTATCCGTGTTGGTTGCTTCTCTACCTGACGTGCTTTCTTTTGGCCTGAGAGTTGCACTGCGTGGCCGCAGCTCCTGTTAGTTGGCTGCGGATCCTGCCTGGGCAGCCGCCTGCTGCTTGAAGATCACGCCCGTGATTTCTCCGTCCTTCTGGATCACACAGCGCCTGCAGGGAGAGAGTAGAAGTGAGTCGATGGGGCGCGGATTTGGTCCAGATACCTACATGTTGCCACTGTAGAGGCAAATGGTGGCCGGGACCGCGCTGTTGGGCTCCAGCTTGGCCACCTGCTCGGATATGGCCATGCCGATGCCGGAGACACTCGGGTTGATGTTGCCCTTGGCTGCAGGATACACTAGATGAAGCTGGCATGTGATTAAAGGGTTGGAAAGGAGACTTACCGCCCAGACACAGTCCCTGACGGTTCGCCAAAAGGGCTCCCACAGTATCCTGTCGTGCGGCGCTGCAAGTAAAGGGATATTAGATGGTACACTGACTGGATCTACTCGGCGCCCTACATCTCTGCCAGGACCTTCTCGAGTTGGCTCTCCATGGGCGAGGTTTATAAAGTCACTAGAAATTGCAAAAAAAACAAAGCAAGAACCAAAACAATGGGGGCCAGTGTGACCAGGCGACCTAAACTTGGAAATCCCAAATAGCACACTAAGTTCTTTCCACTTGAACTTTTATCCGATAAGATTTTTAATTTTGAACTTGTTTTAATTTAAAAGACACATTTCAAATATCCAAAAAGTCTAAATAAAATATATTTAGCATTTCCATAACTAACTTTTTCACCAAAATGCCTCAGTCAGATTTCTAAAAAATCCTTTATTCCATTGAACTAAAAATAAGAATATAGATAAGTACTCCACTTTTATGGTTTCCGTAATTGTATGTATATGTGTATAGTTTATTCATAGCATTTCACATAAAAAATACTCCAATCGAGAGGGAAACAGAACAATTTACAATCGCCAACTAGAACTAATTGCCTTTCATTTATTATATAAGTATACCGTTATACGCAGCGCTTGGAGTGCACAGAAATTAGTTTAGTTACATGGTTTTTGAAGATTTCTCTTTTTTGGAATTCCTCGCTGTGAGCTGAGAAGCTGTTCCTCGACACAAATGAACGCAAATCTTTCGTAAAAATAATCTTTAACATGCTGCAGCAGTATAAACATATCATCGCATCGAAAAGTGAAGTGCCCTCGGGGGAAATTATTGAATTTCTAGATAATATGATAATTATGTACTACTAGGTGGGCGTGGCCGGCGGCGGTGGCCTACACGATTTCGTACTTCTCCACAAAGAGTATCGACTCGCTCGAATACTTGACCGCCACCTCGCTATCCACCTGGACCACGTCCTGGGCACTGATGCCGGCGTACGGCGTTTTCGAGACGAATGACACTTGCAAGGGGAAGAAGTCGCCCGGAATGGAGGCGTTGCAGCTGAATTCCATGGAGCCGGACTTGTTGGCTGCATCGATGATGGGAATGTGCCATTGGAGCACATGCTTGCGCGAATCGTAGTTGTAAGTGCCATCGTACTCGGCCACCGAGGGCTGCACATTCATTCTAAAAGGGATTGGAATGGCAATCAATAAACGAAAGAGGAGTACATTCCGTCGCAACACTTACGGCAAGGGTATGACAATGGCAACGTCCTGCAGCTCCAGCTGCTGTGCCTCCAGTTCGTACTCGATGTTGACGTCGCAGCCGCCTTCTCCGTTGTCGGACGGCCAGCAGTTGACTGGAATAGAGCGAGAGAGCAATACGTAAGGGAAGGGGAACACAGATAAGGGAACAAAGGGCACTTACTGGTCAGAGGAATGGCAGACTCGTCCTGCGAAACAAAGCGCCACTTCAGCACACCCACGTCCGTGTTGAGGGGGAATGGCTTGGCCAGATTCTTCAGCCCGATCATGGTGCGTGTCTTGAAGAGCTCCTTGTCCACATTGGGATGCGTCTGTAGCTGGAGGCCCTGTGTATGGTTGGGGGATAGCTTCAGCAGAATACGCCCGTATGCCTCGTCCGAGATGCGCAGTGTCAGCAAGCCAGAGTTCTCGAACTGCTGCACACCTCCGTCGCGTCCCAGACGCACCACCAGCTTGTCCTCGATCTTCAAGTGCACACTAGTGGGGCAAAAGTTGTTGCATTAATTAGAAGAAACCTAGAGCATCTCGAATACGCACCTTTCTCTGTGAATATCCGCCGAAATAGCCGCCTTGGCCGCTGCACTGGCACTTGAAGCGGCTCCCGAGCTTCCCGAGGACGCTGCCGGAGCCAGATTGGCAATCTTCTCGCCCTCGCTCTTCAACTGATCCACGAAGCTATCCACATCCTTTGACTTGCCGCCGAGCTTGAGGGCGTTGCGTGAAGTGGGCTTACTGAAGGGGTAGAATAACCATGAAGGGGTGCAGACGATGCACAGGAAAGTGAAATACTTACGCGGCCACTTTGGATTTGGTATCCACTTCGATAGAGGCCATGCCGATAGTGGAGCTGGAGACGCCAGAGCTGCTGCTCACGCTGCTGCTGCCAAAGCTGTCGGAGCTGAAACCACCACTGCGTCCTCCCATACCTCCCATGGAGGGGCCACCGCGCTTGCTGGCCTCCATGCGCTGACGCTGGAGCTCCTTGGCCTTCTCGCGCATCTTCTGGCGAGCCTCGCGTTCCTGGGTCTGCCGCACAGCCTGGTAGACCTTCTCCTCATGCGAGTCCATCTCCACGAAGGTCTTGATCTGAGCCAGATTGACGCTCTCCCTGTAGCCGAGGGCCACGATCTCGTCAAAGGCAAAGATCAGATTGAAGGCGTTATCCACGATTTCCTTTTCGTCCAGGGAGTGGCTGTACTCAGGGATCTGAGAGGGAGTATGGTTATTAAGTTATTAAAGGTCTCCCGAGGGCGGGACTCACCACTTTGGAGAACAGGCGCAGCGTCTCCAAATCCTCCAGAATGTTACTGGCCTTCGTGGTGATGAGCAGCATGTAGAGCTTCTCCATCGGCTGGTAGACATAGCGCACGGAGTCGGTCTCCACGTAGGTGTGCTGCTTCCCGGCGGTCATCAGCTTGGGGAAGGCGGCCAGCAGTCCCTCGATGCGTGCCTTCGTCATCTCGACGAACTGACGTGACAGTATCACTGCGGGCAGAGACATGTTTCAGTTACATCCCGTGTAATGGGGTCACAATTGCCACTCACCTTTGCCATTCTTGGTGCAGACTGCCGCGGCGATGAGTACCTGTTATTCGCACGGGCGATAGGTGGGAAGAGTGAGTTTGTTTTTCGGGATAAGCCACAAATCGCCGACGTTGCATGTGTGTGTGAGTCGCCGTGTACTTACCATTTTGAGCAGCGATTCGTTGGTTTCTTCCCTAGGAAATACTTGGCGGATCGAGGCGGACGGTGCCGGGTGGGCTGCTGCTACAGATCGGAGTCGCGGAGCACTTTAAACAAGCCGTTTTCAATCAATCCAATCCTAAACCGAATCCGCTAGCTGACGTGTTCGGTTCTGCGACAAATGTTTACGCTGGCTGTATGTGTGTTGCGTCTGTGTGTCACAGGCCAGTGTTGCCAGATGGCCGAATCACATTTGCTGCTTTCGACAGACCCACAAAGCTCACTAAAAACTTTAAATAATAATCTACTTTCCCTCAAAACTAAAAAATAAACAATATTTTTTAAATAACACGCAACAATTTATACAAATTCATTAACTTATCGGAGAATTTCATCGGCTTCTTTTTGACAGTATAGGTTATTAATTAGCTGCCTTATCTTATTCAGTATTTTACCACGAAGTTTAAAATATCTCAAGGGAACTCAAGGGAAATTTACGAAATTTAAAATATATCTTCTCGAAATATGAACTCAAGGGAGCCCAAAGCGCCACAAAGTCAGGGGAACCCCCAAATACAAACGCGCCACATAACAGTTTTCAAAACTGTTCCCAAACACAAACGCAAAAATACCAAAAGATATACCGAATACAAATCATTCGATGTATTTCGAAAATAATATCGAAACTTCGAAAAATATCGATCGAGAAGAATGATGCAGAATTAATGGAGAATCGAAATACAAATCGTTTGGTGTATTCTGATAAAGAATCGGATGAAAATTGGCAAAGATATGGACGTCGCTAGGGGACAAGTGCGATATATCCCCATTTTTAAAGGGGTACCATCAGAAAATTTTTGAAAAAAATCGATCCCAAAATTCGATTCCGGGGTTTGATGCAGATTAATGGAGAATCGAAATACAAATCGTTTGGTGTATTCCGATCCAGAATCGGATGAAAATTGGCAAAGATATGGACGTCGCTGGGGGACAAGTGCGATATATCCCCATTTTTAAAGGGGTACCATCAGAAATTTTTTGAAAAAAATCGATCCCAAAATTCGGTTCCATGTTTTGATGCAGATTGGTGGAGAATCGAAATACAAATCGTTTGGTGTATTCCGATAAAGAATCGGATGAAAATTGGCAAAGATATGGACGTCGCTGGGGGACAAGTGCGATATATCCCCATTTTTAAAGGGGTACCATCAGAAATTTTTTGAAAAAAATCGATCCCAAAATTCGATTCCGGGTTTTGATGCAGATTGGTGGAGAATCGAAATACAAATCATTTGGTGTATTCCGATCAAGAATCGGATGAAAATTGGCAAAGATATGGACGTCGCTGGGGGACAAGTGCGATATATCCCCATTTTTAAAGGGGTACCATCAGAAATTTTTTGAAAAAAATCGATCCCAAAATTCGATTCCGGGTTTTGATGCAGATTGGTGGAGAATCGAAATACAAATCGTTTGGTGTATTCCGATCCAGAATCGGATGAAAATTGGCAAAGATATGGACGTCGCAGGGGCTAAAGCCGATATACCCCCACTTTTGATTATATAAAAAATTTATTATATTGTCAACACATTTTTCTTTTAGATCGTACCTTATTTTTTGTTACAGTGTATTGTTCGACGCTTACTAGATCGTATCGCTATAGGGGGCCACTCTTTAGAAATACGATTACAAGATCACTAGAAACCCCGTTTCTTGTTTACTTAATAAAAAAAAAAATATAAACATATAAACATGTACATAGGTGATTCTTTATATCTAGTCGTCCAATGTCAGAACTTCCACCCGTCCGGCGATCGACGCCGCTGTCTCCCCTGTTAGTTTTTGATCCTTTTGTTTGGCGTACTCCACGCTGAGCAGGCGCATCACCTGGGCTGCGGTGAGGTCGTCCTTTTTGAATTTGTTGAAGTTGTCCTTCACGAATTTTGCAAAGCCCTTGGCCTCTCCGGCTGGCGTGGAAACTATATTTCCCTGTTTATCTTTTTTGTTCAGCAGCAAAGTGATGGGCCCACGGCAGAGCCGGCACCGTAGGTTCTCCACCTTCCTGGACCGCGAGTGGGCATGTGAGCTGTAGGGATACATTTTGGGTAAGTAGAACAGAATCCAAGCTAACAGGGCAAAGGGACTCACGATGTGTTGCAGCTCATACACTTGTAGGTGTACTTGAACTCGATGTTGTAGCTGTGGCACACCTTGATCTCCGGCAGGTCGGGAAACTTGTCCATGGCGCAACGGGCCCACATCTTCCACACGCGGCCGTGGCCACCTTCGCCGTTGAACACCCAGGCGGCGGCGTGGCACAGCTCGTGGATGAGAGTGCAGCGCAGGCGATCGGCTGTGGTCAGGACCTTGACACTGAGCTCTATTGAGCTGCTGCGCAGGTTAAGCCTGAAATAATGGGTATTTTAGTTCCATTCGGATCGAAAAGCAGTGATTCCCACTTTCTTTTATTCATGCACCGTCCGGCCGTATTCCGTAACAGCTTCGACCACGTAATGGGCACGTCCAGTTCGTTGTTGAACACCTGGGCGTTGAACATTTTGTACAGGTGCAGGGCCAGCTGGTCCTTGTTCCTGGTAAAGTTCTCCCTGTAGAAGTAGGCCTCATTGTCCGCCCGTTCGCGGCTCACTTGCCCTTCCAGGGACTTCAGGAAACTGCACTTCCTGCTCTCGGTAACTGGAGGCGCTGGCTTGGACGGCTGCTTCGCCTTGCGGGCGGTGGACTTGGGCGGCGCAGTGGGTTTGGGCGGGGCTGTTTGCGGGGTATGCAGCTTAAAAATGGGCGTAGCCTTCGGCGTTTCCTGGGCAATGCCCAGCTTCTTCTTGACCTCCTGCAGTCGCTTGTGGACGGGCGTTCCTGGCAGGTGCTCCTTCTCCAGCTCGTCCAGCATGTCGAGATCGACCGCCCGGTCCACAATTTCCTTAGCCTCTTTGTCGTCCTCATAGCCCGTGTTCGGCGTGAACAACTGACGCCTGGTGGTGCCCTGTTGCGGCGGCGGCGTAGCCGGTATCTTAGCTTTTGAGCCTGCGCGGCACGAGCGTAGGATGTCGTCCAGCCGGCGGTGGAACTTCGGTGCTAAAATAATATACGTTAGAGTTGTTAAGATGCCATGCCCGCCCTAGAATCGCCTTACACTGCTCATCCTCGTCGGGGTTGCTGATCACCTCCACCTCGGCCTTGGTCAAGTCCAGATAGGTGATGTCTCCAGCTTTTTGTTCCTCATCACTGCTGTCGCTGCTGTTTCCGCTCACCGTTGCGTCCGCGTCCTCGTCATCGGAGGCGTCTGTCCCACTTTCGGAATCCACTAGAGCTCGCCAACGGTCCTCATCGATGTGATTGGTGCGTGGACGAGGAGCAGCTTTCCGCTGCGGACGCCGTTCCGTTTGGGCAGCCCGCACAGGCGGCAAACGCGTGGAGTTCAGGGGTGTCTCGTTGGCGCGAAGAGCTCTCTTGACTGAAAAGAATACAAAAGATGTAAGGGATTTCTTTCCAGAAAAGGATAGTAGTTACTCACAAATGCTAAAGTCGCCCAAGACACTTTCGTCTGGCTTGGGAGGTGGTGGCCGCTTCTTTTTGGCTGTGGTGGCCGGAGCTGCTGGCGGATTGAGGTTCCTTGGCTTCAGCGGGGCCGTCTTGCCGCCACTGCCGCTGGAGCGCTTCAAGGTGCGAATCACATCAGGTGTCTGCCAGGACTTTCCATACAACTGGTTCAGGAGCTTTTCTGCTTGGGTGAGAAACTGCTCGTCCTCGGAGGCATCCCCTGTAGAGAGCATCGATTTTTGGTGATCCTGATGCTCCCTCTCCTGCTGCTGCTTTTCCGCGACAATCTCCTCGGAACTCTGGATGGACTTGGTGGCTCTTGGTGGGGGAAGGTTCTCCTCCTCGTCTGCCTCCTCCTCTTCTGCAGAACTAGACTCCATGGGCGGAATACTGATTTTGATATTAATTTTAGCGGATATGTTGATGCTGCTGACTTGGAAGGAGACAGGCTGACCCTCCTCCTCCGCACTGGATGTGTGGTTGGAGTTCGAGGAGCTGGGTTTTTGTGGCGAGGCCTCCGACTCGCTGGCAGTCTCCGGAATCTCAATGGACTCATCTGGAATAGGCTCATCGTCGTGGAGCGTGGAGTTGTCCGAACACACGGTGTTCAACTCTGTGTCGTTATCAGCCAGCCGCTTGCTGCTGTCTCTGAGATCCTCGGAGCTAAGGGTATTCGCCACCGTTTCGTCATCCACCAGCCGTTTGCTGCTATCCATCCGTGTCTCGTCCGCGGCGGAGCAGATGGTGTCCACCTCAGTCTCGTTGTCCGCCAGCCGCTTGCTGCTGTCTATCGGTCTGGTTTTGGCTGGCAACCAGTCCTCGTCGGTGGGCATGGATTCCGTGTCGGCACTGGCAAGCCGGGACTTTTGCCTCTTGTTGGAGGAGAGAGGCGAAGGAGTCGTTTCCCGATGGCGCTCCATTTCCCTCCTTTCGAAGGAGACATCGCGCAGGAAGGCCTCGATGCGCTGAACCTTACTTGTGGTTAGTACGGGGGCCGGAATGGGCTCCTGGTCAGGGTCCAGTTGGGTTAGCCGGTCGCTCACAGCCATGCTGTCGGGAGCGGCCTTCTCGTGCGCCTGGTCTTCTCCGCTGGAGTCACTGGAGATGGTGATGCAGGAATCTTCGGCGTCTGTGTCTTCGCCCTCCTCCGTCGTGGAGGAGATGCAGATGGAGATTTCTGGCTGTGGCATTTGTTGCCCTTTGGGCTGCATTGTCAAGTTGCTGATCTTGAAGGAGAGATGCTCCACCTCCTGGTTGTCATCCCCGCTCAGCTGCAGGGCATCCATGTACTCTGAGCCATCGAGATCCTCGGCGGCCTGCTCTCGGGGCTCACAGCTCCCAAAACTCTCCTTTGCGGCTGGCATCGATCCTGGAGGCTCTTCTTTCGGTGCTTTGGGTGCCTGTTTTTTTTTAGAAGACAGCGTCAGATTGGCAAATTTCTCCTTAAACGGCACTTTTACCGTGCTTGGGTCGACCGCTCGGAACAGTTTGTACTGGTGATCTGCCATTTTTCCATGAACAGTTAGGTTGGGCGCAATTCGCTTTGAATTTAATTTCCAATTTTCCAAAAACAAAATCAAACGATCATTGCGCGTCGTGACCAGGGTTGCTTTCTGAAAAATACCGAAAAAATACCAAACCCACCAACGGCGCTGTTAACACTGGCCAAAAGTATAAACAAAAGGAGCAATAGTAGTCGGCGGCTTCAACTCCGGTTTAATTTTTTTATAAATATAATACTGACCATGTCTGCCATTTCGTCGGCTCGCGAGACGCTCTCGCATGCACTGAACAACCGTCTCCTGCCCAACCTGGAGTATCTGCTGCAGGGCTCCATCATGGACTCCGCCGTGGAGCATTTGATTCACAGGTGGGACTGACATTACCTGCTATTTTCCTTTTAAAGCTTTAAATCCAACTTTAAATAGACTGAAGGGCCTCTGCGACAATGTAGACACCTCACCGGAACCGTTTAACGACCTGGAGGTGTGCATGAGCCTGCGACAACCGAATGCAACCCAGCCGTTGCTGCTCCGGGTGCGGAGAGCACTCAGTCGGGATGCCCCCTTCCAGATGCGCTACCTGGGCCAGCCGGAGGTCGACCAGAGGCGACCCACACTCGTGCGGAGCTGCATGGACTGCGCCTGCACCAATGGTATCCTTGAGTTTCTCACCGAAATGGGCTTCCGCTTGGAGTTCGAGTACATAGCCAAGGGTGAGTTAACTATGCAGTCCCTATGGGCAGAAATCTAATATATTTCGGCCGTTTTCGATAGGCTATATGTTTAGGAAAGGTCGCATGAAAATTACCGTCTCGAAACTGATCAAAATCGTTCCTGGCAAGCAACAGGACATGGCCAACGAGCCGATCTCCCAGAGCTACATTGTCGAGCTGTCTGTGGTGGCGCCCACGGGACAGGAGAACGTTGGCGAGGAGATGAGGGTGTTTGCGGAGCAGCTCAAGCCACTGGTGCAGCTCGAGAAGATCGACTACAAGCGTCTGGGAGGCTTGCCGTAGAATGGAGAGCACATCTTTTGTATTTCCTCAACAGTTATTTAATGGCTTATAGATTAGAAACATAGAAAAATATACTGAAAACAGTGCTTTTCTGGGAAACAAAGGAAGGGAATGCGTGCTCCTGTCTAATCATTGAAGGCTTCATTCAGGGCAGTCAGATTGCGGTCAGTGACATGGCCCTGGAGATCGCTGCGTCCCATAAGCGAGATGACCATCTTAAGCGTACTCCAAATCGAGTCAGACATCTGGTTCTGGCCGCTGCTCGTGGCCGCCATCGCCGCGTTGGGCAACTCCTGGGCGGCACTGGTGTGCGCCTGCATGGTCAGGGCGGTCAGCAGATGCTCCACCGCCTCCTTGTACGCCTTCAGGTTCATGCAGCAGACGCCGACGTTGTAGCGCACCCGAATGAAGCCGGGCTGGAGCTGAAGGGCGTGTTGATAGGCCTCCACCGCCTCCACAGACCGGGAGCCGTTGGCCAAGCTGGCGCCCAGACGGTTCCAGGTCTTGGCGTTCTGCGGATCCACCTGCAAAGCGGAGCGGTAACAGTCCACAGCCTTGTCGAACTCTCCGGATAAGTTGTAGAGCACACCCAGCGCCTCCTGCACGTCGGCATCTACCTCGGGTGCACGCTGGCGGACTGCCTCAAGGTAGATCTGCTGCAGGTCTCGTAACTTGCTGGCCCCGATCAGGGAGGAGGCCAGGGACGTGCCCTCGAACTGTAGTTCGGGGTACTCAGATGCCAGGTGCTTGTACTTTGGGTGAACTGCCAGCCAGCTGGACAGCATGCGAACCGCATTGTTCTGGAGGCCTTCGTTGGTGTAGCAGACGGACAGGGCCATGAGCACCTCGCGGTTCTCTGGCTGCAGCTCGTGGGCGCGCTTCAGAGCAGCAATTCCCTGTGGATCCATTTCGTTCTCAGCTTGAGAAGTGCCCAGAAGCTGCCAGACTTCTGCTCGCTCTGGCTCTTTTTTGGCCGCCACCTCGAAGCAGAGGACAGCGCTGGGAATGTCGCCCTTGGCAAGGTACTCCTTGCCCTTCTCAAATGCGTTTTCCAACTCAGACATAGGATTCTCTTCGGCGAACTCGTAGTCCTTGTAGGCATCCAGGTTCTCGTTGTACTCCGACAGCCAGGGATGCTCGTTCTCCTCCGCCAGCTTCTGCCACTCGTCCTGCAACTTCTGCCAGAACTTTTCGTTGAAGTTCGCGGCGGTCTGTTCCTTCTGTTCGGCACTGCGCTGATAGTCGTTTATCCAATCGTCAAGGGAGTTGATTTCTGTTCGAAAGAAGGAGACAATAGAGGAAGACATTCAATGGAATATTTGGATATTATTATCCTACCTTGAGCCCTGGGCAGGTTGTCTGTGACGATGGTTTCCATTTCGGAGTCGAAAAAGGGGTCCACCTGCTGCTGCTGGTGGGGTGCTGCTGTCAAGGCCAGGTAGGGCTGGGGCGCGTGGAAAGGCTGGAAGTTTTGGGCGGTAATTAGCGGCTCGTCGAAGAACTCCTGGGCGTGAAGGTGCTCCTGCATCTGAGGCTGCATGTGGATCATCTTGTTAGGGAGAGGAGGAGCCGTCAGACCCCTGGCCATGTCCTGACTCCACTGCTCAGCCTGCTGCAGGTGCTGCACCTGCTGCTGTTGAGGATGACCATGCAGGTTTATGTCCCGCATCTCCTGCAGCAAAGTGTCCATCTGGAAGGACTGCGGAGGTGCGGCCACTTGGCCGAGGAACTCGTTGATGAGCTGGTCCTCGGGACGGGCGCCTCGTTCAAACTGGCGCTGCACGAATCCCTCATCCTTGTGGGCCACATCGCGGGTGAACTGTCCGCCCAATTGCATTAGCGGGTTGACCCCGCCGCAGTCGCCCTCAACCAGGGGACGGAACGACATGCTGGAGCTTCCTGGATACTACCTATGCCTCTCTCCGGAGGCTGCTACGTAATAACGTAAAGATAAGACGAAACTCAAGTCCAAAACAAAAGTCCAAATGTCCACAACTAATTATGTGTTTTACAACACTACGCTTTCGCTGCTATGACACACTATCAGAGAGGGTCTTTTGAAAAATGTACATATTATTTTCATTTTCTACTTTATACTTTTTCCTAGGCGAATACTAAGGCGTTACTAAAGAGGCAACAATGGGAGAAAGGTTTTTAAAGGAACGCCTACTTTTCGATACTTATCGATCAAGTATTTTCAAATTTGTTAGATCTAAAGTCCAACGGTTTTCAGCACTGGCACTGAAATACCGCGCAGATAATCCTCCGGAGGCTCTCGTCTACAAGTTCGAGTCCCGGCGCCTTCACCATGGACTACGACCTATTCCAGTCCGACGACGATGAGGATATCCTCACAGCCTTCGACCAGGCCACCCAAAAACTGCAGCAGGACACCCTCCAGGGGAGAATGGACGTGGATGAGGGCGACTTCGAGTCTGCCAACGAGGATGAGGGTCTGGAGCTCCTCCCAGAGTTCTGCTGCAGCGGAAGGGATACCTTCAAGAGCCAGTTCCCCAGCGAGAGCTTCCTGCGCAACGGCTATGGCCAGGTGAACCCACCACGTTGTCGAATGGACAGCCTTTGTTTTGACTTTTCCCAGGGCCAACTTACGGTCTCCTCCGTGAGAAACTATCTGAACGCCGAGGCATGGTGAGTAGCTTAACATCCGTGGGAATCACTTTTTCTAACAGCAGTTCATGCCTTTTCCCCAAAACCCAGCAAGAACGTCCAGAAACTGTTTGCCGCCGTGGCGGGTCAGCAGCACTTGCAGTCAGCTCCGAGTTCCATGGGCGCCTGCTGGTTCCGGTCACGTCAGCATGTAACCCATTTCTACCACCTGCTGCTGTGGATGCGCGAAGAGCGCCTGATCTTTGAGTCCCATCTCTACCTCGAGGATCTGCGATATTTGCTCAACAACCAGCTGGACGCAGATGCCTGGAAGGTTCTGTACTTTGCCGAGAACAGCAAGGGAAACGAGTGCCAGGCGCCGGCGTATCACCTCTACCACGGCATTCTGGAGTGGCGCTTCCTGGACCTTGTTCTGCTCTTCTCGCAGCAGGAGCAGGACCAGCAAGGCCTGTCGCAGCTGGAGCGAACTCTGGACGATCTAATTGTGTGCGCGGCCCACCATTACAGAGGCAAGCATCGGCCGGAGCTGATTCACTCTTCCCCGTTCATGTGCCGGTGCACCAAGGAGCTGTGGCTGCTGCTGACCCGCCTAATCCCGCTGTGGCTGGCCGAGAAAGATCTAGAATTCTGGACCCTCTTTCACAAAGCCATGCAGAGGCATAAACAGAGCCATTTCCAAGGTGAGCAACAGAGCAAACTTCCAAAGCGGAAGCTCCTTACCCTTATCCATTTCCAGGGGATGCCAACGGAGTTAATCTGGCCTTCCATGAGTTCTACGCCTGGCTACGTCTGGGACTAGCTCGCTTGGAGGAATACAACCAGGAAGGCATTCACCAGCCAGAGTGTATTCTTCCATCCCCACCGGCAAGCTTTCAAACAGCGACTCTCCTCAAGCAATTCCTGGCCAGTCAGCCGGACGAGCAGCACCGCAGGGTCTACCTGTCACTGCTCGCGCCTCTTCAGCTCCATCTGGGCCAGCCGGACACCGATGTTCTGTGCCAGCTGTGGGAGTACCTGCACCGCTCGCTGAACTGCAACTTTAACGCTGGCACTGAGCTGGATCAACTGCCCCTCACCTGCCCCAGTGGAGCTGCCTACGTCGAGCGCTACAGCAAGCTCCTTTCCAAGTCCCAGCTGGAAGATCTGAATCTCAGTAGCTTTACGATGTATGCATGGATGCTGGGCAGGACGCTCCGGCTGCTGCCCCTTCAGGGCAGGAGTAACCAGCGCCAAAAGCTCCTGGGCCGCATCTTCAGCAAATTCAGTGCCGCGAAGCTTCTGGCGCTCAACGAGTCTGGAATCCACCATGTCATCGAACTCTTCCTGTGCCTGCTACTCTCCCAGGGCGAGGACTTTGGCGATCTGGCCCCGAAACTCCGAGAGATGCTCCTCTGCCTGGCGCTGGAAAAGCTGCCCCCAATTCGGAGGGTTTTGGTAGCCAAGGGTCACATGGCCCTGCTGCTCCTGCACGCTCGGCATCGATTGTCCTTCGAGGATTATCTGGGGAAGCTGCTCGCCCAGCTGGCTGCCATTCGAAACGAGGTGGAAGTGGGAGCTATCTACGCCGGCAGTCTCCAGGCCATCTTTGATCTTGCTGACGACTTCAACCGCGGGGAGCAGCTCCTCCTAGGACCCTGGCTGACGCACTACATAGAGAAGAGTGGCCAGGCTTCGCAGGATCGAGTGTGGCAGGCCCTGGATTCCATGATCATCCGATTGGACGAGTCAAAGACTGTGATGATGAATGAGAGCGGCATCCGGGAAGGACTCCAGCATAATGTGCTGCCGCTTCTCAGGACGCAGTACGTCAGTGGGCACAGTTCGTGGCTGCCCAAGCTGGCGGCCAAGTTTGTGAGCCTGGAGAAGGAGCGCGAGCGGGAGAAGCTGATGCTCAGCTTTTTGCAGGGTCCCGAGCCAATCAACCTCGCCGCCTCTGCCCAACTGATGCTCCAGATTCTAGAAGACCACCACCAGGACATCAAGCCCTCCAGCTCCGTGGTCCTGCAGGTGTGGGTCAAGTCTCTGGTTCTACTTAACGCCCAGCACGAGGCTGTGGTAGCCCTCACGCCTCACGTGGTCCGTTTGGATGAGTTTCGCCAGCTCTCCATAGATCCCGCCGCCCTGGAAGGAGGACGCGAACCACTCTGTGCCTTCTTCGGCGCCCTGGGGCGTCGAGCCCAGCAGGAAGAGGCGGCGGCCCACGTCCGGATGCAGCTAAGCCACAAGCTGCACGCCTACGTTAACCACTTCGAACTGTGGCTGCCGGCAGACCGCCTGCGCTCCGAGATGGGCACTCGCTTCTACAGCTTCTTGGCCATCGTCATCTATAACTGTCCCAGCTTGGCGTATGTGAGGTCCAAGCCCACCTGCTTCTTTCACCTGGCCATGGTCCGTTTCCTGCTCACCACTCAGCTGCAGGCGGGAAATGCCCCCGAAGGCCGTCTGCCCCAAATGGTGCACAAGATCTTTCCCGTGCTGCTCCAGGGGATAGGTCGGCTACCGTACCGCACGGACGCCTATGTGAGCAAGACCCTGGAGCAGCTGGTCCAGCACTGGACGCCGCACTTCAGCTTCTCGCCGAGCGCCAAGCTGGTGGCCCGGCCATACGCGACGCTGCTCCAAGCGGATCAGGACGGAGAAATAACCCAGCATGTGCTTCAGCTTCTGGTGACACAGTTCTTGGTGGTTCAGCGCCGCAAGGCTGGCCCGCATGCGGGACTGGTGATCACGATCCTACAGCAACTGGTCGAAGCAACGCCCAGGGAGCAGGCGGAGCAGCAGCTTATGACGTTCCTTCAGGCCGTGAGCATGCCCCTTCTCGAGCACGTGATGTTCGTTGATGAACTGGAGCACAGTCGGGGCCAGGTCCTGGGTCTTTACCGGGTGCTGGCTGCCCACGAGGGATTCAAGCGATCAGTGCCGCTTAAGGAGCTGTGCTGCACTCAGCTGCGAAGTCTGGCAGAGAAGCACCTAGCCCACTGCACCTACTTCTACTTCCAGATGCTAATAAAGCTGGCGGAGGTTTCCGCCGATCTGGTGGCCCCCATCCTGCCGTTTGTGAAGGAGCAGGCCAAGCAGGTGGAACTGAAACGGGGAGCTGGCGAAGATGTGGGCATCCGCAAGTGCCTGCAGAGACTCCAGCAAGTCCTGAGCTAGCATTTAGGCCTTAAGATAGTATCATAATAGTAAAAAGTTAATATAGTAATAAATACTAGTTTGTAAGGATGTGGCAGTGGCTTGTTTTCCAAGAGACTCCCAGTAGAGATATGATGGTTAGCATTCAAAAAGTGTAAAATTTATTACGATTCGCTCCGTTAAAATCAAAGGATTAAAATATAAAGGAGAATATAATTAAGACCCGTACAGTTTAGGCTTCTCTCTACCCTCAAGGACCTACTTCCAGAGTTTACATAATTACTTTAAGGCTTGGCATTAAATACACTAGAATTGCTTATCAATCGACGTGGGCAGTACACTTGCAGATGGCAGGAAACCATAGCGACTAGACGACGTTCTTCGCGTCCCGTGGGATGCGGTTGGTGAGATACTGGACGGGCATGAAGCCGGAGTCACCCAGGTACTTGATCGACACATTCCCCGACGGACTGATGGTCAGCCAGGTGATGGAAGCGTGGTTGATGCTGATGCGCAGCCAGCCCTCCGGCGGGAACTGTAGTGCTCGGCACACGAAGTAGCGGATAACGTTGCCGTGGCCCACGATCAGGGTGTAGGACTCCTTGTCCTGGTCGGGATAGGCACGGTGGAAGTAGCGCCGGAACGCGGCCTCGATGCGGGCGCCGTCACGATAGAACTGCTGCATGAAAACGAAACCGGGAATGAGAACGGATGCCCAGAGAGTCGCCCCACTCTGTACTTCACTTACCGATGCTTCCGGCTTCCAGTGACCGACTGGCGGCTGGGGGGGAATGGGCGCTCCCTCTCGCAGGTACACGCAGTTCACCACCTTCTCCTTGTCGTATTTGATCTCCTTGAGTATTATGTCAGCTGTCTCCTGGGCGCGCACCATAGTCGAGGCGATCACCTTGTCCCACTGGATTCCCAGCTCGGACAGCCGCTGACCGGTGAACTGGGCCTGCTTGCGGCCACGCTCCGTCAGGTGGTGTGTGGCGTCGGACTCGCCGACGTCGAGGTATTCGCCATGTCGCACGAGGATGATGTGGCGTGCCTTCTTGGGTTTGGCCTTCTCAAGGTCGGCGTTGAAGCGGTTCTCCTCCTCTGGCTGGGTGTTCTTCAGGGGGCGCACCATAAGGCGAGGGTCCCGGCAGTCCCAGTTGCTGTCCCACAGTCCGCAGGCGTCCACCGGCTTCTCGCTGTTCGTCCACGAGCTGTGGGCCGCCTTCTGGGGGTCGCGGAGGCGGCTGAGGTAGAAGGCCGCCAGTCCGGCGCCGGCACCGCACACTAAGCTGGATAACTTACGCATTGTATCTTAATTATTGTTTGTTTTTATTTCCTACGTTGTTCATCGGCAGTGTGACCAGGTGTCCCAGGTGAGAAAATACTGAAGTTCTCCAGCGGGCGAAAGCAAATCAGACTGCCCGGGCCGGAAGCTTACTTGTCCGTTACTTTTCAAAAACAAAGTTAAGCCTGTTTCTTAATACTGTGTCTACGTGTAGTTTATTTATTTATACTTTTAGCTTAGAACCTGTATGTTTTAGGTATACAAATTACCGACTCTCTTTGGTCGTCCGTCTATGACATAGTCCCGTACCTCCGTATCAACTGCATAGTTGTGTATTGTATATAAGTATAATAAATAGTCGCTCTTGATTCCTGTCTTCGGTTTTTGTGTTTTCTCTAATTTTAAATTAATCTAAGTATGCCGTAAACTAAACTACTGCAATTTTAAAGCTGCCGCTTTATAGTTGCGAGAGTTCTTTCAACAATCGATCCTCCAGCACCCAAGGCTCCTCCTCCTCCTTCTCCTGGTTCCTAGGCAGCCTCCTCTTTGGATGGAGCCTCCGGCGTGACTTCCGGCTGGGACTCACCCTCCGGCAACGAGCTCGGTGCCAACTGCTCCACGCTGACGGTGCGAACAAACACCGCAGAGGCTTCGATCACGATCGTGGGCAAGTCCTCGGGTGCGGATGTGGGGGTGGGAGTTGGGACAGGAGCTTCCGCTGGCACTGGAGCTGGAGCCACTTCCTCGACTTGGGGACTGGTTTCTGGAGGCGACACTGGAGCTGCTTGGTCTTCCGTTGCTTCTGTTATTGCCACAACCGGCACTGGCTCGCTAGTTGGCTTGGCCTCCACAGGAGCTGGAGCGGCAGCTGCCTCCGAAATAGGTTCCGGTGCTACGACGACTTCAGGAACTGCTGCAGGGGCTACAGCAGGTGCAGGAGCTGCAGCGGGAGCAGCAGTAGCTGGAGCGGAAACAGTTTCAGGAGCAGCAGCTGGGGCTGATGCTGGAGCTGGAGCCGCAGAGGGAGCAGCTTCTGTGGCCTTTCTTGATGCCGGCGAAGGCGAAGGCGTCTTCGACTTGGCCTTGGACTTGCCCACGGCAGGAGAAGGCGTCCTCGACTGCAGTGCCTTAAGGTTCTGCTCGTGAGCACTACGATCCATCAGGACAGAAGTGGACTGCGGCGGAGCAGGACTCGCTGCGCGCTTGATGTCTTCAATCTTGGCATCCATCTCGGCGCGGATTTCCTTGATTGGCTTCAGCAGGAACACGGGCACGTCATCGTCCCTGCGCTGGTACAGCATCTCGCCCTCAAAGTCCACCAGTTTGTGCTTGCGGGCACGCAGAAGAATGCCAACCACCTTGTCGGAGATATAGTTGTAGATCTAGAGACAGAACAGCAACGGTTTAGGGAAAATCTTAGGCGTTTAAGCGGGGAAACTTACGTTGAAGAGCTCGCCGAAGGGGATCACCCTCATGGTGGGCTCGTCCTTGACGTCGTAGCCCTCCGAGTTGATGATCTGACAGAGCTCCAGCATCTCCTTCATCACGTGAATGTTGGCCTTCTGGCCGCGCATTTCGGTGAGACTGCCGGCCAGCGGCTTGCCATACTGATCCTTTGAGAAGGTGGGCTTCGGCGAGGAGGCGCGTCCGTCCTGGGAGAAGGGGTTCAAAAGCTGGGACTGCTTGTGCTGAGTGGCTTGGTTGTTGAACATGGCTACCTTGGAGGACAGCGGTGAGTCCTGGAAAGGAAGTGAAGTGATGGAGTCTCTATTAATGCACAGAAGCTAAGAGGTTTTCCCCACAAGGAAGCCAAACTTTAATCCGCTCTTTTTAAGCTGGCAGGAGGGTGGCCAGACAGTTAAAGGAAGTGCTAGGCGCGCTGCCACCCTGCAAGCTTTCAATTTCCGTTACAAAACTTCAAAATTCCTTCTCTAAATGCCATTCAAATGCCATTCATCTATAAAGAGAAATGTTTACATCCCTGGCTATCACATTAGGGAGATGAATAGCTACTGAATTCATTTGATTGCTTTTATTGTAAGGAAGTTGGGGAAAGAAATCCTTTTATCCTTTTCTGGCGCCTAAGCTTGCCAGAGAGTTGCCACCCTTTTGGCTTTTTCGCTTTGATTTCCGTTTGAAAAACATTTCCAAAACCCGAAGTATAGCCACACGAGCGTGAAGACAAATGACTATATTCCCCGCCAGATCTGGGGGCAATTAATGGCTTTCGAATTCAACACTTGCTAGAACAAGCTTCGTCCGCCGAAAACTAATTGGCTGCAATTAAATAACAGCACTCTTACATTTTGTGTAATTTTTCAACTAATAAGAGCTAGATGCCCCAGCCATGAGCCATCGGCAATCATAACCAAGCCGAAAAATAGCCCCAAAGGAATGCGCAAATGCCGTGGTCATAAATAAAAGCCCCTTAGAGTGGGCGGGGCACCACCACCACCACCACCAGCAATTTGACGAACACCCGAAATTTTTCGCTCAGATATATGTACGTAGGAACACTTCCTCTAAAATTCACGTAAATTTCACGACACAAACAGCAACAGAGAGGAAAAAACGAAAACAGGAATGACCTTCACGGCCAATTTTCGCCACCAGTCCCCAGTCACTCAGTTTGTTTTTGAAAAATATTATTTATGATCGTCCCGCCGAACCCCTCCAATGATTTCAGTGTCGGATCGGAGTGCCCTGGTCGAGTTGCCCATGAATGAATGAATTCCTGGGGCCATATCGACACTCTATAGCTTCTTCCGATCGTGTTTATATAAGCCCCATAGTCGATCTGTTTTTGGCAACAGCTGGGGCTGGCGGCCGGCAATGACGCCCTCAATTTGTCTCTTTGATCAATATCCAAAATTTCGTCAATCGTCGGCCCGTATTTTTTATTCTATCTGTGCTGCGCAGACTTCGGCGATTGCGGATTTCATTCATATCAAAGGCGCTTATAAATAAAGGCCAGCGATGAATGAAAAGCGGCCAGAACTTGGTGAAACAGTTTGCTATTTTGGCTCCGACGGGGCTTTCCGAGGGCGGCCAGGGCGGACTGGGCGCACCGGGCGGGAAAAGCCAAGAAAAGGTACCCAGCCAGGTGAAAGTCTGGGAAAAAATGCATAAATTTGTCCGTGGAAATCGTCTGGGAAACCGAAACTCGAGTGGAGGGGCTATAAAAATGAAATTTATATTGTAAACAGGGTCTCCCGATATGAATAATTGTTCAAAAAGAAGCCAACGAACTCCGCGAAGAGTTTCGAACTCCAAACATGCCAACCACTGCGCGTCCAAAGAAATCGCATCATCTGCATGAGCTTATGAGTTTTCCTTTGACATTTTCATTTTCAAGTGACAAGTTCTCAGCTGCAGCTGGCCGGATCCGGGATACGAGATCCGTAGTCCGCCTTCCTCAGCCCCCGATCCGCGAATTGGTTACGTCGGTCGGGATCTATTTGTCGGCGCCGTTGTCACTCTTGAAAAGTCTGCACATTCTGCCGAGCGGATACATATAGAGATATATCTCTATATACACTGGCTAGAGGCACCAATATACGTATGCATATTCAGCGATGCTATTTCAACTCGAACGATGGTCATTGCCAAGAATTTTTCCGTGTTTTGATCTTTTTGCGAAAATGTGTTTCTTTGTGGCTAGGTCCTATATGTACTGGCTCTATATATATAAGCCTATATATACTTGGTGGCACTGTGTGTTTTGGCAATTCATGTGGCGACAAATTAAAACAAGAAGCAATATCTGCCCGCCTTTGTTATTGTTTGGTTTCAGTTCTGAATTCTTTATATCATTTCGATCCTAATGATTTTTAATCATGCTCTTGGAAGCTGTCCAGCCCGAGCATTGAAGACTGTAGACTGAAGACTGAAGACTGAAGACCGAAGAACGGCAAACATTTTTCTCGCCAAAAACAAAACTCTTGGGCGTCTCTGACATTTGCATTATTTTTGTTTATTTCCATTCTATTTGATATAATTTTGTACACGCATTTCTTGTGGCTTTCTGCGCATAAATTATTTTCGGGCATTTGTCGCACGAGATGTTTTAGCCAAAGATTCTCAAAAAAAAAAAAAAAAGGAAAATAAACCCGAAAAAACAATGAAATCTCTGTATATCTTTTTATAGTTCTGAGTTGTGAGTGTGGCATTCCAAAGATGCCTTCTTCTCGAGAGGACAGCAGTCCCAGTCCCAGTCCCCGTCCCAGTTGGTAATAATAGAAACTAAAGATCTAGGAAATTCCAAACTTAGTTCCTAGGTAACTAGTTCTTGTATCTACAAGATATGAATCTATAAGATTGTGTCCTGTATGTTGGTGTACTTTTTAGAGATAGTTCTGAGTTGAAGGGAGTGCTAGAAGTGTCCCCCTTTTTTGTCCAATATTTCGCACAACAATGACTTAAATAATCTACAAGCACCCTCAGTCTTGTCTTCAATGGACACTTTATTAAATATTTTAGGAGTACTTCAAGTCACTTACCACCACGAAGCGCAGGGCTCCCAGTTCATGCGATACATCCGTCATTGTGGCGCTGGGCTTGGCTTGGTTCGGGGCCGGACTTTGGCTTGGATCTTGCAGATTGGCAGATTGGCGATCGGGCGATCGGGCGGATGGGTCCGGAAAGTGGCAATGTCCGTCCGGCAGAGTCTCGACTTCGCTCGGCCTGCGGAAGGGGGGAGATCGAAAGGGAGGACGGTGAGTGGGGGGGGAGACAAAGGCGGCGGCCCAGCAGTGGCCCAGCAGCGGCCCAGCAGCAGCGATGGGAAAGAAAACGAAACCAATTAAATTTCGCAACAAACAACATCCATAATAACAATGGAAATGTGCTTCATGCGAGCAGCGCGCCCTCCATTGTGTCTTTATTTTTAATGTCTGCTTTTTGTGGGTCTTGGCATGTTGTTGTGTAGCCGCGACGAATTGCCAAACAGCGTTTATTTACTTTTTGCCATTTTACCATTTTACCATTTTACCATTTCTTTTGTGTGACCCAGACCTCCAGGGAGAAAGACCCATCCCACAGCCCCCCAGCTCCGGTTCCAAAGCACACTAATGGCCGGGTCGAAACACGAAGTCACAAAAAATTTGATCATGATCATGATGAGCAGAAAATCAACTGGAATATCCACAAACTGCCAGGTTCTCTTTTCATAGAGTCTTCAGGCTGACACTTTTGGGGTAGACCCTTTCCGAGCACTCGTTCTTCGAGCGATTTCCGGAAAAACAAGCCAGAACGCACAGAAGACCGTTAGGCCGAACTCTCGAGCGCCCCTCGCGACCCCGAAAATACGATCTGGAGAAAGATGAACCGGAATTCGGATTCGTGCCCATTGCCGTTTTTCCATTTGGAGTTAACTGGAAATTAGCCGGTAGGTTGTGCCCCACAAAGAGTGTGTGTCTCCGATTTCCCAGCTGGTTTCTTTCGGTTTTCCAACAACCTGATCGCTGCTCTTTCGAGTGGCAAGCAACTCAACTTCATGCTGGAGGTTGTGTTTTAAAATCAAAAGGTGTGTGGGGCAGGGATAGTAAATGTTTCAACAATGAGCCTCTTGGTTTGTATTTTTAGAGTTTCTAGAGACTGTGCAGAAAGCAGGCCAGGCACTATTTACAAAACAGAGAAGTTGGGACACCTGCTGTTGCCTCTGTCCAAGGTGGTCCCAGAAAGAAAAGGGGATTCCCCTTCCACAAGCTCACACTCACTTTTCACTCCTTGGGATGAGGAAGGCTCCTTCCTGGTACTGTTGGCCTTCGGACTAGATACTCAGCGTTTCTTGGATACTTCAAACCACTCACAATGCGAAATGCACTTTCGATACCACGATTCCTCTTTTTTCGGTTCTTTGGAGTTTTTCGAAAACAGCAAAAAAAAAACAAGAAAAATGCCTTGCGAATTCCGTGCACTTGTTCGATTTGAGATTTGGACTTAAGATTTATCTTCTGGATTGGCTTTTGATTTGTTTCTGTTTTGGGTGAGATACACGCCGTTTGGTGGCTGGGACCAAAAGTGAGCGCCGAAAGCGAGCGCGCTTTCTTTTTATAGTCGCGATCACACAGATACACACTCACACTCACGCCGGAGTGTGGGGGCTTCTGCTTTCTGCTCTGCTCTTCTTCTTTCCCGCTTTCCCGCTTTCCTGCTCTTTTCGATTTTCGAATTTTCTCATTTTCTGCCTTTGTTTTCCCCCGCTCTCGGCCAGCTGTTGCTTCTCTCTGCTGTTGGGGCTTGGGCCAATTTTCCCACTTCCCGAGCCTTGTCCCCACCACTCTGTATGCAAATCGGCGGCAGCCACTCCAGGGGGAACACCTGCCGCGTCTCGGGTTCACCTGGGGGGTCACCGCTCCAATCATCGCCAGCTTACGCGCTTCGCTGATCCGGGGGTCTGACCGCAGAACAGATTCCATTTTCCACTCCTCTTTCCGCTTCCAGACGCACGCCCATTCCCATTTTCATGGCCTCCAGGAAGCCCCAAAGTGGCAGTGTCTGCACTGAGAGAAAACTATTGGAATTCCGTTTAGGTTTTATTTAAAAATTTGTATAAAATGGCCTCAAAAAGAAGAAAAATACAGAGTATAGTACCTCTAATCGTGGTTGATATTATTGATATTTTCTAGACCAGTCTACCCCCTATATAGCCACTATATCGCTCCGCCCAGTGCACCGCCATATGAGAGTTCGAGAAGAGCAGAGAATCGTGAAGAGCCATCCAACCAGCGATGCATCCGCGCTCGTGCTCTTTTCTTCTGGCTTTTCTGCGCTGGCATTGCTCTTGGGAAAAACCGGAAGCGGTGTCCGTCCGATCGTCCGATGGTCCGATCGCCCTCTTGCCCCCTCCCCCGCCCCGCCCCCTTTCAGCCGCTGGTACTCCCCCCCTTGGCAACGGACCCGAAATAGACCGACCATCTAACGGTATGCTTATCGGTTGGCGGGTCTCGTTTCGATTCATGTAACGCCCTGATCGTCGGAAGGAATTTTGGATGCCATTCAAAAATCCCGCGCAGCCACCGCACCTGAGAAGGAAACGCAGCTCGCAGCTCGCAGCTTGCAGGCGCCGTGCCGCCAAATATCCTCGCGGCTAAAAAGCGAACAAGTCCCAATCCCCAGAGCCGGGGTACGAGCATCCCCCACCCTCTAGCCCCATCCCAGTTGCCAAGGAATCCGAACGCGTGCCCAGCTGCCTTGGCTTGTCAGTTGGACGCCCGAAGTCCACCCGGCCCGCCAATCTTTAATATACGAGTTTATTCCGCTAATTAAACAAATTCGACTGCATTGTTCGCATACAATGGGGCTCACCCTGGGAACCGCATCCATCGGGGTATGTGGGCTCCGATCGCCACATCCCAAGACTGTTTTCAGTTTTTCAAACGTGGTTCCAATTTTTTGCATTTTCTGAACAGAATATATGCGATAGCTCGGCTAATACTCGACAGATCCTCAAATGTTACACCTTCCCGATCTTAGAATTCCCAGTAGAATATTTTTCCATCAAAACATGGCTACACAATTTTTGATCCATTTTTCGATATTTTTCCAAGGGGTACCCTCATGATTTTGGCCAAAAAATGACCGAAAATTTATTTTCTTGATATTCAATATATTTTGATGCAGATCGAAGGGGATTAGAGTTCTGAATCATAAATGGTATTCAGTTTTTAAATCGGTTAGGAAATGGTTAAGTTATTCACTAAAAAGTATTTCGAAAATTCAGATTTTTGAAACAAAAAAAAACTCAAAACGTGTTTCCAATTTTTTTAATTTTCCGAACAGAAAAAATACGATAACTCAGCCGATACTTGTCAGATCCTGAAATGTTATACCTTCCCGATCTTGAAACTCCTAGTAGAATCATTTTCTATCAAAACCTGGCAATACAATTTTTGACCCATTTTTCGATATTTTTCCAAGGGGTACCCTCATGATTTTGTCCAAAAATGGGTTAAAATTTTATCTTCTTGAGTTTTGAAATCTTTGAATGCAGATCGAAGCGGAAAAGAGTTCTGATTCATAAATGGTATTCAGTTTTTGAATCGGTTGAGAAATAGTTAAGATATTCACTAAAAAGTAGATCGAAAATTCACATTTTTGAAACAAAAGAAACTCAAAACGTGTTTCCATTTTTTTTAATTTTCCGAACAGGAAAAATACGATAACTCAGCCGATACTTGTCAGATCCTGAAATGTTATACCTTCCCGATCTTAGAACTCCCAGTAGAATCATTTTCTATCAAAACCTGGCAATAAAATTTTTGACCCATTTTTCGATATTTTTCCAAGGGGTACCCTCATGATTTTGGCCAAAAAATGGCCGAAAATTTATTTCTTTAATATTTTCTATCTTTGAATGCAGATTGCTGGCAATTAGTTCCCTGATTCATAAATGGTATTCAGTTTTTGAATCCGTTGGGAAATAGTTAAGATATTCACTAAAAAGTAGATCAAAAATTCAATTTTTGGAAAAATAAAATGCATCAAAAACGTGATTCCAATTTTTTGAATTTCCCAAACAGAAAAAATACGATAACTTGGCTAATACTTGTCCGATCCTGAAATGTTATACCTTCCCGATCTTAGAACTTTGAGTAGAATCATTTTCTATCAAAACCTGGAAATAAATTTTTTTATCCATTTTTCGATATTTTTTCAAGGGGTACCCTCATGATTTTGGCCCAAAATGGTTCCAAATTTTATTTTCTTGATTTTTGAGATATTTTGATGCAGATTGAAGCGGAATAGATTTGTGATTCATAAATGGTATTCCTTTTTTGAATCGGTTGGAAAATAGTTAAGATATTCACTAAAAAGTCGATGAAAATTCCATATTTTAGAAAAATAAAAAACGTAAAACGTATTTCGAATTTTTTTAATTTTTTGAACAGAAAAAATATGATAACTCGGCTAATACTCGGCAGATCCTGAAATGTTATACCTTCCCGATCTTAGAACTCCCAGTAGAATCATTTTCTATCAAAACCTGGCAATACAATTTTTGACCCATTTTTCGATATTTTTCCAAGGGGTACCCTCATGATTTTGTCCAAAAATGGGTTAAAATTTTATCTTCTTGAGTTTTGAAATCTTTGAATGCAGATCGAAGCGGAAAAGAGTTCTGATTCATAAATGGTATTCAGTTTTTGAATCGGTTGGGAAATAGTTAAGATATTCACTAAAAAGTAGACCTAAAATTCAGATTTTGTAAAAATCGCCAAACGAATCGAGATATTGATTCTATAGCTTGTCTCTCCGATATCTACTGGGAATAAACATGGGCTATAGCCCTCGACAGCCCCGATGCCCGATCGCTTGTTATTGTTGCATGTTTGGCTGACAGCCACAAGTGCATGGCGATGCAGCTCTAGGATCGGTGGACCGGCGGTGGTGGCGGTTTGGCGACCATCGTTGGGCAATTATATGGCATGCCAACGGCTCCTCGGCTGTATTCCGATCGGACCTGGTTTGGCAGGGGTTCTCTGGCGGCTAGCACTTAGTGGGCAGTGGCAGTGGCAGTGGCCAGTGGCTACCCACATAAATAAAATCAACTCATGAATGAAAATGCGTTCGCCTGAGCAATTTCCTGTTGCATCGCCTATACGGCGACTATATAGAGTGGTCTTCGAAAAGATCTGAATAATCGCAAAGTGCTTAGCATAAATTATCTGATGGGTCTGCCAGGCGATGAAAAGAGCTGTCTTCTGTCGCCAGATCCCGCAGTAATTCGCAACAGAACAGAATCAATCGGATAATCGAGTCGAAGGAAACTCTTCCACTCTTCCACTAAGTAGAATTCTTCGGAGAACCACTCTTCGGTGGCCAGCTCAGCCGGATCCGAACTCTGTTACCAAGTGATTGAAGGCCCGCGGCTGGTGGCGGAAACGAGACACTTTGAATCATTTGGCGTTGCATTTTCGATACCCTCAGATGAGAATGGGCATTCGTCAGCAGATTGCAGAGCCCCGCAGGGTATATAATGGTGAATATAATGTGCACTTGAAACAATTAGTCGTGTGTTTATTTGTGAAAATGGCCAGAAGGAAAACGTCAAAGCGGCCAACTACCAAGATGATTGGCAACCGGCGCGGTGACTCATTCCCATTACCATTTCCGAAGTGGTCGTTACAGAATCGGACGAGAAACTCTCCTGCCGTCGCCACCGCCAGCAATCAGGCCTTATTAGGCCTCTGAGTTTCGGTGGCGGATACGTAATGCGAACCAGAACGAAAAATTGCGCATACGCGGCGTTGGCTGCTTAATCATATGTTTTATTATTGTTATTATTATGCTGTATTATTATTAGTACGGGCATGCATTGTGGCGCAGAAGACGAGAGCCGATGCCTCATCCCGGGTTCTATATATAAACACTCTGAAGGAACACTTGCGGGTGAGAGATTAGGAAAGGGATGGTTGAAAATAATTCATTTTTTGAACAGACTTGTAGCTAGCTAGTATACACTTTTTGTTGTTAAATACTCCCCCCTATATGTACCATTATCTGTTCTATAATATGTCTAAAGTATACCTATTCATAAGCACCCTGTTCTCGGGGTGTGTACTAGAGGCCGGGTGGGCCAGTTCTGTTGACGCAAATGGCGCGCTTTTGCCAAATTTGTATTATTTTTATTGTTATGATGTAGTGGGGCTCTCCATAGCTACGGGTCCCGAGTACTACGGGTAGCTACAGCTGCACTGCCCAGTTGGCGCCACCAGAAGTGCGCCATTCCCGATGCGAACCATAAAAGCTATGGGTTTTCGCGGAAAGGGCTCTTAGTAGGCCTTAGTGGCTTTTTCCGTAGTCCCCCCCCCCCCCCCCCCCCCCCCCCCCCCCCCCCCGGAAAAACGGCCTTCTACGCTTCTGTTCAACTCGGCGGAACGACTTGCGATGAAAAATTAACAAAATTGGAAATGGAAATGGAAATGCCAATGAAATTCCAACGCACAAAACAATCCATTTAAAATTGAAATCGAAAAGCCCGCACACGTCCACTACATGGCTAGTACACGGATCGGAAAGTCTCTATATGTGCCGAGTGCGGCTATATCCGACGGAGAAAAATGACCAGCTCTTGTAAGACATGTGCAAATATTTACGTTCCGTTCCTCGGGTCGGATGCGATCCGGGAGTGACGTGGAAGTCGACGACCGACGGAGGCGACGCAAGAATTTTGGAATTTGGCATGCTCGAAGGACGCCTACTTGTTGTTGCCATTGTTGTGGCGATGGCTATATACATATGTATTTGTTTATAGAGCCCCCGAGCTGAGTGGGCGACGGTGCATGTGTTTTTGATTTGGATTGGGATGGGATGGGATCGGATCGAGGACCGTATGGGGAGGCGGAATGAATCAGCTGCGGGCCGCCAAATGGGAATTTTTATTCCCAAACTTGTGCATTTATGTCTCAATTATAGAGGCCATTAAGGTCGAAAATGGGCAGGGATGGGCACTGTATATCTAAGCAGCTATAGAAGCATTATAAAAGGTATCAGATAGTCGCAATCATACATCTCTGCAGCTTTTGTTTACTATTCCGTAGAGTCCACTACGGAGAGTCTATTTCGGGAACTAAAACAAAAGCCTGGAATCTGGAATGGAATGGCACGCCTCTTGAAATAGACTTTGTTTATTTTGAATAGACTACACACTATATTCCCATTCCAGTACCCTCCACTTGTCCCAGTCCGGACTGGCAAGTCATCCTTAGTGGACAGAACACTGGAGGGGAAGGTCATCCGGCGGGTCAACCCCAAAGATTGGCATCTCGCGAAGTGAGTTTATTCGCGAGATAAAGACCTCGATCTGGAAGCGATGGCCCAGTGATTAAGTAAACAGACTCGGCATTCCGGCCATCGATTGTGTGTTTACATTCCGAGATCCCCCTCACCTGACCGCAACTCATCCTGCCACCACTGTGACGTCACACACGGCCAAGTCATCAAATCAGAAAATCAAGAAATCGGAAAATCGGAAAAGCAAATGGCCAAAAGGCCACATGGCTAGGGGCCTATTTTCGGAGCAGGTGCTCTATATTTAGGCCATCGTCGGTCCACATCAACAGCCACATCCCCATCCACGTCCACGTCCCACTCGATGTGGCAGGAAAACAACAATGACGAAGTCTTGAACTTGAAATGGATTTGGGATTCATTCCACAAGATCTATTCGAAGACTCCCCCGAGAACTATGCGAGAAATACTTCCCAAATCTCTTTCCATACTTTCCAGAAAATATACGAATATGTATTTCGGATGATAAGCCCGAATTGGCGACTTGAGCTTCAGTAGAATTGAGATGCGGAGGCCACAAACAGTTTCGAGACGCTCCTCCAAGAGATCGGACGAGCGGAGAAGATGTGGCTTCTGCTTGCCGGCGTCCTGCTCCTGGGCATCCTGGCCCTGGAGCTGCTGCGCTTCACGAGGATCATGACCAACATTCCCTGCCCACTGCCCCTGCCCCTCCTGGGGAATGCCTACCTCTTCCTGGGACTGTCGCCGGCAGAGGCCTGCCAGCGGATGGCGGATCTGGCGGAGAAGTACGGCGACACCTTCGGCCTCTTTATGGGACCCAGGTTCAGCGTGATGCTCTTTCACCCGGCGGACGTGGAGCAGGTGCTGAGCAGCACCCGGCTGCTGGACAAGGCCCATGAGTACACCTTCCTGGGGCGGTGGCTGAACGAGGGCCTCCTGGTCAGCAGCGGCAGGAAGTGGCACCGTCGCCGCAAGATCATCACGCCGGCCTTCCACTTCCGCATCCTGGAGGCCTACGTGGAGATCTTCGACCGCCAGTCGCGCCGTCTGGTGAGGGAGCTGCGTCGGCAGCAGCAGGAGGAAGGGCAGCAGGAGTTCCCCCTGGGCGAAGCGATGCACCTCTGCACCCTGGACGCCATTTGCGGTGAGAAGAGTGGTGTATACATTAGGGAAATAGTCAGGGCCAAGGTGCAGCTCCACCTCAGCGCCATAAAAGCCTAAAATACGACAAAAGGCACTTGTGATTAGATTAGGCCCGATCCGGGGATGGTTTGCTCGAAATATGTTCGGTAGTCAACACCTCGATTAGATACTCCCAGCCAGATTGGGATCGACACTGGAAAAAACACAAAGAGAAACACTTCATTCCCCACAGCACAGTATGCAGATCCGGGAACTAAAATACTTTTAAGAGGATTAGTTATGCCTTGGGAGAACCCACTGGGTATTCTCCCAGTGCAGATTTGGGGCTTGCGGATAACTTTAATGGATCAGTTCCGCCAGCCGTGCTGACTTTCATGTCGGCTGCCAGGGGGTTAGTGGATCAGTCACCCTTTCGCCGCCGGCTGGAATAGATTAGCAAGCACTTCCCTAATATGTTCCTTATTCTGGGGGCCGTCCTGGCCAGCGCCCTCTTTGTGGGCCTGCTGCTCTACCAGCTCAAGTTCAAGCGCCTGATCAACATCATCAGCTACATGCCGGGTCCGCCCGCCCTGCCGCTGGTGGGTCATGGCCACCACTTCATCGGCAAGCCGCCACACGAGATGGTCAAGCGCATCTTCGAGTTCATGGAGTTGTACGGGTCCAAGGACCAGACCCTCAAGGTCTGGCTCGGCCCGGAGCTGAACGTGCTCATGGGCAGTCCCAAGGACGTGGAGGTCGTCCTCGGAACGCTGCGCTTCAACGACAAGGCCGGCGAGTACAAGGCCCTGGAGCCGTGGCTCAAGGAGGGCCTCCTGGTCAGCCGCGGCCGCAAGTGGCACAAGCGGCGCAAGATTATCACGCCGGCGTTCCACTTCAAGATCCTCGACCAGTTCGTCGACGTCTTCGAGAAGGGATCGCGGGATCTGCTGCGCAACATGGAGCGGGATCGCCTCAAGCAGGGCGAGACGGGCTTCAATCTCTACGATTGGCTCAACCTCTGCACCATGGACACGATTTGCGGTAGGAGTTGGTGGGGAATCCCTTAAATTCAAACGGAATTTCCCTTTTTTCTGGCGGTCTGGCAGCCTCGTGGGGAAATTTTTCGTTTGAATTCCTTGGCGCGGGGGCTTTCTTGTAGATTCTAAACGTTTCAAGCCCTTTTTTCTTATTCTGCACATTTCAGAAACCGCCATGGGTGTGTCCATTGACGCCCAGACAAACGCAGACTCCGAGTACGTGCAGGCCGTCAAGACCATCTCCATGGTGCTCCACAAGCGGATGTTCAACATCTTCTACCGCTTCGACCTCACCTACATGTTCACGCCCCTGGCATGGGCCGAGAAGAAGGCCCTGAATGTGCTCCACCAGTTCACCGAGAAGATCATCGTCCAGCGCCGCGAAGAGCTGATCAAGAGCGGCGGCCAGGCGGCTGCCGAGGCCGACGCAGATGTGGGCGCCAAGCGCAAGATGGCCTTCCTGGATATCTTGCTCCAGTCGACCATTGACGACCGGCCTCTGACCAACCTGGACATCCGCGAGGAGGTGGACACGTTCATGTTCGAGGGCCACGACACCACCTCCTCGGCCCTGATGTTCTTCTTCTACAACATCGCCACGCATCCGGAGGCGCAGAAGAAGTGCTTCGAGGAGATCCGCTCCGTTGTGGGAGACGACAAGGCCACTCCGGTCACCTACGAGCTCCTCAACAAGCTCCACTACGTGGACCTCTGCGTGAAGGAGACGCTGCGTCTATACCCCTCGGTGCCGCTGCTGGGCCGCAAGGTCCTGGAGGACTGCGAGATAAGTAAGGAATCTATGAACTAAATTAAACATAACCTCGAACCAACATGATTAAATCCATAGATGGAAAGCTCATCCCCGCCGGCACTAACATCGGCATCTCGCCACTGTACATCGGCAGGCGGGAGGACCTCTTCACCGAGCCGAACGCCTTCAAGCCAGAGCGCTTCGACGTCGTCACCAGTGCCGAGAAGCTGAATCCCTACGCGTACATTCCCTTCTCGGCAGGTCCGCGGAACTGCATTGGCCAGAAGTTCGCCATGCTGGAGATCAAGGCCATTGTGGCCAATGTCCTGCGTCACTACGATGTGTCCTTTGTGGGCGACACCTCGGAGCCCCCCGTCCTGATTGCGGAGCTTATTTTGCGCACCAAGGATCCCCTGATGTTCAAGCTAAAGGAGAGGGTTTACTAACCAGCTTGTTTTACTTTGTTCTTGTAAATAAACTATATAACCACACATGTCGCTGTATTTAATTGTTTTCAAATTTGCGCGCCAACTTTCTATCTGAGCCTGAATGGGCAGCACTGTAAGTCAGTATTTTTTTAAGTATTTGAAAATATCCCGCCAACTGGCACACTTATCGATATCAATAGAGATGGTACTGGCCGATAACACAAGTCCGAGCGGGAAAATGTCCCCAAGCAAAGCAACGATTTCCCAGGCAGTCGCGTCTGGTCCCACTAAATCGTAGTTTCTGCAAAAACAGTGAAAATAAACTTTTTCGTGCATTTCGTTCGCGCAAAAGTCCAAAATAGCCCGCAAACTTTAACGCGCCAATGTGCCGCAGCCCCGTCGCGTGTGTTTGTCGTGCAAACGAACCGAATTTGAGTTGGAAAGCAAAGCAAAATCAGAGTCTTGCTGCAGCACCACCAAGAAGAAGAGCCAGCAGCAGCAGAAGAAGAAGAGCAACAAACGAGAACGAAAATAAGAATTAGGATGCTATCAGCGGAGGGCTGACGGAGATTCAGCTGCGAGATTATCGAACAGTTCGTACGTGCCGCAGAATTGCGCCAATAAGCCAGCCAGCGCCAACAGCAAAGGGCTTCAGGGGGCTTCAAAGCAAAAGAAGCAAGCGCAAACATCGTTTGTTTGATTGCATTCCTTGCACACCCATACATATGCAACAGAGATTTCGACCACTCGCACACCCATGCATCCGAGCAGTCTGCATCCACAAAGTGCCGCTTCAAATGTTTTTCTCGAGGTGAGTGCAGCGCCTGGCTCTGCCGAATCGCAATAATACGGCGCCCAAGTGCAGCAAATTGTTTTCATTTCGACTTTGATTTGATTCGATTCGATGCGTGTGAAAATTGGAAATCGCTGGAATCCCTATCGTGCGCTCGCTCCCACTCGCGGCCACCTTACGGCCTCGCGTTTGTTATGTTTTGCTCGTGCTGCAGCGCTCTCTCTCTCCCCCTCGCTCTCTCTCGCTCTCGGCCAAACAATTCGCTCCTAAGTTGCAATATTGTGGCAAAATAAACAAGGTTCTGCCCGAAAAGAAGCCCATTAGGGTAATAGGTAGCCCCCAGGGCCTGCCCGCCACATCCCGTCCCAGCGCCGGGAGCGCCCAGCCTCCCCGGCCCACCTCCGGCCTGCCCCAATTCCGGGCGGATTAGGGGACTTGGCTTGGGACGCACCTCCATTCTCCCCCCTCGGGAGGTGTTTTATAATCCAGGGTGTACCAAAAATGCCCTCGAACGCCGAGCTCTATCGGAGCCACTGATTCCGGAGAGCCTGCACTTCCCCGAGCCGTTCTGGCGCGCAGGGACTCCAATAGGGACCTTTCCAGTTCGATGTCCACTAATATGTCTGCCTTTTCAGTGAGCTGGTCGCCCAGGACTAGAGCCACCGCCAACGACTTCAGATAAAGGACCAGCACCGGAACCCCCCAGGACAGGCGCCACGCCAAGATGTCGCGCTGGGGCAAGAACATCGTGGTGCCGCTGGACTCGCTCTGCAAGGAGAAGGAGATCACCAACCGGCCGACCGTCGCCCGCTCCGTCGGCACCGTGGGCAAGTGGGGCAAGATGGGCTTCACCTCCACGCGCACCTACACGCTGTCAGCCCTGCACCCGATGGCGGCGGCAGCGGCCGCGGCGGCGGCAGCCGCCAGTCCTGCCCAGAGTCCAGCCTCCACGCACGAGCACGACCCCAAGGACCTGTCCGTCTCGGTGCCGGAGCCGCCGAAGCCCAAGAAGTTCTTCAAGTCGCGCAACGCCGCTCCGGCCGAGGTGATCGCCCAGATCATCCAGCAGCTCCCGCACTGCGTGGCTGGCACGTCGCCCATGCGGGACCAGGCGAGCATGTCCCTCGGAGGGGGAGGCGCCACGCCCACCTCCGGCTCGCAAGACGGAGGGGGCGGGCTGAAGCTGAAGCTGGGCAAGGGCGGCAGCTCCGCAGAGCGGAAGCGCAAGTCTCCCAAGAAGAAGCCCTCGACGCCCGGAGCGTTGGCGACGGACCGGGAGGTGTCCGAAGAGGAGTCCTCGGAGCAGCAGCACCACCAGCTCAACTTCGGCAAGGAGCTGGACGAGTCGGATTCGCGAACCGCCTCCGCCAAGAAGTCAAAGAAGCCCAAGGAGGAGAAGAAACTGAAGCCGGAGGCGCCGCCGTCTCGCATCCTGGGTCGAGCCCGTAAGGCGGTCAACTACTGCGAGGTGGACGAGGACGAGCGCTATCCCACGCCCGTCAAGGATCTGATCATTCCCAAGGGAAGGGGTGCCGCGGAAGCCACTGGATCCTCTGCGGCCACAGCCGCCGCCACGGAAGCGTTCATCAGCTCGACGGCGGGCAGTCCGGGCTCCGAGCCGGCGTTACCTCCGCCCACGTCGGCGCCCAGTGCGGCCTCTGCGACGGTGCCGCTTCTGCCCTCCGCCTCTGCGTCGAATCCATCGAGCGCTTCCCGCACGCCGGAGCATCCGCCCATAGTGCTGCGCATCTCCAAGGTGAGTCCTGATCTCTTAGAACACTATTTTGAGGGGATTTTTTGGCTTTTGGAAGGCAATTCCTTTAAAAAGTAGTAGCTGAGTGGCTTGTAGTTCTAGTCCAAAGGATTCAGGTGAAAAGGGCTCCTAATCTCGTAGATTATTTTGCTTTAAAGTTCGAAGATCAGAGCCCACGGTGCCCATTGGAAGACCCGCTCTTCCCTACCCCCCAGTAGTCTCCAAGTAGACAGTTTCTCCAAGAAAGTCTGCAATTATCCGACAATTAGTCGAGTACCCTGGATATTCTTCGGCGCCTCGCGCTCTCTCCCGTCACTCACCTCTCTCCAGTCACCTCTCACCTGGCCTCTTCGGCCGCTCTCTCCGGAGCGCGGGCTCTCGCTCCTCGGACTGTACTGCGCCGTGTGGGAAAGAGAAAGCAGCGGTGGCGCGAACCCCGATCGGCAACAACAAGCCAGTGTTAAATTACGCGCGCTTTTGCGCCGAGTCTCTCTCCGCTCCCTGCGCGCCTCTTTCTCCCGCGGGCCAGTTCGTTCGCTTTTCTTCCGCATTTCTCGGCGGCTTCTTGCGCCGCTCAGTTCTGTTTTCTGTCCCGGTCCCAGTGCCGATTGTGATAATTGCCGACTTTGCACGCCGACTTGCCAGATCAGCTATAAGACGGTCAGTGATCTTCCCCAGCGACCAGCCACGGCTTCCCAGGGCTAGCTAGAACCAGGCCTCCCAGTGCTGCTTCCCAGCGCCGGGCTTGGTAGTCCTCCGGTTGCAGGCCTCTTCGCCAAACAATCAGGGCATCCGATAGCCAGACACCAGACATTAACAAGCGACTCCCAAGCCTATATAATCTCACGCGCCTTCCCCGGTCTCCCACTTGCAGGGCACGTCGCGACTAGTGAGCACGGACAGCGAGGAGCCCCCGAGCAGCTCGCCCGCGGACCACCAGCGCTACCACCCGCACCCGCTCCAGAGCCACCCGGAACAGGACGACGAGGACCTCCCGGAGCGGACCGAAGACGGAGACGGAGACACAGTTCCTGCAAGCACGCCAAAAATCACTGTGAAGCCACTGCGGCCGCCGGAGACAGCGGGATCGGACGGAACAGCGCCCAGCTCGTCAGCAGCAGGCGGAGGAGCAGCAGCCTCCGCTGGTGAGCCCGCCGCCCTCCAGGAGGCAGAGGACGAGGACGAGGAAGAAGAGGAGGAGGACGAGGAGGAGGAGCCGCCGGAGATCAACTACTGCACGGTGAAGATCTCGCCGGACAAGCCGCCGAAGGAGCGCCTCAAGCTGATCATCAAGACGGACGTGATCCGCAACGCCATCGCCAAGGCGGAGTCCCGCAGCGAGAAGAAGTCCAAGAGCAAGAAGCACAAGCACAAGCAGTTGCTGCAGGCGGCAGGATCAGCGGCGGGAGCAGCAGGAGCCACAGCCCCGCCAGCAGAGTCCTCAGAGTTCAAGACGCCCTCCCCCCACCTGGCCCTGAACGATCCCAACCAGCTGCACAGCCAGGCCACCCAGCTGCACCATCTCCATCCGCAGCGGGGATCGGCGGTCATATCGCCCACGACGCGGTCCGACCACGATTTCGACTCGCAGTCCTCGGTGCTGGGCAGCATCTCCTCGAAGGGAAACAGCACGCCGCAGCTGCTGGCCCAGGCCGTGCAGGAGGACTCGTGCGTGATACGCAGCCGGGGGTCCAGCGTGATTACCAGCGACCTGGAGACTAGTCAGCACTCCTCGTTGGTGGCGCCCCCCTCCGACATTGAGTCCCGCCTGGAGTCCATGATGATGACCATCGACGGCGCCGGCACGGGAGCAGCCACTGTGCTGCCGGAGACGCCGTTGCAGGAGGACATACTGGCAGTCTTGCGAGGCGAAGTGCCACGACTGAACGGGACAGCGGATCGGCCGGCAGACGCGGACCAGGAGCAGCCGCAGCCCGCCAAGAGGGCGACGCGAGGAAGGGGCCGAAAGGCCAACAACGCCGCAGCAGAAGCAGCTCCTGCAGCCGCCATGGAACCAGTCGCTAGCACGCCAACCAGGACCCGCGGCCGGCCTCCGAAAGCCACCCAAGAAGCCGCTTCCCCGCCCAAGCGGAGTACGCGGGGCACCCGGGGATCCAAGAAGGCCGAGGTGGAGACCGCGGACGTGGAGATGGAAGAGCCGGCGACCGAGGAGCCCTTGCCGGAGCAGGCGCCGCCGCCGCGAAGGGGACGGGCGGCAGCAGCCCGGGCGAACAACAACAACTCCGCCAGCATCAACAACAACATCAACAAGATCGCCGCCAACCTCTCGGCCAAGGCGGAGGCCAGCCGGCTGGAGGACGGCGGCGGGGCGGGAGGCACAGCCCCGCGGAGTTACGGACGGAAGCGGAAGAACCAGCAGGTGACGCAGGTGCTGCAGCAGGAGCAGGACGCCGCCGAGGAGGAGGACGAGTCCGAGGAGCATCCCACGCCTGCCAAAGTCCTGCACACGGATCCCAGAGCGGACTCGCCGGACCACGACCCGGATCCCGATCCCGACCTCGAGGCAGAAGAGCTATCGAACAACTCCTCGCTGCAGCACGACGGATCATCCTCCTCGCCCCCGCCGCGTGACTTCAAGTTCAAGGACAAGTTCAAGCGAACCCTCACCCTGGACACCCAGGTGGCCGCCAATGCGGCCGGAGCGGGAGCTGCAGCTGCCGCAGAGGCAGGAGCGGCTGCCGCCGGAAACGGGGGCGAAGGAGCGGCGGAAACGGAGCAGCGAGGCGCCGTCAAGCTGGTCATCTCGAAGAAGAAGGGCAGCATCTTCAAGAGCCGCGCCCTGGTGCCATCGGACCAGGCGGAGCAGGCCACGGTGGCCAAGAGGGCGCTGTACAAGCACAGCTGGGACGCGGCCCTGGAGGCGAACGGCGGGGGAACGGGCAGCGACGCCAGCAACGCCTCGGCATCGGGCACATCGGGTGCCACCGGAGGCGGTGCCAAGGATCACCTGCATCACCTGGCCGCGGGCAAGTCAGACGTCGACTTCGGCGACAGCCCCTCCTCCAACAACAATGGTTCCTCCTGCAGCGTCGGCAGCAGTGCGTCCACCTTGCGTGGCGACAGCCCGGCGCTCGGCAAGATCTCCCGCGGCCTGGCGGGGAAGCAGGGCGGAGTTCCCTGCAGCAGTTCAGCTGTCGTCGACGCCTTCGACCTGGACCTGGAGCCTGGTGGCGACGACCTGGCCACCGGAGGCCTGCCGGGAGTGGGAGGCTCGGCCGTCGGGTCGGGAGGCACTGGAGCAGCCGGCGGAACGTCGGGCGGCGGACTGAATCGCGTGGATCGCAAGACAAAAGACTACTACACGGTGGTGCGGAACGTGAAGACAGCGCACCAGATCCAGGAGATCGGCGAGTACCAGGAGATGGACGACGACGTGGAGTACATCCTGGACGCACTGCAGCCGCACAACCCGCCGGCGACGCGCTGCCTGTCGGCGCTCCAGCTGGCCGCCAAGTGCATGATGCCCGCCTTCCGGATGCACGTCCGCGCCCACGGCGTCGTCACCAAGTTCTTCAAGGTGAGTCCCCCATCCCGATGTAGTTGGTCTGTAAGGAGACCTGAACCGGGCCCCTCATTTGCAAGCCAGCAAGCCGGAATGCGATTGGATGACGGCCATAAACAAACAGCGGTTCCCCCAAAAGCAAACAACCGTTTCTGGGAATCTCCCGCCTCTGGCTGCACTTGAGAATCCATTTGCGAGCCGTTTTCCGAAGAAGCTCCCGTCCATTAGCAAAACATCTGCTCCGGGAAATGGGCAGAGACTCATGCCCAGGTGATCTATCGCAGACTGACTAATCCCCTCTCCCTTTCCCATTCCAGGCCTTGTCCGACGCCAACAAAGACCTCAGCCTGGGCCTGTGCACCTCGGCCATCATGTACATCCTCTCGCAAGAGGGCCTCACCATGGACCTCGACCGCGACTCCCTGGAGCTGATGATCAACCTGCTGGAGGCGGACAACGCGGAGAGCTCCGGCCACCCGGACCGGGCCGGCTTCGAGCGGAACAAGCTGAAGGTGCGCGAGCTCTGCGAGGAGATCAAGGCCCAGGGCAAGGGCACCCACCTGAACGTCGACTCGCTCACGGTGGGCACCCTGGCGATGGAGACCCTGCTCTCGCTCACCTCCAAGCGGGCCAACGAGTGGTTCAAGGAGGACCTGCGCAAGCTGGGCGGCCTGGAGCACATCATCAAGACGATATCGGACTTCTGCCGGCCAGTTATCGCCAACGAGACCTCTGCGGAGATCGTCTGGCAGCCCTCGCTGCTGGACAACATGCAGACGGTGGCGCGGTGCCTGCGCGTCCTGGAGAACGTGACGCAGCACAACGAGGCCAACCAGCGCTACATGCTCACCTTTGGCCAGGGCCGAGCCGTGGAGACGCTCTGCCAGCTGTACCGCCTGTGCAGCCGGCAGCTGATGCTGCATCCCTCGGTGGATGTGGTGGCCAGCAACAAGGAACACCCCGGCGTGGCCATGCGCGAGCTGCTCGTCCCCGTTCTGAAGGTCCTGATCAACCTGACGCACACCTTCAACGAGGCCCAGCCCTCCCTGGGGGCGGAGCTGCTCGGCCAGCGCGGCGATGTGGTGGAGACGAGCTTCCGGCTGCTGCTTCTGTCGGCCAACTACATTCCCGACCACTGCGTCTTCGAGCTGAGCATACTGGTGGGTATCTGAAGGTCTACCTCCGCTTGTGTCACTTTCTAATGGACTGTTCCCATCTTTCAGGTGCTGACCCTGCTGATAAACCTCTGCATGCACACCGTTCCCAACCGGGCCGCCCTGATGCAGGCTGCTGCTCCGGCTGAGTACGTGGCCGACAACCCACCAGCCCAGGGCGTCGTCAGCGCGCTCCAAGCTCTGCTCGAGTACTTCTACAAGTGCGAGGAGCTGGCCAGGTTAGTCCTCTCACCACCTTCCTTGTGGATCCCTCTTTCTAACACACTTACTTCCAGGTTAGTGGAGAAGAACACGGACGCGTTCCTGGAGAGCAACGACAAGGGCAAGAAGAAGCAGGAGGAAGTGGAGGAGACAGTCAACAACCGTGAGTATTCTTTTAGGGCTTGGAAGTGGGTCGGATGTTCTAACTATTCCTCCTCCAACAGTTGTACAGCGAGCCGGCCACCACATGGAGCACACCCTCAAGGGCAGCTATGCGGCCATCCTGGTGGGCAACCTGATAGCGGACAACGAGCAGTTCGAGGCGCTGGTGCGGCGGCAGCTGCGAGGGAACAGCTTCAAGGAGATCGTCGGCGTGCTGGAGAAGTACCACACGTTCATGAACCTGACCTCCAGCGTGAGTTTTGGCGGGACTTTTGATTTATTCCCTTTCTTCCAGTGAGTTCCAACGAGATTCTATTGTAACCTCTCTTATTCCTTAGTTGGAGGCCAACTTCGTGGCACACATGAAGTCAACGAAGCGCATCATCGACAACTTTAAGAAGCGCGACTACATATACGAGCACTCGGACGAACACGATCACGTCCTGCCCCTGAACCTGGAGACGACGGTGCAGGACCTGGGCGCTGGCGGAGCATCCTGCTCGTCCGCCTCGCCCAGCGCCACGGCGACGAGGGCTCCGCGGGTCTACAAGACGTACAGCAGCCACAGATAATTGGGAAAGGACGCGGCCAAGACGGTAAGGTACAAGAAGAGGAGGCGAGCCAGAGCGGAGGCGGAGGCGGCGGCGGAAGCGGAAGCGGGAGTGGGCAGCCTTCCTCGCCACCGTTAGTCACCGTTAGCCACCTATAGGAGAGCCCGCCACCAAAATACACTTCTGTCGTTTGTGATTATGTAACTTGTTTATGTGTTGGTATAGCAACCACTATATGTATAGCCGTAATGCACCTAGTTTCGATCAGCAGCATCACCCACAAGCGTATAAGTAGGTCGGAGGTAGATGCGACTGGGCTGGCCAAAGTGATAGCGAGTTCCGGAGCAGGGTCAGCGATTAACTGAAGCACACAGGAGAGAACTAGGGAGGGCAGGAGCAGGAGCTGGCAGGAGCAGGAGCAGGAGCTAGCAGGAGGCAGGCCCGACCACACAAAGATCCAAATCCACTACTGATATGTGTACGTTATATAGTCATAAGCAATATTAGCAGCTAACTGTCGGCTTACCACACGAACACCCATGTAAATAATGTTTGATCAGCGATTTTATTGGACACGTCTAGGCTTACGTTTAATGTTTATTGCCTTTTTTTTACCTATTTTTACCTACTAATTAACACTACTATTTTTTTTGGTAAACGCCACTTTGGTAACTGAGAGAACTGTAAAGGAGATACGTAGGATCGCTGGGGAGAATAAAGTTATTCTATTGCCTAAACTAAGTTAATGAACTCTAATTGTAAAACTAAACTGATCAATAAATATATGTATGGATATGTGTACGTTTAGAGTTTAAAGTTTAAAGTTTAAAGTTTAAACCACAAAATGTCATTTAGGCTACACCAGTTATAACGATAGAGAGGGCATGCGCGCGCGAGCGAGACGGCGGAGGAGGAGAGTGAAACAATTTCGGGAACAAAATATATATTTATTTTGTGTTTTCAAATTTGTCGATAATGTGAAAAAGTCTATATATATGTATATGTATACTAGGATAACGAGTACGTCATATATTGTTCTTGCAGAAAAAAAACGAAAATAAAACTCAGATTGAAAAAACCTTAAAAAATGGATTTCATCTTGGATGGATATATCTGTTCCTTGAGCTTATAGGTCAAGGTTTCAAAGTTCAAAGCTTATGAATATATTATGTCATTAATCTCCATTAGAATCCTAACAACCTCCAGCTCCTCATGGGCTGCTGGGTGGGCGCCAACCATTGTCCTTGACCCGGGGTGGCAGCGCCTCGTTGTGCGGGGTGGCAGCTCTCCTCTGGCAAGTATGACCCTTGCGGGCGACGGCCTTTTTAGTGGCCAACCTCTGGCCACACCGATTTCTGTCAAATACCCAAAAGGAAATGTTTGCGACCAGTTTGTGCCACAAAAAGTGGTAAATACCGAGGATGTGCCGTGTTCGCTGAGTCCCGTACTCTCTACCCTCGCGACCTGTGAACGTGCTAACTCCGCCGAAGTGCGCGCACTACGGAAAGAGCGCCTGCCCTCGGACAGTAAACAAAACGGATTTTGGCTTGTGGTTTCCAGCGACCAAAGAGACAAACAAACAAACAAACAAACCAACAAGCAAACACACACCAACGCACGCAGCCAGAAAATAGGAAGCGCGTGAGCGGGCACAGGATGTCGCAGGTGCTCAGCCCCCAGAAGCAGGCAGGTCCCTGCCCACGTCCTGTGGGCGTGGCAGCGGCCGTGGAGGTGGAGTCCCTGGACTACACCAGCAACAGCAGCATCATGGAGTTCCTCGCCAAGGAGCAGGACTGCGGCCTGGCGGACCCAGACCCGGAGAGCATTTTCCAGGAGGTCAGTCGCCTGTCCGACAGCAGCGACATGCGCTCCGTGGACGAGCTGCTGCAGGAGGCGGAGCGACTCATCCAGCAGCAGCTGCGGCTCGGCGGCATCACCACAGACATGCAGGCAGCCGGCGATCAGGCTGTCAAGGGAGTGGAGGACGGCGGAGGAGGAGGAGGAGCTGGCGCAGTGGGAGATGCCTCCTCGTCGCCCCTGTCCTCGCCGCACAGCAGCATCCGGCTGAACACCCGGTACACCCATCGCATCGAGCACGTACCCCTTTCCGTTTCAGTTCCCAAACCGCCAAAGGCTATCGTGGCAGTCGCCAGCAGAGCCACCTCCACCACCACCACCTTCACCACCATCACCAGCACCAGCACCGCCACCTACGCCACGACCATCACTCGGCCCCGGTCCTGCTCCAAGTCCTCGGCCTCGCCCACGTCCCTGGCGCAGACCCCGAACCCCGAGGCCAGCGGGGTGTTCGCCGAGTTCGTGGACAACCTGCCGTCGGAGTCGGTCATCTCGGAGGAGTCGACGCCCAAGGACCTCGATCTGGACATGGAGACGCACACGGCGACACTGGCCCAGCTGCAGCTGCAGGACAACACGGACGACGACGAGGACACGGTAAGTCCGCCCACCCTTTCGTGGAAAGCTGTCCCCGGGGAGGAGTCCGGCGGAATAAAAGAGAGACTGCGATCTGTGGTAATAAATAGCGTAGGATTTGTTTATTGTGTGCCCCGCGGGACACGGTTAATAGGCGGCCGCTGGGGCCGCCGCCGGCCCACCTGACCATTCACACCCGACTGCTCCAGGCACACGCACGCGAACATAAATAAGCAGTCGCACAGGACTCTTCTCAGACTCACTCGCTCTGTCGGCACATTCACTCCTGGTGGGCTCGAAAAAAAATAGTTGGGATAGTAGTACGATGGGACATGGGATTAGGGTTTGTCGGAGCTGGTCTTGATGGCCTGGGCCACCGTCTCCGCCACGGTCCAGCCCTCCAGGGCCGTGTCCTTGATGTAGCGCGGCGGCAGGACGAAGCCGTAGGCTCCCCGATCCCTCAGCTCCACGGTGTAGACGTACTTAACGCCCAGAGCGGCACGGCTCCAGTCGTCGGAGCCGCCCCCGGCGATGCCCAGGACCTCGTGGGTGACGGCCGCCCGGTAGGTGCTTCCCGTCTTCTGGGCGATCCGGTCCACGGCCAAGCTGGCCACCCGCTGCAGGACGGCGGAGTCCTTCACCTTGACGGCCTTGTAGGCCCACGGGTAGACGATCATCTGGCCGTAGCTGTGGTACGTCAGGTACGCCTCCAAATTGTACTTGCGCTTGGCCAGGAACTCGGCCACCGCCTTGGTCTCCTTCTCGGAGGCGGGCGAGGAGCCGCGGTAGGTGTCGCTGCAGGGGTTGGTCGAGGAGCCGTAGCCGTTCCAGCCGATGTCGAAGTTGCGGTTGAGGTCCACGCCGTTGCACTGGGCGCGGCGGGAGGCGGAGCGGTTCTTTCGCCACAGGCGGTTGGTGGTGCGGCTGTACTCGTAGCCGTCGGGGTTCATCACCGGCATGATGTACCAGGTGAGGCCGCGGATGTGGGCCGGCTGGTTCTCCCAGTTGGCCATCAGCTGGTAAAGGATGAAGGTGACCGTGGCCGGGCTGATCCACTCGCGGGCGTGGATGCCGCCGTCGATCCACACCTTCTTGTTCTCGCGGGGGTTCTCCGAGATTCTGGAATGGGCCGAAAAGTTTGTTACGGAATTGGACTTGAAGTCTCGGCTTGTGGTTTTAGGCAAGAGTGCCGGAAAGAGGGCAGCGGATTCTGCGTAGTCCGAAAACTAGAGCATACTTGTAGGCGCCGCTCGATAAGCACCTACCTTAGAACCTTCAGGTCCCGACCCTCAGCCGTCTGTCCAATCGTGTAGAGCCGCACAATGTTGGGGAACTTGCTGCGGATCTCCCGCATGAAGCCGTAGATGGTCTCCAGGTCGTGGTAGTCCTTCCAGTGCATATTGCTCCTCGTGGCCTTTTCTGCAAGAGAAGTCCCAGATAGAATCATGTCCGAACCCAACTCCCTCGCTCCCACTTACTCGTCCTCATGCCGTCTGCGGCGGTCGACCCACTGATCCCCTCCATCATCTCCTCGTCGATCATGGACTGGATGTTGTCCGAGAGCACCTCGGCATCCAGGCGGTGGGCCGAGAGGAAGCTGCGGGCACCCTTCAGGTGGTCCTTGGAGATGGAGATGTCCAGGAACTTGGAGTTCTCCTTCCAGATGTTTCCCCCGAACTTGTTCTCCAGCACCTCGCCCACGGGCACCTTCTGTTGCATCCCCTCCGAGATGTTGTAGATCCTCCAGAGCTGCGCCTCGTCGTACCGCTGGGGGATGTCGTTGACGTCAAGGGTCACGTTGGAGGTGACCTCATTCCCAGCGGCTGCTGCGGCTAACACGGTTATCACCAGCAGCCCCAGAAGGCGGTGGGCTGTCATTGTCGTCATCGTGTGCTCTTATCAGCTGTAGGTATACCTGGAAAAGCCATTTGCAATCGCCAATCAATAGAGTGTTATCAATGGGTTTTTCATACGCCATTGCAAGGGGAAGTGGGGCTTTTTTAAAGCTATATTCTGCAAATGACACATTTCCGATCATTAATTATTTAAATACATCCGCTTTCGCGCCACCTTCCCACTACTCACGAACTATCGGTATTGGAAAACCCATAAAGCCCCACATTTTGGTATGACCGTCCGCCCTAGCCCCACTTCGAACGTGTTGCAACACTTTCCCCTTGATTCGCCGCCACGATCAAAGTTTTTTTCATCCCGTCGTTCGTTTTTCGTTTTCGAAAGTTTTTGCGTTATTTTAGTTATCAGTTTTACAAATTGTTGGCCGAAAGAGTGCTTTATATACTTATGAAATTCAAAATAAACATGGTAATAGTGGAATTTTTGCCGGGGGCTCGCGAGTGTGTGTGAGAGTGTGAGGGGTGGTGATAGCTAGAGAATTACCCACTGTGCCGCCGCAAAAAAGGTGAAAAGCCCCATTTAATGTTGAAATTGCATCAAAGGCTATAGGATCTGTCTATTTAAATATATTTTAGTATCAATTTCTAAATACCGTGACACTTTTCGGGTTCGGCGGTCGCGTTTTCGCGTGAGGGTGTGTGAATGCACTTTTAGGGGCGGCCCCTAACGACCGCAGATAGAAGAATGAGTGCGGTTCTCACGTAAGTTTATCATTTTTTCTATTCTCTTTTCTTTTTGCCTATTATTTTACCGAAATTTCAATACAAAATTTTGCTTGAGACATCCCTAGACAGTTCACTTTTATGGCTAGCCCCCTACAACCGTGGTGTTCCTAGCTAGAACAGGTGGAGAGAAGGAGAAAAGAGACATCCCTACGCAGTGCACTTTTAGAGCTATCCCCTACAACCGTAGCGTCCCCAACGCACACCGTAGAGGTGGTAGAGAATGAGACATCCTCACTCAGTGTACTCTTAGGGTTAGTCTTCAACGACCGTAGCGTCACTAGGTAGAAAAGGTGGGGAGAAAGAGTACAGAGACAAATCTGGGCAGTTCACTTTTAAGGCTAGCCCCCAACAACCGTAGCGTCCCTAGAACAGGTGGGGATAGAGAGCAAAGAGATACTAGAAAGTACTGTTAATCGCAAAGCTTAATAGACATCCTCAGGGCACTCTGAGGGCTGGCCCCAACGACCGTAGCGTCCCTAGAACAGGTGGGGAGAGAGAGCAAAGAGATACTAGAAAGTACTGTTAATCGCAAAGCTTAATAGACATCCTCAGGGCACTCTTAGGGGTGGCCCCAACGACCGTAGCGTCCCTAGGTAGAGCAGGTGGAGAGAAAGAGTGGAGAGAATAGAGGGAACTTTTTGGGGCTGTCCCTTGACGACCGCAGCCTCCGCAGCACCGTTAATCAGGGAGAGAGTGCGTGTAGATAAGCCAGCTTCTCTACATGCGTGTGTAAAAACTGCCGAAAGGGGGGAAACGGCATGTAAATTACATCTCCCATCTATTCTGTTATTATTTTCTATTATTTTAACGTAATATTGTTTATTTTTTATTGTTTACTGACTACAATTACTGCCAACACTTTGTTGCTAGACTGCGGCCTCCACGAAAGGTTAGAGTGCTATTGGCTCGTTGAGTTTTCGCGCAAATCACAGTATTTATGGCTTCGTGTTTGGCTCGAGTGTCACAGCGAGGCGGACGAACGGGTCTAGTTTGATTTACAAAGCCTTTAACTATGAATTTTCCAATGATTTTTAGGATGAAGAGTTTAAATAATGAAGAGTTTAAATCAATCAACCACTCAGCCCTAGTTCTAGTCGGAGTTAAGATACTATTCCTTTGGAAACCCGCTCAGGTAGCCGGCGGTCGTAAAACGAAACTAAACTCGAATTCCAACTCGAATTCGTGCCAGGGAGAACATAGTAATTGCCAGAGACGACCCGCGCGATAACAAAAACACATCCGTTCTGGTGACAATGCGGCTCTGCTATCTGAATGGGTCTGAATGGTGGCCTCCCCCGCAGTTCTATAGTGGGAGTTGGCTTCCAGACTACAGTATCTGTATGGTATCTGTAGAGTATCTGTAGAGTGTCTAGTCTATAGTCTATAGTCCCCCCCAAAAGTTCAATGTTGGCTCAGCCATTAGCATTGTTTTCGGATTCTACTGGCGACCGGCCGACCGATCGATCGATCGGGGAGAGGCACTTGTTCATCGGTTCCAGCTGCCGTTGCCTGTTGATCTGTCCGCTGCTGGTGCTGGCGCTGGTGCTTGTTATTTGTATTCAGATTTCGTTCCGGCGAAGCACTAGTGCGTCTCAGAACTCGAAGCTATTAACTTTGGATCAATCGGAGGCACTACCACTACTGGAGGCCAATGGCAGTGTCAGTCCAAGTGCGAGTGTGCTGGAGCCCTGCCTCTTGCCACTTCTCCGCCTCCAACCAGGCGGAAGCCCCGTTTTTAACGCTCTTGTGCTAATTTCCCTGGCCCGTTTTAGGTTCTGAGATGCGTATTTTCGTGTTTATTTTCTTTTTATTGCCGGGCCGGGCCGGGCCAGGCAGAAAGTGGCCAACTGCCCGAGCGAGTGTCTCCGAGAACTGGTTCTCCTCCGACCTGGACCTCCTCCGATCGCGGGAGCTGAATGTGGAGTAGAGCCATGGTCTCGGTTTCGGTTTCGGTTTCGGTTTCGTGTTCGTACTTGGCTTGGGTTTCGTTTCGGTTTCAATCCGGTGCTGCCTCGACCTTCGTGGCCCGCCGCCCTCCTTCTCCTCCTCCTCCTCCTCCCAGCTAGTGCCCCTCAAGATCTATGGGTCGTATCACTTTTGTGGGAGTTCTAATCCACTTCTAATACCTGGCCCAACTGACTGGCGGGCGTAGCGAATCCCTTTTAATCGGAATGAGCCGCGGCTCCTCGGACTGATTCACTTTCCTCCAAGAAACAAAAACTGACACCGAAACACTGACAAACACACGAAATGCAAACTTGTTTCGGGCGGCGACCGAAATGGACCGAAAACCGAAACTCGTTGCAGGAAATCGGGCACTTCCTCATCCGCTGGGGGGCAGCACCAGTCCCCGCCCAGTCCCTGCTCTGCCCTGCCCCTCGTCTGGTTCTATTCAGAGGGTATCCCTTGGGTCTGGTCTGGCTTACCTTCTGGTCTGGAAGCTGGAAGGTGGATGCTGCTTCTCTTGGTCTCTGTGCCGGCTGCTGCGGGGGAGTGACTTGGTGGCTCTGGCTGGACGGTGGAGCCCGACTAAATGCTGCGCTTGTATGCGCTTCAATTTTTATATTGCCGCTTCCCGAAAAAAGCCAGCAACAACAACAAGACCAGAGACAACACACAGCGCACAAAAAAACAAAAAAACAAAACAAAACACAACAACGAAGCCGAGAATCACACTCGCCGCCACAAACAACAAAAAACAAAAAGAAGAGCAGCAGACTGCTGTAATTTCGCGCTGACCGTCGACCGATCTTTGGAGCGATCGCCGCGCTAATGGAAATGGAAATGGCAGCGCTGCGGCAGAGCCACATTAGCAGCAGCAGCAGCAGCAGCAGCAGCAGCAGAGGCAGAGACAGCAGCTGTCGCGGCAGCAACGCCGAGAGAGCCACTATACGCACTCGCAGGCCGTCTCTTTCGCGCCTGCATCGCTGGGGCTGCCACTCCCACTCCCCCACCGACCCCCGGGCCCTGAACAGAGTGCACTGCCCGAAAAGGGGGGCAGGAAAGTAAGTGGCTCTAATCGGTGTCTGATTTGGGGAACTCTCTCGCAGCGCCAGACTCATCTCATCCCAACTGCACTTGCGCCTTCGGAGATGGGCTGCCAACCCGCCGGCTGCCAAACCAAAGCTGTTTTGCGATGCCCATGAGTCACGGGTTAAGTCACGACCACCGCTCTGATCTGTTCTGCTGGGATTTCCCGGCGGATCTGTGATTCGTGGGAGAACCTCTCACTCCCAGCTGAGAAAACAGCGCCAGAGTGGACCATACAGGGCGTATGAGTGACGAGTGCAGGGCTCCTCGTCCAGCACTCCAATACCACCACCATTAGTGGCCAGATTCGGAGGGGGAAATCTCGAGCAAAGTATCTGAATATTCATGGGCTGGCACATAATGAGCCGGCGAGTGCTTGGCGGAAGAAAGCCCGCCGCAGCTCGCGGGTTTCTCCGAGATAGCGCCCCGTCATCGACCCTCCATGGAGCCCGGATTAGTGTCCCCACTGGGCTGTGGTACCTGGCCGCGCCTGCGAGTGGGAATCGCCTTTCAAGTGCCGGGGACATGAGATCTGGCCGTATGACTGGCCGATTTTTGACCCACTTGGCGGGTTTTACTTTCTTTCGACCAGTGGCCCCCTTAAGTCCCCCTTTAGTCCCCCCCCTCCCCGCCACGCCCCAGTTGAGCCCCTCTTGTCGAGATTTTCACTTTTAACCCTTTTCTCGAGAGCGCCGCTTTGTGCTCTACAGTGGGCACTGGCTACAGCCGCCGCCCCTTTGTCGCCGTCCGCCATTTCCATTATTTGTCTTTTTTTTTTCGCGAAATACTTTCTTTCGTCGCTGGAGCTGAAGCTGAGGCTGGAGCTGGTGCTGGTGCTGGAGCTCCAAGGCCTTTCGCTTAATTTCTATGTGCAGGCCCCGGCCGATAACCGATCCAATCAAATATGCCGCGCTCTAGAGGGGGGCGGTGGGCGGTGGGCGGAGGGGGCCAATAACTCAAATCAAAATATCATAAGCGGTAAGCGGTGAGCGCTACAGGTTTCTGAAACGCGATCGAAAGTGAAAGTTGGGGCCGTCTCCTCGCCCGCCCGCCCGCTTTCCTTCTGAGCGGCTCTCGCAGCTTTCTATTTGGCTTCCGAGCATTCTGGCCCCCCTTGCTATTATTCCCCCCCTTCTCCGCCACCTGTTGGCCATCAGCCATCGGCCAGGTTTACATAAGCCCGTTGGCGGCCGGCGGAAAGCGAGGCGATTGCGAAATATTGGCGCGGATCGGCTCTGGGTATGGCGGGGATTTAACACGTGGCTTCCGCTCGTCCCAGTGGTAAGTGGCAAGTGGCAAGTGGCCTGGCTCTCTCTTCTGCCAATCGCTGCTGGCCCACTCGAGAAGAGAAGAGGCCAGTGGAAGGGGATCTCTGGGGACCGGAGCTTTAGTTTCGAGGTAGCCCTGAAAGTATGCAACTTGGGCTCGGGAAGAGTCTTGTTTTATCTTTTTTGCGCAGATGGATGGTAGTACTAGTTATTGTTGTAAGATGGTTACTACAGGTAGTACCACTAGATGGTCAGACACCTCCTTCCTCTCCATCCCTATCCAATCGTCCATTATAACCGTCTATAGTATCTAGATGTAGAGTCATCATTACTATAAATAGGAGATATATTTTATACTGTAGTAAGTACTATAGATATGTAACTACTATAGATAGTGATACTACAGATAGTGATACTAGATAGTCACAGACTTCTTCTCTATCCATAGTCCATACTACCATCCATCCATTTAGTATACCCATCTATGGGATCTAGACATGTATCTAATAAATAATAGATGGCAGTATCTAGTAGAATCTTTCCTCATCCTTGGCTCCAATTTCCTTCCTTATGGCATAAAGTGAGCCAAGAACCGGCCAACCTCCCCACACAGACCAGCCTCTGCAGATTCCTGAACAGTTTATTGGGATTATGATTTTGAATAAATAGCTTAAGAGATTACAAAAAAAAAGAGCCTAGGGAGCTGCCTGGGAGCTTCTATCACTCCAGCTGCTGGGCAATGACGCGCAGGAACTCAAAGACCTCCTCGCCAGACTCCACGATGTAGTGCGGCGGCATCAGGTAGCCGTAGCGGCCCTGGTCCTTGAGGAACAGGTTGAAGACCAGCTGCGGCGCTATCTGGTCCTGCACCCAGTCGGCCGAGTTGCCGGGCCGGGCCAGCTTTTGGCGGTAGCTGGTGCCGGCGGAGTACTCGGCCTGGTTGAGGCGCCTCAGGGCCAGCACCGCCCGCCGCGCCGTCTTCTTCAGCTCCGGCTGGTTCTCCGTCACGAAGTCGGCGTCGCCCCAGGGATAGGTGATGGCCTGGCCATACCCGCTGAGGGACACGTAGGCGCCCAGGTACTCCCGCATCCCGGCCAGGAAGTTGCGCACGGCCCGGCTCTCCGGCTCGGAGAAGCTCTGGGCGCCGCGGTAGAGGTTCTTGCAGGGATTGCTCGTCGAGCCCTCGCCCCAGGCGTGGCCGAAGTTCCTGTCCAGGTTCACCCCGTAGCAGCCGCTGGCGGGGTCGTGGGCCCGGTTCTTGGTCCACAGCCGGTCGGTGTGGCGGGAGTACTGGTAGCCGTCGGGGTTGGCCAGGGGCAGGAAGTACCAGTCGATGCGGCGCATGGCCTTCTCGGCCCTGCCCTCCCGCTGTCCTTGACTCTGGCCCTTGGCCTTGGGCCAGAGATGGGCCAGCTTGGAAAGGGCGTAGGTCAGGGCGGCGGGGCTCAGCCAGTCCCTGGCCTGCAGGCCCGCGTCCACGAAGATGGCCCAGTTGTCGGGGTGGCCGTTGGAGACTCTGGAAGAGGGGATGCAGAGGGTCATGGTTGCGGTGATGGGTTCTGGGTTCTGGGCTTTCCACTCACCTTATGACCTCCAGAGGCCGCTTGTTCCGCGTGACCCCTATCTGGATGATCTCCACCAGGTCGGAGTGGCGCTCGAGCAGCAGCTGCTGGAACTGCTGGATGTCCGCTTGGTCGTGGTAGCGCCGCCAGTTCATCAGGGAGCCCTCCGGCTCCAGCCAGGGCAGGGAGTTGTTCCGGACCGAGTCCAGCGGGTGCTCCGCGGCCGGCACCTCCGCGTAGGTCTCGTCGATGGCCGCCTCGATGTCGGAGATCATGACGTTGTAGCTGAAGCCGACCCGCTCCATGTACTGCTTGGCGTCCGCCACGTTGCGCTGCTCGATGAGGATGTCGATGCCGTCCTGGTTGATGTTCCACACCTCGCTGCCTGCAAGAAGACAGGATTAGTCGGGATTAGTCCGCCCACTTCCACTGAGCCCACATCCTGCATAGCGCCTCCTCCTCTCCCCCGTTTGTTACCAAAGTGCCGCCAAAAGGCCCGCAGCTCCGGCAGGGCCAGCCGCGTCTCGTGCACCTTCCACAGCTGGTGGCCGTAGTAGCGCTGGACGTGGCTGCCGTTGCGGTAGCGCCGGTTGATCTGGAACGAGGAGCCCGGCGAGAAGATGTCGTAGCGGCGCAGGTCGGTGGGCGAGAGCCACTGCAGGCCCTCGAAGGTGGCGGCGTAGAGCTCGCTGCCGTTGAGGGTCAGCAGGGCGAGGGGCAGGCCGGAGAGGCCGCTCAGCTCCGGCACGGAGACGCTCCGCCAAAGCAGCACCTGGCCTCCAGCGCAGTTATGAATCAGCAGCAGCAGCAGCACCTCCAGAGGACGCATCTTCGCCTCCGAATCCGGTTCGAAACTGAAGAATCTGTCTTTCCGTCAATTGGTTCCAGGTGGAGGGCCAGCGGTTCTCTGGGAGGCCGGGGCTCTGATTTATGCCAAATTTATGCGTGAGAGTGGCCGCTGCTGACCAGCGCTGACCTGACCTGCCCTGACCCCTCCCAAACGGCACAGTGGCGGGCGGGAGGCTAAGATCACTCAGGCCTCGGAGCCAGCTTCGTCAGAGCTCAGCCCCGACCGCGAATTTATGGAAACTAATTCGATTTTAATGGGCTTGGAGCTCGAGCCTAAAGTGGGCCACTAAGATTCGGAAACAAGTTGCTTCTCAGCCGGGGTTATTTTTTCTCGGCCTCCACTGTGGCTCCCCTGATTGGCGCTCTTTGTGGCTTTGAGGCTTTGTTGCGGCCGAGAGCCCTTCGGGGCATGCCGGGCCAGCTATTCGCGGATCAGTGACTCACCGAAGAGGGCCACCGCCTCGTTGAACTGTTCATCCGGCGAAGAAGAAGACGGCGCCTCCTCTGGCAGTTCTTCCTCGTCGTGGTCTTCCTCCAGCATGGACGAGGCCCGCGAGGAGTTGAAGTTCAGCTTCCAGAGCTGGGCACCCCGGTAGCTCACGTAGTTGGCGTCCAGCTCGCTGCGCAGCTCCGAGAGGCGGCCGCGGGGGGGCGTGCCCGGAGCCACCGCCAGGGGGTGCAGGTACCGGAGCAGGTGGCCCACCCCGCCCCCGAAGAAGGGCAGCCTCATTAGCGGGTTGTCGGCCCGGCCCAGCTCGAGGTGGCTGCTCCGCCCGCCATCGGCGGTCTGGCAGGCCATTAGTGCGGTCAGTGCGATCAGGGGCAGCCACGCCCCTGCAGGGCAGGGCGGGAGGTGCATGGTGTCTTGGTGGGAGTCTCTGGCTGGGAGTGGATGGCGTGGTTCTGGGGTCGTGTGTGCGTTCGACTTGGAAGCTGGCGGGGATGTGATTGCCACTCGATCGGCCAGCCATCTAACGGCTTCTCTTGCTCCCAATTCTTCAGTCTTCCGGTCTTCCCGACCCCCCCCATGCCTCTTTCCCTTTCGGCCAGTCTTTCTCCGCCGCTCGCCAATTAAGGCCATCCCATTTGCATATCGAGAGACTGTGGTTTTAATGCCTAGCCTCTAGAGTGTGGCTTTTGCGACTTTTACTCGGCATGGCTTTGCTCTGGAGCCCTGGAGCTTGGCGAGGGTTGCCCCAAGAGTTGCTCCCACTCCCAGTTCCCCCTCCTCCAAAAGAAAACCTCCCCCTCGCTTACAATAAACTTCTCTCAGTCTATTTCGATGAGTGTCTGGTGTGTGGTTGTGTGCAATTCGTCTAGTTACAAGTAGAATAAATAAATAAATAAATAGTTTCCATATAAATAGCAAAAAAAAAGGTCCTAGGTCGCTGCTAAACAGAGTCGCATTGAACTAAGTGGAGCTCGGAGCTCTAGTGGTGGCGCCTCCGGCTGCTGCTGTTGCTGCTGCTGCTGCTGGTGCCACCTCCGTTGCGGGCCACCGCCTTGCCACGGCCCTGGGCGATCGCCCGGGCGACCGTGTCGGCGAACGTGTAGCCGTCCTTGCCGTTGTACTGGATGAACCGGGCGGGCAGGACGAAGCCATAACGACCCGTGTCGCCCATCTCGATGGTGTAGGAGTACTTGATGCCGGCGATGCCCTTGGCCCAGTCGTCGGAGCCTCCGGCGGCCGGGTAAAGGGTGGTGGCCGAGGAGCCTACCGTGTACTTGACTCCTGTCGACTTGGTGATGCTCTGTGGGTGGTGGATGTAGGGATTAGCTTCTGGAGGGAGGAGGCACTAGCCATTCTTACCGTTCCGGCCTGACGCGCCACGCGGTCCAGATCAGCCCTGTCCTGGGTCAGCTGGTAGTCGTAGCCCCACGGGTAGAGGATGTACTGGCCGTAGCTGTGGAAGGAGAGGTACGCCTGGAAGGTCTCGCGCGGGAAGCCGCTGATGAACTTGGAGATGTAGAAGGTCTCCGGCTCGGAGAAGGCCTTGCTGCCGCGGTAGGTCTGGGAGCAGGGGCTGGCCGAGGTGCCCTTGCCGCCCCACTTGTAGCCGAAGTTGCGGTTCAGGTCGACGCCCGGGCACTGGCGGCCGTGGGCGCGCATGTTCTTCCGCCAGAGCCGGTCGGTGGTGTGGGAGTACTCGTAGCCGTCGGGGTTGGCCACCGGGTGGATGTACCAGTTGATGCTGCGCATGTGCTCGGGCAGGTCCTCCCAGCCCTCGACCAGCTGGTTGGCGATGAAGGTGACCGTGGCGGGGCTGATCCACTCCCTGGCGTGCATTCCTCCGTCGATCCAGACTCCGGGGTTGCGGGCATTTCCGTTGGATATCCTGGAAGGGCAAGGGGAAGAGGAGGGTCTGGTCAGACAGGTCCTTAAAGGACGGACTCTATATCCCTGGCACTTACTTGAGAATCTTCAGTGGGCGCTTCTCCACCGAGTAGCCAATCACCTCCGTGGAGCAGATGTCCGGGTAGGTCTTGGCCATGTAGTCGATGAAGCCGTGGATGTCCTCGAGGCGGTGGTAGGCCTGCCAGGTGAGTCGGTGTCCTAAGGGGAGGAGGGTGGACGGAGAGAGAGAGACAGTGTTAGGAAAGTTGTGTAACCCCAGGGTGAGCCCCACTCCCTGCCCTCCTTGGCTGTTCCTTAACGATCCCGGCAAGGAGCCGCCGCTGTCGTCTTGGACGGCTGGCGTCTGCCGGCTATCGATTAAACAACTCCCGTCTTGCGGCCCACGGGCCATGCTCTGGGACAGTGCGTGGGCGGGGACGGAGAAGGGGTTGCCACGTGCCACATGCCACAGGACGTGCCGCACGGGTTCCTATGGCAAAGCCACTTTGCGCTTGATGACTTTTCACACGCCCCTCGCCGCCGCGCATTAAATGCTCGTTTGCGGCGACACCTCGACCGGGTGGCACGAACCAGGGGCAGAAAAGGGTTGCCAGCTGCACCACCTGTCACTCACTCCTGCCCCGACCCAATCGCCCGCCCTCCACGGAGGTCCGAGGAGGGGAATCACTATCCTTGTCCTTACCTTTGCGATTCTGCAGCTCGGCGATCTTCTCCGCTGGCGGGTTCTCCACCTCGATGACGTGTTGCAGGTTGTCGATCAGGACGATGCGGGAAAGGTTAGCGGCCCGGATGTGCCTCTCGGCGGCGGCCAGGACCTGGGGCTTCAGCAGGTAGTCCACCTCCTGCTTGACCTCCTTCCACAGCTGGCCATCTGGAAGGCGGAATGGTTGGGATTTAGGTCTAGTTTCTTGGCTTTCTTCTCAGAAGACAGAAGACTAAAGACTAGAGACACTTGTTCACTTTCTTTACTTCTTCACTCTTCTCACTCACAACAAAAAAAAAAGAAAACAAAAAGAATCACTTGCTCTTGGCACTTGCAGTCTTCGCACTTGTGGTCTCCTGGTCACTCACCATACTTGGACTGCAGCTCGTCGGCCAGTCGCTTGTCCTTGTCGGTCTGGACCACGATGCGCCACACCTGGGCTCCGTCGTAGCGGCGCAGGTGGGCGTTGAAGGGCGACTCCTGGTACTGCTCCTCGGCCTTGGGCAGATCACCCTGCGGCTGCTGGAACGAGGCGTTCACGTAGTTGAGCACGCTGTCCTGGACCAGGATCTGGTTCTGGCTCTGGGGCTGGGGCAGCACCATTGGAATAATGGTAGTCAACAGGGAGGAGGTGGGCTTGGGTTCCTCCATGGCTGGCTGCTCTTGGTGCACTGGTTCTGGCTGGGATTGGGCTGCGGCTGGAACTTCCACTGGGGCTTCAGGGGCGATGGCAGCTGGGATTTCGGCGGGAGCTTCAGCTGGGGTTTGTGGCACGGCTTCAGTGGGAATCTCAACTGGAGTATCTTTTTCAGTGTCGGCGGGAGCTTCGGCGGGAGTTTCTGGCTGGGATTCCTCAGCAGGAGTCTCTGCTGGGACTTCGGCAAGGATTTCATTGGTGGCTTCGGCTGGGATCTCAGCAGGGATCTCGGCAGGAGTCTCAGCAGGGATCTCAGCAGGTACCTCAGCTGGGACTTCAGCTTGGGGCTCCACTGGCTTCACTTCGTTTGTTTCTTCCGGCTCGGTCTCAGCATCGTTCTGGAGCAGCACCTCTGGCTGGGCTTCTTCCTTCACTGGCTGGGCTTCCTCCAAGGGCTTGGCCTCTTCCTCGGCTTGGGGTTCCTCTTCTGGCATGGCTTCAGGCTCGGCCTCGGCCTTCAACTCCTCCGGCTTGGCTTCCTCCTCTGGCTTGGCTTCCTCCTCTGGCTTGGCTTCCTCCTCCCGCTTAGCATCCTCCTCAGCCTCGGCTTCTGGGGCAGTCTCCTCTTCAATCTTCTCAGTGGCAGTCTCTGCCTCGGGCTCGTCCGCCAGACTGGGCTCAGCTTCAGTTTCCTTTTCCTTCTCCTGTTCCTGACCCTCTTCGCTGGCCTCGACAGCTGGAGCAGACTCTTCCTGCTCCTGCTCCGGCTCCTGCTCCTTCTCTGGCTCCTGCTCCTGTTTGCTTTCGTTTATTTCGGCCAACTCCTCCGGCACCAGGTTGTCCATGGCGGCAGTGAGTCCCTGCTCGATGCCCTCGACCAGAGTTTCCATCAGCGACGCCTCCGTGGTGTCCACCTCGTTGTTGTCAGCACTCTCCGGCTCCTTCGGGGCTTCGGCTGGGATTTCTGGCTGGGATTCGGCCTCAGGCTGGGTTTCTGGAGCCTGGGCTTCCGGCACGGGCTCGGCTTCGGCTTCTGGCTGAGCTTCGATGGCCTCTGGCTGAGACTCCTCGGCTTGGGGTTCCTGGGGCTCGTCCTCCATAGCCTGCTCGATGTCCTTCTCCATTTCCTCCACGGCGCTCGAGAGGATCTCGTCGGCGCTTTCGGTGGCCACTTCCGGCTCATCGTCGACGGCATCGTTGCTGGCCATTGGCTGCTCCTGCTCCTCCTCGACGGGCTCTGGCTCCTCCTCGGCGGCGGGCGCCGCTTCGGTAGCTTCGGTATCGAGCTGGGCCTGCTCCAGCTGCGCCTCCTGGCTGCTGGGCTTCACCACCACGTGCTCCTCGATCGACTCGGGCTGCTGGGCCTGCACTTGTTCGGTGTCCATAGGGGACTCGGCCACGGTGATGTCGCTGGGCAGCTCCACCAGCTGGAGGGCCGGGCTAGAGTCGCTCTCCAGCATGAGCATGTCGGAGGCGGAGCCGGCCGGGTCGGCGGCTTCCATCTCGGCGTCGGCTTCGATGGAGTTGCGGTTGACGTGGTCGGTGTCCTCCAGCTGGCTGGCCACCGTTTCCGGGATGAGCATGAACATGTCCGCGGCGCCGGAGGCGGCCGAGGGCACTGAGGCTAGCTTCATGTCGTCGACGAGGACGTCGGCTGGGGACTGGGCTTGGGGCGTCTGGGCCGGCAGCTCGTTTCGCTCGAGCGCCAGGCGGTCCAGCGACATGGCCGGCACGCCCAGGACCTGGTGGATCAGCAGCAGGGCGCCCACAACCCAGAGGGGACTGCCCCTCCTCCTGGCGCCGTTGCTGCTGCTTCGAATCTCTTGTGACTGTGCGCCACCGCGCGATCTCCCGTTGAACATCTTGGCGGGATCTGACTGTGAACCGTAATGAGACATGTCCCATTGGTGGAGTGGCGCTTTTATACCACCGCTGGGAAAGTATTGCCATTTCATTTTCGATATTTCTCTCGAGCTTGTTGGCTCTGCTGCTGCTGCTGCTGCTGCTGCTGTTGCTGTTGCTGTTGCTGCTGCTGCCTCTGTCTCTGCCTCTGCCTCCGCTTGCGTCTCTGCCCACTTACACTGGCCAGCACAAGAGCTGGAAATGTGAAAACATGTGAGCTGGGGCGGTCGGTCGCTCGGTCGGTCGGTCGGTCGTGTCATGTATTTAAATGCGTTGCCAGCTCTCCGCTCCTCTCTTCCTTGTATGAGTTCAAGCTGCCCCTGCTCCCCTGCTCCCTCCTCCCTGCTTCAGTGCATCCATCTATAACCAAATCAAATGTCATCAGCATAACCATCGTATCTCGTTTTCCATCTACCTCCTCCACCTCCGACGCAGTCTCTGTTTTACATTCCCGCTCTCACTTTCTTTCGGGATAAAAATGCAAAACGTAATCCGAAAATATACAAGAGACTAGAGACCAGAGACCAGTTGGGGCGATAGAGGCAGGTTTCCGATTAGCATTCTAGTTACATGACCAGGTTGGATAATAGGTCGCAGTTCCCTGGAAGCGAAGACTGAGGAGTCTACCTCCCCTTCCCTCCTTTCAGGTAATCACTCCTTGGGATCATGATTTCTTTCGAGCGCCACCCAATTACCATCCCCGATCCACTTTCTATGTGCCGAGGCGAGTGGTTGCCAGGCGAATCATTCTTAGTCTCGATTTCTCGATCTGATCTCGATCTGAGTCAGCCACTTGGCAGTGGCCCGCTAACTGCCTCGCTCATTGCTTACCCCCGATTCGGGGCTATTTGCGCTGTATTCCAACAAGGTCTTCCCCCGATCCCGTTTATGGACTGCAGCAGGAAGCACCTCGACCCTGGCTGGGCGCTTTGGCCCGCCAGGGTCTGGGCCCAAAAGTTTCCAATTCGCTCGCTTGTTGACATGATTTCTGGGGGCCGTTGTCATTACTGCGGGGGAGGGTGTGGGGGAGGAATCAACCGCACCTCGCACCTCGCACCTCGCTGCTCCAAGCGGCAAACAATTGCCGGCGGAATGGAATCGATGTATTGGTTTGTTATTGTTGCCACCACGGCGCTCGCTCCTTTCACTTTATAAGTGGAGTTTGTCGAGCGACAATTGAGGAAGAGCGAGAGTTCAAGTAATTGCGAAGCGACAGTGCGGGTCAAGAAGTGAAACTGTCCTTAATAGCCACCTTCCACCTCCCACCTCCCATCAGCCATCATCCATCATCCACTTCTTCTACAGACTCTTTCCGATCTGGATCATGATTGGCAAGTGACTCCCATCTTGGCACCTACTTAGATGCCAACTGCTCCTAGTGTGGGCTGATGATTGTCCCAACAAGTGTTAACAAGCTCATTACCCCCCGATCCTCTCCAGAGTTTTTACCAAAAAGCAACTAGAACTAATCCCAATTAGCGCCCAAGCCATCCGCCTTTCAAGCCAACCTCAAAGTGGAAAGTGGCAGCTCCATAAACTGCCCAAAGTATGAATGGAGTGAATGGGAGGCACTTGGCCCGTATGTGGGCCTTTCCAGGTAGAATCTCCGCCACTCCGCCCCCGCTGCGTCGGCCGGGCGATGAAAGCGAGAGTGGGCAGCGGTGTCAGTCAATAGCCCGCGGGCAGATGCCGAAAAAAGCAGCTGGCTCTCGAGCACAGTGGGACAATGGGCGGGCGAGAGAGGGGGGCCACTCGCGGGGGAGTCGGTGGCACGAACTTTCTTTCTTCTTCAATATTTCGCGGCTTTTGTCGAGTGTGGAGTGTCGAGTGCCGAGTACTGAGTGTCGAGTGCATTGTTGTTTTTGTCCCTGTGGCGGGAGGGGTAGAGGGAGAGGGAGCGGGAGCGGGTGCTGGGCTGCTGCACACCCACGCCATCCCAATTACCTGCCCCGAGCTCCAAGGGCACAGTGGGTGTGGGAGACAATAATCTTGACTAGAAATTGGGAGCAAGATCATGAAACTCCTTCTCCAAAGAGACCTCCAACCACCAAGTTCGTTCTCTAAGTCTTTTGTTTTCGGAATAGTTTAGAATTTTGATTCGAAAAGCCATTGTGAGCTCCATCGTACTTCGTCCAGGGGAACATGAAGCTGTCTTTGTCACTTGTACTTTTTGGGGCATTGTTTCTCTGCCCCCCACTCCCACTCCCCTCTTGAGCGGAGGGATGGGAGGAGGCATTAACGATTCTCGCGGCGCGCAGCTCTTTTTTGTTCGGGCGGAACCCATTACCGTTAAGCCGCCACTCCCAGGCACTCCTGCACTTTCTCGACCAGCCACTTGATCTCTTGCTCCTCCCTCTTCCCGGCAGATGGAGGAGATCACCGAGGCGGAGGTGGACGCCGTCGTGGCCGCCCAGGCCACTCTGGTGACGCGGAGCCACTCCTACAGCAGCCGGCCGCCCATCCGGCCCATGGCCAGCTACAGCGAGAAGGCGGTGGGCAGCTCCCCCAAGCACCTGGTCAGCACCCTCAGCTCTCCCATCGAGCAGATCGCCTGCAGCGTCTCCCGGGAGCACGCCCTCAAGCTGGAGATCGAGCAGCTGCAGGAGCGGCTCAAGGACACCGAGGAGCGCCTGGCCTCCGTCCGGCTCCAGAGCGACTCCCTCTCGCAGACGCAGCGCGCCCTGCGCGACCACAACGGCCGCCTGCAGGAGGAGTCCGAGATGCTCAAGCTGGACGTGCAGCACCTGAACGAGTGCGCCGGGGTGCTGAGGGCGGAGCTGCAGGCGGCGCGCCGGGATCGGAGCGAGGCGCTCCAGCTGCAGAAGTCGCTGCGGGCCGAGCTGGAGGAGGCGCAGCAGGAGCGCCGGCGCACCGGCGAGGGCAAGGAGAAGGACGCCCGGGTGATCCAGGACCTGCAGCGCCAGTGCCGCGAGATGGAGCGCATCCTGATGCGCAAGCACCCGGACTCGGTGTCCGCCCTGATAGGTAAGTGATCTTGCGGCAAGATTCCACCAACTCCTTTCGTCTAACTCTCGCTCTCCCTCCCTCCCCCAGTGGCCTCCAAGACGCCGGGCATGTGCCCGCTGAACGACCAGGAGAACGTGAACAGTCGCAAGCTGCTGGAGCAGCGCATCGCCCAGCTGGAGTCGGACGCCAAGGAGCAGGACCGGAAGGCCCAGCAGATCCTGGCCAACGTCCAGGCGCGCTTCAACTCGGTGCAGGCCAAGTACGAGACGCACATTGCGGATCTGGAGACGCAGGTCCTGAGGTGGGTGGGCTGTCCTTTCCATTCCTTCCATCCCATGTCTAATGGTTCCTCTTTCCCTGCCGCAGCCTCCAGGAGATCAACACGAAGCTCAATGAGCAGATCGAGTCCCAGGTGCGCACCCTGGACCGCTACATGCAGAAGCGGGCCGACAGGTACTACAACAACTGCACCCAGACGGATCCCCTGGAGGAGGATGGCCAGGCTGGGCCAGCTGGGTCGTCTGGGCCATCTCTGGGCACCGTCAGCTCCACCACCGGCACCCAGACCCAGGCGGCCAATGGGACGCGAGACCACAGCACCAACACCATCGGCTGCCCCTCGCCGGCCCTGGTCTGCCACGCCGGCAGCCACAGCCACGGCCATGGCCACCAGCTGCACCCGCCCTCGGCGAGCAGCAGCACCAGCAGCACGGCCAACTCGACGCCCAACACCTCGCGGCCCAACTCGAAGCAGAGCGGCACCCAGCGCCGCTCCCCGCTGGCCGGCGCCGGGCACTCCAAGCTGCCCATCTCCCAGTCGGAGTCCACCCTCTCGCTGCTCAGCCACGGTCCGGGCGGCGGGCCGGGCCTGGGCTCCAAGGAGGAGGCCCAGTTGCTCAGCTCCATGCGGAGCATGCGCGTCGACCTGGCCATCAAGAACAAGGCCATGCAGCGGCTCACCCGTGAGCTGGACGACTGCAAGAAGACCATCCGGAAGCTGCAGCGCGAGAGGGACAACGGCGGCAGCCTATCAGGTGAGGCTTCTAACCAGAATCTAATCTCTTGTCCAATTCCCAGCCAGAGCCAAGAGCCAAAGACCGAAAACCCAAATCCACATCCACATCCACATCCAAGCCAGCCCCTCCTCTCTAATTTCGGTTGTGTTTGTGTCACTCGGTCGCCGATGGATGGCCGGTAATTTATGGACTTTCTCTGCCCGGTCAGCACGTACACTGGTGGCGGCAGCCCCTGCCCCCGCACTAGCTGCGCTGGTCCGCTGCTAGACTGCTACTCTGCTCCTCTGCTCCTCTGCTCCTCTTCTCCTCTGCTCCCAACACGCCAGTCCTCCGTGGCCACCTCCTCCTCCTCCTCTCCCTGCAAAGCCGACAAATAAATTGCTGAAATAAATCATTGTACGGCTGTCGCCGCTGTCGGCCTTTTGGCCACTTTTTGCACTCGTTTCAAACGGCAATTGCAGCGCCACTGAGCGGCTAAGCGGCCATCAGCCGAGCCAATGGCCAAGACAAACACGTTCCAGCCCGACAGAGCCGGCTTAACCCGCTCTTGGCCCAGAACGGCAGGGGGAGACTAGACCCCAACCACAAAATACAACTCATGGTACTGTCTTGGAGTCAGGGCTCAGGTTTCAAGTCTCACTTCTTTGTACTTCTCATGGCCTATGGTTCCTAGCAGTTGTGGCCCAAACACCTAGAGGGTTAAGACCAACGCCAAGCCGCAAAACGAAACCGACTCGCAGCTGGAGCTCCGCATCTCGGGCACTTGGTTATGTCACCTGCGCGGGCTGACGCGCTTGTTTATTTACCTTTTTGTCGATTCGGACTCTACGAACGCGTATTTGGATTCGGATTTGAATTTCTTGTGGGTCCCCTGGTCCCCTGGCCACCTGGCCGCCTGGCTTCGTCGAAAAAGAAAATTCGAAAGCGAAAGTCAAAGTCAGAGTGGTTTGTTTTTGTTTTGGTTGCGGGTCGGCGGACGCTGCTCGCTGCTCGCTGGTTGCTAGTGGGGATCTACTTGGCTCGGATCAGGTCTGCCCTCTGCCCCACTCCCCCCTCTTTTGTGTCTTTTTTTTCTTACCAGGTTTTATAACGCCGCCCCCCTCCCCGAGTGTGCTGTGATTTTTTATTGTGCGGTCTGTGGCTAATTAATGAGCCATCGCTCCGTCAAATTTGTTTTGTTAATAATTGTAAATGCCAAAAGCGGACGCCACTAGCCCGCTGACCACTGCCCACTAGCCACATAAACAGCATAATCGGCGAAATGTTTTAATTTCGGACGCGCGTGTAAAAAATGCAAATCGCTCCTCATAACTATTATGCAAGAGTGTGAAAACCGTTGGCTCAATGAACCCTCCTTGCATAAGAACTCGCCCCGACTAACGCATCCTTCTGTTCTCCATCTCCTAGGCAGCAAGATGGACCTGAAGGCCCAGTCGCCGGCCCAGGCCAGTGGCAGCGGGCCAGCCCTGGCCGGAGGACAGCCGCGCCGCTACGAGCACCACCACAGCGACCACATCCCGGCGGCCACCGAGAGCCAGACCCTGAAGGAGGCCCAGAACAAGTACCGCCTCCTGGAGGCCGACTACAAGACCCTCCACGACAAGCGCCTGCAGGACGTAAGACCATGAAACCAGAAGAGTACTTGCAACAAAAGTAAACAATTATTTATTCCAGCTGAAGACCCTGCAGAGCGCCCACGACCGGGAGTTGGCCTCCTGCAACGAGACTGTCAGGATCCTGCAGCAGCGGCTCAATGAGCGGGAGGAGGCCTTCGCCACCCAGAAGCGGCGCAAGGTGCCCGTGGACTACTACGCGCTCAAGGCCAAGGTGGAAGTCCAATAGACTCCGAATCCAGCACTAATCTCCATTCTCTTCCCAAGGTGTCCCTCCTGGAGCGACGGCACTCGGAGCGGGAGGAGCGACTGCACATGCTGGTGGAGGCCCTCAGCAAAGGGCGCTTGAACGGCGCCCTCGAGGACATGCTGCAGGAGAACAACAACAAGTAGGGGGCCGTGCAAGGAGGGAGTAGGCAGGAGGAGATTAGTTAAGCCACATTGCCATGTTCAATGCCAGCCAATTCGACTAGAGTCCGTCTAAGCACAGCAACACATCCAATTATATCTTAGGGGGGAGGCGTGGGGGGACAGGGCAGGCCGGGTCCTGGCCCGCCTCGGGGGCAGACACTCTAACTGACGCTCCTTGCGGTTTCCAACCAGCCCAGTGCCATGTGTTCAGCAACGAAACAATAATTACCAGCTAGCCCTAGCCAGCGAGTAGGTAGTTTTAAGATCCTTCCTGCCCCCCAGGTCAGAGCCAGGGCCCAGAGCCCTGTCCCGAAGATTCGCGTTAGAGTAGTTCGTAGAGTGGAAATATTTTCAATATCAGCGTTCCGCCGTAGACACCGCTTGGAAAGAGACGGCAGGCGGGCGGGAAGCGAAAGCGAAAGAGACGGAGAGTGCCCGAGGGCCGGAGGCAAGAGAAGGTGAATCCAAACGAGAGTAGTACTGACCTAGTATTCGACCTGTATATAGAATGTCGGTGCTGCCGCATTCGAAGCGATCTCAACTTGAATATTATATATTTGATTTACGATTAGAGGCCGGCGGAGGGCAGAAGCCTGCGCCATTTTTTTTACCCTACCAGTTTATTGAGAACTTTGAAAAAGTTAAAAAAAAAAGATACGATCGGGGACCGTTGGCAATATTTTAAGCGCCTTTCCGGGAAAAGGTTACATGCGAGGGAGAAACGGAACCATATTTATAACCAAACTAGCCAAAAAATTAAAGTTAACGTTTTAAATTCCAATTATTGTTCGTCGAAAAGTGGCCAGATGAGTGGTATTACGAGATGCCGTTCCAAGTCGAATATTACGGCCTACGGTCCCCGGAATAGGATTGAATTTAAGCAGAAAGTACCCCAAAGAGAGCAGCAGGCGGACATTTAAACCCTAAGCGAAGCCCAAATAAAAATTCACAGTATTCCGATACACAACCGGTACGATAAGCACATGTGTATGTTGTGTGTACTTCACCCGATTCCAAGCAAGCCAGCCAGCCACGTTCATGTACGTTCCCAGTTCAGTGCCCTCGGTATGCACGACGGGGAGGGCCGCCTCCTCCGCCACGGTGCGGCGCCAGGATCGCATCAAGCTGGACCGCTTCAAGCAGTACCTGGAGCGGCTCAAGCGGTCCGTCAGCCTAATCGACAACCGGTCGCCCCGTATACCATCCAAGCAGCTCGCCGGATTCGACGCCCTGCCCAGGACCGCACGCACCTTCCTGGACCGAACCAACCAGAACGTTCAGATGCTCCTCAATCTGTCCCGGATCAAGCGCAGCTTTGGAACCATTGGCATGGATTCGGGCCCCTCAATAGCCTCCCGCTCGGCCATGTCCCAGATGCAGCGCCGGGTGGAGGAGGTGGAGCGGGAGAACCTTCAGCTGGGGCGACGTCTTCTGAACATCCAGCAGCAGCAGCGTATGGATTGGGACCGCCATGTGCCCAGCAGCACCTCCCAGGCAGCCGAATATGGGAGCCGAATATTTTCCAACCAGCACTGCAACATGGATCGATCTGCCAAGCCGCTCCTGTCCCTGCCGGACCTGAGCAAGATCATCGATAAGTACGTTGGATGGGACCTCACGATGCCCTCCGACAGTTATGAGCTGACTCGACTCCTGCGACCTCGGATCAGCCTGCACTTCGGAATGATTGACGGCAGACCTCTGGGTCAGGTGGTGGTGCAGCTATACACGGAAGCTGCGCCGCTGGTGGTGCTGCAGTTCGTCCGCACCTGCTTGGACCACCGTTCGCACGAGTTCTCCGTACGTAGGATCTTTCCGAACCTTTGGATGGAGGGCTACCTGCTGATGGCCGCCAATAACGACCCGCCCCACCCTGACGATCCACCGCTGCTCAGTAACCCTATGGAGTTCGACTCTCGAGTGGTGAGCCACGCCCAGCACGGCTTCGTTCTGTCCTGCGCTAAGGAGTACTGCGTCCACGGCTTTCCCGGCGCCGCCGTCAACTTCAGCATCAGCTTCAAGCCTCTCAGGGTGGCCAGAGGTCTGAGGGTTGGCTTCGGACGAGTGGTGCGTGGCGACAAGGTCATCGAGTGCATGCAGACGCAGGGAACCAAGAACGGCAAGATCATCAAACCCCTGGTCATCACCCACTGCGACGTACTTTAGAGAGTTGTATCCGTAAGCCTGGTCACACTTTTTTAAGTAGGAAGTTTGTGTGACCCACTTTTCATTTGCGAGCCTGGTCACACTGATTGTGAAACAAAAATTAGTGTGACCACACTCGCATATGAAAAATACCGTAAATACGGGCACACTATTTTAGTTTTTAAGTATTGCACACCCAATAAAATAGGGGGAGACGTTTTTTTAAATAAAAAATTAGTGTGGCCGTATTTTATTGATTTAAAAATTAGTGTGACCGTATTTTATAGATACAAAATTAGTGTGACCAGGTCTGTAAAACAAAAAAGTGTGACCAGGTCTGCAAAACAAAAAAGTGTGACCAGGTCTACATAACAAAAAAGTGTGACCAGGCTCTCAGAACAAAAAAGTATGACCGTATTTTTCCTGCAAATGACCACATTGAAAGCAAAAAACAAAGAAAAGAGCGTCCGGACCCTTTACAATTTTTATTTCGTCTAACTGTAAAAAAATACAAAAAAAAATTCTTACAAATAAAAAAAAACACGATTACAAACTTTATTGCGCTGATGTGAATTTCTTACCAAGGGGAAAGGGGCGGGGTCTTTCACAGTCGCCTAAAATAAAAAAATAAAAGGATAAGTTTAACATAAAAAAGGTGGTAAATTGACAGAGCACTGGGAAAAACACTAATTTGATAGTTAAATGAAGAACTGTGCTGAAGTATAAGGGCCAAAATGGGAAATCCAGGATTTCCAAGGGTTACCCCCACAAAATTTTGAAAAATGGGGATGAAAAATTTCGAATTGAGGTTTTGATGCGGAATGACGTAGAATTGAATAACGAATCGAACAAGGTATCCCGCTTGAGGATCCGAGTCGGATTGGCCAAGATATTGACAAATAATGGGGCCAAGATGGGACATCCAGGATTTCCAAGGGGTACCCCCACAGAATTTTGAGAAATGGGGATGAAAAATTTCGAATTGAGGTTTTGATGCAGAATTATGGCGAATTGAACAACGAATCGAACAAGGCATCCCGCTTGAGGATCGGAGTCCGATTGGCCAAGATATTGACAAAAAATGGGGCCAAGATGCGAAATCCAGGATTTCCAAGGGGTACCCCCACAAAATTTTGATAAATGGGGATGAAAAATGTCGAATTGAGGTTTTGATGCAGAATTATGAGGAATTGAACAACGAATCGAACAAGGCATCCCGCTTGAGGATCGGAGTCCGATTGGCCAAGATATTGACAAAAAATGGGGCCAAGATGCGAAATCCAGGATTTCCAAGGGGTACCCCCACAGAATTTTGAGAAATGGGGATGAAAAATTTCGAATTGAGGTTTTGATGCAGAATTATGGGGAATTGAACAACGAATCGAACAAGGTATCCCGCTTGAGGATCCGAGTCGGATTGGCCAAGATATTGACAAATAATGGTGCCAAGATGGGAAATCCAGGATTTCGAAGGGGTACCCCCACAAAATTTTGAAAAATGGGGATGAAAAATTTCGAATTGAGGTTTTGATGCAGAATTATGGGGAATTGAACAACGAATCGAACAAGGTATCCCGCTTGAGGATCCGAGTCGGATTGGCCAAGATATTGACAAATAATGGTGCCAAGATGGGAAATCCAGGATTTCCAAGGGGTACCCCCACAGAATTTTGAGAAATGGGGATGAAAAATTTCGAATTGAGGTTTTGATGCAGAATTATGGGGAATTGAACAACGAATCGAACAAGGCATCCCGCTTGAGGATCGGAGTCCGATTGGCCAAGATATTGACAAAAAATGGGGCCAAGATGCGAAATCCAGGATTTCCAAGGGGTACCCCCACAGAATTTTGAGAAATGGGGATGAAAAATTTCGAATTGAGGTTTTGATGCAGAATTATGGGGAATTGAACAACGAATCGAACAAGGCATCCCGCTTGAGGATCGGAGTCCGATTGGCCAAGATATTGACAAAAAATGGGGCCAAGATGCGAAATCCAGGATTTCCAAGGGGTACCCCCACAAAATTTTGAAAAATGGGGATGAAAAATTTCGAATTGAGGTTTTGATGCAGAATTATGAGGAATTGAACAACGAATCGAACAAGGCATCCCGCTTGAGGATCGGAGTCCGATTGGCCAAGATATTGAAAAGAAATGGGGCCAAGATGCGAAATCCAGGATTTGAAATCCAGGATAGTCGAGTAACAGTTTCACTCCATACTATTCCAAGTTCGTGGTCGCCTGGAAGCCAAGATGGCCTATAATTAGGACCCTATGTCAAAGCTGTATGCTAGTTACACAGCCGATGACGAAACCCCTTGTGAATAAAAGAGTGTGGTGCTTCGGCTAATAGGGGATTAGTTTATTATTCGTGTTTGTACGATGTAGAAGTATTGAGTATTTTTAAGAGTAGTAGATTATGGCATACAAATGGAAAGCTCCGATGTCTCAGGCGATCTCCAAAACAAACAATATCATCATATGTGCTTCTTGTATCGTGCATTCGTCGTCCGGATAAATATACCTTATGTGGTTGGAGTACGAAGTTGCATATTATGTATCATATATACGTGTAGACACCGATAGACGAGTAAGAGAAGAAGCTGCCCAAATCTTTCAGCTCCATGACAATACGATCCCAAACAACAGCAACATTTATCTGGCTAAGTTAACGCTTTAGGGTTAGGTTAGGAGCTACGATCCAATACAATACTTGGTAATAGGAATACGATACGATATTATATTAATATTTGAGGGTAGATAACAAGTCGCTACGTTTCTGATACTTGGTGAGTGATATTCTTAGTTGGAGTGTTGAGCTCTGCGTTCCAGGTAAAGTGGGGAATCCAGATCCATCGCCATCTCCATCCAATCCTTCCAGCGCTGGCCAGTCCATCCCCAGGCTCCGAGGTTGGCCGGCGTCCTAGACCGCTCTGGGCTCCGATCTTCCTTCAACTGTCGGCGCGTCGGCGGACCTGCGGTGGCTTTTATAGCCGAGACGTAGTGGTGCTGTGCGGCGGACACAGTTGCCAAGTCGGTGGGCAATTTCACGCCCTGATGGACATCGAAGGCGGCCCAGGAGCGCCGTATCCTCCTCATTTATCCTGGGCTGGCTCCTTTGTTCGCAGCGCCCTAATTTGATTTTGATTGAATTGCGCTTATCGCACTTGTGCACTCACTTCCTGGCCAAAGATGGAGTTCGGCACACACCCTCATCGACGTCATCAGCTCCGGCAATCGATTGCCGTTTATTATTGTGTTTGAGACTCGGGCAAAAGGCGCCCGTGAAGAAGAGTCCCGTGACGTCACAAATTCATTCATGAAATCCAAGAAACAGCAACCACTCGCTGAGCAGCGAACGGTGGTGCAGTGGTGCACATGTGCGATAAGCGGAATTCAATCAATCAGCGGCAAATTGGGAGCAGACCCGCGGCAGCAAGGCGCTATAAAAGCGGTGCCCCGGATCCTGGTCGGCCATTCAAGTTGCGAAGCCTGCTGGTGCCACACTAGCACTAATCTTTCACCGAATCCTCCGTACCTGAAGCACTCTACACATCCGACGATGCGACTCCGGCTCAGTGTCCTGCTCCTACTGCTCCACCTGGGCTGCCTGGCTCTGGCGCTCACCAGCACCAGGCTCTCCTGCGGCGACGGCTTGGACAGCTCCACCGGCATATGCAGCGACCGACGCTGGGACCTCCAGCACCGGAGCCCCGACGAGTACGATGAGCGTCTGGTCTACAGACAGGTCCCTCAGATCTCCGATCGCCGTGGTGGCGAGAAGCGCGAGGAGACGAGGGTCAGGTTGGACTCCATTTCCCGAGAAGGCATCCGCGATGCCCGTGAGGAGCGAGTTGACACCCGTGAAGCTCGTCGGGAGCGAGAGGAACCCCGAGAAGAGCGAGTTGAACTACGAGAAGCTCGTCAGGAGCGGGAAGAACGCCGTGAAGAGCGAGTTGAATCCAGAGGAGCTCGTCAGGAGCGCGAAGAACGGAGAGAAGAGCGAGTTGAACCACGCGAAGCTCGTCAGGAGCGAGGAGAACGCCATGAACGCCGCGAAGAGCGAGCTGAACGCCGTGAAGAGCGAGTAGATCGACGGGAAGAGCGAGTTGAACGGCGTGATGCTCGTCAGGAACGCTTGGAGCGTCGTGATGCTCGGGAAGATCGGGAAACTGATCGTATGGAGCGCCTTGAAAGTCGTGAAGCCCGTCGGCAACAAGTTGAGCCCCGTGAGGCACGAGACCAGCGAGTAGAACGCAGCATCGAGCGACGTGTAGAACGGGAGGAGCGAGTACAGCCCCGAGAGTCTCGTGAAGAGCGGTCAGAGCGACGTGTTGAAGAAGAGAATCGCCGAAATGTTCGAGTGGAACAGGACAGGGCCATGCGACGTCAGGAAATCCGCCGAGAAGACGAGCGACGTGAATCCCGACGATTGGAAAGGGATGCTCGCCGAGTTGAGGACCGCCAGGACCGTCGTGAAGAACGCGATGTGGCGAGGGACTCTGCCCAACAAGAGCGAGAGGACCGCCAAGCCTCGCGACGAATGGAGCGCGAACCAGATCTGGAAAACCGTCGCCGTGAAGAGCGTGTGGACCTATCCAGAAGGGAACCAGTCGATGAGCGTCGCATGGACCATCGCAGGGAGGAGCGCCGCAGCGAGCGAGTTGAGACAAGGCGTCAGGACGACCGCCGTGTGGAGTCTGTCGAGAGTGATATGTCAAGGCGTCAGGACCAACGAGAATCAGAGCGAGTTGTTCGTGGTGTAGAACGCGATGATTCCCGAAGGGTGGAGACTGAACGACAGCAGTCTCGAAGCGATTCCGACAGAGTTGAGAGGGCAGAACGGCGAGAGGAGCGACAGGCTCAGGATCGGCGAGATGATCTCATCAGAGAGACTCGGGAAGTTCAGCGAAGAGAAGAACAAGAAGCTCAGAGGCGAGAGGAACGAGAAGGTTCCCGTCGGGAGGAGCGAGAAGTTGAACGGGAGGTCCTGCGTCGTCAGGAGCGTCGAGAGGAGCGACGAGAGGAGCGAGATGCTGAGCGACGAGAAGAACGAGAAGATGAGCGACGGGAAGAGCGAGAGGCTGAGCGACAAGAGGAACGAGTTGCCGACTCCTTCCGTGTCCTTCCCAGCAAGGACTCGTTGAGCTATGGCAAGCGAGAGCTGCTGGTGACTGGCCAGATCCTGCTCCTGGCGGCGCTCTACAAGAAATCCACCGCCAACGGCAAGGGCCTGGGGTAAGTGTTTCCCAAAAACATATTCTACAAAGATAGTAACCTCCGAACAACTCCCCATTAGTGCCCAGATCCAGGGCTACCTGCAGGCTATTGGCTGCTAAGCGGAAGCAGGACGAGTCCCTAAAAAGGAGTGAGGAGCAGGAGCGAACCCCCAAACGAGAAACCAGAAACTAGATGGAATCGAAGACAACGAACGAAATCGAAACGGAAAATGCAAACGGACCCGATAGCGAGCACAGGATAGGGGACAGGATGTGTGGGAGGCACAATTTAATCCAACTGTTACTGTAACTAAACTGTTAGCCAGCACAAGCATAAAGGAAATATATGAGCGGTGCCCGAGTAGTCGGAGCATCTGCATCTGCATTGCACTTGGCGGCTTTTTTCGGCCACGGGGTGGGTCTCCCTCTCTGGTGTGGTGTGAGTTGGTGTGGGTTTCGATTTGGAGCCACAGGCTGGCGGCTGCCGGATAATTGGAGCATTCGCATCCGAGAGACCACAACTGTCCACTCGCATGGCTGGACAGGCATGCTGGGGCATCCTTGAGGCAGCTTTCAAAACACACACAAGGACGACGGTGCACCGAAAGAAAAGCAGTCCTTGGAACGGAATTCATGATGTATTCGGGCCAGTACCCCTTCTAAGAGGGGGTCCTGCAAGCGAGAAGGGGAGAGCAGGTGCTCCTTTTATTTTGAAGGAAACCAGAACCCGACCCGATGTTTTCCAAGCGATTTGTTCTGCAAGTGCATGCCACTCGAAGCTCGTTGTTTTTGCTTTGTTGCCACAGAGACCGAGGCTGAAAGGCAAAATTATTATTGCGATTTTCCATGCCGTTTGGCTTCGTCCTTGCAGCTCTTGTTGGTCCTGCTCCCGCTCCGGCTGCTGCTCTGGCTCTCCCCTTTCCGGCACGCGTGTGTGTTTGGGTGTGTGTATCGAGGCTGATAAATTTCGCACATATTAGATGCTGGTCTGGTCTATTCATCTTTTCGGCTTTCAAGAGATTTCCCTGATGGGGGCAGCCAGGAGCCAGCAGCCAGGAGCCACCAGCCAGTAGCCAGTTGCCAGTAAGCCATCCTTAATCAGTGAAACCAACACACAAATTTTACACAATTTTCATCTTTTGGGGATTATCCGAACCGGAGACGGCTTCAAGTGTGTGTTTGTGTGTGTATGCGGCCAGGAGTACGTGTACGCCCTCCTCCTTGGTGTCTGGCCATGACCTGGCCCGGAATGGCCGAACATCCCAGACAGAGCCCACTTTTCGGGCAAACAAACATCGGAAACAAGCAAACATTCCCCAACAGTTTAGTTTATTTAAAACTCGGCAGAATTAAGGAAAAATGTGTCGCACTCGAGAAGAAAACGACTTAAATTCATTTCCCAGCAGCCATGGCATTTCCCGAACTCCTTTATTTTGTTTCGGTTGTGGGGATTTTCATAAAGGATTTGAATTGAATGCGTTTTCTCTTTTTAGTTTTTGCTTTTTTGCTTTTTTCGTTTATGCGTTTTTGCGCCCCGGCGACGGAAGTGTGAAATATCAATACGCAATGTCGTATCGGGGGGTGTCCTGGGACAAGGGGTCCTGGCTCGGTCCTGGGGCCAAGCTGTGTGATGTGAACGCGCCACAAAAGAGCAATAAACCAACAAGAAAACATCATAAAAAATTGAGTTTTCAATATTTATACGAATTAAATAATTCACGCGCGTTGGCCGGGACCCAGGCCAGTTACCACTTTGCCCCACAGATATTCTATATATACATGTTGCATATAGATATATATGTGGCAGAGGCAGTGGCAGAGGCAGTGCTGCCAAGCTGGAAAGGCTAAATAATTGCAGGCTCTTAGTTCCAAGCCGGGGGAGTCTAGGGAGCTGAAAAATGGCACTTGCGGAGCTCATATCTCAGCCAGTTCGAGGAGGAGTGGAGCGAAGAGGAGTGTCCTTAAAGACTCCTGCAAGAAGTCCCCATCGATCTGCGTTTAGAACTTGAGAAACAATCTTTTGATCGAAAATGGCTCCAATTTAAGGTGTCCTTTTTCGAGGCCAGTCTTGGAAAGGTGGCCTTTGCGAGGCACTTTACATCCTTTGTCCTTTATGTCCTTTTCAGCTCCTATCCCCACATCAGATAGTTACGGCTGAACCGCCAGCACTGTCACCAGAGCCAGTGGACAGGGCAGGGACACGGCCGGGGGACTAGACGAGCCGGAAGGGCCACCGAAAACAGCAAGAAGAAGTTCGTAATGCGGGAATGCTCTTTCACCCGCTTCCCCACCCCCTTACGCCTTTCTCCAGGCGACTTTCTCCTTTCTCCAGCTGGCCCCCTTCTCCCCAAAGAACGGGGACTGTGGTGGGGAGGTGCCAGTGCCACTGGAAGGGGGTCTCTGGTCGGGCATTTTACGAGTATTTGAGGTTTATTTTACGCCCCAGCCCCCCTCTTGCCATCTTGCCCTCTTGCCACAGCAGCAGCAGCACCAGCTCCCTTCCGAATGCAAAACAACATAAATTCTGTGTCAGAAATCATAAATTTCAATAAAATAAAAGCAGCGTAGCGCCAAATAAATACGTGAAAATGGCCAGGACTTGGGCAGGGGGGCAAGGGGGCTCCGGATGGGACATAGACCACACACTACCCCCCAGATGCCCCAGCTGCCCCGGCTGCCCTACTTCCTGGCTAAGTAGAAGCAACAGCCGAGCGAAAAAAAAAACACATTTTCTTTAAAGCAGGAAGGAGGCACGAAATGAAAAAGTCCTTGGCGGCGAGTGTGTGTGTTTTGCATAATTTAATGTTTTTCTCGGGAGGAGTGGAGGAGGAGGAGGTGCTCGCCAAAAAGTGGCCACCAGGATGCTGCCGGTCCTGGGCCGCAGGATGCTTTCTATCAAGTCAAGGTAACGGCCGAAACTTGTGAAATATTTCATGGGGCCACCGCGCTGGCGAATGTGTTGCAGCAGCAGGTCTTCTCCTCCAGAGCCGCCACTGTTTCTGTTTCTGTTGCTGCTTCTGCTCTGCCATTTGCCAGCAATTTTATAAATTATCAATTTCGCAGGACCACTCCTTCGTCCTGGGCTTCCCCCACCATCTGGTGCCTAAAAAGCAAAGCCCAGAAAGCGAGACGCCGCACAAAATAAATAAATGCAATAAGTGAAGGCAAATGGAAAATTGTGGAATTGGGAAAAAATTGGAAACCGCAGAAATTGCAATCGAAAATCTGCCACAAGTTGCCATTAAATGTCAATCGGAGGGGGGGGCGGTTGGGGTGGTGCCTCACCACCCACCCACAGTTAAATAAAAATAAAAGCGCTTTACGTTATCAGCCAACGAGTCTGGCGGCAGTGGAAGGAATTGCGTTGACAGAATGGCTCTGCCCCTGCTGCCCCATCTGCCCCTGCAACCTCTGGGGGCATGGCATCTGCATTTGGTGGCAGAGCAAATGCGAAATTGGTTTATGCAACAGACTTTTATGGTGCAGATCAGGAGCGAGAGTTCCGAGAGTCGGGAGTCGGGAGCCGAGCACTTGCCTAAAGCCCGACTCCGATTGACGGGCCGGGATTTTCAAAATGTCAGGTTAGTGCACTGGAAGAAACGGGGGGGAATGGGGCGTGCCACTCCACAAGTGATGCCAGTCCCTTCGCCCAGTGCAGTGCGGAATCATAGGCGACTGTTGCGATGGCAGCATCAATCGCAGTTCTGCAAATAAATTTGCTGTTCACGTACATGAAAGCCGCTTGCCGAAGCTGCAATCATCCTCAAATATTGTCCCAATCCGACTCCCTCCTCCCTCCTCCCTCCTCGCTCCGTTCGGTGGTAGTGCCAGTGGCAGGACCAGGTCCCACTCCCGGCTCATGTTGCAATTGAAAGGCAACCGCCATGGAGAATGAGGACAAGGACTCTGAGTTTGGGTTTTGAATTCGGGTTTCTGGTTTTCGAACAGCGGCGGACAGGGAGGAGGAGGTAGCCCTCACCTGTTCGATGGCCAGGAGCAGGAGGAGCTGCTCCTCCGAACCTCGCATCTCGCATCTCCCATCTGCCTTCTGCCGCCTGCAGTTTTATGGGATTTTAGATATTTCAGATTGCAATCTGGTGGCGCACTCCATCTTCCCGGGGCTCGAGGGGCCTCCAAATGTGGCATTGAAACGGATCCTTTGGGCAGGACCAGCCCGAAAAGTGGGCACTACCCGGCCTGTGGCAGGGATGGCCAATCCAGGGAGGACTATTTCGGCCAAAGTAGGTCTTGAAAGCAGGGGCTCGAGTGTTATATCACTCCAACCCCATCTCTAATCCTGTTTCTCATGATTACTATCCTTTTTAATCCTTCCTTTAAGAAATAACAACTTAAATTGCACTTCTCTCGACTGGAAAACTATAGATTCCAAAAATAGCTCATACCCTTGTCAGCTCTATTGGCGCTGCGCAGCGGAGCATAAAAAATTGCTGCACTCAGACCCAGCACTCTGGCAATGTTTGGATGAGTTTGGGGGCGTGGATGAGTGCGAGGGGTCTCAGCGGGTGGTGGAGGGGGTGGTGCTGGGGGTGGTACAGAGGGTGGTGCACCCTAAACGATAGCAGGCAAAGTCAATTTAGTGAAAATGCGAGGCAGCAAGTGAAATGTCATAGCCAAGTGGGTGGTGGGCCAAGCCGTCGAAGAGCTCATGCCCCGCCCTGCTATCCCCCTGCTATCTAAAGGATATACATTCCACCCCCCGCACCTCCTGCTGCCAGGACCACAAAAGGGATTCGGAGAGCCAACAGCTGTCATTGTCAGTGGGCCACATGCTGGCACTTTTTCCTCCCAGCTCCTGCTCCCAGCTCCACTGCCTCTGGAAGCTGCATTTCAGAGAGAAGAATTCTTCTGCGGATGGCTAAAGTCTGGCCTTCAAAGTGGCTCCAAGGACACTGCTTTTCTCCCGCCAGGACACAGTTGGAGAACAGATTCATTAGAAGGACAGTCGCCACCGTGCCATCATATTCGAGGCTTCCTCCGGCTCTCTATCTCCACCTGACTTTGACTTTGACACTTTTCGGAGGGGGCAGAGGCAGTAGTTTTTAAAGGGCCAGTGCCAGTGGCAGTGGCAGGAGGCAGCAACTGTGGCTGCCACATTTGGCAAACTTTCGCCCAATAATCCCTCGCCCATATGTCAGGCGAGCTTCGAGGGCAATCGCTGGAAAATAGAGTGCAGCGGCAGTGGATAGAATGCACCCGGAGTGCTCTCGGTTATAATTGCCATATCATGCTGCACCTGGTCGGAGGGTGGGGCAGGGGCAGAGGCGCCTCTGGCCCGGGGATTGGGTGATGAAAATTCAATTTGAAATGCGCAAACAGCAAACAAACTGGCTTACGCCCTACTATCCTGCCATCCTGCCATTCCGCCATCCTGCCACCCACTCTACGTGACCTGCAGAACGGGCTGGCAACAAAAAACGGGGGAGGAGGAGCCAGGAGCCGGCAGGACGAACGCGAAATGGAATTGTCTAAATACGTTACAGCAGCATCGAGTTGCGGAGGCCGGCAGTGGTCTTTGTTGAGGGCTTCTGGCAAAAGTGCCCTTCCCGCCGCCCCTTGATGGACAGATATGGAATCTAAATTGCTGTTATCCTTTGATATGAAGGATTATCCCTGTTTGGCAAACTAGGACATTCAATTCCTCGAAATGCAATAAATATTCAATAATATCTGAAAGCAGTCATTACCAAGAAGCCACCTGGGCGTATGAGTAATTTGCTTAGAGTGGAAATTGCGTTTCAGGCGCCAGGTGGCTTGTGGCAGGAGGCAGGTGGCATGTGGCAGGTTGCATGTTGCATTTTAGTTTCCATCTGAAATGGACCACCTCTGGGCAAATAATCCGCTTCCATTTGCAATCCGCAAACACAAACTCTCCGGTGGATCCGACGCTCGTTTAGTATCCATAGCCGCGCCACAATCCGCTTGATGAACTTTATTTAGAGGGTCCTTTGGGAGAAAGGAGCAGGCGCAGGCGAAAAAAGGAGCGAGTGGCACTGTCAATTGCAATTTGTGCAACCACAGAAGGGCGCTTCCCGGCGGGGGGCAGTGGCGAATAAAAAGGTGTTGATGGACTGCGACATGGCTGCACAAATTGCATCGACACGGCGCTGGCATATGGCCAGAATCGAATCGGCACATAGGGCATGTGGCATGTGGCAAGTGGCAAGTGGTGTGTGGCATGGTAGGGCGAGGGCGAGGGCGTGGTCATCCAGATGGGCTGCAGTTAAAATTGCAGTTGCAGTTTGCAGTCGCAGCTAATTAAACGCGAAAATTGCGGGCGGCGGGGCGAAAACCAATTGCCAATTTTGTAGCGAATGGAATTGGAGAGGGCTTGGGAGTACACTGAGTGAAAGGACTAGAGGTCCTGCCTAGCCCATATGAGTGGATAAGTCCTTGTTGGTCCAAGTACAAGAGCAGTGCAGCGCTGGATAACCTGCTGCCCTGCGAATCCGTTTCAATTCGAATTCGAATTCAATTCCTGTTGCCACGGTCCTGAAACGAAACAGGATCCTGGCCAGCCCTCCCATTCGCATCCAAAAATAAAAAGAGAAGCCCTGACCCCAGAACCTAGATCGGGTGGTGGCCAGCTGCCCGGGGCACTAGGGAACTGGAATTAGAATGGAAAATAATTGCAGCTGGGCGCCGTTTCAATTAGGTATGTGCGCTGCATGAATTTGCTAATGCAGCTGATTCCCGACACGCCGTACTTCGCGCACTTTATCCCCGGACATGCCCCAATTTGTTGCTAATTGTATGCTCCTTGCCACACGGCGCGAAGGCGGAGGCAGTTCTCGGTAGCTCATAGCTTCTGGCCGAGTTAATGCTATCCACTTTTTGTGGCAGTGCAACAACGGAAGTGAAGTGGCCACAGAGGAGCAGGGGCAGCCCTCGCCCTTAACCCCTGTTAGCCCAACTGCGCCCCTGGGACATGCAACTGATTTTGTTGGCCAACAGCGACCGTCCTTCTGGCCTGGCCAAAACAAAGCGGGCCAAAAATGCCGTCAGCTTCGGTAATTCTTCATTTCCATCGGCAGGACTCTTGGAAATATGCCGGCCCGTAAATCAGGTCCTGGCCGTGGCCATCAAGCAGTGTCCTGGCCAGGCAGCCAGTCCATTGCGGGCCATTAGCCACCTCGGCCCATAACTCATCCGGAGTCGAACTCGGCCTCGAATTGATAATTGATTTGGCCATTATGAGGTGGCCTGCTAATGCCACCTCGTTTCCGGGGAAACTGCCGCCAAAGCTAATCGGAAGGACGAAGAAGTCCTTGGGCCTGAAGTTAGGGAGTCACTATCTCCCTCACTAGCAAGTTATGTTGCTTAGTTTTTAGAAGAAACTAAAAATACTAAGCACTTTTTAAAGGAATTCCTCAAGCTTCCTTGGAAAAGGAAACAGAACCCACTACAAGGATAACGAAGAAGCAAGTCCTTGCTTTGAGTTTGCTTTTCGCCTCAAAACGAACGCATTTTACGGCGAATTGGCGGAGCTTTGGAGCTCTCGCTGGCAAGGATATGAACGCTGGCGGATGAGTCCTGGAGAGTCCTTAGACCTGAGTCCTCCCCCTCCTAGTTTCGGGAGTTAAGTTGGGCTGGAAGCCGGCGCTCCGTCTCGGGGATGTCAGAAGTTGGCAGCGTTTACTTCATTGTGCTTAACACTTTCCGCTTTGCTAGACCGGCTCCTTGCGCCCCTCAGCTCCTGCTCCTGCTCCTCTCCCTGCCCCTCTGCCTGCCCCTCGCCCTACCAGTTTAGGACTTCCTGCGGGTGTTGCAAAGTTGTGCGCCATGGCCTGATGTATGCTCATATAACTTTGCCACTAACGAGACTCATGAGCTGCATAATAATGAGCCGAGTCGAGGGCCAACAAGAGGCTTCCCATCCGCCCAGGACTCGGCCCAGGATCCCCCCTTGGAGTGCGCTGCTGCTCCTGCCCATCCCCCTGCCCTGCCCTGCCCTGCTGCTGGGAGGAACTGGCTCGGGGAATTCCCTAGGCCTCTGTTGCATTCATTTCGCATTTATCGACTCAGTGTGCTCCGGCCATCAATCAGTCGTCTGTGCTTTCGCCCTTTGCTCCTTGCTCCTTGCTCCCTGCTCCCTGCTCCTTGCAACCCTCTACCCTCCGGCCTCTTTCGCCAAATTATGGCCATGAATGCCGCACGATTAATCTGCCAACTGATTTCCCGTTGACGAAACAACAATGCCGGCTAATGCGGGCCAATTATTCATATTTCCACCCTGACAGGCCGCCCACCTGTCAGGCCGCCCATCCTGGGGGGCGGGCAGGTCGCGTCTATGGACTTGTCCTGCCAAATGATGTGCTTTGATTAACATTTACATACGCATGTCTGCCCCGCCGCATGTCCTGCATACAAAATACAAAGTGACCTTCCTGGGACGCTGTTTGGCCAGGGGAGGCGGCCCGCTCCCATCTTGATTAAGTTCCTGCACTCGGCCAACTTCAGTTCGAGCCCAAGTCCTGGGAGCGGTCCTGGGCCAGCTGCTAATTGCACGCCCAAGTGCTAAACACTTGATTTACTTTCCCGCTTATACGTTTCCGATCCGCAGCCACTCGGGAGTGTTTAGTTGCGAACTGCAAGTGGGTCATGGGAGTGCAGGGGAGTGGACTCCCTCCTGCCAGCATCTCGCCGTCTTTTCAATTAGCCCGATGCCGGATGCCGGCTACCCGATGCAAAGCAGTCCGCCAAGGATGCCGGCTCTCTAACCCCTAACCTCTGACCCCCTGACCCCCTGACGCCTGACCCCTGACCCTTCGCAGACCATTGCGCTACAAGTGCAAATTAGTCGAGAGTGCCAACAAATTTAACGAGCAAATTTACACTCAGCGAGCAGCAACAGAGGCCAGTTCGGCAAGGAGGCGCTTGCAAATTTCCTTTTTTTTCGGAGGAGTGGGGGGTGGGGGCTTCCTTCCTTCTGCCCTCCGCAACAGCCACTGCCACTTCCACTGCCACTGCCACTGCAGCTGTGTGTGCTGCCGAGTGCCAGTGTCTGTTTTAATTTAAGCAACACAGTGCCGCAATCGCCCCAAAAAAAGGGCCAAGAGCCGGCCAGAAAAAAGGGCGAGAGTGGAAAGCCTCGTGGCAGGAAAAACCTTTGCCCGATTTTCCCGGGCTTAGCTCCTCTTCCCACCCTTCCGTTCCGTTGTCTTATTGGGCCTGGGCGTTGGCCGCTTCCTGGAGGTGGTCCATTTGGGGCTTGGGCATTGCAACTTTAAGGACGTCTCTCTGCCGCAAAACCTTAAAGATCCTCTCCAGGACTGCTACTGGCCCCTGTGGTGCCAGTATGTGTCCTCTTGTCGTCGGCAACCGATTCAAAAACTGGACACAGCAGCCGGCAGGCAGGTGGAGCAGGGTGGAGCAGGGCGGAGCAGGTCGCCATGGCATCCCTTCAGGCCACCCCCGTCCTCGTGCGGGGGCCGGCTGTGAACCCATGTCAACTTTAATTGAATTTGATAGAACGGATATTTAGCCAGGGCTGCGCACCATTTACACCATTAGCACCGCCCTGGCCCGGGCAGGACCTTACCTTGCCCCCCATCCGGTCCCACTCATATCCGTAATTAAATTCAGAGGAGAGTCAGCCCGGATTATGGATTCTGCATTACTCTCACCTCTCCGAAGCCCAGTCGCAGCTAAGCGCCGCTGTCTGCTCCAATTACTTGCTGATTCTTCATTTGAATGAAATAGTTTTAAAGTGGGGCCCACTGCCTCCTCCTCACATGTCATTCCGCTGGAGGCAGCAGCCACAAGCTCGGAATGATTCGTCATTCCTGGGGCCTGCCAGGTGGGGATGACAAGTGGAATCCCACCCAATCAAGGGCTGGCTATAAATAGCTCTCGGTAACCGGCAACCAGCAACCGGCCCACCTGCCTCCGCACCGAGGGAGGAGGGCTCAGCCACTCCCGCGATTAGCCGGCCCAGAGACCGGTTTCAGTTGCCAGCACTTTGCATCAGGCACTTGGCCAACTACCCATGTCTTGCCTGCTCCGACTCTTTTTGTCTCTGGCTGCGGCCATCAAGTGTGTCCGATTCGAGACACAAATCCCCAGCTTCGAATGGCCGCAAAAAGGGGTCACCAGGCCTTGGCCGGCACTTTGTTTGTGGCTCGCAGCTCTACTTTGGCCATAAAAGCGGGCCAACTCGGCCACTTCTTATCACACAGCAGCTAGTCGTTGGAATAGCAAGACACTAAGGGGTTTTTGACTAAAAATGGCATTCAAGGTAAAGGACAGAGGACTTCTGGCTCCACAGGACTTCTTGCTAAAAGACATCTCTTCTAGTTCCTCGCCCTCTTCGCCCTGATCGCCGCCGCCAGTGCTGGCGTCCTGCCCGCCGCCCAGGTCTACCACTCCGCCCCCGTGGCTATCTCCCCCGTCCACGTCGCCGCCCCGGTGGTCAAGACCCTGGCCCACCCGGTCCTGGCCAAGGCCGACGACGAGTACGACCCCCACCCGCAGTACAAGTTCGCCTACGACGTCCAGGACGCGCTCTCCGGGGACTCCAAGAGCCAGGTGGAGGAGCGCGACGGCGACGTGGTGCGCGGCGAGTACTCCCTGGTGGACTCCGATGGCTTCAAGAGGACCGTCCAGTACACCGCCGACCCCCTCAACGGCTTCAACGCGGTGGTGAGCCGCCAGCCCCTCGTCAAGGCCGTGGCCGTGGCTCCCGCCCCCCTCTACGCCGCCCACCACTGAGGAGCACCCGCTCCTGGCGGAGCATCCATCTGTTGACTTAGTTTTAGTCGTTGAGAATATAAATCGGAAAACATCCAGATACTCCTTGTTCGGCTTCTGAAGGGCAGGTCCTGTCGGCTCTGGGGAGGAGGGATCTGAAGGATCTGAAGGCGCCTCCAGCTGAGATTGCGATGAGATTGGGATTATTTGACAATTGAGTTTGGGTCTTGGGCCGGAAGAGAAGCACAGGATATTGAAGGAGCACTCGCTGCTGCTCCTTGCGTCCTTGGTCCTTGCGAGCTTGGCTCTGGCTTTTATTCCGATGCCAGCTGCCTTTGTTATTAGATTGCCAGCCGCACGGCGCTCTCCGGGGAGTATTTATTAAGTCATAAGCCTGGCCCGACCCCGATGCTCCTGGCAGTCCTGGGAGCCGAGGCAGATGCTACCTGCATCTGTGTGTAATTGCGCTGGAACAACACATGCCCGCAGATGCAGAACGTGCAGTTCGCACCTAGCTACCAGCCCGCCACGAGGGCCAACTTTCTCCGGCGGTGGAAGAGGCAGGAGCACAAGGACAACAGGACTAGGAGAGCCAGGTGTTGCCTGGCGCCGAGCTGCCCTATGCCAGGTCCCTTCGGAATGGCATGCGACTTGTCACCCGAAGCGATTCAATAATTCCCAGACAAGTGTCCTGACGGAACAGGAGTCGGCAAGGACTTAATATCAATTACTCCCAATGGGCTTGTGCAATTAATTTGTCGCAATTCGGACACAGAACAGGACACTGGAAGCCTACTTTAAAAGGACGAGAATTTCAATAATTCTGAAACGCATATTTGTGGCAGGATGCTCCCTCCAGAGCGAGAGTGTATTCCGAAGGCTGCCACGTGGGTGTCCTTGCGAGTGCATCCTTGCGAGCTGGCGTGTGTGCTTATGGCTGCCATGGCTCTGCAAAAAGTTTGCGAATCTTAACGATTTGCTTATTGTTCCTCCCCGTTATGCATTTGCCGAGCACATATTTGAGTTCCGTGCTCCGGCGGCCAGGCTGGCTGGCTGGCTGCCTGGGTGGCTGCCAGCCTGTTTAATCTTCAATTTCCATGCACCTTTAAGGCAGCCCCCAGTCGATTGATCCCCGGGCCAGGCACTCCTCCGAGGCACTTGCCCCGACAGCTGCTCCTGGTGCTGCCTCGAAATGAAATTCCCGTTTAATTGCCGCACCAGAAGGGCCAACCCCCACACATGTTGCACATTCCGCGGCTTATGGCCCCCGAAAAGGACTCTTCATCCATCTAGTCAGGCAGTCATCCTGCCATCCTGCCAGCCAGCCAGCCAGCCAGCCAAGCAAAATAAGCACACGGCTAAAACTAATTGAATTATGGAGCTGCAGTGCCAGACTCGCCTCTCAAAACTTTATTTATTTTTAGAGGTTTTCGAATAAATGGCTCAGACGGACTACAAAGTTTGCTGCTCCTGCACTGCGAAGGATAGACCAGGACTGTTCGGGGAGACCAACCCAAAAGGATGCCCGAAAGGACTCTGCAGCCGGATAATGAAACCCACTACTGATGGCCACTTTCTCGCCGTGCACTCCCATCGTTCTATTGTCAATTATTTCCTCGTGGACGGCAATTTGAAGCTTTCCAGCCAACTAGCTGCCATTTGCCTTCGTCCTTTGTCCTGGCGCCCGAGTCCTGCAGAGGAGCGGGTGTGTGTATGTTGACAGCGGCTGCAGAGCTCAAAGGATGCACCGGTCAATGGCCAACCGCCGGGGAATAGTCCAGTCCAGTCCAGTCCGGCACAGGCCACTTTTATGTCCGGTCGTTGACGGGCAGGATGCGGGGAGGCGGTCGGCAACATCAAAGGACTCTGCGCCGAGTGTGTGTGTTTGGAGAGCAAACTCAAAGTCATCAGCATGAAGTCGCAGGGGAGTGGCAGTCGGGGCTGCTCCGACTATGTGCTTCGACGGAGGAAAGGACTTCTCGGAAAGGATCTCTCCGTCTTGAAGGAGAGAATCGTCTGAAATTTCAAACTCCAGAGCCCGAGGACGGGGGCCGAGCAACAATCAATTAAAAAAACCGAAAATTGGGCAGCCGGACCCCAGTGATGCATAATTAAGATGCCGATTCTCCTTTTTTTGGGTCAGCGGCGGTGGCAACATACGAGGCACATAGATTCCCCGACAGGCGGCGGGACAAACCCAAATAAATTTCCACCGACAAGCCCGAAATGACTTTGTAATCTTATTAAATTTTAATCTCCCAATCAGCTAAGGACGCGCATCCTTTGTCAGTGGCAGGCATCCTGTCGGTAATTATGGGGGAGCGGGCCACGGGACACGGGGCCCGGGCGAGTTACAGCCACAAAAAAGGAAGAGTCCCTGGCAAGAAATAAAAAAAGGACACCCGAAAAAAGGGACTCCCTGGCCAAGTGCAGGCGAAGCCAAAAAAAAAGGACAAGGTCAGACCGGGCGGGGCCGGTGGAAACTTTTCCAATTGCTGTTAACAAAACAGAAATCAAAATTGATTGCCAACTTTTGATTAGTTTCCCATTTGGCAGTAGGCCTGCGAATCAAGTGCATTTGGCAGCCAGGTCTGGACTTGCCGGGCTTTGCCGGGCAGGTGTTTCCGAGGCGCCTAATTGAAAAGCCAACTGGTGGCCACCGCATCAGCTGCTCCCGACAGGAGGAGGAACAGAACAGAAATGGCCCGAAATATTCCGCAGAAAGAAAACTGTTCCAGCTGCATTTGCATTTGCATTTGTTGCGAAACTTTTGTTGCCCGAAATTGCCGGGGGAAACTTTTCTGGCCGCAGTTTGCGAAAGAAGTGCACTGGGAGAAGTGTTTGCTGACTAATCTCTGAAGTATTAATGACTATCTATTACTATATTAATGATAATCTCGTCGAATAGGTCCTAAAAATCAACCTTAGCCCCTCTTAAAACAGATAAACCTTCAAAAAAACAACACCAATTATTTCTTCGAGTTTGAAACTGTCTCTGGCTGGTCCTGCCTTGGCGGCCACCCACGCAATTAGGCTGCCAAAGTTGGTGGCACGATTTGCAAGTTGCAACTGGTAACTGCAGCCGTTGCCGCTGCCGCCCGAACATCTGAATCAGAATCAGAATCAGGCGAATGAGCTGCCCAAATGTTGATTAAAATGTAATTGGATTCTAATTAATGCTAATTGATTTGTGCGACATGTGGCATTGTCAGGGAGCTGGCCGTGTAACAAGGCGCTTGCCACAGGCCGCCCCTCCCTAGGCATTCTCAGGTATGGCTTAGAGATGCCGGATAATGGGGTATTAGAATGAAATATAAAAGTTTAAATAGTAATAGTAATAATATAGTAAAGTTAGGCATTAATATCATGCTTAAATTGGTAAATACTTCTATTCTATATAGTGCTATAGACTTTCTCTGCGTGGCAGCTACCAGGATGCAGGGACACAAGGATAAACAGTTGCACTCGCCGGCACACCCCACATGTCAGATGAGTCGGACAAAGTTTCGACAACACCACCAGACACACACCCCACACACACTGCTGCCTTATGGGGGCTGGGCAACCAATTAAGCTCTGTCAAATTGTTTGGCATTTGAAATGCAGACTCGGACACTCGGACGCTCGGACTCGGACAGAATGTGGCACAAACGGCCGCTGCATAGCAGTTGCACTGCCACGCCCAGAGTCCTGCTTCCTGGCGGGCTTCCTACTGCGGGCCACAGGTTTCTACTTTGCATTTTCAATTACGTAATTGCTTCTTGCCTTTTTGGGGAGAGCGGGCTGGCCGCAAACGCATTGAAAGGTAAGTGGAGGCCGTCGGCCTTTCCGCTTCGACGACCGTCTTTTCAGGTAATATTTTCCAACAAAAGTAAACCAAAATGCCACTTACTTGATGGTCCATTGGAGAATCATACGCTGCTCCTGGGTCCTGGCACTTTTCCTACGGTCGGCTGCCGTCGTTGGGGGATGGCGGCACTTTGCCGCTCACTCTCGCTGACACACGAGCTATAGCAGCCGAAAAGAAGAAAAGTTTACATAAAAAGGCTATTTAAATGATTATCCTCTTATTTTATAGTTTATAACACGATTTGCCAATTAATAATTAAATAATTCAAAGATATTTAAAATAAGCCAATACTTACATGCTTTTTACATATTTATTTACATGTAAACTCATATCTACATGGGGCTCTACGATCGTTGGGGGACAGTTCACTTCTCCACTCTCTCTCGCTCAAAAGCTGTTCCAAACTAGCGGTACTTAAGCTGTCATACAGCTTCAGGGGACGCTACGGTCGTTTAGGGCTGATAGCACTTTTCCCCTTACTGTCTCTCATACTGTTTGGAGCTGCTACGATCGTTGGGGATAGAAGCACTTTTCAGCCCACTCTCGCTTGCAAACGAGAAGCTGAAAAGAAGAAGAGAGAGAACTCGATTTAAATATTTAGATTCTCCCTTTAGTCCATACTCCAATTGATAACTCATAATTATATTAAATGAACTAAACTATAACTTACATGGGGCGGCTGAGGTTGTTAGGGACTGGAATCATTTTTCCGGTCACTCTCTTACAGCTCGGAGCCCCTGCGGTCGTTAGGGGCTGGTTCACTTTTCCACACACACTCAACTTGAGGCCTGGTGGAGCCCCTGATCCAGAAATTGAAGAATTTAGTTAAAAACTGCCACTTAAATAGTTCTATCTCTTATTTTTATAAACAAACGTTATATTCATTGAGTTATTACACTTTTTTACATGGAAAAAGTAAAGAAATTATGAATAAATTTGTATTTCACACAAAAAACACTTACGGCTTTCCAGCAGCCACTACTTGGGATATATTTATTACTTTATTATTATTTTTTAAAGAACTTATTTGAAGAGCGTTCAAATCGAGCCACTGAGAGACAGCTTCAAAAAGAAATGGCAAGCTTTCGGAGACAGAGAGGTGGCGAGAGCGTAAAGAAACTTGCTGCGATCGGAGAGAGAGTGTGAGAAAGTGTGAAAGAGCAGTGGCTAGAGAGGGTCATACTAATTGGAAGAAAGCTTTCAGTGTTCTCTGCAGATCTTTCCAACACTGCCCATGTTAATGGCGCGAGTTTGAATAGTTTTAAATTTTAAATCTGAAAAGTGAAATCATAATCAACGAATACGAGTGAGAGGGATTTTCCAGTCACTTTACACATTACACATTCAAAACCTTCTGCCCCATTTTTCTTGCACACTTTTCTTGCCACTCGCCGTGCCGTAATGCTGTCTCAGTTTCCGGTCCGGAGGGCCGAGAAGACCGAGCCCGAAGATGCAACCGGAAAGCGATGCGGCTTCAGTTTCGTCAACTGCCGGCGGTGAGCTCTGCCTGCGAATATTTTATGACTTTCTGACTCACAAATTCCAACCCACCGCCTCTAGCAATGCCGAGCTCCTCGCCGGAGGCTACCAGCCGCCCAAGGCCGTCAAGACCGGCACCTCCATTGTGGGCATCATCTACAAGGACGGCGTCATCCTGGGAGCCGACACCCGGGCCACCGAGGGCCCCATCGTCTCCGACAAGAACTGCTCCAAGATCCATCATCTGCAGAAGCACATTTAGTGAGTACAGTGATTATACCCCAAGGAGTCGAGAATCCTTCTTACCCTCCACCTTGCAGCTGTTGCGGCGCCGGCACCGCCGCCGACACGGAGATGATGACCCTGATGACATCCGCGGAGCTGGACATGCACCAGCTGAACACGGGCCGCACCGTGCCGGTGGTCTGCGCCAGCATGCTGCTCCGGCGGACTCTGTTCCGGTACCAGGGCCACATTGGAGCGGCCCTCGTCATGGGCGGCGTGGACCGGAAGGGGCCACAGATCTACTGCATCTACCCGTGCGGCTCTAACGACAAGCTGCCGTATGCGGCCATGGGCTCCGGAACCCTGGCCGCCATGTCCGTGCTGGAGCACAGCTGGCGGCCGGACATCGACCTGGCCCAGGGCAAGCAGCTCGTCCGGGAGGCCATATCGGCCGGAGTGTTCAACGATCTGGGCTCCGGGTCGAACATCGACCTCTGCGTGGTGACCGCCAAGGGGGCGGAGTACCTGCGCACGGATACGGTGGCCAGCGAGCGGGGCGAGCGGCTGGGGAAGTACGCCATCAAGCCGAACTCCACCCTGGTCACCTCGACCTCCGTCCTCAGCCTGGAGATCACCGAGGAGCGGACCTACGGCATCGACTCGTCTCCCTCGAACCAAGCCTCCCTCGAGCTGCCGGAGGACATCCAGCCGGGGCCCAGTGGCCAGCAGAGGCCGAAGGAGGAGAAGGAGGAGAAGGATCCTCCTCCGGAGCAGCCCCAGCAGCGCTGAGTTTGCGTTTTTGAATTGGAAATTATGAAAATTAACCGTTTGCATGCTAATTTACCGCACAAATGTCCTGGCGATTCCCGGGGCACAGATTCCGCTTCCGGAATGTCCGAGTCCTGTTTCCCTGTCCCCTCCTGTTGTCCTGGGTGGGAAAGGAATTTGCGGGAATGCCTACAACTGCACTTGGAATAAAACCCACCCAGAAAGTGTTAACCAAAGAGTTTCAGGGCCGGGAAGTGGAATATTTCAAAGGTCCTAGCTAGGATCTGCTTCCACCGCCCCAGATATCCTGGTTTCTGGCAGTGTAGCTGCACTTGAAACTGGCCTGGGGATGTGCGTGGCCGGGCTGCTGGAGAAATTGCTAGAATCCCTGGCAAATCCTAATAGTTGAGTGGGAAATCCGGCAGTTATCTCGAGTATTTCTGGCGGGGAATGCGGGGGAGGCAGAGGAGCGTTCCGGATGGATGCCGTTCGGCAGGAGAACATCAAACGAGGAACTGCGAAAATGTGCAAATACAACCCGGACTGAGATAGCTAGGATACAGTGAAAGGATTCAGCAACAGAAACAGAAACAGATACAGATACAGATACGGATACGGATATGGGGCAGGACTCGCTCCAGGACCAGCATCATTATAAGATTAAATCGCACCCCCGTAGCCCACACTCCGGCTTTGTTTTGTCGTTTGTTTGCTGCTGGCTCTGCTATCTGGGAAGGAGTGCAGGCCAGGTGCCCTGGCCATCTGTTGGGTGTCCTTGCTCCTTCGCCCCAAGACCCCGGCTCGCATGTGTGCTGATTTCAAATTGGATTTGTGTGTCTGCTTGCCGGGCTCCTCTGCCGGAATTAGAGGCAAATGTGGTTACGATTCCGAAATGGACAAAGGACTCTCTTCCCAGCCATTGTGCTCGGCAGGGAGCTGAGATCCTGGGGAAGTGATTGTCGAATAACTATCCTACTGGCCTGGAAGACTGGCCATTCCGGGTGTCCTCGCCCCCATTTGCATCAATCCATCAATTCCAATCCCATCCATCTTGGCCCGTGATCTCTGCCGGTTCGATGAACTGTCGATGAACTGCCTGGGACCAGCGTATCCTGGGCCCTGTCCTAACTCGTCCTGTCCTCCGTTTTTGCGCCTCACCTGCCAGCGACGGGGATCCTGGGACGGGATTGCATTTATTATTTATTTACGGCCACTTGGCCTCCGGACGGAGGCAGCAGCAGCATCTGGGCCGGACTAGCAGGACTAATTGAATCACAATAAGGACCTGGCAGCAGAGCAGCAGTGGCAGAGCCAGTGGAGCAGCCGAGCTCCCTAGCAGCAGGAGCCCAACCGTGTCCCACTCACTCCGGAAAATGCGTCAAGTGCAATTTAATTTAAATCGTGCGTAGCCAAGGGCGACGAGGCAGGGGAGCGGCTGCGCCACAAGGATATCAAGGATACGTTGCGACGGAGCGTGCAGGAGTGTGGAGTGGCAGGAGTGTCTGCCGGAGAGGGTGGCACATTTGAATAAGAGCCAGGGATCCTGTCCCCGGGGCCACTCGAGGCAGTCATTTCATATCCTGTTGTTTATGGTCACACATATCCTTAAGGTCGTCGGAGCACAGGATGGGCCACGTGGGAGTAGGTAGTGGGGAGCAGAGAGCAGAGAGCAGAGAGCAAGGAGCAAAAGGTCAGTGTGCAAAGTGGCAGTCGAATCTGCCGGGATGTGAGCACGGATGCGGACACGGATATTGACAGGCGGGCAATAAAAACGACAAAAGCGACAACGGCAGCGCAAAGAACCACATTCGGGCGCCATAAACAGGACCAGCAATCGCCTGAAAGGATGCGTGGCCATTGCTTATTTATACAACAATGTCCTGGAAACAGTCCTGGTCCTGGTCCTGCTCTCAAAAAAAGCCAATCTCGCTTTCCAAAACTTTTAATCGAAATAAAATTGGGAAGGTAACTAGGAGGCTTTGGAATTTAACGAAATTTTGTCAGAAATATATAAATATACGAAGGGAACTCCTCGAGGGCAGTGGAGCACTACCGCGGTCCAGTTAAAGCCAAAGATGCAACAACAATAGAAATCCCGGGCTCCTGCCAGCGTCCTGCCAAGGGTGTGGCGGTCTCCGGGCCTCTTAATCCTTTTTGAATTTAACGAGCATCTTCCTTGTACATGTCCTTGTTTTTTGACTTTTCATCTTTTTAGTTGTTTTTTTCGGGTTTCGTGTTTTGTTTCTCAGCAGATCAAGAACGTCCTTGCTCAAGGGATCCTCTAGTGGAAGCGCCTCCGGTACATGTATCCGTAGAACGCAGAGCTGTTGGGGTCATTGTTCTCGTAGAGATTCCGGGACGCGTCGTGAAAGGGCTCGTCCTGCTCCTGCACTAGCGGGCGGCGCGGACGGCGGTGACGGCGGCGACGATTGTTCTGAGCAGGGGCCTGTGCCTGGGCTGCGGGGTCTCCAACCACTTCGGGGACAGCTGCCCCGTCTACAAAATTTCCGGCTGTCGGTGCTCCGGAGAAGGAAGCTTCAGGGGCGGCGGCTGCCGAGTGGGCTGCTCCGGGCACGGCTGCTGGGGGTATGGCTGCTTCGGCAGCTCTGTCTGCGGGGGCTGCTGGGCTGGTGGTGCCTGCCGGGGTAGGTAGAATCTCGTCTGAGGAGGACGTGGTCGACAGCGCGGTTAGGTCGAAGTTAGGGGCTGGCTCGCGACGGCTCCTGGTCGAGATCCTGGCATGCCGGTTCATGAACAAGCGCTGGAGGCGTTGGATCTCCATGTAGCTTCTGTGGAACTCCTCGTAGCGGGATTCCTGGTTCTGGTCCTGGGGGTAGGGGGCGGGATTAGGGACTGACAGGACACAGAGTCCTATGCCTGCTTACGGTTTCTGGTGGGGAGCCGCGGGTGTGTTCTGCCGTGGCCATCCGTGGTACGATTGGCGTTCGCCCACGACGCCGGCGCGGAGGGGGGTCTTCGAAGTCATGAACAATGCGAAACCGGCTGATCTGATCGTTGCTTCCAGGAGCATTCAAGACCCTGCTGCCGGCATCGCTGCCTGTGCTGAGGTTGCTAGCTTGGTTGGAGCCATCCGGCTCTCCTGCCCCGGCAAAGAAGACATTGATATCCACGTTAAATATATTTTCAATCAGGTACCCATCGAAGGCGGGGTCTTCGAGGGCAGCGTCGTAGAAGGGGTTGCGGGGAGGGCCATACATGTCGGGGCCATCTGCATGTCCACCTCCATTTACACTTCCATTTCCATTTCCATTCCCATCAAGGACATTCCCATTCCCGTTGGGCGGGTCGTTTCTGTTCCTGTGGAGCACATAGCCGTTCCTGTAGATCACATTCCCATGGGCGTCTTGGCCGTCGGGGGCAAGACCCGCCAGATTCAGGGCCCTGAACTGGGCGATGAGCTCCTCCAGCATGGCCTCAAGTGGATCCTGCTCAAGGTTGAAGGGAACGAACGGCAGCATGTCTCTTGTGCTGATGGGACTCCCGCACTTGTCGCGGAGATCGTGTGTGGGGTGTCCTGTGGAAAGTGTCCTGGCAACTGTGTCCTGGGAAATGCGTCGCTAGTGCCTGGACTCCGTCGAAAAGTATATCACTGCCTTCGCTGGAAGGTGTCTCGGGGAAGGGTCTCAATTTGAACCTTTGGCAGAACCACTTGCAATTTAGAAATTTCACTTTTATTCGCTGTTGTAATGCATCTATGTGGTAGATGTGTCCGGATTGGAAGCAAACTGTAGAATGAGCTCCAGCCGGCCGGTCGAGGGGATCAGAAAACGGGCAGTTGACAGTTCGATTCCATGGACTGCTTGGGCTACACGCTTTCCCAGTCAGGGCCTATTCGATCGGGAATCATTTGGGGGAAATGGAAGCTCTCAAGTGGTGGTCTTTCAGGCCCCTTCCCATCCCAGACCATTGGTAGCTTCTATTGAGGACCAAGAACTGATTACAAAGGGAGAGAACCGTATCCTTTCTTGAAAACAAAGGCGGGTATAGTTTATTTTTTATCATAATCTTTAGGGCAAAAAAGACCGCCAATTCCCAGATTAGAGTTCTAACATTGAGGGCCACTATAGATACTTTACACGTTCGATAACAGGTGTTTGGGCAAGGCCCTGATAAGATAGGAGATAGCCAGGTGGAACAGGTAGAACTGCTGCTCCGAGCCATTCCACGGCCCACTACAGCCGGAGCACAAAGGTCTGGATACTCTCGTGAGGAGCCGGGGGCCGGATGAGCTGCTCCCCGCCGGCGTCCTTCAGGTCCGCGTAGCGCAGCGTGTGGACGAGCTCGAAGCCCAGGCCCCGGACCAGGCGGGCGGAGTAGACGCTGGTGCAGTCGACGGAGACGAGGCGGTGGCCCAGATGCCGGGCCTGCTGGATGGCGGCGGTCATGAGGCGGGCGCCCAGCGCTCGGCCTCTGACGGCGGGATCCACGCCCAGAGCGTGGACGTGGATGCTGCTGGGCACCTCATACCGGCGACACACATCGGTGGCGGTCTCCACGGCGGAGAGGGCGGTGAGGATGCGACCCCACTTGGTGCCGGCGTGCTTTGCGGCCTCCTGGGCCACCTCCTGAGGCGCCGTCGCGTCCTTGGGCCCCGCCACCACGGCGCCGACTATCCGCTGGCCCTGGGCCTCCGGTAGGACGGCCAGGAAGCAGGTTCCGTGCGGAATATTCGAGAGCAGGAACTCCTTGTCGGCGGCGTCCGGTTCCGGGGGACTTGTGCCCACCGTGAGGGGCTCCTCGGCGTAGTAGTGCTTCAGCAGGAAGGTCATCAGCTGCTCCGCCTCCTCCTGCCTCACCGGTCGCACCTGGACGTCCTCCATGTTCCCTGTTCTGCAGTGTCGTAATGTTCTCCACAAAGGCAGGCACCCACGTGGAGAGTCTTCGAGTAACTGATCTTCCCAGCTGATCGGCTGGGAGAGGCAGTCCATGAGAGAGAAGCGCCAGAGAGCCCCAGCTGTGGATGGCAAGTTCAAGTTCCATGCTCTTAGATTCCACCCGGCTTGGGGTAGGTCAGGGTAGCCTCTGGGGCCTAGTAGCTTGAGGATCGTAAGCTTTGTAGAGTGGGTTCTGGAGAGATTAGATATGACACAAAGGGGCACTGGGGTGCTTGTTATAATGGACATTTAATGTGTTTTAATCCAAAAAACAATGAGATAGTCCTCTAAACAAGCTCTGGAGGAACGCTAGTACCAATATTTCCAACTAACCTCGTTGTTTTGAAAGGGTTCTGGCGGGCAGGCCATCGAGGAAATAGTGCCTAGCATATGTCCTAAAGGGAGGAGCCCTGAAACCATTGTACAAATGTGTATCTACTGGCTAATGCCATCCTGGGGCTGGGCCACGATCTAGGGCTCCCTCCGCCGTAATCAGGCTGTCGATTCTCTGCCCGGAGAAACTTATTTTTCCGGAGCAGCGCTCGTCCGCTTCTTTGCTAGTTTCGGGCCGTAAGAGGGATTGCGAGAAACTTGTGCTGGCGCACTTTTGTTACTTGTTACTTGGCCAGTTTTCTTTTGGCCGGCAGGAAAGTTTGCACGCGGCCGTTTACCAGGGCCCAGGGGCAGGAAGAGGGGGTGGATGCCGCACACGGAATGCATGCCACGTCAGATGGCCCGAACAGGACGTGCTTCACACCTTAAACAGTCGGCTCTTGGCCGCCGCAGCCAGCTGGTGGGTGGGCGTAGCGACGTGCTGGGCGGGCCAGTGGGAACCAGTGGGAGGCAGTGGGAGCCGGTGGGGGGGCGTGGCGGCATAATCATATAACTTGCAGGTTGCGGACGGGGCCAAAAAGCGGCTTCATTATCGACAGAAACGGCAGCTGCAGCGTCTAATTAGCGCGTCCAACGCGTCGTATGCGCAATGAATAATTGTCGGTTACCAGGACCACAAGCCGCCCGAAACCCACCACCACCAGCGCACCACCCCCTAGCCCCAGCCTTGGCTGGGCCACCATTGGGAAAAGCCTACAATCCCCTTTGCGGTCGGCATGCAACTTTTGCCAGATAGAGATACAACTGCAGATACAGATACAGATACAGTTACAGTTACAGGCGAATGCCGAGACAGAGTTACAGATTGCAGGACCTGCACGTGCCGCTTACGGCATCACATGGCTCAAAGGACACACAGGATCTGTCCTGCTATGCGATGCTGGCCAGTCACGCGTCGCAGGACAACACTTATTATATAATACTCGCATCATGGCGAAAAAAATGCCTCCAACTCGCATCGAATTTTTCTCAGTGCTCTATGTAACGCAAGCTCCTTCATCCTTTGGCCTTTTCCCTTCCACTCCCAGCAGCTCTGTAGTGGATTCCACACAAATTCAGTTGCCAAGATTGCGGCACTCGTTAGGGATTATTAATTAGCAATTTATGCCTTAGATTCCGTAATTTTGAGCTTACCTGGCGAGGTGGCTGGGATGTGAGTCCTTGCAGTCGGCATGGAAACAATTAGAACACACACTCTCCCACCCGCCCAGGCGCCCAGCTACAGGGCCGGTGGCAGAACAACAATGGGATTTCGAGTTAATATCAGTAATAAGCCTCAGCCACTTGGTCCTTAAGAATTATGCAAACAGTACACTGCAAGAAGCATTCAGGACCTGTAAGGAGATTAAGTTGGGACTGATACACTCCCTCCTGTGTCCTCGGACAAGGTGTTGTGGGTGGTGATGATGGCCCCGGATCGATTAACCAATCAAGAGGCCCGGACTTTGTCCCCTAAGCCAACCAAGCGGAGTGCAGCACTACGTGTGGCATTAAGTGGCGGCAGTGGCGCTAATGGAGGGCATCGGGCCATTAGGAGAGGTATTAGGGCGGCTTAAGAACCTGGAACACAATACAGGCAATAGCAGAACGGAAAACAGAACCTCACAACAGCAGCCACGAAGGACTGAAGGAGGGATGAGAGAGCGACAGGACTACAGGACACAGAGCTGTCCTGGCTGAGCAAATAAATAATTGTGTACACATTATTGGAGCTCCGACGAAGGCGGGATGCCCTGCCGGGCATTTGCATTCGCCTGGCCGAGGTCCGGCAAGTCCTGGCAGCAGAGTAACCCTCTGGACGGACTTCGATTACCCGATACGGTCAGCGTATCGGATCGGATGTGGCACGGGTGTGGCTGGACAAGCATAATCCGCAAACTAGCAGCTACACGGAAAACAGAAAGGGGCCACGAGGAGGTCCTGCAAGGGGATTATGCCACTGAAACTTATGGAAGTGAAATCGAGCGCGTGAAGTTCAAGTGGCAGCCATTGTCCACCTCGGAAAACACACAATTCTAATTGGAGTGCCGCCGGAGGGGTGGCCTTGGCGAAGGGGGTGGCAAGGTCAGAGGTAGGGAGGTGGTTAGGTGGGGAGGAGCGGGAAAGCCAACCGAGAACGTCCAAACAAATCAACTAAAAATAAAGAAATGCTGCACAATGAAAGCATTAAGCTGGAGAGTCCTTGCTGGGAGGGACACCCATCCATCCCCCTCAAAGCACTGCAAGAAAAAAGGATCTATTCATAAAGATTTCATATTTTTGCTTTGCAGGATATAGACATCACTCATACGCCCCGTGTAACAACCTAAACATTGTTCAAAAAGCAGAATAACTACTTTCTTAGAACTCTTTTCAGTGCACAAGTTGGTTTTGGGTCTGGTGCGAGTTTTTGGGCAAGTGTCCTAGAGCATTTTGTGCCAAATGCACGAAGGATAACAGGGGGAAGGGGCAGAGAGGCGGAGGGACGGCTGGGACGGCTGGGAGGTCCTGCTGCCAAAGCAAAGCTTAGCACACACTTCATGCTCGAAGCGAGCCACAGTCACGTACACTTTATAAACTTCACTCGCTTCGCCTCGCCTCGGCCATCTCGGATATTCGCTCGCCTCCTGTCGGCCGCCGCCAATTCGCCGCAAAGCTTTCGCCCTCGTCCTTTTTCGCCGCGCCAGGACATTCAAAAGCGGCCGCCTGCCGTTTCGAATTTCAGAACAATTCGTGCCGCGTGCGCGTTCGGTTCGTTTAGGAATTGTCTTTTTTTTTGTGGCAACCCAGTGTCCTTTTTGGCTCTAGCTTGGCTTCTGTGCCCCGTGCCCCACTCCCCGTTCCCCGCGCTCTCCCCATTTTGCCAGGACGCGCTGTGTGTCTGTGTGTGTGAGTCCTTGTTGTAGTGAAAGTAAACAAGTCACAGCGGCGCCGGCAAAATGTTTTATTCCTTGTTATTGTTGCTTGAACAGCGAAACGAAAGTGCGTGGGACGGGCCGGAGGAGCATTGGGGAGGAGGAGAGGAGGAGAGCTGGGGCAAGGACCCTCCACAAAAAGGACCTGGCCAGAGCCGAGTTCCGCGAATTCCGTGCCGATGCGTTAATGAAAACCCGCCATTGTTATTGTTTTCATATTTTTTTCCCGTACACAGTGAGACAGCAGCAGAATACATTTTAAAAACAGACCTAGACTAAAAACAAACCGAGCCCAGAAACAATCAAAATCAGCCACGTTCAGAGGTGGCAAGGTGGTTATCCTTTCGCACAGAAACCAACGAAAAAAGCAAGGACCATGTCGCCGGGCAGCCTGCTGAAGGTCCTGGGACTATGCCTGGTCATCAGCCTGGGAATGCGTTGCGATGCAAGAGCGGTGAGTCCCAAGAAAATATTAAACAAGTTCTTGAATTAAATTCGAAACTACATATCAGAGAAATCCATAAGATATTCCAGATATTTTAAGCAGAAAAGCGCCCGAGGCAGGCCATTAAATTCCGGCAGACTTGTGTTATGGACTGTTGCTCCTGCCTCTATGGCCTCTCAGAAATTGTTTAATTAATCTAGGCCCATGTTTCTGTGACAATAAATGGCTTTTAAGTGACACTTTATTTGCCTTTTGCCAATTAGGGAGACCACTTGCCCGCAGGACTGTCCGAGCCGTAGTATCGAGTTGTTCTCGGAAAGCGATATCTGGAGGCGGGGAATAAATGCATAAATTGGAATAAATTTGCGAATAATTAAGGCGAGTCGCTGGCATAAATGTCAGAGTCTATTTTTGAGGCCCTGCCTCGGCACAATTGAGGTCAGACAAGGCATCTCCGGACTAAATTGCGGTTAGTTGCGGATCGAATCCTCCTCCGAGCCAGCCCCGAGGCTGACCATCGCTCTTGGCCCCAAAACGTATAAGTTTGCTGTGCCAAAAGTTGCGACTTGCTCGGCAACTAAATCAAAAATGTGAAAACTCTTTGGTTGACCAGAAAAATAAAAGAAATCGTTCCTACTCCCTCCCTTCTTTTTTCTTCTTCCATATTTTTATTCGGTCCTGTTTACCCGAATCGTCCTGGTCCTGCCAAAGTCAGATCCCTCGCCTTTGCCGCTTTTGTCCTGTCCCGGGGACCGGGGACTGCGAAATGAATAATTTCAGAGAGTTTACTACACAATTTTATTCATATAAATCACAAATTAAATAAGTTTTTACGAGGTTGTTCGGCGGCTGCAGCCCACTACAGAACTTGTTTGTGCTCCCATTCCCATTCCCGTTCCCGTTCCCGTTCCCGACATTTGTTTGTTTGCTGCTTGTTCGTTTGTGTGTTTATTCCTTCTGGCCCGTACTTGCTCGGTTTGTTGTTCTTGTCGGGCTCGCCCTTCTCTGGGCCCAGGATGGCGGCAAGACGGATGGATGTGGCTTGGGCTGGAGGGCTTCTAGGGTCCTCCGCAAAAATAACTCCACTTTCCGCACCCGCTTTTATGCCATTTGCCCTTTTTTATGGCTGTGTAATTTTTTTGTTGGCCTTTTATTTATGCTTATTATCGTGATTGCTATTGCCAAGTCGGCTATGGGCGAAAAAAAACAAGAAACACCACAAAAATACCACCCGGGCGGGCTGGGCGGTCTGGGCGATCTGGGCGGCCATGCCTGAATGGAATGCCTGAAAGAGCTCCGGTTTAAAGCCTTTAAGGAATGTCCTCCTAGACACTAAATGGCAGCTCTTGGATTGATTTCGGAAAACTAATTACCATTTAAGCGGCTCACAAAGCACCAGGAACGTGCCGCCACCAGCTCCGGCTGCCAGAATATTGAATTGCGGAGTAATCTTGCCCGGAACACTGATGGCCCAGGGACGGAAATCCACTTTGGCAGCTCACTTAGGCCGCTGGCCGGATTTGCGAAACACACACACATTGTACATCCAAATAGTCTCTCAATCATTTATCACTTCTGGAGTAACAGGCACGAAGTGCCGCTGCTGTGCTTTCTGCGGATTTCTTTCCCATTTCTGGCTGTTTTTGCGGGCAGGCACGTCTGCGGCCCGGAGCCCGGAGCCCGGAGCCCGGAGGACCTGAGCGGAAGCAGGACGAGCCATTGCCTGGGCCAGGCCTGGGCTGGGCGCCCCTAATTTACATACGAAGGCTTGAGAGGATCTCCATGCAGATGCATTAATAATGTAACATTAGCCGGGACGAGAAGAAGATAAACAATGCGGAACGCCTTAAACGTTATCCTGGATGACAGGAGATGAGCCGAGGCGATGCCCAGAAATGTGCCAGGAACCAAGCACTGAGAGAAAGGACAGTCCTACGGACTAGAAGATGGACGGGAAGGCGGACAAACCAGAGCAAGCCGACGGACAAACGGACATGGCTAGGTCAAAGTTATGGCCACTCTCCCTTAACCTTTTCTCTCAGTGTGTCCTGCCAATTCCATTCCATTCCATTCCGTTCCGTTCCGGCCTTATTCATGGCACTCACGTGCCCCCGACACGGGATTCACGAGACGTGGAAGCAATTTACGATGTGGTCGCCGCAACAATGAGCAATTAATCATGCCACGGCCAGAAAGGGAGTTTCTTTTTTCGCTAGCCTGCTGCCTTCTGCCTGCTCCAGTTCCGCTTTCACTTTCACTTCCACTTCCACTTTCACTTTCGCCCTCCTCCTCAAGGACGACTCCGAAGGCCGTCGGCAGACACCCAGCGATGGCGTTGAAAGAAAGGGAGAACGGATACCCGCGACCTTGAGCTGCATGGAGGAAGGCCACCCAAAAAAAAAGAACAGCCCGACTGCCGACTGCCTCAACTATTCCGCACATCACATCAAATCATAATTTATGGACGGCAATCAGAGCGGGCCTGCTGGAAATTTTTGTTGATTTTTCGCCTCGGTTTTTTCGGTTTCGCGGGTGCGAAAAAGTTGCACAGTCGCCCACATAATTATCGGTTTGATTTATGGCAGCATTTTCGCAGCCAATTACTTCGGTGTCCGCAGAAAAAACAGGCCAAAAAGAGCCACGGAGGGAGGGGGGAGTGGGTGAACGGAACCGGAAACGGATATCGTACTGGGAATGGGAAAAGTGAAACAGGGGCCATTTTTTAATGATTCGGTATTGGGGAAAGTGTCTGTGCTCTTAAAGTCCTCAAACACTTTAAGTCCACACCTCTGGTAATAGGAAGCCACCACGAAAACCGCTGATTGAGATCTCTGCGGAGCAGTACCTCGGTGTCCATCAAGGAGCCCGGCACAAAGAGCCATAATTTAATGACTTGCATGTCAAACGCTGCCAACTAAAGGGAGAAACTGCTGGAAATTGGATTCGAAATTAGGTAAAAATGTACCCCAGCCACAAAGGAGGGTCACAAAGGAGGGAAGTGCCAAGGAGCAGAAACCCAATATCTGACCCCCTACGGAATTGGACTAGGAGCACCTTTTTCCGTAGCAGGAGTCAGGGGGCAATGAGCTCAGGCCCTGAAATTTGTACGCAAACATTAGTCCTTGTGGCCAGTCCACCGACGTATTAACCAGCCCGGTGCCCAAAGACAAACAGAATGACAGATGGATGGATCAGATGGCCAAATAGTGTGCTTCTATGTACACAGCGGGAGAGTGTGCGGCAGGACATTTCCAGAGCAAGGACAATGGAGAGGACTGCCAACCAGGTCAACGGAAGAAACACAAAAACGGCAAGTTTTGGACAAACTTGACTTGCCAAGTGACAGAGAGTCGACCTAAATAGCTTTCGAGGTAGTCCGTTCAAGGAAAGAGGCTGGGATTGGAATGATTAGGAATCACAAAATAGGATTCTACAAGGTCTCCCCCACAAAAAGGGACAAACATTTTTTTATAAAGGTTTTTATAGAAAAAGGCAAGGAATTGAACCACGAATCATTTAAAGTATTCGGCTAGTGAATCGGATACGAATTGGCCAAGATATGGCCATGGTTTGGGGCCATATGGGGAAATCCAGGATTCCGCAGGGGTACCCCTAGGAAAAATTTGAAAAATGGCGATAAAAAATGTTGTATCCAGGTTTTGATGCAGAATGATGGGGAATCGATCCACAAATCGTTTAAGGTATTCCGCTTGCGAATCGGATGCGAATTGGCCAAGATATGGCCATGGTTTGGGCCATATGGGGAAATCCAGGATTCCTAGGGGTACCCCTAGAAAAAATTTGAAAAATGGCGATAAAAAATTTTGTATCCAGGTTTTGATGCAGAATGATGGGGAATCGATTCACAAATCGTTTAAGGTATTCCGCTTGAGAATCGGGTGCGAATTGGCCAAGATATGGCCATGGTTTGGGGCCATATGGGGAAATCCAGGATTCCGAGGGGTACCCCTAGGAAAAATTTAAAAAATGGGGATCCAAAATTTTGTATCCAGGTTTTGATGCAGATTGATGGGGAATCGATTCACAAATCGTTTAAGGTATTCCGCTTGCGAATCGGATGCGAATTGGCCAAGATATGGCCATGGTTTGGGGCCATATGGGGAAATCCAGGATTCCGCAGGGGTACCCCTAGGAAAAATTTGAAAAATGGGGAAAAAAATTTTGTATCCAGGTTTTGATGCAGAATGATGGGGAATCGATCCCCAAATCGTTTAAGGTATTCCGCTTGAGAATCGGATGCGAATTGGCCAAGATATGGCCATGGTTTGGGCCATATGGGGAAATCCAGGATTCCTAGGGGTACCCCTAGAAAAAATTTGAAAAATGGCGATAAAAAATTTTGTATCCAGGTTTTGATGCAGAATGATGGGGAATCGATTAAGGTATTCCGCTTTAGGATCCGATACCTTTTGGTGAAGATATAGACATAAACGTGGCCAAGATTGGAAATCCAGGGGTACCGGCACAAAAATTGTTTTAAAATCTTACTGGAATACCTACAGCCTCTGTAATTTTTCGAAGAATGGGGGCTTGTTAGCCAACTCTAAAGGTTTTCGGAATAAACTAAATGGAACAGCCAGAAAGTCAGGTGTCAGCTCCCCCGCTCCGGGCCAGAAACCGAATATTTTGGCCATAATGGCTGGCCCGCAGATGATTTAGTTGGGAGCGGTTAACCCGATTAGAAGGACTGCGGGCAGGGCTGGTGTGTTTGCTCTCGGCCATGGCCGATGCCCGATGCCCGATGGCCGGTGTTGCAATTCGAGAATGTTGACAAACGTAATTAAGATATTTTGGGGGCAAAGGGCGGCTGCGGAGGCGGAGGCGGCTAGTGGGCGGGGTCACGCAAATGTTTGTCATTCGCCATGAATACCCATGTGTGTGCTGTGGGCGGGGGGCGGGGGACAAAGGACGCACAGGTTAACAAGGATAAACAATGGGCACGTATTTGGGCTTTGGGCGTCCGACGAGATAAGCAGAATCATGGAATTGCCATCAAAATAGATCGGGAGTGGAATGTGAGTTTATAGTTCATTGGGGGGGGCTCCATTCTCCTCTAATCTGTGACTAAAATAATGGGAATAGGGCTTCCAATAGTAGTAATAGTGATACCTGATACCTCTGCCTCTGCGCCCGAATATCATTATTCCAACAAAGTCCTTCAGCGAAGGACCTCTGGTTGGGACCACTCTTTACAAAATTCCCCATTCCTCACTGGCCAAATGATTAGTCGGGAGGAGGGGCGGCGAGCTGAATGTTATTGAGTTGAAATGTGCAAGTAATGAAGCAATTGGCACGTGGTCCTTCCCCTCCTCGACCTCGTCCTCGTCCTCGTCCTGGCACATCCATTCATTCATTCAGGACACACGTCGAATGGCAGCGTGGCGGGCCATTGTCTTTTGTTCGGCACTCGCGGGGTAATCAACTCGATTGCCACCACGCCCACTCGGGCCAGAGGGCGGAGGTCCTGGGTGCTGAGTCCTTCGGCGAATGCGGGCTAAATGCAGTTGCACAGGGTCCTTTGTGTCCTCTAACGTTTTATCTCCTCGCCAATGGGCTAAAAAAAAGCCAGAGGACTCGCGATGTCCTGCCAGGACTAGTGATGCCAAATATTTCCCATAAAAAGGATGCCATTTTCAAGTCTTGAAGCGCAAAAAAGAAAAACTATCTTTTCTGAAAATATATTTTCACTTTTCTCCGATCTACGGAGCATCTCGCATCGTATCCTTGTGCCCCCGCGACCTGCCACGCCCACGCCCCTGGGCACCTGTCGCCAGCCCCTCGAGTGCGCCGCCACTGGAGCCCCCTTTGTTTGGACCAGTGCACGCCTCGTTATGCAGAAACAAAGCGCTTTCGCTTCCATTTAGCAGCAAATTAGAAGCTTTGAGGTCCTGGCGCGTCTGAGAGCGGCAGGACACAAAAAGTGAAAGCAGTTGAAAGGTGGCAGCAGGATTAAAAATAAAAAGCGGCGCAGCCCGGCTGCAGAAAAGAGTAAAAGCCTGCGAAAAAGATTACATTACGAATTAATTAACAGTAAATAAGAGTGTGTGTGTGTGTGGGTGCGTGAGTGCTTTTGAGTCCTGGAATACAGAGCAAAAGGACGACGGATGGGTGGCTGTGAAGGATGTGAAGCAGCTGCCGTTAATATGAGGAGGATTAATTTTAGGACGCTTGCTCCTGGCCAGAAAGTTTGAACCCGGATTATTAATGTGACGGACGGAAAGCCACAAGGATAATGCCTGCATTTTCCGAGGACCTTTGTTTTTGATGCCAGGACTCTCCGGTAGATCCTTATTCCCAATCATTGAATCTAATCTCGGAGAGACTTCCGACATCAACATAATCGTAATTGACAAGGACGATAATGAGAACGATAATGATGATGAGTCGGCAGCTGCCAGGACTCGATCCTGCTTCCGTTTGCCGTTTCGGGCCCATCTGGGAGGGGCTGCTCCTCCTCCTTCTCCCTCTCCCTCTCATCGTTCCTGTTTTGTTGAAACATTATCGTGCACTGGGGCGTCATTGATAACAAATGTTGGTCCATTAATCGGGCCATTCTGCTCTTGTTGTCGAGTTGCCTGATTAAGCCGGGCCACCACACACACACACACACACACACACTCTGAAGGACTCTGGGAGGGGCTTGGGCCTAATGTGTGTTAAACTTTTTTATGCCTCGGGCCTTGTTTAATAATTGAACAATAAAGAACGAACGGCATTAAGTAATTTGTGTCGGTTAAGTCATAAAACTCACACAGCAACGGCCAGGTCCTGCCAGGACACCCATGCATAAATACAAATACAGCGACGCCCACACTGATAGGGATGTACACCCATACATGGGCATAAATTGTTAATTCAGAGCTCAAGTTAAATGAGTCGTTGGCATGAAAATTTCAAGTTTATTGCAACTCGGAATGTCGGGGATGGAGGCCAGAGACCGGAGACCGGAGGGGCCCTCCTTGCCCTCGTTTTCGGTGTCCAATAAATTTTGGCTTGCGTGCCTGAGCATTGAACTTGGTAACAACTTTTTCGTCCTGCCTCCTGCCACCCAGATCCTGCCTCCTGGACAGGATGAGCCATTGATTCATGTTAATTAAATGTGACAAAAGTTGAGCAACTTTCTCCCAGGCCAACTGCCAACTGCCGACTTTTTGCCTTTGTCCTTTGCTGCACATTTTCATTTCGGTGTGGTCTGGCTTCGGCGCTCGGCTTTGGGCCATGTTGAGGTTACTTTATAGCCACTTCCTGGCCAGCCCGCCCCCCACCTCCACCACTGCCCCCACTGCCACCACTGCATAATGTGCGACAATTTCGATTGCGATCATCTGGCCAAAATGTTGCGGGGTGGCCGGTAGAAAAGTTTCTGCGCTTTTAATTAGAAATCGAAGCGAGTCCGCAAGCTGTCCAAGTTTTATCTAGGCCATGATATTGGATATTGGTGGCAGTTAGCTCGGAGCGGGGAGTGGGAGGCGGCCTGCCAGTGCATCTGCAAGGATTCCGGGCAGGGGATTTGCGGAAGGACTTAGTTCACTTCCACCCGGAGAAAGTTTATGCAATGATTCGCCCGGCAAGGTGGGATTATCGGCATTTTTTGGGCTGCGAACTTAAATCTCTGGCAATCAACTTCCATCGAAAAGTTTATGATATCGCCCGGAGCCGAGTTCTTTGGAGGATGTTTTTTAAGCACTCGCCCGGACAGGTATTCCAGTTCGGATAGTTCTTGGCTGTAAACAAACTGAATGCGTTTCTTAAACGGCTCCCACTGCCCGCCGTAGTCTCAGTCCACGAATCCCGGCTCTGTTTATATTTGCCGACATTGACAGTGCTTAGCAGGACTAAGGAGCCAGGACCAGGACTAAGGAGGGCCGTGCGAACAAGGACAATGAAAGGAATGACTGCCGGGCTTCCCGATTAACCTCCCCGCTGGCTGGATTTCATTTTCGCTAATCAATTTGCATAGCAGCTGCAGGACTCATCTCCTGCAGGACCCAGACAGTGGAGGCTGCCATCTTCCTTATCCGCTGTCCGCTGCCCATTGTCCGCCCTGTCCGCTCCGTCCGCCCTGTCCGCCGCCTTGTTTCAGTTTCAATTAGAAACTTTAACTGCTCCCCCAGCGGATTGGCCTCGCTTGAGCTGCGTTTAGCTCAGTCCTAGTTCAGGGCAGTCATGTCGGGTGCACTGAGAGAAATTGCTGCAGGTTCCAGATAGAGTTGCCCTATTTCTGAGAAGGCATGACAACCCTACCACCCAAATCTTGGCTTGCAGTTTATTTTATTCGTTTAAGCCTCTCGGCGCAATGTCTCATGATGTTACTTCCTCAAAGAAACTAAGAACTCATCCTGCAACTTCTGTTGGCTGTTGCTGAGCTGCTCCTGGCCAGGTTTTTATTGTTTTGCCCGATGCCTGCAATAACGGTTATTGCAGGAAAATCTGTCAACGCATTCCCTGAATTTTCCCGTAATTTCTGTAATTCCTATTATCATTATTTTATTTTTACTCTCTTGTTTTTTCTCGTTGAGAAATTTAATTTCTTTGCAGCTGCCATTCCGAACGTCTTGCCTTGTGCCTCATGCCCCCTTGCCCCGTGCCCCGTGCCCCGTGCCCCATGCCCCAGCCCGCCTCTTCTGCCCAGTGTTCTGGTTTCAGTAAATCTCTTAAGCTGGTTGCAAAAATAAAAGCGGTGGAAAATTCGCCAGCACACAGACAAGTGACTATGTAGCTCTTAGCTCATCCGGCGAGTATCTGTGTGCTAGTCTGTCTGTGTGTGTGTGTGTGGGTGTGTGGAGGTCCTGTGTACGTTGTCCTGGGGTGCGGGGGCGGCAGGAGTTGACTTAAGTGCGCATAATTCACATTGGCTCGAAAGTAGCGCAAGGATTAGGCGATGCACAACAAATTACGATGTTATCCTTGGGGGAGGCCAGCAACACATGTCCTTGGTGGCCCCATTAACCCCTTTGGCACATGTTCCGTGTCACGGCTACTTATGCATTTACTTTTTAACACTTTCAGCGCTTTATTCTGCTCTGGTTTTCATGGCGGCTTCATGTGTGAATGGAATTAAATGCAAATGTCTTTCATTATCCTGAGATTCTATCCTGCCAGAGTCGACCCTCCCACTCAGTGACTACCTGACTGACTGCCCAAATGACTGACTGACTGACTGACTGACTGACTGAATGACTGACAATGTGACAAATTGAGCTGAATGCCAGTGCAGTACAGGTTGTCTTCAATTTTAATAAATTCCCCGTGCATGTAAGCAAGCGCGACAGTTGACAGCTGCAGCTTCGTTTCCCATTTTCCCTCTGCAGGCCCACCGTAGTGGGTGTTATTGTGGCACCATCCCCCCCTTCCTCATCCCTCGCGGTGTCCTTGCTCATTGTTCAACAGGACAAAAGGGAAGGAGAAGAAAAGGAATGTGTTTTCGGGGACGGTGCAAGAACGGCATTGTTGCCGCTGTTTTTGGCAGTCTGTTACAATTACATGTCATGGAGGAGTTGCCCGAGGGTCGGGGCTTAGGGCTTACAGCGTACAGCTTAGAGCTTAGAGCTTAGAGAGGGGGGAGGAGTAGAGCCCTGGCAAGGACATTGCAGTGGCAATGTGACATTGCGATATTTTTTATACCAGGCGACGGGTCACGCTCTCATTTCATTTATTTCCCGGCCCTTCCACCGACTGATATTTCGGAAAATATATCTTTTTTCCAAGTGTTCTGGGGCGGAGGGCGTGGCAGGTGCCCCCAGGAGATGCAGCACCTGTACAAGAGCCCGCTTTAAGCAGATAGTTTGCTGCAAAGAAGGATAATTGAGTTGAGTTTCGAGCATCAGGAAGAGTCTTCCCTGACCCACATCGCTCATACGCACCGTGGGCCGTGAAAGCACAGTGCCCCCGCCCCGGGCGCTTCATTAGCATAATGGTTAGCCTTATGGAGTGTAAATCATCAAAAACACAAGAAGGAGAATAAAAACTGGGCGGAGGTGGGCCAGAGTCGGGAAATCACATTGCTAATTCATAAATAAGCCGCTTGACTTTGCAGCCGATGTCGTGGCAGCTGTGGCAGGCAGGTGTGGGTGCCTCCGCCTTGTTATTATTTTTTGGGCAGCTCCAGGTGGCGGGGCGAGAGGGCGCCCGAATAAAAATGAGCAGCGTGTGTGTATCAAAAAGGAGCAAGGGCAGAAAAAGTCACCAATATATCAAAAGGATTGCTAATACACGGGCCCAGACACTCCGGGGCGAGTGGGCCCCGCACGCGTATTTGATTTTTAAAGGCGCCCCTTTCTGCGGCTGCCACATTAGCATATATCTGCATATATGCAGGGGCAGGGGAGGAGGCAGGGGCTGTATGTAAATGGATATAGTCGCTTGTACGGGGACAAGATACTTATGATTCACGCACGACTGCCAGGTGGCAGGTTGAAAGTGGCGCAGGCCAAGGTGGCAAGTGGAAGGTGCCATGCCGGGGCGGGCCGGGCCGTGCCGGGGGACGTGGCAAGATTCCTGGCACTCCGGGCCCTGATTGTGTTGACACCCCGGGCTAAACACCGCCCCCTAGCTCGCCCCAATAGCCCCCCTTATTTTTCCCATTATAATCGCTCGAATACAACGGCAAAAAGCCAATAAAGGAGAGGAAAATGAAAATATTTTCCTTTGAGCTCAGTCCAGGGAGGTGCTGGCTGGAGGGAGGTCCTGGTGGGCGGGAGGTCCTGGCAGGAATGTCGTCAAAAGGGATGAATCAACTTACATTATGCATTCACAATTTGCCTCGCATCCGAGACTGGAGACTGGAGGTATGCAAATAATACTCTTTTAACCGATACCTCGCCGAGTGAACACCCACATCCCAGATCCCAGATCCCACATCCCAGACCTCAGATCCCGCCTTAAATTACGAGTTTATGCATTGTGCGACTCGGATACTTGAATCTGAATATTTCTTTGTGAGCAGCAGTAATTTCTGGCCATGTGCCACGGCGGCATGCAGCGAGATTAAAAGGTGCAAACAGAGCGCTTTTCAGTTTTCAGTTGTGCCGGCAGCCCGGCACTCAGACTGGCAAATTGCGCCGCCACGAGGGGCAGGACGAGTGCTCATTGTCCTGGCTAGTTCGTCCTACAATTACTTACTTGCCGGCGCTCTCATAAAATGCAAATACAAAAATTATACACGCCCAGAGAAGTCTTTTGCAGCGCTTTGTGATTTCACTTATTCTTTTGTTTAATTTGCAGTCTGCCTGCCCCCTCCTGAGTCCTGCCCTCCTTCTCCCCTGGCCATGTCCTCCGCAGGATGTCTTCATCATAATTACAAACAAAACATAACGAGAGAGAGACGGACGAAACAGCAGACAAACAACAGCAACAGCAACAGCATCAGCATCAGCAGCGTCAGTGGCAGTGGCAGTGGCAACACCAGGAGGCGCCACCAGGCAGCTGAATTGTTTGCCCAGCAACTTGCTGCAGAGGAGAAAAAAGGATCAAACTGAAGACAAGCCAAAGAAGAAAGAGAAAAAGTCAACAAATGTTTCTTCGGCTTTCTGGTGGTGTTGCAGATACTTTCATTGCCGTTGCTGTTTCAGGTTGCTGCTGCAACTGTGGCAGGGAACAGCCCTTGCCTAGGGTTCTCCATCAAGACACACACTCTCAGCTGCTATAATGACTGCAGGACTGCATCCTTGGAAGCTCCTTTTAATACCCAGTTCTCATAGTATTCGACCTCATAGCAACTATTCATGCCCGGTACTACAAGTATCGAGTATTCTCGTTGGATGCCTTATACCCGTACTAGTTACTCGTTGGATGTCATAAAATCTCTCTCGCTGGTTCCAGTTTTAGATGCCTCTGGCTCTGAGACCCACTTGCCATCCCACCCAACGCGTATATGCTTTTTGTGCGGCTGATTTCAAATATTGTGAATGTTAATAACTGAATAATGGCAACCACAGCCGTTTCCAATGCATAATTAATATTTCCAGGACACAGAGCCGGACGGGGCGAGGCATATGTGTTAATGCGTTTGTTGCCACTTCGATGGCACTGAATAATTTGTTGCCGGGCTGCTAAAATGGCGGCCAGAGCCCCAGGACCCACGCTCCAGGCCCCAATCCCAGATACGAATCAGTCGTAAATACGCCATAAATATATTTATGTATGCATAATAACTGCAGTTTCGGTGGGTAAATTAAACAGCTATTTGGTGTTTGGCGGGCGGGCAATTTGTTAGCCTATAAAAAGCGGCATAAAAGATGAATCGCCCGCTCGGAGCCGGCCTGGGCAGGAGGAACAAAAGTTAATCGACTGATAAGTGACTTATCCCGCACAATAAATATGGGTGTCTACACAGAGGTATTCCGAGCTCCATCAGATTCCTCTTTTTATCCGGTTTCCATGGCGGCTTCTCGTTTTTTTGTTTCGATGCCGATGGAATTTGTTGTTTCCTCTTATTTTTTGGGAGGCCTGGGCTGGGAGACTTGGGAGGCAAACGGAAACGGAAGAGATGAAAGTCTCGACCGGCTCACCCTCGGCCGGGCGGAGAAGTTGCCTTTTTGAATTTTTCAATTAAATGTTAATTAAGTTAATGAAATGCCTGCCTCCTCCGCTCCTTTGTTTTCCTCCGCCGCGCTCTGTTTGAATTAAAAATTCAGGCCATGCCGCATGCACGCTGGATCTTTTTTCCCCCCCGACCGGACCGGGAAGACTCCAAAATTTTTCAATTTATGACCTCGGCGCTCCCCGGGATATCTCGTATCAGAAAGTTGGCCCGCCATCTGACCTGGCGAGCTCGGGAATTAATTTAATTAGTCGTGGAACAAAACAGAATTCCAGCAATTTATGGCTGCAATATTTTGGTTAATTGAACAGGCTTCTTCCCCGCATTCCTGAATCAAAATTGCCATGGTTCTAGTTTTTTGTGCAGACAGGTGTAATGGAATATGATTCCCTCTTGAAACAATTGTGTTTTTTTTTTTGGAAATTAAGAGCCTTCTAGACGCTTCAGTGCCCGTTAATTTTTAATTCAAATTCCAGTTTGGAAAGTTTTGGGCACAAAGTTTGCATTTACTGACAAAATTCTGGCATCCTTGTCATCAGCTTTTCCCCCAGCCCCAGATCCTGCTCCTGCTCCTGCTCCTGCCCCATCTCCTGCCCATTCTGTATACATGACATATTTGTGTATGGTCCCCGGGCCGTGTGTTTGTGTATAGTAGTGGCCCGCCATCCCCTCGGCCGCCCCTGGCCCGTAATTAGTTAATGTAGAGGAGCAAGGAGGCCTCTGCCATCTTCCGACCTGCGGCCTCCCAGGATATGAAAGATGGAGGAGCCGAGTGCCCTGGTTGCTGTTTTTTCGGTCTCAGCACGCGGCGGCACAAAGAATATTTTTTTAGGTGGGGCTGCTTTGTGGCATCTGCGCCCCCTCAGCTCTAATGAAATATATGGAGACAGGCTTCAAAGCAGATTTTACATCAACAGCCACCGCCCCTCCGCCTCCGTCTCCGTCTCCGCCACCGATTCATGAGGCATTCCTAAGCAAATGTGCGCGTGTGTTGCGTTGTATGTATTTTTAATGTCGTAGACTCGCAACCAGGAAGCCACCTTGCCCCCATCCCCGTCCGGGCATTAAAAATGTAAACGCTTTACGGGCCACGGGGCGTATGCTTAATGCATAACGTATACGCACCGTGCGCCGCACACCGCGCGCATACAAATCAACCCGAAGCCCGTAACCCGAAACCTAGAAGCTGAAACCCGAAACTGAAACTCGTTATTTTTCTTTGCCATTCACAGGTTAATGTCAGCAACACCTGGACAATGCCGCAGGAGGGGCTGAATGTCTTCTACCGATTCTTCAGGGATCGCATATCCTGGTTCGAGGCGGACGCCGTCTGCCAGTTCCATCACGCCAACCTGGTGACAGGTAAGTCGGGCCAAGGTCCCTCCGCAGGAGCCCTTAAATGTCAGCCCAGATGGGGATTGTTCTCCCCGTTTCTCTTAGTGTGGCTCCTGGCAGTGAATAGGCAAAGCCTTTTAGAATCCCACATTAATACAAATGAGCAAACGTCACCAAGTAACGAATGCAGCCAGATTATGGCCGAGCACTGCAGTCTGGGGCATGAACGGGGCTAGTTGTGGCAGAGACAGATGCCAAAGGGAGGTGGCCATTGTGGTTCGCAAATGAATGAAATGACAGCAAAGTGACGCAGCCACAGTCGAGTCTTTTATGTGGCCGGACCCCAAAAGGCTTTGCCACAGGATCCGACCTCTGACCTGCTGCAGTTTCCACAGCCTCTCTCTCTCGCCCTCCTTCTCTGCCTTTCGTTGCCCCACGTTTACCGCATAGCCTTCGCCCATCCGGGCACCCTTAGCTCCTCATAACACAATAAATCCGTCGGAAAATTCGGTCGCTGCAGTATCAGCGGGTAGATGGCTTAGATTTGGTCTCTGATTCGGATCCACGGGGTAAGTAAGAGGGTCAGGGGGTCAGTGCGGGCCTGGGGTCATCTAAATCACAATCGCCCCAGTTCTGGCCCCAAAAAGTTGCCAATATATTCCCTTTCAATTCAAAACTTTTGGGAGGCCCAATGGCCTGCGATCCCCTGCTTCGGGTTTAGATGAAAGCGACAAAAGTCAGGAGACTCGAGACCAATTCCAGTTGCATATCCCATCCGTGGATGGAGTTGTCCATACACTATTGAGTTTTAACCTTGGCAAACAGGACAGACAGGACAGGACAGCCAGGATATATGTACGGCATGCATTGACGACCAGATGAACCCGGAGCCGGAGCTGGAAACAAAGCAAACAGAGCTCAACTACAATCGAAAAACTACAGAAATAGACACACGAGAGCCGGGCAAAAAATGGAAACAAAAATAATTTGCAACAGCATTTTGTTAACAATTTGTATTGTCACTTGGGGGTAGCAGCATCCCTGAAAAGGATACTGAAAAAACGAGGAGCTCAGCGCCTGGGTGGGGGCTGGGACGGAGGCAGGGAAGGAGAAACAATAGACAAGGCGAATTTCATAGAAATGCTCTGTGTAGAACAAATAAAAACCATTTGTCGTCTCGTTTTCATTTGAACTAAACTCATTCTCTCTGCTTCTTTGTATCCTTTTTTCGTCCTTTACTCCACCACACACACACATGTATGCTGACAGTCGACAACAGTTTTCAATTCGATGCAACGCGCGACCTGCTGAGGGAATTGGATGTGAACGACATCGTTTGGATTGGTCTCATGCGACCGCAGAACTCGGATCGTTTTATGTGGTCGTAAGTACAACAACAATAACAATAACAACAACAACAGCGAGGACAACAACAAAACACACACACACACACACACCCCATTACATACCATTACACCAAAAACAATAAGACCACACAGAGAGAGGGAGAGAAGGACACAGACACGGACACCGACACGGACACGGATACGGCCGAAAGGGATTGAGGGCCACAATTGTCCTGTTGGGGCCGACATGTGAATTCCGGAATGGAATGGATCCGCCGGCTGACCGCTCCAAGGCGGAATTCCATCTGCGAGAGCGGACATTAGGGCATGGCCACACATCCTTGGCAGGGGGAGCCATAAACTACTGATAGTTTGCAAATAATAGCGCACAAAGAGGACACACTGTTGAAAACGAAGGGCGTCTATGGTAGCTTCAAGACGGAGACGGACATGACTATATAGACTCTGGGGGTAATCCGGTTCAAGAATAGAAGTAGTAGCATTAAAGAGCAGCTCCCCACTCGACTGCGGACTCAGTATTAAAGTTTCCAGACACACACATCTAGTCGACGCCCTAACAACATCCTTTAAAACCTCCTTTCCGCCGCCCTCGTCGTGGGTGTAGGAACTCACGTCCTCTCGTTGCCGACACTGGGTACTGGGCCGAGTCGCTGCCCCTAATGGACGCCCCCCTCTGCGCCGTAATCGATCCCATTCGCGATTATCGCTGGCACGCCCTTCGCTGCGGTGGTCCCGAAACCGCATCCTTTTTGTGCGAGATGCCAGGTGAGTTGTGGGGGAAGGGGGGCTTCTGGGCCGAGGCTGACCGCACGACTGCCTACGCTCCTTTTCAGTGCCCAGCTGGGCGGACGCCTGCATTCTCAAGGACATGCCCAATCTGACCATGCAGTACATGGCGGACACGGCCAGCATCGAGCTGATTCGCAACTGCCAGGAGGAGGGCTTGCTGAGACACACCTGCAAGGGCAAGGATGTAAGTGGAGGAAGTGGAAGTCCTTACCGCAGATGGGTTTTAATTATTCGAATTATTCCTCCTTTCCCCTCTCTCGTTTGTGTTTGCTTTCCATTCCGCAGGACCGAGAGCGTGCCATCCGCCAGCTGATCTGCCCGAAGGAGCGCCTGGAGGCGCAGCGCATCAACGACATCACCAACTCGCACTTCAAGTCCCTCCAGATCATCAAGAACATCCGGACGGACAACAACGAGAACAACGACATCGACCTGCTGCCCAACTACGGAGTCCGGTCCGGCATGGCCATCAACATCGAGGTGGCGCCCCCTGGCGAGCTCATGCAGGCGGATGCGCCCGGCACCGTGTCCCTTTCCGGTCTCTACCGGATCCCCGACCAGGTGCCCAAGCCGGTGAAGAAGGCCGCCAAGAAGGTGATCGCCCCGGACTTTGCCAAGAAGCTGCAGAGCCACCAGCACCACCAGCAGCAGCAACAGCAGCAGCAGCAGAAGTCGCGCAAGTCCCTGATGCACCACCAGACCGAGAAGGAGCAGGACGAGGAGATGATGATGGGGGACCAGCCGGCGCTGAGCGAGGAGCAGCTGCCTCCGGGCATTCCCGACGACGACAGCAACAGCGAGGTCTCCAACGAGATATTCGAGCACTTGCCCCACAAGAAGAAGATCCTGCCGCAGGACCTGCGCACCATGTCGCCCATCGTCGAGGTGGCCACGGCCACAACAACTACTACCACTACTGCTAGGCCGGCAACTCTGACCACACCCGGAACAGTCGGAACGACAACCCCAACTGAAGCTGCCCCATTAAAGGTGACCACGCCAAAGGCCCAGGACACCACAAGCTCTCAGGCGCCGGCAAAAACAACCAAGCTAACAACAACTACGAGCACTTCCACTACAACAACAACAACTACGACCACCACCACCACAGCCAAGCCTGAGGAAGCAACAACCACCACAGTGAGGGCAGAGGTGAAAACAACAGAGAAGCCCGAGGAACCGAGTACCACCATGAAGCCAGAGCCGGAAACAACTACAGTGAAGCCTATTCCAATGAAGCCAGAGCCAGAGACCACGGAGCAGGAGGCAGCAACCACCAGTACAGTGAAGCCGGAGCCATCGACAACTACAACAACGGCCAGGCCAACTACCACTGCACCGATTGGAACAACAACTACTAAGGCAGCAACTACGACGACCACCCACGCCCCCGGCCGAGCCACTCCCACAGACCCCAACGCCAGCGGCAGTGGCAGCGGCAGCGGCAGCGTAGGACATCCCATACATCCCGCACAGCAATCGCCGCAACAGCAGCAGCACGAGCTGCAACATGCAACACATGTCAAGGAGTCGGCTGACAATTCGCACTTTATTCCGCCGATGCTGCTGGTGAAGTCGCACTATGTGCCGCCGTCGAAGCACGAGCATGGCCAGGAGCACAAGGGCTTGCATGCAACATCAGTAGTAGCAACCACCACAACTACGGCACCATCAACAAAAACAACTACAACAACAACAACAGCAGCAGCAGCCACAACAACAAAGCCAGAACAGGAAACGAAGCCATCAACAGCAACGCCAGCCGGTGGACTGACAGCGGCAGCATCTGAAAAAGCCACACCAGGAGCATCATCAGGAGCAGCAGCAGCAACATCCACACTGGCAACTACTTCCCCGCTGGCTGAAGAGGCGACAACAGTCAATAAAGCCACGACAGGCGTGAAAATAGCTGAAGACACGACAGAAACGCCAGCCACACCTGCAACATTGGTAATTGCCAGTGAGAAGCCGGCAGCAACATCAGCAGCAGCAGCAGCAGCAGCAACAGCAACAGCAACAACCGCAGCTAATGAAATCAAATCGAATGCAACAACTGTGACACCAGCAACAACTCACCAGATGGCCACCGAAAAGAAGGATGGGGAGGAGGACGGCGAAGGATCAACCGGAGAAGGACACAGCCACGGAGAGACAGCCACCACAAGACACAATTTCCTGGAGGAAACCGAGGCGCCATTCAAGCCAAATCGACGACGTTCGCTAACCAAGCCGGAAACGGTTAGCTACTTCAAGAAGATCCTGGGCTAAGAAGCAGCAGGAATCCGGGTATTCGCGAGTCCCTGACTCCGGGCATCCACAATAGTAACCGTAATCGTAAACGTAATCGTACCACACACACACACCCACACACCCACATCCCCAACACCCCCACTTTATCAAAGAAAAAACAAAAAAGAAAAGAGCACAAGATAAAGATAAAGAAATACCGATAAAGATAGCGATACAGGCTCCTCCTTGGCACGTAATTGGTCTTCAAAAATCAGGAAAATCGGTGAGAATCCGAGGCTGCATGCCGGGGTGCCAGTAAATTGAATCAGTTGAGAAACCAACCGGTCCGCCCCCATCTCTGGATCTCTGGATCTGGCTCACCTAACCCGGAACCTCCTGAAATCGCATTCCAGGCCATTTCCTCACAAGATTCCAAGCCCGACCGCCTAACCACCTAACCACCTAACCGCCTAACCGCCCATCCAACCCATCCATCCGCCCACCCATATCCACATTCCGACCAAAAGTTTGTGCAACTCGCTCCGCCGCCGCCGCCGCCGCTGCCGGAAATCCAAGCTGTTAGTCAACGCCAACGGAAACGAAAACGAGAACGAGAAGAAAACGCAAAGAAAACTCAACTCAAGTTGGCAGACGGTTCCAGTTGCAAGCACCAAATATGTCAATTTCTCACCGGCACGGCGCACGGGGCATGGGGTATGGGGCATGGGGCATGGGGCACGGGGCATGAGGCACGGGGCGTGGGCAAAAAAGATGAAAATAAAAACAAGCAAGCACGCACACACAAATACACGAATACACAAACACTTGAATACTCGTCAAGACGTACTATTACTATGTTTATGCCGGTGGCTCTTCCTGAATTACTTCTAGAGGGGAAGAAAGGATACCCCAACATTTTGATTAGAGCTTGAATAGTATCACAATTGAATTACTTTATGGGAGTGTTTGTTTTAAAAACTTTTTAAAAACATAATAATCTTGAATCCCTCTTTAATGTCAAATCTAATATCCAAGAAAGGAAGTTCTGCCCAGAAGGCCAATAGCTTGTTCTTATAGAGTTTCTAATGATCTAGATAGTCTATACTATATCAGGATCTGTTCCAGACTCTGGAAGTTCATGAAATGTCCGGCATAAACCTGGAAGTAGACTCTGCTCGGAAAAAAGTAAACCCATAGAGCCATAGAGACAAGGAGCCACAAACAAACGTATGGAGTCTGTCAAAGAGCAGCCCCAAAGAGGGGCACTGGTATGGCAGGAATAAAAAATATTACATAAACACAGGAAGCCGCCCGGGGGGAGCCGGGGAGGACACAGCACAGACCCCCACAGACACGGAGTGTGTGTATTGCAGAGGCCAAATCTAAAGTACTAAATACTAAGAAAAAGTGTTTACAAGCGTATACAAGGGGCGCTTGTTTTGGAGTTCTGTCTACTTTGCCTAAGAGCCAAATGTGTGGTTACATCTGGTCGGGTCTGGTCTGGTCTGGTCTGGTCTGGAATTAAGGTGAAACTTCGCAAAAACAGTCCAGCAACTAGGATTACCCTTGAGCTGATATTCCCCAGAACTTAAAGCCCTCCAGAGTTTTGAGAGAACCAAGCAACCAAGAGGTTTCAATTTGTCGCCTTCCCAGACACTTGGCCAAGTAGACGGCAGTCCAGAACAGAAACCGCTAAGCATATTACATATTACCTATAAATTATGAAGATATGACATAGATGTTGTTTTTTTTTTGTGGGGATCGGAGATAGTGAAATACAATTCGAGTAAGCGAGGAGGAGATGCGGAATCGTTTGTCGTTTGGTAATTTTAAGAAAATTACTCCGAATGATTTTGAGAAATTGGCAGAGCAGAGAAGCGTCAGACGGGCAGAGAACCCTTAAGATTAAGCTAAACTTTAACGAATAGAAAAAAGTAAAGTCCGACACGCCGAGGAGCTGAGAAGGCGAAAGCGGAGAAAGCAGAGAAAGCAGGTCCCCAAGCAGATGCAAAGAAAATTACGGCAAATAAAAGCGAACAGCACTCGATGTAGAGAATTATTTGTAGGTCCTTGGGATCCGTTTAAAGTCGGATTCGGCAGGATTCGAGAGTCGGTAGTCGGGAGACAAACACAAGTATGCCGCATGGTAAATAGTATAAATGTAAACCAAGTAATTCATTATGAATAAAAAGAAAACCCTTCAACAAATTACCAATGTCGTTGCGTTTTATTCGCCACTTATTGGGGGCTAAGGAGATCTCCCTCTGGCCAAACACTGAGTGCGGATTGCCGAATGCTGGACGACTGGGAACTGGAGACTGGGGAATACTGAATGGAGGTCCTGGCTTAATGGCTGAAGGCTCTGTCGTTGTCCTGTCACGGGCCAGTTGCCTTGCTTTCACTCGCTTCCACTTTCCATTATTTCTCTTTTCTTTCTGCCCTGTGTTTTCTGTCGATTTTCATTTTTATTTTGTCTCCGCTGGCTCCGCTCCTTTGGCACCACACTTTTCCTTTTTCCTCCCTCCTCCTTCCCCCCAGGTCCTCCCTCTTCTTTGCGATTTTCCGGGTGCGATGAGTACGCGACGCGTGAAAAGCAGCTCGAGGCGTATTTTGTAAATTGAAACTCACGAGGGCAGTTCCAAGAGTACCCATCGCAACTATCCTGCATCCTAGCTGTGCCAGATGTCCTCCGCCAAAATGTCACAGCATGCCAGAAGGCCACACGTCGGCTACATAATAAAACTATTTTTATTTCCAAACTTTCCTTCCGCGCCTCGAAGTTCCTTAATCGGAAGACCGGGCTTGCCTTCTCCCCAGTAAGTGGATGGCTGGCTCAAAACGGTGGCGAGCCCAATGTCCTGCAGCTCCCACGGCCAGCGTGTGAGTCCTGGTTCTGGTCTCTGGGCCTTAGGTCTCTGGTTTCTGGTTTGCTGGTTTACTGGCGCCCATGGCGTCGGGGCTGTGGCCAAAAGTGGCAGAAGAGCTTCTCTTTCTGGCCAACTTTAGCTTTGGGTTCCGCGCCTTTTTCCGCATTTTTTCATTTTTTTGGGAGAATTTTTCTCGGTGGTGCTCTTGAATTTTTGCGTGCAGCATGCAAAGGGCAGAGTGGCAAGTGGAAAGTGAACCGAAAATAGCTGAACATCAAGGGGGCGTGCCCATCGAGAACACCCACATGCCGGAAAAGTTTCCAACATGAAGGATACACGGTATTTGCTGTATAAGCTTAGAAATTGAATTTAAACGGCGTGCCCTTCGAGGGGGCAGTTTCAGAAACTCACAATTTCATAGGGGTACCCCTTGGAAAAAATCGAGCTATGCCTAGCGGAAGGGGGGGAAACCATCGAAACGGGAAACATCAATATTTTATAGGGGGACCCCTTGGAAAAAATCGAAAAATTTTAAAACGACTTTCAGGCAATTCCTTGAATGCAGAAAGGAGGTTCTTAGTTCCCTGATTACAGAATGGTATGCCATTTCTCGATCGGATATAAATTGGCTGAGCTATGCCTAGCGGAAGGGGGGGAAACCATAGAAACGGGAAACATCAATATTTTATAGGGGGACCCCTTGGAAAAAATCGAAAAATTTTAAAACGACTTTCAGGCAATTCCTGGAATGCAGAAAGGAGGTTCTTAGTTCCCTGATTACAGAATGGTATGCCATTTCTCGATCGGATATAAATTGGCTGAGCTATGCCTAGCGGAAGGGGGGGAAACCATCGAAACGGGAAACATCAATATTTTATAGGGGGACCCCTTGGAAAAAATCGAAAAATTTTAAAACGACTTTCAGGCAATTCCTGGAATGCAGAAAGGAGGTTCTTAGTTCCCTGATTACAGAATGGTATGCCATTTCTCGATCGGATATAAATTGGCTGAGCTATGCCTAGCGGAAGGGGGGGAAACCATAGAAACGGGAAACATCAATATTTTATAGGGAGACCCCTTGGAAAAAATCGAACAATTTTAAAACGACTTTCAGGCAATTCCTTGAATGCAGAAAGGAGGTTCTTAGTTCCTTGATTACAGAATGGTATGCCATTTCTCGATCGGATACAAATTGGCTGAGCTATGCCTAGCGGAAGGGGGGGAAACCATCGAAACGGGAAACATCAATATTTTATAGGGGGACCCCTTGGAAAAAATCGAAAAATTTTAAAACGACTTTCAGGCAATTCCTGGAATGCAGAAAGGAGGTTCTTAGTTCCCTGATTACAGAATGGTATGCCATTTCTCGATCGGATATAAATTGGCTGAGCTATGCCTAGCGGAAGGGGGGGAAACCATCGAAACGGGAAACATCAATATTTTATAGGGGGACCCCTTGGAAAAAATCGAAAAATTTTAAAACGACTTTCAGGCAATTCCTTGAATGCAGAAAGGAGGTTCTTAGTTCCCTGATTACAGAATGGTATGCCATTTCTCGATCGGATATAAATTGGCTGAGCTATGCCTAGCGGAAGGGGGGGAAACCATCGAAACGGGAAACATCAATATTTTATAGGGGGACCCCTTGGAAAAAATCGAAAAATTTTAAAACGACTTTCAGGCAATTCCTGGAATGCAGAAAGGAGGTTCTTAGTTCCCTGATTACAGAATGGTATGCCATTTCTCGATCGGATACAAATTGGCTGAGCTATGCCTAGCGGAAGGGGGGGAAACCATCGAAACGGGAAACATCAATATTTTATAGGGGGACCCCTTGGAAAAAATCGAAAAATTTTAAAACGACTTTCAGGCAATTCCTGGAATGCAGAAAGGAGGTTCTTAGTTCCCTGATTACAGAATGGTATGCCATTTCTCGATCGGATATAAATTGGCTGAGCTATGCCTAGCGGAAGGGGGGGAAACCATCGAAAGGAAAAGAGTTTCTTTTGAGTGGAATTGTGCGAGAATTTTTCCTAAAAATCCTTAAAACCAGGACTGGAAACCGGTTAACCGGTTAAATAACCGTTAAGGCCATTCCGCCGGCCCAGAGCACTTGGAAAATTTATTACACACACTGCAAGCGCTTCCATTTCATTTCGTTCGGCGGCCCCTTTTACGGCCAGCTCGAGGAGCAAATTAAGTGCAGCCGCCACAGAGGAGGGCCATCAAGGATCTCTCGCTCACAGAGACACACACAGACACTCACTGAACACACATACGCACATACATGACAGCCATTAGGCTGGAAATTAAATTTTTTATTGGAGGAAAAAGTAGCAGGCAGCGTCCATAAAAGAGGCAGCAAAATTTCAAATTTATATCAATTGCGGTTGCTCATTGACGCCTCCCGGGCTTTGGCACGCCCCCTCCGCATCCTGGATTCGAACTTAATTGAATTTCCAGTCTCCCAGGTGGGACTGCTGTGGGACACACATCCGTGTAACTACAGTCGAGTGGGGGGAGGGGCATTAATTATGCAGCCGGAGTACTGGCACTTGTTTTCGTAGCATACTTTTTCGAGCAGGCATGCCAGTTGGGCCCTCCCCGAAGCCCTCTTCTTTGAAGTGTAATTCTCGGTATCGATTACCGTTTTGCTTAATCACTTCTCAATCGCAGCGCCGTCTCAAGGAGCTCTGCCACCCGCCAGGACCCTCCAGGGCCACAATTATCCTAATCCTGCAGCTTTCCACTTCCACTTCCACTTCCACGAGGAAGTGCAGCAAGTGCAAAGTGGATTCCTCGATGGCTGGCTGCCTTGGGGCTGCATCGCGTCATCGGTTGGCAGTCAAACGGCAGTAAGCTTCGCCCCGCCCCACCCCACCCGAGTCCTGGGGTGTCCTCTTCCTCCCTGTATGGGTTATTTTGGCGACAGCAATGGCAACCGGATGCGGAACCAATTTAACGACCCCGTTTCCGCCCAATGGCGACCAAACGTCAGCCATGCAACTGCAAAATCTCTGCGGCGCCCATTGGCATCATGGATGTGGCACGACTCGACTTCCTTCCTTCCTGCCACTGGCGCGGTGCCCCCTCCCGACTCCCGTCGCGCCGTCTTCCACAACTTTGTCCTTGTTATTACGATTGTGTACTTTGGAAACTGTTATGGCTTTTCGAAATTAAATTTCATAATACCGCCAGTCTCGGAAACTTCCCTAAGCCTCTCAGATCACTGGCCGCTAAGCCCGACTTGGCCAACATCGTTTAAGCCACTTCCAAGGCTCATGCTCCAAAAATGTGATAAAAATCAGGACAAAGGATTCGGGATTCGGAGCTGTTGAATCAATGCAGGCGGCCGGCGGTGACATCCCAGCACAGAAACAAAAGCGGTTAACGTGCGAGACCAGAAATAAAATTAATTATGTTAAGCATGCAAATTTCAATGCAAACAACGGGTGAAAAAAGCCATATAACCATAAATGTGACAGGAGGCACAAAAAAAGGAGCACAGAATGGAGGGATGGCAGGACATCGAGCCGGACAAAATCAACTGCCAATTGCAATTTGCCGGGCTGTGTAAATAAATAAATAATTTTAACAACATTTTCCACATGCATGGGGTATGTGGGTGTGTCTATGTGGCCGAAAGTACACAAGCATCTGCGGCAGTCAATGGGAGTGCATTCCGGAGAATACGAATAGATACTTTCCAGAAACTGCATCACTTTCAGGAACTTTTTCGAGGGGGTTCTCTAATAAAGTACCATCTACCGCGGTGGCATCATGGACGAACATAAGGGGTATTGTTTGGAGTTCCATTACCTCGACTGCCATTGTATCTTTTTGATTTTTTCGCGCCGCCTCTGTGGCTCCTCGCTCTGCACGCCATTTATTATTTATTGTATTAATAATGCAGTCGTGTTGAAAATTTCATAATGTCCGGCGGTGTCATTCAGGCAGTCAGCAGTTGTAATGGCTTCTGTCCTTCTGTCGCCTTTTTTCCAATATCTGCATATGTATTATTGCAGGGGCAGTTAACACTTTTGTTGCTGTTGCCGCTGCGGTTGGGGATGTTGATGGCTGGTTTGTATCGCTTCGGTTTGGTTTCGATTGGTTCTGGTCTGGACTCTGGTTTGCCGCAGAAACAAATGCCACATGCACTTGGGCGCGAGGCCGGGGCGAGTGAAATCCACATCGCACCACCGCACAGAGTCTAGAAAAAAAGGATGTACGTTCCAGCTTCTCAGAGGCACTACCGTCTAAATTGGCGCCCAAACGCGGTTTTTTGCGGGCCTTGCATTTTATCACTCATACGCAGTGGTGGCCAATAGTTAATTCTATCGCATCTAACAGGACTATCGGATGCCGGGGGCTCACCCACATCATTTATTTCGCTGCAGCATCATCATAAAATTCAATTAAAGCGGAACGCACACAATCAAACAAAAGATCAAATTAAATGCCTGGCTAGCAATTTACTTCACTGATGTGAGGGGGGCGGAGCAGAGGGCCAGCCCGCAGAATGTGTGGCAGGGCAGGGCAGGGATATAGGATACAGGATATATACACACACAAGTATATAGGACAAGAGGGGGATCTGGGGAAGTGTGTGTGCGTGGCATAGACAACGGCACGCATTGCGGTTTAACGCGCTTTTCATTACTGGGAGGGGCAGTGCGGGAGCAGGACTGAATAGGACGAGACAAGGACAAGGATGTGGCAGCCAAAGGCACATCAAAGGCGCTGCCAGAACAAGAACAAGTTGCTGCGGTATTTTTACGACCATTTCAGTTTCGTAATGGCAATCCAAAAGCGTGTACGACACACACACACGGAGCCGCCGAAAATCATATAAAAGTCATTGGGACTTAGTTAAGCTAGCGATATTAACAAATACCAGAAGCAGGATAAGGCAGGTCCCGCGCCATTTGTTCGTCCTGCGAAAAGGATGCCTGGGCTGTGAAGCGAAGGGGGCCAGTGGCTCCAGAGAACTCCAGAGAAATGGCTACAGGGACGATAATAAACCAGACAGCCACAAAAGCAACAAGAGTTTAGCGATATGGCGGCACTAAAATCCACATGTTACAACAAGGACATTTGCGGCGGACCAAGGAAGCCAAGGAAACGGAAAGTAAGCAGCCACAGCTCAGGGGGAGAATTAATATTGAATAGATGTACATGTTACTCGTGTGCGTCGGGCCACTGAACTAAAAATAATTTAAAGCTAATCCACGGCAGGGGTGGCTGTCCAATCCCTCCTTGCAAAATAATATCCTTTGCCGGTGGCGCCATCTTGCGTGCAGGCCATTACAAAGTTTTGGACGCTGCATTTAATTAGGTCCTGGAATCGGCCATCAGGCATTGGCATTACCAGTTTCCAGTCGCCAGTTGCCATTTGCGATGGTCGGGGTACAATGTACCAAACTAATAGCCGCTTCCAGCGATTTCTGGCCATATTTCGGCAGCCCAGGGTTGGCTGGGGGTCGGGTGTAATGGGCGGCCAGTGGGCGGGGCAGGGGGCGAGCAGCGAGCCGCTTAATTGAATGCCCTTGGCGAAAAGTGAAAAAAACTACAAAAAACAGAGGGAAAAACAAGCGGCGCTTTTTCCGCAAACACAATACAGACTATTTAGTGACCTGCCGCTGGCCTGGAGTTTGTTTTTATTTTTTTTATTATTTTTATTAATAAAAAACACGATAAAAAACGTTGCTAAACGCTTCGGAAGGGAAACAGCGAGTGGCTAATATTTTTGTTACATTTAAGAAGGCCCTATATACCCGAAAAGGACACCACCTAGCGAACAAGAAAAGAAGAATTATACATTATATTATCGGCCGGAAAGAGACAGTTGCCGGGGAGGAGAAAGAGACAGACTGCGTTGTCTCAGCACTTGGCTTCCAGTTCGGCTTTGGCTTTGGCCATGGCTCTGGCTCTGGCCCTGGCCCGCCGGCTGTTTGTTAATGGCAAAGCTCAAGCAAATTTTCATGTTGGCTTAGACAACGGCCCAGCTGCAGCACCCCGCCAGAGGGGCGGAGGACGGGGGGGTGAGCCGCCAAATTGGCCCTTTTTATTGTACAACTCTACCCCCTGCACCGGTCCCTGGCTCCTGCTGTTCATGCCCCCATTACTCTCCCCAAAAAGCGGCGACCACAAGCCGCAGTAAAGAGCAGAATTTTCGCCTTTTCAGGCCACTCGGAGAAAAACAACACCTCATTTCGACTATTTTCGAAGCCAACAAGCCAGTGTTTTCCCCTGAAAAGTTGTCTTCTTGAATATTCTGAAATAGAAGAGCTTCGTACTGAAGTCCTTCGGTTTCTCCCAGTGCACACACACCCCAGCTCGCATTTGTTCGCCGAAACATAAGCAGCGGCATTATGAAATGCCTGCGGCGGTTGTTGGCCATTTCGGTAACTGTTAACAGGAACGGTAACAGCAGCCACAATATTGCCAGGCCCGGGCAGTCCGGGCAGTCCTGGCAGTCCTGGCAACTGCAACAATGCCACTGCGAATCTGCGAGAACAAAAATTAAAGTGGAGAAGCTCTGGAGCTGGAAGGCGTTCTTCCCGATCGAAAACTGCCCCGTCACTCGGCCACCATTCTTCTTGCAATCTCGTTAAAAGCGTTTCTCAAAATCTCAAAAATATGTGGATGTGAATTCGGAGAGAAGTTATGAAAGGTATTGGAGTGGTTTCGCCATCGACAGCCGATTTATTTAAGCCCAGAGCAGACTGTTTCCGGCCAAGCTAAACGGCTTTAATAGGTCTCTTAAATCGCTTTAATGGAATTGGAAGTTTTGCGAAATGCTGACGCATATTTGCCATTTTCGTGGGGCTGGGCTGCATTTTAATGGAGGCTTAATTAAGCATTGCATTTTGTGTGCGGTTTCGGTGTCGGTTTCGGGCCGAAACGGTTGCCGAATAGCCTGAAATTTGCACTGCTCCTGGCCCTCCTCCCGCCGCAGCCGCAGCCCCCGCCCGTGGCTGTGGCACTAATCGAGCCACGTTGCCTGTCAATTACGAGGTCCGCGGAGAAATCGCATCTGCCATTACTGGAGCCGTCGGGAGGTTCTTGCCCTTGTAATGAAGGATAGATGGATGGATGGATGGATGAATGGATGGATGGTGGGATAGATGGAATGATGGACGGATGGATGGCTGAAAGGCTGCCGGATACTTGAGGCCCCTTGAGAGGTTGCTTGGCTAAAAGGGTTCATGATCCCAGCGAGTCACAGGCTTGAAATTCAAAGAGGATTTAGTCTAGTACTCACTAGTAGCACTCCTAGTACATATATCAGCTGTAATTCAATGATTTTTATTCGTATTCATTTCCTTGTTTATGTTTTTTCCGCACTTTCCGATGGAAAAATAGAAAACAATGCGCCTCCTCTGGCCCAGACTGCCACTCCCCCTAAGCAATATGCCACAAATAGGCAGATGGGCGTGGCCAGGCCCAGGCTCTCCCCTTCGACTCTGGAGACTCCGTGGAGAACCGTGTCGTTCTGGGAATTCTCCGCTCCCATTCGCAATTCGCAGGCATTAGGAGGACAATAAATTGCGGCTTTGCTGGCGACATGAAGATGCTTTCTCGAGTGGCAAAAACAATCAGCCTGTGCGGCATGGGCTGGGGTAGGGGGCGTGGCAGTGAAGGAGGATGGATGTACTCATTCGAGTACAAAGTACAAAGTACAAAGCAACAACAACCAGGAGAAACAATCTGCCGCAGATCCGGGGAACAATTTATTGTTCATTTATTCACATCATTATCCACGAGGGTGCCGAAAGGCACGGGCAACAAGGAAATCATTTTTCTATTTTAAAATTTTATCCATTTTGCTGAAAAAAAAACACACAGCGGAGGAAATAATTTATTCTGCCGACTTTTTTCTCGCTTAATTTGGAATATCTATATATATATATGTACAATATTGAACGATTCGACGAGCAGCCAGCCCGCCTCGCCCCCCCCATAAATCCAGCACGGACATTTGCATGGCGCTGATTGCATTAGCTTGTCCTTCGGAGAGCTGGTCCTGGTCCTGGTCCAGGTCCCTGTTCCCTGTTCCCTGTTCCTGGCCAGTCATCCGTAATTTTCCGAAACCGAATGGAAAACGTAATGGCGGCTGTCCCCGCGAGCCCCGCCCCGACCCACTTCCCCAACAATAATCATCCAAAACAATGTGTACTTAATTTCCTTTCGAAGCGAGTTCGATTGCACAGAGAGAAAAGGTGTTGAAAAGGGTTTTCAGAGTGCAGGATTTTATGTTTTGGATAGCAAAGAAGCTCCTTAGCCTATCCCCCTTTTTAACCTATTCATTTTTAAGGTTAAAAGTCACTTCTCTCAGTGATCTATCCGTTTTTTGCAACCTTATGGCAGCTGCTCATTTCGTTCCATTTCATTTGGGCGTCTTAATGCCTCGGCGCGAGTTCTGCGCGTGTTGAATATGAATCATGCTTTTAAAGTGCTTTCCATATTGATTGGACCCTGACCCCGGTCCCTTTTCACCTGCGACCTGCCGTCGCTCCTCCCTGGCCACTACACTCATTTTTCACCTGTCCATCACACGCCGGTTATTTTCCCCTTTTTGGCTATTATTTGCCCTCCGCCGGGAATGCACTCCGGACTGAGCAGGACTGAGCAGGACTTCACAGGACGACCAGCCAGGAGCATCAAATATTTTCCAATTTGAATTCTGTTACCCTCCTCGCTGCGAGTCCTGCCCGCCTGCCCTGATATAAGCCCCAAACGCTTCACATTAATAGTGCCGGAGGAGGATTTCTGAGGGGCACGCTCGCTTAATTAACATTTTCGGGCAGCAGCGCCAATGGTGCATGCAACAAGTGCCGCCAATTGGCCAGCCCGCGGCGACTCCTGGCTTTTATTGAGGTCTCCCGAAAATATAAGCCAAATAGCGGGAAATCCTTTTGATATTGCCTTTTTGGCGTGATTTTGGGGGGAGAACTCTCCCACTTGTACTTTTCCCATTTGTTGCATAATATTTTTGATATAATTGGGGCATATCCTTCTTCCTTGTACATCCTGTGAGGCATGTGCTTGGCATTCTAATTGCAGAAAACAAACGGACCAGATTTTCCACTCTTTTGGCCTAGAACTGGGAGGATGAGGGTGTTGCCAAGGACTTGGCAGCCCCCTTCCAAGTTCCCCATAACTTTTTCCCTAATTCCTTGTGTTTTTTGATGATGTGCCAAGTCTGACTAAGTCTGAAAACTTTGACTCTAAAGCGAAAGCTATCTAAAAAATCGATTTCAATCGATTGACAGTTTCGATACACATCCCTAGCCCAAGGTGAGCATCCTGCGCGAGGGCAGTCCGCCTTTTTTGCGCTCCGCCAGTGTTTATGCAAATATTTGTATTCCATTTGCATTCCAATAATTGAAATTTTTACCCTCCCAGCTCCGCCGGGTCGAGGGCGAAAAAGTGTAATTTCTGCGAACTTGATTAAGCCCTGGGCCGGGCCACAATCCCGCCAATCGTTTGCCTAACTCTTGACACAGACCGAGGCACTTCCATTAGTCCTCCCCGTGGGGCTGCTGATAATATTAAATGATTGCATTCCACATTCGGCTAGATGAGTTATTGTCAAGTGGGCCGAAATGAACTCGAACTGGCTCTTAATTCTGCATTCCTTTGCCGTGGCCTGGCCGGAAAATTGGCTCCATCCCGATGAGACAGGGAAAGCAGGGGAGAGCCTCATTTGCCGCATCTCCTCCGGCTGAGTGCAGCAGGCCTCGCGTTCGACATTTTTAGCGTTAAATAATGAAGGACCCGGGACCGGGACTTCGGGCTCGAGACTCCGGACTCTGGTCTCTGGTCTCTGGACCCGTAGCTCATAAAGCCGCAAAGTGCCGTCATGATTTGGCAGATACACAGAGGGAAAAGGGGTCTGTAGAGCTATTACTTGGTGGACAGGAAAGAAATTAAATGAAAACCCTGTAGAATACTAGTCCTTCTTGAACTAGAACCTCCTTTGAAGTCCTGTAAGTCTGTCCCCTTGTTAGTTTAACCTTCAAGCTGTGCTGGCTTTCTTCCAGTGCCCTGTGCCTGTCAACCGTCTGTTGCAGCAACAGCAGCACTTGCAACACTTGCTGCAGGACGGCCGCCCCACCTGCCCGGCCCCCTTGTGGGCGGCAGACTTTTGTGAATATTCCGCCACTGCAGGATGGGACCCGAGCACCGACCCACCGAGTCGCCAGTGAGCACCATACCTACATGTTCCATAAATAATCTCCATTTGCAATGCAGCCAGCAATGTGGCCTGCCCCGCCCCCGATGCTCCTCGTTCTGTCACTGCCTCGGGGCCCGTGGAGACTGACTCTGATTCTGTCGGTGCACTGCGGGAAACGGGGAGGCAGTCTCCTGCTCCACCTGTTCCACCGAAGAACTCTGCTCTACTCTATTCGAAATGTTTTTTTTTCAGTGCTTTGGCATTTCTTGCTGCTCCTCTGTCATTGTTTATGTACCTGAATTTGAAATCCTTCGACAGACCATCCGCCATGGCGACAAGGACGGACAGAAGGGCAGTCGGACATTCCGTTCCGTTACTCTGGATACTGGACACTGGCCAGTGGCTACCGGGCACTAGCTAGTGGCTAGAGGCCCACAAATGGATGCCCGGGTCTCCAGATTGGGAATTCCGGTTCCGAAAATGCGGACAACTGATATGGATACGGATGGGCTAGGAGCTGCAAGGACATTCCCAATTCCGGCACTGCAACCGCCTCCCCCTCTCTCTGTGTCTCTGTTCTGTAGCCTTGTGGCAGGCAGGGTTGCAAGTGAAGGACTTAAGCCAAGTTTACCGCATTGTCGCCATTCGGCTCCTCTGGGCCCTGCCTGGAGCTCGCCTCCCGGCCCGGCTTATTACGATTATTATGTCTTTTATGGCTGCGGTCTAGTAGCAGGATGCTTGGTCACGCACACACACGCACCAGGCCACGCACAGCCAGGACTCGGCGGCGGAGACAGTGCGTGGCAGGAGTGTAAGTCGGTGGAGGAACTCAAGGGCCCAGCCTAGTCTGGAGGGGCTTCAACCACAAGCCACTCTAAGCTTAGGGTCTCGGGGAAGCGACACAACGCATTAGGAGGAGCTACAGCTATGTCCCAGACTGTCGACTGCTCCTTGGCAACCGCATCATCAACTTAGTCATCATCATCAACCACATCATCAGCATCAGTCCTGATATCCTGATGTGGAATCGCGATGGGTTTGCCCTTCCATGATTGCCACAGGATGGCAGTCCTGCCCCCGCCCCACGCCACTCTGGCACTCTGGCACTCTGGCACTCTGGCCCTGAGGAAGCTGCACCGCTCCGTGCAGCAGATTGGAAAAGCATTGCCATAATTTCCACTTGTTTATCATCCGAACTTTGCATGTTGCCAGCACTTTGCAGCTGCAACTGAAGCCGCCGCACAAAGTTGCATAAAGTTGGCATCGCAGCCGGGGGAAATTACACAAATGTGGATGTGGATGTGGATGTGGATGTGGACTCCTGCTGCCAGGAGCATCCTGTTGCCCACTCCCCACTCCCTGCCCCAGCCCTCTGCCATTTAAAACACAATCAAAGCAAGAAATTAAAACACCGCCCTGGTGTTTGTTGTGTAATCCGGAGCAGAGCCGGCAATTAAATTTAATTCCGCTCTGGCTGATTAACAAACGATGCGATTTGATTCCTCAATGGATTAATTCGAGCGTTGATTGTGCTTCTGTCCCGGGCACAGTCGCATATTTGCATTTTGCATTTTGCATTTTAGGAGCGCTGCACAATGTATTGTATTGATTTATCGCCGTCTGGCGCCAGCTCTCGCATTTATTTGGCCAGAAACAATTAGCCGGGCTCGGAGCTCGCTCACAACTCGGTCCTGGCCAACATCAATAATAACAAAAGGCCGCATGGAAACAAAACTCAACTTGATGATGCATAAAAAACAATTTTGACCAAATTGTGTGTACACAGCGCCGAGTGTGTGTGAGTCGTCGGACACTCGGACAGTCGGACAGCCGGACAGACAACTGACCACTCAGCACATCGTTAGGATGTGCCGGGACGAGCCAAGGAGCTCTACTGAATCCTGAATAGGAAGCAGCAGCTGCAGCTGCCATTTGGTTTCTGGTTACTGTTCTCTGGTCTCTGGTTTTTGCTGCTCACATCTGGAAATTTATGGAATTCCTCTGCCTTTCGTCTTCAAGTGCACTTCGCTCAGTGTAGCTGCCAGGCGGAGAGACAAAGGACAAGACACTGGGAAACTGGGAGCGGCCATGTCCTTGTCAAGGGTCGTTGAGTGGAGTGTATTCGAGTGTGGAATATAACGATTAGTTGAATCAGCTGCCGCCGCTTTCACCTCTTCACCTTTCGGCCCAACTCCAACCTATTTCCGGTCCTTCGGCCCGGCAGGGTCCTGCCGAAAAAGCAGCTTCCGAAAGGACTGTAGCCTAGGGCCTCCCAGGACTGCAACATATTACTATTTCTCTTAATTCCAGCTTCATTGTGGTCGAATACACCCCGATTCCCTGGAATATGGGGAACTCGGAGCACAAAAACCATCTTGGCATAACTTGGGGCAGCATCTGTGCCCGGCATGGGCGTGGCAGGACCGAGGAGAGCCGCCCCCAGCCCCCAGCCCCCGAACTAGGGCCATGAATAAATGAATGAATGTTTCGACTTCGATTTCAATTCGAATTTTCGGCCCTCCGTCCCATTTGTGTTTCCCGCCCGTCCGTCATATTTTTTCGCCGCCATTTCCATTCTAGTTCCGAGGGTACTAAGAATTCGGTGTCCTTTTCCTTTGTCCTTTTGTGGAATATACAGTTTGCCCTTTGACCCGCCTTCCGCCTGATTGTCGAATGCATGTTGCATAAAGTCACTTCCGCCGGAGTTTCATCTTTATTCCGGGACCTTTGGTACTGTAGAAGGAGGCTGGAGGGCCTGGAGATCCGGAGATCCTGGAGAGCCTGGAGGGGGGGCCAGGGCGACTGCCAAACGGAAAACAGAATTGAAAATGAAACCACGCACGCAGCAAAACACATTGTACTCTCTGCTCGCCGGCTACTCCTTGCAGTTGGATTCTTCTGTCTTTTTCCAGACAGCACTCCTCCAGCTAGGACCCTGCTCCCAGCCACCCACTTACATGTTTGTCACACTGAGAGAAACAAAGTGGACTTGGTGTTTGGAAGCAGGAACTAGAGATAAAGGTTTGCCTCATTTTATGCCACTTTCAGATCCAAGAACTTCTAGGAATACCTTCCAGTGTCGCCCCCTGCCCTGGTAGCTTCTTTCTTGGCTTCCCCACAGTTGCTGAAGACAGCACGTTGCCTATTGCAGCCATTACTCAAGCGACAGCAACGGGTGGCCACCGCCTCCCCGCTCCGGCCCGCCCGCGGCTGCCGCTGTGCATGCAAACACGTTTCTGATTAGGAATCAACAAAACCGACAACAGCAGCCGGAAAGGGACCTGTTCCTACTGGAGGGGCACGGAGCCAGAGGCGGAGGCGTGGCCATAATGACAATGCCACAGAAAAAGGAATTCGCAGGAGGAGTAGAGTGGAGTGGGAGCAGGAGCAGGAGCAGGAGCAGGAGAAGGAGAATCCTGCGGAGATGCTGGCCAGTTGAATGCTGTTTTGGCCAACTTTAAACAGTGTTCTCTTTCCGAGGAACTTCACAACTCGAGGAGCTCTCGGCCAGACTTTAAACAACAAAAAAAAAAACAGAAATAAAATGCAAATGTTTTCAAAGAAAAGTTTCCAGAAAAAATACTTCAGTTTAGAAGACAGCACTCCGAGTGAAAATAGCAAGAGAATATTTGATTAAAACACACAGAGCCCCGCCCCAGAAAGTGTGCTACGAAAACACATCCATCACCTAGTTGCCTCCAAGGATTCAATTAATGGAGTCGGTTGTCCCAAGCTGTGTGCTTAAAAATCACAGTCTCGGCGTCTTTAACTTTCTGCCGTTTTTAAGGACGATAGGGAAGGGACATCTTCCCGGAAAAGCCCCTCTTCTGGGCCTCCATTCAGGCCAGAACTCATCATCGCTTTCTTTTTCCGAAGAGGAAATTAATAGATTCTATCAGCGAGGAATCATAAAACACGGACATTGAACATTCAAACATCGGAAAGCCAAGGTCCTAATGACGAGAGCTCGTTAATTGCTAGATTCCATTCTGGTTCTGGTTCTCGTTCTGGTTCCATTCCGAAGCTGTAGCTCCCACTCTGTAATTTCCTCCTTACCGAAACTTACCGCCAGCCTTTGGCTTTTCAATTCCGCCCTCCGACCAAAAACAATATGCCAGAAAGTCCCGACTCTTCCGACCCGGAGTACGTACGGAACTTTCCCTTCAGGTTGCCAGGGCTGCCAGGACTCCGGCTGCCGAGAAGTTTCTCGGTTTTCCAGCCCAAATGCCTCAGAATAAACGTGTTGAAATTTAACTAAAATTAATTTGCCAAAAATCAAGGCGAAAGTTTGCGCCATTCCTGCTCTCTGATTTGATTCTCCGGCGGGTGCTGCCAGCCACTTTATGTTACCTTTCGCCTCCGGGCCGGCCCCCCTCGAACAGGGCCATAAATTTGGTTGGGATTTGGTTGGGACTCCGAGCCGAGCCCTTTTGTCAATGGAAGGCCCAAGCAGGACCCTCTCCGGCCGCATCTCGGACAGGGCTGACCCCAGGGCCAGATCGATTACTCCGTTGGGAGTATAAACGGTAGGCTTTGACAGACTTTCCGGACTCTTCATTCGAAATGTCGTGCAACTTGGCCAGGCATGGCTAATTGTTTGCCGTTCGATCCGAAAGGATATGCGCGCATATCCCGGATACCGACGTGCTCTGCAGATTTTCCAGCTTTTAACGCGCCGCAGGCACTTTGCGAGGCAGCCAGATGCAGTCGGATGGGATAGGTAGAGGCGGCGGATACATTCCGGCGGAGTCTCACTTTGCAATTAGTTTAGGGCTGCCAGCCCGCAGAGAAAACACAGAATTAGTGGCAGACTATAATCAGCTACCGCTCCATAACCACTGAGGCCACTGAGAGAAAAGCCAGGCTAATAACAGTGACTATTATCATTAGGATGGTCCTCTGTTTCTCGCAGTGGCCCCGCCGTGTACTGGCACCCGCATTCGCATCCGGATCCGCGTATCCGTCCGGATTGCGGTGCATTTTTGTGAAGCAGAGTGTGTGAAAAGTAATTTGCATATGTATTGCCATGGCATTTGCATTTATGCATGTCGACATCGCCCGCTACAAAGCCATCCTGCCGGCAGGACTCTAGCCCAGGACCTCCCACCTCCTGCCTCCCGCCCTCCATTTGCACATTTGCGGTCATGTTTATGCGCGCCAGTTAATCGATTATGCACGGGCTGAGTGAGCAGCGCCGGAAATGTGCAAATGCAGCGCTTCCGCCACAGCTACAGCCACAGGCGCTGGCTCCTGCTCCTGCCCCTGCCCCTGCCCCAGTGTCCCCAAAGTCCGCCCCCCACAGCACCCCCTCGAAGTGGCAGCCCCGGTCCTTGCAAGGCCTGCACTTTTTTGTTCCTCGCGCCACATCCTTTGTGTCGCAGCGAGGTGTGAAAACGGAAATCATTATCGCGTTTCTGTCATCTCCTCGCCGAGAGACACCTCTGCCCCGCCCCCGTCCGCCTTTTTTCCGGCAAGAGTATACATTTCGGCAGCCCCCTCGCCCCCTCCACTTAATATTTAATCCCCTCCCGCACCGCCCTCACGTTTAGCCACTAAACTATATTATTATTTTATTTATTATTTAAAGCTTTAACGCGACAGTAAGCTTGTGTTTCAGGCCCCTCCCCTCCGCGATTATCCTTTTTTGCGGTGTCTGTTCAAACATTATCGCCGCGGGCGGACTCCGGCCGTATCACACGTTCCGATAAATAAATATTGCCAGTTTGTGCAGTTGGCCGATTCCGATTCCGACTCCGACGCCGAAGCGATGCGGGCTGCTCTGCAAATAGATCCGAACCAAATCCGAAATTGCATTATTTAATAAAGCAGGCCGGGCCGGTGCTTTGTTCCCGAAATTTAAATCCAATTAGTTGGTGGCAGCTCTGAGTGGAATTAGACTGCCATGCGGAGAGTCGTGGCCTCTGCTATCGATCCTGCTATCTGCCCCTTCGATTGCAACACAACACTCCATCGCAGCGCTTGTGGCTTACATCACTAATCTTCCGGGCGGCGGAGGAGGCGCGGCCTAATCACAGGCCGTTTATCAAGCATGCACTTCCGCAAAAGGATATATGGGTCTATGTGTGTCCATGTGGGCAAGTACATGTGCAAGACGGCCAGAGAAAAAGAACAAGGAGTCGCAGGACGAAGAGATAGATTCTGAGAAATGGCCTGCTTGGATCCTGGGCAACACAAAGTTAATTGAGCAAACCGGCTGGCGAGAGCAGGCCGCAGTTGAAATCCAATTTGTCTGCAAATACACAAATGATGGCCCGGAGTCCGTGCCGCAGTCCAGGCTCCGGCCCGGAGTGGCCACAACCGGAACCCCAGAACCTCAGAACCCAAGCTCGAGCCGGAGCCGGAGCCAGCATTCAAGGCAGCATCATTCATCTGCCAGAACCAAAAAAGCAGCAAGCCGCTCCCAGCAAGAAGTGTGCGTCCCAAAGGATGTGGGCGGAGCGGGGCGTGGCCATCTGGCCATCTCGCCAGAAGCAACAACAAAAGCATAAACAACTAACGGATACGTATCCCAACGGGCAGCCAATTCCCTCCCCCGTCCGCCCACGACATATACTCTTTTGCTTTGTGAATATTTCAAAACTCTCCTGCACTGAGAAAAAGTGCAGGCTCCTTTAACGGAATTGGATTTAATCGCTACTAAAATTGGCTTTAGGAGATTTCGATGCAGATTTACAGAGAATCGATCTGAGAATATTTTAAGGCATTACCCGCAAGGATCGGAGGAGAATTGACAAAGATATAGACAGTGGTAGGGCCATATACGAATATCCCCACTTTTTGAAGAGGTACCATCAGAAAAATTTTTGAAAAAAATCGATCCCAAAATTCGATTCCAGGTTTTGATGCAGATTTACGGAGAATCGAAATACAAATCGTTTGGTGTATTCCGATCAAGAATCGGATGAAAATTGGCAAAGATATGGACGTCGCTGGGAGACAAGTGCGATATATTCCCCAAGTGCAAAAGAGTATCAGAAAATTTTTGAAAAAATCGATCCCGAAATTCGATTCTAGGGTTTGATGCAGATTTACAGAGAATCGAAATACAAATCGTTTGGTGTATTCCGATCAAGAATCGGATGAATATTGCAGGAGATACAGCCCCCGAAGGAATTTTAATAAGCTAAATGCGTTTCGAACTGAAACCGAGTGACTTTTCTCTCAGTGCAAAAATATCTAATGCAGCTGCATCTGATTTTGAATCCGGAGCCTGGTGGCCTGTCTTGGCAACAGCAGCAGTGAAATCAACAAATTCAGGCGACTTCCAAGGAAGCCAGCAGCTCTCGCCTAGGCCCACTCGGATGTCCTTCGGCAGGATAATGCCGGCACTCTACACCCTCTCCGGGCATCACTCCGCAGGATAAAATGGCCGACATAATGCGGGGATAAAACAGTAGACTGACTGCCGTTTAACTCGGAGTTAGAGTATATACAAATAATGGTTGCAGGCGGCAGGACATGGACTTGGACAGGGACAGGGACAGGCAGGCAGGGAGTGAGGAGAGGAGAGGGAGGCTGGGGAGGCATCCAGGACTTTGTGTTGGTTCCGATATGCATCTGACAGCATTATGGGTAAATTTGTTTGCCTTGTAAGCATATCCTTGGCGCACATCCGGCCGGAGATATGTCTACCATCTGCCTAACAAGCCAACAACAACAGTTTAGTTTGCCCCACTTCCTCGACCACTTCCCCCCTGCTTCCGCCTCCCGCCACCCGTCTGCCTGTGCTCCTGCTGGTCCTTTCTTTTGGCCCTGTTCCTTTTTGCCGGCCAACATGATCTGCTTTCAACTTAATCTGCATATGCGACCAAACATCTGGCCGGACTCCGGCAACATAAATTGCAGAGGAGCCAGTCCAGAGGAAGGACCTGCCCCAGCACAGCCCCTCCCCGCCCGCGCCAGCCACTGCACTCTTTTTTGGCAAATCGATGCAAGTCCTTGCCCAAACATAACAAAATCCAAGTCACTTTCGGTTGACTTTGATTTACCGCAGCACTTGATGCCGGAGCCAAAATTCGAAAGAAAGAGCGCCAGTCCTCGGCCGCAAGCCCAAATTATTATAAATAATTCTGAAAATATACTCTGTCCCAGGGCTCCTCTGACAGCTGATTGCCAGGACACTGCACGAGCTACAGGGCTATCAATTATCAATCAATTCCCCCATCCACAGTTGATGTCCTCGGAACACATGCTCGCCGTCACCTCGCCCCATCACCGGCCGTGTAAAGCGAAAGCGTTTTCCTCTCGAGTCGTAAAATCCGGCCATAACCCGGCCAGCTCAGCAAGCATCCTTTCTATCGTATCCGTTCATCCTGGCCCAGCGATGACTCATCAATAAAGCAAATAAACCTGGGGAGCTTCTTAAAGAGATTACAGAACAGGATATTGGAGAAGGCCCTCGTCCTTGTATTTCTAATTACAGTTATTGAGTCCTACACCTTGTCCTGGCCAGACCCCCCGCCCTGCCCAGGGGGCGGCAGCCCGTTGACGAACTCGCAGCTCGGGTGGGCTCCCAGGCGGAAGATCATCAGCAGCCGTCCCTTGGTCCTGGCCAGTCCTTTCGTCGTGCCGGCCTTCTCCGCGGGCGTGGCCGCCTCAGCTTCGTCTCCGGTGGCTGCCGTTTCCGCGGGAAGGACCTGATCGCCGAGACCATCGATTAGCATTCTCCCGCACAGCAAGGACCTGCGGTCGCAACTCCTGACTGCGGTTAATATTTTCCAAAAGGGTCCCTTCTATTTCTCGATTGCTCTAGACAATTAAGTCGAAGTGATGTTGTGCCCGGAGCTGTTCGTTTTTCGTTTTCGGGGACAGTCTGTCAACTGCCCCGCCCACTCGCCCCTGGCTGCTGGCTGGCCCGCCTGGTCCGCCCATCAATCCGGAGAACGATGCCAGTGACACGACGTACAGATGGCTCGGTGAATGCTTATCCCTAAACTTTGTCACAGTTAAATGACAATAAATGTCACACAAAACGCCATAAGCACCGCCCTCCCGCCGCACTCCGGGCACATACATACATATGTGGGTACATAGCAGATACATATATACTCTGATGGGAGACGACAGGAACGACACGGGACAAGGACATAAAAGGCAAAAGTTGTGTACGCCAGCAGAGAACTGGGAAGCAGAGCAGCGCATAAAAGTTTTTCCTTCTCCCCGGCCACCTTTCTGGCCAGGTTTTTCCGCGACTTCCCACCCTCCCAGGGAGTAGTGGTAGTTATGGCTGTTAAGCGAGAAAAGTGGCATTTTTGAACCAGTCTTCAAGCCACGAAGTTCGAATCATCTTAATTTTTTGCCTATAAATGCAAGGATTAGAGGAGTTCCTGCCTCTCCCCTCTGAGCTTGTCCCTTTTCAGACTTTCCTCCATCAAAATGTGGTTCTGAGCCCTTCTTTCCCGAGCCCATGTCCCGACTCTTGCCGTCGCTCCTTTGGACTTCACTTTTTATCTTGTGTACACTCTTATTTTTCGTCTCCTCGTTGTAGATACTTGAGCCCGTGACGGAGGCACGTCATAACTTGGCCGTAAAACAGCTGACAACTGGGAGCCAAGGAGCCAAGGAGCCAGGGAGCCGAAGGAGCAAGGATGTGTTATGCCCGGTAACTGGTGGCAACTCGCCTCCCCCTGGCCACGTTGTCTTAGTGGCTTAATGTGCTAAACAACTGCTCTGTAAAGGGACAAGGGACAAGGGACAGGGCAGAAGGCGGAAGGCATTGAATTCCAGCAGAATTTAAGGACTAAGGACTAAGAAAAGACACTCACGGAAAGGCTCCCACGTCGAGAGTTTGCGGCAATAAAAAAACATCATGCGGGTAGTCGCCGCCCACCCAGCCTCCCAGCCTCCTAGCCTCCAAGCCTCCAAGCCTCCCATCCCCCGACAGACAGTCATCCGTGGCTAAGGGAGACACTTTAAAGCCCAGTTTCCATAGAGGCTTCGGAGAGGCTCCACTGTAGCCCACTGCCTCGGTCTTTTTCGCTCAATTTGCCAAATTCGGCCCCTGCCTCCCCGCCCCGCCCTCTAGTCCACTCCAGCCTACTCCGGCCTCGTTTGTCATTCATCTAACGGCCTCTCGTCCCGCCTCCATGGCAGCTCAGGTCCTTTGGAGTGCCTGATTCCTTTGTCCCGGCTTTGTTTTCAGTTTTGCGGGGCGCGGGGGCTTGGGGCGTCGCAGGCTCAGGCTCTGATTGTTTGTAAATAAAATCGTCAGTTTTATTGTCGCTGTGCAAACTTTGATTAAGAGCAGCGCCAAAGTATTGAAAAAGTCTGAGGGAAAGTAACTCCAAATGAATTTTCAAGATTGGTGGCCCCGAAAAGCGAAAAAAAAGGGGGACTAGGGAGGGGTGACTTTGGGGCCAAGACGAATCTCTTATACACTAGTAGTTCCACATATTGAATCTTAATTAATAATCACAGTTTTAAAACTAAAAATCATTCAATTTAAGCAATAATAAAAAATAAACAAACTTACCTGACATTTTACATCCAAACAGTCGTTTTACATTGTCATTTTACATGCCTTTTTACACATATCTTGTCTTTGGGTAACGGTACTTTGAGCTGGGGCTCCAAGTGTCTCTCACACACATACACGAGGACGGAAAGAGGAGCAACCGCAGCAACACATTTTAACTATATGTGATTACTCAACACTGGGCTTACTTCACGCAATTACTCGACTATGCTTATATTCAGAGCGATCTTATCCAAATCCTTTCGTCCAAATCAATTAAAAATTCCTATTAAGTGAAATCTCCACTTAATTCACTGAAACTAAGCCAATGGCGCTGCCAACTCAGATTTACGGAAGAGCGGAAGAAGGAGAGAGTAAAGGATCAAAAATGTCCGATCGGAGAGAGCAATGGCGATTGAGAGCAGGAGGCAGAGAAGGTCATACTATTTAGTACACAGTGGGCATATTTTTTATTGCTGGTATTTTTAATACTAATCAGCTACAAGTATCTTATTTCAGATAACCCTCTAATTATAGCATACCTTTTAGGGCATAGGACATGGAGAAAATTAGAATGCTCTTTTCAAGGGTATTGAAATACAAAAACACCCCCCAAAAACTAGTTGAAACTTTTCACGTAACAGGAATCCGCACACCCCCTCACACCCAAACATATCAGCGAAAAAAAAACAAACAAAAATGGAAATTCAACAAACTTTACAAATTGAGAAAAATTGGCAGTTTTGACGGCATTTTTATTCGCATGCAATATTATTTTGTTATTTGCTCGCTTTGGCTGGACACTGGGAGAAATTAGGAGTATTATAAGTTTAAAGGATACTTTAAAGGATAAAGTTTTATTTGAAGATTTTTTAAATAATTTTAAAAGAATAAAAGTACAGCCCAGTTGAATCAACAGTGCGTATACTCGATATTCGAGTGGCCCCCTATGATTTTTTCATGTGCCACCCGCATATCCATACAGCCTGGGCTTTGTTTTCTGATTCTTGTGGCGCTTATTTTCCATTTCACCTGCCCAATTTTTTGTTATCCTCGCCGGCATTCCCAAAAATGCACTGCCACGTGACTCCTCCGGTGCGAGGCCACGGCTATAGCCACTATACGGGTGTGTGGGATGTGTGTGTGTAGGCGGGGGCGTGGGCGTGGGCGTGGGCGGACAAAACACACAAATAACTGTCAAAGTTTCAATTCTCGGCGAAAGCAAAGCCCGGAAAAGTGGAAAAATGGAAAAATGGCGGAAAATCCAAAGCAAACAACAGGAAAACAATGGGCGAACAAATTGAAAGCTTTCGATTGCTATTCCCCTATTCTGCACTTGTTTTCCCGCTTTTCACTTTTCATTAAAACACAAACAAAGCAAAGAAAGTCAACAGAGAACTCTGGAGTCGCGGTAGCCAGAGTCTATTAATATTGATGGGTCTTGGGGGGCTCTTGTGCGAGTCCTGTTTGTCTATAATTGAACAATTTGAATTATTAACCTTCTAGAGTTATAAACTCCACATGAGTATCGAGAAAATAAACAAAAAAGTGACTGCTGACTGACCATGACGGGATTCGAACCCGCAACCTCCGGATCCGAAGTCCGACGCCCTATCCGTTAGGCTACATGGCCTGAGTTGGCTTCCGTCCCCCCCACATTCGTTTTGAAGGCCACATCCGACTCCCAGGCCCAGTAATCCCCCTCTCCGGATCCTGGCTGGTAATCCACGGAGATTCTGTTTACTGTCATGTAAATATACTCCCCATCCTGTGGAGCACCTCCCGTTCTTCGAGCTGCACTCGAACCTCAAACAATTTTAATTATTTCCATGCCAAACGCAATGGGGCAGGAAGGGGCGAGGGGCGAGAACGATGGCGGACCGCAGTGTGGGCGTGGCTTGTGGTGTGTTGGCTTTAACGGGGAATTAAGTCGGGCAACAGGAAGTCAGCCAGCACAATAATTAAGACGAGCGCTCGAGGGGCAATTATGTGACATCAACTTGCCAATTTTAACCCCACAGCACCCGGCAGCTCTTTCTGCATCCTGACTCCTGCATCCTTGAGCCACGGCCTCCACTCGCCGCCGTTCGCAATCCGCCATCTTTTATCCTGCACTCTCGCAGCTTGCGAAAGCAGAAGGAGCCCCGACCGTGGTTCGAAACTGAAACATTTTCCGCTTAATTTGTTGGCTCTTCCAGTTCATTTTCAGTACAGGACTCTGGCTTTCAGGTTCGTTGGGAATCATCGCCAGTTTAGGAGTAGGCCTTGCTCCACTAGGTTGGCTAACGCTCTGGTGCCATATAGCTCGACACAACCCACACGGTTTCCCCAAAAATTCGGACTCGAAAACCAAAATCTAAAATCAACTAAAACAAAAAGAAAACTACACTAGAAACGGCACAAGGAGTTGTCCACGGCCCCCAAGGACGCTCCCAGGAAAGGACACACGAACCGCGCACGAAACCGTAACAGGAACCGTTTTTATCCAAATTATCCGAAGAGATGAGTGTGGAACCGGGTGGCGGCGACGACCCCAGCAGGGCACCCGGTGACTCTCCTGAGATGGATGCCAAGCTGGTGGTGGTGGGACGTGCCATGGCCAGCGTGGTGGAGCGGGCTCGTCGCCTCAAGATGTCCAGCCTGGAGGGCTACGATTATCCGGGGGGTAAGTCGAGTTCCTCCGCCACGCCAAGTGTCTCCGCCCGGACGACCAACAGCGGTGGCCGTTACGGCCGGCGGCCCGGAATGTCAGGCAGATCCACCCAGTCGGGAGCCCAACGGAACACGGCCACCGGTGGGGGAGGCGGCAGCTCGACCGTGCGCCGCCTGAAGAAGATAGACTCGGCGCCCTACCACCGGACTCCGCGTAGCGCCCAGTCCCTGACCGGCAATCTGCCAGTGCCGCCGCCACCGCCGCCCCCGTCGCCGCGGTGCCCGCAGGCCCGCGAGCTATTCCAGGCCCTGGAGCAGGCCGACAAGCTGATGGCCGACTACCAGCAGACGGAGCAGCTGACCGACAGCCTGCTCAGGCAGGCGGAGGCCATCAAGCGGGACCTGGAGCTGCAGTGCCAGCTCCATCGCGACGTGGAGCTGGTGCGCGACTTGGAGGTGGAGGCCAACGGCCGGTCCCTGCTCTACCTCATTGAAGCCATCCGGGCGGAGTGCGACAGCGAGGATGTTCAGGCCATCCGAGAACGGTGCCTCCAATCTCTGGCTCGCAGCGAGAGTCGCTTCGCATACCAGGTGGATGAGATGGACGGCGAGGACGATGACACGGACACCAACACCAACAGCGAGACGGACACCGAAGCGGACGCAGAGGCGATGGCGGAGGAGGACGAGTCTGCGTCGGAGCTGGAAGGGGCTGACGATCGGGGCAACGGCAAGGCCACCCAAACCGACTTGGAGCCCATGTGCTCCTCCGACTACCGCTCGTCGCCGAAGAGCAGCAGCAGCAGCAGCCTCCGCTCGGGCCGGAGTACCCTCTTCTACCACATGATGCACTACGTCGAGGACGAGATCCTGTCCAACATACCAGGCGAGCCGGCCGGCCTGGGCCTGAAAATGGACATGGAACCGGGCGCCGAACCTCCGGATAGTGTCCTGCCAGAAGCCGCCACCGAAGAAGCTGACCTGGGCGCCGGCGACGCCAGAGAGGTGGCCCAGGATGCAGTAACCAAATCGGATAGCATTTGAATAATGTTTATAAAGTTTTATTCACCAGAGGCTGGTTGTTTTGTGGTCTGGACTGGCACTCGCCAGCATTAATTTGTAGTTTTTTAATCAAGGATTCGTTCAGGATTAGCCAGGACTCTCCCCACTGTGCGGGCAACTTTGTGCCGTCGAATGTGTGTGTTTTCGAGAAAAGTTTTCTTGTTAAGTTGCAGATTGAATGCCGCCGGTAAACACGGCGCGGCGAGTGCACAGGCGGGATGCGGCACCCGGGGATGGGGCCACCCCCTGCATCCGTCCCTGATTGAGCCAAATCCAGGCTCATAACTAATTGCCGACGTCGGCGCTGGAGCACTCGCTGGCTGGGGTGCAAAGTTTAAATTAAGTTGCGTGTCATAGTCGAAAAGTTTTCCACTTATTCAAAAGAGGCACGTGTTCCGCCAGGCTGCTCCTGTCCCGAACTATAAGCCACCTCCTGCTGACAAAGATGCACCGAAGACAAAGGGTAGCGCAAGGACAGGATTATAGATAGTTTCCAACTAATAAATAGGTTTCATTTATTTAGACATTTAATCAAATGCATAACATTTAAATGGAATTTCAGATGGGAGTGCCTGGCGCGCCCTCCTCCTCGCACACCACCACCTCCCGCTTTGTTTTGTTGTTGTATCACACTCAATCTTAGGATAACTTCCGGTTGATATATGTAGACGGCGACCACCTCCTGCGGCCCAGTTCAGTTCCTCTTCAGCTTGGCCTGTCGCTGCGCGGGCGGAGCCGGAGGCTGCGGCGAAGGCGCCTCGTCGAAGTCCAGGTAGTCGGCGTAGTCCCGCCTCTTGGACAGCGCCAGTGTCCAGCAGAGGATCCACAGGGGCAGCAGCACCGTAGAGACGACAAAGTACAGGAAGTTTCCATAAATCTGCGCGAGAAAACATGGAACATGAATCAAATGGCCCATCCGAGTAATCCCCCCCAGAAAACACTCACCACGGAATCGATGAGGCCGTAGGCAGAGGCATCCATGGCCGCCGTGGCCGCCCGGAGCATGATCTTCTGCATAGGCAGCTCGGGGAATTGGTAGAAGGTCATCGCCAGCACTATCACGTACACAATCATCATGGGATTCAGGATCAGGGTGAGCAGCCTGATCGAGTTTCGGAACGAGCTCTTCGTGTTCTCCTCGGAGGTCTCCAGGGAGATTACCAGCGGCACCGTCAGCACCGCCACGAAGAATCCAAGGGCGAAGTTCAGCAGCCCGATGGCGATCATGGCACAGCCGTATATCAAGAGGAAGGCCACGTGCAGCAGCTCCAGGCCACCCGGCGGCAGAACCACCACGAACGGCAGGATGAAGCCGATGAGGGAGAGGAAGCTGAGCACAGAGGTGGTCAGCGGAGCGGCGCCCATGGGGATCTCCAGGAAGTACTGCTGCAGGGGCAGCACGTTGCACAGATACCCTATCGCCAGAGTGGCCACCAGATAAATGAGCACCGAACCGTAGGGCAGGTCGAAGGGTTCGTCGGGCTCCGCTTCCCCAGGAGACGGGAGCTCGCTCTCTGAGCCAGCTGCTGAGGCCGCCGCCGCTGCTGCTTCCATTTCGGAGGCGGACGGGAGCGTGGCCCACTTCAAGTAGGCTTTTACGAAGGCGCAAGCCACCAACGCCACCAAGGCCGGCATGTAGTCCCCAATCGAGATGTAGCGGTCGTTGTTCACAATCACGTAGAAGAAGAAGCTCTGGTGGAAGCGCTCCAGCAGGTTGTTCAGGCTCCTGGAGATGCCCTCGATGGCCTTCAGCAGCGGAACTGCCGCCGATCCGGGGTTCCCCTTCAGCGTGGCATGTGTCTGCCGCCTGGCAGCGGCTATGGTGAGGGCGTCAATCCTGTAACGGTGGAATAGTCCGTGATTGCCGGTCGGTACACCCGAAGCCTGGCTGGCCAGCATGGAGAGCATCCCGCGGAGGTTCTGCTCGTAGACGGACTGGCTGTGGCGGCGCTTCTTGCGCGGCGCCTGCTTGTAGCCGGAAGCGATACCCTCGCGGGCCATGATGCGCTGCACCAGGTTGAACATGTCCAGGTTGGGCAGCTTGCCGTTCAGCCCCTCGATCCTCACATCCACATAGTCTAAAATTAAGCCGCCATATGTGACTTAGCTCCTCTCAATCCCACAATTTGCCCCCCACTCACCAATCTCCAGGTCCTGCACTTCAATATTCAGAGCAGCCTGCAGGGAACCGGCTCTAGCGGGCAGATTCCCCGGGCGCAAGTAGGTCCTGTTGGCATCCGGCACCCGGTCGCCATCGTGGTAGGCCTCCAGCCAGGCCTGCATGCCCAGCTGCTCCTGCTCGGTGACGAGGAAGATGAGGTCCTTGGCCCAGTAGTTCTTGCGCCGGGCGAAGTCGGCAAAAGCCAGCAGCAGGGGAACGCTGGGCGAGATGTCCGTGTGCACGGAGCTGGCAGCACGGTAAGGAGCAGTGAAAACAATGCCCTCCGTGGAGGCAATGCGGGGCGCGCGCAGAATCCCGTAGACATTCTTTCCGTGGTACTCCTTGCCGCCTCCAAAGGGATATCTCAGGGTGTAGTTATGGGTGTGCGTCTCCAGGCCGAACTCGTTCATCTTGGCCGCTATCCAGGCGTGGGGCGTCGTCGACACATGATTCGTCCGCTCGCGATGCAGCTCCTCCAGCAACTGGATGGCCAGCCGATTGGCATCCACGCGAATCTCCGGGTAAACAAGGCCTGCAAAGGAAGTCCTTGTAGTCCATGGGGGAGAGGGAAAACCACAGCCTCTTACCTGGGGACAGGGCGTTCTCTGAGAGGTAGGTGCCGTGGTTGAACTCCGGCAGGGCTAGGCAGAAGAACCAGACCACACCCGCCACATAGAGCACAAGACACACTTTCCGCACATGACGCGCCAGGCCGTCTACCAGCTTGCTCTGCGTCGAAATAGATGGGTCGGACAGGAGGCCCATGTTGTCAGCTATATGCGTGTGTCCAGCGCCGATCTCCAACCAACAGGAATCGCCAGGAACGACAGTGGCAACAACAAACAGTGACCGGCAGAATGCGGGCGTTATCGATAACCGGCAATCGGGTGCACTGCCTAGGGCGGAGGCATCAGGCGATAGTTCTCACGAAAGCTTTGCCCGGGATTTTCGTGTTTTTTAAAAATAAAAGAAAATCTGTTGTCTAGAAGCTTTATTGTTCAACCAAATAAAGAATTAAAGTAGAAAAAGCGCGTAACACATTGAGTTGGGGGGAATTTATGTCGTGTTTTTGAATAAATCATAAACCTGATTGCGTTACAACAGCCTATTTGAATTTCTTACGAGTACGAATGTATTTATGTTTATAGCTACAAACTATAAAATAAAATTGGTTATTCTATAAAAAAAAATGTATACGATTGCGGGGAGAGCTCAGCCGGAGACTCCGGACAGCCGGGAAGTGGACGCCGTGTTGTGCGGCTTCCACGCGAGATAGTCCAGGTCGATGGTGAGCTTCGGCTGCTTGAACTGCGGCAACTGGAGGTGGTCGTGGATGGTCTTGGCGGTGACGCAGATCACGTTCTGGCCCTTCCAGTACTTGATCATAGCCATCGACTGCAGCGTGTAGATGATGTCGTCGTGGGTGATGCCGCTCATCTCGCTCAGCTCCTTGATGGTGGTCTGCTCCGGCGAGCACCGGTTCTTCATCAGCTCGAGCAGCGTGTACGCCCAGTAGCTGCGATAGCTGAGCCTGCCCAGGTCCGACAGCGGCATCTCCGGACTCCCGATCACGCCCTCCTTGCGGGACAGCACGTAGCTGAAGGCGATAAGCAGCTTGCCGAAGCCCTTGCGCTGGTGGGGCGGCAGGACCAGGATGCAGGCCACGTTGTTGTTGTCCAGCGACTTCTTCTCCTTGGAGAAGTAGCCCACGATGTGGCTGCCCTCGCGATCCGTCTCGCACAGTATGTAGAAGAAGAACGGGTCCATGTCGAAGTAGAGGACCTTGTGGTCGAGGAAGAGCTTGGCCATCAGGCAGAGCAGCTGGCAGTAGAGCGGCTCCTCCTTTCCGTTCACCTCGAAGATGGAGATGTTGCCCTTGCGGTAGATCTCCCTGCCCGGCGGCCGCCGCTTCTCGCACTGGTACTGGTGGTAGGCATAGCTCTTCCGCAGCGACATGTACTTCAGGCAGTACTCGCAGACGTAGAGCGTCTTGGCGGTGCCGTACTGCCCCGGGAACGGGCTGTAGTACCAGGGGTCTATCTCGTAGTTGCCGAACTGGAGCTTGTCAATGTTCCTAACTTTGGTGATCGATTCGTGCTCCTTCTCCAGCGCCGCCTCCAACGCCGTCAGCTCGGTGTGGCTTTTCTGGACGTGGTTGATCTCGTCGTAGCGCCGCTTCTGGTAGCGGGTCATCTTCCGGTCGCTGTAGTCATAGCGATTGGTCTCGCACTTCGACAGATAGTAGTCCTTGTTGCCCGCCCTCTTCGGTCGCTGCGCCGCAGCCGCCGTAGCCGCCGCCGCCGCTGCTGCCTGTTGGGCCAGCATCTGGCTGCTCGTGCCAGGCTGGTCGTTTATCGCAGCCTGCTGGGGCGTCATCGTGACCCCGCCCAGGTCCTCGGCGTTGTCGGAAATGCGGTGGCGACCCACCCAGCCGTCCAACCTCTTGTTGAGTCCCACGTAGTGCACATAGTACTCGTCCGGCGAGGCAGAGTTGTCCGAGCTGCGAACCTGCAGCACCTGCCCGGCGTGGACGGTGCCATCGTCGCGTCGTATGTAGTAGATTTTCTCGGACTTCTCGCTAATGTCGATCTTCTGGAGCATCGGATCGGCTGTGGCGGCCGTCGCCTCCCCCGAGGTGCTGTCGTTCTCTACGGCGATGCAGTCGTCGTCCTCCTCCTCCTCCTCCTCGCTGCTGCTCTCCTCACCCTGGTTGCTGTCGTCCGAGATGGTCTCAATGTTGGCGCTGAGCACCGTTCCAATGGGCATCGGAGGCGGCATAATGCGCTGGCGGGGATCCCGCGGCGCCAGACGAGGTGGCATAGCAAACATCGACGACTGCTGCAGCTCCGTGATCCTATCGTAGACGTAGCGGCCACCTAGATACGACGGAATGGCCATGGATGTACCTGCGCCCGCTCCCGTGGGCGAGGCCGGCGTGTCTGGGATATCATTCATGCCCCCTCGAGGTGGTGGCGGGGCCGGAGGACCCAGTGGCAGCTTTAGACACAGTGGCGCGGGAATGGTAACCACCTCCGTTATGATGGCTTTGGTGGGAGCGTGGGACAAATCGTCGATGTCGCTCATGCACACCACCGTATTCGGCGAGGGCACGTCCTCCGTCTCCATGTCCTCGTCCAGCTCCGGATCTGCTGGCTCGTCCGTCTCCACAGTCTCTATCTCCGCTGGCTCCATCTCTGGCATAATTTCTTCCTGCATTTGCATCTGCTCCGGCACCACCTCCACTTCCCCCTCGCTGACTTCGTCGTAGCGGGAGCAGCTGTCCCCGCTGCTCGAGGAGGTGGAACTGCGGCTGGGGTTGCTGTAGTCCTCGGAAATGGGGCTGGTGTGCATCCTTTCGCGTTTGGGAGGGGGCCCTTCCAATTCCGCGTCGGCCTCCGCCTCCGCCACTGCCTCCGGCTCCACCTCCGCTTCCGCTTCAGCCGCGGGAAGCCCTTCCTCACGCACAGCCTTGGCACAAGTTAGATCCAGGGTTTGATACTCCGCCGACTGATCCGAGCTGCTGATGTCCAGACTGGAGTTCAGCTCCGCCGCCGCGTCGTCTACCGGCGTCCGGGGCGGTCCCGCCTGAATAGTGTAGACTTCTTCTTCTCCCGCCTGCTCACCTCCGGGTTCGCCCATCTCCTCTTCGCCGTGGTGCTGCTCCAGTTCCTGCTCCTGCTCTTGCTCTTGGCCTTGGCCCAGGTCCTGCTCTTCCTCCTCTATATCCCCAACGCCACTCTGTTCCTGCTCCGCGTCGGACATCATATAAATAATTTATTTCCTCAGCTAATGCGTTCTGTTTCGCTTCTCTCTTCTTCTTGATTCTTTCGCGTCGTTTCTATGGTTATCGACATATCGATAAGCTGACAGTCAGTGTTGAACAATGCTTATGTTTTAGACCATTGATCTAAATTTTAGACCCTAACCGCCTCCAATAAAACATAATTTGAAAATCACATCTTAGATATCAGAATAAAATCCGTTAAATATTTTCGAAATTTTTATTGAACATCTATCCTATGGAGATAACTCGCAAACAATTATTGGTAGATTTATGTGTGTGTATATTGCTACATACAGACAGCTAAAAGCACGTTATGAATTTGGAATTCTTAAAAAATCTTAAATGCATCGATAACAAATGAATATTTATGCTTTGGTGTACCGGTGTGGGCTGCTACTGCATCTTGCAATATAGCCTTATTGAACAAATCATAGGACTGTTACACATATATATGTTATATACGACTTTATACGGGTCTATGGGTATGGCTACGTCGCGTGTTCTCTATGGCCACGAGTAAAGAGAAGTGGATTTGGATTTCCATCACATCGAATGAGTGTGTCGCCCTCGACGGCTGAGTGACTTCTGACTAGGATGATCCCGATCCCGAACCCATTTGCTGCTCCTGCTCCTTCATCCGCTCCCACGTCAGCGGCCTAGCGGAGGGGCAGTTGCCGCTGCGGGCCCCGATCATAGAAGAGCAGGTAGGCGGGCACGCTGAGCACCTCGTCGATGCTCACCTCTCGCACAATCGTGTCCGATGTGTAGAACCAGCTGGAGGAGCAAGAGACACGTCTTTAGTTGCCATGATCAAGCTGCTAGCCTACTTACCGATGCGCGTTCCTTAGCGAGCCGCGCCGGTAGGTCACAAAGTGCCCGCTGTTTGCCTCGCCGGAGTGCACCACCACCGCGAGGAGACGGTACAGATTCTTGGGGAACATGGTGCCGAAGCCTTCGCCCCCGCCCACGCTTACGCCATTGTTCATCGGCAGACTGGATGAGTACAGGGACATGGTAGAGCCCCACGGGGTCCCAGCCTAAAATAAACAGAGAAGTTAGTGTATGCGCCAAATGGAAAGAGACAGAAGGCCATCACCTGGCTGTTGAGATGCGGCTGCACGAAGCTGTAGGGCGCCATCGAGAGGCTCTCGGGGAAGTGGACGTAGTCCTGCCGCTTGCACACCTGGCCTGTGGGCAGCCAGACTGTGCGCGCCACATGTATGCAGAGGCACGCCGGCAGCTTGGCGAAGGTGACCGACTTGGTGTGGGTGGTGGTCTCGTTGCAGGAGTCGCACTTGACGTCACTCAGGTCCTCGGACGTTATGTAGTCGCTGAGCAAGTGGCCCAGGCTCAATCCCGTGCGGCGCTGCGGAGGCAGGTTCAGAGTGACACTGTCGAACTTGTCGTAGCGCACTGCCGACTTGGAGCCACACCCGTTGCAGACGATCTGCGCCCCCATGGCGCCCTGGAAGGGATGCGCCACCTGGCTGGGCATCATGTTGGACCAGATAGAGACGCGCCCAGGTCCGCGATGCAGTCGCTCCAGCGACCGACAGGAGCTGGACACTCGTCGATTCAGTCCGAGCTCCTGGGATTGCGGCAGACGCGTCCGCGACATTCTCTCTCCCCCTGGCCCGCCGCCAGACGAGTTCAGCACATCGATGGGCATCGAGTCGGCTGCAGCCGCCGACGAAAGCGGAAAGCCAAAGGGAGTCCCAGGCGACACGGCATCAAGGAGCATAGTGCCCAAGCGATCGTTGCCTTCCCGCTCGCAGACCGAGGCCGGCGAGTCCGGGGTGTGTGCCTCGGAGCGCACCAGGCGCGTCAGGCTGGTGCTCTCGTCGTATTCCATGTTGAGGAAGTCGGTGAGCATGGCACTCGACGGTCTGTTCGGCTGATCTCCAATCCGTTGACTTGGAAAGGGCAAAAGAGGGGGTTCGATGAATAATGGAGCAATAAGACACTCTGATGCTTACCTGGGACCTGCCATGGAGCTAATGGGTCGGAAACCACCCACAGGCGTGGCCGTACCCGCTCCCAATCCAATGCTGCTGGTGTCATCGTTTTCTCCCCCACCGGCCAGGGGCAAAGCATCCGATAAACAACCTATGGGCTGCGGCCGAGTGGCCTCCTCCTCCAAGGAGGAGAGCAGAACGTGGAACAGCTCATGGGCGTCGTGCTCCTCCTGGGGTATCACCCATCCAAGGGTGTTCAGAGCACGGAGAACGGCGCCGGGCGAGTGCGGGTCTCCGCGCAGAGTGGCATGCGTGCCGTTGACCACCTCCAGGGTGTTCAGCATGGAGCTGATCAGACTCCGGCGGTCCGGCGAGGCGCCGTTGTACAATTGCAGCCAAGCGATGAACTGCGGACAGGCTGCCAGAGCCTGCAGCAGAGTGTTCAGGAAGCAGGTGCGGCCGAAGTTGTGAAGTCCGGCTATCTGGCCGCGACGCTGGCGCAGGCGGGAGCCTGGGGAAAAAGGGGAATACCATATAATATTCGTTTTGTGGATATAGTTGCGTCAGAAGACCGGCACTCTGCACTCACCTGAGGGCCCCCAGAAGACAAAGGCTCCTACAACGGCGGCCACCGTCACCCCGGCAGCCATTAGAATCTTCTCGCTTTCCATTGGATCCTGGTGTCCTGATTCTCGGGGCTGGCGGAGGCTAACAGCGGGCGGGGGTGGAAGAACTACAGCATTGGGTGTCCTGCCGTGTCTATCCGGTTATTGTCTTCGAAATTGCTGCTGCTCCACTCGTTGCCAATTGGCGACCACCAACACGGCTGTCCTTGTTGCTGAAAATTACTTGAATTTCTATGTTTTCGTCCTCCAACGAACAATAATACTGGAAAACCACTTTTTCCCAGAAATTTTTCACTGATGTACTGGGAGGTCTTCGCAACACTACGCCCCAACAGGCAGCTGTTGTCACGGCCGCTGTACAACACTTATTTAGCTGGGAAGTTTAAAATATTGGCGCCAATTTACTGGATTTTATCCCTATATTCTCTTTGAAAATGTGGTTTGCAATAGCAAAAGGCGAAGAAACTTAATAAAATGTTACAAATGCTCTAAACCTGCTAGTCGTTAGCTTTAAATCACATTTCGGAGCTCCTCTAATCTGTTACCAAAAAGTTATAAGAAGGTTGAGGGGTCTTCAGTAATATCCGCTTAGTTTTTGTCACGAAAAGTGCAAGCTCTTTGGTGTCACTCAGCGAAAGGCTATGTGTCTTGTATAAAATAAATATATCAACGGTTATAAATGACACTGAAATCAAAGTGGCTAGTTTCCATATCCAAAACACTGAATAATATTGTGAATGTCTTTTAATTTTTAGTACAGTTCCAAAAAACCCCCCTGTGTTCGCCACCTGGCCACACTAGCCAGCCAGCTGAATGTGAAAGGCAGAGAGAGAAGGGTAGAAAAACATAAAGCACAAAAAACAAACAAAGCTGGCGCTGAGCAGTCCATTTGAATTGTTAGATACGATTGCACTATTAGGAAATTAGTCGCCGTTGTGACAGCACCGTGTAGCAGCTCGGGCGTGCTAGATCCAGAAGGATTTTATTATTAAATTTCAATTTGCTCTAAATTCGAAAGTGATTCAGCGGGGCTCTAATTTCCGGAATCTTCTGTGGTAAGTTTTCAATTTCGAAGGCCTAATTGCAGCTTACAGGGCTGCCCCCTTCCTGTTTCCCCCGATTCTGTTTTCCACCCACTTTTCCCTGTCCTTGTGTCCATTTTCCCCCACTTGCCAGCTGAGAGATTGCTGCGCAATAGGAAATTACGCACACACTCTCGAGGGTTTTTCGTCTCTTCTGTTTTGCTGGCTGCTTTATTGCGCCGTTTGTTTATGTCGCCCCTTCGGTGGCGTCGTTGTGCAATTCGCTCCAATTAGTTCGCTTTTAATTTTGGAATCTGTGTCACGGCGGGTGCAGATTTTCTGAAACCAAATTTTCGAGAATATTCGAGCGTATTCGATTTCAAATTGAACGGTTAGTTGCAGTCTTTGTTTTGCTCCCCCTTTCTCAAGCTGTTCGCTTCTTTGTTCCCTCTCACACACACGACCACACGTGCGCACTCACTTGTTTCCCTGTGCCTGTGTGCGTGTCACGTTTAACGGGCTTTCGCGGGTACAGTGGGTATTGCCTAAGAGCGACATGGTGAAGCCCATGAGCAATAGTCGACAAAAATAAATCAAGGTTTTTTGACAGTTTTTTTCTTTTCAAATTTGATTACATATTTTTTGTTATATTGTTGCCACACTCGTTACATATAGACAGTTCGTACACTAGTTGAGTATTTTTAGAATCTAGCGCACTGTTTCCCAATGAATATACATAGTTATAGGCGAAATATTTCCAAACACACCTCCCACTCCTCCCACTCGCCCAATAGCCACTGTATCTGAACCCCATTCGAACATTTCCCAGGCCAACTGAACTGAAACTGACCCTGAGAGGTGCTTCGGCGACGACCCCGAACAAAGGAAGGCGCAGGCCCAGTGCATCACTGGCAACAACGTAACTGCAGCAGCCGAGCAACTTAACTGGCCAGAACCAGTGCCAACCGAATTTGGTCAGAACCAGTTAGCAACTCTCTTATTTGCGTCGCACTTCCGCGATTCCGCAAGCAGCCACAGACAAAGAGCTCCAAATATGGACGCCAAGGACAACGGAAACCAAGGCCAGAAGCAGCCGCAGGAGCCTAGCCACCTCCAGGAGGACCTCGACGAGCGTCGCATCCGCACGGACAGCGAGAGCTCCATCGACAGCATGACCCGCTTCGTGCTCCCCAGCCTGGACGGGAGTCCCCCAAAGATTGTCACCCTGGACGAGGTCTCGAGCATGTTCAAGAACCTGCGCAACATGGAGCTGGCCCACGAGATAGCCCTCAACCCGGACTTCAAGTTGCAGCAGTACGAGCCCCCACTGGACAGTCTGGAGGGCCGCATCAAGACCATGGTCCACAAGGCGTTCTGGGACCTGCTCCGCCAGCAGCTGGAGCGCCAGCCCCCGTCCTACGACCAGGCCATCCGTCTGCTCGCCGAGATCAAGGAGTGCTTCCCCCAGCTACTGTCGCCAAGCAACGAACGGGCTCTGGCCCACATCAACGAGGTGCTCGACGACGCCGTCATCCGTCAGCAGGCGGAGCGCGGAGTCCTCGACTTCAAGTCGTACGCCAATTTCGTGATCAACATTCTGGCCAAGTCCTGCTCCCCGGCCCGGGACGACGCCGTGGCCAAGCTGCGCGAGATCGAGGATGTGGTTGACACCTTCCGCAGCATCCTGGAGCTGATGACCCTCATGAAGCTGGACATGGCCAACTTCATGCTGGCCCTGGCCCGCAAACAGATCGCTGCCAACTCGGTTCAGTACGAGAAGGAGAAGTTCAGCAAGTACCTACGCGAGTTCCATGGAAACGGTAAGTCACTCAATATTGTGGGCTGGGAAAAGGAGATATTTAATGGAGAACATTTTCCAGCTGGCTTCCCGGCCACCGAGGATTGGCTGAAGCGCCACCGCTCCGGCGGCAACATGGACGAGACCATTTACAATGCCTACATGCAGCTACTCGACTACCCGGCCGACAAGGAGTTCCCGGAGCTGCTCCGCATGGACAAGGATCGCTTCGTGGGCCTCACCTGGAGGGCCCAGCGCCTGATCCTGTGCGCCTCGCTCATCTCGATCGCCCAGAGCACCCCAATCATTTCGCAGAGACGCGAGAATCGCATCCAACTGGCCCAGCAGCTGGACATCATAGTTCAGGATGTCAAGAATGAAGAGTAGGTCCTTCCTTTCCAAAATCCGATCCCCGTTCTCTAATCCACTGCTCTTCTCGCCCCACAGCCAAGTTCCCACTGCCATGGAAAGCTGCTACGAGCAAATACGCTCCTTTGTTAACAAGGTCCTGGTGCAGGAGCAACTGCCGGCCATGAGCGAGGCCGACCAGGAGGCGCTGAAGAGCCATGTGCTCCGTCTGGCCAACAAGGCTTCGCCCGTGCCCAGCCTGATGGGTGAGTTTCCTCAGATGACACTTTCCACAAAGATGCAAGACTATAACCTCTGATCACCTTCAGCCAAGCGACTGGACGGCTATGTGCGCGTGGCCTTGCGCTCCAACGGCAGCATCCCGCCGCCGCCAGCCGGATTCGTTGACTTCCAGGAGGAGCTGGTTGCATTTATCGCCTCTTTCCGGCGCCTGGTCTCCTACAATCACGCCGTCTTCGGCGAGCACTTCCACGAGATCCTTAGCCAGACTGTGGGCGCCGTCGATGAGGCTTCCGAGGCAGCCGCATCTGGCACTGGCATCTCCGCTGCTGGGCAGGCTCAAGTGGCCAAGCCATAGAGGGCGGAGGAGACACCCCTTCTCAGGACGTAGGAAAAAACAAAAAGAAAAGCACACAAACCCTCTAACATACCTGTATTACACAACCGGAACTACCGGAATCGGAGGATGTGATCCAGTGTTTGGACGAGCCGGAACAAGAGTAGAACTCACTCGGAGACTCGCGTGCGAGTGCCCCTTCTCCATATATGTAATGTACACCTCCCCGATAGCTTCATGTGACTCTGGCGTATACATTCGGCCCACATCCTTAACCACCAAACAAGAAATGAAAAACGGAAAACAAGAAACCAAAACCTAGCCCCCGGAATTCTCGGAGCCTCCGGATTTTTGGAAACCGCGAGAATCAACTTTGCCGGGGCGACTGTGATAAAGAATAATCGTTTTTATGTATAAAGAGGTGCCCCTCGTGGGCTCCCAACTTCACTCTGACAGCTACAGATCTTAACTATATACTTACCATTGAAATATACGTGTACTCCTCTAGACTAACCCCACAAACCCCATGTCTGTAACCAGGATCTAGTTTAGTTAAATGGTTCTATTGATCGACTGTGACTCGGAACTCGGAACTCGGAACATGTGCAAGCATAGATGCCTATGAGTATCTTAGACTATCCTTATACAAGTGGCGTATATCTGCGCCGAACAAATAAATACAATGAATTTAACAAATAGTTCATAACCCCTATTCCTGGGGACTCTTTCTTATCTTTTATTTGTGATAGAATTCGGTTTATTGTTAAGTTCTTTATTTCTTAAAATATACTTCATTTTTGTCTTAAAATTATAATTTAATAAAGTAATAATCATATTACAATAGAGTTCTGTGTTCTTATAGGGTCTAGGGGGCGAAATTCTTTCGAAAAATGCGTTTTTGAAGAGAAGAGATTTCGAAAATGATTCTAGTCTTGAAAAAATCATACAAACTACAAAGATCCTCATAATCCCCATAAAGTAGGCTTTCAAAATATGGAATAAAATGAAAAACCGAACATCAGACCCCCCCTTCAAGCGGTATTTTAATGGGGCTTCACTGGATCGCTTTTCCGACCCTCGCACGGTCACACAGTCAAGGCCAAGCCAGAAGCTTGGAAAGAAAACGAGGCAGCCGAAGAAGAAGACAACGAATTCGAAGATCTGGACGCTTTATGCCACGCACCAAGAGCAGCACCCCCTAGATCCAAGATGAGGCCCAGAACCAGCGTGTCCTTCGCCGGCTGCGGCTTCCTGGGCATCTACCACGTAGGCGTGGCAGTCTGCCTGCGCCAGCACGCCCCCCAGCTGCTGTTGGAGCGGATCGGCGGAGCCTCGGCCGGAGCCCTAGCCGCCTGCTGCCTGCTGTGCGACCTGCCGCTGGAGACGATGGCCGGCGACTTCCTGCGCATCGTCCAGGAGACGCGCCGCCACTCCCTGGGCGCCTTCAGTCCGTGGTTCAACCTGCCGGATTGCCTGCTGGAGGGAATGCAGCGCCGGCTGCCGGACGACGCCCACGAGCGGGTCAGCGGTCGGCTGCACATCTCCCTCACCCGGGTCAGGGACCGCCGGAACGTGGTCATGTCGGAATTCGCCAGTCGCTACGAGCTGCTGCAGGCCCTGCTCTGCTCCTGCTTCATTCCCGGGCTCTCCGGACTACTGCCGCCCAAGGTTAGGCTTCCGTTTCTCCGAGGAGTGGATTCAACCTCCCAGCTTGTCTCTTTCAGGTGCGCGGAGTCCGCTACATGGACGGCGCCTTCTCCGACAACCTGCCGCTGCTGGACGAGCACACGGTGACCGTGAGTCCCTTCTGCGGGGAGAGCGACATCTGTCCCCGGGACCGGAGTCCGCACATCCTGCAGCTGAACCTGAACTGGGCGAACACCTGCATCCGGTTGTCCAGACGCAACCTGAGGCGGATGGTGCGCATTGTCCTGCCCGGTCGCACGGACTTTATGGCGTCCTTCTGCCAGCAGGGCTACGACGATGCCTTGTACTTTCTGCGCAAGAACAATCTTCTCAAGGACGAGTCGTGCTCTCTGGTGGCTCAGGAGAGGGAGCTCATGAACTGGATGCGCCAGCAGGACGAGCCAGAGGCTGCACTGCAGGAGCAGCAGGATAATCAGGACGATCAGGAGGTAATGGAAGGCAACAGAGCTATCGAATACCCAGAGGAGAAGGAGCCAGAGAACCCCAAGGAGGAGCTACTTCAGAAGGACAGGAACAAGGAGGACTATGCGGAACTGAAACTGGAGAAGGAGAGTCTACACCAAGTGCTGGAGCCGGTGAGGCCGGACCGTCGTCTGGACGACGGCTACTCCCTCTCCCTTCTGACCAGGCCCTGGTACCTCCTGCGCCAGCTCGTGGTTGCCCCGCCGCGGCTGGGAAGGATCGTGCGCCGCCTCGGCCACAGCCTGACGCTCTGCGACCAGCCGCACTTTGATCTCGCCATGATGCAGGCCTCCACCGGCCGCGCCCACGCCCACGCCCCCTTGACCGATAGCGCCAGCTCGCGCGATAAGGGCCGAGTCAAGGCCAGCGGCGGGAGAGCGGTATTTGGGGAACTGGACTAGCCGGAGGCGGCGGTCGTTAGGCGGTCAGTACTTGGTACTTAGTATTTTGTGTTTGTGTGTCGGAATCTCGTTAGTTAAGAGTCTAGTGTTTTATGTTTACCTGTTAATGTTAACCTGTTCGATTAAGTGATTCTGCAGTAAGTTAGGGTAGCTAGACATTGTAAGCTTCAATCGCTGTGACTTTAATAAAATTACTGAGGAGAGACAGTTCTATCTTTATGGGAGGCACTTCAGAGCCAGGTAGAACCTGTGGAACGAAAGCGTAAGGTCTTAAACCTGGTCATTAAGACCATTAAGTTAGTAAGTGTTCAAGTGAAGCTGCGAGTAGAGCTGTCCTAAATGAGTTCCCATGATGGGGAAGACTGGGGGATGGCAGTCTTCGAGAGTGGGTGGCTGGGAGGCAGTGCAGCCAGCTCTTGGCCCCCCTAATTGGCACTCATAACACATAATACAACACCGTTCCCAATAATCAGAGGCCCGAGAATGAATAATAAGAATCACGCCACTTTGTGTACTTTGCACTCGATTCTTCCCGCTCTCGCCCTCTCCTTCTCTCCCGGGTTCTTCTCTTCTGATTGCGGCTGATTGCCACGCCTCTTCCGCCGCCCTGCGGAGACTCATCCTGACGCTTATCGCGCTCTTTCCCCGACTTCCACCCCACTTTCCATTTTAAAAAGTCATTCATTTTGTTCTACACTGCGGGAAATGGGTATGGACTTGGGTACTCTGAAGTGGGTATCAATGGGTTGTGGCCTTATTCATAGCTTCGAGGTGGAAACTACTTCTGTGCGCTCCTGATTACCAGTTTGTTCCAGTGTAGTCGTCGAAACCTCCCAGTCGTCGCGATAAGACTGCCCGATGCCCGTTGGCAACTGGAGGAGGCCGAGGAGGCCTCGTCATCGCTCTCGGCAGAGGCCTAGGGGAACTGAGGCTGAGTCGGGTCCAAAGTCCGAGCCATTAGCATATTCCGACTCATTCCGCGGGCACTCCGCCTTGCGGTTGGCACTTCCATTACACACACCGCTCATGACTATCGCCTATTCCCCCGAAGAAGAAACTAGTTTCTGTGGAAGATCCCCTCTCATGGTAGTGCTCTACCACTTTTCCGAGTGCACGTGTGTGTATGTCTGCGGTCTGCCAGGAACCCGTCCGACCAGTCACGGGCTCCACAAAAAAGCCAGAATGAAATAAGTAAACTGAGAAACGAATACCAAGACCCCTGCGAAGCCCTTCTTCGCTGGCATTCTCCCTTCTGGGGCAGTCGTCTCATGAATATTTTTCCCCCAAATGCAGTCCACGAAGCCTCAAAATTATGCCAAGTATGCCGGGCCGGCTTGTTCCAGATTGATTCCGCTCCCCCGTGGCAGGGCGGCCAGACATGGATGGCATGTTCGTCTGGTCGGGAGTGCAAATTAAAATGATCAAGGCGGCCGTGGAGCATACAAATGAGGGGCAGGAGCAGGAGTGGATCCGGAGGAGTAGAAAGGAAGCCGAAATGGGATAATTGTGGGCCCATTAACGCCGTCATTATCGACATTATCGAGGGGCACTCTCCGCCAGGTAGACGCTCGAAGACTCACTCACCCACTTACGCCGATGGAACGCACTGTACTATCTGAAACACATATAGCATTATCGTGAAATGTTCTATAAATTCCCTGCACTGCCGGGCAATTACGCGCTCTGAACTCCACTCTGAACTGTATATAATTATAAATCAAGCTGGCCGCGATAAGGCCTCCGATCTGATAAGGCCTGGAGTCTATACTATAGAGATATATGTGGCTAGGAGCTATCGTCCAGGTTGCTAGATTCCAGAATTAAAAAATGCACAGCGACTTCTTGTTCATCGTTCCAATTTCTGTTTGGGTTTTTCCTTTTTTATTTTTAATCGTTAACATTATCATTCTAGTTTAGTTTAGTTTAGTTTAGTATAGAGTATAGTTTAGACCATAGGGGTGCGTGTTGGGGGCATAATTCATGTTCATTAGCGTTTAGCATTTAGCTTTTAAGCGATTAGCGATTTGAAATCTTCTGGTTCGGCTTCCAGCTTCTAGGGAGCGCTCAGTGGAAATTAAATAGAGATAGAAATAGAAATAGAAATAGCTTTAGGTATTAGGTTACGGATACGTACAGCTAACCCACACTGCTAGTGTGTGCGTGTGTATATTTAGTATATATATCAGTGTATATATTAGGCATATATAGGCGTATATAGTACGGATTATTCAATGCATTCGTGGCACTCTGACGTTCGAATTTAGCACAGCTAAATGATGCTCTCCTACTTCTCCCGATCCTTACTAAACATAATGCGATCCTTAGAGCTACAGGTGTGTGTGGTGTTCTGGGGGGGTGTGTGTGTGTGTGAGGAGGGGGCGGGGTCGGGGGCTACTTCAAATAAATATTTACAAAGCAAACATTGGGGTGGAGGAAGGGGAATCTCTTCAAGAACCCTCTCCTTCCTGCCCTTCTGGTGATCCTCTGATCCTCAATTTACGAAAAAAAAACTCTAAATACAATTTTAAAATGGGCGTCGTGGGGGGTGGTGTGTGCGCTCTAGTGTGGGTGTTGTGGGTGGATAATATCTAGCTTTAGATATGAAATATGGGGCTCTTCTGGGGGGCGCACTACTGAGCCGCCGTCGGTTTGCTCTTGGCCGCCTTGGGAGGACCCTTCTGGACGACCACCGCCGACGAAGAGTTCGAGTTGGAGTTGCTGTTGCTGGTGGCGTGGTTGCTGTTGCTGTTGCTGTTGGTGGTGGTGGTGGTGCTGCTGCTGGTAGTGCCACCTGGTCCGAACGGCGAGCAAATGTCACTGGGGAGCGTCGACTGCTCCACGTTGGTGCCCATCGAGGAGTTGATGAAGTTGATGTACTGGTGGAGCTTGAGGGCGGCTATCAGGGAGCTCAGATAGTCGTTGATGTTGCCCTTCTGGACCTGCTTGATCTGCCGGGAGACATTTCGATAGACGCGACGGGAGATCTTGTTGGATAGCCGTCCGACTGTCTGAACTGTGTGTAGGACTGGGTCCTCGCTGGCGGGAACTGGCACTGCAAGACCCAAAAGGATGTGGTTAGATGGAGGTGTTGCAACAAGGGGGCTGGGCATGAAGAAGCAATAACTATTTTAGCAGCCAAGTTAATCTACTAGTTTTAATTGGTATTTAGTCGGGAAAAGCAGGAAAGGATGCGTCCTTATACCATCCATGTAGGTGTATGCTTACCATAAACTTGTTGAGTTCCCTATCGATAATGCCTATTATCTCTGGATTTCTTCTAACGTACTCAACAATTTCGGTTATGATTTTCAGGGACATGGAAAGGAATACCGTCGAGGCGGCCACTAAGAATCTATCGTCAATCTCTTGATCGAGATCCTGGTCGTAGCTCTCCCCAACAACAACAACTAACAAGATAGTACAGAAAGAGAAAGAGAGAGAGAGAGAGATTAATTTAGAAAATTAGTCACTTTTTGGAACTTGGTTAATTAGAGGGGGGGTAGGACCAGGACCAGGACCAGGATCAGGATCAGGGTCGGGATAAGTTCGCATTCTAACCAAAATTCATCCCTAATCCCATCGAAATCGCATATATTTCTGTTTAATTTCCCACAATTTGCCTCCCGATCTGTTCTATTTTTCTGTGCCGGGGAACAAGAGTTATGGCCATGCGTGATTAGTGTTCATGCTTCGAGTTTACTAGCTATTTTTATTAGACAATGTGTTAGTGGACAAACAAAGACGGGCGAGCAAGCACCAGATCGACCTGGAGCGGGAGAGCGGGAGGTGGAACTTACTGTCATTTTCAGAACTTTTGCCATTCTGCACGACGGCATTTTGTTTATCATCTGAGAATTAAAAATATTTACGATTTAAATTTAGCATCTTGTTTACACAGCGCGAGCAGTGGAGAGCAGCCAGAGAACAGAGCGCTTCTGTCCCACTGGAAGGAAGCCAACTAATATGCTTCGAAATATAGGTTCGCATAATGTCTACACACTTTTCTGTTCGCCGTCCTACAGACACCGCCCCAAGGTGCCTGTTCCACCTCAACCAGGCTTTATTTTCTATCTATTATTTTAGTTTTTGTTTGCCCTCCTCCAGACACTGCCACAAGGTGCCTGTTCCACTACAACTAGCTTGTCCACAAACGACTCCTATACCTCTCACAATTCTTATCCGATCCTCAAGCGGAATACCTCAAAACCTTCGTGGATCGATCCCCTATCGATCTGCATTTAAATCTAGAAACGATTTTTTTTTCACATTTTTTGTCAAATTTTCTGATCAGACCCCTTGCAAAATGATGATATGTCTCCTGTGGCCCACTGGCAAGGCTATATCTTGGCCGATTCTGATCCGATTCTAGAGTGGAATACCTTAAAAGATTTGTGGATCGATTTCCTATCAATCTCCATTCAAATCCAGAAACAAAATTTTTTTTAGATTTTTTGTAAAATTTTCTGATCAGACCCCTTGCAAAATGATGATATGTCTCCTGTGGCCCACTGGCAAGGCTATATCTTGCCCGATTCTGATCCGATTCTAAAGTGGAATACCTTAAAAGTTTTGTGGATCGATTCTCTTTAAAACTGCATTAAAATCTAGAAACTAAATTTTTTTTCGTTTTTTTCTCAAATTTTCTGATGGGACCCCTACAAAAATGATTAGATCCCGTATGGGGCCCACTGGGAAGGCTATATCTTGGCCGATTCAAGCGGAATACCTTGAAATCTTCGTGGACCAATTCTCTTTCGATCTGCAGTTAAATCTAGAAACGAAATTTTTTTTCAATTTTTTCTCAAATTTTCTGATGGGACCCCTTGAAGAATGAGGAGATCTCATATGGGGCCCACTAGGATAGCTATATCTCGGCCGATTCTGATCCGATCCTTCAGCGAAGTACCTTAAAAGTTTTGTGGATCGATTCCCTGTCCATCTCTTCTAAAATCTAGAAAATAATTTTTTTTTCAATTTTTTCTCAAATTTTCTGATCAGACACCTTGCAAAATGATGATATCTTATATATGGCCTACTGGGAAGACTATATCTCGGCCGATTCTGATCCGATCCTCAAGCGGAACACCTTAAAAGTTTTGAGAATCGATTCCCTATACACCTGGTTGAAAATCTTTGAGGAAAATGTTTTGGAAATTTTTGGAAGAATTCTGCCAGGCCCACTTAAGATAAGAATTTTGGAAAATCATGGAGCGAAAAAAGTGATCCGAAGCGAAGGCGGCATCTTGGAACTCGACACTCACCATTATCCTCCTCCACATCGGACTCGCACTTGGGGAAGTAGTACTCCAGGAGCCGCTCGGCCAGAGCAGTGGTGGTGTCGACTCCGTTCACGGCCAGGCTGCCGTACTGGGTGGCGAGCACCTCGTTGGCCTTCTGCCAGGCGAGGTCCTTCAGGGAGGCCGCCTTCTGCTGGCCGGCGGCCTTGAACTTGACCACGCGCTCCAGATGGGGCTGGACGACGTCGATGACCTTGCTCTTGGCCTGGTTGTAGATCTCCTGGGGCGTGTCCTTGATGATCGGCGCCTTGACCTCCAGCTTGTCGATGCCCTTGACGAGGGTCTGGTCCACGTAGGCGATCGGCTTGTCCAGCTTGGTGACGAAGGGGGCGGCGGTCGTCACGGCGCGTGTCACGCAGTCCTCGGCGGCGGTCAGGGCCCATTCGAAGACGCGGTTCTTGCCTGCAAGTAGACGAGGGAGGTAGGGAGGGAGGTGTCATTGTGGGCTGATATTAATTGATTTGTTTGCTCGGGCTGTTGCTTATGAAATTTCTGGAATGGAATTTAGTGCCACATAGCAGCTGCTCCGGGTGGGGGGAGCTGCTCCGCCGCTTATCAGCCGTACAAAGGAAAGAACTCGGAAGGTGATAAGCAACTGCGCAGTTCCATGATTGCGGGGCCTCCTCTGCCCTGCTCGCCCTGCCCTGCCCCATCGCCAGTCTGCCCGACAAGTTTAGACTTTGATAGCTTTAGTTCGTCATACGGCAAACACATCATCCCATCCGAGTCCCCAGTTCCCAGTCCCCAGACCCTGCTACCCCTGCTTCCCCAACAACAACAACCACTACTGCTCTCGTATCACAAACAAGTCGAAAGTCCAACTACTGTTTCAGGCTGCCGAGCCAGTGGAGCTGGATTGCAGCAGATTCTTCTCCCGGGTGGGGGCAGTCTCCACACAGATAGGTTAGATGTTTTCGGGGCGAGATCTGGCTGGGGAGCACCCCCCGCGGCTGCCGTCGGCGCCTCTGCGACTCTGCAGTCGCCCCTCTTTGGGTGTGCTACGTGCCGCCGTTTATCGCCCGTTCTCTTGCGCCTCCGTTCGCCATCCGCCGCTCGCCGTCGGGTTTGCGTCAGCTCTTCGGCTTGGCCGGCCAGGTCTATTATATAAATCTCCGAGAGCAGATGAACTTTGAACGCGGCGCGTCACGAGGGCAAAGTGCCGGAGACGGCAGCTCGCGCCGTTGCTAGGTCATGGTTGTTGTTGCTGGCGCTCTCCCGCCGCCGCCGCAGCTCCGACTTCGATTATTCGATCGGGCTCGGCCCGCAATCCTCAATCAATTGGCTCCAATTGAGCCCAATTCCCGCCCGTCGCCGGGCAATTGGATGGAGTTGCTGGCCCCACCAGCCAGCTCGAATTCGAAACCGAAAAAAAAGAGACAAAATGGCGATGGCGAAGGCGAAGCAACGGTTTCGATTGCATGCACTCTGTTGTTCTTGTTGTTGTTGTTGTTGTTGTTAGTGGGGCTGCGCTTTGTGATTTCTTTCGTTTCGTTGCATTTCTGTCTCTGTCTGTGTTTCTGTGCCGTTAGGCGGGGCGCCGTTACCCGAGTTCAATGCACTTTTGCACCCGAACTGCACTTACCTTTTACTTTGCCATAGACGTCCTGCGACTTGTCCCAGGCGGCGTTCACAACCGGCAGCTTGATGATCCTCTCCAGGGACTCCAGGTGCGGCAGCAGGTCCTTCGCATCCTTGGGCTGCTCAGCATCCACCACTGATGCACTTCCGTTGGCGGTGGTGCCATTGCCGGTGGCGTGTTTCTGCTCTGCACTAGCCATGCTTCTGTAATTAGTTCTGTTCCTTTTGTTTTCTTGCAGTTCTCTGCTGTCTGATCTCCTCTGCGTTTTCACTTTTCTTATGAGCGCTCTTTCGCTTTGCACGGCACTTTTCTCCTTGTTTCTTGTTTCTTTCACGAATAAAAAAACAGCGAGGTTCGCGGAGGTTATATCTCGGAGTATCTGGGAATACGAATAATGTCTCGAACGTCTGAATCGCAATTAATCGTAAAAGCTGCAGTGGCCTCCTCAATATATGCTCGTCGGCAGGGCTGCCCCAATAATCGTCGTTGCGTTGGCCTATCGATCCTCGAAATCGATAGTTCCACTTGAAGTATCGTTTGAATACTGCGCAGAAAAAGTTCCGTCTAGCTGTTATTTCTTCTATATATTACTAACGACTGAATTGAAATGATTTTATATACTTTTGACGTGAATTTGCCTACTATTCAGCTACGTTTTCTCAACAAATAAACTCTTTTTCTTTTGTGATTGCGCTATCGATAAAATGAATAAAGTCCCATCTCTAGCAATGTGGGGCGCATTTTGGGAAAATTTGAATACCAAGGAGCCGTTACAAAAAATTTAGCTTATTTTTCTCTTAAACTAAATGTTTTTTAGAAATTAAATAGATTTTTTATGTTAAAAATATAAGACTTTTAGCCATTTCTTATTCCCTGGCAAGAATCATTAGCTTTTTTTGAATCCTTGTGGGGAGAACAAAAAGGCGGGGCCACAGAGAGGCAGTGAGATTGTTTGTTGTGTTTTTTTTTTACTTGACAACTAGATTAATACGCAGTCGGGCGACAAACCAAGTTTAGATTGAAGTACATTTTCGTATGGGGGCACTTCCATTATCAATGGGCAATGGGCACGCAAATGGTTCGTGGGACCTTTGAACCCCTGCGACAGCATCGATAATACGCCACTGCACACAGCTCTCTTCCGTTCATCCGCACCTCCACCACGCCCGCCCCCAGGGGCTGCTCCTCAACGTAATATTCCTGAATGCTGTGTAATTCGCATGGCCATCCAAAGTCCGGCGTGACAAAACGAAAACAAACTATTTATATGGAATCATTATACTATGAGCAAAACGTGTCGTCAGCCCACCCAGGCTCGCCCATCGGCCACCTCCCACGGGGCACACCCTCCATCCCCCAATGGCGTTCAGCAACTTTCTTTATTACTTAACAACTGTTGGAAATCTTTAAGGCCCTAAGGGGATGTGCTAAATCTAAATGCTCTTGCCACAATGCTAATTATGCGCAATATAGAGCCAATTATGACTACCCGATAAGGCTCCCCCGTCCGGCCAGACGACCATAAAGGCGCACATTCCCCAGACCCTTCAAACGGCTTCGAGAGGGGCGGACTGGGCTGGGCTACCACCGCCACTCGGATCACGATCCAAAGTCCGGCACTGTCGTCACAGGTTTGTTTATGTTGTAACGAAGACCGGGTGCAGTCTGGGCTTATCGCAAATCGGTCTGGCCGATATCGGCCGTAAATAAGCAATGTAACTGATACCACAACGCCTCCTCCTCCATGGCCCCCTCCATGATTGGTGCTGAACTTTGGATTCGGGCGCTATCTTTCCCGTCGGTTGCATTACAAGCACTCGGAATCTTGAAATCACTTCAAACCCGTTAACTGAACTGATTCCCTGGTCAGATAACGATATTATTGTGTTCGGTTCGATTCATATACGAGGTTAGATGATGAAACCGGTGAGCCGTAGCCCTGCTCTGAAGAGGACCTCTCCAGAAGCCGAAGGTCCCTTACGTGGAGCCCTTTGCGTGTTACGAAATAGAGCCCTCTATATTACTCAGATCCAAGATTAACAGCTGGCTGCACGTAGACAATAATCAGATCTTATTGTTTTATGGAGCCAGCAGGCCCCGGCATGGCGTACATGCATCGCCTATACATATATAATTATATAGACACATGTGAGGCGTTATCGGCTGAACAAGTGTTCGGGCCTAGGACTGCACTCTGTTTTCAACTTGTACCATTTTCGGTCCTCCGGCCAGCCTCTTGGACCCGTAGCTCCAAGAGGCCTAGCCAAAGTCTATATATAGAAGGAGGAAACCTTCAGGTAACGACGACATATAGACGGACTTTGAAGCGGCATGAGTGAGTGAATGTTCTCCTACATATATGTACATACATATGTGCGAATGAATCGCCGACCGCCGCTGGATTCCATTAGGTTTTTATTTTTGTTTTTAATTTTTGCGGACGGATTCTACCGAGCTGATAAGGGGTTTGAATACTTTTTTAATTGTCGCCGGTTATCGTTATGAGTGTAAGTCTTTAAGCCACTTATTAAAAAAAGTTCGCCATGCTTATCGCAATCAAATGACACACGGGTTCATATAACTCCCAGGGTCCAAGTCGAGAAGAGGTGATTATGGAACTGCCTTTGCATTCCCAGGGAGTTCTACTCCTACTCCCTCAATGCCCACTCCATGGGTCTTCTATATAACAAAAATATGTATATCGGGCTACTGGGGCATGTCTGCCGGACTGGGAGTACGTGTATGGAAGCAGATTCGTCATATGGCAGAAGCCCACCGCAGTCTAGAAAGAACAAGAACCGAGGGACCCAGCAAAAACGATGGACTTTGGACGTACTACGTGATGACGATGACGGCGGCGGTGGCGGTGGCAGCGAAAATGCGACGTCGACGTTGGAGCGTGTATTTAATTAAAAAACGAAAAAAAAAAAAGAGCACAAACAAAATAAAAAACAGCGCAGAACGAACCAGAATCAAATGGAACTCTTTGGCTAATTTTAGACGGGGGCCAAAGACTACCCGTTCTGGCGGATACGTCACTGCGAGGTAGATAAATGGGTGCTCCTATCAGTACACTTGTAAAAATTCTGCACACAAACGCCAGGAGATAAGCCAGCCCCTTCCAGTGCTCCAGATCTGGGATCTCGGCTCTGATCAGACTTTGAATGGAGCTCCATTGAGGGGGCAGACATCTAATCAGACGCGCGAATCGCCTCGTTTTTCAATTTCAGTCTCAATTTTCGCCTGTCTGGACGTCGGCTGACACCCAAAGACTATACAAACAAACGCACATGGGTCTGCGGTTTCTGTGCCCGGTCTTCTGGTGATACTGCCCCATGTATCATATAGTAGTTGCCCCACTCACTGGGTGCGTGAAGAGCTCCCCGACAGCCCCGTACTCCTGTTCCACATCCGTGTGCGTCTGGGGCGGTCTTCCGTTCGGCCGTCCTTGAGTTTTATTTTTGGTTGGGCTAGTCTGTGGTATTTTCCATCAAGTTTAAGTTATTAAAAGAATTAACTAATGGGCCTGATAAGCTGGCATTTAAATGCAATTGATTAGTAAATAAATAATATATTTTCTCACTATTATGTTAATGATCGTTAAGTGCCACTCTCCGAAAGGGGGCGCTCTAAAAGTAGAATGTATGAAACATCTACACATATCTACATTAATTTTGCAACACTCCCCCTTTACACTGCGAGAAATTTGTTTTTCTCAACTCAAAAAATATATAAATATATAAAAAAAAATATATATTATTATAAAATATTTTATTCCCAATCTAAAATTGTAAAATCAATACAAAAACTGAAAAGGATAACTTTTATTTTCACTGAACTCCCTTCAAGGCATTTAATAAATGGGCATAAATAAGAAATAAGGACCTATGAAAGTATACGCCCGGAAAAGAAGGTCAGGTCAGGGAACCGGATCACCTGTTGTCCTGCAGGCTTATAACCTACTTGGGCCCCTTCGGCCCAGTAATAAACTTTGAACTCTGACTGGAATCGAACGCACATGGAAGCGGGAACCGAAAATACGGCGGCTGGTGACATGCCCACGGCCATGGCGCCCCTGGTGCTTCTGAGCAAATCGAACCCCGTTTTCGGATGCTACATGTTCTGGACCAGTCTGCTGGTCCTCAAAATGCTGCTGATGTCCCTGCTGACGGCGCGCCAAAGGATGAAGACCAAGACGTTTGCCAATCCGGAGGACCTGCGGATAAGCCGGAGCCCGGAGGTTCGCTTCGGGGATCCCTGTGTGGAGCGGGTGCGACGGTGAGTAGGAAACAAAACAAGAAGAACCCAATCCAGCAATCATCTTCCGCAGAGCCCATCGCAACGACTTGGAAAACGTCCTGCCCTTCGTATTGATGTCGCTCGTTTATGTGGCTAGCGGACCGCATCCGTTGACCGCCCGGCTGCTCATTCGCATCGGCGCCAGCGCCCGGCTGCTGCACACGGTGGTCTATGCCATCATACCTGTGCCCCAGCCAGCCCGAGCCCTGGCCTTCTTCACCACCTTCGGCATCACCTGCTTCGAGGCGGGCTATGTGTTCGTCTGCTGTCTGAGATTCATTTAGAGAGGGAGAGGGAGAGAGATGCTGGTGGCCAGCAATGGCTCTCGGCACTCGCACAGTTAATAGACCAGCACCTATGCTTCTAGCTCCGACGCAATTCGTAACCAGTTTGGCCACAAGCTAACGATCTTGGCGGCAGCAGCTCAGCCCAGCTCCATCACTCGGCCAAGTCGCCTCCCCGCAACCACACACACGCTATGCCAGCTCCAGCTCTAGCTCCTCTTTCGACTCCCTCCAATGGCACCGTCCCGACGGCAGGGAATCTGTTCACCCTGGAGAACAGGGTCTTCTGCTGCTACCTCTTCTGGGCCACGGTCCTGGTGGCCAAGATGCTGCTGATGTCACTGCTCACAGCCCTGCAGCGTTTCCGGTACAAGGTAAGGCATACATATGCATGAGTGACTGCACTTGCTTCAAAGGTCATCATTTCGCCATTCCGTTCGCAGCTGCTGGCTCTAGTTCCGCTGAAACTACGGCGCAAGGTAACCATCCAGCAAAACCCACAAGTCATCGCATTCTAACCTGTTTGGCGGGGTTCTAAAACATCCAAATGACCAATTTTATCTCGAACTTTTAGATTTTCCCCAACGAGGAGGATCTGTTCTTCAAGAACATCGAAGTCCAGTTCGACGATCCGCATGTGGAGCGTGTGAGAAGGTATGGTAGGACATATTCAAGCCATCCCCCAGTTTACAGTCTCATCCTCCTTGCAGAGCCCATCGCAACGATATGGAGAACATCCTGCCGTACTTCATCATGGCCCTGATCTACATCAGCACCAACCCGAACCAGGACGTTGCCTGCAACCTGTTCCGCGTGGCCTCGGTCGCCAGGATTGTGCACACTCTGGTCTACGCCGTGTATCCCGTTCCGCAGCCCTCGAGGATCCTCGCCTTTGGCACCATGCTTCTAATCACCTTCTACATGGCCGCCGTCGTTGCCCTGCGCACCTTGAGCTTTATCTAAATAAACCTGACCCGCAACCTTGAGGCTTTATAGAATGGGTTTTGGGCTCACCCTGAGTCTCCAGCTACTCTAGAATTCCTAGCTACTTTGGAATATACTAATTGCCTCGTATGATTAGCAGACTGCGAGGAGGTCTATAGACTCCCTAGAGCTCTATAAAGTAGGAAAGTATGGACTTTGTCAGGGAATCTATCAGCCTCCATAGAGAATTATAATCTGCAGTTGCAAGAGTGATATAACAGAAACTTTGGGCAGCAACCCAGTTAAGTAATGGCATGAGTCGTTGGGAAACAGAAGTGATTGATTAATTTTATCTACGAGTTCAGTGCTATCTAGGTGCCTGGAGTTCTTGAGGTATAAGGAACAACCAAGGGAGAGACGCTGTCCATGTATGGATTCTCCTGCTGTTGTATAAACTTGAAATCCGTTGGCTTTCCCAAAAGAAGGACACTGCTTGGTCGTCAATTAATTTAGTTCTATAATTAGCTTGAGATACAACAGAAAACAACAGTGAGGAGAATCTGGGGATGTGGTGGCACTAGCCCAACTTAGATATTGAAGCCGGCATCACGCATGCACTTCTTGTGTGCCTCAATCAGCGCCGAGCAGTTCTCCTCGCCGTTCTCCACGATGCTGAGGGATAAGAAATAAACAAAATTAGTCTTTCTGTTGCGTCATCCTTGCAGGGGGCACTCCACTCACCAGGCATCACGTGCCCGCTTGGTCTCGGGACAAGCGCAGCAGGCCTTGCACTTCGGCTTCTCACCGCCAGCGGCGGCTGCAGTGGCTCCACTGGCCTGATCCGGCTGGGCGGCGGAGACAACAGGAGCGGCCGCTGCCTGGGCCACTCCGACTCCCTTCGAGGTACTGGCTCCCATTGTATTTGGTGATATATCTCTGTTCAGCTAGAAGTTCACACTGCGGGAGAATGGTTTAATCCGTTAAGTACGTTGTCCTCTGCCTTTTCGCGGCATTTGTTTATATAATAAAACTCACGCTACGATGGGAATATTTCACCACAATTCGGTTTATCGGCGCACACCAAAAAATCTGCTAGAATTTCAAGTTCACAGCATAGGGTTGTCAGACCTACACTAAAGTCGAACACAATGAATATGGATTTGAAATGGGTTTTTGACAGAATTAAGTGGGGCTGCTTTATCTTTTAAATTTCTGCTTTATCTTTCAAACTGAATCAAGCCAATCATCATAATATATTAAGCAATGCAATAATCTAAATATTATTTATACTATTATATATTTAACTGATATATTTATCTGTTGACAACCCTTGAGCACGTGGGATGTTTAGCAAAACCGATAGTCCGCAATGGCAGTGTTGGGCAATACCCGAATGCAATGTCAACAAAAAGTTGTTTGTTTTTAATAGTTTATTTATCAACAAAATCTTTTAGGAGGTCTCCATTTCCTCCTGTCCCTTCTCCTTCGACTGCTCCTTGAGGCGCTGCAGCATGTTGTGAGAAATAAGATCCAATTTCAAATGCTGGACACTAAGCGCGCTACCATCCCAATCACGGAGAATTTTTAGCTTTAATGGGTCGCAGAGGTTCATTAGCTCCAGGCCTCCACTGCGGTACTCGTTCTGCTCCTTTTCCAGGGTTATTGTGATCACATCCTTGCGGGCGGCGTGCTGATTGGCTCGATGTTTTCCTATCGACTGTTTTAGATTGATCTGCTCCAGTTCCTCGTCGAAGCGCTTGAAGTACAGGGCAATAAGGTCCTCCAATTCCTGCGGCGCTAGGGGCTCCGTACGCTTCTCATCGATGTGTCCCAAAAACCAGCTCAGTTTCTCGCCGGTGATGTTGCTTTTGATGGCATGACCGAGACGTGTTTTGTGTTTGTTGTTCTGACGACGTGCCTTCTTGCCTAGCGCTTTTGTTTTGCGACTATTGGGGTGCTTACACTTTTCCAGTTCCTTGCGTAGATTGGTCTGGATAAAATATGAGGTTTAATTATAATTTCATTACTTCTGGCATGAACCTTACCATTTTGTTCAACTTCACGTTTTTGTCGAAGTGTTGATAAACGCCACCAGGCACATGTTTTCAACGATCAGCGGGGCTTCTAGTGGTGGCACAATATTTGAACGCAATGTTTTTCAAATAAATAAAAAGAGATTTAATTAAATTATTAAGCAGTACACTGTTTAATATCTTAAATAATTTTTAAAATTGAAAAACAGCAACCGATCATGTCGATATCGATAATAAAATCGCTACACCATCCCTATGCGGAATCATATGTTTTGAAGCAACCTGCGCGATCGCAGATCCGACTCGCTAATTTTTAAGTCTCCAAAAAACGATCGCGATCCCGCTAAATGGCCTCCCACCTGCTCCGAAATAGTGCCTCCGGCTGGCTCCTGAGGAACTACTTGCCACACCAGGCCGCCCAAGTGAGTGCACAATGAAGGCGGGCGTCGCGTCGATACAAACATGGAACTTCTATTATACTATTATGTAATCTCACAAACACCCCAGAGCGAGAGGGAGCAGGCCTATCTGCCGAGCTTCTCTCTTTGGTGTTGTTTTGATGTTGCTTGTTAAGCAAAAATGAGTTCTGGATCCCGCAACAGGTGCCTGCCGTTGAACGTAAACCAGCCTGACATTTTCTCCTTTTCAGTTGAAACGCTGCCTGAATGTGACATCCCGCTTGGACAAGACCGTTTCATTCCATCTCAGCGACATCGGCGAGGGAATCCGAGAAGTGACGGTCAAGGAGTGGTTCGTCAAGGTGGGCGACACCGTGGAGCAGTTCGACAACCTGTGCGAGGTCCAGTCTGACAAGGCCTCGGTGACGATCACCAGCCGCTACGACGGCAAGATCATTAAGATCCACCACAACATAGACGAGATTGCCCTGGTGGGAAAGCCCCTGCTCGACTTTGATGTCCAGGACGAAGAGGGTGATGAGGAGGACTCTTCAAGCTCTTCGTCCTCCTCCTCCTCCTCTGAGGGATCTGCTAACGAGGCGGAGAAGGCATCAGAGACCCCCAGTTCGGGTCGCGTGATCACCCTTGCCACTCCCGCTGTCCGCCGATTGGCCAAGGAGCACCAGTTGGACCTGTCCAAGGTGCCGGCTACAGGACGCCAAGGCCGTGTTCTCAAAGGCGATATTTTGGAGTACCTTGGCCAAGTGCCGCCTGGCACCAATGTACCACATCCCACGCTGGCTGCCAAGACGGCGCAAGCTCCCAAGGCAGCTTCAGCCGCCCCTGCCGCTCCTCCCAAGCCTGCCGCACCCGCCGATCGCGTAGAGGTACTCAAGGGAGTGCGCAAGGCCATGCTGAAATCCATGTCGGAGTCCCTGGTGAGTGTACTTTTTTCTGCTATTGCTCCGACACACATTCTCTATTACGGAATCCCCTCCAGAAAATCCCGCACTTTGCCTACAGCGACGAGATCGACATGAGTGAGTTGGTCAAATTCCGGGCGCAGCTACAGAAGGTGGCCCAGGAAAACGGCGTGCCCAAGCTGACGTTTATGCCGTTCTGCATCAAGGCCGCCAGCGTGGCGCTGGGCAAGTATCCCATCGTGAACAGCTCCTTGGATCTGGCCAGCGAGTCGCTGATCTACAAGGGAGCCCATAACATCAGCGTGGCCATCGATACGCCCCAGGGGCTTGTGGTGCCGAACATCAAGAACTGTCAGACCAAGAGCATCATCGAGATAGCCAAGGATCTGAACGCTCTTGTGGAGCGAGGACGCACTGGCTCCTTGACGCCTTCCGACTTTGCTGACGGCACTTTCTCGCTCTCCAACATTGGAATCGTAAGAATACCTCACATCCTTTCGTATCAGAAACCGTTTTCACTAAACCTGTATTAGATTGGCGGCACCTATACCCATCCCTGCATTATGGCGCCTCAGGTGGCCATCGGAGCCATGGGCCGGACCAAGGCGGTGCCCCGCTTCAACGACAAGGACGAGGTGGTGAAGGCGTACGTGATGAGCGTGAGCTGGTCGGCCGATCACCGCGTCATCGACGGCGTGACCATGGCCAGCTTCTCGAACGTGTGGAAGCAGTACCTGGAGCAGCCGGCTCTCTTCCTGCTGCACTAATCCAACGTGACCATCGCGAACTCCTGCTACGGATAAGGCTGTTCCTCTGCATTTATAGGCATATTCGATTTTTAAAGTTAAAGGGCTACGATCCGTTTGTTTTGTAGAACAATTTGGGCCGCCGCGTGTCGCGCCGCCCTCCCCAAAAATGTGCATTTATAGGAGGCTGCTGCTCTGAGCGGCTCCTCGATAGCTTTAAGCTCCTGGTGGGCACGCGGCCGGTCTCTTCGTGTATCAATCTGCTCCAGTTATCCTGCATTTATTTCAAGTTTTTTGCGTAGTTTTTTAAGCATCAGCTTTAGCCTACAGTTCAACTGTAGTGTGTGCATTTATTTTAAAGCTTTGTTTTCAATGGCTGTCCAATAAATATTAAAACGGTTTATGTGAAAAATTGTGCCAGATTACTTTAGATTCTTCTTAGTATTTTGTTGAAAAATAGCCTACATAGCTGAGTTGTGGAGTGGCTTGTAGGTAACATAGTTTTGGACCTTGGACTTTCCTTTGTACTCGGCCTGCCTGTTGGTCATGCCTCCAACTGTACATGGTGAGATTGGGGGACCTGGTAGGGGTTTAATGGATTTCAAAAAAGAATTTAATAAATTTTAATGGAGTTTCAACTTTTCTCGACTCGTCTTTCCAGCAACTCCCTAATGAGCGTGTTTGCCAGAACATTTATTGGTTCAACATTCTTTGCTTGCCAAGCGAGCATGTATACGCTTTTGCCGCATGTTTAATTTCATTTAGACCGTGGCCTGGCAGTCCTGGTCCTGCTGCTCCTTCCCCTGGCCACCGCTCCGGATGCCAGGGCCATGTTCGCATTACGCACATATACGCATGGAGCACGTTACTTAACTCGTGGCCGCAGCAACAAATCCTTCATAGAGAGGACGGCATAGAGAGTGTTTGGATTAATGGAGTGATTAAGTTTTGGGTCTGGAAATGTGATGAGTTTCCCAGCAGAAATGAGTGTAAAAACATGATGATGATGTCCTTTTTCCAGAATTTTTAATGTATCATATCCTATAGGTAGGACCTGGAGATATATCATTTTATAACGAAATTGTACCGCCAGATCTCTAGCCAGATCCAGCTGTAAAAAGCTGGGGAGCCAGCACAGCAGGGCATGCGCAGTGGAGGACCCGCAGCAAGAATCCAACAAGTGCGGCATGGAACTGCCACTCGGCTCCCGTCGCCACCGTTCGGGGGATTTCCAGACCCCTGAGCAGAGGAATTTCATCATCCCCCCAGTCGGCCCATTGCAGTGCTGGGGTGGGTTTCTGGTTTCGGCTGTCGGCTGTTGGTAAGGGGCGTCCTTTGGCTTTGCTGGCCGCTGATACCGTTAGCAAATTCAGTCACACCACGGCCAGCGCGCAGTAAGCACCAGAGACCACGTCAAGGCGCAGCTGAAAGCCCGAGGAGAGAGAACCTGCAACACGAGAAAGCCAGGGGACGCGCAGGGGCGCCCAGAAACACAAAGTTACAGTTACTGTTGTTATTTTTTTGCTGTTTTTGTTGTTTTTTATTGCCAAGAATCGCACCCAGTGTCAGTGCTACGAGCTCGCCTCAAAAATGTAAAGTAAAGCCGAGAGCCAGAGTCCCAAAGCCTAGCAATAATTAGTGATCTTAGGTAAGTACTAGGCACTAGAGCTTAGCCATTGGATTGGACCGAATAAAGAAAGCGTTTATGAGTGTGTATAATAATGTGGCTTTGTGGTTGGAGTGTGTGTATGTGTGTGTGTGTGTGTTGTTTTTTGTGGTGAGTGTGTTTTTTTTCGGTTCGTACTTAACGATTTTTCCAGTGACCTTGTTGCGTACGCCAGAACGTACAAATTCGGTGTATATGTATATGCATCTGTGTGTGTATGTAGCCTGCTTAGCCTTGTCCTCCCCCTTTTATCCGCATTCCTCTTTCTCTACACAAGTGTGCGAGTGTTGTATTCCTGCGCATACAAGTACCGATGTCCATGTGTTGTGTGTGTCTGTGTGTGCTTTCTGGGGCCAAAATTTCCGTAGCATACTTTTCAGGGCAGAGCGAGCAGAGTCGGAATTTATGCGGGAGTTTTCGGAGGCCGAGCAGCCAAGGCATTTCACTTAGCATATTGCCAGTTCCCGCCAGGGTTTTTTTTTTCCTGCCCCAGCTTCGCATTCCATGCGCCACAGCTGGGGCCGCGATAATAGCCCCCCAAAAGCATGTACCCATAATTGGCTTGATTGGCGTTATCCAGAATAGATTTTACATCCAAATGGTGGAGTGTCTAAGGTTTCCCGCACTGCGGGTCCTTAATTATCCTTTCGTAATGGTGGTCGTACTGCCCCTTTTCGACCATTTCATAGGGAATAATTGTTGGAGCTCCCCCCGATGCTATCGGAGTAAGCCCTACTGTACTATGGGCCCGGGGAATGTTAATACCCCAATGATAAGGCCATCGAGCATCAGCAATTGTGGCCTGGCCTTGATGTGTGATAGGGTGTACTCACATACGTACATATGTCCTTCTGGTGATGTGGCTTCGGCTTGTTGTCATGCTTGGGCTGGGAATGCAACTGCCGAGCCCTTTATTGATTTAATGATACCACGTAGATAGCGCCGCATCTACATGCCGCCTTTCGAGCCCAGCCACGCCCCCTGCACCGGCACGTGCAGGACCCGAAAGAGAAGAGCAAGTCAGTCAGTCATTCACACCGGCTAGGGGGCGGGCGAATGGAAATTGCCGAGCAGAGGAGCAGGAACAGGAGCCAGGATAACTGGCGCAGTGACAGACAACCCAAAAGAAGAATGAGGGACTGAATGACGGGACTCCCACTTAAAGTTTCCTGAGTGGTGACAGGAGAGCTTCCTTCTTCCTTCTTTTTATTATTATTTTTGTTTCTGTTGTTGGGAGGAATCCTTGCTGGCGTCTTTCTTGTTTTTCCTGCAAGGTGCTTAATTCAGCGAAAAATTCCATAGCATACTTCTGAGCGGGGCCCAAGGCGCTTGCACAACGCTAAGCTTGTGTCCTGGCATCTGGGAGCATTTCGCATTTGCTCGCATTATCCTGGAATCTCCTTCGAGTGGCATTGTTATGGGATTTCATTGTGCAGCGGAAACAACAGCGCTACAAAGTGTATATATTTCCCATCCCAGTTTGTGAAACTTTAGAGAACGATGTGAGAATAATCCTTGTGTGTCCTCACTTAAAATTCCAGCGACATACTGGGCGAATTGCTTGCCAGAAGACTCACATGTGTCTTGGCGGAAGCTATAAACAGATATCCTTGCCCGACACTCGAAACCCCGCAATCAAAACTCAGGCCACGCGTCACATCTCGGTTTCCAATGGTTGGGATGGGGTGGGATGGCCTTAGATGGACTGGGATGGACTGGGATGGACTGGGATGGATGATTTCATAACAACGACGTTGACAATTTTTCGGTTAATGACAGTTTCGCCATCCTTCCCCCTCCAGTGTCTATTTATAGCTCCGATCAGCGCGGCAAGTGGCATTTGGACGCCTCTGACAGCCATCAGCCGGGCTGATGTCATTCCGCGGAGTCTGATGTCCGTGGGTGGCAGGACGTAGGGCATCCTCCCTTCTTCGCTGGCCAATTGACGGGCGAAGTAACTGCATCAGTAGCCTTGACATGATTCGCCCTGACATGGAGTGGGCGGCTGCTGGGTGTTTAGACGTTGGAGGTCCTGATGACCAAAGGAATGTGTGCGAACTGTTCTCCCTTGTCCTTGCACTCGAAAAAAAATAGTATATATTATATAAGCACCTTGAGAGGTTTATTTTCTACTTCAATTTGTGTTGCATGAACAATAGTTAAGCTCCTCCTGGCACTTTCCCCGACCGACGCTAAGAGGATTACAAAAATACACACTTAAGTCTTGCATTTGATAATCTTCCCCTTGATTGAAGCACTCCTGGCACTCCACTTTCTCCGAGTGCAAGCCAGGCAGTCAGGCAGCCAGGCAGTCGGGCACCCTGGATGCCAGGATGCTCGGGCTCAGTGATGGATGTGCTGGTGACGGTTGATGTGGACTTTAGTTCGTGCTTTTCTGTGTCCTTGGCGCTCTCGAGCTCCACGTGGCGAATTAGCTAGGGATTCGCATGCCATTCCATTTGACTTTGGCTGACGTCAATGGGGATTTGGAATTTGTGATTGGGCCACTTTAAAGTACTCCAGCTTTTGACATTCAATTTGCCCGAGGCTCTGTGCCGCGGAAAGGCAAAGTAAAGGTCATCCGCCAACAAAGAGGAGGCCACTGACTCGCCTTAACCCGAAAACGGCGTCCTGGGGGAGCTGTTGTGCTCCGACTCGATTAATTTGATTTTATGCAGGGATTCACGGGGGAGTGATCCGCTTAAATGGCCAGTTCCAGTGCCAGAGCAGAGGAGGCAGACTCGTAAATAATTTAGCTGCTGGGAAATTAGTTGCTGCAAGTTGGGCTTCTGACTAGAAAAGTTTGAATGAAAATTAAAACCTTGAGAGGCTCTAAGCTTTGTTCTACGTGATGCGCATCCTTGGGACGGAATAATCCTTGAACAAATAGTCCCACCCCCCACCATGTCACCACTTTCATGCTCTTACAACTATTCCCACAGCCGCAGAACCCAAGCGCAGGATGTCGGACCAGCAGAGAGCCTCCCTGTGTCCCCGCCTGGTGGATTACATGGCCATTGTGGGGGCCCACACGACGCCGCCCATGCCGAAGGGCCTCCAGGGCCTCAAGGCCCCTCCCGTGCAGGTGGGTCTCCTAGCTGCCAATCCCTAGGAGCTTTCAAGGACTCTCCCAAATTACCTCTCCTTGCAGGTGCCCGATCTACTGCGACGGTATCCGCCCTCCGATCATGCCGACTTCCCCCTGCCCCTGGACATGGTCTACTTCTGCCAGCCGGAGGGCTGCACCAGCGTAGGACCCCGGCGCACGGGATCCGCCATCCGGGACATGACCTCCTTCGTCTTCGCCCTGACGGACAAGGACTCGGGCAAGACGCGCTACGGCATCTGCGTGAACTTTTACAGGCCCATCGAGCGTCCCAGCTCCGCGGCTGGAGGGGCGGGAGTTGGGGGCGACCGGTCGGGCAACGGTGGCGGTCACGGAGGTGGCGGCGGAGCTGGAGGCGGTGGCGGCGGTGGCCGGGGCGGCAGGCGCTCCTCGGCCTTCAGACGCGAGTCCTGGCGGAAGAGCATGGAGCGCAGCTCGGACTCCGCTTTTAGCAGGCAAGTGTTTGTTTTAATTCAAGACTTGAGTTAATTCTTATTCATGATGGTCAATTTGATTCGATTTCTTGAAGAGAATAGACCTTAAATGTCGAGTTTCGTAGTGTCTTTAAATGCTTAAGGTAATGAAGTAGAGCTCCTTAAGAGAAAGAATCAAAATGACCAAAAAGTAGCATACAAAATCGACACAATTGGCCCAAATGCCCGTCTAACGCATTTCAAACCATTTCCATAATAGTTACGGCCTCTTAACTACTTCTAGCGACTACAGAAGTAACGTAGCGCCCAGCGATTCGGACCGTGAACTAACCTCGCGCCGCGACTCCGACCAGCAGCGGCTGCACCACCAGTCGCAGCACCACCACCAGGGCCACCACGGCCACCCCGGCCATCCGGGCCACCACCACGTGCCCAAGCTCGGCCTGATGGCCCCCTCGGCGGACTCGGAGTCGGGGGGCAGCCACTCGCCCTCGCCGCGCGCCTCGCGGAAGCGGACGAAGCTGCGCAACCAGTCGCTCACCTCGCTCTGCATCATCTCGCACCACCCGTTCTTCACCACCTTCCGGGAGTGCCTGTTCATCCTGAAGAAGCTGATCGATGCCTGCAACGAGTCCTCCTCCCCGAAGCGGGTGGGCGCCTCCCAGAAGATCAACAGGGACAATGTGTGGACGGTGCTGACGGGACATGCCAGCGAGGCCACGCCCTCGATTGTCCTGCACGATGTGCGGGAGATCGAGACCTGGATCCTGCGACTGCTCTCGACTCCGGTCCCAGTTCCAGGTTCCACCAGAGTAGAGGTAAGTCGGGATTGGAAGCCCTTTGAAAATATCACTCATACGCACTGTGGACATGTTCCAGGTCGAGGTACTATCCCCCACGGTGCACGAACCCTTGCTCTTCGCCCTGCCAGACCACACACGCTTCTCGCTGGTGGACTTTCCGCTCCACCTGCCCCTGGAGCTGCTCGGCGTGGAGACCTGCCTGAAGGTCTGGACCCTGATCATGCAGGAGAACAAGGTGCTGTTCCAGTCGCGCGACTACAACGCCCTGTCGATGTCGGTCATGGCCTTCGTCACCATGCTGTATCCCCTGGAGTACATGTTTCCGGTGATCCCGCTCCTGCCCACCTGCCTGAGCTGCGCGGAACAGTTGCTGCTGGCGCCCACTCCTTTCGTGATCGGAGTGCCGGCCTCCTTCCTGGTCTACAAGAAGAACTTCCGGTGGGTAGCTCTGCTAGAAAGTGAAGGCCCTCGGTTCTAACTCTTTTCTTGTAGCCTACCGGATGATATCTGGGTGGTGGACCTGGACTCCACCAAGCTGACGCCGCCAACTGGGGGCTATGAGGAGATACCACCGCTACCTGAGCCAGAGGGCACCATCCTGAAGAACCACCTGAAGCAGGTTAGTCCCTAATTACATTCGCTTCTGAGCTTTTTTTTGTACATAACCGTATGAGTCTATATTTTTGAAATATTCCGTTTTGGAAATTCAAGAGAAAGTTGGACAGAAAAATGGAAATCTTCCGACTAATTATGTTTTATTTGCGAGCGATGGGATAAAATACTGGACTAACTGGGGTTTGAATTTAAAATTTTTTTTGCACTTCTTCGTTTACATTAAAATTTGGGAATATTTTCTAGACGACTTCAACGCATGGTCTGTGTGAGTAAATGAAATGCAATCGTAGTGGGATGTCCTCGAGCTCCTTGAGATCTTTGAGGTCAATTGGGGACAGGGACAGCCACTCACATGGGATTGTCGAGGGTGGTCTGGCAGGTCTTGAGCAGCTCGTTGCAGGTATTGTAGAGATTCGCGTCCAACTGCTGCAGCTCCTGGTCCTGGTCGGCCTCGAGGAAGCGCTTCAGCTTGTCCACCTGGTTGCGCATCTTGAACACGATGCCCGGCAGCATGGCCTTTGCCTTCTTCACCACCTGCTCCTGCACCTGGAGGCGCCGCTCGTTGGCGCCCTCGCACCGGAATCGCTCCAGCCTCTGCTGTTCCAGGTCTCGCTCGTGGTCGTAGTGCTCCTTCTGCTGCAGCATGTGCTCAAGGAGGGCGCGATGAACGATCAACTGCTCGACACGAGGGTCCGTGAAGGTGGTGTCGGAGGGACGGCGCCGGAACCGCAGCCGGGCCCGGGTGCGGGTGTCGCTGGCCTGCACGGTCGACAGGAGGGCAATGTGGGGACTGTACATGGCTCTGACTAACTCCGGATTGGACTCGACTGAGCGTACAATTACGAAATGAATGCGACTCTGTCGGATTTCTATAAGATACTGGATCTCAGGCGGGGGGAACCTTCTCGGGTGGAAGTCTCTAGGAAATAAAAGTCGGGGCCTGCTTTCTCTTGAATTTCTCTTGAACTTCAAACATACATAAATAGGTGTACTTAGGCTAAGATTCAAATATTATTACTCTTCTCACTGAAACGCTTTTTCACATTTGTATATCTATATATGTAAATGTGTGTATCTATGATCGAATACAAAGGTCTCTGCTTTTGGGAGAGTACATATGCCTCCATAGATCATCAGATAGAAGCAGACTCCTTCGAGAGCGTCGATAATATATCGACCGCTAACGCTAACGTTATCGCTGTCATATGTAATCGCTATCGTTGCTCCACTCTCAACTTTGGGTGTGATTATTTTCAATGTACATTAATGATATCTATTCATATGGAGTACCGAGTACCGAGTACCGAGGTCCGACCGACATCGAGAGAGTCATACAACGATTTTGTATTGTTTTTTAATTTCGTAAGCCCCGAGCCCCAAACACTTGTACAACTCTATCTTCTCTCTCTTTTTCTTTACTTGTGTTATATGCCTCTCTTTCTGCCTATCGATGTGTCTCCATCTCTGTCTACCCACTCTAATGCTATACTTTTGACACTCATGCATTATCTGTTATATGATACTTGTTATACTCGATCACAACTTGAACTACAACAACAATCAACTACTACTACTACTACTACTCCTCCAACTACAACAACCACCGATACCAATCGATAACATTCGATAACAACGAAACTCGTTACGGCAGGCTATGCTACTGATGGATGAAGCTGGACTTGGTGTAAATATCGTTCGTTTGGTTTCTCGTTTATCGTTATATTTGAGTTGAAACCGTTTGTACATACGACATAGCCCATAATACTAACTCGTACTAACCTATATATCGAATATATCGAATATATCGAATTTGTGTAAATTATATCTAACATAGAACTAATCGCATGCATACAGTCACTCCGCATAGTCATAGATCCATTAATCAGTCGGAAATGGGATGTAGGAAGGGGAAGCCCCGGGTTTCCCTCCGATAACTTCTACCATTCTATCTCCCTCTCTTTCTGTTTCTGTATCTATCGTTCTCTCTGTCTTTAGTGTTCCGAGTTCCGTGTGCATGCCCTGTCTCTCTCTAATTCTTGATACTTTCCCTATCAGAGCTTCCATAGAGTATTTGAATCAAAAAACTAACCAATAACTGATGTTAAGATGTAGTCTAACCGACCCCGGAAACCCCTCGAGTCCTTGTCCCTGTCATTTAGATATGGCTAGTGTAGACCTTTCCTGCTTTGTCTAATCTATTGTCCTGGTCTCCACAGGCACTCACTTCGATGACGGCCACCAACCAGGCGGTGTCCTCCCAGCAGCTCCTGCCATCCGTGCGGGATAGTCTTCAGGAGCCGCCCTTGCTGGGGTAAGTATGGTTTGGGGAAAACTCCAGGAATAAAAGGGAATACTATGAGTTATAACCACTCCAGGGTCTCCCAAGTCCGGCTGCCACTGCAGACGCCTCCCCACTCGGCCCAGGCTAGCCAGAGGAACTCCGTGTCCGCCCAGGGCACCATCAGTTCTCGACAGCCCAGTCCGATGAATTCGCCGGCTCTGAATCCCTTCGTCTACGGAACGGATGTCGACTCCGTGGACGTAGCCACCCGAGTGGCCATGGTGCGGTTCTTCAACGCCCAGAACACACTGGCCAACTTTGCGGAGCACACGCGCACTCTGCGCCTCTATCCGCGTCCGGTGGTCGCCTTCCAGATCAACAGTTTCCTGCGGTCCAGGCCGAGGGCCTCCCAGTTCCTCAACCAGTTTGCCCGCACCCAGGCCGTGGAGTTCCTGGCGGAGTGGTCTCTGACCCCCACCAACGTGGCCTTCCTGCGGGTCCAAACCGGAGTGATGGACCCCATGCAGGTGGGTGACAAGCCCAAGTGGTTCGCCCACGCCCTGACCCCCATCCGGTTCTCGGTGTGGGACGACGGCAGCTCCCTCAACGGAGCTCTCCGCTCCCTGAAACAGCTAGAGTGCCAGCCCACGGATGAGAGTGGCTCCGACTCAGAGGGGGCGGACAGCAGCAGCTCCTCGTACAGCTCCCTGAGCGACTTCGTGTCGGAGATGGCCTCTTCGGACCTCTCACCCAGCCTCCACGACGTCTTCGGCTCCTACAACCGGCCGCACGTGGTGCCCCAAACCCTTTCCTCCAACCTGGATCCCGCCCTCGTTTACCATCCGCCCAGCAAGCTGCAGTACCCCGAAGGCATTCAGGACGCCGCGGCTAGCAAAAAAGAGGAGGAGGAGGAGGACGAACGGGCCGACTCACCAGTCTCCTCCTCGTCCAGTCGCTCGGACCTCAGCTCGCCCAGTTTCAATCGGGACTCGGAGTTCGACTTTCAGCCGAAGGGCAGCGCCCAGGCGGGAGTTCCTGGCCCGGGAGCCGGCGGAGGAGCTGGCTTCGAACTGGCCACACGGCTGGAGGCCACCATCAAGTTGGCCAGCGTGGAACAAGAGGCGGAGCCGGATACCAGAAGCTCCAAGGTGCCGCCGGGCAAGCTTCAGCGGCATCCCAGCGATTCGGAGCGACACGAAAAGAAGCTTCCGGTAAGAGGAGGAAAAATGCCTCAATGTATGTCCTAATCCCTTTGCTTACGTAGCCACCACTTACTCCGCCGATCAAGCAGCCGGGTGTCAGCAACATCCTGGCCAGGACGGGCAGCTCCGGATCCAGTTCCAGCAGTCCGGGTCGCCAGAGCTCACAGAGTTCGCTCTTCGAGAACTTTGCCTCCCACGCCAAGGAGCTGGTGAGAGAGACGACGCGCCAGAGCAGTCAGGAGGGTCTCCTGGCGCACGTGGACAAGGTGGGTCTTGGGTTCCGGGCTGTTCCGGATGACCCGGAGCCTGAACCGATTATGGGTATTGATGTGCCGATGTTGTGATCTGTTTTCCTTTCTTTCGTGACTTAATATTCATTTGTTTTCTTTTCCATTTGTGCCATGTGCCTTTTTGGTTTCCGTTTTGCTGATTGTTGGTTGATTGACACTAATATGAATGTACCGTACTGTACTGTACTGATACTTGATACTGTAGCATGCGCAGGACGAAGATCTTGACGACAAAATGCGTCATACCTTCGAAAAGGTTGGTACTCCCGCCGCACTTACTCCACCCCACCCATTCCCCACATTCCAAACACACATTCCCACTCGTAGCTCACATTCCATGACATTCCATGAATTCGAAGTCCTTACACGCCACATCCCCTCCTGCCTGGAGGTGCCTCAGCCCCATCCTCATCCTGGCCGTAACCTTCCACCAATCTCGTCATGGGACTCGTAGTACCTTATAGTTGGGTTTTTGGGGAACTGGTAGCTTTGCTTTATTCATGTGTAGAATTCAGTTGCCTCGAAGGAATGTGTCGACTTCCTCTAATCCTCTTCTGATTCGTCTCCACAGTTCACGCTCCACGCCAAAAAGGCAGCCGGCGAGGCCTCCAAGCAGGCCCTGGAGGTGTCCAAACAGGCAGCAGGGGTGAGCAAGAACACCCTGGAGGATCTCACCTACGTGGGAAAGTCCACCCTGGGCGATCTGACGAAGACGGCCAAGGAGGCGGCTACCAAGAAGGGCATCATCAAAATCGAGGATCACCATGGAGGGCCACCGTCTTCGCCGGTACCGGGGGGATCTGTGCCTCCGTTGAAGGCTCCTCCCGGATCCCAGCTGGCGACTCAGAAGCAGGTCCAGCAGAGCGGCGGCACCGGAGGCAACAACTTCTTCTCCTCCATAGGCAGTGACTTCAATGGGCTGGCCTCCTCCACCTCCACCATGTTCTCCGGGATGTTTGGCAAAAGTAGGTCTTGAATGGAACTTCTGAAGGCACAGACTATATATTTCCTATGAAAATCCGACAGAGAACCAGCAGAAGCAGGCTGCAGTGCCTCACAAAGCACCAGTGCCCTCCGCAAAGGCTAAGACCGGAGGTCTTAACTTTGATCCCTTCCCGGGCAGGAAGGGTTTGGTCGAGCGCACACCGCTGATCAAGCACTCGGGTCCGCGACAGACCCAGGAGGAGCTGACTCGGCAACAGAACCAGGAGCGCTCGCACAGCAACGCAGAGAACCAGGCTTTCCTGAAGGACGTCACTAACCAGGTCCTGGCCGGTGAGGGGGTGGGCTGGCTGAAGCTGAACCGCTTCAAAAAACTGATGGAGGACGAGTCCTACCGCACCCTGGTGCTCAGCAAGCTCAACAAGACACTGGACAAGAAGATAGCGCCCGACGACCACATCGATGACGTGGTTAGTACCTTGCCTTGAGAGTCCTCATCCATAAATACTAATCGGGGACCCTTTTCAGTGCGTCACCAAGCCCATTTGGAAGGGAATGCTCAAGTGCGTCCAGGCCATAGCCGCTGGGTTGGACGTCACCTTCGGGAACTACGGCTTGGGCGGTATGGCATCCGTGTTCCAGCTGATGGAGGTAGCCCACACCCACTACTGGAGCAAGGAGATCAACGACGGCAGCGACATGTCCTCCAGTCTTCTCTCCAGCCACGCGGCAAGTCCCATGGGCAGTCGGGAGAACCTACGCTCCCCTAGCTCTCCCAACGGCTCCCATTCCGGGCTGGGGAGCGAGTGGGCTTCGCCCCAGGAGTCGCGCAAGAGCTCCACCCAGCTGCCGCCCTCAGGAGCTGGTGCTGGAGGCACTCCGGCCGCCAACCGGCGCTTGTCCTCGGCGGACAGCCAGGACGGCCAGTCCACGACGGAGATGTTCAAGGATATGCTGTCGCAGAAGAGAAGTGCCTTGAAGAACATGCTCACCTCCTTCGACTCGGATGTAAGTTTTCCCTGCTTTGGGCTCCCCCCATTGGGGTCACCAGTAGCTCCTTAGTCCTTGTCCACGCCCATCCATCATGCCAGTTGTGTAAATCGTATCGTATCGTACTGTATATCCGTATGTGTAGCAACCGCTTTATCGCATCTCAGTAAATAGCTATCGACTAGATATAACCAGTATTTATCAATATATAGCATAAATATATATCTGGAGAACCACAACCGCAATCGTAACCGTTATCGTTATCGTTATCGTAACGTAATAGTATTTCGTAAGCGTAATCGTAACCGTTACCGTATCCCTGTCCCGATTCCATCTGTTTCGATCCGATCCGTAATCCGTACTGTTTTTTACAATCGTGTGTGTGTTTTTGGGATCCCTAGGCAGCCGGATCTACGGGCGCGCTCTCCGTGGTCAGCGATCTCCTCCCGACCGGCAGTCTGGGCGTCCGCTTGCCCTCCAGCTGCCGGTCCACCGTCTCGGACACCGAGTACGAAAATGTAAGTACCTCGCAGGCAGGATAAAGCTCTGGTAGACCTCCAAGAATTAGCCCCAAAATTCAGAAATGGTCCCCCACAATTTGCCCTCAAAAAAATTCTACCCCATCGTATGTCTCAGACCCCGTAAATAGAATCCTGCCTTACCAAGAACTGACTTTCCAGACAACCACGTCAAAGGACTCAAAGAAGAGTACCGGAAACCTGTGGTCAGGCAAGTCAACACTGAGCGCCGGCTTCCGGTATACGGGCGGACACCTGATCAACACCTCGTCTTCGCCTTCTCCGGACAGTCCCCGGGTGTACCTGTTCGAGGGGCTACTGGGCAAGGACCGCCTGAATCTGTGGAACCAGATGCAGTTCTGGGAGGACGCTTTCTTGGATGCAGTTAGCCAGGAACGTGACATGATTGGAATGGACCAGGTGAGTCGTGCATCTGAGATCGTTGGGCTTTCAGAAAACTCACATTATCCTTCCTAGGGCCCAATTGAGATGATGGAACGGTACAAGTCCCTGAGCGAATCGGAACGCAAGAGGCTGGAGCACGACGAGGATCGCCTGCTCTCGACCATGCTGTACAACCTGACGGCCATCCTGGTGATGCTGAACGTCAGCAAGGACGAGATCCGGCGCAAGATCCGCCGACTGCTGGGCAAGAGCCACATAGGCCTGGTGTACTCGCAGGAGGTGCACAATGTGGTCGATCAAATCAACAATTTGGTGAGTAATCCTCGGCCATCCTGTCAAGAGGATTTCACGTAGAGTCACACTCTCCCCTTTCCAGAATGGCAACGACATTGACCTGAAGCCACTGGGCTCGCGGCTCCTTCACCGCCAGAGCTTCACCGTCCACCAGGGCACGGACGTGAACGGACCGCTCCGGTTCATGGAAGTGCGGGACGACGGCCTGGTGCTCCGCTCGGTGGACGGTACCATTGTGGAGCGCTGGTGGTACGAGCGGCTGGTCAACATGACGTACTCTCCGAAGACCAAGCTGCTCTGCCTGTGGCGCCGCAATGGGGGTCAGACCCAGTTGCACAAGTACTACACAAGGAAGGTATGAGACTCCCCAGCAGGACCGGGTATTAATCGTAAACCTCATATGTGTTTCATTTTCAGTGCAAAGAGCTTTACAATTGCATAAAGGAGGCAATGGAGCGCGGTGGCACGCCCACCAATGTCCCCGAGCTGGGCGGCGAGTTTCCCGTCCAGGACATGAACACGGGCGAGGGCGGCCTGCTGCAGGTGTGCCTCGAGGGTGTCGGTTTGTTGTTCTCCAACAGCAAGGTGAGTCCTTTCCAGATCTCTCTGTCGCTCCTACTCTCTCGCTCTATCTCTCTTTCTCTCTAAGTCGATCGAAGATCCCTCACCAACACTTGGCACACACACACACATACACTCACACTCACACTCACACACAGACACCTACAAACATGAACACGCGTATCATACTAGTATATGTATATGTAATTTTTTCCTTACCAAAATATATATGAAAGTCATCAATCACCTCCAAAATCGAATCCCCCAAACCAAATCCATAATCTATTGAGTACAGACACACTTTATAGACCCAAGATCGATTACTGTATCCTAGAATACCCCCCAGATATCACCCCCAGAGTTGGTGTTGCCACAATAGATGCCCTCCCGAAACAGACACTCGCCTGTGATTGGGATGGTTGTCTCGAACAAATCGAAAGACTAGTCTTAATTAGCAGTTAGGATGTGTATTTTCTTTGCTTTTGTACAAATCCCGAGACGAGGGATATACCCGAACATATCCCATCGATACATACCCTTCCCACTCTGTGTTAACTCAGCGATTTCTTTTCCTTTCGTTTCATTTCCTCTTCCGTTCCATTCCGTTCCGTTTTGGTCTTTTTTTCGAACTTATCGCTTTGGTTGAACCTATCGATTTCTGATAATTTCCTTGTTGTGTGTGTGTATCGACTGCATCAAGATCAAGGACCCTCTCAATATACATACATCTATATGTATAGGCATACATATACATACGTACTATATAAACCCGATATTATGTTTGGTTTTCAGTTCATGCTTTTCCGATATGTCTAACTTATGTAATCGTTATGCGAATGAACCACAGTCACAGATCTCTAGGACAGAAGTAGGCCCGTCGAACCAGTGTCTATTTATTCAAAAAACCAAATCTATAACCGAGTCTGGCTCAAAAAAAAAATATATATATATGATATATGATGACGTATTTGCTTTCCAGGCCGAAAATGTCTCGATCTCAACCGTTTCCTTTCGAGAGTTTCTTTTTGTGTTTTGGCCCCCAGAACCGGAACCCCAATCCGTATCCGTATCCGAAATCCGTAATCCCATCCAATTACGTATTATCTCTCTATCTCTCTCTCTCTATCACACACTATCTCTCTCTCTGTCTGTCTCGCTCTTTCTATTTGTTTTTTGTTCCGTTTATTGGCTTTGGTTTTGGCATTTTTTTTACTCGCCTTCTTAAATATCTAGTTATATTATTCGTAAGACATCATACAATCCACAAATCGAATCAAAAATAAAAAATGAAAATAATCAAAACCGAATCTATTATCTTATCCAATCTCTAATCGATCAAGTGAAAGTATATATGAAAAAAATCAAAAATATATATATTATATATGCAGAAAACTCCATCTATATCATTCCCATATATTGTGCTAGTGAATGTACTGAATGCTGTATTCATTATACTCTCTATTTTATTTATTATCTAATCGATTCAATGATAACATCAAATCAAAATAGCAAAAGAACAAAACAAAAAATAAGAAATCGCATTTCTCCTTTTCATTCTTTTCGATTACGATTGACATTCTTACGATCCTTACTTATCGTTTGGTTACTTACACTCACCGTTTGATATTTGTTGATATTGTCATCCTACTCTCATCATATTTGTCTTGATTACCTTTATTGATTATTTCGATTACCGATTACTGATTAAAGATTTTTATCGATAGAACAAGCAATCAAACTTTGTATGTACTCCCAAGAAACAAAACACCCCCTCATACCCCCATGAATTTAGGTATAACTTAATATTAGGTAGCCAAAATACGTCCCTGCTCCCTGTACATATATCGACTATAGACCATCTGGGTATCGATCACGCGGATAATCCGGTTTTGGGGGAATACCAATCCGATAACTTGTTAAGTTCTTATCGCTTATCTCTTTCTCGTTTTATCCTTAAATCCCCTGAAGCCCATCCCTCCCAACCGAATAATTTATGTGTTAATGTGAAAAATGAAAAGAAAATGACATTGAAATGTTTAAGAATAATAAGTTCAAGATGAAAGTATTCTAAGCTGGTAACTTTTGAGATGGTCCTTGTGATAATTCCTCCAAAGTTCTGATTTATGTTGAGTTTTGCTTATTCGTTTTTTCTCTTTTTTATAAAATATGGATAGATATATAGAGTGAATATATATGCTTCCGACTTTCTTCTTTCTCTAACTTTTTCCCGGTGAATGAGACTTTCGTGAGCCCAGAAACTTCTTCTGTCTTACGTCATTCCGAGTCCCATTGTAATTTAGTTTCCGTTCATTCCTTTTCTGTAGCGTTTATTTATTCAATTTTTATTGCAATTCAATTTCTTTAAATTCTTCAATTTCTTTAAAGTATGGTAACAGAAAACAAGTACAAACCACAAAACGTAATTTAAGTTATCGTTGCCTTGTCCTACCCATGACATCTCTATATTGTTACCGATTATCGATTATCGATTATCGATTGCCGATTGCCGATTGCCGATTACCGAATATAAAGGCGAAACCAAACGTTGATCTAAAAAATAAATCCCCTAAAATGTCCCCTCGTCTAAGCAAACGACTCTAACATAACAACAACAACAACAACAAGCACATTTCATATCGTTTCTATTTAGTAGATACTACCAAACAAAAAAATAATCAATTAAATTCCAAAAACAAAAAATTCGCCAGTAAATTAGACCCAGAAATCAAACAGAGAAAAATCCCTGAAAATAAAACTAACAAGCAACTAAAATATACGATCGAAAAGTTTTTAAAACAAAGTCTTATCAAATTTCCTTTTTATAATTTTCTTTGTTGTTTGTTTAATGTTCTCTGTCGAACGCGGAACGCTGCACCGCTGCTCGCTCTCCCTCCTTTGTGGATACGAATCAAAAATTGACCAAAAAATCAAAAACTATATATGTATTACATACAAACGAACAAAAATCAACCAAAATTACGTTCCGTCTCGAACCGAAACCGAACTGATCCGAAACGAATTGCATTATTCCAATGATTGGTCTACTTCTCAAACGATACGAAAACGCAAAAACCGAAAAAATAACTAACAAATATCTATGTAAAAAATAAATACGATCTGAAAATGTCTGAAAATACGATAAAGGATTTCGAGGTATTGAAATGAACAAATTTCTTGTTATATTTGAATTTAAATTTATAAGCAACTATTGTTCTTTTAACGCCCTGTCACCCACCCAGTCACTGCCATCCCATCCACCGAATCCCTCACTAGTAACCCCAGACCACCCAACCACCCAACCACCCAGAACCCACCCCACCCCTCACAACAATAAAAAATTAAATAATAATAATAGAATATATATTTTAGTTTGCGTTGCTCTTGAGTTTTAAATTAACACTTGATTTATCCTTCTCTTTCACCAACCAAAAAATAAAAAAAAAAAGGTAAAAACAAAAAGTATACAAAATCTCTGATATGGCATTGATCAGTTGATGACAAAAACCAAGTAGTGATATTGAATTTAAGCATTAAGCCGAAAATAATAAATATACCATAATGTATATTATTTACCTAAATATATCTTTTGTGTTACCATCTCTTTTGACTCTCTATCTCTCTAACCCAACTGAGATTTTCTTTTTTGAACTGTTGGTTGATTGATTGATTGATTAATTGATTGGTTGATTGGTTGGTTGGTTAGTTGGTTTCTTTGTTGAATTGAATTGAATTGAAACTGAATTGAAGCCGTACACTTTGTATACCTTACTGCAGATTACCAATTACCAACTACTGATTACTGATTACCGATTACCGATTACCTGTTATTGATTACTGATTAGCAGATTACCATTATCATTTCCGCTCACAGTTGTCTCTTCACTTTTTATTTAGTTTGTTATTCACCCCTTCACCAGCGATTACTGTTACTGTTCATTTTTGGTGTTAGCCAGATCACACTGTAGCCCACACTGTTACACTCACACCCGAGCCTGGCCACACTGAGGTGCGGAAATGACAAGCCTGGTCACACTGTGGGCCCAAAAACCCCCAGCATCGAGCCCCGGAGCATGCCAAACACAGTCAGTCCGATACGCTACCCATCCAGGCACTTAGCTCAAAGAATCCCCCTCTAATCCTAGAGGACTTTGCATATACACATGGTTGTGCTGTTCCATTCCCTCAGTTTCTGTTCCATTCTGTTCTGTTTCATATTTTTTGTTAGCTGGCGCCCGAGGTAGTTGGGCTTCTACCCCCGGAGGGAGTCCTCGAGACTTATAATAAACAGACAAGAGCCTAGGACCTAGTCAACTTTTATGTTTTGTTTTTTTGCGCTTAGTACTTTGCCGCAGAGTGTGCCAGACGACAATGTACCGAGTTATGTACCAACCATAGACAATACAAAGTTTCCTTAGTGTTGATTTTGCCTTTCAGTTTGCTTGTGTAGCGTTACTTGTATGACAAAGATTGCCCACCAATAGTAGTTGTAGTTTACCAACTAAGAAATAAATGAAAACCAATACCATAAATAAATACCAACAAATCTTAAACGAAGCCTAACTCTTAGAGAAAACGAACCCTAGAAACCTTTAAACCTAAACTGACAAACCTAATATAAAAACCACAAATACTAAACTTGATTTCAGACTCTGATGCTTTGCCTTGAACAACGTATCTATAAGATGTATCTGAATCTGTCCAGGCAGACTTCTTTCTCATTCTCTCTGTCTCTCTTGCTGTCTATGTGTTTCACTATCTCTATTGTTTCGTTTCCAGTTTTGTTCCATCTCTATAATATCGAAATCGCGCTTGAAGTAATCGACGCCCGAATGTCGCTCTCATTCGATTATTTCCATTAGTTTAAATGGTAGAGCCACATGTTGCATGCCGTTACATGTGAAGCCCCATGCCTGACCCTCTTCATCACTTCCATCCAGTCATCCTCCCATCAACCAGTCCTTCCCAAACTAATACAACACTAAACTAGTCCAGTTCCCAATGGGATTTTAAGGGCAATTGTCCCCAGGGATGGATCCTGGGGTATCCTGTGCAGTCTTCTCGACTCATCGTCCTCCAAACTGACTTGCTAGATGCCTTGGAACGAAACATACGTTTGGTTGTCCTACTTTAGTTTACGTGTTTCCATTTACGATTTACGATTTACGATTTACGATTTTTTTTTCTCTCTAGAGCAACTATGAAATGAACACACACACCCAGACACCACTGTACACTGTAGCTTAATTTACAACTAGTTGTTTTGCGTTTTGTATTAGTGCGAATTGGGGTTGCTCAGGTGAACAACTCTCGTTAATATGTACTACCATATATATAATATGCATAGAGCCAACGCCTTCGTATCCAAATCCAAGCTACTTAGTATACGACCATCTCACAAGTGCTAATTAGAATCCCCGATCCCTCGAACAAAAATTACTAAATAATTCCATAGTCAAACCAAGCATACATATTGCTAATATATATGCCCTAATATAACTTAAATATGGAACCAAAAACTAAAAAAAACAAAAGATTTTTGGAACAAGATCAAGTTAACCAAACTTTTTTTTGATTTTGCTGCATTCTCTCTCTGTTCTCTATCGGTTTTTATGTTTCCCTGAGTTCCGTTTTGTTTCCTTTACCATTCATTTGATGTCCTTTTGGGTTCGACTTGGTTCCATTCGATCCTTGCGCACTGATAACCGCCAAATGGCCCGAATCCGGGCCGTGTACATATGTGAATGTCGTTGACTGTACTTTTCACCCAACCGCTTACGTAGCTTTAGAATTTGCCTGCCTGCCTTTGTTTTGATTCCATTTCGTTCCGTTGGGTTGCCTTGCATGCTGATTTCTGATTTCTAGTTGTATACACCTGAAAATGTCATTAAATAACTGATTGAACGAATATCCCCCTAAGATATGCCTCCCCCATTATTATTTGTCATGTTTACTGTCTCTCTCTAACGCTATCGAGCTATCTCTTTCTCTCTATTCCCCCGTAACCCCCTCCTCAGTTGAACAAAAAGTTGTTTTGGTGTGAAAGCTTTTTGATTTAAGCCGCCTTGTGCCTTATGATTTGCTTTCCGTTCCGTTTCCGTTTCGGTTGCGTTACCTTTCGTACCTTCCGTTCCGTTCCGTATCCCTTTCGTTACGTTACGTTTCGTTTCGTTCCGTTCCACTCTTGCGTTCTGTTCCGTGACGGAGTCATGAACCCAAAAGCAATAAAAAAAACTGCCAGCCAGTCGCAGTGAAGCTAAACTGACTCTGTTTTCCGCCCGTAATTTCAGTTCTTCGTTCGGCTGGACCACATCCGCAAGTGCTTCACCCAGAAGGGCGGTATCTTTGTGCTGGAGGAGTACAGTAAGTACTGTATATGTGAAAACAGCATCCTACGGATTTCCTGCCTCGATTCACAACTAACTCTATGGTTTATTTCCCTCCGCTCTTCCCAGATCCCAAAACGCGCAATCTCATCCAAAGGAAGTACCAGTCTAGCATGGTAAGTACTGCGATCTCACCACCCCAGCTCACCACAGCTCGCCACCACAGCCATGGTCACACCACCACCACCACTTGCACTGTTTCCACCACTACGGGACTGTACATAAACATGCTTAGGCCTATCGTGACTTGCAGATTTGTGTACAATACAGAATACAGATCCAAGAGCTCCCAGCATATTCGCTTATATCTATCAAGAATATATAATACATACTGGCCAGGAGCATTCACACTTTGTATTTTTGGCACTTTGCACCTGAAACGACACCTTTGTACATTGTATATACAGATACTATATATTGAGATAATCTCTTTGATTTTCCGTTTTTCTTTTTCATTTTTCGGTTCCCTCCGTTTCCGTTCTTTGCATTCGTTTTCTGTGAATATATTTCTATGTCAAACAACGACAACAACAACAACAACAACAACAATGCCTGCAACAACCACCAAAAACACACCACACCAACACACCACCAACACCACCTCATCAAATCAACATCGCAAATCATCTCGCAAACCGAAAAACACTGAAAAAAACAACTGAAAACTGATCAAAACTGAAACCCAACGAAATTATCGAATCTTGTAATTGAAAAAAAACCAAAATGTATGCCTAATTGAAACCCAAGGCGGCGGAGATCGTACTGAGCTTCCACCGGGTCACATCCGTGCAGTTCGCCTACATCTGCCACCTGAACGAGGCCAGCCAGCGAGGCGTAGTCGGCGCCGGAAAGCGGGGCTCCGCCCGGGAGACGACGGAAGTGGAGCAGCGTCCTCCACCAGTGCAGCCACCAGGGAGTGCCTGAAGCGGGTGCCTAATGCCAAATTTGAATCAAGTCTATGTGCCTATGTAAATAAAATCCAAGAATCCTCTTTATGTATCTACTATGTCTGTAAAACAGCGACACTGCAACCACAATCGACACATCCAACATTGAACAGAAGCCTTTTTATTTTTGGTTGAATTTTCAGTTGATTTCGGTTCAGTTCGTTTTCAATGTTTGCAAGAAGCATGCTTTCCGTGGCCTGTTTGTGCTTTGTTGTGTTCGTCCAAGCACCTCCCCGAACCACACCCACACACAGCTCATCAACCAACAAACAAAACAAAAGAAAACAAACAGAACGAATCCCTTTGGAAGCCCACGCGCTTTAAAATCACGTATACGCTCCGCAGTCCGATCAGATTTGCTACTCGGTGCTGTGCGTCTTCTCCTACGTGGCGGCTGGCCAGGACCAGAAGAAGAACCCGGTGGTCATAACGCCCCAGATCCAGGACATCCACGCCCAGCAGAAGCAGAAGCATCAGCAGCAGCAGCAGAAGCAGCAGCCCCATCCCTCGCCGCAATCTCATCCAGGACCTTCAGCCGCGTCTACCCCGCCCCCTGTCCAAGCCAAACCCAAGGCCCAAGGAGGTACCGGAGGCAACATCTCCATACGGCATACTGTGCCCATGCAGAAGCCCACCATCACCATGTCCACGGTGCAGCCGCAGGCCAGGATGCCCCTGCAAACAGTAGCTCCTCCCCCTGTGGCCGCCGCTGCGCCACCGCCGCCCGGAAAGCTGCCCCAGCTGCCGCCGCGAGTGCCCTCCCAACCATCGACCGAGAGCCTGGCCTCCATCAGCTCGCCGCCGCCCAAGCTCCGGACCGGACCCCCGCCAGCCATCCCACCCCGCACCGGAGCCATCGCCCGAAGCGGATCGGTGCCGGCAGCCTCCCGGGCCTTCGTCCGCCAGGCTTCCGCCAACTCGACGCCGCCGCAGTACACACCACAGCCGCCGCCGCCCTTCGTCATACCCAAGCGGCACGGAGGCGGCCTGGCCCGAGCCTCCACCTTGTCGGCGGCTCCGGCCTCCGCCTCCTCCGGCTCCCCCTTCGGGCACGCCCATCCGCAGGCGCAGCAGCGCGCCAGCCATGGCAGCGTCGCTGCCTCTGTGCTCCAGTCCATGCCGGAGACGGAGCCCGGCTACGGATCTGGATCCGGCTCCGGTTCGAGTTCAGGCTCCGGCTCGGCCTCGGGCTCCATTGCCAGCGCCTCCCCGCTGGCCCACCGCAAGCACTGACGAAGGAGTTCGTTCTTCAAGTTCGGAGGGGGTGCCGCCGCAGCCCCAGCCCCAGCGGGGGGCGGGGGTGGCGGACACATGGGGGAGGAGCCGCACCCCCATCCCCACCCCCGTCGCGAGGTGTGCCGCACCATTTGCATCCCGTGGCTGTGATCGAAGAGGTCGCAGCCGCCGCAGGAGCCGTTCAGTTCGCGTTAACTTAGCTAGAAAAAGGCCAAACAGAAAGGACCTCCAGGATATCCTTGCAGTGGCTTAAATACAGTATATTTGTTGTTGAGAAGTGTAGGTTTTAGTTAATAACAATATTTTATTCGAGGGGTAGACGAGTGTTCTTGTTGAGAGTTTTAAGAGTATATGTAGAGTTTCCAGAGCCTCCCTTTCGCTGCAAGGAGTCCGGAGGTCCTGTGGCGCATTGTTTCCATATGCCAGTTATGCTATATATATATACAGTAATGAACTATATTCGATTCTAGCCAAATCATATCATTAGCCGCATTAGCCGCTTCAGTCAGCTACTAAGCCCCATAGACGAATTGTTTCCTGCTAAGCTTTAAGGCAGATGGCGCCACTGAGAACCACTTACTCGCTTTACCTACCTATCTATAGATCATAGTAGACACGGGGACTCGACTTTGGGATCGGGGCATATTGTACATATGCCCAGCAGGGCACAAACCACAAACAGAAATTGAAGGCAATCTAGTTAGGGATAAAGTATCTACACCAGGTAGACCCAACACCCACATCTTCGCTGTGTCTGTGTATCTACGATCAGAAATCTAAACTTAAATATAAATAAAATTATATATATATATATTTGTGGTAAAGGAATTTAACTAGTTCTACAATCTAAACCAATCCAAACAGAAGAAGGGAAGAGGAGGTGGAAGCTTAAGGTATTAGGCCCAAGGTCCTTGGGAGTAAGCGAGTTACACTTTTAAGGAATTGTCAGGGAACACTAAGGACGAGGGGACTCCAAGGAGAGCAATACGCATGTCTGTCATATACAATACAAGATATATACTATACAATATACTATATAATATACATACCGAGTAATAACTATTTTTGTTTGCTGGTTCTGGATGTTGACAAAAACATTGTAAGATTGTAAGGATAATCCAACAACAATAGTGACTCTCCTGCGAGCACCCATAAAAATATAATATACATATATATGGTACTTGACCTAATCGTGTATATACCAACTATATGATCGGTTGATTGTATTTTTCAAAGTTCAAACAGAAATAATAAACAAAACAAAGAAAGTGTGCTCTTTCCGTGTAATCTTTACTTCCCAGTCCCGGGGGGTCCAAGGTCGGAGTGGGGGTCCACCACCCCGCACTACATGGCGCTGATAGCCCCTGGCACAATTTGCGACAGACCTCCGGCGGGGCCCGTCACATGCGTCACTTTGGAGCCGATTGCCCAGCCACCTGGTGTTTACAACGGCTCTGATTAATGTTTAGTATTTTATTAATTTACTGCCTAAGTATATACATAGTTTTAGTTTAAAACGAGGCCAAACAAAAAAAAGAGATAATCGTGGTAATCGAAGGGAGAATCAGGCTGAGCTGGGAGATTCCTTCTCGTCGCGTGGAAGAATCCGCAGGTGGATGCCGTTGCCGCTCTTCATCACGATCTCGGCCAGGGGTCGTGGCTTGTGCTCCTCGTCCGGCAGGAAGCGGTAGCTCCTGAGGAGCATGGAGAGCGAGGTCTTCAGTTCCAGCATCGCGAATTTCTGGCCTATAAGTGCAAGAAGGGAATGGAAAGTTACTATCGTCTCTAGAAATAGGTGTCATTTAGCAGAAAAATGATTTTTGGAAGTTCAAACCCATTGACCTCCAATTCTTATCTGTGTTTTGGACTAAAAATAATCAATGGCTTTGAGCTGAAAATTTCCGCTAGTTATTTTTAAACACCAGACTGATAAGAACAGAACATGGGCAATCTCTTCAAATAGACCAGAGATCCGAAAAGAGGAGTGCTTCCGATCATAATCTCGAGCAGTAACCCACCTATGCAGTTCCTGGGCCCCGCGCTGAAGGCGGCAAAGGCGAAGGGATGGATTTCCTTCTCGTTGAGGAGGAACCGGTCCGGGTCGAACTTCTCCGGCTCCGGGAAGTTCTTGGGGTCGCGGTGCACCATGTAGAGGAGGCAGCTGATCGCAGTGCCCTTGGGCAAGGTCATCTTGCCCATCTGCAGGTCCTCGAGTAGCTTGCGCGAGAAGAAGGGGACGGCGGGGTAGATGCGCAGCGACTCCTTGATGACCGCCTCCAGGTAGGGCATCGGCTCCTTCTCGCGGCCCTCCATCTCGCAGGCCTCCTCGTAGGCCCGCTGCTGCACCGCCGCGTTCTTGGACAGCAGGCTGAGGGTGAAGGCGATGGCCGAGCTGGTGGTGTCGTGGCCCTCGAACATGAAGGTGTCCACCTCCTCCCGGATGTCCGTGTCGCTCAGCTCGGCCCCGCCATCCATTTGGGTGAGGAGGAGCATGTCGAGGAAGGCCAGGCGCCGCTTGCCGCCCACATCGTCCTGCTCGGCCTCCGGACGGGACTCGGCCCGCTCCTGGAGAAGCTGCTCCCGGCGCAGCCGTATGACCCTCGTCGTCTCATCGTGCAGGACCTTCAGGCAGTTGTCCCGCTCCCGGCCCGCCTGGGTGTACTTGAAAAAGACGTTCAACCGCTGCCAGAAGGAGAAGCTCTGCTTGTGCAGGACACGGCAGATCCTGGGGATGGAATTGTTTACTACTGCCCAGGACTAATGGAGCACCAACTTACGTCTGGACGGCCTTTACGTACTCCGAGTCGCTCTGGAGCTGGGCGTGCTTCTTGATTCCCATCGCCGTCTCGCAAATGGCGTCCAGGGCGAAGAGGGTTATGTAAGGGTAGATGTCGAAGGACTCTCCGTTGGCCTTCTCCTGCAGGCGACGCACCAGGATGCGGCAGTTCTCCTCCATCGGCTCCTTGAACTCGCCCAGGATGCGGAAGTGAAAGCCAGGCGTGAGGAGCTTGCGCCTCCTGTGCCAGGACTCTCCTCCATTGGTCAGCAAGCCCTTGCCCAGCCAGGGCTCCAGGAGCTCGTAGTTCCTCGACTTGGTCAGCAGCGTGTTGTTGCTCAGCAGCTGCTTGATGTCCTCCGGATCGCTGAACAGCACTGTGAGGTCCTTGCCGAACCAAATGCGGAAGACGGAGCCGTGTTTCTCGCGCATTTCCTTCAGCCAGTTGAGGATTTCTTTCGAAGGGAAGGAAAAGGGAGTCATATAAGTAATATGGTATATAAGGTATAGCTTTCAGATTTCATTTGCAGAGAGTAACTATAGTACATCTGGCACATAGTAGTCTGGCACCACCCACCTCCTTTCTTCACAGTGGCTATGAGCTCTCCAATCGACGGTCCTGGCAGCGTGTTGGCGAACCTGTGCATCCTGAGGAAGTTGAGGATGCGCGGCAGGTAGCGCAGGAACAGGACCCAGAAGGCGAAGGCCAGCAGCGCCAGAGTGTTCATGGTGGAGCTCTGACTACAGATGGATTGAGGCCAGAAACCTGTTGCACTTGGGGTATGAAGTGGGCTAGTCGGGGGTACTTGTGGCTCTGGTGACTAGTTAGCGGAATACTTTTCGCAACCGCTCGGCTTTGTGGCTCGTTTACAACTAAATCGCGTTCGCAACTTTAAAGCCACATTCTGGGTTCGGGTGCGATCCGATCAGATCAGACTCCGGCGCTCTGGAAAGGTGCGGCACTGTGAATGCCCTCCGGTTATCTGGGGATCCGCGGAAATGGAGGTGTCTGCTCCACGAATCGGGTGGATGACAGACCCCGTCGCCGGAGAGAGGTCTCTGGCCCCGAGAGTAGCGCTCGGATCTGACTCTGGCTCCTGACTCGGATCAGGCGATCCAGTTTCCCCAAAACCGTTTATAACTACGCCATCAAAAGCCCCATAAAATAATGCGTAGGCCGGCTGATTAAACCTAAGGTTTAAAGTACACGCCCGAAAAGCAGGTCATTATCAAAAAACCCAAGGGGGCCTAGCCACTTAGATTATGTTGAAAACAAACTGATAGTCGGCTGGGCGAGCATACTCTCCCAGAATGGAGGCCCGATCGGCAAGTTGGGGATGCGAGGTACCAGACCGCATGCATTTGAATGTAAAAAGCATAGTCGGAGACTGACAAACGAGTTCTATCACTGCGACAAGTGCAGTTGCAATGCCAGTTGACGTTGACCCACTTGGAGAGTGCTAGATTAAATTATTAAGTGATTACAATAAAATATTTAATATTTAAGGGGTGTCTAGAGCTGCCTTATGAAGCTCCTACAGAAGAAGACTGTCAGTGGAATGAGCCAGCAGATTCTCTGCTTTAAGGCATCCACTTGACTTGCAAATTTCTCTGTTAAGAGTTATGGCATTCTCTTACCCATTCAAGCCCTCTTGACGACTACAAAAGTGCTTCCAGAGATATCATAAGATATTTCTAAGCATTCTAGTAGTTGATCTGTTCTGTAATCGAGCTACTCGAAGGCGTATCTGCTGATAGCCCCCATAAAACACGGCTCTAATCCACTCGCAACTATCACTAAGCCCAATAAAGTTGCGAGCGAAGCTTATCTGCCTGCAGTTTACTTTTTGGTTTAATTGTAGGTCTTGTGGCCAACAAACTGGCAGTAAATGCACATTTCTAAAATACTTTTATGAGCAGAACGCTTAATTGACCCGTTCGTGTATAATAATTTTTAAAGCGCGTATTAACTCACTTCGATACACCTGAGCACTACAAAAAGCTTTCGGGCTTGAGCTTCAAAGAGTTGAATGTCTTAAGATACTTTTGGGCTGATTTCCAGAACTACCAACCTTACTTTTAAACTATGCTTAGTCCACACCTAAGTTTTTTATCCGCCACTGAGATCTGGCTATCATCTGACATTGACTTAAATGCGAAACTAAAGCAAATGTAGAGAGTCAAGGCATCTGCACATTCCCATGTTGTTAACTTGGCAGAAACCAGCGAAACATGGCCTTATCAGGTGGGTCAAGGTCGAGCTGGCCACCCAACTGGCCAATCGGCCAATTGCCAAACCCCTGGCCAAAACAATTGCTTTGGTAACAAGTCCAGGCGATTTCGCACTCGGACGTGCTGACAGGTGTTGGCCAAATTGAACCGGTTGCCGATGGCGGCCAATGCCCAAAGCCCAATGCCCAATGCCCAAAATCCAAAACCCAAAGCCAGAAACCCTTAGATTAGATAACGATCACCCTGAACCGGTTGATGGGCTTGAAGTTTATTTATTTATGTGAATTGAAGTCGCAGAACTCGGCGAAAATGAATAGCGGCCTTGGCCCGGCCTGGCATTCCAGAAAAGACTGAAAGACTGCTGAAGACTGCAAAGTCCACAGAAGAAACCATAGCAGATCAGCAGAAAACCCAGAAGAGGCTGACAGAGTCTAGAAGAATAAATCAGAAGAGTAACCCTTAAATGGCAAGAATCGGAGAGTCCAGAAATAGGAAATCCTCGGAGGTGATTAGCATATTCCGGCAATCTGCTGAATCATTATTTATGCATATATTTAAGCCGTTCGATCATTGGCTGTTTGCTGTTAACTGGCTTCTAAATACTTGGATATTGCCTTGTTTATTAAATAGCGATTTGCCAGGCAACGATGACAATTCCCCGCCCGGCTAGAACGGAAAGTGGAAGTGCCACTCCGCTAGATCGGAGATCGGAGGTCCAGTTCGGTCCAATTGTTTCGGGTTTGGAGTCCTAGTTTCTGGACGGGCCAGCTTTCTGACTTAATTCGCAGAGAGTTATAAAATTAAATTAGATTTAAATGCAAATGGGGATACTCTCTTTATGCAGATCAGAGATCGGGCCGCTTCAGAAATTAATTCAGCGCTGGAAATAGATGCGGAGACTCTATTATAGATGTGTCAATGACTTGAGTCAACGCGGGTCGAAGTGACTCGATCATATGAATAGGAAGGCTTTCAGATCTAGGGCGTGGCCCACTCCGATGGGCTTCACTGACCGCTATTTGAACTATATTCGCGGAATTACTTGTTTTTATTAGCGACTAATCGACCTTTGGATCTGGCATCGTGACGTCAAGCTCTATTGCACTTCCGGGCGGACCGGGCGGAGTGGGTGGGGCTGTGTTGACTTTCCCAGACACTGACTTCAATCAGATTTATGCAAATCATCTGCCAATTAATCTCCGCATCCGATTTGGCAAACAACTTTCGGGTCTCCGCGGAATGTGGCTTGTTCTTCGGCCTATTCCGGTGGCCGAGTAAACAGAGCTCTTTGTCTTTTCTGGCCCAGACCTTGAACCTGCCGGTGGGGGAGGCGTACTTGGTCGCGGAGGGATCTTGGCCGAATCAACTTTGTGAATTGATCAGCAAACAGACAAAGCCATGTCCACATGAGCGTACATACCAGCGAAGACAGTGCGAGACATTCCTATAAAAGGGCTCTTATTTGGAAGTGAAAAGCTAGGTGGCTGGGAAGACTGCTATCCATTTTAACACTTATAGCTTGTTGGCCGGAACCTACCCTCTCGAAACGCACTGTACGGACTATACGGATCGCTGGGATTTGTTCGAGGCGTAAAATACGCGAACATAAATCGTCTTTACGGCATTTAAATTGTTGCCTGCTCTTCATCTTTTTGCCAGCGACTTGGGCTGCTGCTGCTTAGTTTGTTAGTTGTTCGTTTTTAATTTTGTTGGGGGCTTAAGCTTGTCTAGTTGTCCGGCACTTTGTTGTGGTTGTCAGTCGCTCATTGACAGTGTGGAGCAATTCGGGCATGTGTTCTTCCGGGTAACAAAAAACTTTACGAGCCATCGCCGTCCCAGCCACTTTGAAGTGTAAACGCTGCCATTAAGCATTACGGCCTGGAATATAGTCATAACGTATGGAGTACTTCCTCAACGAGGCCTCAATTGGGGTAAGAGGCACTCTGTTTTAGGCCTAGAGCCTCCAGAGGAGGAGGCTCAGATCCCTCCGACGACTGCACGCGTGTCCACAATCACGAATGATTTAAAAGCCATCAATCATCATAGTGTCTTCTACATTCTTGGCTCTAGAGAGGTTTTTGGACTCTTGAAAGGTAAATTTTAATCGCAGCATAGTCGTAGGAGCCAGTTTGTTTTATTTCTGGTGGCGATGATTTAATAGCTCATTAAATCCGTGCATTAAACGAAAAGACAAACAAATTTACGGGAGAACGCCACGCAGAATCTTAAATTTAATTATATTTAATTGCGCGGCGGAATTCGGATTTGAACTTTAGCATTAGTTGGGCCATTAAGCAGGAAGCTTCAACATTAAAGCAGTCGAAAAGTGAGCATGGCCTGGGCCTCCACCCTGCTGCCCTTCAAGGTGCACCTATTGGCCGAAAGCCATCATCATCTGCATAACGTGGCCAACACACACACTCACAGACACACTCACACTCACGCCCAGCAATCGACAAAGAAACTGCTTAAAATTCCACATACAAATCGTTGCAGTGGCCGCTGTTGAAAACGAAATTGAAGCTGAAATCGAAATTGAAAACAAAATACAAAAAACGGAAAAAATGGGTTACAACTGCCAAGGTCGATGCAAAAGTGGAAAGCTGAGGCAGTGGGCAGGGGCCTGGGGGAAGAGGCCTCAGCCACCAATGCATTTGTGCACTGAAAACAAAGAGGGCATAAAAGGGGGCATTCATATTAAATTTAAGTAATCATACAATGTAGTACTACTCAATAGTTAACCTCTTTTATCCATTTTTAGTCTACTCTTGATAGATTTTCTTCCTGTGTAGGACACGCAACACTTCCTCTTGAAAAAAAACAAAAGACTTGTCCAAGACACAAACTTGATTCCCCATCATTTACGATCAGCGTCGTCTTTGATTATTTCTATTTGGGTTTTCTTTTATGCAGCCAAGGGTTAAGAAAGGGCACGCTTAACCCGTTGACTTCCCACAGGTTTTTGGATTTCTGATTGGACTTGGAGGTTGTTGGGAAAACCAAACAGAGGCATCTGCTTCCATTATATCACCCGTATTATTGGATAGAATTGCTCACTTTGTTTTCCAAGAACTCTTTACTTTTAGTATTTTTCTGCGATATTGGCTCGCTTTTTATTTGCAACTTTGTGGTTTCCCTGCCGTGTTTACACGGCTTTTATTCGAATCTCCTCGGTATTCGGTTTGTTTGGGGTCGTTGTTTGGCCCGCAAACATTTGGGCATGTTATCAGTGCGGTTTCAGCCCCATTGGTCTCAGCCGGGCCGGGACTAATTTTCGGATGGGTCGGATGGTGTCTGATACGGAATTTGTTGGCCCAAGCTTGTCGGACAATATTTGGTAACAGCGCTTTGTTTGGCCAAGACAACCGGTTGGAGGTGCATTTGCATGAAGGGTCTCAGCCACATCATCGCAAGCTCCAGCTCCAGCTCCAGCTCCAGTGCCGTCCATGCACTTTGATGGACAAACAAGAATGTTTTGTTTTTTTTTTTGGAGACTAATGGAGCCGATCGGCTCCATAATCCGAAAGCCAAATTCGCACGAAATGCCAAAAAGCCAAGACGGCAACATTTCAATTGGCAACGCAGCCGCAAAGAAAAATTGCCACACTCGCTGCACGTTGCACGTTCGACGTTCATCGTTGGTTGTTGCCTCTTGAAAAGGCCGAGCATGCAACCAGCAACCAGCAACTGGAAACTAGCAACAGCAACTGGCAACTGGCAACTGGCAACTAACAACTTGCAACTTGCCACTTGCAACTTGGCCTGTTAATGAGAACGGGCTAGACAGTTCCGCGGAACCAAACTGGCTCAGATTGCTTCAGGCCCCCCCACAAACAGACATGGCCGGCAATTGCCACATTCTTCCTTTTGGCCAAAGAGAATGGTTATTTGGGCCTACCCCGCTTCCAGGGTAGTCGAAAGTCCATCAGAGACTCAGAAACTGCGAAGCTTATCCGTCAAAAGTGTCAAAAAAAAAGCAAAACCCCACTTGAAAAGTGACACTTTTATAGCCGTGACTTTAGTTTAGTTTATTTAATATTCTTATGAGCTAATGGGCAATTATTTATTTTTAGATAATAAGTAATGGCTAGTCGTGCCTCATGGCTTGTTCCCAAGACTGTTTATAAATATTTAGTGGCTCTCTGTGTTTTTATATTTTTTTGGCAGGTTCCGATTGCAATTTGTGCGCCCCTGTTGCAAGAACCGAGAGCAACATTTGAGCCATATAGCCATTTAGACGGATATATATACGCCGGCTGAGATATGTCTGTCTGTGTGGCCAACTGGGCTGCAAATTGCTGGCGTCGGGTCGGACTTGAGTAATTTGATATTGGCAACCAGACCAGACCAGACCAGACCAGAGCGGGTCTCACTTTCGATGCATTTGCGTCAGTCTCGTGTTGCCAATGTGTGCTTGCAACAATGCGATGCATTCTGGCCGGGGCCAGTGCTTGAGTGATTGAATGCCTCATGGGCTGAGGCTGGGGCTGAGGCTTCTGCTTCTGCTTCATCCCATTTGATTGACAGTCATCCATGGAACTTGTTTGTTTTCTGTTGTCATCGAGTATCAAACGAGTTATTGGCCAACAATGCTAGATGGCCAGCAATTACATTGCCAAACTTCTGGTGCCTGACTTGGCCTTTAAGGCTCATCTCCGTCCGTTGCAACACCGCCCCCGGATGGACTTTGGAAGACTTCTAGAGCCCCAAGTCACCCACCTTTCTCCCAAATCCAAATCCAGATTCTGTCGCGTCATGCCCGTTTGCCAAATCTCACTCTGGTTCATTCTGGTTCAAGTTCTGAGCAGATTATGGCCAGTAATCGTTACGCATTCTGAATAGAAATTTATTGCAATTTGTGTTTAATTATAGCTGTGTTTACATGAGCTCCAGATCAAGATCTCAATCTTGTGCCATTTGTTAGGGCCTCAAGTAGGCTTCGGCTGCTGCGATTATGAGCAATTAGCAGTGATGCTGGGAACTCACAGGTGAACAAATTAGCAGGCCAGACAGAGCCGTTCTGGCCAAGTAGTTGCAGTGGCTCTGAGCCAAGCTGCAGCTCAGATCGGATCGTATCAGGTCGGGAATGGGAATGGGAATGGGAAACGCTGCTTTAGCTCTCAGTCTGACTTGCTCAAAATTCGGCTTGCATTTGGTTTTGAAATTCGGTTTGTGGCTAACACACACACACACACACACTCGAACAGCCACATAGAGACTATCAGCCGCTGAGCCGCCGAACCGCTGAGCCACTGAGCCACTGAGCCGCCGAACCTGAGCGGACTTCGTATGCTCGGCGGCATTTGGACAATCAGTTGACGTTGAATGTTTCGTCTTGGCGGTCGCTGAAAACAAACCGCTGGCAGAATCTTCGATCGGGCCGAAGACCCCCCAATCACATAGCTTCTTGGCTAAAATCTAAAATAGACCATTTTTTTCTGGTGTTCTGTCAGTTGTTCCTGAGTGTTCTGTGCGTGTATTATGTGCCAGAGAAGTGGAAAGCTTTGAAAACGAATTCGAGTCTAAACGAAAGGGTGTCCTTTTTTGGTCCTAAAATGTCCTGGCCAACTCTGGTCTTCGTCCTAGCCGTGGCCCTGGGCCTCGGCCAGGCTCTGGAGAGCGTGGTTCAGCCCACCTGTAGCCTCAAGGACAACTGTAATCTGGGCGAGAACCTCCTCACGAATCCTGGCGGGGCCGATGGCTCCGTCGACGTGTCTGGCGACAAGCTGGAGAGCAAGATAGCCTCCATCTTCGAGGATAAGGTCAACTACAGTCTGAAGCTGTTTGCGGACGACGCCACCACCACGATCCTGGAGTATCAGACGGCCAATCTCAGCGACCTGCACGCAGGACCTCTGGGGAACTTTTCGATCCACCAGCTGGAGAAGAGCCTGGAGGAGGACGACCAGGTGGAGGAGGATGAGAGAGGTAAGTTCCCACAATATCTGGCCAGAAGAAAGCCCAATTTGACCACAAACTACCCGCCGCTTATGAAATGTCAAAACCGATCAATGATAGGTGTTTTTGTCGAAATAATTGCCCGATCACTTGGCTTATCCGCTGCCATAGCCGGATCATAGCCGCTTTCTCACGCCGCCCACACGGCCAACATGGGGCAGTGGAAACCTTGGGCATTTCGACCAATTTCTGCAATTGTAATTCGTGTAAAGCGTTTAATGCTGTCGAGTACTGACGACATTCGCTCTTTGTTTCCCCTTTGATTGTGACCCACAGCGAATAATTGCATAAGAAGTGCGCGTGCTTCAAATAAAATCAATTGATCGGGGAGCGGCAGAGGGCCAGTGGTCGGCGGTGGTTTCGGCCAAGTTGACTCACAAGGCACTTCCGGCTGCCCTTCCCAAATCCTCACATCTCTCTATCGATCCGGCAATATCTCCGCAGTTATCTAATCAGCGTCTATATCTTTGTTGTCCACTTATTCTTGTTAAAAGGTTCGGCCTTGTTTTCTTAGCCGTTGCCAATATTTGCAGTTCAAGTTAGGAGGCAGCCGAACTTGGGGGAAAGCCCCGCCAGACATCCCCGCCCTGGGACGCCCCCTCGGACAGTCGCTCCTTGAATTGGCCAAGTCAAGGCAATGTGCAAAGTCTCACGTAAACTAGACAATTTTTTGGCCCGTTAATAAAGCGCACGTAAGCAGTAATCCAATAGACTGTTAACCCTCGGACGTATTTTTATCTCGTTAATTGGCTAATGTCTTAGTTCTTTACATGGCTAGCCTTAATGCCAGTTCAATCCCTCGATAGCTAAAGATTACCTAATCATCTCGAGGGCGTTTCCGCAAACAGTACCTCAAGTGTCGCGGCTACGTAATCGGGATGGAGGAACGATTCTAACCGGAGATGCTCCCCAGCTGGGCCCCCAATAAATTCAGCCAGCCCAGCCCATTTCCAGGCCCTCTTAAGTGGTTTCAGTTTTTCGGTCTTTGGTTTCGGTTTCGGTCTTCGGTTTTGCCCACTTTGTGGCTCGTTTGTTTGCAATTGATCTCCGCTGGCCGTTGTTTTTGTTGCCAACCTGTCACGCCTGCCATGAGTTTATGGTCGTAGCATCGTTTGTCCATCAGTCCACGACCAGTCGACCAGTTGACCAGTTGACCACTTGACCGGCCCAAGTACCGTTAACTGTCGCCATAAAACCCAAAACATGTTACTCCGCCTTGTAATTGTACTTGTAGATGGGTAGAGACTGATGGGTATTCATATTTTTTACGATGATCTCCGGTATCAAAAGCCCATTTAGATAGCAAGAATCAAAATCAGTGGCAAGCCGCCAAGTGATTGGCCAAATATTGACTCGGCAAACCAAACAAGTTGGCCCAGACACTCGGAGAAACTCAACCAACTGCAAGTCGGATATAGAGTCGGATATGATGGAAGCCCCTGCTCTTTTCTCCCAGTGTGACTCGTTCAAACAAACAAGCTAATAAGTGCAAGTCAGTGGCAACTCAAATGTTTGCCAGAAATCATTTTAAATGTTTTTAGATGTAGATGGGCCGCTGCTAATTGGCAATATGGAATCTGTTCTGTCATCGCTTATAAACTTAATGCCGACCGCGGCATAAATCAAGCTCAAAAGCCAGATCGTTTATGGCCCATTCACCGCCGCAATTGGCCGTAACTACACTCTGGCCGAAAGCCAGAGACCAGATCCGACAACTAGAACGATGTTGCCTAATTGTGGCGCCAAGGATTGCGGCAGGAATATTGGCCAATGCTGGCCAAAACAGACATCCAGCTGCACTCTCGGTTTTAGAGCCACAGTGAGTCAGTTTCTCATTGAACATTCAACTGGTTCTCAAGTGGGTCAGAGACAAGTACGAAACGCACACTCAGCAGCTCACCTGAGATACTTAATTAATCGAACACGCTAAAAAATAGTGTAGTTCTTGTCATTAAACTTAGAGCAAAAGTTGGCTAAAATAGGGTCAGAAACGAAACGAGAAAGGGGGCCATACTTCTAGGGAGTGTTGGGGGAACTGGGAACCCAGAACTCCTCCTATAGGACTTTACAGAAAAATCCCATTCCAGCGATCTGTTTTGTCATCTCGTATCATTTTCTAAAAATCTTCATAATTTGCGATGCTAATGAGGGAAGGGAACCGCGATTCGCACGGCTGCCATTGTTGTGGAGAAGTCCGCATCCCCATCCACAACCACATCCACAGTCTCCATGCGGGGACTGCCAAGTGGGGAGCTCGTCTCCATTCTTCCTCGTCTCCATATGGAAAGCAAAATTTAGAATATGACGACAGGTCGCATTCCGCAGTCAGAGCTCGTCCCACTCTGACGCATTTTAGCACTTTTTTCCCCACCAGCCACCAGCCACCAGCCACCGCCCATCCCCCTCCCCCAAAGCCACTCAAAAAGTACAGTGAAAAAAAATTCAAGTCCAGACGGATGCAGGCGGCTCTGATGGATCGATGTTCGATGGTTGGCGGCACGCGATCGGCATTCCAAATGAGCCATGTGGGTCGGATGGCTAGCATAAAAGTCGAAAAGTCGCTCCGAGTGGCCAGCGACAGGCCCGCCATGATAATTTGAAAATGTTAATCAGAGACGACAGCTGGAATGCCAACTGGCTCGGCTTGGCTGCCTCTGGTAGCTCCTCCGGCGGCTCCAGCTTCTCAGAAGCCTGGCGCCCGCCGCGAGAGTCCGCACGGCCACTTCCTGGTCGCCACGTGCCGCCCCACCAGCGTCGACCTTGTCCAATTTCGGGAGACCATAATGTCGCAGGCCTTACGAGGCTTTATGGACCATTAGGGCACTGAGAATAAAGGGGGTGTCTCTGCGGCTTAGTTTTAAAATCGGAAAATATACAACCCCCACTCGATTAAGATTTTTGCTTTCACTTTTCGATGGAGACTCACAGCAGGTATTGCGTCACTCGGGAAATCGAATAAAATCTTATTGTATTACCAAAAAAAATTGATACAAATTGCGCCATAAAAAGCAATGGAGTCTAATAACTAAGCACTCGTGGAAATTGATCTATTATATTTAGCAGCAATTCTATAAAAATCAGAGCCACTTGGCGGCAATTTCGGCAATAGATCGTTAAATATAAAGACTTTCGATTGCTCTAGATTGCATCATAAGTTGTAAGATACTAATACGAAACAATTTCCTGTCTTTCAGTCTATCTGTACAACATTGGGAAGCGATTCCTGGCCATAACCCAGCCGTTCGATCCTGCCAGGAACCCCGACGCCTCTTCGCTGTGTCGCCGGCAGATGCGACAGTATCTGAGCGCCTTGGACAACTTTGATCTGTGGGCCTTGAAAAGTGAGTATCTAAGAACGGAGAGAAGCTCCAAGGTTGCTCCGAGACAGCTAATAAATTGGCAAAACAGACAAAAAATAGCAAGAAGTTCTGCCAGGTATCGGATGAATGGCCAGAACCAGTTGGTTAGAATTCGAGTCATTGCCAACTGGCAGCGGCAGCAGCAGCAGGCGACCGCCAGACTAATCGACCCCAAAGTCACATGCACTGAAAACAATTACACCTATTTTCGGGCAATTGCAGGAAAAGAACTTGGCATTCCATGTAAAGTCAGGCAAATTAAATGCCGACTCTGAACTTGGCTCCATGGCCGCGTCGCGTTGGCTGGCGTCGCGGCCTGATACTTTTGCCCGGCACTGTAGCCGCAGCTGCGAAGGCCAACCGTCGAACTTTACCCATATATTCGCACAAAAAACAACTAAACACATGTGGCAATGCCAAATGCATTTCGTTTTTTCTGCCGAGATCGGCAAAATTGCAAGCATCGGAGCGCATTGCAATTGCAACTGAAACTGCAACTGAAATTGCAACTGCTGCTTGCAATGCTGCGATCTGTGATTCCACGCGAACTTGACACAAAAGACCGCAAAGCTCAGAACGAGTTGCGATCACAGTCAAGGTCGCCACGCCCCGGGGCTCAGCCCACACCGCCCACCGCCCACAAGTGTACACTTGACGCAACTGAGTCAGTAATAGAAGAGCTTATCCACTCTTTCGAAGTGTCTCTGCCAGTTCATCAAACTTTTGGCTGTTTTTTCATCAATCGATTGACTTTAAATTATGCTAATTTATTTCCTTTTTATTGACGCTAAACAATGAAGCATATATCTCTCCGGCTTTGGCCATTAATCTTACGATTCTCTTGAATTATTCTTGCAGTGCACGACGCCAGCGGAAAGCTGAACTCTGGCATTTTGAACGGCAACATCAATCAGCCGGGAGACTTCGACCAGTGTATGGGCATCCAGCAGCCCATGAGGGAGCAGGATCAGGATCAGGATCAGGATGGGGAGAACCTTCTCCGGGGACAGTACTGCCTCGCGTACGCCCAGCCAGTCCTGCCCCACAAATCGAAGCGCCTCCAGAGCTTCTTCAAGCTCCTCCAGTCCCACGGACCCTTCAAGAGCGAGTTCAACGACGTGAGTATATATTCTATATGGACTACCCATTAAGTGTCCACTCCACCCGGTTGAAAGCTCCTTTAATGGAGAACGTGACCAAGATCCCGCCGATAGTGAGTCACTGGGGCCGGCGGAAAAAATCATATTGTATGTGAAAGTTATGGGCCGGCCAAATAGATTGATTAACATCGGACCGCTAAACGCTTCCAATCCGACATTGAACTTGAACGTAGGAATATATATCGAGGGGCAGAGCCGCGAAATATAAGACGAAAGCAAAGCAAGCCATCAACACGATAGACAGATGGCCATAAAATGCAAATCGCAGAAATCGAAGCTATTCCGGCCATTGAACTCGCCAAAAACAAAAGTTGCGCTAAAATATGAACTAGCATTGTTTCATTTATGGCTGGGAAACCCGACACCGATTAGTCGGTCTACTCCTCTTAGGATTCGGACCAGAATCGACAAATATATAGACAGGGATTGGAATCATAATTAAATAACCCATATACGGGGGTAGTACGGGTTCCCCTGAGAAACCTCAAATCACTTGGATACAGATGAAAAATAAAGTGACAAGTTTTTATTTTATATACAATTCCCTTAGGTCTCAAAGGTCCTTTTACCTCCTTTGAGGACCTAAGAACCTCCATTTCCTGTCTCCATCTTTTTGAACCGGGAAAAAATACATATCGAAATCGATTATCGGTCAGTGTTGGAAAGTGAAGGACATCTCATTTTAAACTTCTTTAGAGCTTTCCGATAAAGGACCGGTTATATTTTGACCAAATAGACGTCTACCTTTCAAATAAAGGTAGCCACTATCCCATAAACCGTGGCTCCACCACTCTTCCACGGGGGTTCAACAGAAAAATTACCGATTTATGTATCGAAAATTGCATTCTTAGATTTTAATGCAGATTGACGGGGAATCATTCCAGGAGTCTTTTGCTGTATTCCGCTCAAGGATCGGATAAATATTGACCAAGTTATGGTCTTCCCAGGTGGCCTCTGTGCCATACCCCATGGCTCCTTCTCTTATTCGAAGGGGATCCATCAGAAAAATGAACAAAAAATTGATCGAAAATTGCATTCTTAGATTTTAATGCAGATTGACGGGGAATCATTCCAGGAGTCTTTTGCTGTATTCCGCTCAAGGATCGGATAAATATTGACCAAGTTATGATCTTCCCAGGTGGCCCCTGTCCCATCCTCCGTGGCTGATAAATTAATGAAGATTGATAGGGAATTTGTGATAAACATTTATTTATTTAACTAAAAGCCTTACAAAAAAGGAGCTGGAGCTGGAAATCATGGAGCTCTAGTTTCACTATTTAGTAGTTTCTTAGTTGGTTTCTGGGTCCTCCGGGGGGTTGAAGGCCAAAGCTACTAAGAAATTAATATCTGTCGCGCTACGAATTAAAAACTGGAACAGCTACAGATAGTAAGTCACTCTGGCTTGATTAATCGCTCTAATTGCTGCTTTTAATTGAAAGTAGAAGGTCAATGCACCCGGAGTCGTGACTCGTACGATAAACAAAGGAGCTCCCGAAACCGGATAATGAAGCCTCCGTCTTGCCTCTTCCATTTCAGCCCGGACACCGTGTGCCCCGCTACTCCCTGATCAACTGGGGCATCTGCGTGCCCTCCGGCTGCTCCGCCCGCGACGTGGAGTACACCGTGGCGGAGTATCTGGCCAACCAGACGGCGTCCACGGGAATCACCTTCAATGTGCGAGTGGAGCCTCAGATGTGCCAGGTGCGTGATCAGCGTCCCTGGGACCGGAACACCACCTGGGCGGTGCGGTTCTTCCTGCTGGTTCTCTCCATCGCAGTGCTCTCCACCATCTACGATCGCTCCACCAAGTCGCAGCCCAAGCAGAGTGAGTAGCCCGATCCTCCAAGCTGCAGGCTTCAATATAAACCCATCTCCGTCCCGAAACAGATGCCTGGTGCACGGCCTTCTCGCTGGACAAGAACCTGCGCTGGCTCTTCAGCACCAGCAGTGCTCCCGGAGACATTGAGGCGGTGCATGGCATCCGCTTCCTCAACGCCATGATGCTTATCTTCTCGCACAAGTCGATGGCCATGTTCTTCAACCCGTACAACAACCGGACGGCCATGTCCGAGAGCCTGGGCCAGCCGTGGACGGTGATTGGACGGGCGGCGTCGCTCTACACGGATCCCTTCCTGCTGTTCAGTGGCATGCTCACGTCCTACTCCCTGTTCGGCCGCCTGATGAAGCAGCAGCCCATCCGGCTGAAGAACGAGTACGTCAGCCGGCTGATGAGGATCGTCCCGCCGCTGGCCGCCCTCATCCTGTTCTGCACCTACGTCCTGCCGCTGTGGGGCAGCGGGCCGCAGTGGAACCTGGTGGTGGGCCACCACGCCGACATCTGCAAGAAGAACTGGTGGCGCAACCTGCTCTTCATCCACAACTACTTCGGCTTCAGCGAGATGTGCCTCACGCACACCCACCACCTGGGCATCGACACGGAGCTGTTTGCCGTGGCGCCCCTGCTCATCCTGGGGCTCTGGCGCTGGCCCCGCCGCGGACTGGCCTTCCTGCTGCTCCTCTGCACGGTGGGCACGGCGGCCCGGTACTACACCACGATCGTCAACCAGCTCTCCAACTACATATACTTTGGCACCAAGTAGGTTCTATAGACACTGACCCCCATTCTGTCTTAACATCCTTCTGGTCTTCCGCAGCATCCAGCGCCTGTTCCGGACCGCCGACTACATGTACTCCTTCCCGCCCCACCGATCCACCGTCTACATCATGGGCATCCTGCTGGGCTACGTTCTGCGCAAGTTCCAGAACGCCAAGCTGAGCAGCCTACAGCTGCGCCTCGGCTGGCTGGGAGCCACCGTCTGCCTTCTGGCCTCGCTCCTGGGCCCCGCCCCGATGGGCGACATCAACTACGTGTACAACTCCACCCACGCAGCCATCTACGCCGCCTTTGCGCCCATCGCCTGGTGCCTGTTCTTCTCCTGGATCGTCTTTGTCTCGCACAACGGATACAAAAGTAGGACGCCGACCTGGAAAGGGGTTTCCACCAACAAGACAACACATTAATTCGTAATTCAATTCGCAGATAAACTCACGAAGCTGTTTGCCTGGCGCGGTTTCCAGGTGTCCACAAAGCTCTCGTACGCCATCTACCTGACGCAGTTCCCCGTCTTTTTCTTCAACGTCGGCCGGAGGCGTCACATCCACCACTACTACAACTTTGTCTCGATAATCGTGAGTCCCCAGAGTTGCTCCTCGGAGGCACTGATCCTATAGACTCTCTTTCCGCAGCTCGACACCAACGAATTCATCTCGATCTTCCTGGCCTCCGTGGCCCTGACGGTGCTCTTCGACGCGCCCTTCCAGAACCTGAAGAAGCTGCTCATCAAGCGCCCCGCCGCCACCGCCCTGGCCCCCAAGGCGGAGGAGGCCGCCCCAACGACACAGCCCATCACTGCCCCCCTCCACCCGCACTCCGATTAGTCCTGCCCGTCCGACAGCTTCTAATCTTGTAAATGTCTCCCTCTGTAGCATTTAGTGGCAACTAGGATTAAGTCCGGTCCATTCCCCATCCCTAGGCTTAGTGGAACGCTTTATACTTTGTAAATTACTGTACTGTTAGTCAACCATCAACTATCTTGCTTGCTAGACGGGTCTGGGACTTGCGCCGGGAGCCTGGGGGCGCCGCCTCCGGGGCCCAGGCCGACCTGCTCGGACCAGGATTCGTAGAATACTTACTTTACTTTAAGCCAGGTCGAATGTCAGTTTTTTTTATGGTAATTTAATAAATAAACTTAAACATGTTACAAAATAAAATAGATTGTTTTTGTATCCAGAAGATGTAGAACTGGAAGATACTGACGCCCTGAAAGTATGCAACGTTGGAGACTTCACATCCAGAAACTAAAAAGAAACAAATTCCGCGCTCCCAATTGTATCTATTCTGCTGTTTCGTTCAAGTACATATTTCCAGGCTAGTTTTTTATGAATATTCCTAGTTGATGGCCAATATATACTGGCCAAGAGTGGAAAAACTGCATGCCGGAACAAGGCACATGGATCTTTCATTCATAAATATGTGAACAGAATCTAAACTTCTTCAAGAAGAGGGTTCGGAACACAATCTTCCTAAGTATCTCTTAAACGTGGGCCCAGTGCTTCAGAAGTCTCTGGATGAAAACAAACTGAAAGCGCGGAAACACATGGGGCCCTAAGGTTAAGTATACCCACAATTTAATGGAAACCGCAGCCATTACATGGCACTCTCCACACGCCCAGCTAGCGAGGCTCTCGCCTGGCCGCTTGGGAACTGTAAGGAACACGTCCCTCCACTCACCACATGACTGGCAATAACTCATGGAACGTGCTTCCGCCGCTGCCCGTGGACCCAGCCAGTACTTCCACTTGGCTTATGTAAACTCCTTGGTGCGCCTGCTCCGTCGGTTCCTCCTTTCCATGAGTTATTGCTGCCGTGTGGCGAGCAGTCGACGCGCGCAGTCCCAGAGTCCAAGCACTAGCATTAGAGCCGCCCAGCTGGCGGGCTTTCGGCGGTTTCACATTAAAAAAAAAAAGGGGGTACACCTCTGTCGGGTGTCGGTTGTAGCTGCTTTGCCGCACACTGTCGCACTTCAAAAAAATAGTCACCGTGGTTCACTTAATAAAAAAAAAGTTTCATTTATTAGCTCGAGCTTTTATTAGCTTGCTGCACTGAAGATTTTGAGTCGCCGCTTCTGATGGAAATGCCAAAGGTGCTGGTGCTGATGCTGTTGCTACTAAGACGTTCAGTGGCTGCTAGAGGGAGTCTATTTGCCGGCCTGGACGGTCTTCCTGGGCTTGGCCTGGGTGCCTTCGCGGAATCCGTTGCGGAAACGGCGGCGCACAACCTTCAGGTGGCGCATGCGGCCGGTGCCAGTGGTCTTCCTCCTCTTGGCCTTGACGGACCAGTTGTCTGTGGATAGAAAACACAATCAGTAAGGGATCAGAGACCAAGAAAGCTACTCCTCCATGTACTTACAGGAACGGAGCTTGGCTGCCGGGTAGCCGCACTGGGCACAGGTCGACTTCTGGATGTGGTAGGACGAGCGACCACAACGACGGCACAGTGTGTGCGTCTTGTTGTGGCGTTTACCAAAGCTGGAGGTACCCTTCGTCTGTAATCAAAAGAATTCCATTAGCGACTTGTCCGGGGCAACTGGGCCACTACATTTTCACAATCAAACGCTCGAAATTGGCAAAACTAAATTTGTATCACATAGGCCGCAACACCAGGTATTTGCTGGGTTGGTTTTCATCACAAAATTCAAGCGGATGTTTATGAAAATAACAGATTTTATTTCGGCCGCGGACGGATTTACCATCTTGAAGTGGCGAACGGCTGAAGAAAAAAGAGCGAAGAGAGGAGCTGTCAAAATATAGCGTGGCGTCAGGGTTGCATTTTGCTAGAGGTGAGTGGCTATCGATTAGGCGTACCGATATATTTAGAACCATCGGTTCCATTTGCCACATCACTAATGATCTAAATCTGAACCGGTAATGTTATCGGACGTCTATCGACTGCCCGCCAAAAAAATTAAATAACTAACATGAGATTTAAAAGAGTTTGATTATTATAATCAGTATTCCTGATAAGAACAATCTTATCTGATCGTCTAAAGCCATTTTTTCAGCCCATTTTCCCTCAAAATCTTTTAAATTTGGAGAATAAAAGATCAACTCAACTTGTTTAGTAAAAATATTCATTGTTTTATTTATGAAATAAATTATTATTATTTACATTGGAAAATAATGCACGAAATTCAAATAATATTGCATACTGAGCGGCATTCCTTAGCACTGAACCGCTCTTGACGTTTACACACTCAAAAACAAATTCTACAAATTACAAGACTCTAAAAAAATAAAAATACAGAGGGCGATACACATAATATATAATGGATAATAATAGATAGGGATACGAAAAAAATAATGGGATGGAGTCTGTGCAGCAGTGCGCGGGTGAATTACCTCTACAATTTGTTTCAAAACGGTGCAGATGTGGCACACGAACTACGACACTTGTATTTTTAGCCTGTATTTCTTGCTGCTTGCTGCTGGTCGGTTGCAATTGGTGTGGAACATTTTATCTAGTTTAAGTTTACGTAACTAATTTGCGACTATGAGCAAGTCGATTTGGCTTGCGTTGAAACGAAACCAAGTTGCACATAATTTGGCTGCAGCTTCGGTCTGCTCGATTGATTGATTGTGATTGTGATTGTGATTGGGGGGCTTTGGGGTGATTGAGTGGATGATGGGGTTTTGTGCTGGTGCAACTAATAATTACTACGCCTACGCCTTGCCTCGCCTCGCCATTGCGCCCTGTGTTCACTTCTTTACATACAACTAATTCATAGACAGAATTTAACTAAGAACCTTATGGAAAGCTTTGCGAATAAATTATACGAGTTCGGACCAAATCTAAGCACGAGTGCACATGTACAATATGTAAACTGCGGGGCTTCCACGAATCTCTGGAGGCTCTCCCGGAGCATCAGGCATCTTAGATCTTCAAAAGCCACCGTGTGTCAGACTCCCGGCAAGGCGTGTCTCTATAATAACTTATAGAAATCGCCTTCTTTGGGTTTAGACATGTAGGCATTGATTCCCTAATTCAAATCAATGTCTAACTGATTCTTCTAAGGCGTTTGTGTTCTCCAGTCGCTTTTGAATCTTCAAGAAGTCCCCCAGCTTTGGCCCAGGCCCCAAGAGATTCCGGGACTCGTCTCCCCTTTAAAGTATAGCTAAGTATTGACTTGCAAGGACAGGATCCTTGCTCTGCTGCTGGTCTAACATTTCGTTTTCGCTATGAACAGAAAGTCTCCTCGATCTTGCATCGTTTCTTACGTTTGTTTCTTAAATAACTAAAGCGCAAAAAAAAAAACTGTTGCTAAAATTAAACAAAAAACTTTTCGATGTTGCGCTCGCTGTAGTTCCCCGATTTCCGGAGAGTTCTTCCGCCCAACCGGTGGCTGCTCCTCCTCCTGGATTCCGCGTCTCGACTGTCGTTTGGGTTACTGCCGCTCCACGTTGATGGTAATGACCATGGTAGGTCAATAGTGGCCGCCACCACCACCTCCGCCGCCGCCGCCGCCGCTGTGCCTGTGGTGATCGCGTCTGCCGTTGGAAGGATCCCGATCGCGGTAGTCCCCGTTGCGGGAGCTGCTCTTGTGGTGGTGATGATGGTGGCGCTTCTTCTCGCCCTTCAGGCAGACGTCGGACACGACCATCTCGGAGTCGTCTCGCATTCCGTAGTTATCACGGCCGCACCTGTTGATTCACATGGATTATTCTCTTTTCTTTTTACTGATTTTTCAATGAAGATATTCACCTGTCGAGGTTCTCACGCGATCGCTGCATATTGTCGCGCAGGTTGTCGCGGGATCGGGTCATGCTGGGCGGATCGAGGGTCTCCTTGCGGCGCAGGGCGTTGTGCGAGCTGTTCTTCGAGGCGGACTCGTGCAGATTCTCCCAAGCCTGGCGGTAGTATCTAAAAATACAGATTAATATTGATTTAATTATGAAGTCTTTGTAAGATATAAAATATTATGATCCTTCCTCATATCCTTCCCGATTCAAACACCTGGCTAGTGTTGTAAAATACGCAAGCTTGCCACCCACCGGGTGGAGTGGCGCTTTCTTCCACTTCCTCTTTTTCCGGTTCGCCGTTAACAAGGGATTTTAAATCCTTCGAATTATCCGTTAAATTTGTTATGTTTTTCGTTGTAACTAGTCTTATGTTCTTATAAATATAGTCCTTACGTTTGGTGTTAGACGGTGTTAATATTGAAACTAACATTTTAAAAGACATATTTAAAATTTCGGAATGTCGGAAGGCTCGACCCTATTATCCCCAATGTGACGTCCTGTTAGCCAGGAGCCAGGTATTATACAACCTCCAACCATTATAAGTCCCTGTGATTCATTTCTTCCTTTACTTTCAACGGGTACAAGAAATCTATCGATATCGGAAAAGGGAGAGTGTTGGAAAATGACACATAGCTAATAACCGACTTTCTTAGAGCTTTCTGATAAAGGATCGGATATATATTTTGACCAAAATATGGTCTTCCCGTGTGGCCAGTACCCCTAATCCATGACTCCTTCACTTTTTCCAAAAATTTAAAAAAAAATTTATCGAAAATTGCATTCCTAGATTTTGATGCAGATTGGCGGGGAATCATTCCAGGAGTCTTGTGGTGTATTCCGCTCAAGGATCGGATAAATATTGACCAAGTTATGGTCTTCCCAGGTGGCCCCTGTCCCATATCCCATGGCTCCTTCTCTTATTCGAAGGGGATCCATCAGAAAAATGAACAAAAAATTTTTCAAAAATTGCATTCTTAGATTTTGATGCAGATTGGCGGGGAATCATTCCAGGAGTCTTTTGGTGTATTCCGCTCAAGGATCGGACGAATATTGACCAAGTTATGGTCTTCCCAGGTGGCCCCTGTCCCATACCCCATGGCTCCTTCTGTTATTCGAAGGGGATCCATCAGAAAAATGAACAAAAAATTGATCGAAAATTGCATTCTTAGATTTTGATGCAGATTGGCGGGGAATCATTCCAGGAGTCTTTTGGTGTATCCCGCTCAAGGATCGGACGAATATTGACCAAGTTATGGTCTTCCCAGGTGGCCCCTGTCCCATATCCCATGGCTCCTTCTCTTATTCGAAGGGGATCCATCAGAAAAATGAACAAAAAATTTTTCAAAAATTGCATTCTTAGATTTTGATGCAGATTGGCGGGGAATCATTCCAGGAGCCTTTTGGTGTATTCCGCTCGAGGATCGGATGAATATTGACCAAGTTATGGTCTTCCCAGGTGGCCCCTGTCCCATACCCCATGGCTCCTTCTCTTATTCGAAGGGGATCCATCAGAAAAATTAACAAAAAATTTATCAAAAATTGCATTCCCAGATTTTGATGCAGATTGGCGGGGAATCATTCCAGGAGTCTTTTGGTGTATTCCGTTCGAGGATCGGATGAATATTGACCAAGTTATGGTCTGTCCAGGGAGCCACGTCATCATACCCCACACACTATTCGCTTTCTTAGATCATAGTTCCTGTAGGGGATTGAAAAGGACCTACCTGTTGAGTCCGTTGCGGGAGCCGGAAGTGGAGCTGTCGAAGCTGGCGACCGTGTTGCAGTCGGGCGAGGCGCGATGGCGGTAGTGTTGCGTGGTTCGATTTCTGCGGAGGGGAAGAGACCAAGAAAGGCATTAGCAGTGTGTTTTTTCAGTTAATTTCAGATCAGAATGCCAGGACGAAGTAGTGTTGGGTTAGTCACAAGATCAGGCACAAACAGAGTCGGGTTAGGCACAGAGAACTACAAACACGGAGACAGAGAGAAATGCATGAGGAGAAAGTGGCGGAGACAGCGGGCGAAAGAGACAGGCAGTCCAGGAGACAGAGACAAGGACAGACAGTGAGAGAGAGAGGAAGAGCGAACCGGGCGTGCAGTGTGTGTGAAAGAGAGTCCCCAGTGTGTTGTGGAGCTTCTGATTGTGCGATTGATGGCTTGATGGGCTGATGGATGGATGATTGCATGGATGGACTGGTGGACTGGTGGACTGATGGAGGTGCAACAGCAAGGATCCACAGCATTCGCATTCGCTTTTGGCATTCGCACTGGCAGCTTTGTTGAGTGTTTCAGTGTTGGCTGACTGGTTGGTTGTCTGTTTGTAGTTTCGTGTGGTGTTTGGTTGTTTGGTTGGTTGTTTGTGGTGGTTTTTGTTTGGGATTTCAATGTTTCTTACATTTGCTGGTATGGTATGGCCGCTTTGATTGAATCTAGTGATAGCGATTTCTCGGTTTTGGTTATCTTGTGTCTTGTGTTGCTTCTTTGGCACTTTAGTTCCCAGTCAGGTTAGGTCAGGTCAGGTAGTTGGTGGTTGTTCTCTGCTCTTGTTGCTCTTGTTTTTGGCTCTTCTTTGGTTTCGACTCAGAGGGCGGGACGGGGGAGCACATTCACATGTTCTGGGAGCTGCTGAAGAGCCCCGCCCGGCTGCGATAGCCTCGCCCATAGCTGTTTATCTCCCGCCTGCCCAACTTCTGGTCGTCGAACGGGAGTGCCAGGACGCTGCACCACACCGAGGGCTCCCTGTCCCGCTCCCGATCCCGTTCGCGCTCCTCCATCCGCTCCCGTTCTCGCTCCCTATCCCATGCCGCACCGCCCGTACTGGAGCCCAGACTGCCGTACTCCCCAACGCCCGGCGGCCCGCCAAAGAGACGCATCCTGGGGTGGGGCTTGGTCAGTTGGGCGGTGGAGGCATAGCTGGTGGCACTGGTGGCCGTCGCTGTGGCATAGCTGGGCAGGCGACTGGGCCGCGGAATCCCGACACCGAGGACCTTCGCTTTCTGGTGGTGGAGCTGCAGTTGGTCCGGGTACTGGTATTGGTATTGGTACTGGTACTGGTACTGGGAATGGTGGTGGAGCTGCTCCTCGAGCTGGTGCTTCTTGGGGCGCTGCTGCTTGGATTGCTTTGGCTGCTTTGGCTGCTTCGGCTGCTTCTGGTGCTTCTGGTGATGATGAGCATGGTGATGTTGGTAAGCGGTTAAGTGTTTGGCTAGGTGCCGCCGTTGGCTGTTCGGGGTGCTTTCATGGCGAATGGATGGTTGGTTGATTGGTTGGTTGGTTGGTTGGTTTGCCAAAAGACAGAGAGTGGGAGAAGCAAAAACGAAAAAAGAGAGTTGTACAACGAGAAAGAGAAAGCGTTCGATGTGGCTGTGGCTGTGGCTGTGACTGAGGCTGAGGCTGAGACTGTGTGTGTGGCGTGGTGTGTGCGTGTGTGCTGGAGAGACTCTCTTTTTGCGAGCTGGACGAGTGTGAGAGTGTGGGCTGGGCTGGGCTGGGCTGGACTGGGCTGGGGGTCACTGGAAACAAAACCTTCAGAAGGGTTAAACAGAAGGGTTAAGAACCAAAAACAGATGAAGGGAGGAGACAGCGTCAGACAGAGACAACTACAGAAGAAGTGGGGGTGAGAGAAGGAGGGCGGTGTGGTGGGCAGGTGGTGACCCCGGCAACGATCCACTTCTATCCAAACTTTAAAGCACTTAGGAGTACAGGTCGATTCGATCTGCGATCTCATTAGGACCAAGTTCAAAACTGCCCTAGAGCCAAAATCTGAAGGAATGTAATAGCTTTAAGAGCAGGAACCCCTCTGGAACCCTCGTCATTCCCAAATATTTTTCAAAGTTTTCCAAGTAATGAGATCAAGATCGTGGCAGTACTATCCCCACATTAGAGACTTAACGCCCGGATCAGTGGATCCCTTTCTGTGCCGGCTTCCGACTCAGTGGACTCAGCAGACTCACCTTCGCACCAAAATCACGATCGTGGTGATGACCGCGGCCAGGAAAACGAAGCCACCAAAGGCGCCCAGAGCCACAATGGCGCCCAGGTTGAGCTTGGCCTCCTTGGTCTCCTTCCGGTCGGGGTTGTCCACGGCGAAGGGCACGTTGACGTTGGGCGACTGGTTCTGCTGGACGCTGTTGACGCTGTCGGGGATCTCGTTGTCCTGCGGGTGCGAGTTTGCGATGATCTGCTGTGTGTTCCGGGTGGTGGTCTCCACTCCTCCGGCCGCTTGTCCGCCAGTCGGGCGGCTGCGAGGCGGCGTGGGCGCGTAGGTAGAGGGCACCTGCGGCGGCTGGGGTGGCACCTGCTGGATGTTCGGCGTGGTGGGCGGCAGAGCGGAGGGCGTGCTGCTGGGCTTCTTGGGAATGAGCACCGGACGCACAGGGCGACGGGGGAACTCCTCGCGCACTGTTCCGGGAACCGGGACATTGATTTCCTCCTCGGATTCAGCTGGAAGATCATTTGGGGTAATCTTTGCTCTATATCCTATCTCATGTCTACTCACATTCGCCATTGATCTCCACCTGGGTGGGGCTGAGACTGGGGAAGGTGCCCACGGTGCTGCTGGAGGTGCTGCTGCCCGGCGTGGAGCCTGGGCGGTAGGGCGTCCTGTTGGTGGTGGAGCTGGGACCCTGAGGCACCTTGGGGCGGAAGGGCGGCGGCGTGGCCACCGAAACAGGCACCGTAGGGGCGGCTGTCGGTTGGGTCGAGGGCTCCAGCTTAATGCACCTGGGCAGGGCACTGCTCCACTGGCCGCTGGCCAGGCAGCTGAGCACGCGAGGTCCCTCCATGCGGTAGCCCGGAGGACAGCTGATCTCCGCCTTGGAGCCGTAGTAGGTGCCGTTGGGGGCGTTGATGATGGTGTTGTAGTAGTTGCCAGGCAAGGTGTCGCACTCCACGACTGCAAGGGGGATGAGGATTAGGGGAACTGTGTCAAGGACTCCTTGAGGATACTCACTCTCGCAGCGGGGCGGGGGTCCGTTCCAGCGCTCGTCGAAGTCGCAGGTGAGCAGGGCGCGGCCAATCATCTCGTACCCCTCCTCGCAGGAGTACTTCACCAGGCTGAGGTAGCCGACGGTGTTGTTCAGGAGGTTGTACGATCCATGGGCGATGCTGGCAGGAAGACCGCATTCGATGTCTGAAGGACGAAGGGTATTAGGTGTTTGAACTGGAGGGATTAGGAAATTCCAAGACTTACACTTGCAAACTGGCGGGAACTCGTTGTAGAAGCCCGTCTCCAGACAGGTCCTGGTGGCTGGGCCCACCAGCAGGTGGTTGGCGTCGCAGCTGTACTTGATCTGGGCTCCCACCTCGAAGCCGTTGAGGGCCACCATGGTGGAGTTGGGCGGCTGCTCCGGACGGCCGCAGGTCTTGGGCTGGTGCTGGCAGATAAAGTTCAGGAGCGTGTTGCAGTTCGTGTCGCTCCACAGCCATCCCTTGGAGCCGTCGAAGCGGGCGCAGTCCTCGTCCCCGCCCGGGTGGCTCCAGAAGGAGACTGTCAGCTCGTCGCCGTTCACCCACTTCCAGCTGCTCCTGTCGCTGCCGTCCCGCACCGCTCCCATCCAGTACTGGGAGCTGACGTCGCTCCTGTGCCGGCGCCACAGCTCCCAGCTGATGAAGCCCTGGAGCGCCGGGTTGCTCTCGCTGATCAGGGTGCCGCCGCGCGAGCGGCAGAAGGACAAAGCGTCCAGGAAGTTCAGCGGCTGGCGGTTGTAGAAGATGTAGCACTTGCCGTTGTACGAGGCCAGGGCGCCGGGCGGCTGGTCCCGGAACGTGGGGCACCTCTCGATGGGCAGGGCCTGGTCCGTGTAGACGAAGGCCTCGCAGATGGAGAGCGGGTTAGGGGAACTGTTCTCCAGGTGGACGCTGACGAAGGCGCCCGGCATGGGCGGGTTGCAGGGCAGGAAGAGGGGCTGGCCAGCCTCCAGGAGGCCGGTGAATCGGTTGCAAATGGGATTAGTTCCCAGGTCGGGGCGGTTGTTTCCCACACGGACCACAATAGTGGCGGGCTTGTTGCCTGGAAGAGGAGGATACGTTCAATTAGCACAAGGTTTGGGTTGTCTTGGAAGAGAGTCTCCTCTCCCCGAGTTTCTCTAATGCATTATGCGCCTTCTTTTGTCCCAGTGCACTGAATGAAGATTCCCCCATGTGCTCCCCCCCCCGACTCCGTCATTATTATATGGTTATGGCTTTGTCTGTCAGCGGGTCAGGCGGGTTCAGGTTGGCTCAGTTCGGCTGGGGCTCTTCGAGCTCCAGCCAAGTGAAAGTAATCATAAATTTCGGACCGACTGAGTCGTCCGATTGTGACTCGTCTGTCGTCAGGCAAAGCCGCACGAAAATCACATAACCAGCGCCGATTGGGGACTCGGAGACTCCGAGACTTCAGGTTGGTGGCTGCAAGTGAAAGCATTAGGGAAAACTGGCTTGGCAGTTGTTTGCTTTTGCAGCCGATTCGGCAACCCTTTATTTAGTCGCTGTGCTTGTGGCAGGAGGGATTCCACCGATCGTGCAGCTCTTGCCATTTTTTTCAGACACCAGTCATTGGCAAGTTGGAGAGCTGGAAACCGAAAACTGGCTAACAGGCTAACTGGCTAACTGGCAGCTTGGAAAACGGGGCATTGAACTGTCCACTGGCCCGATAGAAACTCTCTATCGCCGACCCGCAGAATCCGGTCCGGTCGGGTCCCTGGCCACTTGGCTGCCTGGGCTTTTCGCCAAAAATGCCATTACCCAGCCATGCGACAGGTTTAGGGTTGGGCCGGGCGGCCCAATAAAAGCGAAAAGCCCGCCAGATCAATTTAATCAATTGCCCTGAGCTGTTTATGCGGTCTGGCGGGCTATTACGGGCGTTTTTGGGCCACCAAATGATGGATAATTGAGGCTCCTTTTCGGGAAATTCTTGGGCAATCGGCAATCGGAGATCGGCAGCTTGGCTAAGTCTAGGCACTTACCGCAGCAGGATTTGCCAAAGTCCAGGCGCACCAGTTGCACCATGTAGGGCTCCAGGAGGTTGACGTACCACCACGGCGACCGCTCGGCCTTCGTCAGGGAGCAGGTCTCCGGCGTGAAGAAGGCGGACGTGGAGCCGTCAATGGCCTTCTGGGGGGCTCCGGCCCCCTCCGTGGAAATCTGCATCGGCGCCTTGCCGGCGGCCACGTTGAGAACTGCAAGAAGAGAAGAGATTCGGATTTTAATTTGAAATTATAAGCAAATCCCCTAGCAAGGCAATTATTTGGGAATTGAATGAGTGGCTTGGGTTTCTGCAATTAGCTGTTGGCTGGTGGATCCGGAGTTCCCAGAGTGCTGGAGGCCCAAGGCCCGGCTAATTGGCTGCGGGCCCTGACACCGATTGCCGGGCTGTGCCAGCAAATAGACTCTGTTCTGCTGGCGAATTTGTCAGGCCAGTCATCGGCAGACCTTCGTTCTGGCTCCGTGATACTCGCTGGCCGAAAAGCAAAAGTGAAATTCGACTTTTACTTGCCCGGCCGGTGTAACTGGCACTTGTGGCGTACCTGCGACTTAATTACTCCGCTCGCCACGCACTTTTGCGGCATTGGGATTCATTAATCAGATGCATCTGTCGGATAAGACTCGGCTCCAGAGCTCCAGAGCTTGCCTTTGCTCAGCGGCTCGGAAACTTGGCCATTGCTTTCTAACCTTCTGGCTTCTGGTGTCTGGTGTCTGGCTTCTTGCTTTTTCTCCGGCTCTGGCTTTTTACGATCCGGCAGCAGCAGCAGCAGCTCTGGCAACTGGTAACAGCAGGTGTTGCTGTATGTGTGGCTGGTGTGACAAATGCCTTTTAATTGCTTTTAATTAATTTCCCATTGCCGGCCTGCTGTGTCATGTCTAATTCGAATTCGAATTCGTATCAGCTGGCTGGCATTCCGCAGAGAGCAATTTTCAGGTCGGAAATCGTTTGGCTTTGTTTTTCCATTTATTTTCTTTTTGTTGTGTCTGTCTGTTGTGCTTTTCTTTCCAGCTTTTCCAGCGTCATCAACTTGCAATCAAGCGAGTGTGTGCTGCATCGGTCTCACGACTCGATTGCATTCCATTCGGCCTTTTTTTCGGAATAGTAATGAGTCCATAAATCGGTTATTGAAAGAGCCTTTGTTGGGGCCTCACCAGGTCCTCTAGCGGAGGGTCTTACAGTCCAATCAATCTGTTTTCCCAGAAGCCTTATCCACGCGTCTCAACACCTACTACCTCGGTGTCTGATCTGATGGCTTCAACAATGGCCTGATGGATCGGCCGATAGTGGGAGAACACGCCCCCCAATCCCCAATCCCCAGTCCTCAGTTCCCAGTTCCCAGTCCACAATCCCATCGATCAATTCATTCAGCAACTGGCTGTGAGACTGGGAGCCGCTGCTCCGTTTCTGTCAATCAGTTTGGTAATTTGGCCTTTTTTCTATTGGCTTGTCGGCTGTTGGTTGTTTGGCTCTTCGGCCGCGGAAGTGCACGTCTGGCTGGGAGTTCGCCTAGAATATTTATTTGTTTTCGTGTCTGGCCCGTTTGTCCACTTTTTTCATTCACTTCTGGCAAAGTGGGTCAATCTGGTTGAATTCTTCGATCTCCCCCGTTCGATCTCTCTCTCACACGCACTGGACTTCAGCCCAATTTCGCGCGTTTTGTTAATCATGTTTCGCTTTTGGTTAACAACTTTGCATTCAATTGGAATGCCATTTGGTCTCTCGCTTCTTCTCGCCGCTTCTGTCTCTGTTCCTCTGCGGAGAAAGAGATATTTTGAGAACGCTTCAAATTTTGTGGCGGTGAAAGTTGTTCCCAGTCCCAGTCGCAGTCCCAGGCCGAGTCCAACTATAAGTCCGATTCCGAATCAAAGTCGCCAGCGAGGCGCTAATTGAGTTGACGAACAGCAAGTTCGTGTCCGAAGTCTTTTGTTTGGCTCGCCGCACGAAAGCGCCATAATTTCTATTTCCCTCGTGCGCTTCTCTGAAAACAAACTCACAAACCGAATATGAGTCACTCACCGCAGAAGGGAATGCCCTCGGGCACCCATTGTCCTTTGTCGCAGACCCTCCGCGCCGGGCCCAGGAGCTCGAAGCCGCGCTCGCAGCTGTAGGAGGCCACCGTGCCCTGGGTGAGGTTCGCGTTCGAGAAGACCACGCTGCTGTGCGCCGGCGATCCGGGGAAGCTGCAGCCGGCATCTGGAAGACAGAGGAGAGAACAGAAGATTGGAGAATTAGAATCCGAGACCATCAATTATATGGAAATGTTCTGCGATTGCTGGCAACTCAGCGGTCGGGCCCCTCGGGCACCCTAAGAGTCTTGATTGATTTCTCAATCTGGACGCTAAGCTGTCTATCATTCATCAAATTAATTCCCGCCGATTCCCAAATTAAATATTTATTTTAGCTCTTCAGTTCCCGCAACCTTTCACCTCCCAGCCAGCGACTTCTGGTTCGTTCTGGTTGAGGACCGGACTGTGGACTGTGATTGATTCCCCCGCCCCCCGATCGATCGGCAATTAAGCAAGTTCCGTTCCAGTTTGGTCACTCGACGCCTGCAAGTAGCAAGTATCTCTGGCATTCGCAGATTGCAAAATGTTCTCGGCCCCATGGATGTTGCTGCCTTGTGCCTTGTGCTTGTGTTGTTGCAGCTCGGCTGTTGTCAATGCAAAGCGTGAGAAAATGGCAACAGCTACAAAAAATACAAACAGCCATCAATTTAGCTGCAGTGGCTCAGAGCTGCCGAGCTGCTGGTGTCTCGGCATCTCGGCATCTCGGCAAAATGCGAGCCAGCCGTGTGCAATAATCAAATGTGTTGCTGCCGCAGTGGCGGCTGCTGCTTTGTATGATTAGTTATTCAATTGAGCTGTTCCCAGGCCCAGAGCGCTGGCCAATGTCATGAGTTTGATTCATCCCTACAGAGAGCCAAATCCTATCGTCGATCTATGCAAAAGCTGACAGCTTCCAATGACTTGATGTTCGTTTTTTTGTGTGCATGTATCGCTGGAATTGGAATGAAAATCGCTGAAATTGTTCTTGGCTCAGAGCTGCTAAGTGGGATTTTGCATAATCAGCGATAGATGGAGATGGGTTTGGAGCTATAAAGACTAGAGACTAGAGACTGGGGACTGGAGACTGGGGAATGGCATTAAAGCAACAGCCAGGCTGATTAGAGCTGGGGATATATTACTGAGGCAGTCAGGCACTGAGGCATGCCATAAATGGTCGAATAACTGCAACATCACTTGACCAGCAACAGTGCAGCAGCAACTTTCCAAGCAGCTGCAGCGCCAAATGAGAAACAAGTCTTTCAGCCAGCTCGCTACACATTTCCAGATGCTTCTTATACAATCCCCAATGCCAATGCAATTTCATCATAACGGTTCGGTTCTCCCCAGATTCCAGATTCCAGATTCCAGATCCCCAATCCCCGATCTCCAGCCACTCCAATTCACGCGTTAGTTGCTGGCTTTCAGATGGAACACTACATGGTATTAGGCAGAAAAAGAAAGAAAAGAGCTGGCCCCCCGCCTGGAAAAACAAATCAAATTAGTTCGGGCAAATTGAAATTAACAAAAGCCAACTTTAGACGAGTCATTTGTCATGCAGGGCAAACGCAAATTAAGAAATCAAGTTCATGAGGCATTTTCAATTTCGGCTCAGTTTCAGTTTCGGTTTCGGTTTCAGTTGCCCTGCCAGCAGTTCCCAGTGCCAGTTGCCTCAAAGAGCCCAAGACTGAATAAAAAGAAGGCAAAAAGCCCAAAGAGGCGCCTCTAATGACGACTCCCACGCTGTGCGTCAAAAGAAACCGAAAGAGCTGGGGGGGGGGCATCGCGGATCGCGAGGCCCCGAAAGGTTGCCCAGTTTGGCCAAGCATGACAATGTGGCCCAGACTTTGGCCGAAACTACACTCTGCAATGCTGGTGGAGGGTCTCTACTGCCAGTTTCTCCCCAGGCCAGGCCGATTCTCGCAGTGTAGCATGAGTGGGAGCTAATACCGCCAGTACCCTAAAGTGCAAAGGCAGCACCAGCAGCAACTTGTTGCCGTAGCCGTAGCCGTAGCCGTTGCCGTTGCCATTGCCGTTTGTGGTGCTTTCATTTGCTTTCTATGAGCGCGAACTTAGTGAAAGTGATACCCCGCACACACACACTGTCTTGAGACACACTGAGAGCACAGCACACCCAGTCACACTCATGTGCAGCACGCCAGGGATTGACAAACAAGAGCAGCAATTTGTACAACAAGCAACTACTCCGAGTATCGCCGAGATCGCTGCTCGGACGCACATACCCATGCTGGTATTATGGAAGCCTGAATATTCATTGTGCGGCTGGCTCTTGGCTCTTGGCGCGGATCAAAATCATCTAATAATCATTATAATCATAATAACCGTTATAATTTCCAACTTGTTTCGGACATGGTCCGTTCAGCGCTGCTTTTTGTAACAAATTACCCATCAACGCCTCGGCCTCGGGCCCGGCCGGCCGGGCCTTTCTTTGATTGCTCGGCGCTGCTCCCCAATTTGTTTAGCGTTTTGAATGGCAAGTCGGCTTTGGATCGGAATTGGAGTTGTTGGCGAAAACCGAACTGCAAACTCCAAAAAAAGCGAGTATTTGGGACACAATTGAATGAGAAGAAAAATGATTGAAAAGCAGGTAGCAAGAAAACGAAAGCGGGAATTAATTTGCGGTTTGTGGCAGCGAAGAGTTCAGACCCAGCCTTCATTTCGTCTTCCAATTAAAGTGATTTAATTGCTTTGCAATTCTATTGGGAGCTCCGTTTACTTCGCCCCTGAGCCAGCCCCTGCCCCTGCCGGCCCGTGAGAAGTGTGAATGGCTCGCCATTTCCGCCACTTGCAGCCTGCAACCTGTTGCAACTTTCTACAGCCAGCCCGCCCAGGGGCAGCGCCGGAGGGGCTCGGGGCCTAATCGTGACCCCTCGTCCCAGGCCCAACCTGCGCATTAGTTCATTCCACATTCCCGAGTCCGCAATTTGCGTATGTCGGCTAATTTCATTTTAAATGCAAGTCCATACCGTCGAGGGGGAAAGGCAGTTGCAGGTGGAGGAGGGCTTAGCGCTTAGCGGGGGGGAACTGGGTGTGCCAGTGGCATCTAAATGAGGCGCAAATGTCTCGGCCATGCAATCTGCCGGGTGGGGAGTCTCCGAACGGAGTTCACATCAAGCTCGCCATTGTCTCGGCCGAGTCTTGATTTCTTCTTTATTTTTTTTTTGGGCAGCTTGACCCTGCCGCTAATTAGTACCTATTCGGGGGGTAGAGGGGGCAAGCTGGGCGGGGGGATCAGAAACTAAGCCCAGAAAAGGTTTCTGCAGCGTGAGTGCAGTTCTGGGACGTCATGCGCTGATTGCGAAGCGCCTACGCTTCGACGACTGCTCCGCATCCGATCTGATATTGCCACTGATGTTGCTACTTAGTGGATGTTGCCCCTAATCGTGGCAGCCAAGTAGATCTTCTGGAGGGGCACCGAGGCAAGGCTGGAGAGCTGGCAAGTTGGAAAGTGCAAGTGTGCCCTATCTGATAGTCATCTGATAGGGTTTTCCCTTTCTCGCCGAGGCTTCCTTAAGATTTTCTTCACAAAAGCCAAAGAAATTTTCCCGCTCTGCCTTCTTTTAAACAAAAAAAAAGAAAAAACCAACAAGAAAAGATCAAAAACAGTTTGGGGCTACAACCGTTAGCCCATAATAACGATGATCGTAATGATGATGGTGATGGAGAGCCGCTGATTGGTTTTCGGATTTACATAAATTGGCGCTGGACGGGATCTGGCCGCGCAGCTTCTCCTTTAGCGGCATTGCCTCTCCATGACCCAGTTGCACGGCCAGTTTTCTGTTTTTCTTCTCCATTTCTGCCGCTCAGTTTTCGGTTTTCGGCTTTCGGCTTTCGGCTTGGCTTGTCCGCCAAATTAGTAGAACCTCGTTAAAATCGCTAGCTCGGCGGCCACAGCGAGAACAGCGCGCATGTGGAGAGAAGTTTGAAAAAGTTTCGCAAGTGGCTCCGTTTGCGCAATACTCCGCTGGAGTTGGCATTGTTTTTGGAGTTTCTGCTGCCTGGTCGGCGGATGCGCCTCGCCAGACGCGGCTTGTGCAAGCTGCAAGTTCGTTGCCTAAGTCTTTTGATTTGAACTTCCGCCCCGGCCAATAGAGCGACGCACCGTCCAGCTACACTGGCAGAAATGAGTGTATGGCTTATTGGGAGCATGTATCAGCCACAATCGTGGCTCTTTGGAATTAATTGCGCATAAAAATTGCCCATCATGCGCATTAAGTGAGACATCAAAGAACGTCTGCCAGACGCACACACGTGTATGTGCCGCCTGTGACTCGAATACCGTCCGTCCGTCCGTCCGTGAGGCATCCGTGAGGTTGAGTATCTCGTGGCTGCGAGCTAGTTGGCTGGCTAAAAGCTGCTAAGCGTATTAAATAAACATGCGCTGTGCCTGCCTCCTCGCCGCCTCTTTCTGGCTGCTCTTTTATGTAACGGTATGCACGACAGCACCAACAACAATAAATTCAAGCGTAAACAGTTACGTAAAACAACAACAACAATAACAATAACAAGACAACAACAACAACAAAGAAACAGAACAAAAAATTAAATAAAAAACGAAGAACATGGAGAGCTGGTAGAAGAAGGAGTCTCTTCTTGACAATGACAGCATCGACAGCAACAGCAACAGCAACAGCAACAGCAACAGCAACATGGCACAAGAGCAACTCATTCCCCCTGGTGGCAACATCTTTCACCTGACAACACACCATCCCCCAAACCCCTGAAGCCCCCGCCCCGCCCACTCGACGGATTCTGTGCTGCGTCTCCCTCTAAGCTCTATAACAGGTTCGATATGATTTTGCGGCACTTTTGCCGCAAAGGAAACGCTTGATTGCCGCTTCTAAAGCAAGGCCAAGCAACGGCAGTCTTTAGCGGACAAGCGGACAGGGGGACAGGGGGACAAGCGGACAAGTGGACAGGCGGACAGGCGGACACACGGACAGACGGCGCAAGCCAAAAAGACAGCGATCGAAGATCGACGACATTGACCGACGACGGCTGGTTGGAGTACGGAATCTAGAAGATGGGAGCCGCAAGCTGGAGGCTGCAAACTGGAAGCTGGAAGCTGGAAGCCGACGTTGCCGTTGCCGTTTGCTAGTTGACCGCATTCCGAGAGCCAAAGCCCGCAAATCAATGTGCAATGTGTGGAAGCAGCCGCATCGACAGCAGCAACATCAGCAACATCGGCCATGTTGCACGGCTGTAAGAGTCTTTCTTTTCGAGTTTTTATTCCAATTGATTTAGAGACTCGTAGATGTGTCTTTAAAAATTAATGGCCAAAAAAGAAACGAGTTTTCAAGGTTCCAGTTGGGACCCAAAGTTCAGGCAATTTTTCTCAGTGCTCTCAGTGCCGAGAAACTGGGTCACTTCGGCCCAAATGCAGTTTAAGATAGAATGCGAGTGCCGCTCGTTGTGGTGTGTGTGTGTGTGTGCGTTGTTTGTGTGGCAGCTGCGAGACACCTGCAACACCGCTTTCCGCAGCTCGTGCCACAGTGAGGCCTCGTTCTGGGCAACTGCCCCCCGCACCGAGCACGCAACCGGGGCTCCCCAGCGAGGGGCCACTGTTCTCGGATGCGTTCTCATTGCAGTTGCTAATTTCTGCGGCTTTTTGCATCGGCTTTTGGCTGTGTGCCTAATTTGCTTTTGGATTTCGGTTCTCAGTTGTCAGTTTTTGGTTTGCCGCTTGAGACTTGGGGCTTGGGACTTGGGGCTGCGAAGAGATTCAATGCTAAGCCAAGATTGTGGGTTTTTCGGCTTTTATGGGCCTCATCTTTTGGGCAGACCACTTACCACTCGGCTGTGGGCCCCCAGATGCAAGATCAGTGATTCAGAATCGGCGTTCTGGGGCGGGGGGGACTGGAGGTGGAATAAAACAGTTTGCCGGGCAATTTGCATAAGAAAGCCACGGGGGAACACAAAGAACGTAACGCATTAAATAAAGCCGAGAATTTGTTGGTCGTTCTCCACGAACTCGTCGCTTCTCGGCCTTTCTCTGCGGCTTTTGGACTTTTGTCAACTATTTTCTATGCAAATGGCTGGCCACAAATCAAAGCTTGGCCCCGATTCGAAAGGAAATTAAAGCCGGGTCGCCAGCGAGAGAGAGACTCTAGGCCGGGCCCTCGACTAGTCTCAGGCCAGACAGAGATGGGGGGCTTTGTTATGAATATTTTCACTTTGGGAATTTCTTGGGGTCGGTCTTTCGGTCGATTATAAAATCGATATTCGGCTCGGAATTCCATTTGAATATGTTTACCGCTAGTTGCGGGGCATTACAACATCAAAAGATCGAGATCGAGATGGGGTTCGGATCGGAATCTCTCGGCGAGAAGATGACGGCAGCAACCTGCCACTTGCCACATGCTGCGGGCCATACAGGCCTGTGTGTGCACTGAGAGAAAAGTGGCAGCGGGCTGGAAGTGGCAGCTTGTATAAATTAGTCGGCTTGTTCGGAAAATGCCAACTCATCCTGCTGCACTTCCGATCGCCGATCCCCGAGAAGGAGTCAACGAACTGGCGATAAGATATGGCGCCATCGCCCCTTCATTCAGCGGGCAAGCGGAACAAAAGCAGCTCCGGCGAGCAAAGCACGGCCGAAGCAAAAGCAAGCTAAGCAAATTGCAATTTCCATCAATCCAGAGATGCCCAGTGTCCGCCGTCCGCCGTCCGCCGGCCGCCGTCCGCTGTCCGCAATTAGGTAGCCAGCCCCTCCATCATAATCTACGGTTATTGTTATGGCCATTGTTATGGCAAGTGTTATCGTTATGGTCGTGGCCAAAAGGAAAACATATTGAAAAGCAGGGACTGGGGCTAGGGTTTTCCGCGGAGTCTTCGGAGTCCGCGCAGGAGAGGCACGATGGCGGTTTCCACAAATTAAGTCGTTGGGAAAGAGCCCCTAATGGGGGACCTGCGTTTTCACACTCGATCAGTGCAATCGATCGATCGATCGATCGATCGATCAATAATTAACGACAGCTGCGCCAAATTATCAATCACTGCTGCGCTGTGGGTTTTCATATTTTCGAGTTTGAGGGCAATTGGCAATCGCGTTTATGGCTTTTTGTGGGTTAGTGACGAAACTCCAAGAGCACCGCGCCGTTTAAAGTTATTAGCGAAGCAATTACCAATAACAATTTCAATTGTTTGCCTTAAGACCTGCTGCTCTGGCATTGGTGGCTACCAAACAAGTCGTGAATCACTGCAAGCCAGTCAGTCAGTCGATCGACCATACATACATTACAATTAATTAAATTACAAAAAAATATTACTGCAGAAGCGACAAAGAAATGAAACGCATGTGCTGCTTGTCACTGACTTTCTTGGTGGCCCGCTGGTGGCATTTAAATGCGCTGCTAATGGCAAACAATTTCATTTATTTATTAGACGTTAGTTTCACTTTTCGAGCATTTCTCTGCGACATTAAAATTTCACACACGACTCCAAACAAACGGCGGCAAACAAAACGCGAAAGTTGTGCGGCGGGGCGATCAAGATAAAGTGTCTTGTGTATGGAAAATATTTAGCCAGTCCCCCATTTATGTTTATGGCAATTAAAAAATATATATTCAAAGCCAACGACGACGCTCACGCCTGCCAGTCGGGCAGATGGAGGTGGAGGTGGAGGTGCCCAGCCCCGAAATTGATTGAAATGTGTGCCACACGGTCGGGAGATCTCTGATCGGATGGGATGACACTCCCGCGTCCCATGATGTCATCGCTGGGATACAGAAATTCTATATAAGCCATTAGTTCCCTGGGACTAGGTGTCACTTTGCCACTTAATTGCTGTTTCTGCGAAAAATAGCTTTGACTTTTAGACTCTGTTCCCCGCAGAATGTGGGAACTTCTTGGCGGCCTTGGCTCGCATAGAATTCAAAACACTCTCAGGGTAACCCAAATATTTGGTGAGTACTTCGAGTGATTTACATATCGAGTGCACAAGTACCTGGCCTGGGCCTTCCAAGGCCATTTGCGCAACGCCTCCCTCTCGAAAGACCTCCTACGTGCCAAAAACAAACCGAACTGTTGCGTAAAACTGTTGAGACAAACAGGCCGAGGTGGGCAGGTGGGGGCAGGCTTTTGGCAGGCACTGTCACCCGCATGAACATCATCATTAATGAGCCGAAAGTGAAAACCCGACGAGTCGAAGTCGAAAACAAGAGTTTCGAAGGTCTCAGTTGCTCAGAGCTGCAGCACTGCAATCAGTTGCAGTTGCAGTCGCAGTTGCCACAGCCCACAAATAACAAGTATTTGAATATTTGTTGCAGCTTCCTACTTCCTTGTAACTTGCAACTTATATAAAGAAGCCAAGCGGTAAGCCGCAAGGAGAGGCTGCAATTGCCAAATGCAGGCATGCGTGCACACTGCCACGCCCCCGGCCATGTCCGCCCTTTCGCTGGCTGCGGTTCATTGTGCAGATATTGGATATATCTCCAGGTATCTCCAAGTATCTCCGAGTATCTCCAGCTATCTCCAGGTTGCAAAAGGTAGTTTCGCATTGCAATTAGCCGGGGAGTTTCCGCATCTGCTGATGATGATTATGATGAGCCGTGAGCAGGGGGCTATCATGCATGATTTCCATATCTGCCCTGGCTGCACACTATCATACAGTGGGACCATTACGTTTCGGCCATTGGATGTTGGCCATGGGCCCGATCATCCGACAAGAAGCAGGAACAGCCTTTGTCCGCCGACCGACTGTCTGTTTGTTGTGGCTCTTTCCCTGGCACTTTTACTTTTCTTATTGTCAGCGAGTGTTGGCTGGTGCCGACTGCTGTTGTGATTGCTGGAAGGAAAGCCGCAGAAGCGAACTTTCCCAACATTACAGGCCCGGGTAGTAAGTAGTAAGTAGTAAGTAGTGAGTAGTGAGCTGCTGCTCGGCTCCCGCAGATCATAAATTTTCTTTTAATTTCAGTTTCAGCTTGTTCTCTGCGGCTTATAAATATTTTTTTAACGACTTGTCTCGCCGTTGAGATTAATTCAAATTAATTAACAGATTTTCCTCCGGAGCAGTGAAAACTGTACGCCGAAACAGGAAATAGTTGAGAGTTTTCCGAGAGCTTGCGCCAAAAATTGATTTTCCCGCCGCCACGTGCAGGCAGCGAGCGAGTTCGTTGCCTAAGTCTTTCGTGTTGGCACATTTTTTCGGACAAGTGCTGGCCGGCCGACGCAAACATCCGTTTCCTGGCCACACCCCCTTCTTCTTGGGGCCGTTCTGGCACCACAATCAGCCACTAACCAGGGAGCACTTGACTCGGAAACTGGAACTGGCCCGAAACTGGACTTGGAACTGGGAGTGGGGCTCCCAGTCCAAGTTGCTGGGCAGTTTCGGGCCAGTTTGCTGACAGCCTGGACGCATTTTATTAACGTGGGAAAAATGCAAAAGTCGCTGGATATAATTTGTTAAGTGCTGCTTTTGTTTCGAACCCAGAACCGGAAATCAACAACCGAAAAACGAAGAATAACAAAATTGTATGCAAAAACCAAATAAAAAGTTGAATGTGAAAAGATGAGAAGTGTTTCGGGGGAAGGTGCGCCTCGCACATACACTGCCCGAAAAGGGGGTGAGAACGGAGCAGTTCGAGGGGCAGAAAGAGACAGAGGCGGCCGGAGAAAGAGCCAGCAGAGGCAGCAACAAGTGGGATCCACAACAAACGAGAACGAGAGAAAATTTGTTTGCTTTGGCTACGATGGTGCGGTTTTTTCCCCCAATACCCTAAGTACCTGGGGCATATGCAGTTTCGGATGAATTTGGAGAACCTAGAGGTTTCTTTCTTCAAAAATCTTGGAAGAATTCCCATGATTAGGCTTTGAGAGATTGGGGATCTCCTTGAAACCATAATCGCAAGGTGCATTGTTGCCGAATGATTTAAGACTTGAACTTAAGTTAATTAAGTCTTCATACATTATGCAAATGGATAGGAGTTGAGGCCAACTGGCCATAGAATTGCAAGAAAATCTCTCACATGTCAAGGCTTCAATTGGGACTCAAGAGATAAATGGTGAGAGATAATATTATGAAGTATTATGAAGTGGCTACTTTGAGACTCCCAAAGGTCTCCCAGAGATCTCTATCGGTTCTTGGATAGTTGCGATAACGAGGCCTCTACAAGATCATGCTGCAAGTTCTATAGGTTCTGGTTGCAATCCTTGATTTTCATGATATACCACCCAGAACCCCTTGTAGGGTATCCCCCAGTCGTTCCAGCCCCTTTCGCAGGCCGACTTTCTTGTTGTTTTCGTACTTTTTCGTCTTTCGCTTGACACACTCACCTATATTCTGCGCCTGCGCCTGCGCCTGCGCCACAGCCAGAGCCAGAGCCAGCGGCAGCAGCAGCACCACCAGCGGCAGCCACTCGGGCTGCGTGCGTTGCATTGCGGCTCTCTCGCTCACACCTGCCGTGTGTCAGTGGTGTCAGTGGTGGGGCTTTTTCTCAGTGTAGTTTCTCCGCAGCCTTTCGCCGGACTTGCAACTCGCAACGGGCTTTCGCACTGTGAACTTCCTTTGGGGCTTCTAGCACTTCTAGCACTGGAGTTTGGAGTGGACGGCCGCTCGAATCGACATCCAGACCGGAGTATTGTGTGTTTGAGCACTCGAAAAAAAAGAGGTGGGCTTTGGTCACTGTTCACGAGCACCGTTAACTTGACGATCAACAAAAAAAAAAGTCGCGACACCGCATCCGGTGGTCGAACCGTTCGCTTGGAAGTCCGCTGGGCAACTGAAGTCGCAAGTCGCTCCAAGTCGGTGTCTTCCTATCGTGCGGTCTCTTTCGCTTGGCGCTCCCCTCTCGCTCTCGCTCTCGCTCTCGCTCTCACTCACTCACTGGGGGCTCTGGGAGTCTCTACTCGTTTTCTCTTTCTTTCTTCGCGGTGAAGAGCCGGATTCAAACCGTCGTCTTGTGCAGCTCGAAAGCAACTGAAAGTCGAACAACTTGGATCGTGCGTCTTGTAAGCTGGTTGCCCACCTGGCTCAGTCTCTGCCTCGGCCTCGGCCTCTGTCTCAGTCTCGGTCGACGTCGGCAGAGGTGCACGCATGCGCACTTGCTGCCACTGCCACTGCTGCGCTTTTGGCAAGTGGCAAGTGGCAAGTGGCAAGTGAGTGCCCCTGCTCTTGCCCCTCCGCGCTGATCAATCGGTTCTTGGGCCATCATCTCTAAAACGGTAATAACCACTAATACAGGTTATGCAACTGTAACGGAACACTCGCAGAAATCGGTCCTCAGAAGGTGGACAGGTGGTCTGGATAGGTCTGAGGGTGTAGCTCATCCTGTAGGGATAAGTAGAGAGCCAAGTTCTATCCAATATGTCCACTTGACCCTCGAATCCAGGCTGCAAGCCTATTTCCCCCAGTGTAACGGCTGAAGTGGACCAATTTAGAAGCATTCCTGCTCGGAGCAGACCTGCTCTGGAGAGATGTGGTCGTGCCACTGGACGTGGCAGGCACCAGCGTTGCACAATGGCCGCCGCATTTGCATGCCACACGAATGGGCGGAAAGTAAGCCAAATGGTCAGAAAATTAGAGCATCGGACAGCAGCGAGGTTCTCGGAGGCAGCATCTCGGAGGCCGCTTTTTGCTGCCAATGTTGTGGGCATTTATTTTGTTTTTGTGGCTGGCTGGCACTGCCAACGCACACTTCCAGCTCTTTATGGCTCTGACACATGTGGGCCAAATGCAAAATGGTCCAGAGAACACGGCCCAATGGTCATCGGAAGCCAATGAAGCCAATGAAGAGCGCAAAAAGCCAGCCAGCCAGCCAGCCAGCCACCCAGGGCCTCTGTTTGAATTGGGTTGCGAGCAAAGTGCAGTCGAGCATTCCACACGATCTGGAAAATGCAAAATGCAGAATGGAAAATGGAAAATGTAAGATGGAAAAATGGAAAAACGGAACAAACGGAGAATTATCTGGACAGACACTGTCAGCGTGACCGCTCCGGGCGAGCAGGGTGCCCTGGGCGGAAGGCGATTGATGGAAGGCTTCTGGAGAGGAGTTGATTGGTGGATCGATGGAACGACAGATAGATAGATACAAAGATAGATAGATACACAGATAGATGGATAAAAGATAGAGGAAGAACCTCCTGAATTAATCCCCCTTTCTGGCATTCAATTATCTCCACCTGGAACACCGCCCAAAAGCTGCCGACTTGTGGCAACATTTAATTAGAAAACCGCTGGTGCAAGCTGGGATGTGGGATGTGGGATATGGGAGGTGGATGCTCGGTGGCTGGTTCCGCTTGCTTGGCCGGCCAGCAAGCTTGTACTTGCCACTGGCCACGTGCTGCTGCCGCCCACCAGTGTGGATGGGTGATCAGAGTTGCTCCGGAGTCCGGAGCGGAGTGACCACAACTAGGAAATCAAGGGGCGGCAGGCGCACGCAACGAAACCCGAGGGGAGGAGTCTTCCAGGGGGAGGAGAGCGGCAGCCAAGCGCAGAGAATTGCATCCCGAAGGGGCTTGGAGTTCGCTGCTCACTGCTCGCCCAACTATCCCGAGCTTCATTTTCCATTTAGTGCTTTATTATTTTTAATTTCCAAAGACTCGCAAGATTAATGTTCTGAGTCGCTACCTTTCTACCTTCTGTCTTCTGGGGCTCCGGGCTCTGGCTCTGGCACTGGCTCTGGCACTGGCTCCAGGGGAGTCTCAGTGCTCCAGATTCCATTCTGCCAGAGATCCGATTGAAGCTGGTCCTAATGGCCTTTTGATTATGATCGATCCCTTCCAGAATCTGGGATTACTCAACCAATCGCTCGCCACTAATTGTTGATTATTTTCGTGGGTTTTGCAAAGTGGCGCGTTGGATAATATCCGACTTGGCACTTTCCTGGTTTTCGGTTAGGTTTGGTGGTTTTCGGATTGCCAAACGCTTTCCCATCCACGGCCAGTGGCGGGCGCACGGGGGGTCTCTGTGTGGCAAGTGCACATAGTTATGATTGCGCAACGGAGTGCGAGTGGTCTGCAGAAAAAGTGACTGCACTTGAGCGCGGCTTTTGGGGGCGGTACGCCGCGGAGGTTCTCCGCCCTTAGCCCTCTCCACCCCACACCCCACAGCCGTGCCAAATCCCAGTGAAATGTGTACTAGCCGGGGAAACGAAAGTAAAACTCTTGAGCAACTCGAGGTTTTCCAACTCCGGCTCCTGAACGACACACACAAGCCCCCGCTTCTCTGACAAGTGAAGTGCTCTTTGTTGCGTTTCTGATATTTGCAATCATTTCATTTTTGGACACTAATGACGATGATGAATGCAACAGCAACAGCAACAGCAACAGCAACAGTAACAGGCACAGAAACAGCCGCCAGTGGCTCGAGTGGATGTCCAGAGCGGAGTCGAGAGAATTTAGACACTGGCTTACATAAGCGGGTAACCCACCAAGAGGCCGCCAACCACCGGCGACTGTGTGACAGTGGCAACAATAAACATTGCAGAAAAAGCTAAAAACTGAGGAAACTGAAAGAAAATCAGCCAAAGAAAAACAAAGCAGTTGAAGCAGAAGGCACAGCACTGAAAAAAAATGGGTCTTGAAAGGTGTTTGGTTTAGTAATTTGTTTCAGAACTTATTCTGGCTCTTTTACTTTTTAGGTTAAAAGCCAGAGTAGTGACCTATCTTCTAACTACACATTTCTCTCTGTGCACTGGCAGTAGCTCAAGTAGATCAGGTCGCTCTGGACAGAGCTAGCGTCGTTGATTGTGTCACCTTAGTGGAGCAATCGCAGCTCATTTGGAGCAGCGAAAAAAATGCCACTGAGATGACATGTTTCATCTGCTCGGAAAACAATAATTCGTGGCATTAGCACACACCAATACACACACCAGCAGACCAACAGCGGCCCTGCTAAGTGATCCCAGCGACCTGTGCCTCTGGCCCTAATCATTCCACTCCGAGTTCGTTGCCTCAGTCTTTCGTTCGGTTCGTTTGGAGAAATTTGCATTTAATTGCCCGGCTCGCTCTCACACCCACGCCGAGCTCACGCCGAGGAGCTTGGCTTTCCGATTTGGCGATTCTATGCACGGAGCTTCTGCTTTTCCCCGGGCCCTGCCAATTGCCAATTTGACAATTTGACAATTTGACAATTTTATTGATGGCCGGCAGTTACGTGCCCATTGTCCGGCTCACGCACGGCCAGCGGCCGACGAAAAGAAACCTCCTCAGTCGTCGAACTTTCGTTTTGATAATGATAATTTAATGAAGAGGCCGCGGAGTGCGAAAAGTGCGGTGTACGGTGTACGGTGTACGGTGAGGCCATCAAGATACCAGCATAGTTCTTAAATGGCCTGGAATTTATGGCGAAACTTTCGGATACCGCATTCGTAGAAGTGCGTATCAATTTCGTTTGGGGATTCTCGAGATTCTTTTATGGCCGGGCTGTGAGTCTTCAATGGTTTTATGGCGCTTCACTTTCGATCGCCTCCTCCTCCTCCTGCCCCTCCCTAGCTGCCCCTGGTCTCGTGCCCCTCGGTGTCAAGTGCTTGTGTCTCTTTACCCCCAGCCCGGTGTTGTTGGGCAAGCGCAGTAACGCCTCGTTAGGCTGCTAAGCGTTGCCCATCAGCGGCAGGTGAAATATTGGCTGCCACCTGAATATAAAAAATGAAAAAATGAAAACGAGAAGCAGAGGCAGAGGCAGAGGCAGAAGCAGAAGCAGAAGAAGTCCAAAGACCGGAGCCACAAGAACCCGAAAACATGGCTAACTGTTTACTCAGTTGGCTGCCTGCCCGGCCAATTAACGCATTCCAAGTTGGGAGTTCTCCCTGCCCCCCACCAGTGCCCTGGCTGGCCTGGCCAGAGGGGAGGCAGGCTCTGATATATGCAAATGCGATTTCGGGGGGACTACTTATGATTATGGCCCTGCCGAAAAGTTTCTAAAAGCGATATCAAGTATGTGATTCAGCAGGTCAATAGCCAAAAACCAAAACAGTCTGCACTGGAAGAAACGAGGCAGGCCGCGGCACACACGATTTCTGTGTCAATAGCTTATTTTGGGAATCGGAATTGGAATTGGAATCGGAATCGCCGGTGAACTAAACGAGGTCGGGAGAAAGTCACCGAACAGCGAGAATCACAGTGAAAAAAACACTTGTCGCTTGTTTCCAAATTGACTAAAAGTTGATTAGTGTGGCTGCCTCTAGATGTTGCAGCGACCGATGTTGCTGCTGCTGCTGCTGCTGGGAGGATTGCAGTTGTCAGCGAATCGAGACGTGTGACGATTGGCCTGAAAGTGCAGTGAGTGCGGCAGAATCGGGGCCTGAATTTGGCATTTCCGCATCGCGAGCAACCTGCAGCGTGCAACGATCAGAGAGCAGCTTGCAACCTGCAGCGTGAAAGCGGCCACAAGGTCAGCCAGCTGACAGCCCAGAGATGTGTCAATTGTGCCAAAAAAAACGGGCAAGACTAAACAGAAACTCTGTCTGGGAAAGGGAAAACTCAAGAGGTAAACAATGACATCAACTGCAACAGTCGCTGTTTGAACAAAAAATACCCAAAAAGTGGCGAAATTTTGGGGGAAAGTCTGTGGCCTGGCTGCTTGGCTGCCTGGCTTGGATGGAATTTATTTTCACAAATCCTTCTGCCGCCGAAATCCTGTTGCCCGGAGAGCCAGAAAGACAGTGGAACTTGTGCAAGAGCCGCACTGGTATAATTTACAGCCGAAAACAGTCGCTAAATGAGAAAAACGCGGTGCCAGCCCCCGTGACAAATGCGTGAGAACCGGCCGGGCTGAGAAACAGCAGAGATTGTGGAAAGATGGAAAGACAAGGCCCCGACACCTTACTTATGACTTATGACACTGCTAGTAGTAGTACTAGTTGGCCATCCAGGAGGGATAAGCGAGCAGCCCTTTCCCCAAAATCGGATTCGGAGAAAGTGCTGGAGAAGTTCGAGAAAATCGAGAGTGGCACGGAGATGGGATGGGAGGACGAGGACGAGTACGGGGTCGGCTCGGAGGCACGAGTCGTGGCCGCAGATGAGACACAGAAACCTAGTCTTGCCTGAAATTGGCTCATTTATGCCACTGATTGTTATCATTGGCCGCGTTTCGATGTCATGATGTCAAAAAAGCAAAAAGCAGCCGCAGTGGAGCTTGTGCCCGATGTGCAGCCAAGAAAGTTTCTGGCTGCGGTTCTGGCTCTGATTTTTCTGATTCCGGGCTATCAGCATACCTGCATCTGGCATGCGGCATTTAACCGATTGCCTTTATTTCTTAATTGTTTCGTTGAGTATCTTTGTATCTGAGCATCTCGGTGGCTGGCAGCGGCAAGTGTCACTCTGCGCTTGCCTGGCTTATGCTGGAATTACTTAATAAAAGTGAAATTGTCTCTCTTTCTCTCGCTGCTGGAACAAGTTTACGAGCCGCGGCGCGGCTATTTTAGTTTCTAAGCAGAAAACGAGAGTGAAATTTGTAGTTAAAACATATTGTTGGCCGACAAAAATAACTAAAATCCACGCAGAAGAGAAGCGGAAGTGGCTGCTGGCCGTTGGTCGTTGGTTGTTGGCCAAGTTTGTGGCCTAAGTCTTTTGTTTGCCGAGGAAAAAGCTTGCATTTTATGACTCATATTTGGACTGAGCAGTATTAGATTATAAGTAGTCTTAGCCATTATCTGAACAACACCTGGCCAACGGAGTCGTTTAATCCGAAATGCCACCTACTTCGATCGGAATGCCTGGCCCACAAAGAGGGGCGAGGCGGGGTCGGATTCCATGGAGGATTCCGGCTGACTTTCACTCCGGCAAACGCTTCAACCTGCCAGGCCGACAACGAGACGGCGCTGCGACATGGAAATGAAAATTTATTAGCAAATTATGATTTCTGTGCGCAGCCCGACTCCCTGATCAAGGCACTTGGCCCGGCCAAAAAAACGAAGCAAAACAAAAGGCAGAGGCAACTGAACTCTGGCCGATTCAGGGCATCGCCAAGGAACGTGACTTCGCGACTGAAGGCCCGAAAGCCCGAAGCCCCCAGCCCCCAGCCCCCAGCCCGGGCCTTTTTGGCCAGAATCGAGGAGCGGATGAAAGAAAGTTGCCGTTGGCCGCTGGCCGTTTTTGACTCATGAGGAGCCCCCCCCTGCCCTTTGCAATGAAAACGAAAACATGGGACGAAAAGGCAACAACAACTGTGCAAATACAAACACAACAAACACAACAAGCCGAGCAATTTTCTCGAATTTCTCGACAGGTTTTTCGGTTTCGGTTTCTGTTTCTGTTTTTTTCTCGATCTCTTGGTGGGCTTTCGAAGCAAAATATTTGCTTAACAATTTCTACTGTAACAAATAAATAAACTCGCCCGTTTCTTTCTGGCTTTCTGGCTTTGTGGCCTCTCTGGCTTTTTGTTTGTCCCATCCCATAATAATGCACATTAATTGTTGTGATGGATGTCGCACCGCGGATGATGAAACCGAAACTGAGACCCAAACTGTGCACAGAGCCGGGGCATTGTCTCCGGGGATGCTATATAGAGCTAGGGTGATGCTGCAATAGTTGTCACCCACGTAAAATGGAGTCATAAACCAGGCAGAAGCAGAAGCGGTCCATGCCGGGAGGATGACTCAAAAGAAAGTGAAACTTTTCGGGGAGTCGAGATACGAAATGGAAAGAAAATACAAAAACTGACTGAAAACAACGCACTGAAAAAACCGGAGAGACGCAGCCGTGAAAAGAAATTGAACAGCGACCGGGCGATGACAAGAAGCGAAAGTGAAATGCCTTTTTGCGGCCATTGATGATTCAATCTGCCACGCCCCCGTGGGGGAGGGGGCATGTGAATCAGTTAAGTTAACCCGCGTTAACACCACTGACACGAAAAAATGCGAAAGTTTTTATCAATCCCGCCGCAGCCCCTCCACAAATATTTCTCATACATAAAACGATCATAAAACCTTAGCGGTCCACTGGGATAGACTCGGATTTACAATTTTTTACAATTCAGATGAGGGCCTCGGCCCCAGATAGGCATCTCTCGGTTGCATAAGTTCGATAAACGACACGCGATTGTCTTCTGGGGGGGTGGGACAGGTCCAGGCGTGGGGCAGGTGCTGCTGCAGGGGCAGGGTCTCCCAAAGGAAACACGTTGATCCCTCGAGAGCCCCCAACCATGGCCAATTCGCATCCGAATTTCAAGCGGAATACCTTAAACGAATCGTGGATGGATTCCTGATCATTCTGCATCAAAACCTGGATACAAAATTTTGGATCCCCATTTTTCAAATTTTTCCTAGGGGTACCCCTGCGAAATCCTGGATTTCTCCATATGGCCCCAAACGATGGCCATATCTTGGCCAATTCGCATCCGATTCTCAAGCGGAATACCTTAAACGAATCGTGGATGGATTCCTGATCATTCTGCCTCAAAACCTGGATACAAAATTTGTCATCCCCATTTTTCAAATTTTTCCTAGGGGTACCCCTGCGAAATCCCGGATTTCCCCATATGGCCCCAAACGATGGCCATATCTTGGCCAATTCGCATCCGATTCTCAAGCGGAATACCTTAAACGAATCGTGGATGGATTCCTGATCATTCTGCCTCAAAACCTGGATACAAAATTTTTCATCCCCATTTTTCAAATTTTTCCTAGGGGTACCCCTGCGAAATCCTGGATTTCCCCATATGGCCCCAAACGATGGCCATATCTTGGCCAATTCTCATCCGATTCTCAAGCGGAATACCTTAAATGAATCGTAGATCGATTCCTGACCATTCTGCCTCAAAACCTGGATACAAAATTTTTCATCCCCATTTTTCAAATTTTTCCTAGGGGTACCCCTGCGAAATCCTGGATTTCCCCATATGGCCCCAAACGATGGCCATATCTTGGCCAATTCTCATCCGATTCTCAAGCGGAATACCTTAAACGAATCGTGGATGGATTCCTGATCATTCTGCATCAAAACCTGGATACAAAATTTTGGATCCCCATTTTTCAAATTTTTCCTAGGGGTACCCCTGCGAAATCCTGGATTTCTCCATATGGCCCCAAACGATGGCCATATCTTGGCCAATTCGCATCCGATTCTCAAGCGGAATACCTTAAACGAATCGTGGATGGATTCCTGATCATTCTGCCTCAAAACCTGGATACAAAATTTGTCATCCCCATTTTTCAAATTTTTCCTAGGGGTACCCCTGCGAAATCCCGGATTTCCCCATATGGCCCCAAACGATGGCCATATCTTGGCCAATTCGCATCCGATTCTCAAGCGGAATACCTTAAACGAATCGTGGATGGATTCCTGATCATTCTGCATCAAAACCTGGATACAAAATTTTGGATCCCCATTTTTCAAATTTTTCCTAGGGGTACCCCTGCGAAATCCTGGATTTCCCCATATGGCCCCAAACGATGGCCATATCTTGGCCAATTCTCATCCGATTCTCAAGCGGAATACCTTAAATGAATCGTAGATCGATTCCTGACCATTCTGCATCAAAACCTGGATACAAAATTTTGGATCCACATTTTTCAAATTTTTCCTAGGGGTACCCCTGCGAAATCCTGGATTTCCCCATATGGCCCCAAACGATGGCCATATCTTGGCCAATTCGCATCCGAATTTCAAGCGGAATACGAATCGTGGATGGATTCCTGATCATTCTGCATCAAAACCTGGATACAAAATTTTGGATCCCCATTTTTCAAATTTTTTCTAGGGGTACCCCTGCAAATGGCACCGTATGGCCCCAAACGATGGACTAATCCTTTGATTCTTTTTATTTAAAATGAATTAACTGCATGAGGTATTAGGTGAGAACCATTCACGGCTTCAGGTGCCTTCTCAGATCCTCTGATTGATGGCTTATTGGTCTTTGGCTGGCACGTTGCCTGGAGGAGGAGGTGGCTGAGCCGGAGGAGCCCCAACGAATAGCACTCCAGTCCGCTCCAGGCTGTGTTTACCGTTTCGGTTTCAATTGGCATCGCGAGTTGCAATTGAGGGGCAAATTTCGCAAAGCGGATTCGAGTCGGCATGCGAGGCACGTTGCTGAGCTGCTCAGCTGGGGGACGGGGAGTGAGTGGCTGGAAGTGCCCTGGCAGGCATGGAAATCGGGGAGTTTGGTTTGGGAAAAGCTGGGCATATAAATCGACGCCAGTTGTCAACATGCTGTAGCGGTTGTCGTGGCCATGGGCGGTTAGTTGGCGGCCGGCATTGCGATTCCAGGGGCTCTGGCTCAAGCTCAAGACTGCCCGACCTGAATGTCGAACCGCTGAATTAAAATGAGCCGTTAAGATGCGTTTGCGATATAAACCCGAGGCGATAAAATCATCGGCGTATGTGGCGGTCGTGTCATTGACAAATGCAGCTCTAACCCAAAAACTAAGCAGATACCTATGAGGAGTGGGCGATACTCTAGGAAAGGGCTCAGAGGCGAAGGGCTCGAAGCCCTCCTCTAGCTCATGTACCCTGGTTTCTTGAGAGTATCGGGCAAAAGGCCAGAAGCTAGCTGGGCTTTGATTTCGATTCCGGCGGGCAATTGAAACGCTTTGGATTTGTGTGTTAATGGGGCTCGATCTTGGCCAAATCCAGGGGCCAGGGGCCAGGGGCCAGCTGGCAGAGGGCGGGAGCTAGTGCGGGGGCGGTGGAGCTGCGTGCTCATTACGCTCGATAAATGCGGCCGGCCTCGGAGTGGTTCGGACGTGTAACGGCTGCCGGAGAAGAAAGCGTTCCGCCAAAAAGGGGCACAAACGCCAAAGAGCTAAGCACCTAAGCACCTAAGCAGCTAAGAGCTAAGAGCCAAACGGCCAAATCCCAAAACAAAAAACGTAAATAAATAAAAACAAAGGCACATCGACTGCCAAACGAATCTCTTCGAGGTCAGCCTTCGAAGGCACCCGCGGGGAATTCAATTAAGTTTTCTAGCCCGAAAGCGGCCTGTAATGGGCGCTGGTGTGGTGCAGGTGGTGTGGGTGGCTGGCTGGCTGGCTGGCGGTGCTGGTGGCTCACTGATGGTTTCTGGCGGTGGTGGCGCAGGTATGCGCATTGTTAATTTGTCAAAATGCAAATGCCATTGCCAAATGGCTGCCAAACTCACCCACGGGCAACATCAGCTCTCAGATGTATCTGGAATTCTGCACTGAAAACAACATCTAAGGGGTTTCTAACTAAAATTAAAGGTCTAATCTGTCCAAGCCAGGTCCAAAGCTTGTCTGTAAGACTTCTTAAGCCTCTCTTTTCCCCAAAACCCCTGAGAAGTAGTCTTTTCTTTTCCCAGTGTACAGTAGTCTTGAAATCGGTGGACTGACAGATGTCCGTAACTGAAATCCGCAATCAAACGGTGCCTGGCATCGGTGTCCACTGTCTTCTCTCCACTGTCTCCTGTCTCCTATCCACTGTCTCCTGTCCATCTCGAATGCAAAATAATGCTCCATCGGAGACGGAGACGGAGACACTTGATTTCGGATTTGGGAGTGTCGCCCCAGGGGCCTCGAATTCCTCGGCGTAGACAAAAGAAGAGTGTGTGTGTCGGGCGTCCAGAAGAAAGCCCCAGAAGACTGGGCGGGCCAGAAGAAAGAGCAGAAAGGAGGAGACGGACAAGTTTTACGTAATCAAGCAGGCGGATTATTTATGGGAGTTATCGTGTGGGTTGCATGATCGGATCGAGTTTGAGGATCGACTTTTGGCAGCCAGATGCAGTGAGAGGTTAGGAATGCAGAAACTTTAGGAGAATCATGCCAAAAGATTCAAGAAAAGCTAAGAAGAATGGTTTAGAAATGGGGTCTTCTAACTCACTGACTGTCATTAGTTTTATTTATTTTTTTAAGTAAAGTATGTCATAAATATAAGATTAAATCAAAAACATATCAACAGCTTAGTTTTAATTTAAAAACTTGTTTGAAAAAAGCTCTGAATAAGTTTTTCCAAACTTTTGAAGATGAAATGGAAAATCAAACAAAGCTGCCAGACCTTAAAATAAATTATGTTGGCAAGAAAAATTAAAAAAAAAAAGAGTTATTTCTGTTTTCTTTCTGTCAGTAACTTAATTTCCAATTTATATTTAGTTTTTTTCAATTAAAAACTATTTCCAACTGTCTGGCAGCACTCAGCCAAGTCACCCACCACGACAGCCAAGTCTCCAAACTCTCCACCAGCTTCGGGCGTTTTTCAGCACTCGCCCTTCCGCAGCTTCGGATGCGGAAATCGGCTGTCGGGGGGAAATGAGCCGAAGCGCCGAAGTGCCGGGGTCCTGCGAGTCCTTTAAGGCGGAGGATGCTTCGAAATTTGCGCAGTTTGCGTGCGGTTTTCGGAGCTAAAGGACGCAGCAGCGAAAGCAGCAGCAGCCACAGCATTAGGAGCCGTAGCGACGGGAAACCAGCCTCCGAATATTCGGATTCAGCGACTCGAAAGGCCCCCCTTTAGCCTGTGAGTCCTTAAGACGGTACACCCCCCATCCCTGGCCCCATCCCCGCCCCTCTGGACGGGCCCCAGTCCCCATCCGAATTTGGCGCGGTTTCCGGGCGATTAAAGAAGCGCCTTGTTGTTACTGCTGTTTAAACCGCATCGTGGTCGCGATTCCTTCAGCCCGCATATATCTCTATTTTTTTGGGTTTTCTTGCTTTTTTTTGCAGTGTAGTCCAGTGCAGTGCTAGAACAATTAAAACACTACGGTGACTTGAATGAAAACCATTGAAAATTCATGAACGAGTGCCGTGAAAGACTGGAGGCCAAAAGTCAGCCGGAAAACTGAAAAGTTATTTTCAAAAATAAATAGAAAGGATATAGTGAAGCTGTGAAAGGCTCTGCAAGGACCCTTGGATTACCTTGCGGGGCGAGTGGAAGCGCGAGTGCCAAAAACGCCGCCGGTAAGTCAACTTTTTCAAACAGTTCCCTTGTTTTTTTCAAGATTAATTGTTTGGTTCTGGGTTTATTTTTATTTTTAGAAGAATATTAATTTATAAAGGCTTGTATTTTGTTATTTAAGAGCTTAATTATTCAGCATTCGATTGTGATTTATTTATGCCAAGTTTTAAAAAATGGCTTGTGTTTTTGGATTTCTCTCCACTCTGTAAGCTTGATTTAAGTTTTATTTTTTGTGGAGTTCTGGGCTTGTTTTCCAAATAAAATGAGTCTCAGCATCTCAGACTGAAGCAGAGTCCTTCGGCCCACAGATTACACTCTTTATGGGCTTAGTTTTCAGGGAGATGTTTGCCAGGCTAGCCCCTTCACTTCCTTTCCGGTTTTTATCATTTTTTAATATTTCCCCGGGACCCCTCGGGGCAACCTTTCCACTCTATGGCTTCTTTGGATTTGTGTGTATTTATAGATTCCTCCTTTCATGCCATTTGGCCTGCCATTATCGACGCCTTTATTGTGCTTCCGCATTTATTTTGCGCCCCATCCTGCCATCCTGCCGTCCTGCCAGGCTCCCTGGCTCCCTGGCTCCCTGGCTCCCCAGCTCTTCAGCTCCCATTTGTGTATTTCGTTTGTTTTTCTGCAGCCGCAAACTTTTCGCTCCTTTCGCCCTTTGATGTGCCGTCCAACTAGTCCTTCCCGGCGGGCGGAGAGGGCGTGGCCCAGGACCAAGGACCTGGGACTAAGGGCAGTGATGATAGGCAACTTGTTACGATGACCACGATGATGAGCGAATTGAAAGCCTTTGTGCCTGCTTGCGGTTTGCCCATTTCTGGAGCCCATTTTCCATTTTCCACTTTCGGTCCAGAAAGAGAAAACCCTTTTTTTCTGTCCGAGCCTGTCCGAGGGTCCTGTGCTGTGAAATCGAATCATTTGGCAGGCTTTATATTTAATTTGCATGGTCTGGCCGGGCGCCCCTCCCCGCCTCGAAAAGGGTTCAAAGGACACGGAGGATTCCTTTCCAGCAGTTGACTAAATTAAATAAAGGCGGCTTGTAGCAACAGTTTGCGGTATTTTCGCTGCAAAGTATGCCACGAATTTGTACATCATATTTTTAATTTTCGGGCCAGGATATCAAGGATATCAAGGATATCTGGATATCTGGGACATCTGGGATAGGCAAGGAGCGATGGCAGAGGGAAAGGTTGGCCCGGATCGGGTATCCGCATTCTGTTTATGTTTCTTATGGCTTTCGTTTGCTTCATTAGTTAGTCCTTGAAGTCCTTGCTGGAGAAGCTTGTCATATTTTGCGAATTTCATTTCCATCCCCGCGTCCAGGACCTGCACGATAGCCGGGCTGCAATTTGAGAGATTGAGATTGAAAGGCAGAGACCCACTTGAGTGCGCTGGAAACCTGCCGTCTCCGGCATCTGTTTGTTGCGTTTCGGCGGTGCGACGACGAGCAAGGACAACAAGGACGACGAGTCCTGCGGCAGCGGCAGCCGCAGAAAATGGCCGCCTCGACAGCGGCAGCCACAGCGCCCGGCCACAAATGAGTGCAACTTGCCGCGGCTCAGGACGAAGACGCTGCACCAGAGGATGATGCTGCCACGCCGAGTTGCCACAACGACAGCAGCACAATAGCAGCAGCAACAATGCCAAGTGCCAACCACGCCGAGGAGGGAAATTAAGTGCCAAAGGCAACCACCGCACAGCGAGCGCGACAAAAAGCGAGAGATTCTCATCAAAACCGAAATTTGCATAAAAAACAAAAGGAACAAGGACTTGTACCTCCTGGACCTGTAAGAAGGCGGGCTGAAGAAGCATCGCAGAGACATGTCGGCGGCACCCTGGTTGCTGCTCCTGCTGGCCACCGCCGGCACCACCCTGGGCGGGCCCCTGCACCACCAGGACCACCAGGGGGGCGCCCCTCCCACTCCGACGGCGGCCAGAGTCACGGTCGCCGGCCAAGCCAACCAAATGCCAAAAGCCAACGACTTAGCCGAAGTGGCTACACAAGTGCCAACCACGCCAGCACCACTGGGAAGCAATAGCACCACTGCACCACCGTTAAGTAGAAGTAGCAGCACCACTGAAGCACCTACAGCCGCTCAACCAGTCCCCAAGGAAGCCGTGGAGGATCTGCAATGGCTGCACCCACAACCACCGGCGGTGGTGCAGCTGCTGGAGCTGGAGAACACGGAGGCCCCTCCACCGCTGGACAGCGGGCATGATGGAAGGAAGCTGACCAAGAAGAAGCAGCTGCAGCAGCAGCACTTTCCCAGCGGCAGCACCACCCCAGAGGACACCACACCAGTGAGCACCACCGCAGCTAGCACCACTCCAGCTAGCACCACTCCAGCTAGCACCACTCCAGCTAGCACCGCTGCAGCAAGCACCGCTGCAGCAAGCACCGCTGCAGCAAGCACCGCTGCAGCAAGCACCACCGCAGCTAGCGCCACCCCAGATAGCACCACCACGACTAGCACCACAGTGACCACCACCACGGCAACCACCACCATAGAGACGGAAGTGGAGAGAGTGCCCACAACCACCCCCCTAAAGATTACTGAGAGCAGCACCACTCCCGAGATGGAAAAGGAATTAACCACTGGCGGGGAAGAGGAAGCAAAGAGCAGCAGCACCACCACCAAGCCACCGCCCCCCGCCACGCCCCTGCTGCCGGTGCACAACGGCTATCTGGGACCCATTTTCATGGGCGAGAAGACCTTCAGCGTGGTGCATCCCCTGAGGAAGCCACAGCCACCAAACCACCAGCACGTGGCCTCCATCGAGAGCCAGCTGAAGAACGGCCGACTGGTGGAGATCCTGGCGCCAACAGCTCTGCTGGAGCAGCAGCTGCCGGAGACCACCACGGCGCCATCCCCACCGCCGGGCCAGACCGCCTCCGTGCTCTCCACCACCGTTTTCCAAGTGCCCGAGCTGCAGACCAGCACCACCCGCCTGCCGGGCACCACATACGGCGGCGAGCGGACCGAGTCCAAGATATCCGACATCCAGATCGAGGTCTATGACTCCACGGTGGACTCCATAGTGGCCTCCACGAACTTCCGGGACAACGAGGGCTTCTACGCCCCGCCGCCGCAGGAGACAGGGCCGGGAACCACCAAGCCACCCCGGGAAGTGCCACAGGAGCGGTTCACCCAATACGTGATCGATCGGGCGGACGTGTCCACCCAGCCTGCCGGTGGAGGCGCTCCAGGGCTGGGCAAGCCCGAGCCGGCGGCCATCGAGATCCACATCAACGTCTCCGAGGCGTTCGGAAGCGAGAGCGAGGACCTGGAGTTCTCCTACCGGCAGCCCAACGACAAGTCCGGCTCCTCGGCCCTCGGAAAGCCCAGTGGGGACGAGATCCTGGTGGTGGAGATCATAGACAGCGGCTCCGACAACAGCAGCTCCGAGTCGGGATCCCTGGCCGGCAACTCCGCCTCCGCGGAGCACCTGAATCCCATCTTCACGTTCCGCAACTCGGACGCAGCGGCAGCACCACCGCCCCCAGTGCGCCCTCCACAGGACACCACCGCCGACGAGTTGTTCCTGGCCGATCCCAGGCCACCGCCACCGCCTCCTCCGCCACCACCGAGGAAGCCCAGCATCGACCGCGACTCGGACACCATATTCTACATCTCAAACACTGAGGTGAAGGTGGGCGAGTCCCTGCCCACGGTGCTGCCCGGAGGCGGCGGAGCGGATCAGCGCAAGTACCAGCTGGAGAACCAGTTCTTCCCCCTGCAGCAGCCGGCCCGCCCCTCCGAGGAGGACATCATCCTCTCGCCCTCGCCCCGCCACAACGCCGACTCCTCCCTGAAGATCTTCCGCTCCAGCTCGGGCTCCGTGTCCGGCAGCAGTGGCGACGGTGCTCCGCCATTGGACGTGACCTACGTGGGCGAGTCGGTGATCGAGGTGGAGCAGCAACAGCCGGTGCCATCCACGGCGGCGCCACAGCAGCAGGACATCATAATCCAGCCGGCCGTCCTGCCGGACCTGGCCATCGGGGTGCCGGTGATCGGGGAGCTGCCGCCCCAGATCGAGCTCAAGGAGATCGACTACATGCCCTCGGACCTGGGCGGGATGTTCGACGCGGACCTGCACGGGAACAGCATCGACAGTGAGCCGGACGTGATCGAGAGCTCCATCCAGTACGGCGGGGACTTGATCGACGACGGGGCTGGCGGAGGATTCGACGGGGTGGAGGGCTCCTATCCCTTCGAGAGTCCCTCGCACCGCCAGCAGGGACTCAGCCAACTGCCGCACCGCCCCCTGGACAGCCACTTGCATCGGGATCAGCTCCAGGTGGCGGAGATGGTGAATGCCACCCTCCTGCAGAGTGAGGCTGGAGCTGGATCGGGATCGGGATCTGGTTCAGGATCGGGCTCGGGCTCTGCTTCGGCCATGGCTCCTCTCCTCTCCGGCGGCAGGACGATGAACGCCACAGCTCTCTCCGATGAGTCCATGGGCGACTACGAAGGTGAGTTCCGGCCTCTTTAGAGGATCGAAGACCTGGCTAAGCTTTGTGTTTCTATTTTCAGGCTTCTTCAATGTGTTTGCCGTGTCCACGGGCCTCATCATCGTCATCCTGCCCTCGGCCCTGCTGGTGTCCATGTACTGCGCCATCAGGTAAGTGAGGGAACCTCTGGGGGGGATTACGAAATCCCCATGAGCTGAGGAATAGAAATTCTGCCAATTAGGGAGGGCGAATCCGTCTTAGCCTTGTCCGTCCGCTTGGCCCTGCGGCCTGTCCTGGCCCGGCTAATTGCTTACGCCTCGTGTGTTGCCTAATCAGCTTAGCCGTCGATGTCCTGGCGCACACAAATCAAAAATAATTGCAAGCCGGGCAGGAAGTGACAGGAGGGGGTGGAAGGATGAGGGGGCGCGAAGGCCCAGGGCCAGGATAGACTTCCTGTTGGTGGCAGGAGGGCGGCAACCCTAATCCGTTCGCTTCTATTTTAAGGATTTCCGGTGGCAGCTCCTGCCGCTGGCGGAATTTGTTGCCTCCTTCCCAGCGCCCACCTACGCATACCTGAAGAATGCACTCCATCTGAAGCAATTTGCCAGGACCTCGGCCCTCCCCCTACCCCCGAGGCGGTGGCGTGGCAAATCGCATTTATCAGCCTCATTCGTGGCGTTTTATTCTCGTCCGCATTCCCACCACCCGTCAGACTGACAGGCAGACGGGATGGCAACAAAACATTGACAAATCTGCGACGTGGTGGGGGAGGGAGGCTGGCTGGGTCTGGACTGGGTCTGGGGCTGGGTCTGGGGGGGTGCGGCAGGCTTAAGAGCAGCACATCCTTTATCGCCCGCAGTCTGTCCCATACATAAATCTTGGCAACGCCACGAATCGGGCCGGAATCCTTGGGCGAAGCAGCTTTCACGGTAAACACACATCCCGAAAGCCAGCTTAGGAGGGGGGCTGGAGCCAGGAACTTCCTCTCAGTGTACTTAGTCCTCCATTCCTCCAGGGCGGGAACACAAGGCGGGAAAAGTGAAACCGGGTGTCAGATTTTCCGTCAGTCTCCCAACACTGAAGACACTGAAGGCGCAACAAATCAAGACGACAGAATCGGGAATCGCAGCGGCCGGAAACAGAAGTCGCCACACACACACACCACTACACAGACAGGCAGGAAGATGGCAGGAGCTAACAAGGCCGCTGTTTCGGCAAAGGTGATCCCTGAGCCGTCTTATGAAGCATGCTTTCCCTGACTTCTCCCAAATGCCGCAGGAAAAACGCATAAAACGGCAAATGGCAGCCGCAAACGTTGCCAGTTTGTTGCCCCACGCCCTCCGAAAAGGTGGCCCAGTCAAAATAAAAAGGAAACACACAATTTATTTGCCTTATTCCTTGGCAGGACACTCTGCTGGTGTGTGTGTGGTTGAGAGGAAATTGCACAATAAACTCTCGAGACGAGAAATTAGTTGTGCGTGTGGCTCGTTTTCGGCGGCTTTCCAACTTGAAATTTGTTGAGTGCCAATAGCGCCACGAGGGCAGTACGAAGTGGGTACCTACTCGGGGTGTACGATGCTCTGGGGACCGAACTTTCCCATGGAAATGTTTCATATTAATGGCACTGAGAGCTCATTGTGGGGGATTCTGTGCCGACATGAATCATTTCTGTGGAGGACAAGATTATTTATGGTGCTAGGCAGAGGGGGTTTTCGTTTACAATCAACTTTTATTTGAACATGAGCCCATGCCTCGCCCATGCCTCCCCCATGCCTCCATGGGGTGGAAGTCCAGGGTATTAGCCAAGTAATTGCAGGCAGCCGCAAAGTAGGCAACAAAATGTTAATTCCAGTCGCGGCATCATTAGAAATGCATTGGATTTCGAAACTCTGGCCTCTCTCAGAGCACTTTCCCCACTTTCGCCACCTATCTACTTTCTCCCTCTCTCTTTCTCCCTCTCTGCTGCTGTCTCTTTCACACAGGTATGTGCTGAACAACAAGAACTCTTCAACTGGCGGCGCGGGAGGTGCCCATGGCGACGACAGCGAACAGGGCCAGGACTCCAAGCACGAGGTAAGTTCCCAACGCCTCCCCCCACCCCGGTAGAGAAGCAGAACACTTTTGAAAGACCATGCCCCCAGTCCCTACGCCCCCTCAGCCCCAGCCCATCCGCGACTTGATGGAAATTGAAATTTAAACGCCAGTGCCATCCCCCTGAACCTCCGCTGGATCCTGGATCCTAGATCCTGCATCCCAAATGCACTCGGGCTCTCGAGAAAATTAAACAATGGCGGAAATTTCCGGTGGAAATTTTATTGCTTTCGCTGAGAGATGAAATTAAAGACGCGCCTCGGAATGGCGGTGCCCGCTGCAGCTGAAACCGACGGAGCTTAAGGAGCTGCAGCCCGAAAGTGTGCTCTGCAAATTGAATTTAAAGCCACACCCGAAAGGACCTGGTCCTGGATTCTTACGGCCTTGGCAGGAGTTCAAGTTAGAGTTGACTTTGAAATTGAAATTAATTCCGCTGTCTGGTAATGAAATTTCTCGGCTACTTGAGTGCGTGAGAGGGACAGCGAAGGAGTGTGCGTGTGTGTGTGGGTGTGGGTGTGAATCGCATGTCGATGCCAGCTTTCTCCATTTTCCCCCATTTCTCCGGGTTATTTTGCAGTCGGCCTCGTCGTCGCTTTCATCGACTGCCTCGGCATTTGCATCCGCCTCGTCCTCATGCTCCTCCGCCTCCGGCTCCGTCCCCGCCGCAGGGTCGCGCCCCCACCCACCGCCATCGTCCTGCCCGCCGCCCGTCCACCCCAGCACTGAGGGTTTTCTGGAGTCCCTAGAATTCCGCTTCGAGATGCCAGAGGGCAGAGGCCGCGCCGCCCCCCGGTGGCACCAGAGTGGGGCGGGGGCAGCCTCAGCCGTGGCGGCGCGGCCACTACCCCTCCTCCCCAGCGGCTCCGTCACCAAGATGACTCTGAAGGACAATCATCTGATTGTAGTCACCGAGGAGCGCCACGTAAGTTCGTCAGTCATCGCCGGATCGGTGTCCTGGTCCCTGATCTTGTTGTTGTTGTCTCTGTCTCTCTGTCTAGCTCTTTCTCTCTGCCTGTCTGCCTGTCTACCTGTCTCACTTGCACGCTCTGTTGTCTCGTTCGCTCTGGTCGGGAGTGGGTAGTTGGGAGGACTCTTGTCATCTGGATGTTGTCGTAGTTAGTCGCCTGCCCCTCCCCTAAAAAAATATCCCCCACAGGGGTCGAACTCTGCTCCGCCACTCCCCATCTCTCTCTCTCACGACGCCGTCTCTGTCACACATCTGCATCTGCATCGCACAGATACATATTTATCGTTTAGAGATTTAGTGGATACCTAGAGGTGTTTATTTTTTCCCCATTTTCCGTTTCAGTTTCAAAATTATTTATGGCAATTTTATTGCTCCTGCCGTTGTGCTTCCCATTTTTGAATTTTCTGTTCAACTTTTATGTTTATTGTTCGTTGTTTATTGTTTAGTGATTGCGCCTGAAATCGGAATATAAATTTGCAGTTATTGGCACTCACACACATCCTGCAACTATTTTGAATGTCCTTTCCACGCAAGTTCCACAAAATCGGGCTGAAGGACTCGGCGTGCTTGTAATTAGTTCTGCACTTGATTGTTTCCTTGTGCCCGGTCCTTGGAGCTCGAGTGTCCTTTTGATTCCCATCCGCCCGATGCCCGATGCTCGATGGTCGATGGTCGATGGTCCGGGAATATCCTGTGCCAGTGGCCTGCGGGCCGAATGATTTTGACAGCCAAAGCCTGGTGTCGTCTATTTGTCAACCCTGCGGGCCAGGAGCCAGGACACCAACGTATCCTGTCCTGTCCTGCCCTGCCCGTGTCTCTGTGTGCGAGCTTGTGTGCTGTGGCCTCGAGGCGCGAGTGTGTCTGAGTGTGCGACTGTGTGTGTGTGCGCAAGGATATGCAAATGCAATTTTCGACACTTTCCGCATGGCAGCCAACCGATTTGTCTGCTCTGTCGCCTTCGCTCCTGCTACCCTGTTATCCTGTCACCCCTTCAAGGACTCTCCGCTCTCCTATCCACTCCTTTCCTTTCCTTTCTGTTCTGTTCTTGGTGTTGTGTTCGATGTTAGTTGGATGTGCCTGTGTCCTGCACCCACTTGCCGTTCTCTAGCGCTTCATTGATTTCTCGGCCTTGCAGGACATCTCCCGCAACGCCAGGGAGACCAAGATGCACACCGACAAGGACGGCGTCTTCGTGGTGGAGGTGGCCCGCGGCATCGACTCCAAGAACCTGCAGCCCGGGGAGGCCAACGCCTCGAGCCTGGAGACCACGGATCTGCCCTTCGACACCAAGCTGACGGCCAACGGACTGCACCACCTCGACGAGCAGTCGCTGCCCCCCAGCCACGAGCAGGTCCAGATCCATGCCCCGCCGCAGGACTTCGCCGGCACCGGACTAGCTCCCCTCCACCTCATTGAGGAGGCCTCCGAGGAGCATGCCCAGGAGCCGGAGCTCGACCAAGGGGTCCTCGCCCGCACCGGCCTCTCGCAGTCGGACCTGAGCTCCACCTCTTCCGGGGACTCCAACAAGCGCTACTCCTACGGCAACCAGGAGCTCTACGTCATCGAACAGCCTGGCTACGCCACCAGCTCTCCCACAGCCAAGCCCATCCTTGTGACCCCCCAGGAGGCTCCTCCAATGGAAAAGAACACTGGCGAGGAGGTGAAGGAAGTGATGAAGCCAGAGCCTGAGGCCACCGAAAACCAAGAGGTTCCCGCTCCAAAGAAACCAGCTCCCGCTGAGGAGCAACCTCCGGCTGAAAAGAAGGAAGAGCCGGAAGCTCCAGAGGAAAAGAAGGAAGAGACTCCCCCACAGAGCGAAGATCAGCCAGAGCCGGAGAAGGATGCTGAAATCAAAGAAACAGAGCCAGAATCAAAGCCCGAAGTGAAAGATCCAGAAGTGGAGGAATCGAAGCCGGAGGATGCCAAACCGGAGGAAACCAAGCCGGAAGAAACCCAAACCCTCGCAGAAAATGAAAACGAAGCCGAGGCCAACTACGACAGCCTGATGAGCCTGCCGGCCCCTCCATCCACCGAGGAGATCAAGGAGCTGGGCGACTACGCCACCACCGCCCTCCTGGAGTCCAGCCAGATGGACTCCCTGCCACCGCCACCACCGCCGGCAATGCAGGAGCAGCCGGAGATCATCGTGGCCAATGGAAACGGCATTGGCAACGGCAAGGACCTCGACCTGGACGCCGGCGAACCCACCACCCTGACGCCGCCCGCCTCCCCGCCGGCATCGCCACCACCACCCAGCACCACCGGATGCGGGGGCCTGGCCAACGGAATCCACGCCATTCCCACGGCGGTGGATGTGAACGGAAGTTAAGACGGATCCGGATGCGGATTTGGGTAAGCAAGGCATTTTTTTTCGCACTCGGCGGTTAGATCTCCAAGAGATCTAGGTCTAGATTCTAGAAAGTAAGGATTACTAGGAGCACTGACGCCCCATAGGTTGGGCGGGAAACCCCGGAAAGCTCGGAGAACTGCTCCCGAAAACCGTAAATTAATACGAAAATAGAGAGACAACTTTTTCCACTTACTGTTTGTTGATTTTCAAATATAATAGAATAATAGCAATTAAATGCGATTAATATAAAAACGTGAATAAATCATAATTAATTGTTTGTCTATTTGCGGCCGGACGCCCCTCTCCCTCGCCAAGACCCGCCAAAAACCACCAACCACCCACCACCACCACCCACTCCAGAAGAAGCAGAACGACACAGACAAAAGATAACCCGGGGGAGGGGCCGGCCGACTAACGAGTATTTCAATGTCTATAACTACAGTACACAAAACTATATAGCATAAGCCCGCAACCGAAACGATAACGATATGCCAGATATATCCGATTCGCCAAACAAACAGAATAGAACAGGATAGATAGGAGGCAGGAAAGTATCTGCAGATGTGCACTGGCGCATAATTAATTAGGCTAATTATTTAAACACGGAACACAGAACACAACTCTAATGTCAAACCAACACGAACCACAGAAAATGGGTTAATTGCAGCGAAATAATTTCGGTTCGATTGGCATGTTCGAGGAGGGAGCCTGGCAATTGCACGGGAGAGGGTATGTGTGGGGAGGCCTGGGCTGTTACTCAGCCCGAGCCTGAGTTGGTTTCAAAAGGATCACATTTCGAATTCAAAGCTACAAAATACACCATATACTTAGTCCTTCCGGAGGATTACCCCTAGGTTATAGCATAATAGGGTTATATGACGCATACGCAGTGTGGTAGGGCTTCCCATGGTGACCCCGAACTGGCCACTGACAGAAGAAGAGCTATTGTAGGGGCCCTGAGAGCCCCGAGAGTGGAAGGGAGGGGGACTACCAACAGGATTCTAAGACAGGACACCTCAGGATGCTACCTTCAGATGGTGACCCCGACTAGGAAGCATCTCACACGCTACGCCTACGTCACACAACCCATGTCCGCAACATCTGCACTGAGAACAAATGTAGGATCTCGAAGATTGTTTGAAAAAGTATTCATGTATCGCAAACTACACACATAGAAAACTCACTGGACAAAACCAAATCAAATGTGCCGAACTTTTGTAGCAAGCCAAAAAGCACAATTTACAAAGAGAAACGAACAATTTATATGTACTACACACATTTTAAAGGATAAACTAGCTATAGACGATAGTCGGGATGTATATGAATATATATATATGTGTATCGATGTGTATGTGTATGTTTTTTTCGAGAGCATGTACGAGGTAGGTAGGAGAGTAGCGTTCACTTTTCCGATACTTATCGATAGGCCTAACGATGCATCCCATGCATTACGTGTATTTCCGGTTCGTGCAGTAGTTCCGACTCGCAATACCCGCACACAGCCAGACATACATACATATATATGCCATATATAGACGCGATCGGTGAATTATAGAGTCTTTGAAGTCTTAGAAGTGAAGCCAAAGTAAAACCACAGCCGTACACTGCAAGTGGCGCGTATTTGTAAGTAGTAGGAATTATCTATGCCCGTTTATATATGCATATGAGAATATATATAGGTGGAATATAATCCCTGACTAACGATTTAACCACTTTTGTTGTTTACGTTTGTTCGAATTGTTTTATTGACAATTTCTCCCAGAAGCAAGGAAACAAAGCGAATCCGAGAAAATATTATGAATATTATGATAATATTAAATAAATAAACTTAACCTACTCGTAAATCAAATATTAAAGTTAGGCCAAGCGTTTAGAACTTTTTTTTTGGGTCGAAAGCAAAACAAAACGAAAACGAATGGAAATAAAAAAGAAATAAGTAAATGTGATTGTTATTTAAACTTAAGTTATTATTAATACTTAAAACTTTAACTGATATGTGTGTGCGTGGGTGTGCGTTTACGAAATTCAAAATAAATACAAAATAAAAAACAAAAAAAAGCCAAAAAACGAAGCAAATCGAAGAGCTAGAGAAAGAGAAAGAAATTTGAAAGAAAACTCTAACGAAAAGTCAAGATGGCAATGGAACGCTCAACAGTAATGGCAGGCGATTTATGATAAACGATTAACGATAACGATTAACGATAGCTGGCAACTATGTGAGGTAGAAAAGTTAGCAAGCCCGGCTAGTTTGGGGACTAACCCGCAAATAAATGAAATTCAATATTAAGAACGATTGCAACCGAAACCAAGAAGAGAAATACACACAGAAGCAAAGTCAACTGAATGGCATTTTCAATGTGGGGGGCCGGAGTGGGGAATTGGCGCTGGAATTTTGGAATTTTTAATTTTGTGACTACAGTTTGCAGAAAAAGGGGCTCCATCGATTCTGGTTCTGATTCTGACTCTGATTCGCCGCCTGGCATACCAATCGAAGCCACCCGGGCGATACAGTTTCGCTTAAAGACCCCTAAGGCCAGGTCCAAACACCCGTTGAGTTGAGCAGCACAAAACCCTCCGGGCTAAAAATGTCAGGACTCGGAAAGGACCAGCGCCGGCGAATGGGAGCGAAAGGAGCAATAGAGCGGAATGAAGTAGCTCTTTGTGGGCCTGGGGATGTGGGGATAGGGAAACAGGAACAGGACGAGCGTGCATAGAGAAGCCTGGAATTGGAGGGGGAAATTGCAGCCAGCAGCACTTGGTCGGACGTTTTGAATTTCAGCTACAATCACCTGCAACAGCCAGCATGGAATGCTGCCCAGCAGATACCTGGCAGAAGGTAGGTATGATGGACGATGAAGCCATTTAAAAACACTCTATGCTTAAAAATACATTAAATTTATTAAAAATTTAAACTTGAAGTCCTTGCCCGCCAATAATACAAGCTTAATACTGGTTCCTGTATTATACAACACTATTGCCACTATCGATAGATCTATCGATCCTTTCTAAGTGCCATCTCTATCTCCAACTGCGATCTCTATTTCCCACTAAAGGACGCTATCCAATTGGACTAAAATTCAAATATTTCGTTCGTTTTCGTTCAGTTTCTGTTTAATTTAAACTCGATTTCGTTTTAAAAGTGCAAAAGAAGCAAGTTTCGTTTAAAATCGAACCGAATCAGTACTCGCGATCAGTGCCGGGAGTGTTCAAGTGTTAGATCCTTTTGATAGTATCCTTATATCGGGATTTGCTTCTAAAATAGTGTTAATCCTCTTAAAATTATTGGAATGGTGTAGTTTATAGACAAGTGCATCTAATAAAAGTGTTTGTAGTTGATTTTTTTTCGGTTACGCCGCGATTTCGGGTAATTCGGTTGGTTAGGATAGCGTCCTGTGAAGGCTCCTTGGGAAGAGCCCTTATCCTTATCCTTTATCCATAAAAGTAAGTATTTTTTACCATTATAATTATTAAGTTTGCTTTAAAACTATTTTAAAAAGAAAAGTCAGTTGCAAAAAAGGATATGGGAAGGTCTATTTGAAACTCTCTGTGGCGAGCACTTTTCCCGGTTCCACTTAATTGCTGGGCAGCTCATGTTGTCTGCTCGCTCCGCCTGGGCTTTAACTTTTTACTAATTTTAAATGGCGTTGCCGCAGGACGAGGCCGGGGGGTGGCAGGAAGGCGAGGGCAGGACTGTGGAGTGTCCTGCGGAGCTGCAGGCGGTGGCTTCGGTGGTGACGGTGGCGCCGGAGGCTCTTGTTGTCAAGTGCTGTCCTGTGTGTGCTCGAAAGTTGAGTCGACTTGAAATTTTAATGAAATGCGCTGCTCTCGAGCCCAGCGTCTATGTCTATGCCCGGAAACTGGCACGGGCGGGGGGGTGTCCTGGGTCCTGCATCCAGGACTCCGGTTTGGCTTCGGTTTGGGTTTGGGCTTAGGTTTTGGGGTTAGGCTTCCCGGAGCCACAGCCCCCCGGCGTCTGCATTTCAAATTATTTTTAATTGTCATTTCTGCGGCAAAGCCGGCATCTCATTTTCGGCGGTACTCCGGGTCCTGTCAAAGGCACTCCCTGTCTCTGCCTCTGCCCAGCCCTGCCCCCATCCTGGGCGCATTTGCGGCAATCAAAATATTTATGCCATGGACAGTTGATTAACCGCAAACTGGCAAACGAGCCTGCTGGTCGCGGCCTCGTCCATAATTAAAATCAAATTAACTCTCGCAGAGGGCCGCCCGGTGGTTTTCGGCAGGGCAGGTGGGTCCTGCTGCCGGGGTGCTGCTGCTATAATTTCAAATTTCGGCCAGCACCCTGCAACTGTCCGCAATCAGTGCACTCGGCGGAGTGGACACTATTTATTTGGGCCGCAGGATGGCTCTCAAATAGGACCGGACCATTAATCAAAAACTGGCCCAAAACTGACAGTAACTGGGGCTCTGGGGCTTCAGCAATAAAATCATGCAGCTATGAGTGATCTGTTGGGGACTCCGGAGGTGGGCTTTGGATGGCACTTTAAAGAGCAAACTCTTTAGCCACTTTAGCTGAGCTCGAATTGACGAAATTAGCGGACAAATGTGACAGGCCTTGGCAGGTTGCAGTGATGGCAGGCCACTGGGCGGCTGATTGAACAGTTGATTGATGGCCCCGCCGAGGAGAACGGGTTTTAACTGGCGTAATTAAATTTAATTCGCAACACCTCAACCCGCCAGCGAGTCAGTGCTGCAGCGGTGTGGCATGCACCACGCCCCATTGAGTCGGCGGCAATCTGGGCAAAGGCCCTCCTAATGGATTTCGGGAATTAACTTTCCGGCATCCATCTCGAATTTATGCGCTTCTGATTCAATTAATTTGTATTAATCCCCGAGAGCCCGACACCAACTAGCAGAAAAGTTCATCCGGGGCAACTGCCGCGTGCAGGACGGCAGGACGACAGGACGACAGGACTCCCGAAAATAAATCAAAACAACTGACGGACAGTCGGCAACGGCCGGCGATGCGTGGCCAGAAATTTAATTGATTCAAACAATTCAAACGATTTGCACATTAAGCACCGCGCCCCTCCTCCCCATCCGGCCGACAAATCAAATTGAAATGCCAATTGAATGTGGACGCAGCCCATCCGCATCCGGATCCGAGACCGAGACCGAGGCCACCATGTCCCACATCCCGCCACTTGGCATGAGTTTAATTTTGATTTTTATGTGGATTTTTATTTGGGTTTAAAACGGCGGGCGATTTAATTGAATTGCCCCTGGCCCCTGCCCCGCCCTGCCCGGCAGGACATTATGCAAAGAGGGGCGGGCTCTGGCCAGAAATCAAATTGGGCGACTGGGATGCCGGATATTTAAACTTTAAAAGCGGGGCCAGCCAATCGGCCAAGGTATGGAGGAGACTAGTGCCCGACAGAGCCGTGGTGGTCCCTCGAAAGGGTCATTATTTCCGGCATATATCTCCTGTTTCGGCATTTAAGTCCCTGCCTCTTTCGTGTCGCCGCAAATTGAACAAGCCGGACACGGAAACACTGAAACATGTTGCACTCTCTCCCCCCCTGCTCCTGTTTTTTTCGGCCATAACGCATTCCGGCCGGGCTTTGAGTGGCTTTCGAGAGGCTGGCATGCCAAGTGTCCACTTCCACTGGCACTTTCTTGGAATCGTTGAACGGGGCTGGTAGTCCCAGCTCCTTCGTGTTGATTTGCCTAATTAAAATGAATCGCTCAAGTGGAAACTCGACAGCCCAGCCGCACAATCACACAAAGGGCCAGATGCCTCTAATAGGCTGTCCTTCGGCCATTGTCTGCCGATGAGCCCAATGAGACGTAAGAGTGCGGTGAACTGAGCCTCGAACGGCCGTCTCAAGGCTTCCATTTCCTTCCCAAGCTGCACTCTACTCCGAAAACAAATGCAATCGAGTCATAAGCCGGCTCTGAAACTAGAGGAGCAGGCATCCTAGACCGAACATCAATGGCGAACATTATTTTGAAACAATTAAGCTCCGGATAATAGATTAGTCCGGCGCCGGGGCCCGAAAACTAATTATCCTTTGAGCCTCGCAGCAGCTGATGTGCATTACACTCCACATATTACAAAGCACTTTGAGTGACAGCAACAAGGTAACAGCTGCTCACTAAATACCAGAAAAAACGGGCCAGGAGAGCTTCCTTGGGGCGACGCCGAAGTGAGCACACCCTATGAAGAGTCCTTGGGGGAAAGGAGTGTCTATCTTCCCCAAATTCCACCAGGTTCTCAAGCAAAAGACCTAGACCGATTAGTAGATCCATTATCTTCCGATCTACACTTAGCATCTATGACCTGCAAGATAATATCCTTGTATATCCTGATATGTGCAGAGTACCCCCTGAAAGGACATGAAACATTGGGGAAATTGGTAGATGGCAGTGCGTTGCGTTGCGTATGTCCTTTGTCATTTATCATTTGTCCGGGCCCGGCAACTGCGAATCCCTTTCACAGTGACGGGGCCACCGACTCGGTCTCCATCTCCGTTTCCGTCTCCGTGTCTGTCCCTGTCTCCGGACTCGTCCTCGTCCTCGTCCTCGTCCGTAGATGCGGGTCAACGGAACGGGTGCAGTGTCACTGCACTGGCCACGCCCTCGGAAAGCCAACATATATGCACCCCCCGCCCATCCTGCCTGCCAGACATCTCCAATCCGCTCGAACAACAAGCTATATTATCCTGTCGCCCCACCCTGCCCCTCTCCTCCCGCCACCCACAGCTTGTTGTATAATCGAAACCTTCTGTCATTTTCTTGTCGCTGTTTGTTTGCCTCTTTTTGTCCTTTTGTGTCCTTTTTTGCCTCGCAGCAGTCACTGCGTTGTTGTGACTGCTTGATGGCTGCAGGGTACTCGTTGCGTATACGACCCGTGTGCCGTCGAGGTGGTGGGCCTTTCAAGGCATATAGGATATAGTGTTCTGGATCTCTAAGTAGTCCCCACTGGTGGTATTACTTTCCAATCTATTACCAACTCTTCGGAGAAGAGTATCGCGGAAGCAGCTACCCTAGTCCTGGCTCGTCCTTGTTTTGTATTCATTTTCTGTTTTGTTTTTATGGCCAGCGCCGGGCATTATTGCATCGTGACCAACGTGGCAAATACGCAATGTGCGGAGGGCGGTGGAGTGGCACTCTCCCCGCCCCTGCCACCTGCCACCTGCCACCTGCCACCTGCAACCTACCACCTGGCTGCCGCTTCTGTTCTTGTTTTAATGCACCAAAAAGTGTCACAACAATAACAGCCGGAGAGAGACCCAAAACGAGAAAAAACGGAGCTCGGATGACCTCATTTGCGGCCCAAACACACTGCCGCCGTGGCACAAAGTGGAGTACAGGCATTTAATTACAAATTTTACGCTCGTTCTAAATTTGTTGCCAAAAAGCAGAAAAGCGCCAGTGGCAGTGGCAGGGGCAGGGCGGAGGCATTCCATAATTGCGAAATGCACTGAGCTCCCTCCTTCGATGTCAGTATCGTTGTGTTCATTAACCGAGGGATGCTTCTAGCTGTCGGGAGAGGAGGGAACAGAAGCAGCATTCCCAGCAGCCAGCCGGAAAATGCACAAAGCGGTGGGTGGGCCTCCTCATCCTCGTCCTCGTCCTCCCACTCCTTCCCCTTCCGGCTTCACAATAAAACAGGAAGAAAACAAAGGGGCTTGGCTCTCCCTAGCCCTCCCAGTGGCCAGCCCTGATGATGTTTCGGGTAAACAGCAAATCACCAGAACGAGAACCAGAACCATAACCATAACCAGAACCAGAACCTTGGCCAGAAAAAAGATCTAATTCCGGACTGGTTGGATGCGGATGCGATTCATCATTTTCGGGACATTGCCAAAACACATTTCCAATTGAAGAGCAGCCCGGACGGCATCCCATTTGTGTAATTGTCGGCCTGGGCCGCTGTGTGAACTCCAATCATTGTGCTAGGCCGGGTGGGAGCTGGGGGGATCACCCAACAGGCCAATGGGACTCTGCGTAAGTCCTTAATTAGTCCTTAATTAATTATTAAAATATGGCACACTGCCTCCGCTCCTCCTGGCCAACAACTCATACAGCTGGGACGGAGTTGACTTAACCTTGTCGTGGCCTGCAGCCTTTGACATTCGATGACACGCAGGAGTGGAGGAGGTCCAGGTCCAGGGATCACTGCCAGCAAGCTTAACTTTAATTGGAGCTCGGCCCTAATAAGCAAATAAATTTGCAGCCGGATGCCGGCAGGAATGCTGTGGAAAACTAATTCAATTGAGAGCGCCGGATTGAAGGCAAATATGGAATACGGAATCTGACGATTATGGGACGGAGTGGGGGCGGGGAGCGGACCAAAGAAATCGGACCGAACCGCAGAGGCAGTGCCGAATCGAAAATACACGCTCTTGTATGCATTTGTGTGTATCTAATAGATATGCAGTGACAGCACCTGTATTTATGTATCTGATGCCGTATCTGCCACTCTGCATATGTGGCTCTATCTGCATGCCAATCTATCTGTGTTGCCAACTGGCTCTGTATCTGTATTTGTATCTCTGCGTTCGCATAGCCATGTATCTGTGCATGAGTTTGCATAGAAATTAAATAAATATTTGCGTGCAACTAAATTGGAATTGGAATGCTGGCTGGCTGTGGCTCTTTCTGTTGCTATTCCACAATCACTATCAGTATCTGTATCTGCCTCTGCATCTGCCTCTGTGTCTGTGTCTGTGTCTGTATCTGATTCTGTTTCCGATTCCGCCCTGAACGATTGCAAATCGAATTTGCATTGATGCAAATTTCAGACCGTCTGGCCCGCCGCCCCCTTTCGACTCATAATTATCGCCGGGAATGACAACTTCATTTCGCAGAGCTCCCTCCGATCCGAATAGAGGACAAATAGTGTTTGGGGATTATCGGCGGTTAATCGGCGCAAGTGACCGGCGACTACTCTCTATTTCATCCCGGTGCCACGTCAAGTTTAGTGGCAGTCAGTCAGGTACATTGTCGTCTATTGTTGTGCAATTATTGGCCAGCTATTCAGCTGACAGCGCGGGATTATGCTCTTGCCGGCGCGAATCACAGACTCATCTGTTTCCCACCAATCCCATGACCCTCGGCCCTGCTTTGAAAGAAGAGCCAGCCACCACTGATGGCCTTGTTTTCGCACAAATGGAATTTATGTTTCATGCAGCATTTGCATATGCCACTTGTTCCGGGCTTTGGTTACACGCTCCACGCTCCACGCTCTTCTCCTCCATCAATAGCTCTCCCCCACGGGCGGGAGGGAACTGTACGGGAACTAAAGCCGTACAGCTAGCGGCGAAGGAGCGAGGAGGGAGCCAACTCGTGCCGTCCATTCACGCTCGCCCATGAGTGCCCCGCCCCTGAAGCCTTCCCAGCTTCCGCTTCCGGCTCTGCTTCTTCCATTTGCATGCTTCGAGAGCCAAAAAATTGCTCTCCTATGCGTGACAGCCGAGCCAGGCCCAGAACTAGTGGAAGGCCTCGTCAGGGGATGGCCTTCCCGGAGGGGGAGGGCTGGCTTTCAGGGGTGACTGCCTGGCATGCTGCCTAACGATCTATTCACGTCGAGAGGCGTCTCGAGACTCCCGGCGACGACAACGAGAACTATTGAAGCGTATTAATTCTTTTTAATGCCGAAATAATAACGACGCCATTATGCCGGGCAGCAGTAGACCTGCTCCACCTCTTTTTCCCCGGGGGGGGGTTCTCGGTGGCGCCTGCAGATTGGCGAGCGAGACGGCGCCCAAAAGTCTGCTCCGAAATGTTTTCCAATTGACCAAACAACGCAGAAATAAAGGCCAGCAACAGAAACATTGGGAGATTTGCAGCAGAAGGGATGCGAAGAGGTTGATACCCTGCAGTAGTCCTTTATAGGAAGTCTATATGATACTAGTCCTTGATGGTTACTAGTCTCTCAGACGGCAGTTCTGAACTCTATTAAAGATTAGTACAGACTTGAGTAATGGGTAGTACCACCTATACCCCCTTTATAAAGGGTATCCTGGACAGATATGGCCTGGAACGTGTGTGCCGAGATATATGTGTGTGTCCGATACTTATAAACATAAAAACTGATAACGAAATCAAAACGTCGGGCCAAACGATTTGGAAATACTTCGACAGCATTGGCAGGAGCAGGAGTGGGAGTGGGAGTGGGAGTGGAGTGGGAGCTATAGCAGTAGCAGGACCAACAACAAGGACCAACATAGGCCCCGACAACAATGGCGTGGGTCCTTCTGTCCGGCCGTAACATCACTGTAACGGCCATACAACATTATTATCATCGCAAATGGCAAGTTAGACAAACACATTGAGTGCCCATTTAATGGCCCCACCCCGGGCCCCGGTCCGAACCCAACTCACTGCCGGACAGATGGGAGTGGGGGGCTGCCCGGGGAAGGATGCAGGATGGTTATGGGTCTAGGCACATAATGACCAAGCTAAACAGCAAATGAACTTTTAAACGTATTGAATTGACGTTCCAGAGGCGCACAAGACGCCCGAGAATGAGGCGTCAAAAGCGCCGCAGGACCAGAGGAGCTAAAGGAGCCAGAGCCAGAGCAGAGCAGAGCAGCCAGAGCAGGAGCAGCATTAATGGGTTGCCATGGCCAGCTCCTCACAGGACACAGAGTAAGCTCTCGGCTCATGACTGAAGCGAAAAGGAAAAGAATACAACGCAATAAGAGGACACAACAAAGGCCACTGCCAGGCACAAAGGAGAAAGGACTTGCCGGGCGGGCGCATGACGGAGGACGGAGGAGGGAGCTGCCATCGATTGGCGAAAGTGGCAAAGTGTACACGACTCCGCCAGGCAGCCAGCAGACAGAGCCAGGAACTATCGCTTCCGATGCGACTGCTCGCAAAACAAATCCTCGGAAAACAATTTATTATGGTCACGATCGTTCGTCACCTCGTTGGCTTTACGGGCGCTGTTTGGCTGTTTGGCTGTTTTTGTGTATGTTTTTTTTATGTGTACTCCGGAGTGACACTAACCTCTTGATGGCAGGACGTGACTGGGCAGCATGGCCCAGCGAGAGCCCCGAAAAACGAGCCGGGATGACGGGGTGGCCGCCAGTTGATTTAAACGATCCGGCGGGATGCAGATGAGTTTTTGATTTTCCATTTTGCAGTTTGTTTGTTTGCCATGTCGCGTGCGTTTGTTGTTGTTGTGTGTGTCTCTTTTACGAGCTGACAAACTGACGAGCGGGATGTGGCAATAACAGACAGACTGCTGGTGGCCGGGGCGAGGTGGGGGGCGTGGTGCCACGCATAATTTGCCAGCCACTGCCTCGGCCCGAAACTAAAACAGTGTGAGAAAAATTGGAGGAGACTTTGGGTTGAAGGACTTTTCTGTTTCACTTTATGAAGTCCTGGCGGTATCCTTAAGGATGGAGACCTTAGGGCAGGAGTTTAGTGTTTCTTGCAGTGTAGACTCGGTAGACCCTTTTTCTTCCAGTGCCTCGAACTGTGTCTGGCCCGTGTTTGTGTTTACATTTCGTCTTAAGCTGCGACAAGATGCCGCCATATATTTGTCACATGGACGCCACTTTTGCAGTCAACAGGGGGGGAGGGGATGGGCTGATGGGTGGGGGAGTGGCTGGAGCAGAAGGACAACAATCGACGAGTGGATATCACAGGCATTGGGGCAACAAAGGCACATGGCAGGCAGGCAGGCAGGCAGGCAGGCAGACGTAGAAGGGAGGAGGAGCTGTGTGCAAATAACCTTAAGCCGGAAGCTCGTCAAGTGACTTTGCTGGCAGCCGCCAAGCCAACCACCCAACCACCCAGTCACCCACTTCCTCCACTGCGGGTGTTCCATCATCAACGTATCCCAAGTATTTGCATTTTGTATCACTTAAGCAGCAGCTTTCCATTGTTGCCACTGGTCACAGGAGACATTTATAGCCCAACACACACACACACCACACCCTTGGGCACACCCACACAGGCATATAAAAGTTGGCTTTGCTTTTTTCCGCCCAGCCACCCCCCAGTGGTGGTGGTGCTCTCCTCCCCCTCCCCACTTGCGACTCAAATGTTAAGTAATGGAATTATTCGTGTGCTCAAGTGTAGGCTCCATTTGGCTGGAAGGAAGCAGAGGAAGTCAAGGAGCCAAAGGAGCCAAACGAGCCACTCCCCACCCACCCCCTCCCCTGGACAATCAAATTCGGCCTGGCAACAAATTTCAGCGGCGGCGGGGTAGGTGGAGGGGGAGGGGCGTGTAATTGCCAAGACAAACATTGTGTTAAGTGGGCTCGGGCACCGGAATTGCGGCCAAGGAGTGTGTGGGCCTGGGCCTGGGCCTATTTGCCTCGGCCGGGCTTTACGAGCTGCCAGACTCTGACTTTCTGCCGGCCGGGACTTGGCTTTCCAATACCACCAATCCGGACTTCCAATCTCCGGGCTAAGCTCCACTCCGTCCTGGGGAATGGCTGTTGACCAGGCCGTGTCCTCCTCAGGCATATCCCTTTATTTTCGACATGATGCTTGTTTTAATTCCACCTCCTCTTCGGGATGGACACGCTCCAAGTGTTGAGCCGCCCGCTGCCTCCCCCACGTAACGAGGATGTGTGCAGGAAGGTCCTGGAATTCGCAATTAATCACAATTAAAAACGGGCCAGGATTTTTTGTTCGCCTTGCCGCGCTCCTGGCCCGGCTTACTTATAGAAGGGTGTGTATACTTCGTATATAGGGATACTGTAGAAGGGCCGGAGCCCGCGTCATCCGCGTTTAATTATGGAAATGTTAATTTGCTTAGCACTACGGGCGGAGGGGGCCACCTGGCGGTCATCGGCAGACCTGCGCGGCGCTGCCAGTCAGCAGAACGCGTTTCTGCTTAGTTTTCCGCCGCCGCGCCATTAATTTTCAATTAACACTATGCCACGAGCAGATCCCGGGCAGGGTGTCCCCTCGGCCGGTTACTCCTTATTTATGGCCCTGTTCCTGCTCCCATTGGCACCCAACTTAACCTTGGTGAGTCCCCTTCCTCCACCTGGGATGTCCACCTGTAGTTCATTTCATTTATCGCCTGTCCCCGGCAAAGTTCAATCCTTTGTTGCGCCATCATCTGTGCCTACGCCATTAACTTAAAGTGCCATTGGCCCCGGACATGGCCCAGGAAGCAGGCGACAGGACACGGGACGCAGGATTGTGGGATGGTGAACCGCCGGCATCCTTCTGGCCATCTGCGCAGTCTGGGAACTGGGTCCTGGGCCCGGGGATCTGGGATCTGGGAGCACTTAACTTAAGCGCTCTAATTGTATTAAAAGCGTGTCCTGTCCCCCGGCATCCCGGCTATTCTAGTCATCCCGCCGCAGCCCGGCTTCCAAACCGGGCCGAGACTTGCCACATAGTTGACGTTGACGCAATGGCCATATCTCCCTGGCCGCCTGGTCGCCTGGTCCCCCCCAGGCCCCTGCATCCTTTCGGCTTTTAACGTTTTCCCGGCTAATTCGGCTAAGTGATTTTCATGAGTGCGTGCCGGGGCGGCGGCCGGTTCATCGGACTTGTGGCTTAATTAGGGTCGGGCGAAAGGGCTGCCAGGACTGCCAGGACTGCCAGCCCAGGCAGGACTGCAATTAGTTCCGATTAACTCGAACATGGCAAAAAATGTCGGCCGCCGACTGCATGTCCTTCTTAATAAATACCCCGAAGGAGGAGCAAGAGAGGAGCCATCCTGCCATCCTCCGCTTTAAAGCCGCACTCGCGTGGCACTTTGGCCCAATTCCGTAGGAGACTTGGCATGTAAACGCGACATAACTTTCAACTTTCGGAGGGGAGGCAGGTGCGGGGGAGACCGCATCGTAGACATTCCACGTCCTTCGCCTGGCAGGAGCCCGGGTAAATGTTAATTAAGCATCATTTACGCATTCGGGCCGTCATAATGACAATGGCACTGACAGCGCCACAATGTTGCGACAGCTTTGACAAGCCCGCCAGCCAGGACATAGGACATAGGACGTAGGACGTAGGACGCCTCAGTCCTTGCCGCCTCGGTCTCTTCGCCGTCCTGCCTGTCACTCCGCACGCAGTCAAATTTAATGTAACATAAAAGGTTTTCCATTTCGCTTTCCATCCTTAATGGGTATCTGGGCCGTAATGGTTCCATCACGGCGACCGCAGAACGGCTGTGGCATTTATCTGGAGGCGGAAGGATGCACAGGAGGCCCGCTGCGGCCTCATTGATTGGCGTTGGAGGAGCCAGGGGCCGGAATCGAGACATGGAGCTCTTTAAGAGTTACTGAGTGCGAATGTGGCCCATTTCTGGTGCAATCTGACTCGCCTATCTGGCTCAGACAATGGGCAGCCGGCCGCGGATTAGCTCAGCCGAACGGCTGTTTAGCGGAGCACCCCGGACCCTTGGCCTTGGCCGGGCTGTGGCCACAAAGTGCGGCCCGTAAAGGGCGCCCAACAGCTGGCCAACAATGGTGGCCCAAACACAGAAGACAGAAGACAAAAAGCAACAAATCGCCGAGTGCAGAAACAAAATAATAAAGACAAGCAGCCGAGGAGAATGGAGGCCGGAATGGCAAATAAAACTGCAGAACAAAGATGGAAGCGGAATGGAAGCGGAGCCGGGAGGAGGTGCCGGAGAATTACGTTAAAAGCCAAGACTAACGACGGCCGCCGGAGGGAGGCGGGAATCGATTCCCTGATATCCTGTAGCCGGAGCTGGAATCACCAGAAACCGAGGGCTTCAAGGCCTCTAGTCCGCATCCTTGAAGTGCTTGAAGGATAAAGAATACCCTACATCCTGGTCACCCTGCCACCCTGTCACCCTGCCACACCAAATGCAAATAAAACGACGCCTCGGAATTGAAATAGAAATAGAAAATTGCCAAACAAAAATGGCAGCATAAACTTTGCTGTTCCCCACTTCCGTGCGCCATCCGTTCTCCTTTTCTCCGGCATGGCTTTCACCTCCTTTCTCCGGCACTCGGCCCGGAGTCGTAACTCTCGCACACACACAGCACACCATCAGAGAGGGAAAGCCGGAGAAAGTGGCACACATACGGGGTACGCACCGAGAGTCTGCTGCTTGTCGACATTTCGGTAATAAATTGAGTTTTATGGCAGTCGTATTATTCTTTATTAGTGGGTAAGAATTGTTGCCTTTTGTTGGCTTTTGTTGCCGAAACGACGTCTCAACCAGGCCCTCCCCCTGCTCCCTGGCTCCCTGGCATCCTGCACCTGAACCACCACAGATGGAGATCATTTTGCTCGGTTTTGTGGCGACCGAAGGACTAAATTAATTCCCCAGAACTAGACAGCTCCCCCGGGAGCGTATCAATCAATTTGGCATTGAAGGGCCGGCCGTGGAATCAAAAATTCCCAACCAAAACTCTTTATTTGGCGTTAAATTAGCCAGGACCCGGCGGACGTCCGGGGAATACTAATTAGTGGAGCCCGCCAGGCTCTGAAATCCGATTTTCTCAGCTGTCAGCGGCTGCGAAAGTGATTATGGGCCTCGGAGTGAGCGACGTGCACTGAAAATAAAGCTCCTCCCGGCCTCCCGAACGAATCAAGGCGACCGGCCAGGACACACACTCCCCAGCGAGGTCATTCAATTTCTAATCAGCCACCTCTTTGTACCTGATGATCCGTGAAAAGTCGGCCCCGGACTCCGCGGCCAGGAGGGCGCTCCGCCTCCGCCTCTGCATCTGCCTCTGGTGTTCCGCTCGTGTCATTTATCATCCTCAGTCTCGGTTTTGGTTTCGGTTTCAGCGCCTGAGCCCGCCCCAGCTCCAGCGGGCGGTACGACTCCACTCTTGGCCAAGTGGTTGCGGATTGGACGGGGGAGCCTCTCAGGCCGCCCCTGAGTGCGGGGCAGGCGTGGGCGGGGCCGATGATTAATTGCCGGAGTGGCCGTTTGAGCGGAAAATTCACAAAACATTTCCATCATCAAAGCGAACTGATTTCCAGCAGCCCGTCCTGCCGTCCTGCCATCCTGCCGTCCTACCATCCTTCCACATTAAAGCAGCTTCTCGGTTCTTCTCGGGATGAATATTTAAAGACTCTCCGAACCAAAGGCCTGGTGGCAGCACCACTCTGACTACAAAGACAGGAGTAGTTCGTCGCAGCACAAATGGCACAATACTCCACATAATACTTCAAATAACTGCCATTCAGCAGCGCAGTTGAGGAGTAAGTGGAGTAAGCCCCTTTCTAGAAGTGTTCCTGTCTCGTTCTCCTCTCCGATTTCGACAGTTCTCAGCTTAGTTTCGTTGTCATCCGTTGACAGCCTACATTCGAACCGGATCTCCCTCAAAATTTTGCCATGAACTCCAACCCGAGGCTGGCCCCCGCCATGCGGCAGTCGAGCCAGGCCAGGGACCGGCCCGAGAAGGACCGGGACGAGAACGCCTGGCCGAAGGAGGCGCAGCTCCACCAACCCCCGGAGCAGACCCAGCTGCTGCTCGCGGAGCGGGCCAGCGGCCTGGCCGTGAAGGCCTATCTGCTGCAGTGCGGCCTGCCCTTTCTGGAGCGGATCAGCGACCACGCCGAGTTTATGTCGCCGGGTGGACGGCTCACTCGGCTGCCCCTGCTCCGGCTGGGGCCCGTGCGGGTCTTATCCGAGTTCGGACCGATCGCCGCCCACGTGGAGGCCACACAGCCGGGGCACTGCCTGGACGGCTGGCTGGCGGAGGAGCAGCGCGACGAGATGCGCTGCCTCGCCAGCTACGTGGAGAACGTCTTCAGCCTGGCGGAGATCCACTTCAGCTTCATGGACACTCTCAACTACCAGCTGTACACCGGACCGAGGAGCGGGGCGGCCCATCCGTGGCCGCTGTGCCTGCTGCGGCGGTTCGCCAAGCAGCGGGAGGCCAACCGGCTCCTGAAGGTCTACCAGTGGACGACCTTGGACCCCGACGAGGTCCTGCACGAGGTGAGCCTCTGCTGCGGCGCGCTGGTGGCCAAGCTGGAGGAGAACGAGGCCGGCGCGAAGTACTTCTTCGGGGCGAGGCCCTGCCAGCTGGACGCCCTCGTCTTCGGCCACGTGGCCGCCATCCTGTCCACCCGGATGCCCAACATGGAGATGACCGACCTGCTCTACGGCTTTCCGCGCCTCATAGCCCACTGCCGGCGCATCGACAACAGCCTGTTCCAGGGCCAGCTCCTGGCCGAGGAGGGCGAGGACCTCCTTGACGACCAGGAGGAGGAGGAGGAGGAGGGCGCCACGGAGCAGCACAAACAAAATTAAAGACGGTGGAGCGCCCAGGACAAAGGATTCTGAATTGTTTTTTTATTTGGCCAGGGGACGGGAAGGCAATCAGAAATATGCATTTACAATAAAACGACAGAGAGCCCGAAGGGAGTGGGTTGGACATAGGTCCTGGGACCTGGGACCTGGGCCTAGGGTCCTGGGTCCCGAGTCCTGAATCCTGGGAGTGGCAAAGTAAGTCAAGCCAGAGATAAGCCAGAGCACAATGCCATAAAATACAGCAACAGACAAGGCCTGCACTGGAAGAAGTAATTTTTGGCGAAGGGTCTCCGGAAAAGGCTACTGCCCACTCCTGGAGCTGGAACGAAAATAAATCTATTTTTAATAGGATATGAGTTTAAATATTCTTAAAAAAGTACAAATTACTTTTCGAGTGCAGACGGGCTTTCAATTTAAGTTCGCCTTCGACTTCAAGGTAGACACCCGGACCCATAAAATGTCAGTTCGATTTTATGACTGGCCCGGAGTCACCAATCTCAATACCCCGTGCCGGAGACTCCGGCTAACCCGTGTGACATGGCCGCATCGTCCGGACAATCAGGCGCCCATCCCCCACCTCTCTGCCTCCCTCCGAGCCTCGCAATCAGAAACTCATCATGGCCTATTGATGATTTTTTGTTGTTTCCTCTTTGTTGTTTCCTTTCGCTCCTTTGGCCAGGACACAGCTCCCCCAGGACAACGCCACTCCCCGGGCGGCCTGCCAGCTGGCCTTGATGGCTGTCTCGCTCGGCCTGGTAATTTATTGGAATTTGCCAAAAGGATTAAGTACGCCAATAAGCGTTTTGCTCGCCGGCGGACCAGATTCCCGCCGCCGCCAGAATCGGAGTGGGTCTGTCTCTCTCCGCCTCTCGTCTGTTTCCGCTTCCGCCCTGGCCCCACTTCCGGGTGACTCTGGCGCTGATCCCTCATCCGAGTCGAGCTGATAAATATTGCGCGTGGCGAATGGCAGCCCGATTTGTTTGGCTTAATATTTCAATTTTGGAGGAGCCATTTTGGGACGTGGAGAGGAGCCATTGGAACCAGGGGCCCTCAAGACTCCACGAAACGGGGAAAAAAAGAAAAACACTCATTGGAGACGTCGGGAATCGAACCCGAGGCCTCTCGCATGCGAAGCGAGCGCTCTACCCCTGAGCTACGCCCCCACGATGACGTCCCAGGAATCGATTATTCATAATAGCTACAAGTCGATCACTCACCTGCTCCACTCACTTCATTTGGCAATTGCAGTCCCTGGAGCCAGTTCGAGTTACTCAATCAGAGGACGCGAAATATAGACTTGTAAACAATCATTTAGGTCGCAAAATGACCAACCTGAAACTGCTCCATCACGTTCATCGCTCCACTCGGAGCTGAGTCGCCTGATTATCCATCATCCGACGAGGGCTGTTCATCATCCGCCCTCCGTGCTCCGTGCTATGTTCTGTAGCCTGTAGTCTGTAGCCTGTAGCCTGTATCCTGGTCGCAGCATCATCATCATCACGGAAACTGCGACCCACGACGAGTAACCCTAATGGAAAGTGTATAAAACACAATTTGTTTTCATTCTGCGCTCTTGCTTCTTTTCCGACTTTGCCCGACTGCCTGCCGCCGCTGGCTTTCAGTTTTCAGCGCTTTATCTCGCCAGGCAGATACCATCCTCCGCCCGGCCCGGCCCGGTCTGTCGGGCGCCCACATTCTGTCAGCTTAACCGCTGCCACTTGCCATTGTTGGCTGTTTATTTTGGTAGCCTTGGTGGGCTTGGCTTGGAAAACTTTTCCACATGCCACGCCCAGACGCCCAGACGCCCAGACGCCCAGACGCCCAAACGCCCAAATGCCCTGGCTGCCCTCGGGCCACTAAACAAGAGATAGACTCTGAAGAGGCAGCCGCAAAAAATCGCACACCCTAGGTATACACTAAGACGCAGTAACACCAGGATGCTGGCTGTATTGCGAAAATGCTAGCATACTTCTCAGGGCCCTCGCCTGGTCCTGGTCGCTCGATATCGATCCTGGTCGCCCCTTTTTCGCGCTGTGCAGAGTGTGTGTGGAGAAAGTTGGACACCCGAAAGCCGGGCTGAAAACTTTCTATAGCCTACAAATTTTCTTTTGGCCCCAAATTGGCTGAGGGAGGAAAGTTTTCCTTGCGGCTACTTTCGCCGCCCTGCTCGGCGACACATCCTTCCTTATCCTTTGGGTAGGTGGCACGAGGAGGCTGCCTGCGAACTGCGAGCCACCCCCCGAGCAGTGATTAGGCAATAATTTTCTGGCACGCAAGGAGATCACGCCCGGAGAAATATGGCGTGTCATTGAACAACTCAATATTCGGCGGAACCCACTCACCCACTCACTCACTTAAGCTCCCCGGCCATCAATCCCGAATCCTTCCAAGTCGCGCACTCCGTTCGCAAACGGTTGTTAAGCAAATCACGTAAATTTCTTTAAACGAATTACTTTCAAATTATCGAAAATGTTTGCCAGCCGCCTCCTCCTCCTCCTCCGAGATGGCTCCTAAGCAGGTGCACGTGTGTGCTTTAGCTTCCCGCCTTTGCTTTTTGCCGCCTCTGGTGTGCTTTGCCTTCCCGGCCCTGCTCTGCTCCGCCGTTGTTGGCATTCACTTCCGGCGACAACAAAGGAAAGTTGTGCGAGCCATTTGGCAGCGAGTTTTAAATAAATATTATTGCCACGCCGCCTTGAATGCGAAATGGCGCTTCCTTCGGCGGGTAATTTATATGAAAAGTTTGCTGCTCAGCTCTTGGGGAAGTCCCCGGCCAATCGCTGATTACTTTATTTCTAATGGTCTTTAAACACACTGGCCCGGGAGTCCGGCCTGTTTGGAAATTTGCATCGATCCTGGGCGGGAGGCACTCTCCGGAGTCCGGACGGGGTCTATTTGCGCGGGAGCTGTTGCGGGGGAGACTGCCCCGAAAGCAGTTTATGAAGTAGCAACAAATAATTGACCAACCGGCGCACCCACGCACACACAGCCACTCGCAGGACACGGCCAGGACTCACACACGTGCCCGGGAAAGTGGGCTACACTACACACTCTGGGTGGGGGCGCCCGGGCGTGGGAATCGGGGGCGGCTGCAAAATGGGGAAAAAGAATGGAGCTCAGCACAAAAACGCGCTCAAGTGGCAATCATCATGATGGTGCTGCCACTGCTGCTGCTGCGGGGATGATGTTGTTAATGATGATCATTCCTAGCTGCTGCACTTGGCAATTGTTGCCAGCACTACGGCCCTCCTCCCAGCGACCCAGCCACCCAGCCACCCATCCGCCCCCCATTTAACCCACCCAGCAGCGAAGCAGCGCAGCAGCCCAGTGCTTAAAAATACATTGCACGTTCAAATTGAAGTGGAAATGCAACGAAATGCATATAAAAAACCAGCCCTGTCCTGCCCGGTCCTGGGAGCTGTTCCGGCAGGCACTTTCTCCCCCAAAACGCCAAGTATTTTTCCAGCCCGGACTTGGTCCAAACTATTTTGCAGTCTCCCAAGAGATCCTTAGGTCAGGAACTAAAGTTAATGTCCTTGAGTCAGATATTATGGTTCCCGGAACGCGGCATGAGGACGGTTTCATGGGGCGTGTACATTGCCATTGCGAGCTGGCTGCTGGCCCGATGGGCGGCTTGTTGTTGCGGCTGCCCCGCCCGCGCCAGGACCTCCCCAGGAGCTGCGCAAAGTCCGTTCACGTGGCGCCGGCGATAACAAGCAAATGCAATTATGGATTTACGCGGTGTATGCAACATATTTATGCGAGTTTCCCGCCTTCTGTCCGCTTGGGCCCTGTTGCGGTTGGCTTACACTTTAATTGAGTTGGAAGCCCTAGTTCGGGGCAGGAACTGGAGCTGGAGCTGGAGCTGGAGCTGGAGGTGGAGCGGCAGGAGGAAATTGATGCGCTTCGGGTGCGGAGGACATCAAACACTCGAAGTATTTTGTGTTAACTTGAAAAATGACATGAAAGCGGCCCGAAATAACACCCCGGGGTGGCTTTTTAAAGCAGGAGCTGCCGGAGTGGCATGCAAAAGCAAACAAACAATTTGCGGGTCTTGGCTCTGACATGTGAGAGGGCGAGGGTGCGAGGGTGCCAGAAAGCACACATCCTTGTGGAAGTCCTCCGCCTCGCACATCTCACTTGTATCTCCGAGGGTGTAAAGTGTTTCTGAAAGATGATTGATACGATTTCGAGTGCTCCCAGAGCCACTGAGGCCCGCTCTCCCTGCTCCTGCTTCGTCCTTTGGGGCGCCGCATAAGCGGCGGCGTAATGAAGCGGAAATCGATTTGGAGCGCGTCCTCAACCCGTGCCGGGAAATCGGGAAATCGGGAAATCGGGAAATCGCTCGCCGGCAGCGGGCGTGCGTGAAAAGTTTGACAGCAGCCAGGAGCAGGCAGGATGATGAACAACAGGACACCCCTCCACCGAGCCACACAGAGGGAGAAGTGGGCTGCCGAAAGAGTTGAATCATACGGACATTGAAGGAAGAGCTAGGTCGGAGGAGCAAGGTCCTTGTGGCGGACAATACTTCCCTGGGATTTGCCAAGCATTTCTCTCAGTGCTGGGCCTTGGCCCCCTGCTGGTGGAAAAACAAAAGCGTAAACAAGAAAATATTAAGCAGCTGCGAGAGAAAAACAAAAACGTAACCCGACGCACCCGAAAAAAGCTGGAGGAACGAAAGGGAAATGCGCGAAAGAACTTTTCTTCTTGGGGGGCATTTGGGGGGAGTAGCTCTGGAAAAACAACCAAAAATAAAATAAAGAAAGGATAGCAGAGCAGAGCAGAGAGGTGGAGTGGGAGGGGGAGGGGGAGGGGGAGGGGGAGGGGGAGGGGGAGGGGGAGGGGGAGGGGGAGTGGGTGGTGTTCCGGGGAAAAGCGATTTCCGCCGCTCGCTCGTAACTTTTCACTTAAGCATTTTTGTCACGTCTGCCATTTTTCCTTTCTGCCCCGCCCATCGGAGGCCCTGTGTAATACATTTTTGTAATATTTACTCTGCGCTTTGTTGGACCCGAGAGCCGGGAGCCGGGAGCCGGGATCCGGGCACCCTGGATCGGCCTCCGAGTATATCCAATTGCCCGTGGCCCAAACAGAAAACAACAGAACAACAAGGAGGTCCTTCGGAAAACAAACCCGCTTCCCATGTTTATAATTTCATTTTTTAGAGGGCATTCAGGGTTCGTGCTCGGCCGAGAAGCCACTGCTCCACTGCTTTTTATTTTCCACACACAGAGACATTTGTTGTTGTTTGTTTTACGCCATCCTTGCACTGACTTAATGTCCTTTTTCCGAGTTTCCGAATTTCCGAGTTCCGGCCAGTTCCTTAATTTCTTTTCGTGTTCCGAGCAGGGGAGCCTGCTTGTTTATGCAGCGGGCAAAAATCATATTTTATTGTTATCGAAATTTAGTGGCGTCCCATAAACATCGATGAGCTGGCCCCACTGGGAGTCCCCGGGTCGTCCCAGGGCTGCCAGGGCCCTCTGGAGCGGAGCTCCGGAAGAGCGGGCCCAAACTAGGTCCGCTGCGGCGGCACTGTGCACTCTGATTTGGATTAGGACGAGAGCTGCAGTTCGCCTGCCACCTCCGCATCCTAATCCGGAATCCGGAATCCAGAATCCGGAATCCAGACTCCGGATCCGGAGAAAATTGGCCAGAGCTTAGCTGCGGATGTGGAGACGTAGCTTCGATTCCATAAAAGTGATTGAATTCGAACTCGAATTCATATTCGAATTCAAGGATTAAAAGTGAGTCTGAAGGGAAAAGGCAAAGGTATCCAGAGAATTTAAATCCCAGAGTTTCAAAAAAGGTAGAGGTGGTTGTTATAACCGACATTTCCCTGTTCTCTTTTTCAGAATGCAATTTTGGAAGCTGGAACAGGACTACCCTAGAAAGTCCCAGCCCTGTACCTTCAAACACTCAAAAGTTATGGCAGTTCCAATGGCAATGGTCAGAGTTATACTGCCTGGAAAGGAAGGAGGCAAAGTCTGAAGTCGATAGCTTGGAAGCTGAGAGACTAGTTCGCTTAGAAACAAACTGGCGGACAATTGGACACATGGAACATGCCTCTAACATATTTGGAAGAGATGCAGATCAAGAATACTTGCACACTTTTCAACAATATAATAATAAAGGGTGAGTTCTCATTAAAAATTATTTATTTTATGCTATTTATTGAACAAGAAACTGTAGAAGAATCTTAAAAACCCCCCTTCCAGAGCCCCTCCCATACCACGTCTTAGCTAGAGAGCGCTTTCTGCAAGAAGTTTAAAAAATTCGAAATCCACTCAAGGCATTTGCAACAAAGAACGCTGACCCCTGACCCCCAGCCGAGAAAAGCTAATAAAATAAGCAACACATTTACTTGCCCCGGGCGTGAGCGGCTCTTGTTTGCTCTCCGCTGACCCGAAATCTTTATGACCTTGTGAAGCCACTCCCGGAGCCGCCGCCCACGGAAAGAGGGGGCCTGCGGGCAATCAACAAATCATCCAAACGATTTTAGACATTTTCATTAGCCGCAATTTGGGCATAAAACGAGCCCGCACCGCTGCTGCTTTATGGCCCAGTCGACACCTTCCGAATCGGCGGCATAAATTGTCGAGTGCGGCAGTTAACTGGCTAAAACTAAGCCGGCAATCCATCAAACCACCGGAGTGGTTCCGGTTCCGGGAGTGCCGTGGAGCTCCAGTCTATAAGCGGAGACCGCAAATGTGCCAAATGAGAGGCTTTCGGTTTTCTATTAACTGTCAGCCGTTTAATTTACAAGCACTTTTCGAGCACACCTCAGCCTCAGTCCCCACTCGGCAGGAGGTGGTCAAAGGAGCGGTGGGTGGTTGGGTGGTTGGGTGGTTGGGTGACTGGGTGGTGCAGGAGGGCGGTGCAAGCTTGGCAGGAGGCGGCCAATAAATTAACAAGCAGACGAGAGCGGAAATGAAATGTCTGTGTGTCTGTGGCGGAGATCGGAAGTGCGGTTGCTGTGTGCGGGTGGGTGGGCCTGTTCGGTTGAGACTGAGCTCCTACTCCCCCTCCTAGTACCTACCACCTAGCACCTCCTGGCACCCCTTGGCACCACCCTCCAGGACTGGCAGTCTGGAAACTGACATTTTCCTGCCTTCGTCCATTTCCATGTCGCATGTCAAGCGATGCGAATTCTAATTAAAATTTAATTGTTTACACTTTTCGGGCAACGAGCGGAAATGGGAGCGGAAGCCCAAAGGCTTGGCTTGCTTCTCCCCCACCTCAGCCCCTTATTACCTTAATGTGGTATTTGAAAAAATTATATAGTCTTCCATGCATCTATTCTATAAACTTGTTTCCAGAGCTATTATTAAAAGTAGTTTACAAGACCAAACTAACTTGGTGGGTACAGCACTGGCATTCCAAGAGATATACTTCAAAGGCTAGGCTACTGGGTTTCTCTCAGTGCACTAATGATTGTCCGAGGTTCAGGTCCGCGACCATTAGCCCTAAGTATTGTCGTGCCTGGCGCGTTTAATTGTCGCCTGGCCTGATTTACGTTACACGCCGGCGACAAGAGTTGGCAACACAAACAAACTGCCAGCTGGCGGAGGCGGAGGCGGAGTTGGAGGGGCGCCTGCGGTGCCCTGGCCCGGGCCTGGAGTGGGCGGCGGTGGTGCAGAAGCCCGAACGTGCCTCGCATGCCAATGGAATGCTTATCAAAGTGTATAAAATTCATAGAAATTATGACGCGAGCGCAAAGTTGCACGACCAGAGCAAGAAAAGACGCTTGACGTTGACACAATGTTGTATATATAGACAGTATATATGTGCCGCATCGGGGGGCATATGGATGAGGGGCGGGCAGTGGGGAGCAGCAGGGAAAGGGGCGTGCTAAGGCGTGGAAAAGTTGTGTGCTTAAGCGTTTTATTGTCTTTAAGCTTCATTAAGTCAAATGGCGAAAGCGTTTAGGGCAAATGAGGAGCGCATCGCGGAGCCAGATCCGGAATACATACAAAGTTCAATCTCGGAGGGGACTCGGCGGAGCATCCTATCCTCCTCTCCAGTCGCATGTGGAGAGGCCCTCGCCCGGCAATTAAAAAGTTGTCGCCTAGCAATAAACGCGTTCCATTAAACGGAATCTAGTTAGCTCGCCTCGGAATTAAATTAAAAGCAAACTTTTCCCGCCCCTGACCTCCAGTTAGACTCGGGGGGCTTACAACTTGGCATGTTGTCTTTATGGTAACAGAGTAGGAAGCTTGGACGATATGAAGTGTAGGATTTAGTGGCCCGTGAGAGATCTTGAGTGAAGGGACCCGCACCTCCAGAGGCATCACCACCAGGTGAGGCTCGGCTCGCCGCTGGCCGCGTACGCACCCACGAACTTCTTCTTCACGCAGGCCGCGCAGTGCATATTAAGAACCGGACAAACAACGAGGAGGAAGGTCCTCAGTGTAATCATCCGGCGCTGGTAGATAGCCTCGCCGACCACGAAGAATCCGTCGATGGCCATGGAGATGCTCGAGATGGTCAGCCAGGGCGTGAACAGCTGGGGCTTGACCTGGGGAAGGTGGATTTGAGGAGCTGGGTGGGTGGAGGTTCTTGGGAGTAGTGATCTCACCCGAACCACGGCGTAGAGCAGCATCAGCCAGACCAGGAGCATCAAGAGGTGGCCCAGGATGCGGCCCCTTCCAGAGCCCCTCCCAGAGCGCCCCTTCCAGAGCCCCCACCATACCACGTCTTAGCTAGAGAGCGCTTTCTGCAAGAAGTTTAAAAAATTCGAAATCCACTCAAGGCATTTGCAACAAAGAACGCTGACCCCTGACCCCCAGCCGAGAAAAGCTAATAAAATAAGCAACACATTTACTTGCCCCGGGCGTGAGCGGCTCTTGTTTGCTCTCCGCTGACCCGAAATCTTTATGACCTTGTGAAGCCACTCCCGGAGCCGCCGCCCACGGAAAGAGGGGGCCTGCGGGCAATCAACAAATCATCCAAACGATTTTAGACATTTTCATTAGCCGCAATTTGGGCATAAAACGAGCCCGCACCGCTGCTGCTTTATGGCCCAGTCGACACCTTCCGAATCGGCGGCATAAATTGTCGAGTGCGGCAGTTAACTGGCTAAAACTAAGCCGGCAATCCATCAAACCACCGGAGTGGTTCCGGTTCCGGGAGTGCCGTGGAGCTCCAGTCTATAAGCGGAGACCGCAAATGTGCCAAATGAGAGGCTTTCGGTTTTCTATTAACTGTCAGCCGTTTAATTTACAAGCACTTTTCGAGCACACCTCAGCCTCAGTCCCCACTCGGCAGGAGGTGGTCAAAGGAGCGGTGGGTGGTTGGGTGGTTGGGTGGTTGGGTGACTGGGTGGTGCAGGAGGGCGGTGCAAGCTTGGCAGGAGGCGGCCAATAAATTAACAAGCAGACGAGAGCGGAAATGAAATGTCTGTGTGTCTGTGGCGGAGATCGGAAGTGCGGTTGCTGTGTGCGGGTGGGTGGGCCTGTTCGGTTGAGACTGAGCTCCTACTCCCCCTCCTAGTACCTACCACCTAGCACCTCCTGGCACCCCTTGGCACCACCCTCCAGGACTGGCAGTCTGGAAACTGACATTTTCCTGCCTTCGTCCATTTCCATGTCGCATGTCAAGCGATGCGAATTCTAATTAAAATTTAATTGTTTACACTTTTCGGGCAACGAGCGGAAATGGGAGCGGAAGCCCAAAGGCTTGGCTTGCTTCTCCCCCACCTCAGCCCCTTATTACCTTAATGTGGTATTTGAAAAAATTATATAGTCTTCCATGCATCTATTCTATAAACTTGTTTCCAGAGCTATTAGTAAAAGTAGTTTACAAGACCAAACTAACTTGGTGGGTACAGCACTGGCATTCCAAGAGATATACTTCAAAGGCTAGGCTACTGGGTTTCTCTCAGTGCACTAATGATTGTCCGAGGTTCAGGTCCGCGACCATTAGCCCTAAGTATTGTCGTGCCTGGCGCGTTTAATTGTCGCCTGGCCTGATTTACGTTACACGCCGGCGACAAGAGTTGGCAACACAAACAAACTGCCAGCTGGCGGAGGCGGAGGCGGAGTTGGAGGGGCGCCTGCGGTGCCCTGGCCCGGGCCTGGAGTGGGCGGCGGTGGTGCAGAAGCCCGAACGTGCCTCGCATGCCAATGGAATGCTTATCAAAGTGTATAAAATTCATAGAAATTATGACGCGAGCGCAAAGTTGCACGACCAGAGCAAGAAAAGACGCTTGACGTTGACACAATGTTGTATATATAGACAGTATATATGTGCCGCATCGGGGGGCATATGGATGAGGGGCGGGCAGTGGGGAGCAGCAGGGAAAGGGGCGTGCTAAGGCGTGGAAAAGTTGTGTGCTTAAGCGTTTTATTGTCTTTAAGCTTCATTAAGTCAAATGGCGAAAGCGTTTAGGGCAAATGAGGAGCGCATCGCGGAGCCAGATCCGGAATACATACAAAGTTCAATCTCGGAGGGGACTCGGCGGAGCATCCTATCCTCCTCTCCAGTCGCATGTGGAGAGGCCCTCGCCCGGCAATTAAAAAGTTGTCGCCTAGCAATAAACGCGTTCCATTAAACGGAATCTAGTTAGCTCGCCTCGGAATTAAATTAAAAGCAAACTTTTCCCGCCCCTGACCTCCAGTTAGACTCGGGGGGCTTACAACTTGGCATGTTGTCTTTATGGTAACAGAGTAGGAAGCTTGGACGATATGAAGTGTAGGATTTAGTGGCCCGTGAGAGATCTTGAGTGAAGGGACCCGCACCTCCAGAGGCATCACCACCAGGTGAGGCTCGGCTCGCCGCTGGCCGCGTACGCACCCACGAACTTCTTCTTCACGCAGGCCGCGCAGTGCATATTAAGAACCGGACAAACAACGAGGAGGAAGGTCCTCAGTGTAATCATCCGGCGCTGGTAGATAGCCTCGCCGACCACGAAGAATCCGTCGATGGCCATGGAGATGCTCGAGATGGTCAGCCAGGGCGTGAACAGCTGGGGCTTGACCTGGGGAAGGTGGATTTGAGGAGCTGGGTGGGTGGAGGTTCTTGGGAGTAGTGATCTCACCCGAACCACGGCGTAGAGCAGCATCAGCCAGACCAGGAGCATCAAGAGGTGGCCCAGGATGCGGCCCCTTCCAGAGCCCCTCCCAGAGCGCCCCTTCCAGAGCCCCCACCATACCACGTCTTAGCTAGAGAGCGCTTTCTGCAAGAAGTTTAAAAAATTCGAAATCCACTCAAGGCATTTGCAACAAAGAACGCTGACCCCTGACCCCCAGCCGAGAAAAGCTAATAAAATAAGCAACACATTTACTTGCCCCGGGCGTGAGCGGCTCTTGTTTGCTCTCCGCTGACCCGAAATCTTTATGACCTTGTGAAGCCACTCCCGGAGCCGCCGCCCACGGAAAGAGGGGGCCTGCGGGCAATCAACAAATCATCCAAACGATTTTAGACATTTTCATTAGCCGCAATTTGGGCATAAAACGAGCCCGCACCGCTGCTGCTTTATGGCCCAGTCGACACCTTCCGAATCGGCGGCATAAATTGTCGAGTGCGGCAGTTAACTGGCTAAAACTAAGCCGGCAATCCATCAAACCACCGGAGTGGTTCCGGTTCCGGGAGTGCCGTGGAGCTCCAGTCTATAAGCGGAGACCGCAAATGTGCCAAATGAGAGGCTTTCGGTTTTCTATTAACTGTCAGCCGTTTAATTTACAAGCACTTTTCGAGCACACCTCAGCCTCAGTCCCCACTCGGCAGGAGGTGGTCAAAGGAGCGGTGGGTGGTTGGGTGGTTGGGTGGTTGGGTGACTGGGTGGTGCAGGAGGGCGGTGCAAGCTTGGCAGGAGGCGGCCAATAAATTAACAAGCAGACGAGAGCGGAAATGAAATGTCTGTGTGTCTGTGGCGGAGATCGGAAGTGCGGTTGCTGTGTGCGGGTGGGTGGGCCTGTTCGGTTGAGACTGAGCTCCTACTCCCCCTCCTAGTACCTACCACCTAGCACCTCCTGGCACCCCTTGGCACCACCCTCCAGGACTGGCAGTCTGGAAACTGACATTTTCCTGCCTTCGTCCATTTCCATGTCGCATGTCAAGCGATGCGAATTCTAATTAAAATTTAATTGTTTACACTTTTCGGGCAACGAGCGGAAATGGGAGCGGAAGCCCAAAGGCTTGGCTTGCTTCTCCCCCACCTCAGCCCCTTATTACCTTAATGTGGTATTTGAAAAAATTATATAGTCTTCCATGCATCTATTCTATAAACTTGTTTCCAGAGCTATTATTAAAAGTAGTTTACAAGACCAAACTAACTTGGTGGGTACAGCACTGGCATTCCAAGAGATATACTTCAAAGGCTAGGCTACTGGGTTTCTCTCAGTGCACTAATGATTGTCCGAGGTTCAGGTCCGCGACCATTAGCCCTAAGTATTGTCGTGCCTGGCGCGTTTAATTGTCGCCTGGCCTGATTTACGTTACACGCCGGCGACAAGAGTTGGCAACACAAACAAACTGCCAGCTGGCGGAGGCGGAGGCGGAGTTGGAGGGGCGCCTGCGGTGCCCTGGCCCGGGCCTGGAGTGGGCGGCGGTGGTGCAGAAGCCCGAACGTGCCTCGCATGCCAATGGAATGCTTATCAAAGTGTATAAAATTCATAGAAATTATGACGCGAGCGCAAAGTTGCACGACCAGAGCAAGAAAAGACGCTTGACGTTGACACAATGTTGTATATATAGACAGTATATATGTGCCGCATCGGGGGGCATATGGATGAGGGGCGGGCAGTGGGGAGCAGCAGGGAAAGGGGCGTGCTAAGGCGTGGAAAAGTTGTGTGCTTAAGCGTTTTATTGTCTTTAAGCTTCATTAAGTCAAATGGCGAAAGCGTTTAGGGCAAATGAGGAGCGCATCGCGGAGCCAGATCCGGAATACATACAAAGTTCAATCTCGGAGGGGACTCGGCGGAGCATCCTATCCTCCTCTCCAGTCGCATGTGGAGAGGCCCTCGCCCGGCAATTAAAAAGTTGTCGCCTAGCAATAAACGCGTTCCATTAAACGGAATCTAGTTAGCTCGCCTCGGAATTAAATTAAAAGCAAACTTTTCCCGCCCCTGACCTCCAGTTAGACTCGGGGGGCTTACAACTTGGCATGTTGTCTTTATGGTAACAGAGTAGGAAGCTTGGACGATATGAAGTGTAGGATTTAGTGGCCCGTGAGAGATCTTGAGTGAAGGGACCCGCACCTCCAGAGGCATCACCACCAGGTGAGGCTCGGCTCGCCGCTGGCCGCGTACGCACCCACGAACTTCTTCTTCACGCAGGCCGCGCAGTGCATATTAAGAACCGGACAAACAACGAGGAGGAAGGTCCTCAGTGTAATCATCCGGCGCTGGTAGATAGCCTCGCCGACCACGAAGAATCCGTCGATGGCCATGGAGATGCTCGAGATGGTCAGCCAGGGCGTGAACAGCTGGGGCTTGACCTGGGGAAGGTGGATTTGAGGAGCTGGGTGGGTGGAGGTTCTTGGGAGTAGTGATCTCACCCGAACCACGGCGTAGAGCAGCATCAGCCAGACCAGGAGCATCAAGAGGTGGCCCAGGATGCGGAAGCGTCGCAGCTGCTCCTCGTTGAAGAACACAAAGCGCCTCGGGCGCCACATCCTCAGCAGGTGCACGCCATTCTTCTCGCGGAGCACGCGCAGGAACTCGATGCAGTTGTGGAGCTGGAAGGGGGAGGGTCAACGGGCTATCAGTGCCGCTACCAGATGGACTCACGAATCCAAACATGCTGATCACCAGCACGAAGTAGAACATGAACGGGAAGAGCTCCTCCGAGCAGCTGAACTTGTTCGTGACGTACTGCACCGCCATCCGGGGGTAGCTGGGCTTGGGCTTGGGCGGCGACGGGGTGCACTCCCAGATGGAGAAGAACTCGCAGTTGATGGCCGAGGCGCGGAGGACGCGGCGCAGGAAGTTGCACAGGATGACCTTGATCTGCTTCAGTTGGAACATGGCTTTGGCTTCGCTCGGAATTGCTCGCAAACTGAATGCTTAATCTGAAAATATTTCGAAAACAATTGTAATAATTTCGAGGACACACAGTCAGATACTTTCGAGTCTGGAAACCGACGAACACTGCTCTCGAACCAAAAACTAATCTTTTTTTGATGCTTTCCCGAAACTTTTTCGAAAACTCAATTCGAAAATAAACGAAATCACAGGGCACACAAAATCAGGTACTGTCGAGACTGAGAACTGGGTAAGAGTGAGGTCCGGATCTGAGAACAGCTCCCAGCTCTGAAGTCTGGGGGCACAGCCTGCTTAGAGCCTCAAATTTAACTTTTCGGTTTCTGGCCCAAGGACAAGGACACCGACTAAAAACAGGATGACGAGGACGACGACAACGACGATGATGATGCTGCTGATGGTCCTGCGAGTCCTCCAATCCCCCGCAAGCCCTCCAAGCCATGCCGGCTTGGCCCTCCGACAGCTCCTTCTGTCATTTGTGGCTGCTGGTCTGCTTCATTGGTTTTTGATTGTGTTTGGCTGCTTTATTTATTTATGGGCAATGAGTCCCAGTCCGCAGCGGGGATGATGGGCTCCTGGCAGTGGTTGGCTGGCAGAGCTTTCATAAAATATTATATCTTGTTTTTGCTCGCCGGTCCTCGGCACTCGCAGCCCGGCACGGTGATGGCCTGCACCTGGAGAAAAGTGCAGGGCGGCGGGCAGTTTCTGGCGGGTAACTGGAGGGGACACCTTCTTGGGGAGTGCATCGGCCTCCGATGTGTGGCCGTGAATGTCCTTAAATGTTGGGCTGCCTCCCGAACACGACTTTTCGAGCAGTGTGCGCACATAAGCCGGGCCAACTCATGAAGAGCCTTCGCTCACAGCAAAGTTAAATTGCAAACAACAGGGCGAGCAGGATGAACAGGATGAACAGGATGAGGAAGCTCAGCGGCGCCGGGAGGAAGCTCACAGTCCCAGCGCCTGCCCCACCCACTTGCAACATCCCTTTTCCCTGCACATGACAAGAACTTGGGCTCGGAGCTGAAACTTCTTACGCTAAATTGATTCCGTTGAAAACAAGTGCTTGGACTGCCGGGCGGTGGGGGAGTGCACTGCGAGAAAAGGGGAGCATCGGTACTTGTGGGGCCTGCGGACGGAGCTGCGGCCGTTTCTCGCTCTGCACCGAGAGGAGCGAACAAAAGCCTGTCGAGATAGCAGACAAATGCACTTATGCAACACAGCCGTGGAAGACAGCTGAAGACAACATAAAAACAAACAACTTGGACCGGGGGTCGGGTTGGGTCGGGGCTCCATCCTATCCGATTTCCATATGCGACGGCTTCCTCCAGCCCAGGCGGCTCCGGCCCAGCTCCTTGCTATTTTTCCAAACTCGTAAAACCCCGACGAAACACCGAAACTACAAGCATATCAGAAATGTTGCATATGGGATGGTCTGTGGCAGTGGCAGGGGCAGTGCCAGTGGCAGGGCTGTTACATCGCTGGGCTGCTACACTGGGCAGCAGGAAACTGAATCCAAATTCAAAATTGGGGGGCCTCCCAGAGATATTATCAGGTTTAGCAATTAGGCTCTAATGGCAACATTGTTTCGCTTATGATTTGTTTCGCTCCGAAACGAGCCGAGTTTCGGATTCCGGGCCCAAATCCGACAAGGCGGCTGCTGCCAAAATATTTGCCATGTTCCACATGTTGGGCAGACATCGACGTAATGCCAGATTTGAGCTTGATCTGGTTTGCGGCTGGGCTGTTTAATTGCGTTTGAGCTGCTGTCAGTCGGTCAGCCAGGACGTGGCTTTGCAGAAAGGACAACAGACAACGGACAACAGACATCGGACATCGGACATCGGACATCGGACATGAACAAGAACATGGTAGGGGCAGGGGCAGAGGCAGAGGCAGTGGCCAAAGGCCCGGGATTAAATCAAATTTAAAACTGTGCTGTGTCCTGATAAATTATCCATGCATGCATATTATATGAGAGGGCAGGATGGAAGGACCCTAGGATGGGGAATCCTGCTGCACATGGCATAATGCATGCACACTTAAGGCCTCGAGAGTGCCAGCCAAATGGCATGACAGGGACGGATGCTCAGATAGCGCCAGCTGGAAACGGATGCCGGTTGCCAGGACCTCTCGTCCTCCAACCCTCCAGCCCTCCAGTCCTTCAGCCCTCCACCCTTCCAAACCTAAACCCATCCCAGCCCGACACATCTCATCTCGTCTCAGCTCGGAAAAGCTTAGCAAAATACTTTCATAATAATCTTTATGGCACAACGAGGAAAATAGAAAAAAGCGCGGCAGAAGCGAGCTCGAGAAATGGCCAAAACTGTTTTGCCAAAAAAGGCAAAAACACAGAAACCAGACGGAGAACACACGGGCTAAGCGAGTGGGGCAGCTGGTGCGGCAAGTGGCCGGGGCTCGGAGGATGCTAAAATAAAATGGGTAGTTCTGGGGTGCCGGGTGGCTGGTGGCGGCGGCACTCTGTGATTTGCTTGCTGTTCTTGTTCCTGGGCGCACTCCATGTAGTTGCTTTTTTATGAAGACCACCCCTCGGCCAGGCCCGGACCAGAACCAGGACCAAGACCAGGCCGCAGATGGACGCGGGGAGGCAGGAGCTGCAGGATTTTCAGGTTTGACGTGTTTTTGGAAGATTAAGCTGCGATAATAAATCGCCCGCTTCCTGGGAAGTAACAACTTGCCCTGCAAATCCCCGGAATAACTCAAATACGGCAGTTTGCATTTCTTTCGCTTCGGCTGCCGGCTCCTGGAAAGAGGGGATGCAGCCTACACTCTTCCGAAACCATTAATAGGCTCACCCGTTAATTTAAATGGAAGAGGATCCGCCCAGAGGATCAGGACGAATGCTCTCGGGCAGTGCTGGGACACCCTGGCTCCCGAGGTGGCATTTTGCTTGTTTTTCCAAATGCTGAAAGCAAAGTTGGATTATGTCCGGGGCGGGTGTGTGGGCCAGGATGTGTGCGAAGATAATACGGCAGCAGCAGCTTCTGGGGGCCGCTCCTGGTGGCCCAAAAGTTGAATGTGCTGCCCTCGGAGCTCCATCGGAGGTGGGGCTTATGTGCAATAATTTTTCGTTCTTTTTCCGCCCGCCCTATGGAGCGGAGCGGAGCGGTGGGCGGCACTTCGCTCTGCATGAGCTGGATTTAATAAATTCTAATGTTTGCTTACCTTGCCCGAAAGGCTCTCAACCCGAAACCGCCACCCAGACACACACACGGTGCATCCTTTTCCGTTTCCACTCCCCGCCTCGCTCCGTTTCTGTCCGCTTTCGGGAACAACAGTGCCAGGACCCTCCCATCTGGAGCCGGCTTGGCGCCACAGCAGATTTACTTTTATTGCAAATTGCAATTCTGCATCCTCGGTTACCAACTTTCCGCCCGGCCACATAATATAAATGTCTATATCAGGAATGAATGAATGGACAGATACTCGGAGGGAGCAACGAACGGACAAGCGGACAGACGGACACACGGACACACGGACAGGCGGACAGGCGGAAAAGCCAGCTAAGGGCTAATGCGAGGCGAAAGGATGTTCTGGAGCCGCACTTCAACTGCATCTGCATTTCATAAGAGCGCCTCTCGAGTCGACTACAGTGACAGCTGGCTATGACGGACATAAAGCACACACTGTACAGGACTAGAGGACTATAGGGGCAACAAAAGCATTCAGCATTCAGATTGAGGGCCAGCAGCAGGTCCTGGACAGAAAAGCACAAACTGGAAACTTGGCCATTGAATTTGTTATTTGTGGTGCCCGCCGGGGGCACTCACTGTGGGCTGCACCTGCTCCTGGAACTGGAAGGGAAACGGATTCAAGAGTCTGCCTTTAATTAATAGAGCCATTTCTTTATTTGGTTTTCCACACAGTCAGATAGTCAGATGGTCGGGCAGCCGCTGGCCAGCTCCAGCTCCAGATCCAGATCCAGATCCAGACAGGCACACGAAACGATGGGCACTAACGGAACCAGGTCCAGAACTTGTACCAGCGCCGCTGGGAGCGCCCGGGAGGAGGGACGGAGGGCCGGGGAATGGCCTGGGGCGACACCACCACCATGGTGGACGAGCCCATCTGAGCCTGATCGTCCAAGTGGTCCTGCGTGGCCCGAATCACGCACTGCTGGTACTGCTCCATGACCTATTGAGGTGAGAGGGAGTTGAGGGCGATCGGGAGGACGGGGGGACTGGCCAGGACTCACCTTGAAGCAGTTGCAGGAGCGTTCGTGGCTCCGCTGGAGGCATGTCTTGAGCCGGGCGGCCACGTCCTTGCAGGGGGGATCTCCCAGCGGAGTCAGGTGCTCCTCGGAGTTCATCAGCAGCCGGTTAAACTCCTCGTAGATGGCCTCCTCCGGCCTGGCGAGGATCAGGGTCAGGGATCTGGGGAAACAGAGCTGCATACTTACATGCGCTGGATGTCCTCGATGGCACCTAGCACTGACCGGGACTTGGGGCGCCTCCTGGCCTTCGGGTTGGACACTCGCTGGGGTTCCGGGCGGGCCGTTTCCGAGGGCGGCGGACTCTGATCCGTCGGATGGGGATTCGGCGCTTCCTGCTGGGGCGGGGACTGCTGCGGCTGGACGTGGGGCTGCTCCTGTCCCACCCCGCTGGCCCCGCCCTTCGCCCTCGCCTCCTCCCGCGCCACTCCGCTCAGGCTGGCCCCCATTCTGGCGGGTGTCGGTAGTGGCTCGAACTGAGAATTTGGTTGGGTTTGCGTGTTTTGGTCCTTTCTCGAAGAGTCTCGCGGCTTTCGTCAGAGGGGTGCAATTTTCATGGCTAGGGATTTGGCGGCTAGAAAGAGGAAAGTGAAACTGTTGTCGGCGGTGTCAGTAATTTAAGCAAGTCGGGAAAGGGTCAAGCCGGCACCGAAATGTGACAGAATACTCAAATCCCAGTCATCTTTCCAAGGAGAGGGCTCGGCTCCCAACTCACTTCCTGTCCAACTTAAATTAAAAGCGGAATAGTGCTTCTCGTGGCTCGCATTTCATCAGGGCCGTAATGGCCGAGCTCACAAAGTAGCGGAGCAAGTGCCGGCCATTTGCAGGAGGCCAGGTGATGATCCACCCTCGATGACTCCCTCGACCGGCCCTCGCCAGCTCATCCGGCTACCGAGTTTGGAATTTTTGCTTAATTGCGCATTAGAGGGAAAAGTTTTCCTGTTTCCGGCGGAATGGCCACCACAACGCAACACATTGAGAAACTTCATCCAGACAATTTGACGATGGTCTGTCTCTCCGGTGTCCGCAGTCCGCTGTCCGTTGTCCGACATGTCTGTCCGCTTGTCCGCCTCGTCTGTCAATTGCAGGCGCCTCCTCCCCGGCTGCATCATCCTCCGGAGGGGCTGCTGCCACTAATCAAGCAAGAGTGACCTGGCCCCAGGTGCAGGCAGGTGTTCCGGGTCCAGGTCCACGCCTCAAGCCTCCAGCCTCGAGCCGGGGGCATAAAAAAGTCAAGAAGTTTGTTGCGGCTGGCATTTCGTTATTGGAATTTTCATTGGCCACAAAAATACTTTTTCGATTAAACTTTAACGGCGCGTAAAATGCCAAGCCAGAGACGGCAAATGGCCGGAAAATGGCAGCGAGGCCCACTCCTCCGGCAGGTCCTCGTTCAGGTTGAGGAGGTCCCAATGCCAAATCAGAAAATGATTAATTACGGAATGTTTTCGGTACACACAGTCCGTAGTCCGCAGTCCGTGGTCCGTAGTCCTCTGTCCGTAGTCCAGAGACCGTCCTCCTCCGCACGGAATGGCGCTCCATTCTGCTGCGTAGCCTGCCAAATGCCAATTAGCGGAAATATTTCACGTGGCCAACGTCGCCGACTAATGGAAATAAATTAGTTTCGCCTCCTTTTCGGCGGTCCCACATCAAAAATGTTAAATACGCAATCCCTCGCGTGGAGTCCTCGCCGGGCAGGGACGGCGAGTCCGGATGGAAATTGAAATGGAAATCAGCCGAGGCTTGGTCGAAACAAATGTGGCACAAGGTGTCCCTCCGCCAGAAATGCGATTTAAAGCGGAGACAGTTCGAGGACGGATGGAGCAGTCTGGGCAGGCTCCTCCAGACATCCTCTCCAAAAATATTAAACGGGGATTACCAACTTCCTGATGGAACTTTCCAAAACGGGGCACTGCAAGTGCAGGCCCTGCCGGGCCGGCGCCGCCATTCTGGTCCAGGCTAGCTGCCATCGCTGCGGGTACAGTCGCCGCCATAACCGCATCGCATTGTTGGCCCGGCCAGCGCAGCCAGCGAGCCGGAAAGTTCATTTGGCCCGGCATTCATTTCACATGTCCACAACGGTTGCCCCCCGTCGGGTCGAAAATGCAAAATCCCCGGAGCCCGGAGCCCCGAGCCGGCTGTATCAACGTGTAGCAGCCACGGCTCTGGGCCTTTAATTGCCACGCCCCCTCCCGCCCTGTCGGAGTGCGGGGGGCGAGTGCGGGGGCGGGGCGAAAAAACACGAGGATTACAATCAGCATGAAAATCAAGCGTCAAAAAGTTTTTCCCACCACGTAATCCGCAGCAGTTTTTCATCTTCAGCGCAGGCATGCGAGTGGGGGCATGGGCATGGATGTGTGGCACACCCCCATGGCCTTGGCGGTTCCAGATGTGCATCAGGAGCAGCAGCAGGAGCAGGAGCAGGAGCAGGATCCAGAGCAGGAGCTGGGCCATCAGCATTAGCCGAGCACGTTCAACTTTCCAGTGGCACGCGAAACCGCACAAAATGTCGCCGCCCCACTTGCCAACCTCTTGCTTCATCACACTGTCTCTTTCGCAATCGCACTTGGGCCCCCCTCGCTGAATTTTTCGCACATTGCTGCCCCCCCTTTTTTCACTTACTTGTTCCTTTTTCTTACCCCGCGTTCCGGGCCGGAAGGGTATATCTGCATCCCGGGATGTGTCCTGAGCACTAGATGGATCTCAAGCAGCACTTACCTTGTTTAGCACCAATTGGCTACAAATACTCGACAACCAATGGCGCTGCTCTGCTCCGGTTTACAACTAAATCTTTGATAGTTGATAGTTTTTCGAGTCCTGGCAGTGCGTCCTGCGGAATCAGGCAGCGCCATTCCATATTTTTATGGGGGAGCGCCATAAAAGCGAGAAGGGAAGCCGTGTACTGGGTATTTTATGGCTGGAGAACTCTTTCAGGTTCAGGCTCCTTCCCTGCTTGCGGCTGCTGGGCTTCGCCTGCTATATTTTTCAGCATATAAATTTTCGTTCAAGTTGAAAAGTTTCACATACTCCTGTCACGTAACGCGCAGTGGGGTCCAGTGGCGTGGTGGAGTGCTGGGGTGCTGGAGTGGTGAGTGGTGAGTGGTGCGTGGAGCCTGCCAGCCCGGGCGGAGGGAGAGGAGACCTGGTCGCGTGCTGAGCTGAGGTCATGCCATGCCGGAGTCCGAGTCGCTAATTTATGGCCTGACATTAGAATGCAATCATATTCACTTAAAAAAGTGCATAACTTTTGGCTTTCGCCGCCGCCCGACTTGCGGCTGTCATCGTTGGTGTTGTGCTGCAATAGTGGCAGTTGTTGCAGCTGCTGGTCGTTGGCCCTCGCCCGCCCTTCTGCGAAAATAACTTTTATTGCACTCGAGCTTAATTGCCGAACAAATTGCTGCTAATCGCGCGTGAGCTGCGTGCAGAGTGAGGTTAGCACCTGATCTCTAAAAATGTCTGTTCTTGGACGCCCAAGGTCCTTGTTCTATCCAGAAAGACACTCTTTTGACATATCATATTTATCATATTTATGATTTTTAAGCCAACATCCATTATGAGATACATCATAAATGCATTCGGCATTCATTTGAATGATTTATCGTCCGTGGGGCAAAAAGAGTGACTGATATGCGATTAATTGATGACGAGCATGTGCTTTGCCGCGTCTGATATCAATTAAGTTTAAATCAGCATGATTGATTGCCCATTGAGCAATCATATTTATTTGCCGTGTCCAGGACCAGCCACCTACCTCCTACCTCCCCTCACGGCTCCTGCCAGATCCTGCCCAGCCACCTTATCACGGACATGGCCAAGTAATCCCGCAAAAAGAACGCAGAGGGGCGGGAATCAAATAAATAAATCTCATCATAAGCACGCATATGCAAATGAATAAAATCTAAACCGAAAAGCGTAAGCCGCCGGCAGCAGCGCCACTGACCCGTAACATGTGTCGCCCGTCCCCAGCGGACACGCCCACCTTCTATCCCACACAGCACACACAGTACCCTACATCCTGCATACATATATCCCATATCCTATCTGGGATGTGGGACGCCCTGCTCCGCCCTGCCCCGGTCTGGTCTGGTGGAACATAAGCCGCAAAAAGATTTTCGACAACGGGCGGCTGCAAAATGTGAAAACCAAAGAATTATTGCCTTGTCGCCTGTCCCTGACCTGACCCGGTCCGCTTCACATGGCCAGTTGCCTGGTTTTCGGGGCCACCCGGAAGGGGGTCTGCCAGGAGCGGGTGCGGGTGCGGAGGGGCGTAATCTTTGTGCCAACGCCAGTCGCCAGCGTTGGCGTCAACTTATCCCCAGGCTGCCAGTTTACAATTTTGCAGCCGGCCGACAGGGCTGGCAAGTTGGCGGGGTTTTTCGGAACATTATTTGTTTAAAATGGAGGGATAACGGGGACAAGCGGACAAATGAACTAGCGGACAGACGGACAACAGGACGAGCGGACAAGCAGACTAGCGGACATTGTTCTATCAAGGCTATCGACTACTAATGGAGGGCTTTTCGTAGTGTTATGTCTTCAAAGGAGGGAGCTTACAGGCAGAAAAAGGACATGCGGACAGACGGACAGAAGGACAGAAGGACAGAAGGACATGCGGACATGGATCTATGAACTACTATTGGAACACCCTGAACTTCAGTACTTGCTCTTCTGTCTTGAGAGCTCAGAACGTCCTTTGGAGCAAAGCCTCCCAGCCACAAAGACCTCTAGCTGCTCTCCACTGGCAGCTCTACCGCTGGCGCCTTCTTTGCCTTCCTCCAGCTGCGAAGGACCTTCTCCCCTGCTGCTTTGTTGCTGCTTGCCGTTGATGATGTTGTGCTGCTCTGCATGTGTGTGTCGGGGCTGTGTGCGTGCGAGGTGTTTGGTTAAGCACATAATTAATACGAAATTTGATTGCCTCTGCCGCGTTGGGACCGGAAGAAGAAGCACCAGCAGCAGCAGAAAGGACGAACCCGCCGGATGCGGGCGCCTCTCTCCGTCTCGTTCCCGCTGTTTGGGAATGGACTGGGGCTGGGGAGGGGGGCGTGTCATGGGCGTATAAGTGAAAGTCAAATTAAAGTAAACTCGACTTGTCAACCTGTCTATACAGGCGTCCCCCCGGCCGCTGCCTCCGCCGCTGCGGTTTGCCGCTTAAACGCTTGCGGTTTAATTAATCGACTCATGGCTGCATGGCCCGTCCCTTTCCCCCCCTGCGCCCCTATGAGGGCGTCTCGCTCCGCCATCTCTGTCGACTGACTTCCTGTCGCTGCGGTTTTCGGTCCCCTCGCGTCCTTTGTGTTTTTCTCTGTTGACGCTTTTTAATAACTTGTCCAAGGCTGCCGCAGTTCTTCGCTCTTTCCACGACTTTTTCTGCCACGCCCCTCTTGCTACACCCTTTCTTAGTATCCTAAATATATCCTTTCCAAGAGACCATATTTCCCACTCCTCAATTTTCTTCATTTTCAGAGGGGCTCGATAGAAAATTTTGAAACCAAACTAAAAAAAATTCGAATGCCAGATTTTGATGCAGATTTAAAGAGAATTTATCCACGATTCGATAATGGTATTCCGTTTAAGGATCGGAAGGATATTGGCCGAGATATGGCCTTCGCAGTGGGCGTTTTTTTCAGTCCCCTCGATCTTCCCCATTTCAAGGGGGTCCATCAGAAAATTTTGAAAAAAATCTCAAAAAAATTCGAGTGCCAGATTTTGATGCAGATTTAAAGAGAATTTATCCACAATTCGATAATGGTATTCCGTTTAAGGATCGGAAGGATATTGGCCGAGATGTGGCCTTCGCAAAGACTCTTTATTCATACCCCGTACTTCTCTGCACATTATAGTCACTTGAGTTCAGAGAGAGCCTTATAGAGTATTCAAGCTTCGGCTTCCACGTGTAATGGCGGTTCTTAGCAGTTGTTTTTGGGAGGAAAGAGTTTTGGAAAGGGTGTAGCGGCTTGGGGGAGGCGGTCCGAATCAGTCTGACGCCGGGAAGATAAAAACTTTAACTTTTGCGGCGCCCGCTGCTTGCTTATGGCCGAAAATAAATCAAGCGCCAAACTACTCTGGCCGCAATGATTAATTAACTGCATTTTGTGCTCAACCACGTCCGATGGCCCCGACCAATTTCCAAGAACGCAGACCCCGAACCCACACTTCCGGGTGCCGAGCTTCGAGTACGGCCAGAGTAGTCGCTCCCTTTGGAAGCCCCGGAGTTAATTAATCCAATCTTTCCTGGAATCGTACATGTATGGTTTCTAGCAGGTCGATTCAAAGTCTGTACAGTGGGAGACAGTTTTTTCGAGCGAGTTAGACTTCATAGAGAGGCCCCACTGTGGAACTACAACTATGCCAGTGTTCTGCGGGCGCCACTTGAGCGTCTGCGTTAAGATATTATTAATGTGCTTGTTAGCATTGGGTGGAGCTGGTGCTGCTACTTGGCCGCGTTTACGACTGTTACGGCTGTTACTGCTGTCCGAGTGGCATGAATTATGTGCACTTTTTGCCGTCTGAAGCTCACAGCCCTGTCCCCGTCCCCGTCCCCGTCGCCGTCGCAATTAACCCGTAAGTGATGAGGCGGAGTCGGAGTCCTGCCCCTGTCCTGTCGGAAGACACATCCTTGCAACGAAAGCCAGCCAGGAGGATGACTTCCACTGACAATTAACCGGACATCTGATGCCTCGCCCGATTAATCCTGTTTGGGCCTAATAGTGTGACGATTTTCAATTATGTTTAAGGAGCCTGGCATTAAATTTGAGCCCCCGGCATGTGGGCTTTCCCGCAATTATTCAAGAGGCTCAGTGGTGTGGAAATAAGCCAGTGCTCCTGGCAAAGCAAAAACTTGTGCATAATCAAAGAAAATTACACATAATTGCATGTTATCTTTTCGAGCGTTGAGCGCTGAGCGGTGAGGGCCCAGACTGTTTACAATTTAAGAAAAGCCTGTCCTTCCGGATGTCCTTCCGCCTTCAGCCATAATTTAATGATATTTTCATTGCCGTTTTTCCGAAGAGTAATCAGTCCGGCAATTGAAGTTTTCGGCAGGGTCTCGGGCGGGCATGTCCAGATAAAATTCCGATAGTTCGCCATTGTTCGGAGAAATCCAATTAGTGCCTGCGGACGAGGCGGCCTGGCGGGGATGTGTGTGCTCTGGCCAGGACCTCCAACCCCCGCGGGATAATAAGCAGCTTAAGCTGCAGCTCCGGGCTCCCGGGACCGGAGCGTATAAAGAAGTGTAGTGGGGAAGAAAACTTGTTAACGCCGAAATCGAAGCAGGCGGACCGGCCGGAGGAGAGCCGGACGTCGTAGTCGTAGTCGAGTCTGTGGAGAAACCGTAGTCGGAGCAGCTGGAAAAGCGAGAGCTCCGAGCACAGAGCATTATACAGATTGAATTGAGACGTCGGGCGAAGGATGGAGATTTCCCCCAGGTATCCGGCAGCCGGCAACAAAAGCTGGAGCTAGTTGCTGCACTGAACGAAACTTAATCATTGTCTGGCTCTGGCGAGAGGAAGGCACTGCCTTGGAAAAGCCATTTCTCCAAGTGCGCCCGAAGCCTCTTCGTTGTGTAAGCCAAAAATGGCAGCTCTCGATATGATAATGATACAATTTCGTTGGAGCTTAACAAGGATTAGGCACCGATACGAAGAACGGTACGAGCCAACAACAGCTGCAGATACTCGTGCAACTCGTACAGATACAGATACACAGATAGACACTGGGATACAAGGATACAAAGATGGAGAGACTCGCAGTCTCGAACGATGAACGATGATGGCAACTAATTGGCAATGGGTACGCTTCAGTTCGGTTCAACTTTCCCACTAACCAAGTGGCAATCAACCATAATGCCAGCCAGGCAGTCGGGCAACCCGGCAGTCGGGCAGCCAGCCAGTCGGGGGACCGAGATGCAAGTGACAATTTATTAATAAACAGCAGCAGGAGCGCCAGGATCCCCAGAAGCTCCAGGAGCAGGTTCCGGTTCCAGATCCAAGGAAGAGGGCTGAGCGAGGGCGACTGTCAATTACCAGTTGGGGCTATAAATTGCATGTCAGTCGCCCGGCTCCCTCAACAATTGCTTACGGAATCGAAGGGAGTGCGCTGCGTTTAATGGGCCCGATAAATTCTACAGGCTGTCAAGGGGCCGAGGCGACTGCCACAGGGACTGGGGGGCTTCGCACCGAAATTCCAGGCCAAATCTGGGGAGGAGTACGCTCCTGGGTTCAACTATCGATTGACAAGCACTGATCCGGCGCATCAATCTCGGGGTCTGAGCATCACAATTAATTCGCCGCGGCGCGCCTTTAAAGCTTCAAGTTCATGGGCCAACTACCAGTCCGGTCCAGCAGTCCGGCGTTCAATTTGCGGAAATTGACCAGTGTGACCGAGCCACTCTGGGCCGCAGATAGGGTGGCCAGCCTGGAGGACAAACACAATCAGAGCCCGAGCGCCAAATGCGAAATCAAATTAAGCAAAGTGCGCAAACATTGATAAGGAAGGCGGTCGACAGGCTGTTTGAAGGATGGATCTTGGGATGCCAGGGCTGCCAGAGATGCCGGGGATCCTGTGGCCTCCAATTGCAGCATTCACTTGCAGGACGGGCGACCAAAGAAAGCCAGGACAACGACCGAGATGCGGAGCCACAACCGCAACCGAGGGGAGGACCGAGAGCGGGAAGCGAGCCGGTTTCTTTGGGTTGTCAACTGTAAAGTAGGGTAGATTACATTGCTTTGAATGATGCCAGCAGCCAGATAGCGGCGACTACGGAGCCGGAAAGTGCCTGCCGGCCGGGCAGCCTCGACCCGGCTGATGCCCATTAGTGGGAATCAATTAGGCCTCTCGCTAGGCCACTGGCAGGACGAACCTGCGACGAACTCCGCTTCGATGGAGCCGGAGCTGCCAGAAAGTGGAGGTGCGCCGCGTTGAAGGCCGTGGGCCTTATCGGATCAGATATACCCCCGGGGAAATACCGAATAGTGCAGGTCATGGCACAAGCCCAAGGAAAAATCAACAAAAAAGGAAACAGTCGAGTGGCAGGGGCGGCAGGGAGCGCAAGAATGGAAAGCCATCGTCTTTTCGCATAGACAAAACCAAAGGACAACGCACAACTAACTGGAACAGAAAAAACTCTAGAGAGAGGCTGCTGCGAGGACTCTGGAATGCCCTTTCCATTGGAATTAAATGTGTATCCTATGGAGTCCTTGAGGACGTCTAAGGCCCACCTACTTCAGGGGCTTCATATTCGGCTTTGGCCGGCGCCACTTTTCGGTGACGTTCTTCGGAGTCAGGAAGGGACCCGGACCACAAGCCCGGCTTGCACTGGCCCAGTAACTCGAGTAATTGGTATCACGTCGCCCTCGCCAGGAAAGGCAGGAAAGGCCGGGGGCCCTGCCCACCCCTTCGCACGCCCCTGACAACCCGTCGTCATTGCCATTGCTCATCTTCAGCGCTGTGTCGCCCGCAAATGTGTCTTTGTCAGTGCGTCAGTGGAGCGTGCCGCGTTGCAGTCCCAGCAGCAGGGAGCGGTAGGCGGGTAGCAGTCCTCCTCGGTGCCACAGTCACACATACGCAAATGCTTTGGCATATCAAAAGTGAAACTTTGACATATAATTTCTCGCATGGATTTTCACTTTGACGGCATAAACGACGACAATGTCACATGCCTTTTGTCGGAGCCGGAGCTAGGGCTTGAGGAGGCAAATGAAAATGGATGGGGCGGCGGATCCGAGGGCGTTTTTCGGGGCAGAGCTTGGCGGCAGTGGCTGTGGCAGGTGGAAATACTCATTCATCAATTCAAACACTGGCTGTCGCAGATGGGGCTGTAGCACCTTGACTCCATAAGGACTCTACCAGCCGAGTATCTTCTGTGAGCAAATCGCAAAGCGGTTTATTATCTAGTTAAAGGCTTGAACAATGTATGAGGTCAAGTAACAGGATGAATAACAATGAAGCAGTTCAACTAGAACGTGGCTTCAAATTAAAAGCAAGAAAAGAAAGGTTGGAGAAGTCAGTCGCAGAGTCACTCGTCAATCACATAGATGATGGCGTCCGGAGAGTCCGCGTGTTCCGCGAAAGTATCTTCATATGGCCCGAATTGTGTGATTTCGATTTGGGCAGCCACACTCGGAAAATAATCGCCCGCCCCCTCAGCCAGCTCATCAGGCTCGGGGGGCATGGGAACGGCCACCTTCACCATGATCTCCGTCCCATCATCGTCGCTGAACACGTACTCATCGACCTGCCAGACCAGGTTGCTCTCCTGGGGCTCCAGTTCCACCGTAGGCTCGTCCTCCATGTGCTGGAGTTCCGGTTCGGCGTTTTCGGCTTGGCCTTGCTCCTCGATCTGGTCAAGCTCTATTCCCGCATCCTGGTCCACCAGTTCCTGCTGCCCCGATTCTGCCACAGCTCCTTGGCCCCCCGCCTCGAACGGCGACTCTTCGTCTTCAAAAATGACCTGCATTATTACCGGATTCTAGTACAGTCTTCACTGCTGTTTTGCTGAAAAGAATTTGGTTAAAAGGCTAGTTTAGGCCAAAGAACTACGGTCTCTGCGGAAAGTGCAGGATATACATATGTATATGCCTCAGGTTCTTGTTTCTTCTCACCTTGTTGCCTTTGCAAAGACCCTTTGGCTTTTAGTCTAAGAACTTTTTGCTTTTCACTTTTTTTCGCTGTGACTTTTTGACGAAGCGAGATATTTGACAGCTTGATTCTGACAGTGTGCCCAGAGATCTGCGATTGGCTATCGAAGCTTTCTGTTTATCGATTACAGCAAAGATACCAAGTTTTTATGAGGAAGCTTGAAGCATTACAGCTCTCACATTCCTTCCAAGGCGATCTCCTACCAATTACTACAAGTTTTCATCAAAACCACTTGGTTTTCCCATTAAATTCCCACTAGAGCACTGGCAAAGCGTCTCTGCACTCCCCAGTCCCCGGAATATAAAAGAAAATTAATTTTTAAATTGGTTCTGAAACTTATTTAATTTCGCACAGCCAGCTCCAGCGGACGGAGGGAGCTGAACTTTGGCTCGCAAACCGATATGACATAAATATCTTCTGTCACATGAGCTCTATCTGCCGAGTGCAGCACAATAAGTAATTCCCTTTCTCTACTCCACCCATGAGCATGAGTCCGTATGAGCCCGTATTTCGTTTCTGTTTCTGTTTCTGTTTCCGTTTCCATGCCTCTGGTCCCCCGTCCTGATCTCCTGCATGGAGCTCTTTGGTTTTTGTATGGAAATTTAGAAATTATGTTTTCTTGTCTTTTAATTAATAATCTCAAGGGTGTTTTCGTCTGTCCCGGCTGTTCGCCTGAGCAAGATGGAGTTGTGGAGCAAGTGGATTGCTGGGGATTTCTGGGGGGAGTGGGTCTGGGTCTCGGTCTGGGTGTGGCAATGGGGCGTATGAGTAACATGCGAAAGCAATATTTGTTTCTGGGAAGAACCAGCAGGCAGCTGCTGTGGCTCGGCAGTGCGCCCGCTGGGTTGCGGAGTAACTTTTACGGCCCGGACTGTGTGAGCCGGAGAGTGTGTGGGTTGACAATGTGATTTACATTTAATTAAAATCGTATTTACTCGTTAGATAAACAAACACGGAGTAAGCCGTCGTCCTCGCTGTTCCTGCATCATTAGGCACTCGAAGCCCTCGAATGGGAAATGGCGGATGGAATTGGTAGCTGGGGAGACGGCGGGCACTGGAAGCCGGCAACTGACAACAGCCGGAAGCCGTGGCGGAGGTGTCGGAGGGTCCTGTGGGCCGTGTCTCAGGTGCCGGCCCTGCCACTTGGCTGTCAGACTGGCGTTTCGGTGACGTTGACAGGGCGACATGTCAAAAATAACTCGGCGCCATCGATCGCCAAGGGCGGGCCCAAAATAAAGCACTCCAACGCGGCTCTGCCAGGCTCCTGGCAAGGCTCCTGACCTCTTCCTCCTTGGCAGCCCAACAAAGGAAATAAAAATAGCCAAAAATGTGGAAACAAGAGGCAAGAAACAGGAGACTTGTCGCCAATTTCATTAGGTCCCTGGCCAGACGGAGCAAGTGGTCGATAAATTTTGGAGAACTTTTAATTCCAGGCACTCGCAGGCACAGAGCTTCAAATCGTGGGTTTAAGGCTAGTGGCGGCCTTTGGGAGGAGCCCCCAATCATGTTGCACCCATGTGTTTGCGTCTCTCCTGGTTGGTCGGTCATTGTGTCCCCTTGTTTTGACTTGATGACCGAGTTAAACAAACACACACCGCACAAACATGACCCCAGTCCGGGTCCGATTGAGGAGCCGTGTCCAATTTGCATGGCCATTGTGAGCGAGTCCGATTCCGAGTTCGATTCCGGGCGGAGCAGGGCGAAGACAGCGCAGCAGGGCGGGTGGTGTGGTGTGGTGGCCCGAGTATGTGGGGCAGAGTGCCGGCATTTATCAGTGTAATTTGGTGTGTCAACTTTGAAATAATTTCAGTCGGGACTGAAGTGTGTCACGCCCTGAGAGGCCACAGAAAGTATGGCATACACGAGGCAGCCCGCAATTATCGGCCCCCGGTCCCGGGCCTCCCGATAAGAGGCCCGAGAACGCCTTAAAGTCGGTGGAACTCTGATTTAAAACAAACATGCCGGGCCAACTCTTGTTGCCTAATCGATTCCGATGTTGCTGCCCCTCCGACCGCCTGCCGCCTCCCGTTTTTATTGTTCGTCGTTGGCAGTGCTTTGTGTTTGATTTGGGGGGGAGGGAGGCGGGTGGATTGGACTCCTTGTAAAACAATGACAAGGACAAATTTGTGCGATAGGCAAACAGAGTTGAAGGCGTTGGGGAGTGGGTTGCCGGAGGCGTCCCGGGGTCAGAGTTCCTGGAAGTGTCAATACAAATATAAATCAATGTTCGGGCCAGGTCGGGCGCCCGGCAAAAAGGTAGCAAGCCTAAGCAGTTGTGGCTGCCTTTGTTTCGCCCTTGCAGGCAATCTCAATCAATTTTAACAAGCAGACGCCGAAAAGCCTGTCTGCCAGTGGCGCCAGCGCCAAGGGGATGCGACCGAGTGGGGCCTCCGGTCTGGGCCGCATCCCTGGAAACGGCGTCTCTGGCCGACTGGTGATGCATTCCTGTTGTTAACAAAACCCAGGCTCCGCTCGGTCAGATTCACTTCGGAATCTTCCTAATTGGTTGCCAGTTTGTTTTCTGGATCGCATTTACATGCAAACTCAGACGCCAGGACGTCTCCACCGCAGAGGTGTGCAGACAAATCCGGTTCGATTGGAATTTCAGCGACTCTCGCTCGGCCTTATTTCGGCAACGATACAATGAAGACGTGTTCGCAGTGGCAGTGTAGTGTAGTGCCATGCCCCATGCCCATAAGCCTGCAACTCCAAAAAAGTTTTCTAGAATTTCATTTAATTTTCAGTTCTGCAGAGACTGATGCCCGTCCCAGTCTCCTCGCCAGCGGGGCTGTAATTAGTGTGAGCAGCGAGGCACTGGCGCTGGGACTGGCCCTGGCGGAGCATAGGCCGGGCCAAAAGTTTTCAGACATTTTTTGCAGTTCCAGCTTTTCAGTTTCTTATATTGCACAGCCCTCCCCAGTGGCTGCTTTTGTTTTTGTTTCGCTAGAATTTGTTCAATTTAATGTAACATGGAAGAGAAAACACAGAAAGCTGGAGCAGGAGCTGGCGGTGGTGGGGAGAGCACAGCATGGAAAACTGAAAAGTTTGCGGTGATGTCGGAAAATTCTATTCAAGGCAATGCGCACTGCCTTAAAGGCCTTTAAGGACTCCCCACTAGTGCCGCCCCACCAGGGAAGCCTCGAGTGGAAATGTACGGAGGTCTAATGCGATTAAAATGGTCAAGCGATGACCCAGCCCAAGGCCTCTGGATTAAATGGAGGTGTCAACAGTTGGAGCTCACCAGAGATGATTAGTTTCTTTCCATCCAGTTTGAAAGCCATTAAAATTTAATTACAAAATGGGGGATCTTGACTTTTTCTAGTGCACAAAGGGCCAAAGTTTGACTATCGTCTATCGGTGGCGATAGTCTCCTGTAGAACTGCCTTTTTGGCGCCCATCACTCAAGTTTCAAAAACATTAAAGCTTTATTTATTCGGCATGGAGAGATCGCCTGGTGGAATGCTTAGGAGAGATTCGGAAAGTGTTTCACGTCGTCCACCTGGGGCGGAAGTTGGTTCTGGACCTCCCTCGGCTGGGGCAGAGGGAGCTCAGGGAAGTCCGGGGGATCCACCAGCGCGAGGAAGAACTCCCTCTTCTTGCAGTGCTGCCCGATGCTATTAAAGTTGAACTGGATGATGTCGCAGAGGCGCAGATTGCGGCCCGAGCGCTGGAAGGGCGCCGAGGCGCGGAAAGGGGGAAAGAACTCCGCCCGGGGATCCGATCCAGCAGGCTTCGCGGCCACGGGCTTCAGGGTGGCCCTCCACTCGTCCAGGGTGAGGAACATGCTGTCGTCCAGAGGCTCCTCCTGGTGGTGGCTCATGGGCTCCGAGAAGAGGGAGACGTCGCTGTTGGAATTGATCCGCCTGCGGCGCGCCGGCTGCCGACCCCCGTACACCTGGCTGCGGGCGATGGCCTTCTTGTGTTCCTGGATCTCCAGCTTGGGGGAGCCCCAGTTGTGGGCACCGCCTCCGTTGCGCTTGTACACGGCCTTGACGCCGGTGCGGTCGGAGCCGGACTGGCGGTCGTGCAGGCGGGCGCGGCTGGTTCGGTCCAGGTTGGGCCGGTGCCGGAACCCGGATAGGTAGCCCCGGAAGGAGCTGCGACTGGGCTTGCGCTCGGGCGACATCTCCGGCGGCAGGCAGAAGTTGTGCCCCAGGGCGGAGCCTGCCACGCCGTAGTTGCGGTTGAGCTTCTTCGAAGTGGCGTTGGTGGAGATCCTGACGGAGGCGCTCGCGGCGCCAGAACCGAACAGCCTGCGCTCCCGCCTGGGCGAGGGGCTGCTCTTGTCCTGCTTGGAATTGGGGCTGCCGGACTTGGCGGACGGCGTGTTGTCCTTCTTGTGCGATGGCTTGCTCTTCTTCCCGCCCGCCGGGATGTCCTTCTTGGGGCCCAGGTTATCCTTCTTGGAGTCCTTGAGGATAGCCGCAGAGGCGTTCTTACCTTCGAGCTTGGCTTCCAGCTTCCGGCCGGTCTTGGAGCGCTTGGTGGACTGCAGCTGGAGCTGCTGGGCCTGCGCGGCCTTCCTGGCCCTCAGCCGCAGCTCCTTGTTGGACAGAAGGACCTGGGTCTCGTCCTCGAACGAGAGCAGCTGGTAACGATTTCCGCCGTAGGAATACATGCCGATTGATTTCTCAGATTTTCGCTTTTGAAAATTTTTCAGAACGCTTTTCTTAGTTATTTTTTGGAACGAAAAGGGAGCTCTCGTCGCACTAAATGCTTGGGTTGTAATGAAAATTCCCGAGCTGACACCCAGCCCTTCGCCGAGACAGTTCGATATATTTTGTCAAGGGTTCCCCAGATCCGAACAATTGTGTTCCCAGCACACTTTCCAACACCCCCTGGGGAAGCACTTGTTCGGTAGTTGCCAGAAACCCATCCGCTGAACTAATTGTATGCAGTTGGGGCGGTCACATCGCGGACATCACTGGCCCTTCATCACTGGCCCTCCATCACTGGCCGGAGTGGTCACTCTCGTGGCCATCAAGACCCTTGTTCGGGCCATAAGTCATGTGCCTCCTCCGGAGCCCGCTCCTCTCCCGCGGCAGCTCTCCATCTTCGCGAACAAACTTGTGTACTTATGAAAATTAGTTTTTGCCGCTCCGGCTTCAGCTTCAGCTCCTGTTCCTGCTCCTTGCCAGCTTCCATCTTCCATCGGATCCTGCTCCAGCTCAACTCCTATTTTTCATAATTAAAGTGCAAATAAAAAACTAACTGGCGAACAAACAATTGCAATTAAATGTTGTTCTGGGCTGCCCCTGTGATGCTGCTGTTATTGCTTTATGTTTGTACTCGCATTTATTTGCTGTTCCCCATCCCGGGGATGTCCTGCTCCTCCCGACTCCCGACTGCCGGCGCCCAACGCCCATCGCTCCTGTTTGTATTTTTTATTATTTTCTTTCTGCTCGCAGCTTCTGCCGCTGTGCGGGAACATAATTCACTTTTTATTATCTCATATTTTATAGAAACTTCCAGTTTCAGGCGCAAGTTGAGCGGAAGAGCGAGGAGCGGGCTGGTGGGCTGGTGGGTGACTGGATAGTGGCCTGGTGGGGCGGCTGTTCTCGCAGGAGGGGCAGCAAGCCGCCTCCCACACCCTTCGCCCGGCTGTGTCGTTTAATTCATTTAGTTTATGCTTTTAGTGCTTTATTTGCTTAACTGCAGCTTGCAGCTCGCATGTGTGCGTGTGTGCTCAAGTGTGTCTGTGTCTGTGTCTGTGTGTGCGTTTTTGTTGCATAATTGCTGCACCACACTGACGCACGCACTGGATTTCGCAATTACTCCGCTCGACAAACAGCAACAATAACAGAAACCGAAACACGAAGCCGCACATGCGAATTAATCAAAATCAACATAGGGATGTCTGCGCAAAAGTATCGAAAGTCTATCGGCTCAGACCAACTGCCTATCGCTCCTCGCAAAAAAGGACAAAGGAGTAATAATACAGAATAATTATAACAGAGAAATAATCAGAAGCTAATGGCCTAGAAAAGTTTAGGAATATTCTCGATAGCTCTACTTGGCTCCGATTATTCCGATAATTGCTGCCATCTTCAGCTCCCTCCCAGCACCCCCCCCGGGAGGGAACAAAGCCAACCACCTCCCGCCTCCCACCGCCATTGAGGAGCAGCAGCTCGGAAAACCGCAGATGCTGCCATTGACAACGCATCGCTGCACTCTGCATCCTGTTTGCCGAAGAACCGAAAACGCTGCGTTTAAGCCAAAAGTAAACATTTTAGCGAACGGCGGCAAACAAAGGAGCCTCCCAGGACTCTTGTCGGTGTCATTAGGCAGTTAAGCCTCGGCCACAACAAAAGAGTAAACACTGGCATTAAGACGTTTGCGTGCCGGAGCCTCTCATTTTAATTAACAATTTGCACAAGTTTCGAGTTGCATTGCCGGAATTTCACGCATTCCGGGGGCCGCAGCATGGAATTTTCATTTTATCGCAAGAATAGTTTATGGCCAGATATGTGTATAGATACATTCTGCCAGCCCCCGCTCCCGGGACTAGAATTTCCATATCGCTCATCCGCCGGGTGGGCCGAGTCCTGGCTCGCAAAAAACCGGTCGGAACGAGCAGATGTCTGGGCCCAGAGCCCTTTAGTCGCTTTTTGCGGAAATGTGGAATCAACATTAGGAGCACGGCACTTGTAATTGTTACAGCTGCTTATGGAACTTTTTGTTGGCTTCTATTTTCCTCCGTATACGTAATTTTTTACGAGTTGATGGCTCTGGGGCTGGGGGCTGGAGGCCAGCATCCAGCATCCAGTATCCAGTATCCAGGATGGCTTCTATTTATGCTTTCTAAGGTCGAAAGCCAAGCCTCCCCTGCGATTTCGCTTTTCGATTTGCCATTTCGAATTCACTTCATTGAATTGTTAATTTTATCGCTCACATGGGCTCCGCTCGCACACGGAGGACATGGCGGGCCCTGGCGGAACTTTGATTTGGAAGAGCCCTTCTGCCACAGCCTGGCGCGTTCTTTATTGTCATTGGCCCTGGCAGGCTCCTTTATTTGTGGTTATTACGCAGTCCCCCGCCCCGGATCATTTGCTCATATTACATTTTATTGCTCGCGGTATTCCCTCATAAACATTTTTGCAGGCCCGTCCCGACCCGGCATATTGCCAATATGTTTGATTACGTCGGGAGAGGTGATATCGGGCCAAATTCCTGGCTTCCCTTTTTAATTCGTCGGAGGAGCTTTCCTCCAATGGGTTTATACGCGAGTGGAAAGTCTGTCCCCCGCAGGGCTTTACGGCCCTGGCCAGCAAATTGTGGCAATATTACACACAAGTGTGCTCCGATTGCCGGAACAGAGATAGTTGGCACAGGCCAGCAAGGAAGGAGGCTCCGACCACGCCAGTGGCTGGCCACTGGTCCAGTCAGCAAAGGAGATGTACCGGAAACGGCATAGCTGACAGCCCGCAAGGAGCCGGTATGGGACGGGACTCGATGCAGGAATACCCATTGTGGCACCTCTTCCGCCCGAAAACGGAGAACGCTCACTCTTTTGCTTGGTTTAGTATCCCTTGGTGCCGTCCCAGCTCCTTTGCAAGGACTCTCCTTGCTACCCAGCAGCTGGGAAAGTCAGAGGAGATTCAGGCTCGCCTCAAAGGAGAAATTTGCATTTTTTGCAGTAAATTCAATATTTTCCTTTATGATTTTCCGCTGCCTGCTGTTGCTGCTGCTGCTGACTGTCTGCCTCTCCAAGCGGGTCCTTCGTCCTTTGAACCATTTTTTTGCTGCCAGCTTTGGATTGGCCTCGCTCTCGTGCGCTTCATGTGCAGAGCCGGCCAGAGGGAGGTCCTGTGCATGTGATATTAAGCCAGGACCAAGTCGAAGACAAACATCGTCGAGCTACACAGGACACAGAGCAGAGGGGGCAGGATGTGGGCTACAGGAAGCACAAACAGGAGGGGGCGGGGAGACGTAGCCGCGGGGGCCGCGGGACGTAGGACTTGGCAGGACGCGACTGTCATTTGCCTGATAGACGGAAGAGCAGGCCGCGTCCTTTGGCAAGCGAATCCGTCTGTTTGCAACATCAACGAAATATCCTTTCTGACTTCAGATTTTGGTTTTAGGGACGAGAGAAGGCAGGGCGGGCGGCAGGGCGGGCGGCAGGGCGGGACAGGACAGCCCGGGCAGGACACAGAGGCCTTTTGTCCTTGGCTTGAAGTGCTTGTGCCTGATTTCGGAAATTGGTTTGCATTAGAAATCACTTAAGCGCATAAAGTGGTCGTGAGTTATTGCCGCAGGATGTGCACCAGAACACCCAAGATATATGGCTGCCCTCTCCCTCGGCCTTCCATCCTTTTTCGGCCGCCCAGCCACACACACACTACACCCTGTATGTGTTCAGAAAATTAATCTTTTTTCGGTCCTGCTGCCACAACAAATTAATTAGAGTGAGGGAATGGAGAGGAAAGCGGGCGCCTCCTTGGCATTTTTCAGCCTCGCTGTCTCGTCGTCATCTCATTTCAGTAATTAAGACATTTTGCTTCATGAACTTCAAAGAAAACATAACTTGCACGCTCGACTGGCTCGCCAGATGGATGCTTGGTGGCTGGGTGGTTGGATGGTTGGATGGCTGGTGGCTGGATGGCTGGATGGCTGGATGGCTGGATGCCTGGGTGGCGGTGGTCCTTTCGCAGGATGCAGCCTGCCTCAGAGACTTTGAAACTTTTCGCCACACAATGCAGCACTGGCCCGGGCTTAGTTGTTGCCCGCCTGCTGGCTCCTTGCAACATCCTGGCTCCTCGGGCTCCCAGCGCCCAGCGCCCAGCTCCCTGGCCTGCCTGCGTCCTTCATCCTTCCTGCGTTGCTAATTTCCTTCATTAGGCTGCTCAAGCATTTAATGGGAACAGAAGACTAAATTGTTGCCGGCGGTAACATGGCAACGGCGACAACGCCAGCCAACAACAGCCAGCAACCAGGCAGGACAATGGCGCCCAGGACAGGACCCTGGTCGAGGCACTTGTGAGTGCACCTGGACACGAATGATTGATTGCTTGTGGAAATAATTGAATGATACACCCCAGAGTTTATCACTTGCAAGAGTTATCAATTATTTGCCGTAAAATGGATTATTAATCAAGGGCCCGCACTCCGGTTAATGTTGCTTAGACGCCCGGACAGTATTCCCCAACAGATCCAGATCCAGATTCAGATCCAGTTCCAAGTCCAGTGGCCGCTCTGTAGTTTCCATGTAGTAGCCTGAGCGGCCCTGGCATCGATTTGCAATTAAACAATAATTTAGCACCCGCCTCAAATCTGGCTCTTATCCGCACAATTTATTTCTCCCTCGATTGTTTCAATCATGATTCATGCCCAGGATGGGTTCGGCATTTATTTGCTGCCTCCTGCCTCCTGCCACCCGCCTCCTGCCTCCTGCAGGGAAAAGTTTGCCTCTCAAATGAAATGGCATCAAATGTCAGCTCTAAGTTATGTTTGTTTGCGTGTGCTCGCTGCGTCGCGAAAAGGGGAAACTTTTCTTTGTGGCTCAATCTGATAGATTACGCATACGCCGCGTTGTCGCCGCCGAGGAGCCGAAATCGCGAGGAGCAGGCGGCAGGGCGACGTGGCGGGAAACGAGGCAGAATTTAACGAGCAAGAAAATCACTCAAAGCGAGGACAACAGCCCAGTGCCTCCCCCGCAGGATCACTGAGCCGCGGAAAGCTTAAGCCAAACCGAGTTCAGATTCAGGATTCAGGACTCAGGCTTGGAGCGAGCGAGGAGCCTGCCCTCGTCCTTCCCACAGCATCCGCTTGGCGCCACCGCCCACTGATTTATAATTTAATTTGTGTGTTGGCGGAAAAAGTTGGTGAAACCCTTTCGGCTCTGCGACTCACAACTCGAAACTCAAATAGAGCAAGGCGAGAGCATCCAGCTCCCAGGTCACGGGCCGGCGGAGCTCCCAGCTTCCAGTTACCATACACTGACTGGCTTCCAGCTAGCTGCTAGCAGCTTCCAGGTCCTGGTTTTGAGTTGCCAACAATCCCGGCCAGCCTTCAACTGCCAACTTTGTCCATTAAAACAAACTTTTTCGGGCAGGTGGAGAGCTCATCGATGGCTTCCCCTTCAGTTCCACTTGGCGATGGCACGAATGCGTATTCGCTCAAGACTCACATTATCCCTGCTTCAAGCCGGCTCTGTACTGCACCACCCGATAGTTTACGGTGCGATACTATCGGGCCACTGGCATGGACCATCTCGGAGCTAGTCCCCGGATCCTGGGCCTCCCCCTCCGGCCATCAACGGCGGGCTGACTGCAACAAGGTAACCAAAAACTGATACGCCAAATGCAGGCAACCAATTTTGTAATGTGAATTTAATGTCAGTTTTGCGACAGGTGCGTCGAGTGGCAGTGTCGGGGGAAGGGGAGGGGCAGGGGGAGGCAGAGTGGTAAAAGCCTTTCAACCCACTCCTCTGCGGGCTGGGCTTAATGCATTGCATTTGCAGTTATTGGCAAAGTTTTGCTGCGGTCAGGTGAGCGCTGGTCCTGGGGATTGTGACTGGATTTGGGCCACGATGGATGGACGTGTCCCTGGAGGGACGTGTCGGGAGGGCAGAAGCAGGGGGGAGGGGAACTGGTATAAATATTATGGCAGGCGGTTTATCTAATTAACGTGCAGTCCTGGCACTTTTCAAATCCGATGCGAGTGGCCTGGAGCGGGAGTTCGCTTTTTGTTGCCTACTTATTGGGGCCAGAGTGGCGCCCGCCCTCCCACGGCACTTAAAGCACTGCATTTGTGACTCCACAGAGTCCTTGAAATTAGATTGTGCCGCCGCCGAATGTTATTAATCTGTCTAAGAGTATTCGCCATTGATGTGATGGAATCCTCCATTATTCTCGCTTCGCTTTCATCATTCGTTTGCTATTCATGCCGGCGTGGGCGTGGGCGTGGGCATGGGGAGGACGTCTAGGCTGCTGAAAGGACATCCCGGGCAACAGCGAACAATTGACAAAGCAGGACCCGGAACGAAAGTGCTTTTTTGACAAATAATCCTCACGAAATTTAATGAAAATTAATGACTTGCACTCCGAGTGATTATTGTCGGGATATATACAGGACGCTGCCGCGCTGAAAAGGAATATATATAAAGGATATATGGGCGGGGGGAGAGAGAGAGCTCTCCGCCGACTCCCTCCGCTGTTTGCCTTTGGCATCGCTGCACTTTCATTGCGTTAATATTGAAATTGGGTTAATGAGTTTTTGTTTATGGCGCTGGTACACAGCCTCACCTGTATTCCCAGACCTCCGCCCGCCCCCCTCCCCCACGCTCTGTGCTCATCCGCGTCCGCATCCGCCGCCACTTCCGCATCTCTTCATGGGGTTAATGCAAATTTGCCAAGGGTGGGCGTGGGTGGCAGTGGCATATAATGATGACGCTGGTGCATCGTCGATGATTACGTATCCTGGTGCTGCTGCTGCTGCTGCTTCTGCCGCCGCTCCACCTGGCACGCCCGCTGCTCCTTTGCAGCAGGCGAGCGGGGAAAACAATTTTCAGCTTTGACTGCGCGATGAGAGGGGGGGGCGGGGCGCGAAGGGTTAATGTTAATTAAAGTGCAACTGCCAGGCAGTTGCAATCAATACAAAAACCCACTCGGATCCCGATCCTGCGCCACCACCAGCCACATATTGATTGCGCGCTGAAAGTGGGAGCAGAAATCCATTTCTGTAATCAAAATATTTGCATAAAATTTAATTCAAATTCGCTCGCAAAAATAATAATAAATAAATGCGAACCGAGCCGACTCCCGTCAAAGGAATTCTTTCGGTTAAAAGGGTTTTCTGGCCGGAGCTTTAAAGCGCTCCACTCCCGTGCTCATTCCGCGCGGATATGCGATATTGTGTACTTATGGTTATTTGTTCATATGTCCGTGAATTGCGTTCGCGGCGTTAATTATGCATTTCCCGGCCCTAGCCCCAGCCCCAGCCCCAGTCCCAGTCCCAGTCCCAGCCCCAGCCACGCCCTTTTAGGGAGCAGATGGTGTTCTAGGGGGCGTGGTGGTATTCCCAGCGTACTTATTAGGGCGCAAATTCAATTAATGAGCACGGCGGCCGATTCGCGCTTTTTGCGCGAACAATGTGCCAGCTACACTGGCAGAAAACCATAGGCACTTGCAGATAGTAGACGCCCCGGGTGGCCCCTATTCGCTCTGTGTAATTATCGGAGTTTTTGTCCAAGTTTTTGCGGCACACGTTCGGGCGCTCTGGCCCGGCATGTCGGCCAATAAATTATGCGAAATTATTTGAAGTTGTTAATGGGCTGCGATGTCGCTGGAAGACCGAGCACCGTGCACTGAACTCCGAGCACTACGGAAAATATGCCAGTGGGTAACAGTTGCTGTCGCAGTTATGATTTAGTTGCCTCATTTAGCATCGGGATACTTTGTGTAAACACGGGCTGCAGTCGCACTGAATTATGGCGACCTGGCTCGCCTCCAAGCCTAATGCGTCCTGGGAATAGTCCAGGCCCCCAATTCAATTTGTTTTCGGGATTTCAGCGGAAAGTTAATTACACAAAAATGGCCAAAAAGCATCCCCCTGTGAGAAGGGGGTTGAATCAATCATGGCGGAAGCCGAGAGCTGGGAGCTGGGAGCGAAAGACACGGAAGGCAGCCCCCGAGGGGCCGCTGCTAAGGAATATTAATTACAGGATGGATGTCCTTGCCGGCCCGAAGCTTTCCAGCTTCCGGAAACAGAAGAGGGCGCGGAATAGTTAATAAAAAACAAAGCTCGGAGCTACTTTGCCGTCAGTCCGAAGTCAGGAAAAGTTCGGAAGTCCATTCCAATGAATCCTCCTTCGATTCGCTGGAGAACTCTTGGAGATTTCTCTCCGTTGTCTGCCCTCCATCTCAATGACAAAGTTGCCGGGTGAAGAAGTTTCTGACTGCACTTTGTTGCGCTTTTCATCAGTGGCCCATTGTGCCGCTTCACTTTCACTTCCCTCGAAACTTTCTTATTGCATACTTGTATTGTATTGCTGTTGGGGCTCTGTTCCGCAGGGGGGCGGAATGCGAAAGCATATTTCATTTACTCCGCACTCTGCAGTTTCCCGATTTCTATACACATTTGGCACTCTTGCCTGACGCATTGACCTAATTCAATTTCACGCTGCGCCACACACAGGACACGGAGCGCCGAAGGAGCAAGGAACAAGAAACAAGGAACAAGGAGCAGGGAAGATCAGGCCCGGAATGGAAGGGAAAATCAACCTAACTCATCGCGAAAGGGGAGGGGCCACAATCAAAATTGCTGGGGAAAATTCATCCTGGCGAGGACGAGCCAGGACGGGCCGGAGAAAAGGATAACCGGGAGAAAGGAGGAACACAAAAATAGAGGCAGCGACAAGCTGGTCTAAATTATGAGATACACTCGCTGCCAAAGAAAAGCGCAACTGCCGAAGCCGAGGGAAGCGTGGGGAAGCTGGGGCAATGAGCTAGTCGGGGCAAGGACATGCCGGGGAGAGTGGGAAAACTTTGAAAGTCCCTGCCAGGCTGCAGATTTTTCTATTAACTGGCATTGCAGCAACAACAGCCATACCAACAACAATAATGGCATAAGGGAACTAATGCAATAATAAAGGAAATTTCCAAAAGAAAGGAGGACAGCCGACGAGGAGACCAGAGACCAGAGACCAGAGAAAAGAAAGCGCAGTAGTTGGAAGGAGTTGCCTTCCGCTGTTCCTCATTTCCGCTCCTGCAGCATCACAGGGACGATGCACTCGGAGAAACGGGCGAAGAAGGACTCTAGCTAAAGACCAAAGGCTAGTTCGTGAAACTGAAATGGAGGGATTTCTCCAAGTGCATCCGCCTCGGTGCATACCAATTTTAATCATAAAGGACAAGCGACAAACTCTTTGTCAAAGTCGGGGAGGTCCTGTCAGGCCAAAGCGAGAAGCTCGAAGGACGCGGGGCCAGGGAGGAGGTGGGACTGGTGCGGACGAATGAACTCGCTTCCTGCTCATTGTGGTTCATTGTGGCCTCGGCAGCCATAAAGCTAACGTTTTAAATGCCCTAATTAGTCGGCCAGCCCCCGCGAAGCCGGCGTGTCCTGCGATGATTGGGTGCAATTCTGATTTGATAATCTGGCCCGGAGATGCAGCAATCAGCGGCGAGTGGAGGACACTCGATCCGCACCAGGTCGCATTGAAGACTTCGACACCCATGCGACTAATTAAAGGCTGAGCAGCGCCCCGCCCAAAATACGGCTAATTATCATCGCATCGCCTGGTTGTGACGTCAAAGCCAGAGTTGCCTGGTTTTGTCAGCTATCTGGTGGCCACTTCGTCCTGCCCACTGCCCACAGCTCCCTGCTCCTCACACTTCCCGCAGCCATGTTTGAAATTGATTAATGCGCAATTATTTGCAGACGCTGGAAATAAATTTTCCAATTACACTTAGTGCGGGAAGAGTGGCGGATCGGGGTCAGAGGTCGGTCATAAACCAACGGAACTTAATTGAAAATTTTGGCCCGCTAAGTAGGATGATGAATGAATTATTTTGGCCGCGCGCCGGCTGGCGAGCTCACCTGTAACTATGACACAGAATGGGCGAGCTCCATCCTCCTAGGAACACCCTCACGTTCCTAGAAGGAGTTTCCGCTTGAGTGTGGAAAATTGAAATAAATGTGCTTTTAATTATGCCTCAAGTGACGGCCACATCCACGTCAATCAATTAGGGCCTGTCAGCCAACTTTTCACTGCTGCGGGTCACTCGATCCTGTTCCAGTGACTGTTCCTGGTGGTCCCCACTCCCCACTACCCACCACCCACCACCCACACTGACACACTCTCAGAGGCAGAGGCAAAAGTAATACAATAAAAATCCATATCTAACAGACAGAGCAGAGTCGAAATAAAATCAAAAAGTTCCCTGTTGAAAATGGCCGCATAACTGAAAGTAAATTTGCCCAGCAAACGAAACGAAATTGTTGCAAAAATATTTGAGCTGCATAAGCCCCAGATGGGGCGGCCCGAAGGAGGGGCATGGGCGTGGCAACAGCTGTCACACCCAGCTCCTTTGTCCCGCTCGGCCCCCCTCCCCGGGTGTGTGTGTGCATTTGATTTTATGACTGTCAACTGACGGCGAATGTTTGTCATGGCAACGACACAGCATAGGAAAATAGAAAGAAACGCCAGCCCATGTGCCCATGTTCGGCTGTTTGGCTTCCTGCCATTCTGATATATCAAAGCATCATAAATGCTGCCATAGTTCCCGGCCCATAGCAGCCCCAGCTCCGCCAGGAGGAGCAAACAACAATGTGTGCGAGAGTTTGGGGCTCACGTACGTGAATAACTTTCATTTGGCCAGGGCCCGAGGTCGGAGGTATGAGGTTGGAGGTCCTTGGAGTCTGTAGTCTGTATTCCCGAGTCCCGATTCCCGGCCCACGTTGCGTATGACGAATGAGTTTCATTTCAACCAATACCACGCACCAGTGTCCACTGCCCCACTGTCCACTGCCCCACTGCCCACTGCCGCCTGCCCAGATTCCCCTGGATCCACATCCACTAGAGCCACTTGTCAGTGCGGACCAAATTATCTGCCGGGAATTTTCAAGTGCCGACAGAGTGCTTTTTGCCATTTGATGGCCGGTCCTGCGACCTAGCCTAGGCGACCTGGGAGGACTGCTATGATATATGTGCTTATCCGACAGGCATCAGGCATCCACCCGCCCCGCTCCCACTTCTATTATCGGGACTACCTGCCGCATTATTATCCTTTAAATAAATAAGCCCATTACCAAACCGACCTACATCTGCCCTGCCTCGGGATTGGGGCCCACAATTGTTGGCTTTTTCCATAATGCTCATTTCGATTTTTGATAATATTCCGATGCCGATAATCCCGCACATCGCAGTGAGCCATTTAATTAGCAGCTCGACAAAGCCACGCACTGAGCGAAACCGGGGCCTGCCAGGGCTGTGGGGCTACTAGCAGGTTTTGCACTTTCTCGCAGTGCCTGCCACCGCAACCCGGGCCGAACCACGAACCAATTGTTATTGTATTGTAATACTCTAGTCGAAATATTTGCCAGCACAATTACAATTTGGCCCGCCGCACAGGACCCTCAGCGACACTTGATTGGAATGGCTGGGGCGAGGGTGGTGGCACAGCCGGGTGGCAATTAATTTGTGCTAACCACTTGGTAATTAAAATGAAAAGTAAATTATACGGCCAAGCAAGGATCGGAGGCGGCGGCGCTGCAAGTCCTTGCACTCCTTTCACCACCCACCTCCCGCCGCCCACCTCCCACTCCCTCCAGTCACAATCACACAAATCCAGCCATTGCAGATCCTGACACACTTTTGCGCCATCTGTGCGGCTGTGGCAGAGCCCTCTTCTATGTCTATGTGTCCATGAGACCGGTGTCTATGTGTGTCGGGCTATGGGTTGTTTTTAAAAGCATTTGCTGCAAATGTATCTCGAACTTCGCACACTTGACTGCCATTCAATTTGCATAGGAAATTAGTTTGTTCGCTTTGAATTGAAGTTGGTCTCACGGGGCCAAACAAGGCCAAAAGTACTAAGAGCTCCGTCCGGGAGGGGCGTGGCAGCGGGCAGCGGGGAGCCATAGTGGAGTGGAGCCCAGTAACTGTACTTTCCCACACATCCCTGTAACCAGCACTCGCACATGTGCGCCATGTTGTGTGTGCCTGTACGATGTGTGTTCGTGAGCGCACATTTATGCGTTTTGTTGCCGGCTCTTCTCGAATTGGGAGGCACCACCTTGCAGCCACTGTGCTCTTGCTACACTTGGAAAAATTGCTAACCTCAAATACTTTCCAAGGGGTTTTTAATTTTTAGATCCCGGATTTCCCCTATGGCCCCAAACGATGGCCATATCTTGGCCAATTCCCATTCGATTCTCAAGCGGGATACCTTAATCGATTTCTGGATCGATTCCTGACCATTCTGCATCAAAACCTGGATACAAATTTTTTGATCCCCAATTTTTCAAATTTTTCATAGAGGTACCCCTGCGAAATCTCGGATTTCCCCATATGGCCCCAAACCAAGGCCATATCTTGGCCAATTCGCATTCGATTCTCAAGCGGAATACCTTAAATGAATCGTAGATCGATTCCTGACCATTCTGCATCAAAACCTGGATAAAAAATTTTTGATCCCCATTTTTCAAATTTTTCCTAGGGGTACCCCTGCGAAATCTCGGATTTCCCCATATGGCCCCAAACGATGGCCATATCTTGGCCAATTCGCATTCGATTCTCAAGCGGAATACCTTAAATGAATCGTAGATCGATTTTTGATCATTCTGCATCAAAACCTGGATACAACATTTTGGATCCCAATTTTTCAAATTTTTCCTAGTACCCCTGCGAAATCCTGGATTTCCCCATATGGCCCCAAACCAAGGCCATATCTTCCCCAATATCCATCCGATCCTTAAAAGGAATAACTTAAACGATTACTGGATCAAGTCCCCATCATTCTGCATTAAAACTAAGATACACAATATTCTGTTTATATTTCAACAAATTTTTCAAGGAAAAGTATTTTTTGGAGTGTTTCCATTAGGCGCCTGTGTTGGTGATGTGCCATGTGCGTGTACATTTTTGCATGTTTTGCGTTGCACTCTGGATCTTTTTGTTACTTAAGCAGGCGACCGACGTATGTGGTGGCGAGGATGGGGCTGTGGGTCTTGGGGAATCATAGCATACAGGATGCCTGGATACCATACAGAAAACCTCCCCCTGGGGACAAGTTGTTCAGGCAGACGGCTTGTCTCCGAGCCGGAGCATCGAGAAGAACATGTGTATGGGCTTTGTGGCTGCATTAGAATTACAGGACATTGTTCCCTAACAACCAAACGATAATTAACCGATTAACACAGGTAGCAACATGCATTTTTATGCGTGTGTGGCTGCTGGAGTTATTAATTCCTTGAAGTGTTCAGTTTTGTTTGTTAATTTTCAGTGACCTATTTAAGCCAGTGTTTCAATTACCCCTGCCGTGTCATCGCAGCTTTAGGGTTTATTTGAGGTGTTTTCGATTAATGCCGGCACACATATTGCCAGGGATTAACTGGGGGACTTCCGATGACTCTGGGATTGTGGGATTCGGGGCTGAGCCTTTCTTGTATTGTCACCCGCCGGGACCTCCAGCCCCGACAAGGGAATTACAAGCCGGAATCCGATTTCCAGACCAACCTGTTAGGCGCTCAGCCCTCCCTGCCCTGTGTTGGCTGACGTGTTTGGAGTGAATTGCTACAACAATATCCTTTTACATACAGTCCACATGCCACAGCCCTAGGGTGGGCTGCCCAGTGTTTAGTTGGGACTTGTGTGTGAGCTCCAGTAAGCCTATCGAAATCAATCATCTCCTGAAGCATCGGAGCTTCAACCGAGTTCATTCTCCATTCGATCTCGAGCGCTCCCAGAGAGCAGTTCAAAAAAATAAATCTCCAAATTCGATTCTCAATTTCTACTTTGATACTTTGTGCTACAAAATGGAAGAATGGTATACAGAGGGCGACGAGGCCTCCAGGACACAGCCCCAGCACTCCTTCAGGTGCATATCGACTGAAGCTGCCGCCATGGCGTCCGCGGCCGAGCAGTCCTCGAGGGCGTCCAGTGAATCGGCCCTGTCGAGCACTCTCGAGCGGGAATACAGGGATCTGAGTATCAGAGTGAAGATGATGAAAAGGGAGCTGGCTAGGGCTGAGGAGAAGCGCAACGCGCTTTCGAAGATTATTGACCAGCTAGAGGCTCTCTGCAAGAAGTACCCCGAGAAGAGTCAGAGGGGCACGCTGGTGGAGCTCATAGCCACGCTGATCGAAAGCGAATCTTGCGATTGAAGCCTGCTCACATTCCCCTCTGTTTCGGATGCGTTCCTTAAAATTAAAAAGCGTTCAGTTGAAAGCATTCATCTATCTCTGTACTCCTGTACTCCCGTACTCCTCCCGTGCGGCAGAGTGAGGTAGACAAATGGCTTAAAAATCCGTGTATTGGTGTAGTTGGCTGGAGTTTCGGCTTCCTTAGTTCCTGGCGTTGTTCTGGTGTAGCCTGCACCTGCCACTTTCTTGACAGGGACTTTGTTCGGTATCCGAGACAAGAACTCAAAATATTTATGAAGATGCTCGGCAAAGTTGCCCAGCACGGAGGTAGCATGAAAACTTGCGGAAACAATCTGCCTCGGCAGCTACCCTGGGAATTCCCGGGAAGTCAGGCGGGGTGGATCGGCATCTTCCCCAACTCGAAGGGATCTGATCGAACTTAATGGGCTTCATTGCTGCCCGAGACATAAATATAGGTCAGCCCTCGGTCCATACCTCGCTGGTGTGTCGTCGACTGGATGGACAAAGTTTGGGCATGCGAGTGGGAACAGGGCGGTCTGGGCGGTCTGGGCGTGGCGGCGTCGCATGTGGTAGGCAGTGGCAATTTGAAATTTATGCACAAGTTGCAGTTCAACTGACAAACAAGCACATAAATCAATTTATCGGCCTGGGGAGAGGAGCGGGCCGTATCAGTGTCCACCTAAACACTGTCCGCATGTGTGTCGGAGATGGCACTGGGATTCGGAGAGAACATATCATCATGGCTGCCTAGAAGGCCTCACTATAACGGTACTAGATCTCCATTTTTTATTCAAATGAGAAGCTTCGATAAAAATGGTTATCAATTACTAGAGAACTTTTCTAGAGAACATTCGTGTCTATCTGACTAGCCTCATAATAATGATCCAGAAGCACTCCATGTTTTGTTTAAAAGTTATTTCCTTCGATAAAAGTGACTGGCGAATAAATGATTATTAATCGATTATTTCGATAGATCGGAATGACTGGCTTCTGCCATCTCTGGCGACAGGGTTTGCGGTCGAAAAGGTGGAATGGCATTCACAGCTCCAGGGCACAATTATTGAGATTTGTTTCTCCCAAAACAAAAGCAACAACCCCGAAAACGACAACAACAGCCATAGTTGGGCAAAGTTGCTCGGATTGCGCCACAGGCCAGGCCACTAGGTGGCGCCACCACAATGCAAATGCAAATCGATAAAGTTTGCCACAAAGTGCACAGTACACTCGCACACTCCCTGTCCTCCCGGCTCTGGTTCCGTCAGCTAACATAGTTGGGATGCGGCGTGGGGAGCTTCGACTTTGGAAGTCAGTCCTCCTTTGCCGAAAACATCGCCGGACTGACGGACTGCCGGACTGCCGGCCTGCCGCCCACATTATCTTTATTTTCGGCCCGGCTCGGAATGAAGGCCGAGGGCTATTTACAATTTGCTTTTGATTTGTTTCATCAACTTTCATTAGATTTTATTAAATTTTAATTGCCATGTTTACACAGACTCTGGCCATTTCATGACTGGCCATGGCTCTTCTTCCAGCAGAAATGGCTTTATTTTTTGATTCGGCCAAACCCAATTTGTTGGGTAAATAGATGCCTTCCAAAACTAAATAAATTAATAATTAAGTTTAGAGTGGTTTTCGGCTTGCACCGCTCATTGTTTTGATTTCTCGACCGGCTGCAGGTCGAGAATCCCCGCGGGAATGATGATTAAGCCGATATGCCAGACATGGCCATAACGTGGCAGCGCCTCGGCTCCGGCTCCGGCTCCGTTTCCATTTGTTGCCGGCGCTCAGGTTGCCGGCGAGCAATTAAATTTTAATTGCACTTTTAGCGTTTGGCCCGCTAACAAGCTTTAGGAGCTAAAAAGGAGCGGTTCGGCCCTGCTCTGCTCTGCTCTGCTGTCCTCAGCGCAGCTCAGCTCCTTGGCTCCGTTCCGGTCTCATTTTAATGACAATTTATCGCCCTGAATATGGCCGGCGGGTCAGGTGAGGCGGCGAGTCGCCTCCGGGCCTCCCTCGCAGCCCTCCTCGGAGGCCATTGCAAATTAGCCGTTGCACTTTCCGCGGAGGCAACGCGTCGTATGCGCAATAAATAAATCTGTCGTAATTAAAACGCGCCCTCTGCGACATCGCCTCAACTGTCATCCACAATTTACGTGGCGCTGCTCCTCCTCTGCCCCAGCTTACAGCTCACAGCTCCCGACCTCTTCTTCCAGTTTATTTCCTTCGGCAGCCCACTCTCCTAGCGATTCCTGTTCAGTCTCCCGTGCTGCCACCCATCGCCAATTCCGTTTTGTTGCCTTGGCAGCGGCGCACAAAATTCCCAGCTATAAATTACTTTGTTTCCAGGAATTCTCCGAAAAAGAACACAGAATAATAAAAGGTGGAAAGAAATAGCTCACGGGCGACGAAGGCGCCGACTGAACGCACCCGGAGTGCCCTGGAGGAGGCCGCCAGGAAGATCTTAGATCTCCGGGGCTATAAAATTCTCCAGATTCGCAAAGTTCTTCCCCAACCCAGTCTCCCAACCCAATCTCTGCTTGGATGTCCTTGGGCGGGAAGTAGGGAGGTTCCTCCAAGACCAAGTAACATTTGAATTTGTCCTTGTGCCTTTTGCGGGAAATACCTCTCGGTCCACGGACTAATACCTTTTCGAAAGCCAGGGTAACCCTTTGAAGAGCCCATCGATGTGGGATATCTAAATATCCAACTGGGAGATCGGCCGCCGGTGGGGCCTCGGTTGGGGTGCAGGGTATAGGGTATAGAGTATGGCCATTATTTCATTTTTGGCCGCTCAGTTTGGCTTTTGAAAGCGACGCAAAGATAACGCAAACAAAAACCCAAACAAACTCCGGCAAAAGGCCAAAACGCGCCCATAAATTGCGCAATGAAAGCGGACCCCGGGGGGCAACACATCTAAAGGACTCGAGCCGATTGCGGGCAGCGGGACCACGGAGCAGAACCGGACTACGGGACTATAGAAACACACAGGACAGGACGGGCCAAGGTGCACGGAGTGGACTTTATGGAAAATTGAACTGGACAGCGGTGGGTTTGGGTTCGGGTTCTGGGCTCGAAGGGAGTCCCTCCGATATTTATTCACTTTTCATCTATTGGTCGCCGGGGGTTGGGCTTTGGGGCTTCGGGTTCTGTGGGATATTGAAGTGCGTTCGGGGATTAGTTTGCTGGCGGATGGGCTGCCTTTGGAATAAACTATGGACCAGAATTGCCACTGGACCAGTTTCGCAACTGGAAGCGGTTGCCGGGCCCCCCGACACAGAAACCTTGGCCTGGAAGTTGATTAAATTGATTATTAACTCGATAAGTAATTCATTGCCTGCGTTTCGGCATGGACTCCTTGTTGCGGCGGCTCCTGGGAGTCCTTCCGAGGACGGGGTGCGTGTGTGACTGAGAGTTAAAGTGAAAATTGCTGGTTGCATTTGAAAAGTTTCGCCACTTCCGCCCCCCTCTATTACTTCCGGTCGAGTGGCGCCTCTGTTAACAATTCCTTTCTCTGGCTTTCTCTGTTTTCCGTGTTGCGGGGCGCTGCCCCCTTGCTCTAGCTTTCTTCGCCGCCGTTGGCTGTCTTTCCGCTCAAGTTTTTTCACACTTTCAGCGGGGGGGGGGAGGTGGGCCATGGGGTGGTGGGGCAGTCGCTGCATCCTTGAGTGGCAGCATGCATGACAGATGGCCACGCCCAGTGGAAATGATATCATTTGTACTCGCATCGGGCGGCAACCGGCGGTGCCCTGTCTAGTGCTGTGTTGTGTTGCATACTTTGCGGCAAACAAAGGCGCCGCAGGAGCTTGGTGGGCGTGGCACATCCTTTTCGCACAACCAGAACAGAGAACTATGACTCGAGACAAGTTTTGTGAGTCAAACATGGACTGTCTTCAGATTTTAACTCTCCTACTGCAGTTTAATTTGTTTCGAATGAAGGCCTTTTTGAATGTCTCCTTCAAACTTGAAACTTGAAACTCCTTCTGTTTCTCTCAGTGTAGTCCTTGCCCAACTCGATTTCTGTGGCCGACTTGTCTTGGCGGAAAGCGCAAGGGCACGAATGCTCTTAATGGCTCGCGCAGGCTTCGTCACTTAGTTTGCCATTTGGCTGCCAGCTTAGTTTAATGTATTTCGCCCCCTCCTTGGGGGCGGGGGGTGTGGAGTAGTGGAAGCCCCATGAACCCCTCCTCCCCCGTGGGGCCAGACGCCCAGCCCCCGCAGCATCGTCTGACGACGCTGTCTTGTCCTGGGCTGGCTAAAGTGTTTTCTGCTGCTCTTGATTGACATGATACGATGACAGGCCCGGGGCGCAGGAGCCTGGTGGGGGGGCCTGGTGGGCCTGCGGTGGGTGTGGTCCTGGGGCCGGACTCAATTTGGCCCGGCCGGATTGTTCTGTTTGGGCCGATCAGTGATTGGAGCCAGAGTCAAAGTCAAATCGAACTGCTTGACCCAGACGAGGTGAAGCCTTGCCGGCAAATTATGTGGCTCCCCGTCTGAGGACGCAGGAATGGCATATAATGGCGTCGGGTGGCCCCTGGGTGGGTCAAGCTGGGATTACACAGACCCCCCGGTAATTGAAACACTCGGCATTTGATGCGAGGCTCGGCCGCCCGATAAGTCTGCTTTAGAATTGGTTTCAGGAGGACATTTCAGGAGGTCCTACAATGCTGGCAAAGTCAGTGCCCTTTCGATTCAAACTAATAATTGAGTCTCGGAAGGAAAGTGTATAGAAGTCCATAGACATCTTGTTGTTGGCACTCCGAAATCAGTGCTCTTTCGTTTTAAATTAATGACTCTGGCCGAAAGGATCGCCAAAAGGAATCGCCGGCGAATCAATTAACTGTCGTGTGTGTTCGATTTTGTGGTAATGCCAGAGGTGCCCCACTTTCCCCGTGTTTGCACAGATGGGCGGCGAGGCAGGGGCTAGCTGGCGCAAAAAAAGAAAGCAGCAAGATAGCCCCCCAGCGAAATCAGAGAATGCAATACGATGGCGACCGAGCAATGTAATGGCCTTGGGGCCTGGACCGGGAACTGGAATGGAATCGGAATGAGCACCGCCAGCTGCTACGTGATTTGTTTGCCAAATTGTGGCAAATGTGTGTGCCACACACGACCTGCCCGCCCTCCGCTCCACCTGGTCGGGATCTGTATCTGTATCTGTATCGGTGTGTATCTGCAACTCAATTAGACGCGGAGCTCTCCATACCCGTAGCTCTGCCGCCCGTCCGCGCTTGGTTTATTGAGTTTGCATGACCATAATTTAAAGATGATTTAAAATTCCCGCAACGAAATTAACCAAACATCGGAAAAGTCGCGGAATGCGGTTGGAGGGGGCGGAGGACGTCGGGGGATTTATTGCTGGACGGCATTGGACGCTAATGCGGCGCATTTATCACGGACGGAACAACATGCTGCGACCACCAGGGCGGCCAGGACTGCCGGCAAGGACGATGGCGACGCAGCGCTAATGGTCGCCACTTGGCCAACATAAATTATGCTTAATCAGGAGGAGCCAGCGCCAGGGCCAGTTCTGCAGTGGCGCCGGAGAGGCGGAAATCCTTTAATCGAAACAACAAACAGGACACAATTTCGGCCACGGCCATTCGAGGAGGCCAAATGCAAATTGAAAAGGACATATTCAAAAAGGGATAATAACCGGCAGAGGGTGTCGGCCAGATCCACAGACTTAAAGCTGAAGCTCTGGCCCGGCGACACATCTTATGGCGGCGGTGTCCTTTTTACGGCACCCTGGATCTCTGAATCTCTGGTATCCTGGCACTCTGGCTCTCTGGCCAGGCCGCTCCCTTTCCGATTCCCCGACCGATTTCCATTCCGAATCAAACGCCCGGAGTGTGGGCCAAAATTTACATTTATTTAATTTGCCCTGGAACCAGAAATGCAAATGGCCCCGTTGCAATGCAAAATGCTTAAGTGCAGTGTGTCCCTGTCGCCTCTGGCGGCTCTGGCTGTCTGTTAATGCATATGCATGAGCCTTAAGCACGGCCACGCCTTTAAGCCCGTTTGCCAGACCTGCCAGACCGACTACCAACTACCAACTACCAACTACCGGCTGTCGGGTGTCGGGTGCCAACAGTGCCCGCCATCAAATTATCGACACTTAAAATGTTGCAAGCGTCGCTTGTTTGCCAGCTTCCCTCCTGCCCCTCCTGCCCAGCCCTATTTTTGTTTGCCACTTCCTCGGGGAGCCCTCCGTCTTCGGGGCTGCCGAGAGTCGCTGTCCTGCCAAAGGATTCCCTTCGACGTTTATGTAATCTTAATGTTTATGCAGCTTATGCTTCATAAATTCGCCGCCACTGCCGCCGTCTGGGGGAGGAGGTGGTGGCCAATGGCAGTAAACTTAGACCTGGAGTCCTGGCCGCCCTGCTTCTGGCGCCGCGACGTCGTCTTCCGGTGGCGTTCTGCGCCAACATCCTGTACCCTTCTGGGGTCGGGTAATTCGCCCGAAATCTAGCCAAAAATAAATGAGAGCCCTGCTGGCTCTGCTTTAAAATGGCCACCTTGTCAGGGGGGGAGATCCGAAGCAATAAACTGCAACAAACTGACTATCGAAATGCGTTTGCAAACAAGAATGCCAGTCGGGTTTATCACACACGTGATTTACTCCTCGGGCCAACACGGCGGATGAGCAATGAGCGTATCAGCTTGTCAGTTCCCCGGAAAGCCTCTCTAAGCTCTTTATAATCGTGGCTCGAACAACTCGACCCCTCGAGGACACTTATGTGGAATTAAAAGGAATTTAATTTAATGATATATTCAACTGCCATTGCATTAAGTTTCCAGCGGCCATTCCTCCAGGGTAGCTGCACTCTCGCTTCCCCTCTCCGGCCACTCATTCCGTGCGTTTTTCGCTTTATGTTTTCGCCATTGCGCTCCTTTTTTGGCTCTTTGGCTCTCGCCTTTTTGCACATCCCGTTGCCGTTTGTGCCATTTGTTTATTGCCAGTTTCATTGCTTCATTGCGAACGTTGGCGAGCTATACTACGCTTATCTGCCCCCCCCACCGCCACCGCCACCGCCACTGCCGCGCCCCCCGTTTCCTGCTTCCGGCCATCTCCGTGCCACTGCCCCCGAAAGCAGCTCCATCTTCGTCTTAATCTGCTGCTCGTCCGCATCCGCATCCTCGTCCTCGTCCTCGTCCTCGTTCTCGTTCCCGTCCTCCTGGCTACTGCTTGTGCTTTATTTTGGCTGATGGAAATATTTTTACGACAAGTTTTTCGCGAAGATTTGCAACATTTGCAGAAAACGGAAGTGAATGTGGCACTGGAAGTTGTGCGAATCAGCGCAAAATTCCTCGGCCAGAGATGGGCTAATCCCCGGGCAGAAAGCGTGCTTTTCCAGCTTAAAATATTAAATACTATTTGCTACTTAAATGTTGAAACAGTTCTAGAAAGAAAACTGAATAAAAGACTATCGATTTCTTCGATTTTGTGTAGATATTCCTATCGATAGTACTATTCCTGGGAGAAAGTAAAAAGAAAACTATCGATTTAATCGATTTATAGACTTTATCTTGGTAATCCTATCGATGTTTATCCAAAACAAGCCATACAATCCTCTACCCAAAGGTAATTACGTTATATTATATTAGAATGTTAAAACTATTCCTCAAAGAAAGTAATATTGAAGCTATCGATTTAATCGATTTAACCCATATTTAATCCTATCGATATATATCGAAAAGAAGCACTACCATCCCTGGTCTGCAAAGCAATTCTGACCATAAAACGCTTAACGGCGATGTGCCCGCTCTGATCATCCAAGCCCAACTGACCGTAGCCCGACCCTTTCGGCCGAGTCCAGTGATGCGTCCGGATGTTGTCAAGTTTTATGTCAGCGTCCGGCGGATCTGGTGGGCAGCGGGGGATGCAGCCCCACTACCCCACGCGTTTCCTGCCATTCATGAATTTTGCATGCGGCAGCAGAATGCAAAATTATAATTAGGCAGCCGCGTGATGCCGGGAAAACAAAGGAACGGGCGGGGAGGAGCCTGGTCCTTTGGCCTTTTGGCCCCTTTTTGTGGCCCGATTCGGTCGCCCTTTGGAGTCAGCTCACGTTCGAGCATAAAGTACATTTTATTAGCTTGCCTTTTGCATTTGCCACCACGGTGGCTCAGTGGCTCGGTAGGTAGGTGGGGCAGGTCCGCCGCCAAAGCACAACAAGAGCCATTGATAATCTGAGAGAGTGTGTAGTAGTTTATGGGATAGTGCACCCCGGCGTATGCTTAATAATTCAGGGGAACATAATTAATTTTTCTATAAATATGCTCTCAAATCCAATAGCTGGGGGAGTGATTAACCGAATGTGTTGCTTCCTGTGGCCCGATCCTTTGATTACCCGATTCCGTTTCCGCTGACCACGCGGCGTATGCGTAATAATTTTTTAGTTGCGCCACACCCGACCCCGGCAGTGCAAATAAATATTCAATTGGGCAGCGAATGGCTGCCCAGCCCAGGCGGGGTGGACACGCAAAGCGGACGCGCTTAAATTGCAAAGTGCGCTTGTTTACAATTTGGCCATTTGGCCAAAAGTCAGCTCCAGTCGTCCTTCCGCCCAGCCCCGCTCTTGCGGCGTTTCGTGGCATTAGAAAAATGAAACGTCGTGCCGCAAAAGACAACTTGGTCGGTCGACTTGGCTGGCATTTTTGTGTTGCGTGCTTTTGGGCGCGTAATTAGATAAGCAGCGGCCCAGGGGCGTAGCCGGGAAGGGGTCACAAGTCGGTGCCGACTTGGTTCATACTCGATTGCCGGAGCTCTTCTCTCCCGGCTGCAAATATTTGTGGGTGCAGAACGTGCCACCCCTCTGGCCACGCCCCTGCTCACCCAGCTACCCAGACCACCCAGAACACCCAGCCCACCCAGAGGCGGTGTCACAACAAGCTGCTGACAGATGGAGCGTCATAAAAGCGGCAGCAACCTCGACAACCTCCAGTAACAATGCGCCGCAAAATGTCTGAGGTTAGGAGCGGAAAACAAGATAACTGGCGACAGGGGCTCTCGGGGAATGCGGCAGCAGGGAGGGGGCAGAAAGTGGCAGGAAAGGCGACAGCACGGAGCACTGGCGGCACAGGGGGGCGATGTGTCACGTGGCTGGCAAACGCACCTGGGGACAAAAGGGGCGGACAAGGACACAACATGCAATTATACGCAATCAACATAAATCATTCAAATTGCCGCTCACACTCGCACACACAAAAGGCGAAAAAAGAGAAGGAGAGGAGCAGGAGGCAGGAGGCAGGAGGAAAGGACACTTCAGGACGCCCTGGCCACAGGCTGAGGGGGCTGGGCGTGGCCGTTGCCGTTGACGTTGGCTTTTGGCTAATTTGCAATTGAAATGGCCAAATTCTGTGGGCTGGCCGCATTACGCATACGCCGTGTGGCCGTCCGGCTGCGTGGCAAAGGCTCCTTAAACTTCTGCCTCTGCCCATCCATCTTCGTCCTCGTTCCTCGTCCTTGTGCTTCCTTTTCGCAGTGCGTTGCGCCGCTGACAAATGCCACGGAAACACGTGAGCCCCACGGGACGGCCGGCCACAGGTCGCCGAAACTCAAGCCTAATTGAATCCCGGCGGGAATGCTTTGAGATTTCTCTCCCGTGCTCCGGTGCTCCGCGGAACAGGCCTTGGAACTACCCAACTGGGAATGGAAACCAACTATTTGACAAACTTCATTTCGGATTTATGTTGAATATTGAGAGCTATCGATACATGGTAGAGGAGTGCACCCCGCCACACGGAGTGATCCGCCGGCGGGTCGTGCTCCAAAATTGAAATCCTCCAGACAAGAAACTTCAACCGGTCGCGATCGCAGCAAACGTCAATATTTTTTTCTCAATGGCTTTTCGATGATAGGTCGTCTCTTTTTTTTTGCGCTTTTCCTTGGTTTCGACTCAATTGAAAACATACTAACTTGAAATTTGGGTTTTGGGCTGTGGGTTTTGGGTTTGGGTTTTGGGTGAGTGGAGTGATGCGGGAGAAGCTGCGGATCAGGTCGGCGGTGTGCGCGAATGACGTGACGCCGAGTGGTGCGGTTCGATCGGCTGCGACTGCGACTGCCGCAAAGTCAAACAAATGAAAGCCATCGTCCAAGGAGTACAATTTTGAGTGTCCCGCCAAGCCGCTCCCCTGGGCGCTGGCGGTGTGGTGGCGGAGGCGCTGCCTAGAAGAGCGCGTCCATCGGCACACCGTAGATCTGGGCCAGCTGCAGCTTCGTGTAGGCAACCACGCCGGAGGGACAGTAGGCCATGGCCTCGTCCAGAGTGATCCACTTGGCGCTCGACTCCCCGGCGCAGACCACGTGCAGATAGACGATCCCGTCGAACACCGCGTGGCTGATGATGCCCATCAGGTTGCTGGAGCTGCCTCCGTCTCCGTTTCCGTTCCCGTTTCCGTGGCCGATTCCGGTGGCGCCTCCGTTTCCATTCAAGTTTCCATTTCCGATGCCCATTCCCATGCCCATGCCGATCCCGATGCCGCCTCCCATTACGGCTCCGGTTCCGAATCCGCCTCCGAACCCCTGTCCACTTCCGTTCCCCGCCAGATTGCCGATATCTATGCCGAGGTCCATTCCAATGCCGATGCCAAAGCCGTCGGGACTCTCGCCGTCACCAGCGATGACACCGCCGCTTCCGCTCCCGTGCAGGCTTGCAGTGATTTCGAATCCGTTTCCGTTCTGATTATCCACGATTCCAAACCCGTTTCCGCCGGCAACGAGGCTACCGTTTCCGTTCCCGCTTCCGCTTCCGCTTCCGGCTCCATTGGCGTTTGTCACGTTGTCGCCGCTGGCGGAGCCGGCGACATGGAGGTTACCAATGACGCCGTCGCCACTGCCGTTTCCGGCGACGCTTCCACTTCCGCTTCCGCTTCCGTTGACGGTGCCATTGGCGTTCGTGGAGGTCGTCGGATTCAGGTTGATGACCATTCTGCGGACAAGTTATCGATAGCTTAGTCGGGAGAGCGATAGACTTCGATAAGCGATGTACTCTTCGTCGTAAAAGAGTCCTTCGGAAGAGACTCACCGAGAGGAGTAGCACTCACCTGAATACAAAACTGGCAAGGCTGGATGGGAAACCGGATGGGGTCCTGGAGTGACTGGGTGCTTCGCTTCCTGGGGACTCGCAGTTCCGCTTCCGATTACGATTCCGATTCCGGCTGGGTCTTGAGCTCTCGTGCCTCCGACTTTCCGCAGTTCTCTCGCCCCGACCCGCTAGTGTCCTGTGTCCAGTGTCCTGTGTCCAGTGTCCTGTGTCCAGTGTCCTGTGTGCTGTGTCCTGTGTGTGAATGTTGGAAACTTTGAACCACTAAATTTTGACGCTCGGGTTCTCTTGGAGATCGGAGACAAAGAATGGGTCCGTTTGGTGGAGTGAGTACTGTACGCCGGCAGCTCACACGATCAACGCACACACGCGAGTTGGCGAACTCTAGTTCCTTGTTCTTGTTTTTGTCTTTTGTTTAGCACCACTATTTGCACAAAATCGTATATTTTTTTGATATTTTTTTTGTGTTTTATATTTTTTTATTTCTAACCAAGTGTGTCTGTGTATGAATTGTGTTTGTGTACGTTTGTGTGTGTTGACTACCTAGCCGAACTCTGGAGTGTTCTGGCCTGACAGCTGCTCTCCGGGCTACTAGATGCTCCGATTCGCCAGCCAGTGCTGTTAATTGACCGAAGGACCCTGACTTTAAGGCCCATCCTTGCCATTTAAATTCCGCGCCCCATCCATGGCCCCATCCCACACGTGTGCGAGTCCTTTGTCTCTCGCAGGCAACAAATGAAGCCCGCACGGCAAAGTTGTTGACATGGCAGCTTCCTCCTCACCCGCTGCCGCCTGCCATCTGATTGCACCTCACCTGCAGTCCCCCCACCCCTCCCGGCTCCGTGCTTAGCTCCTTATTTATGGCGGGAAGTGCCACGGCGGGGTGGCACGAACAGGGGCTGGGCGGGGCACCGGGCGCCGGGCAGAACGCTGAGTTGGAGCAACAGAAGCCCCAAAGCAATTAAATCGCAACTCGCTGGCGGGGATGGGTCGGGACTAGAAAGCAGCAGTAGTGTGTGGCAAGGAGTGTGTGGCACGAAGGGGACAGGAAACAAAGACAGAGACAAACAATCAAACGGAAATTAATTGCGGGATGTGCGAAAAGCGAAAGGCAAGAGCTTCTCCGTAAATGATTGTCGAGCTGCGAGTGTGCGACTTGCAACTTGCGGCACACACAGCGGCGGAGTGTTAACCCATCACTTCCCCAGCTTAACCCCTGATTGAATGCTGGCCAGCGAGGAGCATTGACTTTTGACCCCCGCCCGGGAGGAGGAGGCAGCATATGAGAAGGACAAGAATCCGCCGACTCATTCAACTTGTGTTTAACGCAAAAATGTTTCATTTCGTGTCATGGCTTAATTAAGAGATCGTTACTCGTGAGTTTCCGAGAAGGAGTAGTGTGGGAGGGGCTCTCGAGGAGGTCCCCAGTCGCCCGCACTCCCGATATTCGGCATCCGCATCCGACTCATAATGAGGCGCCTCATTGGACCGGCAAGTGAGTAAAATCTTCATGAGACATTTGGCAGGCTCCCCACATGCCCCCAGGGGCTAAGCCAGGGCGGGAGGGCCACGCCCAGAGGACGGATTCATTGCCTTGGTTACACGCCTCGGTTGGCTCCAGCATCCGACATCCGACATCCAACATCCAGTTGCAGCGCTCCACAGTGCTCCAGCCAAGCGTCTCACATTGCACTCACCTGAAGCCCACCAGGCCACCCACCTGGCCACCCACCTGGCACACCACAACTGTCGTCCACAGGCGGGAGCTGCCTCCTGGCCACCCACCCGCAGTCGCAATCGCGCCCACTTCATATTGCTGTCAAGGTTGAGCGGCGCTGAAATATTGAAGCCTGTCGTTTAAATATTCGCCAGTTGGTGGCATATGCATGAGGCAGCAGTGCACTGAGAGTAATTCTTCTCCTGTCATGATTATCGGATGAAGGAAGGATAAAGCAAGGAGCAATATTATCCTCCTGTCCATAAAGGAGCTCCGACTAAGCACCGCTTGCCAGACCTCCACTGTCCACTCTTTTGTTCCTCCGCAAACTAGTTTCCAGCTTGAAGCTGAACGAGTCGGCTAAGCTGTTGCTCATAAGCCCCTCCTGCTGAGCTGCCGGCAATCTGCGGTCATCGTTGCGTGATTGACTTTCGGATGCAGTTTGCCAAAGGTCAACACACAGAGAGCCGCACAAGTTCAACGACTGACACGATATGCACTTTATTTGTCGGGTTACCTATTGTTCTGCGGACAATCTGCGAGAGTCCGGCATGGCTCTGGCTCCGAATCCAAATCCAAATCCAAAAACAATTCCAGTCCAGAGGTCGTCCAACATAAACAATTTATGCACAACAAACTGGACTCTTTGAATGGCAGGAAGGAGCGAGGCAGCCCGAGTGGAAGCGGGAAAAAAGAAAGGCAGAAAGTCCTGGCTTGGAGCTTGCCAACTTTTAGTTTGGCTTGTTAGTTAAGCGTAAACAAGCGGGGTGAAAGGCGGGTCGGCTGGGCGGCTGGGCGGGAGAAAGTGGAGGGAGAAAGTGCGGGTCATTTGAATGCATGCTCGGACGGACGGAGCTCGCCACCATCGATGATAAGCGAGGATGCTCCATACAAAGGCAAGAACGCGGCGGACGAGGAGGACGAGGAGGACGGGGCGGGAGGGTGGTTCAGGTGGGCGGGGTGCTGAGTGGGTGGCCCGAGGTGTGCTTGTGTGTGTGTGCGATTGAGGCTCAGAGTCAACGCCAATGGTAAATATTTAGCTCTTGGCTGCACTTGAGATTAACTCGCCAGTGCACTCGGAGAAATGAGTGCAAGAAGTTGTACGGAAAAGGTGGATCTACCCGACAGTTACTTCGAGTCTAAGGATACTGCCTTCTTCTCTCCGAAATCCCTGAAGGTCCCGAAGATCTGAAATGTGGAATCTATTTTCCACAGGCTTATTTATTTTCAAGTGCAGCTGCAGCGGCAGCTTGAGCTCCACGCCGGATAGAGGGTGGAGGGGCAGAGGAGCAGAGGAGTGTGGAAAAAAGAATAAAAGGATGCAGAAGGACTCGGCAACGGACTCACTCGAACCCCGAACACAAAAGCAAAGTGAAGCAAAATACAAACACACTCAAAAGTGAAAATGGAAAAAGTTTCAATGGTTTTATCATGTTTACTTTTATTTGTGTCACTGAGTGGTTGTATAAGCCCCGTGAACCGCCCCGGAAAACCCCTGGACAAACCAGGGGTCAGGCATAGGATAAACAAACACAGACAGGACAGGTCCAGGTCCAGGGAGGGGGCGTAGAACGACAGGACGAGAGGACAGCAGGACGGCAGGACGGCAGGATACATAAGAAGCGTATGTTCAACACACTCGAGGGAGATCACTGGCTGCCGTGAAGTGCCCGACAAGTGACAGCACTGGATTTCGATAAGGAGCAGGCACAATGGCAATGTCCTTGCAGGAAGGAGAGGACTAAATCCACCACTCTGGCCCACATCAGCCCGCTATCCCGCCAGCCCTTCCAACTGAGCCTCGAATGTGTCCCGGAGTAACAGCTGCGAGTCCCCGAAATCCCCTCTCGAGTTACGCCTTTAATGTGCCGCCTGACTGCCGCCTGCACCTGTCGTCCTTCCCGAGTCCTGATTCCTGAAGCCGGCCTAATCAGCTGCTAAGCTGCGGGGAGCCCGGCTGCTGCCATGACAATTTGTTAACCGTTTTTAGTGGTCCACCTTTGGGGTCGTAAAGACCTGGACGGTTTTCCAATCTTGTTTCCACTTTTAAGCCCCGCAGAGTGCTCGGCTCTGGGCTCTCGGCTCTTCGGGTGATATTTGGATGCTCCCCAGATTGTATTCTAGATTTCCAAATCATACTTTTCCCGCCAACGGGATAGGATAGTGTGTGGGCGGAGGCCCGGGGCCAGGCTGACCTTCATCCTAAGCGGCCGGGAGACAGGCCCGGGATGGGATGGGCCAAACTAATTACTTGCTAAAGGGCCAACAAAGGCTGGCAAAATAAAAATAATGACAGCAGTAGAGACTGTCATTGTGGGAGGTGGTGGAAGGGCTTGGCAGTTATCTCTGATCCTTGCCATCCTGAAGGGTGGCGATGCACGCAGAAAAACAAGTGCTGCTCTCCTTCTGTGATTACTATCTGCGATTAAGACACTTACTAGCTTACTTCTCGCAGTGCACTTCAACGAGACAACACAAAGGCCTGGCCCAAACAATGGGGACAGGACTCGAGAGCCAATCAATGCAAAATGTGCCCAAAGTCAGCTTGCGCAACACATGGGGGGCGTGGCAACAGGCCCTGCGACAAGGATATGGGGCAAGTTTCGGACGGACGGCCGGCCTGAAGCAGGGATTTTCATTAATTAGTGCCAGGACTCGGGCCAAGGAGGGGAGAACAGCACAAGGACTTCAGATCTCGTACAAACTCTTTCAAGATGGAAGCACTGGCCGAGAAAGGGCTCTCCAACTTCCAACTTTCAAAATGCACTCGAAAGTGGCCCCCGAAAAGCGATTGCACTTCGGTGGGGCTATCGATCAGTGCGAGGACATACACAAGAGGATGTATGTATCTTTCATGGCATCTGCCCTAGTCCTGCAGTCCCGCGGAATGTCCTGCCACTATAATAGCCTTTTGCGTGGGGGTCGCATTATTTTTCTGGCCGCACTGCCATTTTCCACTTTTAACTGCCACAGTCTTGTCCGAGAGCCGCGCTGCAGTCCGCGCGCCCTTTGTCTTCTGGCCCTCGGAATGCTGTAAGCGGATTTTTATTTTTGTGCCATTTGAACTTTTAATGTGCGTGCTGTGCCCGCTGTCCAGTTTCCTAAGCGGTCCTCGGTCCTCGGTTCTCGGTTCTCCCGCCCTGCTCCTCGCCTCCTCGGCAGTCCAATTTATATCTGTGTATCTGAAGGATCCCCCACTCGTTTTTGTTCGAGTCCTTGTTCTCGTTCTGCTGCTCGTTTTCGGTTTCGACTTCCCTCCGGCTCAGGACATTGTGCAAAGTTTAAATGCCACGCGCTGGCGAAATGTTTCAATCAACGCGGGGAGCCCTTCCAATTGGTCAATACCCCAGGACACACAGATACTCTTGCAGATACCTCGCGGTAATAGATACCCAGCACCAGTATCTACAGGATTGTCTTAGAATCGTGGATAGAAGGAGCATCTCAGAGGAGTCTCCTTCAATCAGTTTTATTGAAAGCTTCGACCTAATACTTTTTTTCAGTGCATCTGCAGGTGGTATCTCTCTCTACTGCTCCTCTCTCCAGTCTTCCATCTCGTCCTGCTTACCGCACTCGCTTTTAATTGCCGAGCTGCATTTCTGTTGTTTAGCGTGCTGCTTTTTTCGCCATTTTGCAAATTGAAATGCGCACAAAATTTAAATTGCTGTTGCATGCTTTTAGGCGGCCAGGATGCGAATGCGAGGCACAGTGTGGGAGGCAGAGGAACGGTAACGGTAAAAGGCAACGTTAACGTCATCGTTAGCGGCATTTTCCAGGCGCTTGAGCACGTCAACACACCCACCACCACCACATGCACGCGAATTGTGGCAGAGAGTATCGCTCTTCCCCTTGGGGACTGGTATCTCCAAAACATCTCCTTCAAAGGGCTGCCGTTTTCGCTTAAATGTGACTTGAAATGTCCCCAAACTTAGCCCTAAATTTAATTTAATACTTCCCATATCGATATATCGATAGGAGTGCCATCTCTAGCCCACTCGCAGACCGGAAGCGAGCGGGCGGGCGGGCGCGGCTGCCTCATTTGCAACTAGGCAAATATCGCGCATACGTCATGTTGGCGGTGCGACAATTACCGTTAGCGGCTTGTACAATTTATGTTGCATACTTGTCGGCGCAAACGATTCCCAATGCATTTCTCATCAGCCAGGCTTACTTGGCACTCCCCTCCGCCTCCGCCTCCGCCTCCGCCTCCGCCTCCACCTCCGCTGGCACTGCCAACGTCAGCCTCATCAAGTGCCAGCCAATTTACTTGGCTAATTTGTGTAGACCGAAGCTAGGAGCGAGTGTGTGTGCGCCGGTGTGGGTTCGGGTGTGGGCTAGAGTCGTCTAGACGTGCCTCAAAAGTTGCCACTTGCCACTTGCCTCTTGCCACGCCCAATGCCTAATGCTCGCCCTGCCGCAGCCGCCGCTTAATGCATTTCAATTGCAACTTCTCTCCGCTTTTTTCGCTCCCACATCCGGAGTCGCACAAAAAACTATAAATTAAAATAACTCGCTGCCCTTTAGTGTCAACAAACGGCGGAAAAAAGTCCTGGGCTTCCAGCGAGAGAAGCGGAGAGTCCTGCGGAGCCTTTCGGGTCCGAGGAAAGGCGCCCCGGCCCAGGCCTCATTAAATTAGCATTGATAATTATTTTAAATTACTTCATTTAGTTGTGAAAAATGTTTGCTCGTCGCCGGCGCTGCTCCCCAAAGCGATTTGTTGCTGTCCCCGACAAGGGGTCTCCCAGCGACGCGTCCTGCTACTCCTTTCCGTCCCAGATCCCGCCGCTTGTCCTTGGTTCAGTTTTGTGAGGACCTCGAGGGTATTTATGTGGATTACGGAGGAAAACTATTCGGCAAGCGGGTCAAACACAGCATATTTCGAGTAAATATTTGCGCAAGGACTTCGAGGTCTAGTGCGGAGTGGAATTGTTTCATTTCAAGGACTCGCCCTTTAAATTTTAAGGCCTGCGAGGACAGAACAACCTCTGCCGCCTCGTCTTTTTTCTGTAATCCGCTCATGTAACTGAAATTAATTTGATTGCTGATGTTGTCTCAGCTGCTTCATTAATCAAAAGGACCCGGGACCAGGGCGACGCCTGTCCCGCTCGAACACTTCTGCCGCCTCATGAATAATTAAATATGGAACATAGTTATCCCTGTTTTCGGGGCCAGGATCCCAGCCGGGCGCTCAGGAGAGGGCGGAGGTCGCCCCAAAACTTATCCATCAAATGACATTTGCGTTGATGCGGGTTTACGCCACTTGCCTCCATTAGCCCCTCATCCAGGGGCCACTCTCGTCCTTGCTCCTTTCGGTCGTCCTTCGCTGCATCCACTTTTCAGGCCTCTTCCACTTTTCTCCCAATGCTTGGTGTTTAATAATCGTCTGTGGCCTGAAAGCAGGCATATTGATGTATGATACCAGGTACTTGCTTGAACGCATGTCCTTGTTGTCCTTTTTTCAAGCAACTACTTGTTAAATATCCCGGCAATTGACCCTGCCCCTGCCGATCAGGACTAATTGGATTCTGGCCGGGAATGGATTCCGAAACTGCTCCATTTGATTCAATTCAGGGCAGTGATTGAATCAAGTCAATTTGAATCAAGATCTGTTAGCACTAAAGGAAGCTGGAGGAACAAGGATACCTCGTGGGAGAGGGAAAGGGAATGGAAAAGGGAAAGGGAGAGGCAGCAAGGATGCATGGAAGGGGATGTGGAGAGAGGACATCCAACGTGTTTATATTTCCGTTTCCTCCGAAAAACGCGCCGCATTGTTTCTTTGGCTGGCGCTGTTTTTCGGTGTATTTGTTGCTGAGTTTTTGTCGTCCTGTGGCGTCCTGTTTGCTCCTTTTGCTGTTCTGGGGAAATGTGTGTTATCACCGCTGTCGCCATTTTTTGTTTGCCTTTCCATTTTTTCCGGCTGTGTTGTTTGTTTGGCTAAACCATTTTTTGGCAGGACGAGGAGTGGGATAAGGCCTGCATAATATTCGGCGGCTGCCAGGGAGGAAGGGCTGCCAGATTCGACTGCTGAACCAGCAGCCTTCCAGCCAGTAGCCGTGTGCCGTGTTGCTGTGGTGGGCGAAAGGGGCGTGTCACTTGCCCGGTTTGTCCCCGGCACCGTTGTTGATTTTCCGGATTTTTTTGTCCCAAGTTTCCCTTTCTCCGCTCCAAGAGCTGCCCATTCTTCGGGGCCCTTCCTGTTTTTGGCGTTGTAATTTCTGACTTGGAAATGAGCCTGATGCCCGCTGCCCGCCGCCCGATGCGGTCAGCCGCTCGGAAACGAAACGGGCCGAGATGAAAACATGGCAAAGGAATTCGTTTTATGAATTTGTTAACTACAAAATGAAAATCAAGCCATGAAAATGCCCGGCAACAAAACAATTCCATCTCATTTGGTCCGGATATTTGCCTGCGTGAAGTGTGAAGGCGTGTGGCATGCGGTATGAGGCATGGGGCATGGGGCATGGGCAGGATATGGAGGATTCAGTGCGACCTAAATGTACCGTAAGCCGTGTGGCGAAGCCTTGAAAAGTTCATTCCTATTTCTGGGTTTCTTCATGAATTTCATGAGCTGTCCATGCCACGTCCTCGTGCCCAGCATCTGTGTCCGGAGCATTTGGCACTGATTATGCGACTCTCCTGAGGATAACAGCTGCAGGGCGAGAAACGGAGCTGGACAAGCGGCATAAAAGCTTTCAGAAATGATTTCAAAGGCTTGCCAGGACGAAGGACTGGCCAGCCGAAAATCAAAGCCAGTTTGTTGCGAGGCTTTTCTCACAGTCTGTCGATGGACTCTCCGGACAACTATTCCACTGAGGCCAATGCCAGAGACACACTAATTTATGTGGGTTTATATAAACACTGTATATAGACATTCCCGCAATCTGTATAATTGAAGTGGCCAGGGGAGTCTCCTACCTGAGAGTCGAAAGAGCATTCCAGATGTGGCCAAGACGACAGCATC